>NC_070608.1:48609375-49852500 GCF_027172205.1 Podarcis raffonei | reverse complement strand
ATCTAGCAAATAATTCAGTCAGTGCTTGCATTAAAACAATTCCCTCTTGGAGTACTGGGTTACCATCTCACTGCTGGATACCCACAGATAAAGTCAGTACTGGCATCAGTCCTGACAAAAAGTGCTAAGAATGATAAGTCTTTCAATTAAAAACCCATAAGGGGTCAAGATTTTACAGAGGAAGAATAAAATGCAAAAATAGAGAAGAATTTAGAAAACCATTAGAAGGGGTTGAGGGAAGTCTTAGGCTGTGATAGACAAAGATTTGTTATCATATTATGAAGTTGTTATGTTGGAAAATTTGTGCAAAAAACCAATATTAAATAATAATAATTTTAAGTTCCAAGTCACATTGCACGTTGCTGTAAATAAAGATTATTGTTTCAATCCTTAAAAAAAAATTTTTTTTTAAAGAGGAAGAGGAAGATAAACATTTGTTTCACAATGTTTGGGAAGTGAAAAAGCTGTTTGTATTTTTTTAAAAAACAAAACAATTTGTGAATCTTCAATTTTTCACAAATGTGTGAAACCAATTGCTTATGGTCCACTTTTCAGTGACTACATGCTTCTGTATTCTTGCATATTATTTCAAATTCAGCCAGATACTTTTCAAGTGGTGGTTATATAGTGAAAATTACACAGAGCATTTAACTGGCAGGTCTCCATTCTCTTCCTGATGTCATCACCCATGGACCTTAGTGGGTTTCTACAGTTTGGCCAAAGATTAGACGTTAAATATTTAATGTAGAAAGAAAAGCAATTCAGAAATACTTGGAAACAGTCTTGTACCTTATGGCAATTATGATCTCCCTGAGCTCCCCTTAAACAAAGAGCTTTGTTCTTCTAGAGCAATTACCAGAAGTTAAAAAAAAGTTACAATGCCAGTAAGACATTCAAATGGCACATCTGCAAAATGGGTTTCTTTCAGGTTCAATCAGCATGCAGATGGCTTGCTACTCTACATGGGTTTCACACTATAAAAAGGATAGGCTGGAGTATGGCTTCTTAAAAGATATGAAGCCTATGGTGATCTGAAAGTTAGTTCAAAATCACATTTGCCAAACAGCAGGAAAACAAGTAAAAATCAAAAGTGTGTGATCTCATGCTTAATCCATGGGTATAATCATAGGCTTGTCACTAAAATATAGAGCTACCCTATCTAAAATGTACAGGCTAGCTGTGTCCCATAGGCTCCAGTGTGTACACTGGCCAAGTCCCTGCTGCAGCTGATGCATGATTGGTGTCAGTCTGAAAGGGGCATGTACATATATGGATCCTGTGCATTGGTAACCCTCTACGGGGACAGAAATCATGAAGGGAGCACATACAATCGTACATATATAGGTCCCCTTCTAGCTGATGCCGACACAGCCAGGGTTGAGCGTGGGTGTATGCAATGGCATTTTGGGTATGGGGATAGGCAGTGTCCTCACAGGTGCCAACTCAGGGGAGTACAATCAGTGTGGCAAGTATGGGTGGTGAACTACCAGAAAAAGATTTGCTTCCATTATGGGCTGAGTGTGTTTAGCTGCTCAGCTCCAATCCTTTGCTTCAGAACAGCTGTTGCTTAGCTGGCTGTGGCCAAAGGGAGACAGAGGAGGACAGGAAATTCTGCCTGAATTATCCTGACACCATATGACACAATGTCATTTTCCCCCCTACTGCTATGCTTAAATGCAACTGTGTTGTGCAAATCTTTTCTAAACCACTTTGAGAGCCTCTTCAGGCTATAAAGTGGGGCATAAATATTTTAAATAAATAAATGTGGGACAGCAGAATAGTTATCCAGACACGATCCCATTCAATCTCACCTTTCAATTTATCTGCATTCTGGGGGAATGTGTTTCGCGCTCATTGGTACTGAATACTTGAGTAGGGTTTCCATAAGGAAACCCATATCCTCTAATGTGTAGAGTTAGACACAGGTATGTACTCTTTCTCCAGTATTTATAAATTCTTCATCAAGAGTTGGGATTTAGTAGCTGAAGTATTTTCTTCTTATTTACCCTTTTCTATTACGTTACAAAATTTGTTCATAGTGCTATCTTCCCATTCTTGCCAACGCTGAATATGATTATGTCCAAGTATCTGCATTCAATATTAGTTTAAAACCCATAACTCCAGCAGTATTAAAGTTTGTGCACTTGTTATGTAGGGACAGCATTAGATCATCTTAATACACGGGTGTCAAACACAAGGTCCGCGGGCCGAATCCGGCCCGCCAGACCTCGTCATGTGGCCCGTGTAGCCGCCACCGGCCGCCAGCCTTCACCTTTTATTCTCACTTTTTTTTTTTACACAAGAAAGCCGCCTCTTCAGTGCATGCATGGCAGCCTACAAGCCAACGTCTGCCCTCTAGCGGTGCCGGCCATTCTACACAGGAAACCTCCACTTTACATGCATTCAGGAAACCTCCACTTGTTTTTATATTGAGCGCATGCCATCCTGTGATGTGACAGATCCAACGGCTGCCTGAACAACCGGCCCTTTGAGGGTGACCAAACTGCTGATGCGGCCCCCCGATGAATTTGAGTTTGACACCCCTGTCCTAATAGAATAAAGGGTAGGCATTATAAACTGAGTTGAGAAGTGTTCAGCAGGTACAACTTCCTTTACCTCTGTAACACTATGTAAGGAAGAGCAACATCAACCAATATATTTTCTTCTGAAAAATAGTGGGACACAGAATCATTCTTCTTTATAGAATCTGGCAATCTTACTACTTAAGCATTCTTGATATTTCAAATCTTTTGCACTGGGGCATTAGGGCTGCAGTCCTCTACACAGTTACCTGAGAGTAAGGCTCATAAAACTCTATGGGGCTTAGAGTAATTCTGAGTAATGAGGGATCACTCTGACCATTTTGGTTTCTCTCTGTTTCTCATTTTTCTAATCTTAATTTCAGTTTTTCACATTTCCACATCAGTTTGCTTTTTTTAAAAAAGGCCTAATGAAAATTCTTCAGCGTATTAGTGCAAATTTCTCCTAATAGACACATATTTATAGGCAATTTTACTTAATATACACATTTTTGCAAGCAATACGATGTAAGGAATACGATAGTAATACGATGCATAGTAATACGATGCATTTTTTGTTATTTTCACCAATGTATGTGTTTTTATGTACACTTTAACCCCAGTTTGTGAATTTTTTACAAATGATTTGGCTGGGGAACTGCATTACACAATCTGGAGAATTGTGAATTTCAAAGAATGGCTGTTTGGGTTTCAGAAAGCATGAAATAAATTGAATTTCTCTCCCATTTTTACTTTTGTGTATACTTGTGCTCTGAAATAGTGACTGCCTTAACTCTTGCTGCTACATTCTCCTAAAATAGGAACTCTAATTGTGTGAGAATCCTAAGAGTTTTTGAGAGATCCATGATCCAACATTGAATTTTACATTGGAGACCATCTTGGCTATGAGTCCTGGAAGACCCGCTCCCTGCCTTGCTGGCCTTTTACCACCTGGCCTGGGAGGGCAGGGCCCTGGCTGACTCCAGCTACAAAAGCTGAGGCTGCTTAACAGACCCTTGGATTATTTTTGTTGCTGCCACCAATATTAATATATTATCTTTAGATGTTATTATGATTTATGTGGAAATTGTTCAATTTGGTTGTGTTCTTTTTGATATGTTTTATTTACTGGTTATGATGGCTTTTGTTATGTTTGTAATTTTGCAAATCTTTTCATGTTGTAAGTCACCTTGAGCATGGTTTTAACCATGGAATGGTGGCATACAAAGAAGATGACAATGGTGATTTTATATTTTTGATTATTTTTCATACAGGAACTCCACCACTGAAATAAGTTGGAACAATGTATATTTACCATTTACTACCATTTACTAGGCATCTTCATAATCATCTATATACACTTTGTTTAATAGAGTTGTTCAGATCTAACCTCTTTGGTTTTAAGTATCCAAACATTCTGGACACTATCAGCAATACAATAAAATATAATGCATGAACAAGTAATACTTGTGACATTTGTTATTAAATTCAACAACTGTAGAATCTCTGACATTCTCATCACAAGTGAGAAAAATAATCCCATGTTATAATGCCTTCCCTTTTTTCCTGGATAACATTTGTCTGTATATAAAGCTGGGCGTTAGCTGAGGAGATATTGGACAGTGGAATAAGTGATTCTATAGTTGGCATTAAAATATTTTGGCTTTGGAGCATGCAATCCTGATTTAAAACCCTTCATTTCTTTTCTTTTCCCATAAAATTCTCAATGAGTAAGACTGAATAACTTTGATGGCTGCTGAAGACAGTTGTGTCTTCCTTTTTACTAAAAATTTGCTAGCCAGTTCTTAAGATATAGAAACAATATGTCTGGCCCTCTCCCATAGTAAGCTTTCACAATTATCCAGTACCATTTGAATCTAGGAAAGCATACAGGAGAGACCAACAACTAGGGATGTTGAGAAATTTAATCAGAAATGGAAACAGGAGTGGAAATTCCTGCAATTTTCATGGTTATCTGAGGTCAGGTCAGGAATGGAAACACGTAAGAGAACATGGGCGATATTCACAATCATTTTTAGTCCACAAATGTTATGTAAATAGTTACATTATTTTCGCTGTTTTGCTTCCATTGAAATACATTGAAATTAATTACACAAGTTTGGCCTTAGCAGATAGTGAAATAACATAGGTTTTAGCAGAAGCTGAAGTGTAGCAGGATGGAAACAGCATTGATTGCAATAATCCAACACCTAGATTATAGCTTCTGACTTAACACGTGAGTCCGCTGTGTTCAATGGAGTTTACATTGGATTGCGCATTGGATTGCAACCTAAAACACTGAGCTTCTGTTTTCTTTCAATGTGACAGAATACTGTGAAGATTAAAGGAAAGTTCATGACTTCCTAACTCTTTTTGTGAGAAGAATCACAGAAGTATACAGAAGAAACGAGAACTGGAAGGCATCCAGTGTCTTCCCCTTGAATATGATGCCCATTACCTAACATCCCAGACAGAGGCTTAAGTATAGCCCGGCTCCGACTCTTCAAAAGGAAGAGATTCTACAGACTTCCTAAGTAGCCTCTTTAATTGCTGTACCAATTGAACTGTTGAGAAACAATGAGTTCTTCCAGATGTGGACTCAGTGTTGCAAGCAACTTCGGATATTGCAAGCGAGTCTTTGGCAACATTTAAAAAAAAACCTACTTATCAGATATTCCATAGGAAGGGTAAATATGGATTAAATGGGGGGAAATACAGGCTAGCATTCTGTTGTTGACGATGTCATGTGGGAACAGCAACAAATTTGCATGAGCAGCACCAATTCCATAATCTATACATGTCTGGAAGCATAATACAGTGGTACCTCGGGTTACATACGCTTCAAGTTATATACGCTTCAGGTTACAGACTCCGCTAACCCAGAAATAGTACCTTGGGTTAAGAACTTTGCTTCAGGATGAGAACAGAAATCGTGTGGCGGTGGCAAGGCAGCAGCGGGAGGCCCCATTAGCTAAAGTGGTTAAGAACAGGTTAAGGTTCTTCAGGTTAAGAACAGTTTCAGGTTAAGAACGGACCTCCGGAACAAATTAAGTACTTAACCAGAGGTACCACTGTATTTTGAAAACCCCGGATATTTGGTATAATCTTATATATCAAAGAAGTATGGAAAAAAGTGGCCAGCTATAAACTATGTATACCTTTCTTTTTCAAGAAGGATTGAAAAAATTGCTTGGATGCTTCACATGGCCAAACCTGGAAACAAAAAGAGTGATGAGAGATTATTGAAATTTAATGCTGCATCAGAATTCTCTACAATGAGTGTGCTGCTGTGTGTGGAACAGTAACTTCTTCCATAGCATGTGGTGCAGGGCTTTACTTACATTACTAGAAATAAAACAATATATAATCATGGGTGGGCCAGTAGGCACAGCCTATGGAGTGGACTGGAGGGGAGCCTTACACCCACTGGGGGACAGTGAGAGATTTCATTCATTTGTTGAGACCAGCAAACTGAAAGTTGTCTTAATTGGATTTGAATTCATGTTGGTCTCAAGGTGCATGGGAAACCCTGAGGAATAAGATATTGTTAGCAGAGAGATAGCAATAAAACTCAGCTCCTTATGGTGCCAATTTGTTTATATCTCATAAAAGGCATCCCAAGTGAGCTGAAAACATACATTAGTTGTCTTTGGAGAGATGCTCAGAGCATTTTTTAAAGTTACATCTCTATTATGTGAATGCAGTTAAGTGTTAAGCAGTTAATGTGGCAGCATCTTTAATCAGTTATTTTAAAAATTATGCCCTTCTGTTGGTTAGTTAAGCACATAGCCGTCTGAACATCTAGCTACTTATATATTATTGTCATTGCTATTACTACTACAACTCACTCTCTGCTTCTACTTTCCCAGATTACTGAAGGCAGCTGCTTATACCAGATAATTAGTTCACAGAGGAAACTGTTTAGATTTAACAACTAGTCCCTAGAGAAAACGATAAAAACATGCTACAATTTACACGATCCATCAGATACCATATAAAATAAAGGTTTTTTAAACACTTGTTTTTAAAACAAACTGTTACCATTAATAGTGCCTAAGATATAGGTTGCCTCATTAGACAAAGTTTAGTATAACACAGCCACACCCACACCCCTTAAAAACCCATAACAGAAAGATACAATGGATAGACTGGAGATGCAGACAAAGCAATAATGCCAGAATAAGTAAATAATACTAATATAACCAAGCAGCCCCTCCCAGTGTATCAATCTCTCCAGTTCCATCCTATACATGTCTACTCAGAAATAATCCTCACTGACTTCAATGGAAGTCGCTTCCAACCCAAGTAGGTGTGCATAAGATTGCAGCCTTACAGTTAATTCCTAACCATATCTACTAGAAGTTAAGTCCTACTGAATTCACTTGTGCTTACTCCCTGTTACGAGTAGGGCCAAAAGTGATATGAATGGTGATATGGCAAGGGAAGAATGAAAGCTAACCATCCTGAGACCTGCAGATAAAGGGCGGTATATAAATCCAATAAATAAAATAATAATAATAATTGGAACCCTCTCATCACTTGCTCCCATCTGAAGCAATGGCATAATATCATGCCTGCAAAAGTGGTGACGTAAGGATAAACACTCTCACTGGAGACCATAGGCAGTCACAGACAGACACCCACCCCTCCATCTCTCTTCATAGCCAAAACAGAAAATAGGATTCTTGATAACTCTGTAGCCAATCATGGTATACAAGACTCAGTCAAGTGACAGATGCATCTTCTAACAAGGAATAGGATGACACCACTCTTTTTCTCATTTGCATAGAACCCAGAGTACATTAGTGGGTAATTATGAAAAAAGACACTTTCTCCAAACTGCCAAGGTTCACAACGAAGTGGAAAGTGTAAACACTTGTTTTCTCAAAACCCACACAGGTGTCCTATCTCAGGATTCCAGTGAAGCCTTGAAACAGGAGTTGGATTGAGGGATGGGACAGATGCCACCATGGCCAGTGGAGGCAATTCCCCTTCCTGGCACCTCATGGAGCTTCTTCCTCTCAGGGTTCTAGTGGGATCTTGGGAAGGGCTGGAGGGCTCTGTAAAAGGACTGGTCAGTCTCTCTCTTGCCTCATGTACAAATTGTTGAACTTTAGGCTAGTGATTGCTGTACCAGCATTAACTCTGGCTTAGCCGCTACCTGTGCTACCAGCACCATGGGATTACTCTGCAAGGCATGGCGACTGGAGGTTTCCCTGTTGGCATTCATGGGTGTAGCCAGGGTTTGGTTTTTTGGGGGGGGGAGGGGGCAGGCTTTAGGTTGAGTGAGGTAGAACCTCAGTGAAGTATTTTTATTTATTTGCTTGATTTAGGGGGGGCAGCTGCCCCCCATCCCCCTTGGCTACACTCATGTTGGCATTATAGGAAATACTACAGTCTAGCAAAGCACCTAACACTGCAGCTAAGCAGGTGACGAAACTGGAGAAGCCTGGAATGACTCAAAGACACCCCCCCAAGTAATTTGTTCTTTATGGAAACCAGGGTAGTGGAAAATCAGAAGTAAATGACAAGGTCAAAGGGATGAGCCAGGGAAGTGCTGTGAGCAGCTAATAATAATAAGAAGCTTTTATTTATATCCCGCCCTCCCCAGGCTCAGGGCGGCTAACATCAGATATATAACATTACTATAAAATCAAACAATAATTAAATTACCTCCTGAAAACAGGTCAAGATCTAATTAAAGCCTAATTAAAGTCTAATCTGGGGAAAAGTTACACTGCACAAGTGAGGTATGGAAAAGTTGTTAGCTGTTCACTTCCGGGTTAGCGCCATCGGCTAATGGCGGATTCCCTCTGAGCTCCGGAGGGAATCGGCTCCGCAGGATTGGGTCTGGCCGCTGCGGCGACGACGCGGGGACCCTCAAAAATCACAGGCGGTGAAGCCTGTGAACCTGGTGACTCGGCGGGCACCATTTGCGCCCCCCCGACCTGCGAAGGAGCCTTTTTAAAGGCTTCGGAACGGGGGACGGGGTGAGCGGCGCGTTGCTGAGAGTCGACTGCTTCTCCTGCGGAGTGAAGCCACATTGCCATGGTCGGAGAGCGCTGACTTCTTCTTGTGAACAATTGGATTCTAAAAGTAACAACCCATGAGTATTACGGAAATTGGAACTGTAAAGAAATTTTTTTTTAAGAATTAGGCATGATCGGGGAAGGTGTAAAAAGGAAGTCTGCCTCCCCGTCTTGTAAACAAGTTAAAGCAAGGACCTGCTAACTAAGGTCGAGAGAACCTCTTTTTTCCTTCTTTGGTAAAAGACTTTAATTTCACGGTTTGGCAGTATAAGAAATCTTGCTGGAGGATAAAGAGCTAATTTTGGGAGCTGAAGTATCACCCTCCCGGACCCGGGAGTGTTCCGCGAGAGAGCCTGTTGATGAGGTACTAAAGAGTTTGACAGCTGTCAAATTAGCTGTCAAGACGGAAAAAGAGAACTTTGTTTCTGTTGCTTCTGCTGGTTATATCTGTTACAATTTTGTTACAATTTGTTGAAAACAAGGAAGAACTAATACAAACTAACTGGATTTTTGGATTTGAACTGGAATGAATATTAAGAAACCAAAATCCCTCTAGAGGGGGTTTTCGGACGTTACAAGAATGGCTGGAAGGGGGAGAATTCAGGCTGAATTGGACAGAGTCTTTGTTCTCTTGGGAAAGTTACAAGGCCAAATTGATGTTTTGGCTATAAATGTTACAACTCTGGACTCAACTGTAAACAATATCATTGAATCTGATAAGGATTTGAATCAGGAAGTTTATTCAACTGAACAGAAAGAGAAACTTGACAACTTTGAGAATTTGGAGAAGGAGACATATGTTGTCCCTGAAGAAAAGGAAGGAGGAGCTGTAATTCTGCAGATGATGAAGGAGGACTTGAGGTCTGACATGATGGTAATGAAGGAAAATAAGAACTTGATGTGGAAAATCTGGCCTGAATTGGAGATTGAAAAAAGGAGAGATCTCCTTATGTGGAGATCTGAAGACCTAAGGATTACAAATTTGTTTAAGGTGGAGGTTGGAGCCTCGGGGACATTTGGACTTGAAAGGAGTAAGAAACAAGATTTGGGCTCCACTTTTAAGTATGGAGGACTGGTTGGAAGAAGCATGGATCCTGAAGGGCCAGAGCTTCTCCGAGATTTGGTGTCTAATTTTAAGGACAATCAAAAAAACCGGCAGAGAGGAATTGAGAGAGAATTAAGAGCCTCGGATGTGAGATCTCCAGGCTAATACTAGATTAAGACTGATGGACATTTGTTGGGGACTGAAACCGAGAAGGGGGGGGTGGAGTTTGGGAATCCAAAGGGTACATAATTATAATGTGTTTTGTTTTTATTTTGTTTTTGTAATGTGTATGAAAATTGGGAAATTCATGGAAGGTAATTTGGGTCGACTTTAGAAAGAATGTTTTAAGAATGTGTATTGATGTATAAGTATTGATGTTTAAGTTTGGATAAGGTAAAATTGGTTTTTGAAAATGAACTAAATTAAATGAAAATAAGGTTAGCAAAAATAAATTGAGGAAATGGATGAAAGAGAAAAAGTAAAATAATAATATGTTAAATTAAGTATAGAAATAGGTTAAAAATTATGGATAAGGATTTGCTGAATTAACAATTTGAACTGGAATACAAGAAAGGGAGGTATGAGGAGGTCAGGGAAATATGTTATTGAAAAATAGGTATTGTGAACTTTATGTGTTTTTAATCTTTTTTGCTTTTTGCTTTTTGATTCTTTTTTATTGTATTAAATTTGAAAATCTTAATAAATATATTTAAAAAGGAAAAGTTGTTAGCTGTTCAGACGGAGACAATGTTACAGGAGTTTCCCCCCCTCCCTCAAGAAAACACGACATGATGTAGACAAGCTAATGCTGATTAACAATAAAAGCAAAACGGAAGATAAGCCAAGGTCATTGGTGACTTTGAGTGTGGTGATACTATTCACAAATGGAAAATAATACTCCATAAAAATAATAATTGTTTTGCTTGATCAGACCTAGGCTACCATTTTGTCTCAAATGGAGGCCAGACAGATGCCCACAAGTGTGATATGATGGCAGTAGCCATCAGATATTGCTTGATCCTAGCATCTGGTAATCAGGTCGCAAATTGTTCAGTATTCTGCTACATCATGGCCAACAGCCATTGATATGTCTGTCCTCCATGAATTTATCTTATCCTTTTTTAAAGCCATTATATTATAAATAATAAATCACCTATATGGATTATTTATAAAGACATTTAAGCTAGTGCTGCTTGCCACATTTTGTGGCAATGAATTCCATAAGTTAATTATGCAATGTGTTGATGGAAGGTGAAGTCTTGATACTATTGCTCTTGGTAATAGCATTAGCAGCAGCTTTCTCCTGTGAAACAAGTACTAAAGAAAACCCCTCCATTAAGACTGAGTTTTAAGGTTTCTACATTACTTTCGAAGGGAAAATTGAAGTTTAATCTATTCTTTTAAAATGTCACAATTTATATAAATAATACTCAGTTTATTACACAGCTAGGTTTAGTGTTCACACTAATCACTGCATTGTATTCAACAATGCCATTTCTCACTGGGGCACTCAAAAGTAGGGATAAATGAATATATTCATGAAACCAACAATAGTAATGTTAGGCCTTTACATTTTCTGCATACTCCGTTCAGTTTTTCCAACTGTCTGACAAGAACAATGCATATTATGCAATAGCAATAATGAAGTGTTGCTGATTGTAAGAAAGAAATGGACCTGGTGCACGCAGCGAAAGAGAACGCTCAATGCTGCGTGCTCTGTATATAAAATCCTTGGTCCATCCCACAAATTGGCAACATCAAAATTTCCCCAGTAACTCAAACAGCCCAATCACTGCTATGGCCATCTATACGATCCCACCCAGCAACAGAGGGGTGGCCTGTCAGACCCCATCGCAACACGTGCTCTCCATGAAGGAGAACACGCTTTTTAAGAAAGAAATGGACCCCATACTGGAATTAGGCCACATCTTTGTGCAGGGAACCTGTGGCCGGTGAGGCCCAAAGCATGGGAAGAGACAACAAACCTACAAGACAAACATATTGGGTTTGAATAGACCACAACTTTATTTATTACAGTGACAGGTGCTGACTGCTAGGGGCTGAGGCAGTTTTGGGCCCCCAAACATATATATATATATTTGAGAGGGCTGGGCCCTCTCATTGTTCCGAGGATGTCATGCAACATTGCATCCCCACTCCCCAATCCTTTGGAGAAACTGGCACCTCTGATTACAGATGTAAGTAGGCTTTAGTGAAAGCATTTGGTATGTATCCTGAATCAATCAGACTGCTGCTTGATTATTTTACAGGGTTGATCCTGAGTTAAGGATCTCCCTATGACATACATCAAATAGGGGCAGTCCCTCCAGGAGATCCTAGACTAAGGATCCAACCCAATGCCTTATCTGCCAACAAGTTGTGACTATTATTATGGGGTAGGCAAAACCTCCAGATGGGCCCAATTTGTCTGCAGGCAATTTCCTCCCTGGCTCCGAATATGGTGACTAAATATTTACATAGGAAGGTCTTACACAGCGCCTGCCTGCACATCTTCAGCTCCTCTGACTTTACCTCTGCTTGGAAGCCATTTGTGATTTATATGATCAAAGAATCTCATGGCTGGCACAGTTCCACTAAATATGAGGGTTGGTTTTTTTGCAACATTTATGAATATTGGGTATAAATAGTAGAAATATGACCCTTATATTGCCCTATGGAATATATTTTACACCATTCATTCTTTTTAAGATTTCTATTATCATCATGATTCTTATTTTATTATCTTTTAATTTTATTCTTCCTGTTTTTATGACTGTTTTTAAATACATATAGGGTGAACCTACAGAATCAGCAGCTTGCTCAATCAGCCCTTTGGAATTTATTCTCTATTAGGACCACTTACATTTAAGGAAAGGGCTGGTGCTGTGATCTTTTTATTGTAACGATCTGTATGTGATCTTTTATATGCATATATTGTATATGTGTATGTGTATATATAAAGGTAAAGGTAAAGGTACCCCTGCCCGTACGGGCCAGTCGTGTCCGACTCTGGGGTTGCGCGCCCATCTCGCTTAAGAGGCCGGGGGCCAGCGCTGTCCGAAGACACTTCCGGGTCACGTGGCCAGCGTGACAGCTGCATCTGGCGAGCCAGCGCAGCACACGGAAACGCCGTTTACCTTCCCGCTAGTAAGCGGTCCCTATTTATCTACTTGCATCCGGGGGTGCTTTCGAACTGCTAGGTTGGCAGGCGCTGGGACCGAGCAACGGGAGCGCACCCCGCCCCAGGGATTCAAACCGCCGACCTGACGATCGGCAAGTCCTAGGCGCTGAGGTTTTACCCACAGCACCACCCGCGTCCCCATGTGTATATATACATATATGCTTATATTTTAATTCTACTATTAATGTCCTGCCTTGTTTATAACTGCCCATTCTTCAAATATTGGTATCCCCTTCTTTTCCCAATTAATAAAACCTTAAATAAAATAAAACAAAATAATAACTTGAACCATAACAACAACTATCCTAGTAATGAGAAGAGCTGTGTGACAACTTGCAATTCCTGTGAGGTTGGCTTGACTGTCCTGCCACAATACGCCTGAGTCTTCAGCTCAATTCTAGCCATTCCTATTTGGCCAAGCCTTCCTGCACCACAAAGAGAAACTGGATGCTTCCCAATGGGCCATCTATTATCATTTAAGTAGGGCTCTCTTCTCCCATTGAACTGGTGGGCAACATTCATTGAACTCAGAAGTTGGAACCAATAGTTGTGACAGCATAGATCAGGCAAATTAATTTCTCCCTCTCCAGAACAGTGTCCTGAAGAAAGTCCAAAAGTTGCCCACCATGGCCAATCAGTAAAAGCGTGAAAAGATCCCTTCCTGGACTTTCTAAGAGTCCAGGGGACCTACAACTGATAACAGGAGTGGTGGGTGAGACAATATGCCTGTTTGGCTCAAACTGAGGAAAGGTAGTGGCAGGAAACCCATTTCAGTAGACCCCGTTACTATTTCTCACTCAACTTCCCACATTGATCAAGCCCCAGACATCTGTGCTGCATTTATCCCTTTATACAAAGGATATCATTAGTGGGTAGTGCACCTGACATTAGCTTCCATAAAAAGCAAGGAAATCTCATTAATTTCAAATGGACACACTTTGAAGTACAGTAAGTGTACTTAAGTAAATATTTAAACCACCTTCATGGATGGTAATCCCCACATTTCAATGGGGATTAATTCTGAATAAACAGTATTACAGTGCAATCCATTACATCTTTACTCAGATGTCTCAGTTCTCAGTGTGTTCAGTAGGGACTACTATTCAGTGCAGATGTGGGGAGCCAAATGTCATTTTGTCTAGACCTTGGCACCCTCTCCAATTCACACTCCTTCTAGCCATCTAAATCTGCAATCCAAGGGTAGAGCAGCTGGGAATGCTGTTGAGAGTGGGGAGCACACCCCTGCCTCTCATCCATGACTGCTTCCTCTTCAGCTGCAGCACCATGGAAGCCCAAGACTGCATGGGAACCTTTCAGGAGCCCAAATCTGGATAATTATTCGGGCCAGTTCTGATCCTTTTTTAAAAGTTGCACTTGTGTGTGAAGACATGACAACTGGAGATTGGATTCATTAGTGATCTGTTAATTGAGAACTAATTTCCTGAATATGAAACAGACCATTTTTATATGATACAGAATGGAATGTACACATCTGGAAAGCTTCCGCATGTGTAAGAATCTTGCAATCTGTAAACAAGTTGTTTCTTGAGTTGAACAGCAACTCTGAGAATATAAAGTTGGAACTACAACACATGCCTTACTGAAAGATGTTTGTGGAGCAAACAAGCACAAAAAAAATTATGTAGGTTTACAGTGCCTATTATGTATATTCTCTCTAACAGGCATTCAACCACACAAGTACATTATCAGTGTACTGCCAATGAAATGGGATTACACAAAAGGGTTCAATGAAATGAAATAGGACTACACAAGGGTTTTTTTTTGGGGGGGGGGTTTACATACTCAGGGGACTTGAGTGCATAATAGGTATGTAACTTCATAAATTAAAATAAAAAAGAAACTAAAATACACATGAAAATTGCTTGGCAAAGACCTGTGTGCTTGCAGAAGGCTGGTAACAACTGTGTGTACGTATACAAAAAAAGAAGTGAGACAGGAATGGGGAAGAGTGAATCAATTAAGTCTATGGTTGATAGCAGATGCAGAATGTTCCCGTTTCAGTTGGAAACCACCCCCTTTCCCCAACAACAGGAAAATAGAGGGAAGGGAAATAGAGGAGGTGGAGGTATACTTTAGCCCTCTTTTGGAAATTCCACTGTATGCAGTACCGGCGTCTCTTTTTTGGTTGTTAAAAAGTGTGGCACTTAATGTAACAACATCATGGTCAGTACCAGCACCTATTTTTCTAAGAAAAAAAGCACTGACTGTAGGTATAATTTCTCAGAAACAATCCATCTCTCTCAAAAGTTAGGGGGAAAGCAAGTTCAAGGACTATTTCATATAACAAGATTGCTATAGGGCAAAGGTGCGGTAAAAGAGGGAATGAGTCTGCAAGCATATAGCTCACTGTCATTTTGCCACGTGACCAAGAGCATTTCTAGATTGTCACTGTTTGCAGGTAGGATTCAATCACATATCAGCAAATGAAGTTTCTGCAATTGAAGTTGATTGGGAGCTCTTACATGAAAGTTCTGCTCTTTTTGTGATAAGAAAATGCATTGGAAAGTGTGGAATAACATTTGCTTGTGTTCTGCTGAGAGAAGAGTTTTTTGTTTTTGTTTTAATTCGGACAAGACAAAGAGCACACTTTAATCCTTGATAGACAGATTTATATATGGGCAGGATGAGAAAAACCACAAACAAACAAGGACCAAATAGAAAATTAAAAGCAAAAGACAGACAGTTTACATCTCTCTCAAAAGCAACAATGGACAGACACCTGTAATGGACAGAATATAGCACCTTCTGTGCTGAAGTTTGCAGAGTAGAATTTCCAAGCTCCTTTCACATCTTATGAACATAAACTAGGTACCAGTGCTATGAAACCCTCCTAAGAGCTGCCAGTGAAGAAGCAAGAACTTAGCCACTTATCAGCTGGTATCTTAAAAAGATAACAAATGCAGCTGGCTAATTAAAGTGTTCTAGGGCATGTGATGAGCCACTGCTGTACAGCACAAACTCCTCACAATACAAAGTTCTTCTGCATTTCCATTACAGTTTCATGTAAAACCGTCCCTGAAAACAAATCAGAATGCATTTTCAATGTCGTTGAATTTCCCTGCAAACAAATCAGGAGGAACAACAAATAAACAGGTAATCTGGAAACAACCCAATTCTGTGTAAATTCACCTAACCCACATTCCAACATGCAGATGCACTTGTGTGAATTTAATTTTCCCTAAGGGATACTCAAAACACAGGGAGGCTGCAGATTTTGAATAGTGTTTCAGCATGACTTTCAGAAGCTACCAGGGCCATTTTGAAAACCTGTATGTCACCAGCATTTAGAGATGAAATGCAACTTACTTGTTGGAAGTTTGGTGTACTACAAAATGGTAAAGTTGTACAGTAATCCGATGAGACAATGTTTACACAGCTCCTTTCCATTCAGCTTGAGGTGAGCTCAGAAGAGCATCTGCATGTAGAAAAATTGGATGGATAAGCTTTCCTGTTTCTGATTTTGGTTTCTTTTTAAAAATCCAAATCTGGAACTGCTTCTGGCTCCCTGCAAGTAATGGACACATGATAGGAGAACATGAATCATGTATACAGTAGCCTAGACTGTTAACATTTTAAATGGTCAGCAGAATTTCCATTTGTTATTGTTATTGTTTACAGAGCACCAATATACATGTTGTTGCTTCGAAGTGCAAGGAAGTTTGGCATGGGGTAGATTTGTCATTCTTGGAAACAACTGTCACCCACAAAGCACTTTTAAACATTAACTGAACACTTTGTTTTGAATTACATTACAGTTATTTCAGTTTTCAAATGTAAGTACTGTAACAGATGGAAGGTCTATGTTTGTTGTGGTTGCTACTTCAGTAATGGACCATTTGGCCTAGGTGCTGTGTAGGAAAACAGAAAAGCATGAGAGTCATTATCTTGGAGGATAAACTATTAAGTTATGCTGCTGTTCCTCACACCCACACATTAGTTTTATCTTCATAGAGTTTTGGCTCTTTGGGACATGGATTAAGTTTATATGACTGAAAGTGCTATATAACATTTCCCTGTTTTGGTTTTAGAAAATCGAGCACTTAACTTTAAAGAGGTAAAATCCATTCCTGATCCAGTCACAACCTTCCTTGAGAATACCCCAGGCAAGACATTTTTCAAGAATCTGACATGGTTCACTGAAAGCATCAAATGATCCCTATAAATTATCTTGTCTTGACCCAATTTCAGCTAAGTTTTTGTGAGCTTTCATTGCGAGTGTTTGAGCGCTTGTGTCTAAGTAATTAAAAGAAGAGCTGAAAAAACAATTGGATCCCTCTCCTTTTTATCTTACTCTCCTGTAGTGAAAACCCATTTCCTTTAAGAAGAGGGATTATCGAGTGTCAATAAGGGTGCGTTAAGGTTAGCGAAGGTATTGCTGAATCTCTTGTTAACTGGAAATGGTAATCCTGAGAGTGTAATTTCCTACCAGGACATGAAATTTGTAGCTCATTTGGTCTCTCAAATAGAACTGGTAATAGTACAGCAGAAATTACAAATCCCATGCTCTCTGGCTGTCATGCTAGGGAATATGGGACTGTAGCTTTCTCAGACCATCCCTTCTTGAAGGGAAATATATTCTGTGGGTGCTTTGTTTGTTTCAAAGGAACTGCAGGAGCAGCAGGAAGGCTAGCTAGTGGCAGGTGTAGGACTTAGACCTGAACTGCAACTCTAGGGCTCACTCTTACTGTGATTAGGCTTTTTGAATTAGGAGTGAACTTTTACCATCAAACTCAAGACAAAGATCTGTCCCATAACCAGAGCCCAGTAGCAGCTGTAGGGGACTGTGGAAGGACAGCGAAGACAGCAGTAACTGCATCCCCCTTTGGTCTTTTGTTAGCTTTTCCCAAGCCTTCAGGTCAGAGCTGTATAAGACTGCAGATCAGCACCAAATGCAAGCAGGAGAAAATGTAACACAGATGTGCCATTTGTGCAAAATGGTAGTTTTCTATCTTCTGCATCAGATCTGATCCTTGAAAATCATGGAGACAAAAAATTTGCCTGACATCTCTTGGACTCAAGGTTTAGCACCTACAATGGGTCTGAATCCCAACACCCAGTGTATTCCAGAATCAGCTTTGGGGTTACTTTTAATGGGGTTATAATTCTGCTCTACTCCTCTGGTTAATATAATTTTAACAGATTCTCCCTGGGTGGAATCTACCACTGAACCATGTTCAGGATGTGCAAGAGCCTTAGCAACAAGCTTCACCAAAAATAGGGAACAAAACAGTGTAAAGAAAAAGCATGGTTCAGATATATTTAGCATTAACTTTTGAATTTCAATATATCATCAGTTAATCAGTTAGAAGTCCTTTTCCTGGGCCTGAAGCTCAAAGGAAACCTCAGATTTAGACACTTGTTAATTTGATGGCATTTGATAAATTTCATAACTTGTGCATTGAGCCCAAATGTGACACTCTCTTAAAGTACAGAGCTGCAGATTGAAGTAAATTAGAGGTGTAATTTGGTAAAAGACTTTTTTTTTGTCCATTTATGTAGATTTGGTCCAATCATCACCACCATCATCACCATCCTATTTATTGAATTTATATACAGTACCGCCGTTCATTTGAGAATCACAGAGTGGTTTGCAGTATAAAAACACAAGAGGTTTTTATGTTCATAAATACTAATACTAATACACAGGGCCCAGTAATAGGTGATTAATATTCCTCTCAGAACAACTGATTATGTAAACAAACCACTTTCTCTTTTTTGCGTGTGCCTCATTTTGTTATTGAGTGTCATAATTTTAATTTTTTGTGGCGGCTAGGGGCCACAAAAGCTGAAAATGGGTCAGGCTTCTCTGGGCCTCTGAGAGGGCCTGTGAAATACTCCTAAATTTATGTTACTCTAGCTCTGTCCGGGCTCAGGAGTCCAGATTCTCTCACACATTTTCTCTGAAGTATTTTACTTGAGGCTTCGGGATCATTCTCTTCACAAGTTGGAACCTTCTCCTTCAGAGTCCTTTTTCTCCCCCTTTCTCCCCCCAATCTTTCATTTCACTAGCCCAGTTGGCAATTGTTGACTCAAGCTGTTGCTTAGCAACTTGGCTAGGGGAAAGTAGGGAGCCTTCAAAAGGGAGGGAATGGCAGCCCTGTGGTGAATAACAAATTGCACACTGTGAAAATATTCAGCTGCTGATGTCTGTCAGCTTCCTTCTCTTTCACCACTTGGGTATAGGTGTGTGTGTTCATACAAACATTAAAAGGTCTGTGAGGGGAATGTTTAAATTCATCGCAAGACTTGCAAGTGCTGGTAGGGGCTTATCATGGAGGACACAAACGGTAGCGTGCTAACATACCGTCATAAACAGTGTTCTCTAGCTGCAATGGGAATAGCCACTATCACATGGCAAGGTGTAATGCAAACATGAGGTATCCAACAAAGTTGGGAACTGAACAAAAATTCAACAAAGCTTAGGTGAGACTGGATAACTTTTATGTATAGTACAGGCCTGGCCCAAGACATTTTGGTGCTTGAAGCGAAGCATAAAATGGTGCCTCCTGCCAGGGAAGAAGGAGTGAGTGAAGATCGACATCGGAAGCAAGTGGGGAGTGAAGATTTACCTCAGGAACAAGCTGGTGAGTGAGGTCTACATTGGGAATAAGGCAGAAAGGGAATCATAGCAACTTTACCAGGTTTACTTCACTTGGATTGCCATCTTCAAATGACAAACCAAACACTAGGTCTTTGGCTTAGTTAACTATCTACTTTCTATTTGTCCAACATTACTGCTGAGCTGCTTATACAGCGATAAGGATACTAGC
Source organism: Podarcis raffonei (assembly GCF_027172205.1). NCBI lineage: Eukaryota > Metazoa > Chordata > Lepidosauria > Squamata > Lacertidae > Podarcis > Podarcis raffonei. The sequence goes on along the minus strand of NC_070608.1, from coordinate 49,832,935 downwards.
AGGAATATAGTGATACTGCAAAACTGGAAAAACTATTCATTTATTTTATTTATTTCATAAAATTTATACACTTACTTGATTGTAAAAAAAACAACCCACAAAGCGGTTTACAAAAAGATAAAACGATAAAATTAAGAAAAACCCACAACCATAATTTAAAACATACAAAAGCTAAAATACAAAAATTAAAATTACCTCAACTTTCTAAGCATCTAAGAACAAAAGAGATCAAAACTGCTGAAACAAATACACAAGCAGCAACAAAAACAGCTGAGCAGTTTTTTGCCCTGTATTCTTGATGTGCTTTGAGTTGAGTTCTTTTTCAGGGAAAATCGTCTTTCAAATAAATAAAGGTAGTAGACTAACTCAAGCTCTTGTTGGAAATGGTAACTGCCTTAAACAGATGGAGATAATTTGAAGTAAAGTTTTTGAACCTGAAATTAGTTGTCAATAAAGAATAAATGCAGTTGTGGGGTGCAGGGGGGAGTTTCCCCTGGTTCCATTATTATGATAAATGCTGGTGACTTGGCAGGGGAAGTAGGGTGAACCCCAATTTATTATGATAAATGCTGCTGATGGTTTTCCAATCATCTGCTTGCATCTTATCTGATTGTACTAGGCTAGGGGTTTAAGGCCAAATGGTTTGCCATTTGTATATATTTGAGGCTCAGGAGTGCTCCTAGAAAGTCTCCTACTGAAGGATTTTTTTGCCCTTTAGTAGATGTATGAAATAGAGCAGGGGTTTCTAACCTTTTTGGACCAGTGGACATGTGAAATTTTGAAAGTGTTGTGGGCCCCAATGACAAAATGGTTGCCATGGGGGCATGGCTCAACGCATCAGCTTTAGGATATTGGAGTCAGCATCTTCCATAAACTTTTAAATCCTCTAAAAATTATCCAGTAAGTTACTAATAATATACCACTGTGTTCTTACTTATACATTAATCTAGAAATCCATAATATATCTCAACAAGTCGTTCCCCATTTCAGAGCTTTTTCAACAGGTCTAACTTTAAAGCAAAGTCATTAAAGAGTCTTGCATCATATTGAATTAGGCTGAGAGTCTTCCCTATAATTTATTATTTGATTTACTTGATTAATGAGGCATGCTAGATACCATATTGATATGCTAAAAATCAACTTCTCCTACAGGTCCATTATCCACTTAAATTTTGAGACACTATTGAATGCTCTCAAGTTTTCTCTCAGTGGACTATCAAATCGAAGTCTGTTAGAAGTGATCTGATACATTTGTAGATGATGCCCTTTAATGCAGTTTAGAATGTCAGAATCAGTGTACAATTAAAGGAACTACAATATAAAAATATTTTAGCTTCAAGATACTAGACTGGATTTTGTAAATACATTGACGATTGTAGTGATTCAGCTGCACCATTAGGAGTTATCCCCCCATCAAGGAAAGCACAGTGAGTTATTATCACTCAACATGGCAGGGTTTCGTTAGGAAAAAAATAAACAAAACTTTCATGCAATCATGCATCTGTCTACTCAGAAACAAGGACCACTGAGTTGAATGGCACTTCCTCCCAGGTAAGTGGGTATAGAATTGCAGCCTTAATTGCTTTCTTCCAAACTAGATAGCACCTGGCAAAGAAAAATATGGCTGCAGGTAAATGTGTATTCCAGGAATTGTATTGTGTCTAAAGGCAATGGATAGTCGCTCTTTGAGTAGAATTCCACATGACTTGGACTGTACTAACTCCAGATCAATAACCTCAAAATATCAGTTTAACAGCTGTGACTGGCGATGTGACAAAACATTTTCTTGGGGCTGTAATGAACTGGAAGAATAGAAATAAAATGCAAAAACATATAAATACTTCACTTTGCAATAACAGCTTCTACTTGACTCTGAAATAACATCAGCTATAAAAAGGGAAAGGGACCCCTTACCACTAGGTCCAGTTGTGGACGACTCTGGGGTTGCAGAGCTCATCTCGCTTTACTGGCTGAGGGAGCTGACGTACAGCTTCCGGGTCATGTGGCCAGCATGACTAAGCCGCTTCTGGTGAACCAGAGCAGCGCACGGAAACACCGTTTACCTTCCCACCGAAGTGGTACCTATTTATCTACTTGCACTTTGACGTGCTTTTGAACTGCTAGGTTGGCAGGAGCAGGGACCAAGCAATGGGAGCTCACCCTGTCGTGGGGATTCGAACTTCCGACCTTCTGATCGGCAAGTCCTAGGCTCTGTGGTTTAACCCACAGCACTACCCACGTCCCTAATATCAGCTGTAGGGTTCTTCTAAAAACTGTTAACTAGCATCCTCTCATTATTAATGTTTTCTACTATATAGTGGAATACTTAAGATATGCTGCCTTGCTGAAGAAAGGATTGAAATTAAATCCCTTATGGTTGTGCCCCCCCACCCCCCCACCTGGAAACATGGATGTCAACAAAAAATAATCAGGGGAGGGGGCGAGTTCTATGACTTGTAACAGTTATTGACCTGCAAACAGACACGCATACACAGATAGATACTCAGGGTGAGAGGCAGATGTATGGCTGAGGTCAAAGTAATTCCTACAGCACAATCCCAAGCATTTTTTAAATTCGAAATACTTCCCTGAGTTTAACTGGACCTTTGGATAAAAGAAAGAAAGAAAGAAAGAAAGAAAGAAAGAAAGAAAGAAAGAAAGAAAGAGAAAAGCACAATACCTTTATTATGAGCAAATAAAATAATAATAATAATAATAATAATAATAATAATAATATCTTTATTGTCATTGTCAAAGAAGTGAGCAAAATTCTTTATTATGTTGGGTGTTCTATCGTCAAACAAACAAAAAGGTGGCAGGGGGTGACAGAAAGCAGGGAAGCCTGTTGGGAAAGATGTAAGAGGTCATTTGGCATATTATATTAGCCTTAATATGGAATGGGGAATTTGGCATGCATTCGTTGAACTTAATTCTCAGTCATTATGTGCTGAGGAACACACCCTCTCTCTTGTTAGGGACAAAGGGTAAAGGAATTACATGAATGTTAAATTAGTTTAACAGCTGAATCCTATGTGTTTACTCAGAAGTAAGTCCCACTATGTATAAGGAGGCTTTCTTTGTGGTAAATAATTATTGCCCCTCAAATTTGTATTGCAGACATTATCTCAATTCTCTTCTTTAATGGTCCAAACAGCACAACTCTTTACACTCGCCCCTCTTGTCCCCTCATGTTTCCTTTATTCCCCCTGCCCTTTTTGGGGGGATCATGATCAGCTTCAGTTTTTCTCCCACATTGGTCATAAAGCTGTATCAGTCATTTGTTCACAGCTCGCTTAGTTGGACCATACTCTTCTAGATCTCTGCAGGCCTCATAGTCTCTGGTATTTGCTTAACTATCCCCAAACTTATGGACTGAAGTTTTTCTGTGACATTAAATGCTTGACTTGTGGCTGCAGGATTTTCAGAGTTTTGGAAGCGGGCATATTGGGAACATATACAACTGGGCAACCAGCCAGCATTGGTCACAGGGGGCATTTTAGTATTCACTTATTTAAATGTGGGGAAAGTCCTGCCAAAACTGCATATATTTCTCATGTTACAAAGTACTGCTCTATTTACATTTCCTTCATTTTCTTTTTTAAAAAACCATGCTGTTTAAAACTGGATTGATACTGAGAATTTAATACTATATTTTAATTCTTCTTAACATTTGATGCTTGGTATCCTGTTTATTGATCATTTTTATAATGTTGCTTTCTTACTATATACAGTAGTACTATATTAATTCTTGGCTTTCTTGGGCATATGCAACTTTTGCAACAATTTGTCCAACATTACTCTCAGATTCTTCAGCCATGTTTTTGATCATTTTGCAACTCCAAATTCTTAATTCCCTAAATGTTCTATGAACCTATACAAGCCATAATCCAACTAAAGTCAAGCATTTTATTCTATGGACAAGCGATGCATGTCAACATCTACGGTAATTGAAATCGAGTTGATTATTACACTTTTCTCCCTTACTACAGCAGCTAATGGATGAGTAAGGTTTCAGTGAAACCTGTTGGCAAGAATCATAGGAGATAGACATGACTGTAAGGAACTCTGCATATAAAGAGTGCTGTGTGAAAATCATTAAGAATACGGTACACACAATAATGCCCAGACCTAATTCCAGGGTTGTAGGCTTGTTTTACTAAAGGGACAAGAGCAGAAGATATCTACTTGCCGTAGTCAAAACCAGTGGTCAGTGGGGGCTACTAATTCAGAGCAATGGTGGCTCACCAAGGCCATCAAACCAAGCTACTGATGCTATTGTGTATTGGAAATTGTAACTATTAAGCAGAGCTTTAAATGACTAAAAGGGGGGAAACAGAGCTCAACTTTCCTGAAAACCACTTTTCATAGATATGAAATTTCCAGGAAGTAGATGTGTGTGACTACTGTGAAGTGAGAGAAAGTCACTCTACATATGCTTGGGATTACTCCTTATTAAGAACACAGACTACACAGACTAGCTTTGGCTCAAATTTTTTTTTTTATATGCATAGTTGAAACCTACTCATTTTTCCTGTGCAATATCCCCTTTGAATACTGAAAATGAAAAAGGCAGAAACACCAGGCATTTCTGCATCTGCCTGTTGATACTTTTGCTAAACATCTACATTCATTTGAAAAACACCCAAAAGATGTATGGAAAACAATTGTACCATTGCCACTATACTTAAAATAATAGTAAAAAATAATATATATTTTTTATTTATATCCCGCCCATCTGGCTGGGTTGCCCCAGCTACTCTGGGTGGCTTCCAACACATATAAAAAAACAATAAACCACCAAACAATAATAGTAACAATCTGATCCAATATAAAAAGTCACAATAACTTTAAAATAAGCAACTTGTACCATACAAAGCAACATTCAACAATCCATCAGAATCTAAAACAGTAAAATTAAATATCAGTAGATAATAATTAAACAGTTTACACTTATCAACCACAAGAAAGAATTACTAATCTATAATCATTAAAACAACAGCAAAATAATTTAATGCAAATATAGATACTGTGTGCATGCCATACATATGGTCTTTGAATGTATATAGATGCTTTGTTTTGCTAATACAGAACTTTGCATTATCTTATATCAATTTGCAAACATATTTTGTAAAACCAAAGGAGACGTGAATCACTTTGGCTCAAGGGAGTCATTTTTAAGGGGGGTATTTTGCAGGGGAACTTAGGGACTGGTGACACCCTGAAACACAACAGTACATCATGTATCTGTTAGGGCATAAAATATAAACAAATGTGACTATCACATTTTAATCTTCTTATACTGCACACAAAAATTTAAATCATAAAAACGAATCAATCACCTTGAGTTCAAAAGACAAGCTTTTGCATTGGTGTGTATGAATGTGCAATGCAAGAGTCCCTTGTACATGCGCATAAATACCTGTCCTACACATTCAGATAAACACAGCTGTGTTTATTCCAGTGTGCAAGATTCCAGATGTGTGTGTGGTCACATGTGCACATGGGGCACTCCACCTTATTACTTTACAATTTTCCATTACATTTTCAAATCCTTAAACTTTGGTGTCACAGAGACCTATTCAGAAAACACAAAAATGATGCAGCAGGAGATATTAAAGGCCTTCTTTATTTGAATTCATGCTGGTGGAGGGCAGTATTTCCTGCAGAGTTTCTGCTTCTCCTAAAAGTATTGGACAATATTTCTTCAATTTAATATTGGCATGAAGTTAAGACAATCCACATTGAACCGGAGAAACTAATTCACTTCTATCATGATGTGAGGACTTAAAATATGAGGTGAGAAGAGAAGGGGATACAGTACTGAATCTTTTCCAGTGTTTACATTAAATTGCTCCACTGTATATATACCAGGTATAACTCTCATTCAGCTTGTAAAGTCTGATTCCATACCAAGCATACTTCATGGAAACTATTTGAACATAAATCTCCTTCGAATTACAGGCAATATACAAACCAACCAAACATGTTGGTTTAGAAGCAGATGCACCTGTGATGTACTACTTGTTGAAGGTTAAAGTCCAGTTAACATCTGGGAAGTGCCTGAAAATTCCTATTTTGCTTTCAGAATAGGCCCCTAATAAAAGTAAACAATGAAAAGGAGGACACTGCTTCAGCATTACCCTCCATAAGTGTGTCATTCGCTAACGTCACATGTGCTCACTCAACTGCTTCGATCTGCAGAACTGGCATTATTACAGGTTCCACGTAATACTCATTCCACGTTCATAAGAAATTTTAATTATTTTTAAATGTGCTTAATTGTAATTTTTTTTTACTATTTTTATATTAATTTTACTATTTCTTGTATACTGCTTGGAGATTTTACTATAATCAAGCAATATGTAAAGGTTGTTAAATAACTAAGTAAACACTAATATTGCTAAGAAAATTGGTATGAAGAAATAAAATACATGTGTGCCTTAATAAAATTACAATTTCAGCAAAAGCAAAGGGAGAAAAATCCTGCTGTAGTAAGACATTATCATTAGCAGTGGCAGATTTATAGGTATGTGTGGTATGCACAGAATTAGAGCTCCCTGAGCCCCCAAGTCATTAGTATACATTGTTGACTGAGATGGTATTTTTGAAACATGACTGCAAACAATGAATAGCCGTTGTTGACTTCTAGTATTTTAGTTTGTTGCATTGTTTCCACTCTTCATTGCTCCTGCTCCCTGATTAAAGTCAGTATATTCTGGCCCATTAGGAAAGCAGGGCTTAGCCCTTCCAAGTGAAATGTCAAGCAACTTTTTGTTCAGGTTTCCCCTTAAACTTCAAAGCCACACTATTTCATGCCCCACACATCCTCTCGTGACCCATTTGAATTTAGAGAGCCAGGGCAAACATTTCTATCAATCTCCTTCTCTCTAGCCAGTCAGTTCTCCAAGAAACCACACAAGTGTAACAATAAAAATACTAGAATACTACAGGATGAAAATGGCATTGTCTGGCTGCTCGGTAAAAAGTGAATGTATAAAGGGTGGCAATACTAGAGAAAAGGGCCAGTGTAGAAAGAACTAACAAAACAGGACTAATATCATTATGGTGTATTTCCCATCTCATGCTGTTCCTGCTTCTAGACTTAGAAATTTACATTTTCATATGATTGTGGGGGTTTTTTTTTAATAAGCCACTTTGTAGACTCATAATGTAGTGCCAAAATGCTTAAAATAAAAATAATAAATAACAAAGAAAGTTCCCGATTAAGACATGTTAAAAGTGACTGTATTCATGTCTGAAGTTTTTGAAATTGGCTTAGATTATATGGTTTTAAATCATTTGGGTATAAAGGTGTGTGTGTGTGTGTATGTATGTATGTGTGTGTGTGTATATATATATATATATATATATATAAAAACTGGACTGAATAATTAAATATCTTTGAACTAGCTTTACATTTTATTAAATTATTCAGTTTTGCAAAAGATTAAATATTGCTACTTAAAGATTTGCTGAGTGTTGTACATAAGAATTACTGCACAGAACACAATACCTTGCTGAAAAGGGATTTTTATGTTTCGCTGTTTCCTGGTTGCCAAAGGCAGCTTTCAGTTTTGGAAGAAATTCATTTTTCAGCTGCATGGTTTCTCACATAGCTAAAGAAAATGCTAATATGCAGAATTCTTGTGTTTTTATTGCATTCTTTTTTTTTTTACTGTCGTGGATCAAGGACACATCCTTTGAATAAAAACTCTTATTTTACCCCAAAGTCAGAAGTGGACATTGTTGATGTTTGCCTATTCATCTGATGTCCAGCCAATTGGCATTTGCTGCTGTTGTTTTCAGTCCGTAAATGATACACAATTGATGACACCCTTCAATTTAAATTACCTCACCTTTGCATTGAAATGCAATAATTATGTAATTTATTACATTAAATTCAAAAGTTATGTAAATAATGACATAAATGATGTTAAACAGCAGACAGTGTGATGAATAATGTATTACAGTGGTACCTCAGGTTACATACGCTTCAGGTTACAGACTCCGCTAACCCAGAAATAGTGCTTCAAGTTAAGAACTTTGCTTCAGGATGAGAACAGAAATCGTGCTCTGGTGGTGCAGCGGCAGCAGGAGGCCCCATTAGGTAAAGTGGTGCTTCAGGTTAAGAACAGTTTCAGGTTAAGAACGGACCTCTGGAACGAATTAAGTACTTAACCCGAGGTACCACTGTATTTGGAGGAAGCAGAACTGCAGCAGAACGGAAACAACACTGACTGTGACAAAGGTTGGAATGAAAATTGCTGCCTTCTTATATCCCTATTGGTGGTGGAGAACTCAATGCATTACATAGTAGGGTCACAGGCTTTCTGGGTCTCCCCTGCTCCCCTAAGCATGTATCCCCAGTGCATGCTCATGTAAATGTAAATTAAGTAAGTAAGTAAATACATTATAAACCAACAGAAAACACTATTTTCCTTCCCTTGCCCAGCAATAAGAAGAGGGCGGACTCTCTAAAACTACCCAAGGCAATAGTTGGCAAACCAATTCACAGGCTGAATCTGACCTTGTCAAGCTTTACCTTGTGCCATATAATAGTATTAGAGGAAGGGGCTGTAATTCAGCATTTGAACACATACTTTGTACGCCAAAGTTGCCAAGCTCAATCCCTTGGGGGAGTTATTGGTTCGTTTGTTTTGTTCTTGTTTTCATCATGCATTTTGTGCTTTTATGTTGTATTTTTATGTTGTAAACTGCCGTGAGATCTATGGATGAGAAGGAGGTTGAGGGGGTTGTCCAAAATAATAAATAAATAAATAAATAAATCTGCAGTGTTTGGGCCAAACTAGACAAATAATCCAGAATGGGCCCCTGCACTTTTAGTTTACTTTTAAAGAGTCATTCATGGAATTTCTAATTGCTTGAATGATGTCTCATCTTCTTTTGTGCTTTTTAAAGCACCAATCCAGCCTTGCGTGTCTGTTATTTCTGAGGGTCCCAATGTAAAGTCATACGCATCATGTTTCCCCCCAGAAAGCTCTTATCAGTCTTGTTCCATTGTTTTGGTGCCAAGAACATGAAACACAAATTGCTCACACAGCATCATCACTATGAATTTCTGCCATAGGCGGAGAGCAGTGACTTTCTTTACCTGTACGGCAGCCTTCTATTCTTAAAATGTCTTGCACCTTAATAAATAATATAGAGAAGCATTTAATGTTTCCAAGAAAAGCATGGAACAAAATGACCTCTTGTCCTAAATGAGGAATTTGCCTTAGATGATCCCTGTGGTTGGAAGCAAGTGTGATGTTTATCACAATGCACTTTGGTTGCTGAAGTACAGTGGTACCTCGGGTTAAGAACTTAATTTGTTCTGGAGGTCTGTTCTTAACCTGAAACTGTTCTTAACCTGAAGTACCACTTTAGCTAATGGGGCCTCCTGCTGCCACCGCACCGCTGGAGCATGATTTCTGTTCTCATCCTGAAGCAAAGTTCTTAACCTGAAGCACTATTTCTGGGTTAGCGGAGTATGTAACCTGAAGCATCTGTAACCCGAGGTACCACTGAATCAGAGAACATAGAAAAGTTAACTCAGAGTTGTGGCAAGTGTGTTACAGAACCAGATGGACATAAGTAAACCAAAATATTTATTTCTATACTTCACTAACAGTGCTTCTGTTATTTTAGAAGATTCTGTTTTTCCTTCTTTGTAGTTAAAATAGTAGAGAATGTCAAACGTCTGCTACCCAAATCTAGCTGTGTGGACAGCTTCATGGCAGTCAGAGTAGGGCCCTGCTACCACAAGACAAACTGAGTAGACAGAAGGCCTTGGAATTAGAAGACTGTTACAGGCTGGTTCTAATATTAGCCAGAGGGAGGAAGTTGCCTCATGCAGATGATTTTGGGTATCATGAAAGAGTAACAAATGGTGTTGTTGTTGTTGTTGTTGTTAACATGTTTACTATTGGAAGTGTCAAAACTTGCATACTACAAATCTTGACTGTGGGTTGGCACAATTTGCTGTTCTGCCGCGGGCTCTGGCTCTGTCTTTGGCTGTGTTTATTTAGTAATCCTGAGCAACCCTTTGTCTTGCAATACTTTCGTATAATTAAAACTGAAGCAAACTAATTATCTAAAGCATATTTAAAAGGAGGAGGAAGTACTGGATTATATAGCAATTATTGTGGTTCAACTCCTGCACCAAAACATATTGCCCTGTACTCAAAATCAGTAAACCTCCTTGCACCAGCAATTCAAATAAATATCACTTTAAATATATATAACGTATCATGTTAGTATCATTAACAAAGGTTGCTGTGCATTAAAATTTCAATCAAAACTCTCAGTTGGAAATAGCCATTATTCTTGTATTGATTTGTGTTCATGGCACTCATCCTAGATGATAGAAAACAGTATCTCTCCTAGAAATTGCTATGGCAATATTGCTTTTTATGTCTGCTTTTTTGGCCCCCCATTAAGAATAATTAACTGGATTTGTGTCTCATAATGTGTCCTTAGTATATTGCTAATTCTTTGTGTATGCAATTCTTTCTTCAACCTGTTTAGGTCACCAAATTCTTCTGAGATTAACAGACCAAGTGTCCCTATTTTCCAGGGATAGTTCCAGATTTACAGAAGCCATCCCAGTAACTGATTTGATCCTGGAATGTCCCACTTTTCCTTAGAACGTCCCTATTTTAATCAGAGAAATGTTGGAGGGTATGGAGTTATGCGACTCCTGAGTCAAGGAAATAAGTAACTATACAACCTTTAGAATACATCTGAAGATAGCCCTATACAGTATAGGGAAGTTATTTAATGTTTAATGGGTAGCATATTATTATTATTATTATTATTATTATTAGATAGGACATCCCTCTCCATCAATTACCTTCTACCTTTACCTGATTGAAATATTGATCTCTAACAACCCAGGAAAGTAATTCTCTCAGAGTTTATTGGGGGTACCGCCACAAAAGACCAGTAATGACCGCTCCCCACTTAAAACGGGGGGCGCCCTTTGCGTGGGCGCGTGCAGCCCCTAGATCTGGAGCGGCTCCAACAGCATAGGCTTGGCTTTGCCTTCCCTCAGGTGGGATACCTGGAGGTCTCCGCCTACCTCAGTCAGTTGTCCAATCCCACCTGGGTGAAGCGTTGCCAAGGAGACCAGGCCAGGTAGGGGAGGGATTACCTGCCCACACAATAGAGGGAGGATCTTACCTGGGAATCCTCACTTGGCTCCAGAGCTTCTCCCACCCTACCCACCCTCAGTTAATGTCTTATTTTGCAGGTTAACTTTTCTTCACAGGTTTTGCAGGTTAACTTTTCTTCACAAGTATGCGGGCGCTGCTACGTTAAGGTCGCTGTTAAAGGGCCGGAAAGGAATTTCCCTGCATTGGCAGGTTTCGCCATTCCTGTAGCAAAACGTCACAACTTTGGCGGTATCAGGCCTTGGGCGGAATCCTTTAGTCCATCTTCCTCTTTGCGGCGGCGATACCAGGGTTCCCCGTTAAAGGGGTTTTCTGAAGGGAGGCTTTGACCGTACGCCGAAAGGTCGTCATTGCTCTCCCCTGCGGCAGCGGCGTAACGGGGGCGGCTATCTCTGCTTGAACATATGTTCTCCAGAGCCGGCCCATCCCCCCCCCACACTGGATAACCCTGATGCTCCCTAGGTCCCCGGCTGGGGACTGGGGAGGGAGAACGCCCAATGCCTGAGCCAAGGTCTACCCACATTTGAAATTTAATAAAGTTGTGGCCAATTTAATCCCATAGCACGTTGTCTTGAGTCGTTATTCCACATGACGGGGGGACCGCGCGGGATCTGGGGACTCCGCCTGTCCACGCAATGGTGGGCAAGTTCCTTGAAAGACAATTGTGCAGAACTACCAATGTGCACAGATTGTGTACTATGTTTGGAATATGATGTGAAGCCTTAGAATGCAAGTATAGATCTTCTGCAATGCGCCCAAAAGGGATGTATGCTGCTTAGTGGCAAGCCCAGTGTGATGGGTAAAATGCCCCCGAAAGAATTACCACATTATTCCTTACCAGATATGGTAAAGCAGCTCTGGCTGTATGATCCAGTCTTACATTCCCACACATTTGACCAAGGTGAGTTGCCTTGCCCAAATTCTTAGTCCAGGGAAAGGTGCTGTTCCTCACAAGCTCCTTAGTGAGGGAATTTGCTTGAGCAAATGACTACAAGGGAAGTATGTCTTGTTACACACATGTTTGAACTACAAATGTCCCCAACTTTCTTAGTTGTTTGCCTATATTTTACCCCCACCCCGCCCACTCCATGTACTATTAAAAGTCATTGAGGAGAACTATAGTGTAGAGAGAATCAGTTTGTAAACAATCTCTCTGGAGCACCAGCAATTATGTCAGAGAGAAGTGTGAAGGGGAGAAAAAATGGATTTGCTTGATGTTATTGCCTTTCTGAAGATCCAGACTGTCTGGAGCCCCTACTCTTTAGTACTCAAAGAACAGAGTTTACAGTTATGGACTTTCATTATGTTAACATTATTTTCATAAGAGGTGACAGTTAGTATTGGGGAACTGTATTTTACCTGATTTTCACTGAATGATAATGAGGGAGCTGATTCTAGAGTGTTCAGTCAATTAGAGTAATATATATTCAGACTGGTTACTGTGCCCTTGGAAGTTGGTCTTTTTGACAAAGCACATCTAGTCACTTCTGATTTTACCAGCCCAGTGCATCAAATTCTCATTGACAGATGGATAAGCTGAACAAAATCATTAAATGTGACTTAGGGCCCTGCTATATGTGATGCCAAATGCATCATTACTCTCTGGCACATCCAGGAAGGGCTGGAGAAAACCCCAGTCTGAAACTGGAAGACTGGGGCCTAGCAAGTACAGACACTACTGAGCTAGCTGGAGATTTAAATCACACCCAATACACACATTTAAAGCACATGATTTTTTGCAAAGAATACAGGGAACTGTAGTTTCCTCCTCACAGAGCACCCTTAACAAACTTTAGTTCCCAAGATTCCTGATGCAGAAAGTTTTGTGTTTTAAATGTGCACTGGGTGTGCTTTAAATCTATGGGTGTATTCATCCTAACTCCATATAAATCAGCTTCATACATTCAGTTTTGCATTAGGACTTTTAATATTGAACAAATAACCTCATGATAACCATTGCTTGGATGGGTTATAAAATATTTAACAATATCTAATTTATGTGACTGTTAAAGAGCAAAATATATTTGATGAAATCTGACTTTGGGTTGTATCCAACTCCTACTCCTACTCAGAGAAGACCCACTAAAATTAAAGAACCTAAGTTAGTATTGTACATTAACATCAATGGGTCTTCTCTGAGTAGCAATAGCATTTGTTCTGATGCAGTATCATGGGGCTTTGTAGCTAACACAAGCACAATAAAAAACTATCTTTGCAGCATAAGACCTATGTGGTAGAAATACAAATTCTCAAAAGGATGTGGTTCTCTAATAGGAAGTGCATTACTGCCCTGAATAAGGTCAATCAAATTTCATTATTTTTACATTAATATAGAGACTGAATTTCAGGCAGTTGCAATAAGCTCTGCAGGTAGATGAGATGTGTGTGGGATTATTTTTTGTTGACTCAGCTGACACTCTCCTTAGCTTAGCCATGGATATACTTTATTATCTTGAGGTTTTGAAAAGCAGTCATCAGGATCAGGCTGCATACATTAACATTGTTTGGAGCTGCCTTGTCCCATTAGTAGTAGAATTTCCTAGATGGTTTTTGAAAGATCTGTTTGTCTACCCAATTTCTTATAGAACACGCCTACAACACTTTCCGCTTGTTTGGGCAAGAGGCATCCCATTTCATCAAAATGATCCCGGAAACTGAAGTTTTGGAGCTGTCCCCTTTTAAAACAAATGAATCACAATACAGAGAAGATAATTTTGGAACTGCTGTGTCCCACACTAGTGATTAAAAATATAAATCCATAAGAAGTCAATATAACTTTCATTAGCTGTCTAGCTTTCGGGAGGATGGCAAGATATAACAGCTTCAAGATGCCTAGAAAGAAGTTACAACATATATCAAACAGTTAAAACAATAGCATGTATAAAAATAATTTTACAAAGTACAGTAACACCAGTCCCAAGTTAAATAGCACTAGATTATCAGGGTACACCACTTCCTTCAGGGCCCATCCACACTTTTGCTTTTGTTGTTCCACTGCTGTGTCCTATTAAAATCTGATGTTACTCACTGAGTCAGATCTGAGTCAGAATATCTGAAGAGAGATTTGCCCCACTTCCTAAACTGCTCCACTACTGTGAGAACTTTTTGTTTAAGCCAGGGTAGCGAAAACTGTAGCTCACCAGACTCCAAATTCCTATCAGCTCCTGCCACCATGGCCAGAGGCCATGGAAGATAGCATTAAAATCTATCAACACCAGCACACCATAGGTTTCTCACCCAGATTTGATACTATTTCCTGCTGTTTAACGATATATTGATCAGTAAGATGTTGCCCACATATTCCATGCCAGATCAAAATACTCAGGAGCCTTGTAAAAGCTCTGTAAAAACACACAGGTAGTTGTATGGCATGATTACCCCCCCCCAGTGTAGTTGACATGATCCAATTTTCTGCCTCCATACTATCTGTCTTTCAGAAATATTGGGAGATCCAACCATGAATCTCCCTTCGCCTTCTCTGGTTTGGCAAGTTGATCAAACATGTAGTTGATCAAACATGTAGAAGTGACAAAGGGCTTTTGACTCACCTGTGTTAAGAGTCATCACAATCTAAAAGGGGTATAGTGTAACATTATAGAGTTCCCAATCAATCTGTCTCCCAGGTTCTCCAAATAATGAATGCAAAGACATAAATACAACTGCAGACCCTCCAAGTGCACCTATTTTCCAGGGACATCCCTGATTTAAAGAAGCCGTCCCAGCTTCTGATTTGATCCTGGAATTTCCCACTTTTCCTTAGGATGTCCCTGTTTTCACTGAAGAAATCTTGGAGGGTGTGAAGTTATCTGCACCCTGAGCCGCCTGAAGGCAATACTGTATAGGGAAGTGTTTTAATGTTTAATGTTTTATTATGTTTTATATATGTTGGAAGCTGCCAAGAGTGGCTGGGGCAACCCAGTAAGATGTGTAGGGTATAAATAGTAAAATTATCATTATGGAATGGGACGTCCCTATTTTCATTGGATAAATGTTGTAGGGTATGAAAATGGGGGGAGAGGTTCAGCAACTTAGTTTTGTTCTGCCAACAAAGATATCGGAAGAATCCAGGAAATAGGGCTGGGTTACTGCTTGGTTTTTTTTGGGGGGGGGGCAAGGGGTTGATTTTGTTTTGCCCACCCACTTTTAATCTATCAAGACTGTGTGTTAGTTTCCCCAGAAATACTTTTGCCATTAAATGATAGATTTGTTGCCACCTGTCTCACTTTTGTCTTGTCTGATCAGGCTGCAGTTGTAGCAGCCTCCACTCAGCCTCAGGCAAACAATTTACAGTGGTACCTCTGGTTAAGAACTTAATTCGTTCCGGAGGTCCGTTGTTAACCTGAAACTGTTCTTAACCTAAGGTACCACTTTAGCTAATGGGGCCTCCCGCTGCTGCCGCTCCACCGCCGTGTGATTTCTGTTCTCATCATGGGGCAAAGTTCTTAACCGGAGGTACTACTTCTGGGTTAGCGGAGTCTGTAACCCAAAGTGTTTGTAACCCGAGGTACCACTGTATTGTACATTGGGCCCGCAACTTACGCTCACTTTGCATACACAATCACAACCTTACATGGGTGGGGGAGGAATAAATAAATAAATGGAGAGCAAGGGAAATTCTCCTTTCCCCTCTCTCCATTCATTTACTTATTCCACCCACCTAGTGAGCTTTCCTTGCTTCCTAGCCTCTGGGGAGGTGTGGGAGGCACTGGGAAGATCACAGAGCCCCTGCATGTCCTTCCCAGAGTCCAGTAAACAACGTACCTCACTGAATGGGATTTGGGAAGGAGGGCAGGAATGCTTCCAGAGCCATGTGTTCAGATAATATAATACATAATATGATATACACATATTACCATTAGTCAAACCAAAACATATAACTTAGTATCATGTTATCTGTGGGGGGAAATGTTTCTGTGCCATTTGAAAAGTTTTATTTTAAAAATAAAGCAAAATACCATAGTACAATTAGTATGGGTATTCTAGAAGTTGGGGTATCAAATCTTCCTTACACCATGAAAAAGTTGTGAAGTTTGACTCTATTTTCTGCTATTCAGAATATTGGCTGGATAAGCAAGAACCACAGTGGGGGAGAAGGCTGAGCCTTCTGCATTAATGCTGAACAAATGGAATCCAGATTTAATATTGTGTGTGGTCTAAGAGATCATAGCAAATTAGGATCCAGAAAATCTGTTTTTGTACTGATACAGTGGTACCTTGGGTTAAGTACTTAATTCGTTCCGGAGGTCCGTACTTAACCTGAAACTGTTCTTAACCTGAAGCACCACTTTAGCTAATGGGGCCTCCTGCTGCTGTCGCATCGCCGGAGCACAATTTCTGTTCTCATCCTGAAGCAAAGTTTTTAACCTGATGCACTATTTCTGGGTTAGTGGAGTCTGTAACCTGAAGCGTATGTAACCTGAAGTGTATGTAACCTGAGGTACCACTGTATGTGTACCTTTGGTGTTGTTTTTCCTTACTTTAGATGAATTGTATTTTGGTACTACCTTGATTTTGCGGGGAAAATTATTGTTATGCAGCTGTTTGCAGGCTTCCTCTAACATAGACTTTAGTGTACTGCAAAGTCATATTTTAAATTAAATATGAAACTGACTCTCTTGTGAGTTTTAAAACTGCTTAATTCCACTTTATGTGTTCTGCACCAAAGCACTTCAGCTTGGAGCAAGAGCAGAATCAACAAGTACTCTGAGAGGCTATTTGCAGTGCTTAGCAGGAAACTACTAATAAAGTATCTGGTAAGATTGTATTCTTTCTAAATTTTCATCTCAGGTGGCAAATTGCTAAAGTTCAGGAAAGATGTAGAACTAAATTTTGAAAAACAAGAAATTGTATTATTTCTCTGGGTTGAATTCAACTGAGTCTTATGCAGAGAAGACCCATTGAAATTAATGAACCTAAATTAGGAAGAAATCCTAAATATGGAAAGATCAGTCACATTCTAACTTGCTAATCCTGGTAGATCTAGGGGTTGGACTGTAGCCTAAGTAATGTTTATTAACTTCAATGGGACTACTCTGAGTAAAACTTAGTTGAATACCATCCACAGTGTAGGCACTTCTTCACTCTTGCTAAGCAAAAACTAAAATCAACAGCACATTATGACTCGGTGTGCAAATTTGCTGGAGATACTTAGAGAATGTGTTAATGAATATTATGAAACCTCTTTGAAAAGACATAGAATCAAAGTTGTAGAGTTGGAAGCTTCCCTAAGGGTCACCTAGTTCAACACCCTTAAGTTAAGGAATCTTAACTAGATTATCCATGACAGATGGCCATTCAGTGTTAAAGCAGATGAAAAATTTCTGCTTGAGCTAATAGAACACTGAACTATAGGCCAAATATAACATAAATGTACTGGAATTCTACAAACTGTACATCTCAGGAGAATTTTTCTGCACTCAAGAAACAAGCAGTAAGAATAGCATCCCTGTTTGGAGTGACCTATTGCTGCAAAGCATTGTTTCAAAGCTGGTCCATCATTGTGCCAGATTGTCAGATGACAACTGAGAGAGTGGCATTAGCATCAGTGCAACCAGACTTGGCAAGACTCACAAAGGAAAAGAATCATCAGACAAGAAAGAGATTATGTCTGAAGGATAAGGATGGCTGTAAGGAGAGCTGGATGCAACATGAAGTGATTTGTATCAAAGCTAAGAAATTATTGTGCATGTTTCTCTTTAGCCCTGCCCTCTTTGCCTCTGGCCCCCACCATTTTGCCATCAGCTGGTTGGCCAGGTATGAATACAGCCCTTAGGTTGAAATGGGCTCCCCAACCTGGATGTGCAGGTTTTTTCCTCCCCTTATTTGCATTTTAGTATTAAATGAAACTGTACCACATCCAGTTTGGGGTACCAGAGTTTAAGAAAGATATTGACAAGCTGGAACATGCACAGAGGAGGGTGACCAAAATGATGAAGGATCTGGTAACCAAGCCTTATGAGAAATGGTTGAGGAAATTGCATATGCTTAGCCTGGGAAAGAGGAGACTGAGAGAAGATATGATAACCATATTCAAATATCTCACGGGCTGTCGTATGGAGGTTGGAGCAAGCTTGTTTTCTCATGCTTCAGAGGGTAGGACCCGAACCACTGGCTTCAAGTGACAAGGCGATTCTGACTAAACATCAGGAAGGACTTTCTGACAGTAAGAGCTGTTTGATAGGGGAACAAACTCCCTTGGAAGGCGGTG
Source organism: Podarcis raffonei (assembly GCF_027172205.1). Classification (NCBI taxonomy): domain Eukaryota; kingdom Metazoa; phylum Chordata; class Lepidosauria; order Squamata; family Lacertidae; genus Podarcis; species Podarcis raffonei. The sequence continues at coordinate 49,814,557 of NC_070608.1, read as the reverse complement.
GAGTCTCCTTCCTTGGAGGCTTTTAAGCAGAGGTTGGATGGCCATCTGCCACGGATGTTGTATTTGAACTTCCTGCATTGCAGGGGGTTGGACTAGATGACCCTTGGGATCCCTTCCAGCTCTACAATTCTATGATCCTATGTTATGGAAATCTATAAAACATTGATAATATTAATTAAATTCTGAAAAAATGATAGTTATAAGAGTATAAATGAATATTGTATTATAATTATATCATTTTGATCTGTATTTAACTACACAGGCACATTTAAGTAAACTTTGTTACTCAGATTTTTGTGTGTGGTGGGAATAATGGGGAGGAGGAAGCTACAGTAGCAAAGCCTCCCAACTAAATTCCAGCTGTGATCATAGCTACACACATGCCCTCTATCTCTTATTTGCAGTGCAGTCTATATTTATGTTATATGTGAAATAACAGTCCAGGGAACAGTGGCTTGCTTAAGAAGTGACGGCTTCCTCCCACCCCATCTTTGAAAGAGGATAACTGTGTCCAAGCAATATATATAGCTGTGTGGTCCTGAAGATCTTCAATGGAGTCCCCTACCTAATGAGGTGAGGTGTGAGGGTATTAGGGAGAGGCCTTTTCGCTGGTGATGGGGCCTCCATTATAGAGTACCTTCACCAGAGAGGCTAGCCTGGCAGCTATATTATAATATTTTTGGCACCAAGTGAATACTTTATTTATTTTTCAGCCCTTTTATTTATATGTTAAGTACATTTTAGATCTATGACACTAATCACATTTCCCTTTGCTGAGCTCTGGAATGCTAAAGCATCTAAGCTTGCTCTCTAGGGATCCGATGTGGAAACAGTGAACTTTGTAGGAGCATTACGATGCACACCTCTACCGAGGATTGTGCATCAGCTGGTGTGTACCCAGAATAACAAGGCGAACCATGATCTCACATTCCCTAGTCCGATGGTGCCATTACCAAGGCATCTAAAGGCAGAACAGGGACCCCCTAAGTGTCTGAGTCACTCTGTAACTTGAGTTTCCCCAATAAGTTAAATGCATAATAACCCTTCCCCTTTCCTTTCTGAGAAATAAAACCAAACTGACTGAGCTCAGTGCTGGAGAGGGGAGGGGATGGACAGTGGAGGGAGACTTCATTTTGATGGACAGGTCTTGCTTGTAATCACAAGTAAATTATTTTCTGCTGTCACTCCAATCACAATGATTTGATGAAGCAAGTAAATAGAGTTGTTCTTCATGTCCCAAGAATAAATTTTGGTTACACCTTGGTTTGTTTCGAATGAGGCAAACCGTAAGCCCAAGTTAGGAAAACATGCTAAGCCAAACCATGGCTTAGCTCATTGCAGCACAGCAAGACTGAAGGAGGACCGAACTGGAAGCCTGCATGCTTGTATGTTCATGCTAAGGCATAGTTTGGCTTTGCATTATATGCAAACAGAGCTAAATAATAGTCAAAAACCCATTGTTTCATTTCTTTCTGCAAAAGAGGTTCATTACTGGAGCTAGAGTTCCCATCTAGGATTATTTTCAGTCATTTCCTGAATACTAGAGAACTTCAGCTTCACTGCTGACAGTCACAATATCTCCCAAATAACACATAACCCAGAGAAATGAATCATTCTGTTGTTTCCTGGATCAGCTTAGCAAAACAGAGGATTTCTTAAATGTTGCCTTAAAAAAACATATCATCTTCACCTTTGTCTCCCTAAAGATGTTTCTTTCTCTTACAGTATCCATAGTAACTGCAAAGACTTAGGATAATAGTAAAAACATGGGGGTCAAATGCTAAATTCTAACTCATTCACAGTGCAACACTATACATGTCTACCGTGAATTAAGTTCCATTGTTTTCTTCCTGGCCATTGATAATGCTAGCTGGGGTTGATGGGAGTTATAATGCAAAATAAAGCATCAGGTTGGAGAAAACCATTTTATAGTTTTCTTAGCTGCCTTGTGGACCCTTAATGGTGTAAAAGTGGGATGTAATTGTTTTAAATAAATAGTCTTCTTATTTGGGTACCAGAAAAAAGTTTTGTGTTCTTTCAAGGTTATTAGTTTTTATTAACCCATTATTAAATACTCATCTGATTGTAATACTGCACTAAAATTCTTGTCGGGGTGGATCTTTATAATTGTTCAGGTGTGGACAAATATGTAGGAAAAACTCAGAGAGAACAAGGGAATCAGAGTGTCAAAATGTTTTATGTTGTCCAATGCGTTTTGGAATTAAGAAATTTCTTTATATACTTCTTAGCAGCTCCTCTCTGTAAACATGCCCCAATGGTTCCACGTGAGCTGCTCCTCCATTTTGTTTCTAACCACATTGCAGCCGTATCAGCAAGCTGAATGAAGTTTACTATGTCAAATTACAGAGATAATACCCCCCCCCCATTTTTTACTCATCTCCTGTTTTTCTGGTTTAATGCACACATCTCAAATTACAAGTCCTGAAATGTGCTGGCTGTACATTTATTTTACTTATTATCCGTACTTACAGGATACTCTGTTACAGAGTTAGGATTGCTCACGACAAGAGATAAAGCAGTTTAAAATTTATACTGCTGTTTCTTCTGGAATGGTGGTTTTTGCCTGTTCAAACAATACAACAGGCCTGAAGATGGTCTTTCACAAACTGTGTTAGATTAAGATATCAGAAAAGAAGCAGCATTTTATTTTAAGCCATGGAACATAAAGTATATAAAGTGCCTTGAACAAAGAGGATTTTATCTGTTTGTACAATATTACACAAAACAGTACACAGCTCAGGTTATATATGATGTAAGCAGTCTTTGTGGCTCCTTGAGAGCTTTTAATTGAAAGACCTACTTTTCAAAAGAGTAATTGCTTGCTACCCCAGGAATTCAAATTGAATTTAAAGGAAATGTTTTCCTAGATGAACATTTAACACCCAAACTTGGAAAAAAGATGGTTAACTGTAAGGCTTTCAAGGTAGGAAAGAAGCATGTAATTATTTTGTTTTGTGTGAAAGATTAATTTTTTTAAAACCCACTTTCATCAAGAACCCAGCATTTGTGAAGTAGAATATTTGTCTAAGGTGTGCAAAATTTAGGCTGCTTGCACATTACTGGCTTAAAATGCAGATGTGCCTTTCTTTTTCTCAATTTGGATCAAAGTTGGTTGGGAAGAAACTCATCAAAACATAGTATTTCATAAGAAGAAGCAGGGTAGATATTGATGTGGCTAATATTGTGTGCACAGTGCTTCCCAAACTAGTGGTGGAAGCTCAATGGATGCAGAGTAAATGGGAGTGTGTCATTGTGAAGATTAAATGTTGACTCTTGAAGATACTTTGGGCCTTTTTGTATATGCGGGGGGAAAATAACACTCCTTGTGAAAGTGAACAATTATTTACTCTGTTACAGTCTACAGTAAAAGACCTTGTGTTGGGGGGTGAGGAGGAGAGGGTGATCTCACACAAAAAAGGAACTTTATTATTCTCTCCCTTAAAACATGTATTTTTAATAGAAAAGAAGGAAATTGTTGGCTGTAAATGGGTAAGTAGCAGATATGGTAAAATTGCTTAAGTAAGATGGTTAATTACATTTTATCACGTGGTTAAATGCAATTATAATGCTTAGTTCTGACCATCAGGCAAGGCTGAATAAGGCACACTAGCATACCAAACACAAGAGACTGTATTATTTGGCATCTTGTTTGCTTTTGCCATTCCAGTGTTTCACATTCACATGACTGGTTCAGTATGAGGCTTTTAAATACTCAGATACACTCTACTATGCATGTGCTACATTTTTAACCACACTTTCCCTTGTAGTACTAGCTTGAAGAAAAACGGAGAGAGAGAAAACACCATTTAATCTAATGAAGCCTCTTATCTTGCTAGTTATGGACAACTGTAGATAGCTAGTAAGTGTGGAATGAGTCTTTTTCCTTTTGGATTTTGAAGAGAGAGAAGATGGACAAATGTAGATATTTTTATAAGCTCTCTGGAGGATATGGACCCTACATTACATAAATATTTGGAGAAACTGCAATTGAAATTGATCCCAATTAAGTCCTAGATACGTCAAAGGGCAAAAAAGTTCATTGTTATTAAATACAGGAATACTTTTTTTCTCAGAAAAAGCTTTTAGGAGATATAAGCATCCTAATAAATATGGAGGTTTTTTTTTTAAAGAAAAGGAGAGCAGCAGGTTGAATGATCTATTCTTAAAATAAATACTGGAGTAGTATTCCCCTACAGTGAGCCTTTGTTAATATTGGTTAAAAGTATTTGTAAATCTATTATTTAAAAAAACAGAAAAAAATGCTAAGGCTTCCAGGCCGACTCTGTTCACAAAATACTTTAGCCAGAGTGTTTGGAACTGAGCTGAGTTCACGTGAGCATAAATGGAAATATTCTGGCTCCTCTGGTTTGCAGGTCACAGATACTATCTAGATGGGTGGTGTTTTATAAAACATTACGGATACCATAAATCAATTAAAGAACTTATTAAAGAATTATTACATGTATTGGTTTCTCACAGGAATAGGGAATCTTAGGCCTCTTTATCTGCCGCTTGAAATTCTCCCAAGCCATTCTTCTTTCCAGACCACACCCCTCACCAACATGCCTCTACACACTCCTTGAGTGCTTTTGCCTGACTGCACTGTGCCCTTGAACTGTGTGTGTGTAAACCCCAGAGTTTTGCATGACTGGAATGTAGCCTACTGGTCAAAGGAATCACATATGGTCAAAAGTAAGGGTCAGGCATTTGTCTCTGGCCATGCCCACGACTGGTGTGTCATGTCTAGATAGTTGCCTACAAAAGAATATGACCCTTGAGCTGAAGAACATTCCCAATTCATGCTTTAGGATAAGATCGCATTGGAGTTGTATAGTCTCCTTGTAATATTTGCTTTATTTGCAAATATATAAGCAGAGAATATTGGAAGCAAACAGACACCTCTGCATCACATCTAAGTGTAGGATTGCAGAGACCCAGGTTCAACATGAAGTTCACTGGGTGACCCTTGGCCAGTTACTGTCTTTCTTATCTTCCAGGTTATGGGGAGGAGAGAACCATGTGTATGCCTCCTTGAGACACTTGGGATAAAGGTGGAACAAAAATAAATAACTAATATATATATATAACTGAATAACATCAGATTCCCAGAAAGATTTTCTGACTCCAGTTCATCTAGAGTTCATCTTCCATCAACTCAAATCCTTGTTGCCCTTGTGTCTGTTTTTCATGGCAAATAACAACCCAGGCTGGATTTTTTGGCAGGAAACCACTATAGGCCCCCCAATCCAAACTGGGACCATGATCTGCATCAGGGTCCTGAACACCTGTTTTTCTTTCAAAGCAAAAGGAAGAGGTCAGCTTAAGCAAACTTTAAAAATAAGTTTAATGCAATGCATACTTTTGACCCTTTGATCTTTTTGAATAGGAACTATTTGCTCTTTGAGTTTAGCTCAGACCTCAGCTTATATCTGTGTCTTAAGGGATCCAAGATGGAATTTCAGAGAGATCATCTTCATTACGCCTGCTTGCATCTTCCTTTTCAGTATGTTGTGATCTCATCTCCATAGTATAGTCCTTGGAGGACGTGCCTGGGGTTTGTAGACAGTGTTGGAAAGTATCCTTTCAGAGTCTTTTTTTTTGGAGTCATTGCTAGTTGTCTCAAAATGCAGTTTGAGGTCATCCCTTGGATAATAGATGCATCTAGATTACTGGATAAGGTGGAAAGAGCAGAATTCTTAAGGCACTATTCCATAACAGTTAACAGAATCATTGTGCATTTTGGACATACAAAAATTATTTCTGACAGCCGCTGGCATGATACATTGCACAATGTTAATACATTAGCCTCTCCAGCAAGCTCTTTCCATGGCTGTATGTAGCAGGATGCGATGGAAGGATGGCTGGGCTGGTGGGGGTGGGGCAGGGAGAAGAAATCTGAATGGACATGTTGATGAAAAGTAGTAATTCTTGGATGCAAAGATCCTAGTTTGGGGCAAGTGCCCTTTGGTGAAAGAACCCTGGCAAAGATTTAACATGGCAAAACAGGTAGTGAAGTAAATTGTGGAAATATAGGCTGTAAAAACTTTAAAAATGTGCCCCTCCAGAATGTCACCTTTAAAAGCTCCTTCCAGAGTTCCTCACTTTCCCTAGCACAGAAAAAGACCACACGTTTAGTAAGTTATAAAATGGTTTACTTACAAACTCTCTTTAGGTCAGATTCATGAGCTTTTCCATTCAGCGGTCAGAAAAGTTGCACAGGCAATAAAACATAGCTTGGTTACAAAATGGTAAAATTTCCTGAAATATTAGTATAGGAAAATGTTAGTTTCAGACTCCAGTCTTGTCTGAAACAAAAGAGACTGGTTAAAGCCATGTGGCTGAGCTGGAGTAACCAGCTCAGACTTCCTCACATACCAAATCCACAGGTAGACCAACAGAAACACTTGATTGCCCATTTCCTCCCAAGGTGAAGGGAAGTGACATAGCTAAGCCTGGCAGGACAGCTTATTTATTGTTTGAAGTAATCAATTAGACTTAAGCATATTGGTTATATGAAGCTGGTTATCCCACAGGACCAACAGTAGGCAATGTTTCTGTATACTTTCTGTGAAAACATGTACACCCATTTACTGTACTTCCCTTAATACTTTGAAATAAGTACAGTGGTACCTTGGTTTTCGAACGTCTCGGAAGTCGAATGTTTTGGTTTTCGAATGCCAAAAACCCAGAAGTAACTGCTTCGGTTTGCGAACGTTTTTTCGAAGTCGAACGTGCCACACGGCTTCTGTATTGAGTTTTCCGGAAGTAAATGCTTCGGTTTTTGAACGTTCAGAAGTCAAAAGATCTTCTGGAACGGATTACATTCGAAAACCGAGGTATTTTGCAGAACTCAGAATAATCATTTCCCTTATTTTCCTGCTCCAATGATTATTTTTTTTAATGGGCATACTTTAGAAAATAAAACATGCACCTTGCTAGCATATATTGATGATTCTAAATATAAAATTTTACAATACACAAATTATACTATTAAATCACAATTACCATCTCAATTTTAGATCAATATTTTCTAGTTTGCTGTAGAATGCATTGGCTTGACTAAACCTTTCTCCCTCTCCTATTTATTTTATTTTACATTTTATTTTATTATACACAGTGTTGTGTGGCCATGTAGGTCATTTGCCCCCAGCTGATTCTGAAATAGCTAACTTCTTATGTTTTGTAAACTATTTTGTGTCTTAGAACCATAGCCAAATATTTTGACAAGGACACATAGACATGGCAGCATGTCTTAACAATAGCTATCACCTTAAGGTAATATTTTTGTATATTATCTTTCTGTTCTCCATAGACGAAGGAAGAGTTGGCTGTGCTTTTAGAAAAAAAGGCAAGATTCAACTTTTTTTTTTCTTTTTTAAAGGAAGTTGAGAATGTGTTACTAATTGTCTCTGGTGTTTATATTTCCAAGCAAAGACTCTCAGCCAATAAGTAACATTTCCAAATTGATTATGAGGCATGTTTGGAGGTGTATTTTCTTTAATGATTTCTTAAGTGAAAGCTTGGCCTGCCTGTGCCTATGCTTTGAGTAAGGATCAGCAACTGCCCTTTTTTGGATAAAAACTGAATCCAGCCCTGAGGAGGTGTAGATGAATAAAGGGACTGATATGAGACAGCTAAATCATGCATTGGCAGAAGCTTATTCCAAAACCTTTATGTCAAATCCAAAAGCTTTGGGAAGAGCACTCTACACATTGGTTTAAACTCTGGTTGTTGTTGTTGTTGTTTTTTAAAAAATGCCCTTATCTATTCATTCCTGAAACCCCTGGATTTACCATTATAACTAAGAGCAAAATATGGCTTCTTTTGTCTGGTTACATAGGGAATAATTTTTATTGGAGGAATTAAAGTGAATGAAATTTGAAGCTATACTAAAGGGATAATTGTTGTAAGCCAACAGCTGTGTACACGTTACCATTTACTCTGGTTCCTGTGCACTCCCACCAGTGGTATGGGTTGCCAGCACCTGGGGCAAGGTGCAAAAGGGGGAAGTGGCATCACCAGGGGGAAAGGGGCTAACACATTGCTGTGGGTGGGCTTCCCCATTTTTAGTGCAACTTTTCAGATGCAGGCTCTCCCAGGAGGTGCTGGACACAGACTCCTTGGTGCCATGACTCACCCTGCACCAGCCACTTCAGCTCTCTGTAGAGCACCCACAGGAAGTTCCGCTGGCCCGGGCCAGGAGCTGGCATGCTGCCAGCCAAGGCTTGTACAGCTTCCTCTTCATCCGTGCCAGGCCCCCACCCATGTATTTTTAGAGCAGAGGTCAAAACTCAAGAGCTGGTCTGTGTTCCTCTTAGACAACATTTTTTTTATTTCCTCAGAAAGCCTTGAGTGATACAATTCCCTTTAAATGCCCCTGGGAATGGTACTACATCCAGGCATTCTGGGGAAATAAATATAGTGGGTGTGAGCCTGGAAGTGAGTGCAGAATGGAGTCTGTGGATTTCCTTTGGGCACATGGTCACCATATATATTTTCCCAGAATGCCCATTGGAAAGCTGCTATTGTTAAAGCAGTTTAACATTCAGTAGCCATAACCATTCTGAGGGGAATGACACTTGGAGAAGGGCCTTCAAGGAAGAGCTCAAAAAACACAAGTACCCTGGTCCCAAGCTATGAATGGCCTTAAAGGTAAAAGCCAGCACTTTTCCTTAGGATATTCTGGAGAAATGTTGGAGGGTATGGAGTTATCCAACCACTGAGCTGTCTGAATGCAACCCTATATAGGGAAGGGTTTTTTTTAAAATGTTTAATGTTTTATTATGTTTTTATATATGTTGGAAGCTTCCCAGAGTGGCTGGGGCAAACCAGTAAGATGTGTGGGGTATAAATAGTAAAATTATCATTATGGAATGGGACGTCCCTATTTTCATCAGAGAAATATTGGAGGGTATGACATTGCCTAATCTAAACATTTACTGGTTTGAGTATTTAGTCCTAATATGAATAGAACAATGCAAAATAAGGATATTGAAATACCCATTTCCATAATAAAATGCTCTGCTGAAAATATTTATTCATAAATCTGTTTTAAAATCATTGTGTACCTTGAACCTTCACATCGGAGTGATTGGATTGGAAGCTACATTGCTACTTGGCCTTAAACATCTCAAGAGACTTAAACGTTAACATCTGTTTTGTATTTAGCATTTGTGGAAGTGCTTGTTCTGGTAAAATGAAACTCTTAGCTAGTTAGTGACAAAAGAAAATAAAAACCTACCTTAGAAAAAGGAGGCTAGAAAGACTGCTGGATGTATGAATTCAAGGTTCCCAGACCACAAGAATTTTAATTGCCATAGCATATAAAGACTTCTTAGTTGAAGAGTGTGTAACAGAAGGCCTATTTAGTTATGTTTACTTTAGGCAGTGTAGCAATTAAGATTTCTGTGTACAGGAGCTATTCAGTGTAGGGGGTTTTTTCATTTAAAATTGACAGGGTTTTAAAGGCAGAACTACCTTCTGCTTTTCTCTAAATCAGTGGAAATGGTTTTCATAAGTATCCCACATGTCTTCCCCTTAGTGCATTAAACCAGTGTTCAATCGACACTGCCACTGCTTAGTATTTAATTTGGTGCTTAGAAGACTAAGAGAACAATACTAATACTAATATCTGACAATTGGCGTGTGCATTTTTCTATATTAAAGCTCAGCATTATTTCTCCTCTAATACAGATAGAGTACTGTTTCAACTGTGATTATTCCCCTGCTTGGCAGTTATGCATTTAAGAAAAAATAAAGACTAACACTTTATTTTAAATTTTTTTTAAAGTCTTCCCAGAACTATGTGAATTGGGGAAGCCATTTTGCAAATCCCCTTAGCATCTTTCATACATTAGTTATATGAAGGTGATCCACGAATAGAAAAGTACGGTAAACAGAATGAACCTTCTGGACCTGCCCCTAAAGAAAAATCATCTGAGCATGAACAGCTGCTCAAATATAGACACACCATCAGAGCACTCCTGACATATGGTTGTCAAGCCTCTGCTTAAAGACCTCCAAAGAAGGAGACTCCACCACACTCCTTGGCAGCAAATTCCACTGTCGAACAGCTCTTACTGTCAGGAAGTTCTTCCTAATGTTTAGGTGGAATCTTCTTTCTTGTAGTTTGGATCCATTGCTCCGTGTCCGCTTCTCTGGAGCAGCAGAAAACAACCTTTCTCCCTCCTCTATGTGACATCCTTTTATATATTTGAACATGGCTATCATATCACCCCTTAACCTCATCTTCTCCAGGCTAAACATGCCCAGCTCCCTTAGCCGTTCCTCATAAGGCATCGTTTCCAGGCCTTTGACCATTTTGGTTGCCCTCCTCTGGACACGTTCCAGTTTGTCAGTGTCCTTCTTGAACTGTGGTGCCCAGAAGTGGACACAGTACTCCAGGTGAGGTCTGACCAGAGCAGAATACAGTGGCACTATTACTTCCCTTGATCTAGATGCTATACTCCTATTGATGCAGCCCAGAATTGCATTGGCTTTTTTAGCTGCCGCGTCACACTGTTGGCTCATGTCAAGTTTGTGGTCAACCAAGACTCCTAGATCCTTTTCACATGTACTGCTCTCAAGCCAGGTGTCACCCATCTTGTATTTGTGCCTCTCATTTTTTTTGCCCAAGTGCAATACTTTACATTTCTCCCTGTTAAAATTCATCTTGTTTGTTTTGGCCCAGTTCTCTAATCTGTCAAGGTCGTTTTGAAGTATGATCCTGTCCTCTGGGGTGTTAGCCACCCCTCCCAGTTTGGTGTCATCTGCAAATTTGATCAGGATGCCCTTGAGTCCATCATCCAAGTCGTTGATAAAGATGTTGAATAAGACCGGGCCCAAGACAGAACCCTGTGGCACCCCACTAGTCATTCTTCTCCAGGATGAAGAGGAACCATTGATGAGCACCCTTTGGGTTCGGTCAGTCAGCCAGTTACAAATCCATTGAGTGGTAGCATAGTCAAGACCGCATTTTACCAGCTTCTTTACAAGAATATCATGGGGCACCTTGTCAAATGCCTTGCTGAAATCAAGGTAGGCTACATCCACTGCGTTCCCTTCATCTACCAGAGTTGTAATTCTGTCAAAAAACGAGATCAGGTTAGTCTGACATGACTTATTTTTCAGAAATCCATGCTGACTATTGGTGATCACAGCATTCCTTTCTAGGTGCTCACAGACTGTTTGCTTAATGATCTGCTCCAGAATCTTCCCTGGTATTGATGTCAGACTGACTGGGCGGTAATTATTTGGGTCCTCTCTTTTCCCCTTTTTGAAAATAGGGACAACATTTGCCCTCCTCCAGTCTGCCAGGACTTCGCCTGTTCTCCAGGAATTCTCAAAGATGACTGCCAGTGGTTCTGAGATCACATCTGCCAGTTCTTTTAATACTCTTGGATGCAGTTCATCTGGCCCTGGAGACTTGAATACATCTAAACTAGCCAAGTATTCTTGTACTATCTCCTTAGTTATTCTGGGCTGTGTTTCCTCTGCTGAATCATTTGCTCCAAATTCTTCAGGTCGGGCATTGTTTTCTTTATCGGAGAAGACTGAGGCAAAGAAGGTATTGAGGAGTTCAGCCCTTTCTGTGTCCCCTGTTTGCATTTCATCATCTTCTCCTCTGAGTGACCCCACTGTTTTTTTTTTCTTCCTTTTGCTACGAACATACCCATAAAAGCCTTTTTTGTTGCTTTTAACCTCTCTAGCAAGCCTGAGCTCATTCTGTGCTTTAGCTTTTCTGACTTTGTGTCTACACGTGCTGGCTATTTGTTTGAATTCCTCTTTGGTGGTTTCCCCCCTTTTCCATTTTTTGTACACATCCTTTTTTAATCTTAACTCAGTTAAAAGTTCTTTAGATAGCCACCCTGGCTTCTTTAGGTACCTTCCATGTTTCCGTCTCATTGGTATTGCCTGAAGTTGTGCTCTTACTATCTCCCTCTTAACAAACTCCCAGCCACCATGAACTCCCTTTCCTTTTAGTATTACTGTCCATGGGATCTCACCCAGCACTTCCCTAAGTTTTATGAAGTCGGCTTTCTTAAAGTCAAGAAATTGAGTCCTAGTATGCTTGGCTGCTCCTTTCCGCTGTATAGTAAACTTCAGAAGAGCATGATCACTTGCGCCTAATGATCCTTCCACTTCTACCCCACTAACCAGGTCATCAACATTGGTTAGGACCAGATCTAAAATGGCTGTTCCTATTGTTGCTTCTCCCACTTTCTGGACAATGAAGTTGTCTGCAAGGCCAGTGAGGAATCTGTTTGACCTTATGCTCTTGGCTGAGTTTGACATCCAACAAATATCCGGGTAATTGAAGTCCCCCATTACTACTATCTCCCTTTCTTTTGCATGCTTGGCCATCTGTTCCAGGAAGGCATCATCTATGTCCTCCGTTTGGCTTGGGGATCTATAGTAAACTCCCACAATGAGGTCCCTGTTATTCTTCTCTCCCTTAATTTTGACCCAAATGCTCTCACTTTGGCTTTGAGGTTCTAAATCTTGGATCTCTTCACAGGTATACACATCCCTGACATATAACGCCACTCCTCCTCCTTTCTTGTCTGGTCTGTTTCTCTGAAATAGATTGTATCCCTCCATTATTACTTTCCAATCGTGGGACTTATCCCACCAGGTTTCAGTGATGCCTATTATGTCATATTTAGTTTGCTGTACCAAGAGCTCAAGCTCATCTTGTTTATTTCCCATGCTTTGCGCATTAGTGTACAGACATTGAAGTCCATTAATCATTCCCCCGTGTCTCTTATTTAAGGATTTTTTCCCTCCCACCACTAGGTTTGCGTGCTGTTTGCTCCATTTGGTCTATGACATTTGGATGACCATCTTCATCAATTGATAGACTCCTACCTTCAGGAGCACTGTCTCCCTCCCCCACATTAGTCAGTTTAAAGCCCTCCTGATGAGGTTTCTGAGATTTTTGGCAAACACATTCCTCCCAACCGTTGTGAGGTGCAGCCCATCGCTTGCCAGAAGTCCATCTTTAAGAAACTGCAGTCCGTGATCTAAGAATCCAAACCGTTCCTGTTTACACCATTTGCGAAGCCAGTTGTTCACTTCCACTATTTTTCCCTCTCTCCCTGGGCCACGTCGTTCAACTGGGAGGACAGATGAGATGACAATTTGTGCATTTAATTGCTTCAATTTCCTGCCCAGAGCCTCGTAGTCTCTTTTGATCTTCTGGAGGCTATTGCTTGCAGTGTCATTGGTTCCCACATGACCCAAGAGGAAGAGGTATTTGTCAGTGGGTTTTAAGATTCCTTGCAGTCGTTCAGTTACATCTTGGATCTTAGCCCCGGGGAGACAGCACACTTCCCGAGACATCTTGTCAGGCCCACAGATCACTGCTTCTGTTCCCCTCAGTAGGGAATCCCCATCACCACTACACGCCTCCTCTTAGGTCTGGTCAGGGTTCTTCCGTGAGCTGTCCGTTCCAAGGTCGCCTGCACATTCCCTGAGGACTGACTTTGCTGCTCGTCTTCATATACCTGATCGACTGTAATGAGGGAGAAATCCTCAAATGGAGTCTGCTCTTCATCTTCCATGCTAGGGGAGAGGACCTCAAAGCGATTGTGTATTTCTAAACAATCAGAGCGAACCCTGGGCCTCCTGCTTCTTTGAGTCACGTTTTTCCATATATCTGGCTCCTGTGTTGGTGTACTAGCCTCCTTCTCAGGGGAGTCCCCTGTCTCCTCCTTGGTGGAGACGGTGTGCTCTGTTGCTTCCAAGAAGAGCTCCAGCTCTCTAACTCTTTGGAGCGTAGCTACACGTTCCTCCAGTTGCTTGACTTTGTCTTGTAAGAGGGCAATCAACATGCAATTGCTGCAGGTAAAGCTGCCTGCAACCTTTGGCAATATGGCAAACATTGCGCAGGAACCGCAGGCGACTGCAGCTGTTCCCTCACCCTCCATCTTGAAACGTTTGAGACTAGCTCCCCTAAATCTAAAAGATGGATCAAACTGCGCGCGCCAGTAGGCGCGCGCCGCTGCCCTGCAAGCTCTGATAAGCTCCTCCCACAGCTAATCACCTACCTCAACAGAAACCCTGCCCCCTCTGACCTTTGCACAGGGAGAGCAGCTAATCAGCCACAAGAAACACACACACAAGAAAACCCTTTTTGCACCTTCTTCAGCTGCTGCCCTGCAAGCTTGATAAGTAGAAGGTACCGGTAATAATGTTTCACTTTGGACTTTTGCCTTCCTGGATAAGTGAGCTGTTTCAGAGTGTATGGTACTCCTTTTTACACAGCTCCAAGCTGCGCATAAATATTGTGATCCAGGTAAATTAATGTGGGTTTTTTCCTAGGCTAGGCATGTGTTTGTATTTAGGTCTCTGCTATGGGGTACCCTTTATGTGGGCCATGACCTCCGATCGCGTTATAGTTCTTGTAACTTAATGTAAGTACTTTTTATATCAAGTACCTATAATATTCCCATATAATCAATGAGACTTTAGAGTGTTTGGACATGCCTGGATCACAATAATTTTTACATTAGCACTAGTGATAGACAGCCCACAGAACCCCAAGCTCAACACGTAGTTAATTCGTTTTTCTCCACCATTCTTGGAGACACAGAATGTTGGTTGTCCAGGTCTCACTGCAATACGTGCCTTCTTTAAGGGAGGACCCGATTATTCATTTTTCCAGTTTTAAATTCAGATCTCCACATTTTGCAGCAATTTGCTTTTTAAAAAACAAAAAAAACCTTTCAAAAATTCACCAGCGTTTTAGTGTGATTTTTTTCCTAGTAAGCATATATTTATATGCAATTTTGGCATTATTGAACATTATTGAAAGCAATTTTCTCTTATAGTTAATGTATGTGGTGAATGTAATGCAAGCTGGACTCAAACTTCAGAAGCTGTTTCGGCTTGGCTCATATTAGAGGCAGAATTTCCAAACTGAGATATTTTGGCACCTGAGCTCCCCTAATTCTGAATCTGTTATATCACTGATTTGAATACCGCACATTTTTTTAGTATATGTCATATGAGACAAGACTGATTAATTTAGTTATGGTAGTGCATTTTTGTCTGTATAAAGGTTTTAGCCAGAAAGTGGGGTCATGACTTTCATTTTTTTATGAATATTGCTTCCAGATAATTACTTCTGACATCTGCCACTCCTGCCCCTCACTGTTACAGTGAACATGTGGAATTTTTAGCATTAAAATGAGGCTGTGGTCTGTGAGATAAGGCATCAACCTGCCCTCAACTGATCAGTAGTGCTGAAGCCACTTGTTAAATTGTTTAAATGTGAATCTTTTATATATTAAGAGAAACCCGGAAAAGGCCCTATGCTTGCACTGGAAATTGCTAAGATACGGACTGTGAGGGTGACTACTGAGATATTTGCAGTCTGTGAATTACTACTGGAATATGAAACAATTCACAAGCACAGAAAGGAAAGATCTCTTTTTGCTGATCTGTCTTATTTTATAAAATATAGCTACACATGTCACCAGACATTTGCTTAATTTCTCGCTTAATTGGGTAAAAAAGAATAAAATGTATTCCACAAATTCCACAGCTGTGTCCCAGGGGTGTGCTATCTGGCTTCTCTGGTGTTTGTCCAGGCAGCTCGGCAGAGGCAGTACATGAAACAGAAAGATCAGGCAAGATTTGCTTTGACGTGTTGCTGCTGATCCCACCCGTCTCAGAAGCACAATAATGAATCAGTCTTAGGAACACTCCCAGTAAGTCTGGTTCAGTCTCCACTCTAGTGAAATGGGTGAAGGGCAAGAAAAAAGTTTCACAGGTATAAAATGAAGGGCAAAAATGTAAAGGAAAACTGTAATTATTTTCACAATGGACTGGTGTTGTTTATAGGAATCTGTTTGGTGACTCAGCTTATTAGGATAGGCTTTGCATAGCTTTCAAAGCACTGGTGCTCACATACTTGCCTTCTTCCTAATATGCACCTGAAGTTACCAATTATATTACTTTTTTGTTAAACACTTCCATAAATTTGGGTAGCGCAAGTGCTAATTCTCACTAACCCCACAGAAAGATCATTTGTAATAATAATAAGAAGAATTTATTATTTATACCCCACCCATCTGGCTGGGCTTCCCCAGCCACTCTGGGCGGCTCCCAAAAAAATATTAAAATACTGTAATACATCAAACATTAAAAGCTTCCCTAAACAGGGCTGCCTTCAGATGTCTTCTAAAAGTCTGGTAGTTGTTGTTCTCTTTGACATCTGGTGGGAGGGCGTTCCACAGGGAGGGCGCCACTACCGAGAAGGCCCTTTGTATTTGCATTGTACATAATTTCTCACTTTAAAAAACAACAAACCCAAATCCAATTCTGTCCATGCGAACCTATAGATTCTGTAGAATCTATAATGAATCTGCAAATGGAAAGCTCTTGAGATTTATTTTTAAGGGCTAGGATATGGCACCATCAGTCAGGGTCACATCAGCTGTGCTAAATCTCCCATGGCGACCATATACTTCAGATGCAGCTCTTATATTCCAAATCTTGTGACACAAAACAATCAAATGAATATGGATCTATTGTTTACCTGAATTGCTGGTGCCTTTATTGACTTTTCCTATAAAAATGTGGTGATCAGTACAGTTCTGCCATCTGACTGAGGAATGTGGTACCTCTGGTCTATGAATACTAACACTGAAATTCAGGCATGCTGAGTTGCCTCCAACATGCCACCCCAACCCAGCCAGGCTGTCTCTGCCTGCCAAACCCCACCTCCTCAACGCCAGCTTCCTTACCTTTGCTGCATTCCTGGTGGAGGACGTGCCAGCACGTGGAAATTTGTTTTTTTTTTGGGGGGGGACTCCTTGAAAATATGGGGGCTGGCCCCCATGGCCCCCCATAGCCAGTGCTGCAATTAAACTTGCATAGTCCATATTCAGAACACATATTTGAATATGGGTTACTTGTACTAATGTCAATATACTCCTTCAACGGTACGTACAGAAACCTTTCAGCTGAATACTTCAGGCCTATTCAAATTATTATCCCTTGAAGAAGCAATGGGGAGTTAGAGGTAATGAAGAAAGTGTATGAAACATTTAAAATAATAATATTAATAATAATAATAATAATAATAATAATAATAATAATAATGCCATTGTTTAAATGAAAACCAAACTAATGACATGGCTGGCTAGAGAGAAAGCCCCTCTCTGCTTGTAACAAATAGTGCCATCATAACATAGCATCAAAATCAAAAGTGGAAATTGATGCACTGATTCAGATTCCTTTAATAATTTATTACTTGTCTATATATCTCTGGTGGATTCATTACAGGAATGAATATGATTCCCTTTGTTAGAAGAGGAAGCCTATGTGAACATCATAATTTGTACATAATATTTTATTCAGAAAGTACCATAATGTGATTGTGTAATTCCAAGTCAACAGAAGAATTAGCCTGTGGTAAACAATGGGGCTATCAGGTGAAAGCCTTTGTAAATGTATCCTTGGAGTGTATGCAATCTCAGGGATTATTATGTAAGTGTTCTTTAGTATTACACTGCCAGGTAAAAGGCTATACCTACTGCTAAAGAAATCAATTTCCTAGCCACATGGTTCTGAGGTCACCATGTCTTTTGCTTCAATGATAAGTCACCAGGAATTATGGATTTCCAATGCCAGTGTTGATAGCTGCAAGGTTCAAGATGGCAAAGAAATACAATACATTGTTTCCATTCATAAAAGCATCCTCCAAACTGATCACAACATTAGATAATTACAACAGACAACATGGTTGGCTATCAGATGACACCAAAAAATCACTAGCAGAGCAAACCTATACTCACGTTATGCTGAGACCAGAGAATGCTGTAGAATGACATGTCCAATACTAGAAGTAAGGCCTTTGTGGGGGGCGGGAACCATATACTGCCATATCTTTGCCAGTAGAATGGCTCTGACCCTGGCTTGTTCCACCAGCATGTCTGGTGTTCAGGTGATGTATCTGGCATGGTGGTTGCATATCTGGTGTTTGTCTGGTATAGTAGTGCTTATGCTGCAAACATTTAGTTGCTTAGCTGGAGAATCTTGATTATAGAATCGCACCCTAAAGCTCTTCTGCAGTTTCAACAAATAGCAGTTTGGCTTATCTTAAGCTAAAGGTAAAGGGACCCCTGACTGTTAGGTCCAGTCGTGACCGACTCTGGGGTTGCGGAGCTCATCTCACTTTATTGGCCAGGGAGCTGCCGTACAGCTTCCGGGTCACGTGGCCAGCATGACTAAGCCGCTTCTGGCGAACCAGAGCAGCGTACGGAAACGCCGTTTACCTTCCCACCTATTTATCTACTTGCACTTTGACGTGCTTTCGAACTGCTAGGTTGGCAGGAGCAGGGACCAAGCAACGGGAGCTCACCCTGTTGCAGGGGTTCGAACCACCAACCTTCTGATCAGCAAGCCTTAGGCTCTGTGGTTTAACCCACAGCGCCACCTGTGTCCTCTTGGCTTATCTTACCCCCCATTATACAAATGCTGAAAGACCAATAAGGATTATAAACTCCACATTATTATTGGGGTGCATATGGCAACTGAAGAATAGTGCCTAGCCTAAGGTTATCTGGTGAGCTCACACATGCACCCTACTTTTTCTCCCCACAAAGATACTTGTGCATTTAGCATGCAAATATACCTTGTTTGTAGGCTCTTAATTGCCTAGACTAGAGCAATTGTCACACAGTGTGTGGAACCAGAGACTTGGCTTAAAATATAGGTGCTCCTAACTTATGAAAGGTTCAGTGCCTTCTCTAGGTTGGACAAGAAAGACCCCTCTCTGAAATTATGGAGAGATATTGCCCATGGAGACACAACAAAGTTATATGGACCAATGGTTAAACTTATTATAAGGTGATTTATAATGTTAGATTTTCAAGGAAAGGGACAATGGCCACTACTCTCCTTCTTTAATGGAATCTTGGATGCAGCTTTCAGAGGCAAATAAAATTCTACATATACATTGGGCATCAATATTTATTTGAACCAAAAGATATCCTCCAAAAGCTAATGACAATTTCAAGCCAAATATGTATGTTTTCCCCATTAAAAAAATGTAGAAGGGGATTTTCAGATAATATCCATGGACCTTATACATATATCTGATTCTATGAATCACACGCCCTAAAAAAAATTTCCCTAAAAATATGTGTACATTATTCAACAATTCCTCATGATGATGTGACAGTCTGGGAACTGGATCTGGGTGGACTTTGCGGTTTCTATCTGTATTACATTTAAACCTTGTTTAAGCAAACTATGTGCTGCAATGTTTCTTGATGCATTCCAGAACTGTAGGAGAGGAATCCATATTGGCATCTTGTCAATCTCATTGCATTGTAGTTTGAACACTTGGGTCATGTAGATATAAAAAATGAAGACTATTCAACTGTTGTTTGCCTCTCTTGAAGAAAACGAGTTAGTTATACTATGGTCATGTGGAAGAGTGACTTCTTTTTCCAATTCTCTAATCCAGTCCTAGCACAAGACCCAGTCCTAGCGCATCCAGTCCTACCTCCCTGAGGTAGGGGGGGCACTTCTCCTCTCCCTACTGCAGCCTGCCCACTCTCTCTTTTCATGATGCCAGAAGTGTCTCCCCTTCACCCTTCACCCTCTCACTTACTTAAAAAAAACTTTTTTCATAGTTATCACATTAACAGCAGTGCTCGCAATTTCTCTCCCACAGTGAAAAAGGGTGCTTTGACAAGCTGCCGTGGTGGCCCAGGTACTCTCCTCTTCACTTCACTCTGAAGGATGTCCTTGGCCCTTCAGAGCAAGTGGAGGAGTTGAGAAAGAGTCTTGCCTCATCAAGTGGCTGGCTAAGCAGGGAGGCATATGCTGAGGCAAATGGGGGGCTGTTGATTCCCATTTGTTGTTCTCCCACCCCCACCTGAGACAATGGTCTCATTTAGCCTCTGCTTTAGTTTGGCCTTGTCAGTGGTTCTTCTCAAGTTACTCCACTAAGATCTAGATCCAGGAACCTTAATGCAGACCTATCAACATGTTCCCTTTCCTTCTGAATATTGTTCTCCTCCCTCCTTCCATGGGAGGAGGAAAGCACTCTGGAAATTGTAGCTCTGCAGAGGGAATAGGGTGTAAGGTGTGGATGTGGCCTATTCATAGACAAGCATAGATTCTCCTGCTCCTTTAAAAAGAAAATATATTCTGATCTAATAATCTAGAATTTGAAGGAACATTCTGTTGCTACTGATACTCATTCAGCTGAGCCAAACTTTAGAATTCAAGTCTATAGGTTTCCTGTAAATGTACAGTCTTTGAACTGGCAGGAATCTGAACTCATTTTAAAGAAAAAGGATGGTTTATTGATCCTTTCCCCTTGAAAAGATACCTTTTGACAACATAAACATATTGATATGGCTGAAAGCTAAGAATTGATTCTTTATTAAGATTGTGAATCCTCTATATAATGGAGTGATGCTAGCTTTTAGGATCTATGAACTATCCTACAGGTGGTTTCTGGAGAATCCCAAAACAAAAATACTCCAGGTCAGTGACAGAGAACCTGTGGCCCTTTGAATGTTATTTGACTACAACTCCCATTGGTCATGTTGGCTGGAGCTGATGGGAACTGCAGGCCAACAACATCTGCAGAGCCACAGGTTACTACACAAATATCAAACTATTCCAGTTTATTGTTATCTATGGTCTTATTTTCATTCATATTCAGCTTCATGAATCAGCAATAAGCTGGTCACTTTTTCTTGCTGGTGTGACTACAAAAGTGGAAGCTTGATTTGCACTTGAAAAATCCTTGTATAGCATTGAGGCCTCTCAGTCTAGGGTGCGTCCTGGCCCAAGTTCTGTCACAACCGCAACTAACCAGGCTGCTAGGCCAGCTTGGTAACCCATTCCAGGCAGAAGTCTGTTGGTCATTATTCATTGGTCCTGCAGCCAAGTTTGGTGGTAGATTATAGTCTTTGTGGCTAATAGCCATCAATAGCCTTCTGTACGATTGGAATGTCCAATGGACATGTTGAGTCATGCTTGGAGGCTCAAACTAGAGATTAATATTTTCAACTAGGGTTCTTAGGTAGCTAATTTCAGGAGTGTGGTTCCAAGAAAAGCACCAAATATCATAAGATTCATGACAGAACCTTCCTTAAAATTGTAGCAGTTTACACTGACAAACATGTTGGGAACATTTATAAATAAATAAATAAATAATCTGTGCTTGAACTGTTGAGGAAGACTTTTTAAAATCTAAAAAACCCAAATTCAATATCTCAACAGACTTTTCATGATTAAATTAGTAACGTACAAGAGGCTAAGACAGACTATGATTCATTGAGGTATATTCTTATTAACTTACAGAAATTCAAGTTAACTTCCACTGCCTCTTCTTAACTAGAAAATTTTTAGCTAGCCAACAAATTATTTGATTTCCTCCTTGTGTAAAAATGCCTGCAGCTTCCTTTTGAACTGATCAATTGCGTGCGCGTCTACACATTTATTCAATTATGTGTAAAGCGATCCTACTTATTTCTGATATTTAAATCGGCTTGCACAGCTTTTTCTGGTAGTATGGCGAGATGCGATGGGCCACTGATACAATCATATCTATGTGCCCTTTCAATGCTGCAGAGATCAAGCTGCACCTGACCTGCAGGCAAAGAAACAGACAAAGGATTTCTTGTGAAGATGACTATACGCTAGAGCACACTATCATGCCTAGTGCATGATGGTGAAGGCAGCTTTTTAGCCTCACAGGTAGCCATCCAACAGAGTTTTTTGGGCAGTCCAGTACATGGTACTGTACAACCCTTAGAGGCCTGCTATGACAAAATTGCATTGTATTATGGAGTGCGTCAGGTGACTATATATTGTCCCCAGTGCTATTTTACATCAATATGAATTGGGTTACAGTCTTTAGGAGATTTGGAGTATTGTATCCTCAACATGCTGATGTTGCCCAGCTCTTTTCCCCGGTTATGTCAGAATCAGATGAGCCTATATAGACCATGAACCAGTGTCTGGATGTAATAATGGGCTGGATGAAGGCCAATCAACTGAAATTGAATCCTGGCAAGACAGAGGTGTTTCCAAAGTCTGGGAGCTGAGTTGCATGCCTGTCCTGAATGGTGTTGCAGTCCCGAGGAACAGACACACAGTATGGGAGTGCTCCTTGATTTGTCTTTGTTCCTGGAAGTCCCAATACCTTTTACCAGCTTTGGCTTGCACACCACTTGTACCCATACCTGGAGTGGAAAAGCCTGGCCATGTGATCCACACACTGGTAACTTCTAGAATGGACTAATGTGAGGCTTCCCTGAAGAGTGATCTGGAAGCTGCAGCTGGTGCAGCATGCTACAGTGATATTATTTAGTGGAGTGTCCCATCAGACACACATTGCACCTCTCTAAAGGAACTGCACTGTCTGCCAGTATGCTACCTGGATAAATTAAAATTGTTGGTTTTAACCTATTAATTCCCCAAACAACTTGGTACCAGGATACCTGCAAGAGTACCTTTCTCCCTGCTGCCCTGCCAGAGCTGTGGAGGCCCTCTTGGTTGTGCTGCAATATTTGTTTGTGGAAACCAGGGAGAGGGCCTTCTCTGTGGGTGGCCCCCTTTCATTTGAATCACATCTCCTAGGAGCTCCAGAAAGTGCCAACGCTGATGACATTTCAGTACTTGTAAAAAAATAAAATACCTCAAGCATTTTCTTTTATGGTTATCAGTTGCATTTTATTTCCTTTCTTGTAATTTTACTCTTTTATTGTTTTATCATTTTAATTTGTGACATATTATATAATAGGTGGTGTACAAATAAAAACAAAAAAATAAAGACAACAGTTATTTTGCTGTAATTTTCTTCAAAATATGACTATATGATTTACTATGTCTCTACCTTCTTGCTAGCTACTACTTGATGTCAGAACTGAGCTCTATGTATTGTCTCTCAGTTTTCTGGGATGAGGCATTCAAACCCTAATGTGTCCATTATTCTCTTTCACTTAACATAATGGGGTTGTGGTTTTGCTACACGTTTCTACATCTATGGAGCATCATTATATAACCATGGGTGAGAGAAATATTCAAAATTATGCCTCAAGACTCTCAGTAGAAGTACTGTAATTCTCAAAATGGGATGGGCTGGAATAAGGTATAGTAACCTTTTCAATAAGGACGTGGTTGGCGCTGTGGTGTAAACCACTGAGCCTTGGGATTGCCGATCGGAAGGTCGGTGGTTCAAATCCCCGCAACGGGGTGAGCTCCCATCACTCGGTCTCAGCTCCTGCCAACCTAGCACTTCAAAAGCACGTCAAAGTGCAAATAGAAAAATAGGTACTGCTCCGGTGGGAAGGTAAATAGCGTTTCCGTGCACTGCTCTGGTTTCGCCAGAAGTGGCTTAGTCATGCTGGCCACATTACCCGGAAAAACTGTCTGCGGACAAACATCAGCTCCCTCGGCCAGTAAAGCGAGATGAACGCCGCAACCCCAGAGTCGTTCGCTACTGGACTTGACTGTCAGGGGTCCTTTACCTTTACCTTTAACCATTTCAATAAACTCAACAATTGCACCCTGATCTGACTGCTCCCCCATACAAAAATGTCATCCAAATATAGAGAAGGCTCAGCTACTACCTTTCCTCTAACATACTAGCGTAAGCTGCACACACACACACACACACACACACACATGCGTGTGCCATCTTCCTTTTGTCTCAGATAGCAAAATGTCTTGAGCTAGTCATGTCCAGAATTGGCATGCAAACTTTTCCTATAAATGTCAGGCACACACATGAAGTAGATGCTACAGGAATTCGGCTTCCTGTGCCCTCCAAATAGATGTGCTAGATTAGAGGTAGGAAGAACCTCAAGCTCCACCAACTTGAGCCAAGTAACATCAGACTGGAGCACTTCCTGGTTTTGGGTGGGATTCAATCACATACCAGCAAATTCAGGCTGCACATTTAAAGTTGATTTCTAGCTCTTGTGAAGCAATCCTCCTTCCCCCAAAAGACTGGAGTTTTTGCAATAGAGAAGCATGAGAGAAAAGTGGACTGGAAAGTGTGGGATAACACTTGCTTGAGGCAATATCACCTAATCTCTCCATAAACAAATCAGGATGAATATTCAATAAACATCCAATCTCATCTAATCTCTTTATAAATGAATCAGGATAAATGCTTATTAAATAGGTCATTTGGAGGTGACCTTGGACTTGCACTTTGAAATTAAAGAACAAAGTTCTTATGAGCACAGGCTTAGCACAGTAAATTGTTTTCAGTGCCGAAATGAAGCTCCATTCAAAAATCCACTACTGGTTTCCTCCCCAAGTTTTCTTTGTTTAGCACCCTAAAATTATTTTTGTTGTTGTTGTTATTATTATTTTTAAAAGAAGTCACATACTTGTCTTTGGGCAATCAGCACCAAATCACCAAAGTAGATCCTGGAAAAAAGTAGATTCACTGAAGAAGAAAAAAGACATGAAAAAAACTCTGTATGAACCCAAAATTCATCACAGAATTGGCAAAGGAGGTTTGAATGGTATTGTATAACTTTGTCTCAGAGCAACAGATTTATCTTCCTGTTTCCCTGTTTCCTCTAATATGTATGCTACAATTTTTAGCTCTTTCTAAATAAAAAAGAAAACATAAATTGTAATTTTATCTTCAAATACTTTGATATGATAATCTCCCTAAACCGATTAAATTGGTTATATATACACTCACTCTGATTGCAACCTCATCATAACATCTATTACAAAGTCTACAATGCTTTTATTTTTGTTGGTGGTTCACATATTGAATTATAAAGCAATCATGAAACCAGGCAGAAACACAATCAGCTTTATTTCCTCTGTCTAATATGATATAATGTTCTTCTAGGTAACTTAAACTGCCAATTACACCTTCTCTTTGGACTTCGTGGTATTTTTATTTTTCTATATTATTTGCAGTTCATAATCTTTCCTCTAAGCTGACCAGATATCCATTAGACTCAGGTTTAAATTCTGGAAACATCCATACCATTAAGTTGTAACCACATAACAATACTTCATATATCTCTTTCCATTTGTAAAAGTGGATAATAGGTCACCTACCAGACTGTCTACTAAAAACTATATGCTTGTATCTTCTCACATCCCAGTCCACAATTTTGGATTATAATGACTAGCATTACATACACTCCGCATTTGTGGCCACTCATAGATAGATGAAAAAAGTTATTCAAATATGGTTACATGTAAAATTATTTTACCTAAAACCATAATAAGACCACCATCCCACACCCTTTTGCATATATTTTTTTGGATTTCTGAAAGAGCAACTGCTGAATTTATCCACTATCCATGTGGCACTTAAATTGAGTTGTTGGCAAATAGAATCACTTCCACATCTTCCTCAAAGGATCTCTCTCTTAGTTCAGGAGCTGATAATGTTCTTTTCAGTCTTTTTGATAAAGTTGCTGTGAAGATTTTTACAGTACAATTTATTTTTTCTTTCTCTGCCAACACTTGAGCAAAGGCAATGAATCAAAATCAGGAGCAGCATCCATTTCTCTCCTTGCTCCCCCAAATGCATGCACTTCTTAGAGCTGTGAACATGAAACAGGATCTTCAGAGGAGAGCCATTCCAACTTCTACAATCAGCCCCAAATTATTCTGGACAAACTGGCCTTTGGCTAGCTTTGATCTTGAATGGGAAATTTGCCCTCTTCTCTGTCAGAGTGATCCACATTCAAAATCAAACAATACTGCTAGTACCAATACTACTTATCACCATCATTACCCCACATTTTATGGTAATGTGGTTTAACAATGGACATATTTAAACAATTTCTATAAGTAAAACAACTTGGAACCACAAAAGCAAATGTGTACAGTTCACACCAAGATACAACAGAAAAATGCAACATATTGAAATAGCATAAAAATCTGGTTAATGTTACAAAAAGAAACACATAATATAAACACCAAAATCATTCACATTCACATTTATACTATAAAAAACCAGTCTAAACACACAATTCCAACATACCAAATCACTCAACAATCACTCTCCATAAACCCACAACATCATGCCATCCACTCAATTCTCACTTCAATAAAACACAAAGAAGGGAATTCTTTGAACGCTCGATCAGGGATGGGGAAACCTCTAGACTAGATTACAACTCCGCCTATCTTTGACCAATGGCTATGCTGGCTGGCATTGATGAAATTGGACTCCCAACAACATATGGACAGCCAAAGCTTTCTCACCCTTGACTTTTGTTTTAAGGACTGTCTGTCTGGTGGAGCAGCAGGTATACTTTTGGTATCAACAGCAGTAAAGATAACTTTCATGTGTTCACTATATTTCAGTTTATTTAATACAAGTTCAATCTTGCATCATAAATATATTTCAGATATTACTGTTCTGTGTTGAGGTGTCCTTCTCTTGGCAAGGATTACTAATTGCATGCAAGAGTCACCTAAATTAATCTGTTTGGAGAAAATAATATTTGAGCTAAAATCAATTATTTCACAGTAGGACACACAACAGTGGCAATTGTAGGTGCTTAATGAGGGACAGTATTAAGCTAATGACAAAGGAACTTACTTGGTGACCCAATGATTCAGTACTAATGAGTCTTAGAGCATCATTGGTTCCTAAGTGCTCCCCATCAAAACAGAGAGATAGCAATTTTACACACAGCGTATTTTTTACAAGCTTTGTACACTATGTTCCATTGGGCAGAAGGCAACCTGTCTTATGATAACTGTAATGAAATACTTCTTTGCAAATACATTTAATCATCAGCTGCCTTCTCTGCATGCACACAACTTGGCTTAGTCCTTCCTTTGCATCCCTGTGTGCTGTTTACCTTCCTTCCCTATAACTGGGTCATTTTATCAAGTCATTATTGCCTGAATGTTCTCCTTTTCAGCATCAGAAATTTAAGGGATTCAATGGCTGTTGAATCTGAAGTGGCAAAACCTGGATGGTTTTATTCAGCTTTTATTTATAAAGTGTGTAAAATCTTTTAAAAAGCAGAGACTCAACGCTTTTAATTTTTATTGCCTCTTGTCTCCAACCTCTGCCAGTTTTTTCATCACCATACAGAGGGTCCTTTGTAGCCTAATGATGTTGAAAAACACACCAGTATATAACTAAATCTATTTATACATTCATTTAAATGTACATTATAGCCAATGTTAATTAACCCCAAAGCCCACATCCTCCTATTTCTGATAAGATATAACATTACGATTTCGTGAAACGTAGATTCCACTGTCCTTTTCTCAAGAATGTGCATGTTACTTTGCTGCACTGGTAATTTTCTAGTTAGGTAACTAGTTTTGTTAGTCTTGTTTTGCTTGCCTAAAATTTTCCATTTTATACATGAGCAGCAACAACAAAAACCTATGTCGATGAGGATCTGGTTCTGTAGTAACAGAGAAAGCATACAGTCTGTTTACAGGCTCACTACCTGTCTGCTTCTAAAAAACTGGATAAGGATGAAAGCCTGTCTTTCATTTATGTGAGCTGACAGGCTGTAGAAGTGGTGGAAACTTCACTATGGAGGAACCTATCAACTTCAACTTCTCATTGTTTCAATCTTAAGTTCAGTGCACTGCATTTCTGCATCATTATACAATTAGAAAAAAAAAGTCTCTACAAATATTTGCCAGAATTTTAGTGTGCCTTTCTAATAACAGACACATTTTGAAATGCCATGGTGCCTAATGCACACTTTTTATAGGCATTTCGCCCCCAAAAATGCATTTTTGTAAGTTATTTTCACTAATAATCACATTTTTATGCACACTTTACCCTAATGTACACATTTCTTTGTGGGAGTACTGCATCACAACATTTGGAGATGTGCAAGTTGTGAAGAGTAGCTGAGTTTTGGTTTGCTTATTGCTTCACAAAGTGTAAATCAGCTTGGTTTGCATTAAAACCCAAACCATCCCTACTTGCTGCACTAGCAGAATGTCAGATATGCCACCATGGCAAATACAGTGGCAGAACACCTCAGAAACACTGGCAGAATTTGCTGCTGGTGGCACCATTGCACTGGCAAAGATATGGCACTGGAACAGCAGAAGCAAAGCACTGAGGAAGTGGGTGGCACAGGGAAAAGACTTACTGTGTATCCAGTATCCCTTCATTCTACAGCCACACACTTGTCAATGGTGCAGTGATGGCTGTTCATAATCATGTGGCCTTGGCTCATAGCGGCACTTATATCCATTATATCAACTCAGGAGACATTTGATCCATATCTGCTCCCAAAAAGTAAGCATCTTTGCAGAGGTAAATGCCACATGGCCTAACATGCCCTATTGCTTTCTGATCTCTTGCCCCAACTCTCTTTTTACAGAATGTAAGTTAAATTTACATTAACTGCTGGTTAAAGTGTTAGTGACATTCACATTCCTCTGAACATTGGGAGAGGTTTTGAAAAGCATTTGGTCCAGTGTTCATGCAGTGCATTCTCAGCATAGTATCCTGCCTAACATCTGTTTGAAATCAGTGGGAGTACTTGCTTTTGGAAGAAGCAGCAGAGAGGATTTGTTTAAACCAAGACTTGAAAAGGTTGATATATACTTTTTGATATATATCAACAAAAGGTTGATATATACTTCTACCAGATAAAAACATGTGCATCCCTTCTTAAGATTCCTTTACACCCACATAACTAAAAATATGTGGCCCAGGTGTTTGTAGGGAGAAAAAATACAACTATGCAATGTATCAACAAGGGGATGGAGGAAACCTAGGAAATGGGCTCAGGGGAAGAAAAACCCAGTTCTAGGCCTCCAGTTATCTTAGATTGCCATCTTATATAAAGGAGTAGGTCCCATTCACTTTATGTCTGAGTAGACATGTAGAATTGCACTGTTATGTTTCTATGCGTTTTGCACCTTAAAACAGAGACAAAAATACTTGAGATCATCATGTGTACGGAAACTTTGTCCCACCAGATGTTGCTGAACTACAATTCCCATAATCCCTGGCCATTGGCCATGCTTATTGGGCCTGATGGGAGTTGTAGTTCAGCAACATCTGGAGGGTCAAGGGTTTCTCATACCTGCTTTATGTCAAAATGCATTATTGCTCCAATCTGGTGGTGGAGTCATCCATGTGTGGAAAAAGTCCCCCCCCCAAAACGTATCTCATCTATGGTTTGTGTAGAGACTATGATGACTCCACAATCTCAGTCTTGTAATGAAATCTGTCACAGGGACATCAAATTGCTCACAAAGGTGGAGAGTTCATTCCCTTCATCTTTCCCAGCAGCGACAAGTTGTTGGGTTTTCATTGGTGTTTCTTTCTTTTTTCGTTGCTATTAATGTTTGCATACTTTGCAGTACTGCCCAACCGCCAGTGTTTTTCCATCTGCATACCATATTTCGCCTTCAGAATTTATAGTCATGCCCTGAAAGAGACAGCAAAAATCTTTAAATCTTTAAATGATCCGAACTTCATAGAAACAGGCAACACAAACAACACTCTGAAAGATTTTGATCACATAAGTAATTTACATCTTTTAAGCATTTAGTATTCAAAGCACCCCAGGGACCAGATTCAAAGTACATCAAAGTAAAGGATTCCGTAACTTCATTTGGCCTGCACTGAACCTACATTTCATATAAGCATTTCTTGCAGGTAGAAAAAAACAGACAGGGGGATGGTTTATGTTTTTACTTCTACTTATGCCAACACAGGAAAGTAATTTCTACATGGGAGCATTGGGCATGATGCTGATATTATTCCACCAAAAGCCTTTCAAAGGAGAAATGCCATCCAGTCCCAACATATAGTGTAGTATGCTGAAGGAAACCGGGGGGTACCCAAACATTACTTTGTTTTTCTACAACAGCTTCTGCAAGTGAAGCTTCTCAATAATTTCCTTACAAAAGTGAGAATGGAAATGAAAATCATGAGTATCTAATCTTGCATGGGGCGAACGTGTTAAGAATTTGTTTGTTTGAAAGGTTCATACTCAGAATTTCAGTCAAATGATTCTCAAGGTTGCTTATAGGAATCAGGACATATAACAAAAAAACTCAGCAAACCAAAGTCACACATAGGCATACATGCATAAGCCACCACCCCTTAGCACTCTGGCTGATGAAGGGAAGCATGCTTCCCTTCAGATCTGCAGTCCTAGGGCAACTAGTAGTTGGACTGAAGTGTTATTTCTGGTAGAGAGCGGGGAAAGCAAACGCCTTCTCTGGATGATGGGCTGAACTGGGCTGATCTTCTTCTTGCCATGATGTCCTTCCTGGGAGGGAGGGGGTGTGGCCCCTTTGATCCAGCGGCAGAGGCCAGAGTGTACTTCCATTCTGCTCTCCAGTTCTTTCACAACTCATTACTCATTGTTGTATTATACCCCTCTTTTCCATAAAATCAAACCAAACCATAAACAAGTTCTATTTTGGGGGTAGGGGAATGCCTTTTCTTGCAATTCTGTTCGTTCGTATCAGATGCATCTGAAGCCCACGGCTTCCTGCTTTCTTGTGGCTGTATTTTATCCAATTGTGGATGTGGGAAGCAATTTCCATTTTCTCTCCACCGCCACCCATGATCCTGTGTCTCACACATTTCTTCCGGTTGTTGACTTTATTTACAAGCGGTTATGTGCCCTTACTGAGAGATAGTGCATTTGATATATAAAGCACTGCATGTCCTAAGAGTTTTAGCAAACTTCTTTTCCTTCTCCTTAAAGGGTAATATGTGAATAAATTGTTAACAGGACTGTTTGCTATTTTGTCAATTAATCCAGGCTGTCTGTTCTGAAAGCACATGGTGGATCTTGCTTGTGCAATCTCATTATTGCAGAAATGCTTCTTCTGCTATCCCCCAGGACACAAGCCAACGAGGGGTAAAGATACTCATATTCTCATGGAGGATAACCTTTCTTGGCATGTCATTCTAACCTCCCTTGGTTCTCAGCAATGACTACAAGATCTTTTCGTTACACCACAGAGGTTTTAATTATGCAGTCAGACAAAGCATGTCCACCAGCTTTCTGATCCCGACTGGCACTCCTCTTATTTCCTTATGTCATCTGTTGCCAGGAGCCTAACATGATTTTTTAATTCAACCTAAGCATTTTCTTTAAAAGGCATTTAAGATCTGGTCCTGATAGTTTATTTATGTGTTTGTTTGTTCCAGAATTTATAAACTGCTCTACATTTACATGATATACAGAAATAAAATATAAAATATAACACAAATAAGAAAACAATAGTAAAAACATTTTGTGTATTTGTAAATAAAAGGTGAACAAGATCTAGTAGTGGGCGGTGCTGTTTTTCTAGGAAAAGAGGTGCCATAACTCACTACGAACACCTCTCTTATTCTCTTATAATGGCAGTGGTGCCTACCTGAGAGGTGCCAGAACTGAGCTTCAATGAGTTCTGGCTGGGGAAAAAATGCTGGTAATTGTTGAATGGTTTATTTAAATATTAAGGTTCATTATTGTTTCACAAGATGTGTATCTCTTTAAAGGCCAGAGTAAATATCATGACCTAGTTTTACAGCTGTGAAGCAGTATACCAGGTGCTATTAAGTTGTGTTAATTAAGCCGCGTCAGCAATTGGGTATAGTATATAAAGGCAGCGTGTACCTCTCTCAGTACCCTGGTGAATGGGCCATACTTCTAGAATTAATGTAAGAGGAGTTTCTGTTTTTGTAATTAAAGCCAAGTAAAATATATTTTTGGGTTTCTTCATTGTTTCCTGAACATGTGGTCTCCCCAGCACACTTTCTGCAGCACAATTAATCTGCTAAATATGCAACATCCATGCACCCCAAGCATGTATTTTAGTCTTTGGTCTACCTAGAACAAGTGTTGTGATCCTGGGGCCTTCTAGATTTTGATAGACTACCATTTTCATGTCACTGGCAAGGCATGTTGGAGTTGATGGAGTACAACATCTGAGAGCCACCAAAAACAAAAAAAGTAGAAGAAGGTTTGTGAGGGGAGCAGTCTGAAATATGTCTAGGCTATGCAAAAGGCCTGTTCTAATATGAACTACCTATCAACCAATTACATGATCAAAAGGGAAGGGAAATACATTGCATCCCAAAGTATTGCATTTTCTTCTAATAATCACACAATGGCTGCATTCACACTTAATGAGAAACCATGGTTTGTACAACAAACCATGGCTTTCCCCCTCTAAAACCAGGTTTGTTTTTCAGCTTTCCTTGCCTCATGTCTCAGTAGTTTGGGGAGCATGTGGGGTAGAATGGAGTAGTTAAGAGAGACTGTTGAGTTTGGATATAACATCAAACCATGGTTTTAAAAAGCCATAGTTCATACAGCAAAAACAAACCATGGCTTCACATTGTGGTATTTTAACAGAAAGCAAACCATGGTTAGTCTCCTGGGCTGGGTACCAATATTCAGAAAACCACTTTTGGTTAAACAAACCATGGTTTAGGGTTTCTGTGTGAACCAGGCCAATTTATAACACTCAAACAAAGCTCTATAGATTAAAGCTCTTATGCACACTTACCTGTGAGTCAAGTCCATTAAATGCAGTTGAGTTTATTTTCAAGTAAACAGGCATGGGATCAGTTACTTTTGTGTGAATCATGAATTTGCCAGAAAGATCATCCAGATAATTCTTTATTCATGATTTAAAGGATATTATTATTTCTCAGCTGATGGGTCTCAGCTTTATAGATCGAGTGCTGATACTTTTTCAGCCCATACTTTCCAGAAGCTGTATTCTTGATGAGTAATAACTCACTCTACTTTAATGCCAGAGTAATAAAACTAGAGCTCACTTCCCTCTTTTACAAACAAAATTAGACAACAGTTTTCCCAGGCTACTAAAAATAAACCATTAGTATTAAGCAGCAGCACTATGCTAGCTGTGCAGACAAAAGAGGAATGCCTTTTGATCAGTGCTGTTTGAAATCACTAACTAGAAAACTGTGTTAAGACTGGTTCCTCTGAAAACAGTAGAATAACAAACTCTGCTCTGAGCCTCTGAGGTCTGTGTTCTGCTGCTACACTCGGTGTTTCTTGTAATATGGTAACTGGCTGCACCTTGTGACAACAAGCGTGTAGGTGGTAGGTGGGAGGATGTTGTCATGGTCTTCATTCTTAAGATGCTTCTTCAGTATTGCAGGACCTCTTAAATACTACAGTGGTACCTCGGGTTACATACGCTTCAGGTTATATACGCTTCAGGTTACAGACTCTGCTAACCCAGAAATAGTTCCTCGGGTTAAGAACTTTACTTCATGATGAGAACAGAAATTGCGTGGCGGCAGCAGGAGGTCCCATTAGCTAAAGTGGTACCTCAGGTTAAGAACAGTTTCAGGTTAAGAATGGACCTCCGGAACAAATTAAGTACTTAACCCGAGGTACCACTGTACTGTGTAGAAGATGTGTCTTTTAGTCTTAAACCTGTTCAAGTGGCATGGACCCTAGCCTAGAGTATTTCTGGGGCTGAGAATCTTGAACAAAAAGTTGTTCTCACCATCAAATTCCCAGGATTTGTGGGAGAATATTATGGCACCTAAACATAGCCACGTGGCTTCTATTATTTCAACCAAATGAAAAATGTTTACATAAAATTTTCTTAAGGACAGTGCAAGTGTCAGACACAGAACCCCAGCAAAGGGGTATTAAAACTTACAACTTTGTTAGCAGCAAATCACTTTCAAAGCCATTTTCAAAGAAAGAAGTTTGGCTTAAGTGTAGCGCAGTGGCAGTCCTCATCTCCAGTTATTTCTAGGCCAAAGGATGAAAAGATAGTCGAGTTATCCCTTAACAGGCAGCTTGTGCTTCAGACACATGTTTTCAGATGATAGTGCGTAACTGAGCAACAAGTAGAGAGTACACAATGCATTTTCAGTGGATTAATATTAATGAGGATTCTGAGAATGTCCAAACAATACTATTTAATGTTGTGTTCTTATTATTGATGTACCCAGGATGAGTTGCGCATTCCTCACTTGGTACTCATCAGCCTTCTATTTTTGGCTTTGGCCTAAAGGAAGTGCTACTGTAATAATGGAGATTGTCTGTTATTCAGGTTCCAGTTAGCCAAAGGCTTTTGAACATAAATCTCCTCTAACGTAAAAGAAAGATGAGAGGTTCAGGAAATATGGGTACAGACAGAGACATCTCTCTCCAGCCCCAGCCCCATAATAGAGAGCTTTTTTATGGTGCTTAAAAAAAGTTAAGAACTGGTGTGTTTCAGAAGACAATCTTTGCATTCCTTATTTTTTATATATATTTCTAAATATATCAGATAAATTGTATGTATTTCTGCTTAAATGCACTGTGGAGGACAATGAAATTTAACTGAATTAGCTTTCTCATTGGCTCTTCCACACATGACACCAAAGTTCCTTCATATTCATAGCCAGGTATTTTCAGTGGTGGTTCCCTGTTTGTGAAATGTCTTCCCTAGTAAGGTATTTCAGTTTCCCTCATCACTGACTTTTTGGAGGAAGAAGGAAGAAACGTTACTGTTTAACTAGGCTTTGATAGTTGAAAGACATTGTTCCTAGCAACTCTAAAATCACTGGCTGAATGTTCTTTTACAAAAATAAAACTAAACTGTTCTTATGGTTTGAAAATAATAATAATATAATAATAATTTATTATTTATACCCCACCCATCTGGCTGAGTTTCCCCAGCCACTCTGGGTGGCTTCCAATCGAGTGTTAAAAACAATACAGCATTAAATATTAAGAACTTCCCTAAACAGGGCTGCCTTCAGATGTCTTTTAGAGATAGGATAGCTGCTTATTTCCTTCACATCTGAAGGGATGGTATTCCACAGGGTTGTGCCACTACCAAGAAGGCCCTCTGTCTGGTTCCCTGTAACCTCACTTCTTGCAATGAGGGAACCGCCAGAAGGCCCTCGGCGCTGGATCTCAGTGTCCGGGCTGAACGATGGGGGTGGAGACGCTCCTTCAGGTATACAGGACCGAGGCCGTTTAGGGCTTTAAAGGTCAGCACCAACACTTTGAATTGTGCTCGGAAACAAACTGGGAGCCAATTCAGATCTCTCAGGACCGGTGTTATGTGGTCCTGGCGGTCACTCCCAGTCACCAGTCTAGCTGCGGCATTCTGGATTAATTGCAGTTTCCGGGTCACCTTCAAAGGTAGCCCCACGTAGAGCGCATTACAGTAGTCCAAGCGGGAGATAACTAGAGCATGCACCACTCTGGCGAGACAGTCTGCGGGCAGGTAGGGTCTTAGCCTGTGTACTAGGTGGAGCTGGTAGACAGCCGTCCTGGACACAGAATTGACCTGCGCCTCCATGAACAGCTGTGAGTCCAAAATGACTCCCAGGCTGCACACCTGGTCCTTCAGGGGCACAGTTACCCCATTCAAGACCAGGAATCCCCCACCCCTCCCACCCCCTGTACCCCCAAAACAGTACTTCTGTCATGTCAGGATTCAACCTCAATCTGTTAGCCGCCATCCATCCTCCAACCGCCTCCAGGCACTCACATAGGACCTTCACTGCCTTCACTGGTTCTGATTTAGAAGAGAGGTAGAGCTGGGTGTCATCCACATACTGATGAACACCCAGCCCAAACCCCCTGATTATCTCTCCCAGAGGCTTCATATAGATACAGTGGTACCTTGGGTTACATACACTTCAGGTTACAGACTCCGCTAACCCAGAAATTGTGCTTCAGGTTAAGAATTTTGCTTCAGGATAAAAACAGAAATCGTGCTCCGGTGGTGCGGCGGCAGTGGGAGGCCCCATTAGCTAAAGTGGTGCTTCAGGTTAAGAACAGTTTCAGGTTAAGAACGGCCCTCTGGAATGAATTAAGTACTTAACCCGAGGTACCACTGTATTAAAAAGCATGGGGGAGAGGACGGAACCCTGAGGCACCCCACAAGTGAGAGCCCAGGGGTCTGAACACTCATCCCCCATCAACACTTTCTGGACACGGCCCAGGAGAAAGGAGCAGAACCACCGTATAACAGTGCCCCCAGCTGCCAGCCCCTCTGGACGGTCCAGAAGGATGTTATGGTAGATGGTGTCAAAGGCCTCTGAGAGATCCAGCAGAGCTAGGAAACAGCTCTCACCTTTGTCCCTAGCCCGCCTAGCTCAACCAGCACGACCAAGGCAGTTTCAGTCCCATGGTGAGGCCTGAATCCCGATGGGAAGGTATTTTATTTATACAAATGGGATTGAAAACTGGCTAGGCAAGATTGGTAGCAAATCACCAGGGCAATGAGGAGAAGTAGAAAGCTTTGGTAGAGGAATATTTGGGCTGGAAATTATGAATAATCCAAGTCATACCTTTTGGGATTCTAGCAGCGTAAATCATTTTTGCAAGAAACACTTAAATCAGGAATTGGGAATGGTACTCACTCCCTGCAGCACTGGTTGATGATCAATAAAAGCACTTGTACGCTCTTAGGCCATTCTGATAGCCTTTGATATAATTGATCATAAAGTGTATGTGATATAACTCTGGGTGCTTGCAAGAGCTCACTCCTGAAAGGAAAACTCTGAGAGATTTCTGAAGTCATCAAGGCTTCCTACAGAGGTTCATTCTGCCACCTCCAGTTCAGCCTACACATGAAGGCATTGAGCAAAGCCATGCAGACAATTGTACCTCTTGCTTTTCACCTGACCTAGGTGCTGCAGATGCTGAGCCAGTTTACACATGGGTCTCTTTGTTTGCTTAAATAGCAATTGTAGCCCACCTTGTTATCAAGATACTAAAATTAGCTAAAGAGGGTACATGGATAAGGGAGTGTGTATAATAGGACTGTGTAATCAAGAACATTGGCTTCTTAATGATAATTCATCCTGATTTGTTTGCAGGGAAGTTATATGACATTGTGTCGAAGCACATCTTCTCCCACACTTTCTACTGTGTTTCCCCAATGCTTTCCTTATTGCAAAAAGCCCACTCTTTGGGGTAAGTAGGTTTGTTGCGCAAGAGCTCTAAGTCAGCTTTAATTGTGCAACCTGAATTTACCAGTATATTATTGAATCTTGCCCCCCCAACCCCTCCCAGCACATAGCAACAGTCTGGAAGCACCCACTGATATGCTGAGAATATGGAGAAATACAATAAACACAACGTTTACACAATCCAAAGGGCACTTAGTTGAGTTAGACTGACAACTGAAGCTCCATTTTAATTATTCATGACACTTCATTTACTGAAATGTTCTGTGGCATATTTTGTAAATATAATGAAGTCTTTATAATTCACAATCTTACCACAAACACAGCTACCATTTCTTTCCTAAAAGGATTAGAGGCATAATAAATTGTGCACATCAGCAGTTCAACTTCAATAGTTTCTCAGTGAAACCTCAAAATGATCTGCTAGATCTATGATACATAGAAGGGGAGAGTCCAAGGTTTTCATGTTGTCGTGTGTATGAGCCAGTGTTTGGTTGAAAGAGGGAAATAGGAGGACAGACCCTCCAAGTGTCCCTATTTTACAGGGACATCCCTAATTTAGAGAAGCCGTCCCAGTTTCTCATTAGATCCCGGAATGTCCCACTTTTCCTTAGGATGTCCCTATTTTCATTGGAGAAATGTTGGAGGGTATGGAGCTACCCAACACCCAAGCCGTCTGAAGGCAATCCTGTATAGGAAGTTTTCTTAATGTTTAATGTTTTCTTATGTTGTACCTGTTGTTAGCCACTCTGAGCCCAGCTTTGGCCAGGGAGGGGGGGATACAAATAGTTTATTACTACTACTACTACTACTACTACTACTACTACTACTACTACTACTACTGTGTTTTTATATATGTTGGAAGCTGTCCAGAGTGGCTGGGGCAACCCAGTAGGATGTGTGGGGTATAAATAGTAAAATTATCATTATGGAATGGGACATCCCTGTTTTCATTGGATAAATGTTGGAGGGCATGGGAGGATGGAGGCACATGCATAAAGCCCCACACAAACAGGTGAGTGTCTCCTGGGGAGAGTGCAGGAGACCCATACAACCCCATGTCTCTGTGAAGACTAAGGCAAGCTGGAACCATGTTATCACTTTTGTATCGCCCCCCCCCCGGCTCCGTTTTAACCTCTCACTTCTCAGTTAACCCCAGTATTAGTACCATCCCTATGGAGCCATTTGGAAATCCAGGAAAGCAGAATACAGTGGTACCTTGGTTTACGAACTTAATCCGTTCTGGAAGTCTATTCTTAAACCAAAACCATTCTTAAACCGAGGCATGCTTTCCCTAATGAGGCTCCCGCCACTGGTGCCCTTCCACCATTCGGATTCCATTCTTAGACCAAGGTGCAGTTCTCAAACCAGGACTCTAATTCCGATTTTGCAGAGTTTGTAAACTGAACCGTTCTTAACCTGGACTGTTCTTAAACTGAGGTACCACTGTATTAGTAATACTTGGTTTAACTGCAGGAATTATTTCTCTCTCTCTCTCTCTCTCTCTCTCTCTCTCTCTCTCTCTCATCCTGTTCTTCTAAAAACAAAAAACAAGGCTTACAGAGCAGTTTACAAATGTCAGTGATGAAACAATCCCTGCCCTCAGGCTTAAAATCCAAAGTCATGACTCATGACACAAAAGGAAACTCTGGAGTTACTTCTTAGTGACATAATTTTTTTAGTGACCAGCTGGGATCAAAAGACTGAAAGATGGGAAACATACAAGCAGAACCTGAACGCATGAGCACCTCCCTCCATGGTTTCCAGCAACTGGTATTCAGAAGCATTGCTGCTTCTGACCATGTAGGCAGCACTGAGCACCATTTGAGAGCCATTGGTAGAATGATAGTATACAAATTTAACAAATAAATATAGTTGTCTCTTTGGACATTACTGTCCCCACCCCCTCAGGTCTTTTTGTTCCATTCTGAAATTGGAAATGGTGCCTTATTCCCATAGCCAGTAATGAAGCACCCTAGCTACATGTGGCCCAAACCGCCAACCTCCTATAACTCCAACCTCCAGCTCTTTTTTAAAATGATGAGTTTTCAACATATTGTTTTAACTTATTTATATGTGAATAGTGATAACATAATCTACATTCCTTGGTAGCATATGGCACAAGTATCTAACAGTACATGGCATTATGGTTGGTGTCACTGTACTTAAAGCAAATTTGGTAAGATCTTGATGTTCACTACAGCAGAGTTTTTTAGAAATGTACTTGGATGACTGGATGACAAAGACTTCAGACCATGACCACTTTCATGCATCCACTCAGACATGAACAGACTGGTCTAAAAAGCTTAGTTAATCCCAAATACTTGGCTTTAGTCCACTGGCTTCATTGGGATCAACGGATTTAAAAGAAAGTGCCTCATAGAGGTGCTGAATGGGCTGCTTGTGAGTTTTCAAGACAAGGCCAAATCTCATAGGTCATCATAGCCAAACCACTTAAAACAATCTGTGTGTATATGTGATAGGCAAAGGGTTATCCTTAATGCTTGAATTCTAAACATTAATACACTTACACAGCATATGTACCATGTGTATTGATAATTGTATATAAACAACAACATGATTTCAGCCAGGAAAAAAATGAATTTTTTTCAAGCTATTGATTTCCTCTTTCCCAAGGCTCACTGCAAGGTTGTGTTAAAGGAATGAGGTTTAAAAAAAAAGGAAAAGAAAGAAAATATGACAGTCCATCAATGCTTGCATTACTAAAAGTGCTTGAGTTGTATCCTGTTTATTCTTCCTTTCAGTAATTCTAAGCCATTGGGTTGACCTTTGCTTGTAATTGCAAGCACTGATCTTAATGCCAAGTGAATGAAATAATTCCTGGTTAACATCTTAGCAAGAATTTGTGGTCAACTGGTTTGAATGTGTTTTTGGAAGATCTGCAGTGGAGCTCGCGTGGCTTTGTTTTAGGCAGATGGAATGCGGGATGCTAAGCAAGGCTGCCTCTGCTTTGTGGCAGGTGCAGTGCAGAGATAGAAGAACATTTGTTTAGTCATTTAGTCGTGTCCGACTCTTTGTGAGCCCATGGACCAGAGCACGCCAGGCACTCCTGTCTTCCACTGCCTCCTGCAGTTTGGTCAGACTCATGTTTGTAGCTTCGAGAACACTGTCCAACCATCTCGTCCTCTGTCGTCCCCTTCTTCTTGTGCCCTCAATCTTTCCCAACATCAGGGTCTTTTCCAAGGAGTCTTCTCTTCTCATGAGGTGGCCAAAGTATTGGAGCCTCAGCTTCATGATCTGTGCTTCCAGTGAGCACTCAGGGCTGATTTCCTTAAGAATGGAATGGAATGGAAGAACATAGCAAGAGCATATTCGTCACCACCCTGGGGTACCACTGTGGTGAAGAGAGGAAAGCTTAGAGCCTTAGACCAACATTTGAAGTGGACTGGTCAAAAAGGTGGCCCTGTGTCCTACTTTAAAGAGCCAGTCCTCTAACTCAGAGGGCTGTCAGAGGTCAGCCCTCTATTGAAAGGTGTTCTCTGTTTGGAGGGCTGTCCAGTCCAAGTCTATTTTAAAGATAAGAAAGAAGCGAGGTGACCTTAAAGAAGGTAGAGTGGGAGCCTTGAACAGCACTAGAAAGCAGACTGAGTTGGAACACAAGTCTCCTGGTCAGTCACAGTCTGACCACAGTCTGGCCACCTTCCTTCCCTGTGGCTTCTTCCCACATTGCTCTGTTTGGATGCAGGAGTCATGGGCACAGAGCAATGGCTCAGTGGTTCTGTTAGGGCAGGACTTTCAGGCAGAAGTCCAGGGGACCACACAGTGGAATGAGCAGGAGGCTTCCCAAATACAACTGGGTTTGTTTCCAACATTTATGAAATAAGCAAAGTAATACATGTAAAGTCTGCCCCTTTGGGCATTTCACTTCGGAAGGAAGTTGAAGAGCCTAAGAAAGGGTTCTGGGTGTCAAGGCATAAAAGTTTCATTCTAGGCCCAGATGCTGCTGGAGCAAGTTGCCCACTAGGTTCTCTCATCCTTGCTCTGCTGCCCTGTGGACTCTACCTTAGGTCTGGACCATGACATGAAAGCTGGCTCTGAAGAGCAGGGATTTTTAAAATGCTTGATTTTTTTTAGTGCTGAATGTACCTAACAATGATGGTGAAAGGACGTACCTATTCTTGTTATCATATAAAAAACAATACCCATACTGGGGGAGTGAAAGATCCTGGAGGAGCACTTAATCCCCACTGCAGATCACTTTCAATGACATGTCGCCCTGGTTCAGTCTATTTGCATTTGGGCATCGGGACGAAGTGTTTCTGACTATTAAAAACAAGGAGCAGCAATGAAGATTGTTGTAATCAGCTCAGTTTGTGCTTCCAGTGAGCATAGCCTAGGTACTAGGGGCTTAGGCAGGAGCAAGCTGTTGGAAGAGTCCTATGTTAGAAGTAGAAAGGTCTCTGCAGGATGTAAATTGCCTAGCCATGGTGCACAGTCATTGCAACAGTTTGCTTACTGCTGCGGTGACACAGAAGGGGAACGGAGGCTTACGTTTGGCTCCCATGAGGAGCTGTTCCCCAACTTGCTGTCTGTGCACATCTCTTATAAACAAGACTACAACCCACATTTCTAAACTGTGAGGAAGACGTTCAAACCTTTCACATGTATGTAATTTCTTCCTCACAGCTGAATGCAAGTCAATGTTTTTAAAAATGCCAGGATATGTTTGAAATGCTTGGCTGTCGTAACGTTTTAGTTGGCGGCCATGTAGTATTTCATTTGGCTTTGACTCACAGCTCTCCAGAACCAGTAAATGCATCTCAGATAATATGGGGGGAGGGCATGGAGAGGGAATGAGTTCCTTCTTTAGGGTGCAATATATAAGAGAGGATTTTTTAAGCTGGCATTTATAATTTTGAAAAACCCCATAACTTAGCGTACACATTTTCAGACCTTCTTGAATGGGACAAGTATGAAAGTTATTGCTGGAGCTAGTATTGCTTGCAAATTGTGTGTGCTGGATCAAGGAGATAACAGAACAGTTGGGTTATGTCCCAACTAGCTGTTGGGAGGTGTCATTCAAATCATTAGGAGGGCACAAGATGGTGTGAAGGCTGCCCAGTCCAATTCCATCCTTTATAGTGAGATATGGTCAGTCCACATTTGCACCTGCCTCCATGGCTTCTATGGGTTTCTAGCAACAGAAAATGAAGGACCACCCAGGCAGTGCAGAGAAATATGATAGACAATTAGTTGACAATATAGTGGATGATTCCAATGCACCTAAAAGAAAATATTCAGGGAATTTATATAGCAGTTAAAAGAACACAGCATCATATTTCCTCCATTTGTGGAGCGGCTTCTCCAAGTGGTTTTGTTTCTCAAATGGGTTTTATCTGACAGTACCTGAAATAGCTGAAGCTTCACCTAACAGGGTGGAATTCTATAACTGTGAAGCAATCACCAGTATATCAGTTCTATGTACTATGACTATATGAATATGGAATGAGAAGCAAGGCATTCAGGAGTCTAGACCATACATGTCCAAAGTCTGGCCTGCAGCCTGCCCTAACACACGACCGCATATGATGATGCTGTTGATTATCATAAAACAAAACGAAGACTCCAGAAGCTCAAAATCCTGCTGCACCAATTGGTCACACAGATATTTCATCTGTGTGAGGTGCTTCTGAACTAACACAGGCATGTCCAAAGTCTGACCAGGGGGCCACTTGTGGGCCCCGGGCTGGTTTCAAATCCCCCCCATGGCAATTTTGAAAAAGCAATCTCTTGCGGCCCCCAAGCTCCTGCCCACCAAAACCATTTCCTTTTTGTGGGCTTGTCTCCCCTCTGTGCGGGGGCGTGGTTAGCCCCCGTGCCATTAGGGAGTCTCTGGCTGCATCAAATCTGGGCCTTGAATCAAATCTGGCCCTCTTTGAAAAAAGTTTGGACTGGTGTAGACAATGATGAAACACAAGCAAGGTGGCTGTCTCTCAATTATGCAGGAACTCCAAACACACATTACTTACCTAAGCCTACACCAGCAACCTTGAGTTATGCCTGGAAGTGTCAGTAAAGACTCTGGAACAGCTGGTGGAGTAAGTTCAAGGCTGTTTAGCGCCATCTAGTTTCATCAGGAACACTGCTGCTGTGTTTATGGTGTGTTTTATGGTATGCTTTTTAAAATTGTTATTACCCACTCTTGGATCTCTTGGCAATGAAAGACTGGATATAAATTTCACAAATAAATACAGTGGCCAGCTCTTCACAGCATTTTCACCAGGTGGAAGTGACAGTAGTGTCTGCCATTTTCTAACCTAGGTAAGTTCCGGATAAACTGGTGGCTCCAAGACCATCTTGAACGGCAAAAGCTCTGTGACTATATTAGGTGAACTGCGTCATTGATGTCCTTTTCTTCTGTCTGCCTCTGCAGATTATTATTACTTCAGTCTTGTGTGGGCTGAGCCCTACATCATAGCCAGGAAGCTCTGAGATTGCACAACCCAAGGCAGATTAATAGGGAAGGTTATGGCAATGCCCCCTCTCCCTGAGCAAAATAGGTAGCAGATTCACCATGGAAAGTGTAGGAGGATGGCTCAGTTCTCTGGAAGAGGCAAAGCAGACTTAGCAAGTTGGATTGCACTAAGCACAAGCTGAATAGGCTGCCTGAACTGTTAAGATCATAAATCCAAAACTTACTTAAGACATTTGAGTGTGGAGTGCCAAACTCTGATTTCTGTTCATGATTAATCATTCAGATGAGCCAGTGGTCTTCTACATGCATGATATAATCCGGGCTGGAAAACAAACCAACTAGTTGCCAATAGTTTGCCCATGCGAAACAGCCTTTATCCACCGTCACAAATTCAGATTTAAGGATTCCAATGTTACACATAATCTTGTTGATTATTTGTTTAAAGAAGAAGAAGAAAATACAGAATGTGGTTTTTTTTAAGCCTAGGCATTTGTCTGTATGTTAAATGCTGCTTTAGACAGTGCTCCCAAGTGGTTTCTAATAAAACATTTTCACAGTTTATTTTAAACCTTTGAATAGCTGGAACCCATGCAATAAGAGCAATGTGAATAATTTATACAAGAGGCTTTAAGTCTCACTGTGTGTGTGAATGAAAGAGTGGGATGGGGAGGCTTATTGGTCAGCTTTCTGCCAATGTTTAAACCTAGATTAGGGCTGCTTCCAGACTAAGACTATTTTCTGGGTGGAATTCAATGGCAGATTCAGGTTGCACAGTCAACGTGGATTTGGCACTCTTGCACAACAAACCGGCTTTGCCACCCTTAAAAATAAGACTTTTTTGTAGTAAGGAAAGTGATGGGATGGGAAAATGGCCTGAAAAGTGTAGGATAATTGTTGCTTGACACAATATCTTACAACCTTGCTACAAACAAATCAGAATCAAAAAACAGTGGAAGTCATCTAACTGCCCCACAAGCGTTGTGAAAACCAATCAGGATGGATGCTCAATAAACAGGTTGTCTGGAAGTTACCAAAGTCTGGAAATATGGATTTAGGTTTTAACTGGCTCTGAGTCTAAACCCATAGCAACAATTTGCACGGCCATTAATAAGAATGTATTGTTGTTGTTTAGTCGTTTAGTCATGTCTGACTCTTCGTGACCCCATGGACCAGAGCATGCCAGGCACTCCTGTCTTCCACTGCCTCCCGCAGTTTGGTCAAACTCATGTTTGTAGCTTTGAGAACACTGTCCAACCATCTCGTCCTCTGTCGTCCCCTTCTCCTTGTGCCATCAAGAATGTATAAGTTTGGGAAAGGGAACCCTCAGCAGTGATCATAATAGGAAGTGTATGCCTGTGTGTGTTGTGCATAATTTCAGGAGTGCCATCCTGTACCATACAGTATCTAAACAGAAACAGCTTAGAATTTAGTAACAACATATTATGCTAGCTAAGTTTGT
The DNA here is from genome assembly GCF_027172205.1 of Podarcis raffonei. Classification (NCBI taxonomy): domain Eukaryota; kingdom Metazoa; phylum Chordata; class Lepidosauria; order Squamata; family Lacertidae; genus Podarcis; species Podarcis raffonei. Next base: position 49,769,758 of record NC_070608.1, on the reverse strand, counting down.
ACATCAGTCCTGTTTTACAAGATTCATTGATTAGATAAGAAAGAACTCTTAACTTTAGGCCTAAATTTACTCATTGATCTGCTGTATAATAATGCATACGAATACCAGTGAAACACACTTGGCTTTAATGATTAATGTTGTACTCAATATGGATTTAATTAAGGATGAAGAAATGTGTGTACTTGAAGAATTTGTACTATATAAACTTTACAAAGTTTGTTATGTATATATGTACGCATAGGGATATCTACAAACACACACATTTACGTATATTATGTTTTTCATTGTGGGAGACAGATTATATGCTTATAGCGCCCTATAGGATTTCTGTTCCATTAGGCAAAGTGTGGACACCTAGACTATAAATCTTCATATTGACTCTTCAAGGGCTTATGTGCTTTAAAAGCTCTATACTAGGCCTACACATGAGTCAGTCTGTTTGATCTGTGTTAAAAAATATCATTTATGCTTGTGAACAGTGAAACTGGTAGATATGGTTATCTGATTGCTGTGTAAAAGGCACCTCTGGGCAGTGTCTAATGAGAGAAAGATTAGTGCCCAAAGAGTCACTCTGCACAATACAAAGGTTTCTGATCACACCCAAATACCTTACAAAACGTGAAGATTATTTATTTCATTTTTTCCATAAAATTTATACACAGCTTGATTGTAAAAAAACCCTCAAACTAGTTTACAAAAGATAAAACTGTAAAATCAAGGGGGGGGGAAGGATACAATTGTGCTTTTAAACCTGCAAAAGTTAAATACTATAACAGATTAAAATTTTCTTCCCTTTCTAAGCATCTGAGTAGGCTTGACAAAACAGGAATGTTTTTAGCAGGCCCCGAAAAGAGTACAGTGAAGGTGCCTGCTTGATCTCAATAGGCAGGGAGTTCCAAAGTGGAGGCGCTGCCACACCAAACAATCAAGTTATTGTTAATGCAAAACTAATAAATATGAACCATGTGTGCTCTGTACTTGAAATGTCAATAGTTTGATTGCATAGTTAAAAACAAAGAGGGAGAGAAGTTCCAGATTACTTCTTCTATAGACTAAACTAAAAACATAACTGAGACAAGCAGACCATTTAAAACTGTGACAAATTATCCTGGTCTGTGATTTGTAACCACTGTAATATGTTATTTATGGAAGAAGATTGTATCACTGCGTGAAATTATAACCACAAATGAAGGATGCAAGACTGGTTTTGAGCAATGAATTATGCAGCTCAGGACCCCAATATCCCAGGGTCTGCCTCTCCCCACTTGAACTTGCCCTGATCCTGCAGTCATCACCAGAACTCCTTCTCCATGTGCCTTCTCCAAGGGAGGGTATAGAGGATGGCAACCTGAGAATGGCCATTTCCAGTGGTGGAATTCTCTCTGCAGGAAAACACACCTAGTCATCACCAGTTTTTAGGTGCGAGTTTTTCAGCATTTAATCCTGGATCATACCTTCGTAGGATTCTATCCTCTGTTGTAGTAGTACTCCTCTAATGGTGTGGGGTAACATTTGTCCTTTTGATAGTATTAATGGATGAGCATTTGGGGGAATATTTCTTCTTGTTTTCCAGCTTTTAACTGATTTTAGCTGTTTTCTGGTGTAGTAAGTCATTTTTGCACTTTTAGTATAAAAAGGCAATTAATTACAATAAATAGAAATAAAAATAATAATAAACCTAGTGAAGTTGAGAACAAAATACATGATTATTGTTAATCCCTTGGTTAAAACTACAAATACTGGTAGTTCAACTGTGTATGAAAAATGTACCTGTTTTCACTGAAAACATAACTTGATTTCAAAAGGAAAGTAGCTAAAAGTAATTCAAAGAATATATATATTATATTGAGATCTGGACAGTCTAGGCAAGAAATGTTGGTTCTGATTTTGACTTTGAGCTCATTTGAGTTATAACTAAACCCACCCAGAGAGCATAGAAGCAAAAGGAAGGTTCTTCTGCAAGCCCTAGAAATGAGATTGAAAAATTGTTTTGGTTTTGTATACTGGCACCTTTGTATATGGTGCCAGCTGGCGTAGGAACTGATCCCAAAGTGGCCTATGTGCAGGAATTGCTTTCTGCTGAGTCACTGTGTAGGCCGAGGTGTGGCAAGCCAATATTTTATTGCCATTTGCAACTGGGAAAGGCTTAGCAGTGAGTCACTGGTATTTCAATATTGCTAATATATTTATAGATACCATTGTGGCTGAAACATGTTTGTTCTGGGGTATAGATTTTTGTTTGTCACATGTTGATCAGGCATCATGATGCAAAAGTGATTAGTGTTTACATTTATTTCTTGACTTCACTTGAGTTGCAGCACAATGCAACATCAGCCCTGTCAGCAGACAAGTATGTGGTAGAAAAATCAAGACATGGTTCCCTTAAAGTTTGTTTGAGTTGAAGGCGGGTCCCAGATTTGAAAATGCTGAAGACTACTGCATTAGAATATTGGAAATAGAGCAAGAAGTAATATGCTTTCAGTGTCCTCTTGGACATTTTACCACATCACAGAATCAAAGGGTTTGGCAAAAGATTACGGTGTCTAGTTATGAAAGAGTCTGGAGCAAAGCGTCCAGGCTTAACTGATCAGAGGGAAGGTTACACACTGTACACAGATTACTTATGTCTGCGAAAAAGGGTTAGACTCTGGTGTACTCCTGCATTTCTTTATGCTAAACTCAACCACAGATTAGAACAAGAACCCAACAACAACAAATCATCTTGAATGCATTACTCTACTGCACCGAGCAGAAGTTGAATCAAATGAACTTGGCATTAAGCTTGCCCTAACAATGCAACAATATCAACAAAATACATAATGACAACACTTTTGATCGTTCTTGCCCACTAAATATTTACAACAGAATCCTTCTGTTCAAAGGGAGACATCAAGGAGTTCAAGGATATTGGCAACACTCTACAATCCATTGCATGGCTGTTTGTTTATTCTAAAGATGTAGATCGGGTTAGGCTGAGCCAAGGACCTCTGAACGAATAACAGGTAAATGTGTGTTTTATTTCTTTTTATTGGCACATGGGATGGTATCATGTAAATGACATTGATGTTTCAAGAAACATTTGCATGAATTGATGCACATCAATGCACCTTAGCAACCTTTTTGGGGAAAGAGAATATTCTCAACCCCAAATGTGTGTTTTTTGTAATGCATGCTTTTGAGGCATCCACAATGATAAAAGTGGGCAGTGCATGGCTACAAGCTGCATGTGGCCCTTGGAAGCCTTCCATTGAAGGCCTCCGGCAGATGCCCAAACCACTCCTGCTGCTGAATTGTATTTGGGAAAGATGGCAAACTGGGAGGGTCATCCCTGAGTATCTTCCTGCACATGTAAAATCACATTATCTATAGTCTGCCAAACTGATGTTTGCAGGCTGGAGGAGGGGACATGATTGTGTTGGTTCAGTGTGTGTGTGTGTGTGTGTGTGTGTGTGTGTGTGTGTGTGTGTGTAAACAAGTATGCTTGTGAATGTGAATATCTGTGTGGAAATGACTGACTTTTGGGGGAGATAAAAAAAGAAACTTCCAATATCATAATGCCTTTTAACAGTGTGGCCAGTTCTAGTTGCCATACAGTGGTACCTCGGGTTAAGTACTTAATTCGTTCCGGAGGTCTGTTCTTAACCTGAAACTGTTCTTAACCTGAAGCACCACTTTAGCTAATGGGGCCTCCTGCTGCTGCTGTGCCACCGGACCACAATTTCTGTTCTCATCCTGAAGCAAAGTTCTTAACCCGAGGTACTATTTCTGGGTTAGCGGAGTCTGTAACCTGAAGCATCTGTAACCTGAAGCGTACGTAACCTGAGGTAACACTGTATTTTGAAAAGGATTTTTTAGAACTAGAAAAGCAGCAGAAAGGGAACCAAAATAAAGGACAAACTTCCTAAGAGGGAATATTACAATGTTTGGAGCTTTCTAGTTTATAAGAAAGGGATGTAAGGGGGAGTATGATAGAGAAGTATAATTGCACATGGAGCCAAGAGAGAGTTTCTGTCCCACTCCCACTGTACTAGTGAACCTGAATGTTGGGAGATTCAGGACAGAGAAGAATAAGTGCATAGATGTGGTGGTGGCCACCAAATTAGACAGCTTTAGAAAGTGATCAGACTTTGGTGGGGAGAAAAAACTATCAACATCTCCCTGTCATGATGGCTTTTTTTGTGCCTCCAGGATCAGAGGCACTTGTCTGAACACTTTTAAGAATCTCCGCTTTCATTTAAAAAATAAAATGCACCTCAAAAAATGAAAAGTTAAGTTTGGGAGCACATAAGCAATACCTGGTGAATGTGGCTATTGCCTGGTGAAACCTAAGAGGCTGCGGGCTGGGGGATGACGAAGCACTTAGTAGGCTTTCCAGCACTTAGTGAGTATGAGTATAGCTTCATTGCCCTAAATAGCTCTTTACTGCTACCCATGACCAGCATGAGCGAAATTAATAATTCAAACTAGAAAGCCCCATGCAAATTTGTTGGATTTTCATAATTTATAAGGTTGCAAAACTCTCATTTTGTTAAGGTGGCCCTGCTTATGGATCAGTGTGGAACATGGAATATATGAGTCAATCACTTAAGCTGCTGCTCAGGGGGCTGTCATGCAAAGCATAGCTGTTACTTTACAGCCTCATCTATTCATGCTTTGTGGCAGTTCAGTGTATTCTGGGGGGGAAATGTTATAACACAATCCTGTGCATGTCTGCATAGAAGTAAGCCTCCCTGAGATCAGGGAGGCTTGCTCCCAGGTAAACACATGGATGAGGGAGAAATCTGGTTTGGTTTGTATTGAATGTTCCTACCAAATTTGCAGTTCCTGAAATAATAGATGAACTAAAACAGAGCTATTTTTTGAAATTTGCAGTCCTCTGAATTTTGTAACACAAAAAATTGTGCCTTTAAAAATCACATATTTGTGAAAATAGCATAAAACAGGAACAACATTAGGGAGCAATACTTTTGAAATGTATATATTAGGAGAAACACATGGAAATAATGGTGAGTTTTAGTGAGGACTTTTTTTAAAAAAATGCAAACTGCTGTGTAAATGTGGTGAACTGATTTTAATATAAGAAACATGATAAACATAGAAGTCAGAATAGATAGATATACCCATGTCTAGGTAGTTGTGCAGGACTGTACCTTTAAAGTTTTAGGACTCTTGTATTGCCTATATACTTCCCCCTCTTCCCGCCTGCTCCCCAGAACATCATAAGCTTATGTGAAACATGATAGGCATTGCCAGATACCAGAATCAAAAGTGGTGTGGCATAAAGAATATAAGGCATGCACTGTTTAACACACAATGGGCAACTGTTATTATAACAACACTAGATTTATTTTGCACAGATATAGGAATTCAGTTCCTTCTCATTAAATTTTTATGATTTCCCAGGGTAAAAAGGAACAGCTTTCACATTTCATTATTCCTTTGTAAGTATATTCAACATTGCAACCCACTTCGTCACTTAACAATAACTGTGGGGGAGCAGCCTATTTTCAGATGAACAATGTAAATCTATGCTTCAGTCAGTGTTTTGGTCCATTTTTGTTTATGCTGTTGTTTGGTCTAATGAAGAGAGAATAAACCCACAAAAAGTCAGCGTGGCTAAAGAAGACAGATTGTCATCTGTTGGCACAAGAGCAACACACTCAGCTTGGTTACTACACTAGACATAAAATTCATGAGCTATGAAAGATGCTGGCTCCTCAACTCATCATTCGTTGGAGCCAGAGTAGTGTAGTGACTAGAGAGTTGGGTTTGCAAAACCCACCATCTAATGTCCACTGAAGGCCAAATTATGTCTTAGATCTTCCTTCCTTCCTTCCTTCCTTCCTTCCTTCCTTCCTTCCTTCCTTTTCATGCTTAAACTGATAACTTGACATTAAAGTGGTCACAGGCTTCATATTCCAGAATGTGTTCTAGATCAGAGGCTCATGCTGATTTCCTTCCAAAAATGTGCAAATGGTACCTTCAGGGACAAATAGTGGGTGGTTATAAGTGACCAATTTAAACATACTTTAAAAAGAATGTAACTTATGTATTGTGTAGCTTGGTTTTAGTCACTGATAAGGGCATATTTAGAGAGAGAAAAGATAGAAGATAAAACTGCTAATATTGTTAATGCCTTTATAGTAGATCTATGGTGTGGTTGCACTTGGAATGCCATGTTTGGCACATTAAAAAAAAAGATATTGTGGATCTGAAAAATATGTAGTAAGGGGTAACCAAAATGACTGGGAGGTGGAATAATTCCACAGGAAGCAAGGTTTCAAAGTGAGGAACTCTTTAGGGGGGAAAGGTAAATAATGGGGGGACATGATAAATGTTTATTGAATTAAGCATTACATGGAATGAGTCCCCGCCCCCCTCTTTCCTAATACTAGGGTAATCCAATGGCACTGAATATCAGCTGTAAGCCACCCAGAGTGGTTGGGGAAACCCAGCCAGATGGGCGGGGTATAAAAATACTACCTCACACAGTGCATAATTAAATTCAGTTAACAAAAAATTGTTTCAGTTTAATGTCTTGTGTTAATGGTTTTCACCCAACCTCCAAAATGCTGGGAATAAGGGCCATGCCCTTAACAGATGAGTTATTTAGGCAATATGGATATGGTATGGCATCCAGTGCTGTGGTTAGTTCAAGCGTCACCAGTATCTTGGAGCTGGGTGGCTGTCAGTGGGAGAAGGGTAGACCTAAGTTCCAAATTGGTCTGTTTACGACCATAGATGCACAGAGTATTCAACTAAGTTTTACTTAGAGTAGTTCCATTTAAAATAGTGGCCCAACTTAGTCATGTTAATTAATTTCAGTAGGTCTAATTTGAAATAAACTTCATGAAGACCACTCTAGGCAACTAAAGCTATCATGTGGAACATGTGCAGCGGAGGGTGACCAAGATGATCAAGGGTCTGGAAACCAAGCCTGTGGAACAGTTGAGGGAGTTAGGTATGCTCCGCCTGGAGAAGAGAAGTCTGAGAGGTGATATGAATGCCATCTTCAAATATCTGAAGGGCTGCAACATGGAACATGAAGCAGGCTTATTTTCTGCTGTTCCAAAGGGTATCCATCAAACCAATGGATTCAAATTACGATAAAGGAGATTCCAACTAAACATTAGGAAGGATTTTCAGACAGTAAGAGCTGTTCAGTGGTGGAACAGACTGCCTCAGAAGGTGGTAGACTCCTTCATTGGATGCTTTGAAATAGGTTGGGCAGCTATCTGTCAGGCTTTCTTTAGCTGTGATTCCTGCATTGCAGGGGCTTGAACTCAATGACCCTTGGGTTTTGTTCCAACTCTAAACTTCTATGATTCTATGTAAGTGATTCCGCATTATTACAAGTCCTCATTTACTAGACATTCCCCTTGACGTATCACCAGGCAGCTGGTTACTGGGATAGAATGAGGGATAGAGTGCTGGCAGCAAGGACATGGTGATGCAGGTACCCCAGTGGGAGTGTCAGATTGGCTCTGTCAGAATATACCTGTGCTACCCAGACCAAGCTGTCACCCTCCCTTGCCCAAGTAAGCAGCAGCAATGCTAATGCTGGGAGGTTGGCTCCATGCTGCTGCCCTGCAGGCTGCTCCTGCCTCTCACGACAAACCATTTCCCCAAATATGCATTACATGTAGAGAAATCTTCTTGGAAACTTCAACCTCAACAAATTGTAAGGAGAGGGGAAAGCCGTCAAAATGCTGAACTCACTTGTAAAAAGTTTAACTCATTCAAGATAAGCCATTTTAAAAAATCTATTCTACCCCAGATTCAACCTGGACCATTCTCTCCTACACTGCCAAGTTTAAAGGTAAAGGGAACCCGACCGTTAAGTCTAGTTGCGGACGACTCTGGGTTGCGGTGCTCATCTATCTTTACTGGCCAAGGGAGCTGACGTTCGTCCACAGACAGTTTCCGGGTCATGTGGCCAGCATGACTAAGCTGCTTCTGGTGAACCAGAGCAGCGCACGGAAACGCCGTTTACCTTCCCGCCTGAGCGGTACCTATTCATCTACTTGCACTTTGACGTGCTTTTGAAGTGCTAGGTTGGCAGGAGCAGGGACCGAGCAACGGGAGCTCACCCCGTCATGGGGTTTCGAACCACCGACCTTCTGATCAACCTTCTGATCGGCAAGTCCTAGACTCTGTGGTTTAGACCACAGCGCCATCCGCGTGGCAAAGTTTACTGAGCAGTAAATCAAGCTGTTGAGCTATTTTACAAGCCTTAAAGCCTATTCTCTCACCTTGTTAATTGACAGAATGTGTTTCACCAGACATAGGGTCACAACTGTGAACCACTAATTCACTACCCATAAACACCAGATGTGGCGATGTCCACCAACTTGAGAAGGTAACTGGATAAACCCATGGTGGATAGTTGTTGTTTTTTAAGTGGCTATAATTCCATTATTCTGTGTACCCTCCAGGTTCAGAGGCCAGATAAAGAATGAACAGGTCCATTGCTTCATCGCAAAATGGACATGACAACATCTAATTGTTTTTTGCTTGTTTTTGTTTCTGCACTGCCTTACTGCTTTCTGCATAGAGGCAACACTTTTAGTAATGCCCCTTCACTTTCTAGTTCCTATGTCTAGACTGAAATTATCCATAAAGCAGTATCAATATTGCATATTCTGCTTATTAAGAGCTCTTCTTTGGCATCCAAGAACTCTGAACATTTTAATGACTACATCAGTGGCATTGTTATGTTGTACGTGCTTACTGTAAACCCAAAACATGCTGGCTGATGAAAATCTCTCTATTTTCACTTAATTTCTGCCACATAAACAAAATCTTCCTTAGATAATAGAGCTATTAGACTGTAACATTATTCAGATAAAGATGTTATACATTCTCAAAACATTTGTTTGCAGACTTTGCAGAGTCCTAGCATTTTATTTTATTTTAAATGGCAAGCTTCTTTTACTGAGCAAAAGCAATATATTTTTATGTATTGGCTTTTTGTGAACTGTAATCTATACTGTGTATCACAATGACCTTTACAACTGCAACATGAACATAAAACTGGGTTTGCACTTTGTGGTTATCTTTTGCTTTCTAATAAGACTTCAGGAAAGCAATTCTATACTCCCTTTATGTTGGGTACAGAGATATGCTGCTGCTGTGCTGGTGGAACGGCCACTGTATTCAATCCATGCTCAGTCTAGGAGAGGGAGGGGGAATGCACAAAACAGAAAATACAAAAATACACAGTATATATTCCAACTCGTGAAAATTGATACATAAAAATTATTTATTTACTGCATTTATTTCCCACCTTTTTCTCCAAGGAGCTCAAGCTGGTGTACATGGTTCTTCTCATTTAATCCCTGTAAAAACCCTGTGATGTATGTTAGGCTGAGAGGAAATGACAGGCCCAAGGACACCCAGTGAGCTTTGGGGGTGAGTAGGTATTTGAACCAACTAACAGACTGTCAGGGACAGGCAGGTGCACTGACAAGTGTGCGCCGGGGGCAGGGGGACTGGAGTCTGACTCGGGAGAGGGGGGCAGTAGTTTGTGGAGACCTGTACCAGCCAGGAGGCAATAATCAGAGGCAGGGGAAGCTTCAGAGCTGGCAGGTGGAGCACAGGATGTGTCAGAAGAAGATGAAGAGGCAGGTCAGGCAAGGGAAGGGCCATGTGCTTCATATCCTTTCCTGCACCACTGTCTCCCAGAACCAGGGTGGAAATTGAAAAGGAAGGAGCAGAGGACGTTTGAGGCAGATGCAGTCTTTGACTGTGTGCACACAGTCCATTGGAGGAAGGTACAGAAGCTGGTAGAGGGGGAGCGGTCCCCTGTTGCTGCAGCTGCTCCATAGAGCACAGACCTGGGAATAGCGCCTAGCCATTAGACTGGGGTGCAGAGATACTTAGAGCTGTAAAAGCAACTGTAAGTGTTATCTTTGACAATAAATACCCAAGGGTCTGCCATGTGCATTCCTTGGCTGGGAAGTGCCCTTTACACAGACATAACCTTAGCATCTCTGGCGGGGTCAACTTGGTGGAGTATTTGCTGAGAGACTACATCCCAATAACGTCTCACTTCCAAGAGTGACCTGCTTCTCCTCTTTCTATCAGTGCAACCTCCTTGGTCAGCTACCTCTTGTTGTCAGCCCAAACAATAGTGGTGGTGAGAAGGAGTAGCAGTAGATTGCATTGCCTGCTTCCTTCTTGGTTCTCTGCCTGGCAAGCTAGCAGGTACCAGCAATGATGAGGGAGATGAGGGGCAGTGGGAGAAGGTAATGGTAGTGAGGAGGTAGACTTATTGAGGGGGTATGTGGAGGCTGTCTTACCCAAGGGCCCTCAAAAACCTGGAGTCAGCCTTGGTTCTTTGAAACACTTTCATCACTCACCTATTAGAGCCTGTGCTGGAAACATGAGGGATCCAGTGTACTCATAATGATGGGACATGCCTCCAAATTCAATATGCAAGACAGTACCATAACACTTCCCAGGCCATCAGGCTCAGCGGCACAGCTAGCAGTGGTCCTGCTACTGGCAGTCCCCAACCATACCTGCTAACAGGGGTCTAAATACCTTCATAACTCAACTGTTTTTGAAGTGCAACATAAAAAGGAGAGGATGGAGAAGGCACACTGCATGGTACCCATACGGGGTGCCTGAAGAGAGCACACACAACCTTCCTGGAAAGTGGGTTCAAGATCCACCTGGGTAGGGGAAAAACTCTTTTGCAGAATGGCCAAGAGGAGAGGACAGAACATGAAACAGGGCCAGCCACACATATAGCAACAATCTCTAGTGACTTACTGCATAGGGTTGAGAAGCAGGAGATGGGGGTTTGATTCCCATCAGTGGAAGCAGTGAAGATGTCGACTCACCATTAGCATGCCTCAAAAAATGTTTTGTACAGGGCAGGAGAGAGGCTGTTTCCAGAATTAAAATCAACATAGCTGTTTCCTAACCACTCAGTCATAACAGCAGGTGCATTGTGGGGCAACAATGTGGGAGAGAGAGTGCTTCCTCTCCAGTGTCAGAAGAGGAGCTTTTCTCAGGACTGCAGTGAGACAGCAAAGGGATAAATCCACCCTCCATGTATGCTAAATGCTCTGGTCCCACATACAGTTTCACACATCCATACATGCATGCACGCACGCACACACACACACACACACACACGCACACACACACACACACACACACAAAACACATCACACAGATAGGTAGGTATAGATAAAAATATAGATGATGTATAGTTTCTCCCTAAGTCCCTGACAGAACTGGTATGGTGTCTTAGGAGCAGCCTATTGACACATGCACTCTGTTTCCATAACCTGCTGATGGGTCCTTTCTCTCCATCTGAAAATGACTAGCACTGCAGCTTTGAACATTTTGCAGTAGTTACCATTATATTGAAGGTAATGGGCTTATTTCTACTGCTGTATATCTATTGATTTACTTCCATGTGCTGCATTCATCACCATGTTATCTGAGTTCTTTGCAATGTTTTCTCTTGGCTCCTAATTCTGCAAATGATTTTGTCTATGCATCACTTCCTAAATGCTGCATTAACTGTTTGTATATTAAGCCCACAAGTGCTGTGGAACTGGCTTCGAGCATTATGGTCCTGACTGTGTGATTTGTCACCAGGCCAGTACCAGGGATGATCCATTGGCTCAGTGGAGACTACTGAAGCAGTGGCAGACCTTGGAGTCTCAAATTTTAGCAGCTCCCTGTGCAAGGCCAAAATTTGTCACCCCCACCTCTCGCCTTCCATTTTACATCATAGTTGCAGCACTCCTGAAGTGCCCCTGAGGCTACACACCAAGTGTGACTGAACCAGTTTTGCTCCCTTAAATTTGCTTCTGACTGAAGTGAGGTATGAACCAAATTTGATAGCACAGGACATGCCACTATAGATACTGTGTTAGTTCTCGCATTGAGAGAAATTTGTGATATAACTGCTGCACTTGCTGCAGAGCCAGTGTGGTGTAGTGGTTAAGAGCGATAGACTCGTAATCTGGGGAACCGGGTTCGTGTCTCCGCTCCTCCACATGCAGCTGCTGGGTGACCTTGGGCCAGTCACACTTCTTTGAAGTCTCTCAGCCCCACTCACCTCACAGAGTGTTTGTTGTGGGGGAGGAAGGGAAAGGAGAATGTTAGCCGCTTTGAGACTCCTTCGGGTAGTGATAAAGCGGGATATCAAATCCAAACTCTTCTTCTTCTTCTTCTTCCATGCAACTTGCAGATTTAAAATGATTATTATGTAATATATCTCAAGTGCTTCTTTGCCATGAGCTCTGTGGACAGATTGTTCTATTTTTATACAGTAAAAAAGCAAACATGATAAAGATCACAAACAACTTTCAGAATTAAAAGTTGGGCTATTTCTGGGTCAAAGATTGTGAAAGGATGACACATACAATGCAGGTTGTACACCCACTTGCCAGTTTGTAGTACAAAAATGCAGTTTTGCTCAATCTGGAATTATTCATGCCCTTCGTCAACATTTCAATTCAAATTGGGCAGGCCACAGGTGGTGCCCATTGTATGCTTCGCTCTTCCCAGACCTGCTCTCTTTCGGCCCGTATTTTGGAGCTTTATAATTTAGGAAGACTTTGGAAGAACTGGTTGACAAGTCTTATCAGTCGCTGACGTATGAGTGGATTTTATTTGCTGCTATTCTGGGCTTCAGGTGCACCAGGGTTTACACCAGCGTAATAGAGTTGGCCAGGATGCCAGAAGGGATACAATTTACGAGCTCTCTCCATTACAGTGGTGCCTCGCAAGACGAAAAGAATCCGTTCCGCGATTCTTTTCTTCTAGCGGTTTTTTCGTCTTGTGAAGCAACCCCATTGGCGGCTAAGCGGATTAGCGCTATTAGCAATTTAGCGCTATTAGCGGCTTAGCGGGCTTAGCGGCTAAGCTGTTAAAAGGCTTTGAAAAAGGGGGGGGAAACCAGGGAAAAAATGGCGAGACTCGCAAGACGTTTTCGTCTTGCGAAGCAAGCCCATAGGGAACTTCGTCTTGCAAAGCGCCTCCGCGACGGAAAACCCTTTCGTCTAGCGGGTTTTCCGTCTTGCGAGGCATTCGTCTTGCGGGGCACCACTGTATCTGCACAGCAGGGGGTGTTCAGTCAACAGTGCAAAGGCCTGCTGGTTACCTGCTTTCAGCAATAGGGGTCACTCTTTGCTAGTACCCAATTGGTTAGCTGTCAGATTCTAGAGCTCCCTATTGGTGGCTCTTAGGTAATTCACAAAATACAGAGTCCATTCATAAAACACAGTGTTCATTCATAAAGCAGTAACATAAATCTCCATTGCTCCATATTGGGTGTATATTTCAGCGGTTGAACGTAAAGGTTTGTGGCCATGCTGTAGTATAGTGCTTATGTGACTGAGAATAAAAGGTGGCTGGGCTCATTGTCTTGTGGTTTGGGGGGGGGAAGAGGTGACAAAACTGATTTCCAATAAGTGCCCCCCCTTATTTCTATAACAAGTCCTTGAGTCTGTACTCTGAATAGTGACACCAGGGACCTAGAAGGTGCGGGGCTTGTCAGTCCAACCCCTCCACAGTCTCATCAGGGCTGACCTTAAGGCAATTGGAGCAATTTGGCCGAATTGGGCCCCATGTGCCGCTCCTAACGGGGGCCCCGCACCAGGGCAATCTAGATGGATTTTATTTATATCTATAAGATTTTGCAGACTTTGGCTGTGACCTGGGGCCCTACAAAAGAAAAATTTAAGTTGCGCCCCAGTGCTTCAAATTGGGCCCCACTGGCCAGCCCTGAGTCTCATAGTTGCTCGGCCTGAGTTGCCCTGCCCTTGCATGAAGTCTTGGGTTTGCAATTTTGAGAGAGGGAAGACTGCCCACTGGGGAGCAGATGGGCTAGTGAGGCCCCCTAGATTTAGAGGCCCTCGGTTTCAGCCTACTTAGCCTATACATAAACCCAGCACTGGGTCAAGGTGGCGGCCACCTCTCTGCCACCGCCATCATTGCAGCATCAATGTCCCAAACATGTACTGTAGTATTTATTTATTTATTTAGCTGCCACCCCCCCCCCAGCCGGCCAGATTGGTTGACCCAAGGAGTGACACAGCCAGGGACTCCCTAATGGGGTGTGGGCTAGCCACACACCCCGCGCAGAGGGGAGAGTTTGTGACGAGCCTGCAAAAAGGAAATGGCTTTGGTGGGCAGGCGCTTGGGGGCCACAAGAGATTGCTTTTCCAAATTGCCTGGGGGCCATTTGAAACCATCCCAGGGGCTGCAAATGGCCCCCGGGCTGGACTTTGGACCTGCCTGGTATATACCCACCCACAATGTCACTGGGCAGGTGTGGATACAACCCCCATTACTGTGACCACTTAAATCTGTTATTCAATGAATACACTGTGAGGTGATGCAGGATCAATCTGCAATTAGCTTTTATTTTCAGACTAAAATCAGTTTCTCAAGAAGTGCTTTTCAGGGTCAAAAAATATGTAATAGATCTAGATTGTGTATGTACTACAATCTAGAAAAACAAGTACTCAGTTTCCATTGATTCAAGGATAAAACGTCATTTGTATGTAACCACTATTAATAAGTAGCATCACTGATTTCAATAGGAGTTAATTTGAGGTGTGTATAGAACTGCAGTTGTAAAATCATGCAAATAAAATATGTGTAGTTATAAATATTAATTTTATGCAAATTGAACATACCTAAGAGGAATCCTTGGTTTGGTGTGTGTGTATGTGTGTTTGAATATTTCTCATCAGTATGCACTTATATCTTACTAAACTATAATGAGTATGAGAATAGTTTGTTTTGTATACTCCTGTATTGTACAAATGCCAGTTATTATTTTTCCTAAGTTTGAGCATGGCATTCTTAAGGCATCTGCTAAATTAAAAGCAAATTGAACTGCGTTTAATTTTTATTACAATGCCACCACTCATTTCTCCTCCTCCTCTTCCTAATATAAATTTCATTTCCCTTCCTCTTAAAAGCAGTTTTTAGTAGGCTGCATTCTGTAAATTTGTTGCCTCTCCAAGATGTGGCTAAAAGTAGAAAACAGCTTTGTGTGTATAATAATAAACTAAAACTTTTCTACAGTAGTGTTCAACGATTTATTCCAGGCAATTAATGTGCACATGGCATTACAACAGTAATTGCTTTACAAACCAGTATATTTGGCTGCTGAGAAATACAGCTTTTACCTAGCTCCAAGTATTTATGACATTTTAAATTTTAAAGGGTCACATTTAACAGCAGCACACAAGAAACACATTTAAAAAATGAAATGTTTGAAGGATGTTATATGATTTTATTAAATGTGCATAATTCCAGAGAAATACAAGAATTAAATTATTTCATGACAGAAATGTCCCAGCTTAAAATATGGTTGTCCATGTGATATTCATATTTCATAAGACAATTCATAAAACCAGATCTGAAATTGCAGCTCATCGTGAGCACTGAGCATACAGGCTTGTCTTTGGTTAGTCAAGTGTCTGTGGAATTGTTCACAAATGCATGTTCATCATCTCATGAGCTGTATACGTATGAAAGAACTATCACAGATCAAATACCACAGTTAGGATACTCCAATTGCCCAGTAGCACATCATGTGCAATATGCACATTCAACTGCTAGAAATTGGGATGAAATGGTATGGGCTTGTTTCCCAAGGTAATGCAAACAGAAAGTCTCACACAATTGGGAATTTTGGCCTGCCATTCCTCACTATAGTTTCTCTGAAAGTGTCTCCTGGGATCCAAGGAATCTTCAAGAAAGGCCTGGTATAGAGGCAAGTGGCAGAGGAGAGGGGTGGTGCAATGGAATGGAAGCGTTGGAGGAGGACGGTCACGTCAGCTTGAGTTGCACTGACAAAATGCACCTCCACTTGATCTTTGGCAATCCTGCCCTCCCAGTGCAGTTCTCCCATAATGGAAAAGACTTCTTTCTATTCCAAAAACAGCTGGCCGCAGAGAGGGATAATTGGGTCATTTTAGCTCTATAGATTTTTCTTTTGTTTGTTCTAATTTGCTCTTTGGTTGCTTCGGTTTAATCAATTTTTGTCTTTTTGTATTTTGTTACATTTATATTTGGGCTTAAATTGTATTTCTGGGTTGTGTATGAATTAGTTTTTATTCACACTTTTGTACACAATCCTAGAATTTTTCGATGAAGGCTGGTTAATATGAACAAAACAAAGAAATAACTGTACATAATGGAGAGAAGGTCTAATGCTCTGCACCTATACAGTGACACTGGTCCATGTCCCTTCCATCCTACTATTAGCTGAGGTGGGGATACTGAAATCTTGAGGCTGTGGTCCTAAAGTGGGGGGGGGGACCACAAGTAGTTAACTGCTGCCACCCAACAGTTGCAGCATGAGGTCAGAAATAAGGTCAGAGGAGCCTTCTTGCACTCCTCTGTCCTTTAACATGTGTGTGTGTGTGTGTGTGTGTGTGTGTGTGTGTGAGCTCCTGAGAGTTATGGCAGTTCTTCCCAGTTTGCAAATGTGTGTGTATTTTTGTGTATGGAGGTGCGGGGGGGGGGTAGCAGAGAAGGCTATGGATCTTTTCCAGTCCAATCCCAGCATTCCCCCAAATGGTCCCTGGCAGACCTCCTTTTTGGCCTTATATTGGAGCTCTGACGTCAGCAGGACCACAGGCATTGCCACAGTGGTAGAAAGGAGAAGCCATCATTGGATCCGCCTCCTCCAGTGCTGGAGTGGGAGATCAGATATACCTGATCTGAGAGCTTCTGAGACACCCTCCCAGGGACCATAGGTTTGCTACCATGATAGTGGAGAAGTGGGAATATGACAACAGATCTCCCCTCCTAATGTCTGCAAAAGGGTTCTGATGTATGCCAAGCCCCCTGGCATGTCCTCTCAGAGGGCATAATAATTCCCTCCTGACTCATAGCAGCTTAGTGTTGGGGTGTGTACTAGGTCACAGCACTGGGGGCAAGAAGTTAGTGTCACATTCCCTAATGCTGTGTTCTGATCCCACTAACACCTTGTGTCTGTTAGTTGTTGTATAAAAAGATGTGTGGGGCTCCAACCTCAGAATGTATGTGTTTTGTGTGTAGTTTGACCCTTAATTAACGTTGGAGTAGAAAAAAGTCTTGTGGAGAACTATCATCAGCACTCATTCAAAGCTGGTAACATGGTATCAGCATCTATGTCCTGATTTTTTAGCAAGTAACACAGATTAAATGTGCACTGCTCATGTTTTAGTTCAGCATTGGTGCTCAGTACATGCAATTGCAGACAATGCCAAAGTTCTGTTACAGCAAACTAGCTACGTAAGAGAGTTTATTTTGGGAAATATCCATGCTTTTCTTTTTCAGTGTTATAGTTCAGATAAGTCTGGGAACCACTTCTTGCTCCGAGGATTATGTAATTTCATGCAATATTGGATAGAATAATATTTACTTCATTTACTTTATTTCCTAAGAATCTGAAAAACAAACTCACACTGAAGTCAGTGGGTGTTAAATATATTATGTATGCTATTTCTTGGGAAGCAGCCCTCAGATCTGAAATGTATTTTTAAAAGGAAAGAGAAACAAAAAGTTGCTTAAACATGGTCCATCAGAAAATGAACTGAAGATGGGTTTGTTAAAGGGAGAGGAAAAGATCATTTATAAGCACTTAAAAAAATTACATTTAAATCCCACCTCTCTTTCAAGGAACTCAAGGGGCCAGACATGGCTCTCCTCTTTCTCACTTTATCCTCACAACAACCCTGTGAGGTATGTTAGCCTGAGAGACAGAGACTGACCCATGGTCACCCGGTGAACTTTATCGCTGAGTGGGAATTTGAAAACAGGTCTCTCAGGTCCAACACTCTGACAAAGGCTTTTCAGTCATGACATCTAAATTGTGAAATTTCTTACATGAGAGGCCCATCCAGCCTCATCACTATTTGTTTTTGGTGAGCAGATTTGACCATTTCAGCGGCCATTTTGGCTGCCTGTTATTTGATTTGGGATTCTGCTGCTCCTTCATGATTTTAAAACATGTGCTTTGGGTTATGAAAGGGCAGCAAATTGTTAATTTTAAAATGTTTTAATGCTGTGGGGGTTTTCTGCTGGGAATCTGAGGTGAGATACCCATTCAGTGGAAGTTGCCCCCAGTTCCAATCACCACACAGAGGCACCTTAAGGTCCAAATAGTTAACTGTTGCAGAAGAGAAGGCTTCAGTAAAACAGTTCCAGATGGAGATGCATACATATTGGCCTTTGTAGATACAGATATTTACAAGTACAAAGTATCTCAGTTGCTCCAGCAATTCATGATGCAACACAGACTCCGATTCACAGACCCCGGACACTTCCAGACAGATTCAGTAACTCCAGGACAGACTGACATGGCTTAATCACTTATATAGTCAGTACTGGGCTGTTGCCATAGCAACTGGTTTGGCTGACCACGTGCCTATTGGCTTAGAATCATCCATGGGATGATTTATCCCCATGAGCGAAATTAACCCCTACCCCATGTCCAGTTGCTGCAACATTTTCTAGCCATTTTCTAGCCCTAGATACCAATATAATTTGGCAGCCTTGAGTACTAAATACATTGATTTTGGGGAGGCACCATTTGCTCTTCAACCTGAAAACGTATTGGGCAGGCTCTGGCCTCATCTCACAAACCAGGACTCTGGTTCAAATCAAAACGGACATTGCTTTCAATTGAGTAGGCAGGTAGCATTTTGAGCTCATTTATTTCTTCAGTATTTCACGTGTATTTTTAAGGCTTATTTTCAACCTATAGTGACTTTTTTTCATTCATGCCCTGTGAAGATAACTAGAAATGAAAACAACAACAACAACAAAAACCCCTAAATGGATTCCAGATGTCACTCAATAATGAAACTGGAAATGTGGGGCATCTGGCAGATGGTTTTCTGAGATGGTAAGAACTGAGATAGAAACTGTGACTGATGCTGATCAGTTTAACAAGTTTGTGGAACAGAATCACAACTCCAATTCCCTCAGGAATCTATACATTCTCCCAGACGCTGGAACAAATCAGATCAGATTTCGCCAACCTAGTGCCCTCCAGCTGTTTTGGACTACAACTCCCATCAATTGATAGCCAGCACAACTGCCTGGGGGCTGGTGGGAGTTGTTGTCCAAAACATTTGGAGGGAACCAGGTTGGCAATGCATACATTGAACTATGGGATTAGTGGGAAATCATTACATATGCAACAATGTCTTTGCATCTCAGGAAAGTGGTTCAGCTGGAAATTTATTGCCAAGAGTACCTTTCCTTAACACTGAAAACCTCAATATGTCTACTGTCTAAGGAAATATCTCTCCTTCTCCCACTCCTCTCTATGTTACCCCCTCCTTGGTTGGAATACCCTTTTTTCTTTCAAGTGCTTTGCTGTTCTTCTATTAGTTTCCTTTAGCTTTTTGTCCTCTTTCCCACAGAGTTTTTAATAACGCTTGTTTGACTATGGATTTCAATGCTATTTATTTCATTGTATAACTGGAATGATGGGAGCATTTAAAAGCTATATTATTAGGGCAGCTTGTAGATGTGCTTCTGGCTGTAGATTGCTTCTGCCCTGAATTCTCTTCCATTCCTATACAGATTTGTGGAGTACATGCCACAGCAGTCTGTGAGAAGATTACTTCTCTACCATGAAAACAGCTGGCTTTTATTTCATGTGGGAGGAAAAGGTCTTTGCACTGGACTCGGGAGCATGATCAGGGCCTCTGCACTAATTATATTTTTCTCCTCTTTGTTGTGCTTTGCAAGGGCAAGGATGACATGAGGATCAGAGCTGTGGGAAAGAGGAGGAGGCTTATCCTCACGACATCCTGTAAGTAACTACAATATATGAGCATTTGCTCCTTCACTTATTAGAAATAGAAAACTACATGCAGGACACAGGACCTTCCCTGGGTCTCTTTCCCCTAATTTGTGATTTGAGAATGAATTCTGAAGTTGCAGCACCAGCACTGTTTATTTTCTTGCCTTTATCACTGTTGATACAAAACTTATCAGATTAGTTAAATACATTACAGTAGTCTCATTCTGGTCAAATACATACGCAAACCCCAGAACTGCTATGTTGCAGGTGTCCCTCTACCTAGTCTTGCTGGCCTCTGCAGGCCTCTACTGTCAGGCGAGCTCCACTGTTGATGGAAAAACTTTGTCATTGGTAGGCGATCTCACTGACAAGAACCAATCCAATATGCTCATCCAAATGACAAGTGGAAGCTGCCAGCAGCTGCAGCCAACAGAAAACTCTCAAACAGGGTGTTTTGGGGGTGGGCAGGGCAGGGCACATCATTTATAGCATTCTAGAAGAAAAGCACCAGAATGACAGTAAAGAAATATAGCATCCCTATCTGCCATAGTCCATTGGCCTGCTACATATCATACAAATTACATCTCACATGTAATGTGCTTATGGCTTCCCAATGCATAATACATTAGATCCTTGATACATTTTGGGGCCAAATAGATCCAGAATGAGTAAGACACACAACTATGGATAAAAGTCAAATTAACAGCTCCATCTGAAAAGTCGTTTTTCACTTCCTTTGGTGGGAAAAGGTCCAATCAATGTAATCTGTGCAAGTCTTTTTGTATAGCATTTGAAAATAAGATGGTGAGGTTTGCAATTCAAGAGGTGCTGGTAAAGTCACAAGGATGAAAACTGTGGGTGCTGGGTATGTGTGGAAAGAGCAGGAAGTTGTTATCATTGTGATTGTGTGATATGCTGTAGGTCAGGGTTGAGGAACCCTTTTCAGCCCAAAGGTTATATTCCCACATGTCAGTGGTGGGCGGGGCCAGAGGCAAAAGTGGGTGGAGCAACATTTAAAACCCACCTTGCTACAATAGGCTGGTTTCTACACCAGCCTATTGTATTTTAATATTTTGTTGGAAGCCGCCCAGAGTGGCTGGGAAAACCCAGCCAGATGGGCAGGGTGTTTGTGTGTGTGTATAAATAGATTATTATTACACACACTGCTTTCTGTCCATCTAGGCAAGCAAGGGCATTACTGGAGTTCTACCCAGGCTAAATCTTTGGGGGCATGAAGCAGGACCAGTGAATGGTGTGGCCTGGGGAGAACTCTTACAGCCTGACGGAGAGGTCTGGGAGGCTATATTCAGTCTCTGGGTCTGAGGTTGAAGATAAATGCCCAGATGTAATCATACACAGAATAATAATAAGAGGAGAAAAGCTACTCCTCTTCTGTAGGTAAGACCTATTACATTTATGTACCTTGTACAGATATTTAGTAGCACAGAGATTTCTTATAGCACAGAGACTTATTCTATCGTTGTTTATTTGAATTAATACCCTACATCTAGAGTGCCTCGAGGCATGAGTGATTAATTGAAAATAGCCATAGCTGTACAAGTACCACATGTATTGGAGGTACTTCAGCTTTGCTGAATTTGGGGAGGAAATGCCATTTCTGTCTCCACTCAGAATTTGATGTATGTGAACTTAATTCACTTTATTATGGTTTCATATGATGAAAATATGTTTGCGTTGTACTATGTCAAAGAACCAATGTCTTGTTTGCATCAGAGTTTCTTTCTGATTCATAAAACCAGATATGTTTTGTGGGTTGCAGCTGCAATCCTACACATCCTTAACTGGGAGTAAGTCCTGCTGAACTCAGTGGGACTTACTTTGGAGTAGACACTTCCAGGATTGCAGTGCTACATTGTAAACTGAAACACACTGGGCTGTAAACTCCCTGGAATACATTGGGACTTGCTTATGGAAAAAAAATCTATTCATTTATTCATTTATTGATAATAGCTTCCAACCACACTGCCCATCCCTAATCCTCACTCCTGGATTCTTACTTTAAGTCACCAGAGACTTGAACAGGTCACTTCCCCCTCTTTTCCTGCCCTCCAGTTTTCCTTTTTCAGAGACAGAAGAGGGGCAGCTGTTTTCGGCTGACACATGAATATTCTGTGTCTCCTACTCTCCCAACTGTTTATTTAACAGTCTGTCCCTATAGATGTTGTTGGGCTCCAGCTTCCATAAGTCCCCAGCCATCATGACCAAAGTTAGGAATAATGACACCATTGCTTTTAGGAAACCTCCTCTCCTTGTGTCATAGCTGTCAACTTACAGATTTGAAAATAAGGGACCAGCTGCCTCGAAAATAAGGGATCAGCAGCCAAAATAAGGGATTTTCCTGCACAGGTATGTTCAGCTTCTGAGCCCCTCCGAGCCAAAGGCAGAAAGCCCAGCCAGCAGCCAAACGAAGCCTCAAGTGGTGGTTCGCACAGCGTAGCAACCCAGCAAAGGGGATGCAGCAAGGAAAACCACCGTCACCTCTCCGCTGGGAAGCACTGAGCAAAGGTGAGTCCCCAGGCAACGCGGCCGATTTGATCAGCACAAGGCATGCAAGCTCCACCCCCCAGTCGTTCTTAGATTCCTTATTGGGTGAGCAACGCAGCCAAGCAACACAGTTGGAGCCTCCCTCCTCCCTGGCCGGCAGGGAGGGAGGGAGGGAGAGGAGCTGTTTCCTTTGAAACCCAGGAAATTTAAGGGACATCATCAATAAGGGACAGCAGTGGGACACAGCGCTGGGATAAGGGACTTTCCCGCCAAATAAGGGACAGTTGGCAGCTTTGCCCTGTGTCACCAGTCTGTGCATTCAACAGCCATCAACCTTCTGTAAATTTACAGGTTCTTGTAAAGCAGTTCTTGCCATTAAAAACCCCCCACACATTTTCTTTTAAATTACACACTTTGTACCACGGATAGGAAATCTTTAGCCCTCCAGATGTTGCTGATCTCCAACTCTCTCCAGCTCAAGCGTGCAAGTCCAATGGTCAGGGATGACGGGAATTGTTCAGAAACATCCAGAGGGACAAAGGTTCCCCATACATTCTTTATATTTCGACATATTCAATGTTCCCAAGTATGTAGAAACCATTCCCTTGTTTTTTGGTGCAGACTCCTCACTTCCAAATGGATCGGCAGCACTTAACTGCTCAAGTTCGCTGCTAGACAGAGTGAGGATCTGTGAACCTACATGAAAGTATTCCTGCCAAAAGTCAGTAAATAAATATTGTATTAAAAAATCAGTGTAAATACACTAATGATCTATTCTCAATGAAGAAAGTAAATGAAGTTAAGGAGGCAGTGTACAGTGTTTGCATAGATTTCTTGGCTTTACTAGGGCTGTGTTAGTCATCAGTACCTTTGCATACAAGCTGTAAAAATTAGAAGCAGAAGTCCTCCACCCCTTTTGAACTATGTGGTCATTTTATAAAAATTGATATGAAGCTATGTACTGTAATTAAAACCTTTTATTGACCTCCTCTTCTGCTAAAGTATGCCCAAAGGAGGAGGATAGGAATGTAAAATGATAACACAGACTGGACAAAGAAAGTGTCTCTGAAAGAGGACAGAGGAAATATTAAAGTCTGCTGTTAGGCTGTGTGTGTGTGTTTATTAAAAGTAGTTCTGTAATACTGTCACATTTTTCTACCTGAACTCATATTCTGGTGAGAAGTTGTCATCACTATTAATCATTTTGCATGCTTGGTTTCTGAACACCACCAAATTCCCAGTTTGAACAATGTGCCTTTGGTGTTTTTATCCTAGGCCAAGTCTGAAGTCAAATAATATATAAGCTGTTCCAAATCTACAGAACTAAGACGTTTTCTGTGTAAGCCTTTGTGTTTTTTGTATTCTGATGTCATGGGTGGTTGGTCCCAATATACAAAATGTTTAATTAACTGAGTCAGATGAGAATTTTGTGTGTGTGCTTTTTCTCATAACTTTAATAACTGTTATAGTCAGCCTCTTATTTAACCCCTTTGTTTCAGAAACAAACTGGTGAAATATGATGTCTGCAGTAGATCATGTCAAGTATGTGTTCAGACAGACCCTAACTAAAAACAACAAAGGATACGTCCAGATGATGGCACTAAGTTGGATGCATTTGTATTTATACAGTGCTCCCTTATGCAACATTTTGCAAGTTATAAAGATCAGTCACCTTTGGGGCAATCACAGATCTGAATGCTCCCAGGTGTTCAAACACCCAGTCCCTGAAAATAAAAATGTCAGGGTGAAAATCTAGCTTGCCTTTCTTCTTGACATGCTGACTTTCTATGTGCAGATTTTTTTTGACATGTGTTTTTGTGTGATATTCCAAGTAGAATCTTCTCTCCATTGATTCTTGTTTTGATAGTATAGGTTGGCTCTTTTTATATGCTTGTGCTTATCAAGTCTTATCACTTGGCCTCTGTCTGTCGAAATAGTTTTCATAAGAAATAATAACAAAATGGCAATTTAGTAGTAGTTTAATTGTGAAGGCTGCCCCCAGAAAAAGAGGGAGAGAGGATAAAGACAGAGTTTGCTGAACACAGAGGTTTGCAGCTTCTGGGGCAGGGCTGAGATGGATGATAAGCTGCAATAGGAATTGAAAGAGTGGGTTTTATGGGGGACAGCAGTGGGACAAAGCCAAAACTGCTTGGACCCATGCATTCTAAGCATGGGACACGTGGAAGTGTGAATGAGCCTGAAGAGAATTATTTCTTTATTTTTTGTTGGACTGCAGGGTGGTGGGTGCAGGGTAGCTTTAGCACTAGGAAGAATCTAAAAAAGAAGATTATTTTCACCCATGCTGACTGTACCATTAGATTGTTAAGGGCACCTACTGCTGGTGGCACAACATTTAACCAAATAATACAATATTCCTGGCTTGCTGCTATCAATGCTTTTGGCTGACATCAGATGAAGCAGCCTTGTAATTGCCAGATGATGCATGCCATGGACTGCATACCATTCTACACAGAGCAAACCGGATTGGTTTTTCTGGTTCTCTGCCAAGGGATTGGTCTCCCATGCACCCTTGGATATATATGCAGAATTCTAACATGTTTCCTTACAGGAGACGAAAAGAAACTCTGGTTCCAAGCTGGCCATCAGGAGAAAATGTGAACAAAAAGCAATTTGACTGAGTAAATGAGACATAAAATAGAAATGCCAAAAACCTGAAAGCAGAAAGGAGGCAGTAGGTCTCTAGAGAATTGTTCTCTATATTTTTTATGGAAGAAAAATGTTTTCTAGCTTACAATGAGCACTGGAGTCAAGGCTACATTGTTCCATTCTTACTCATGTTTCTTAAGTGTAAGGAATAATCCAGTCACATAAACAATGTCTTTCAGTTTTTTCACTATGGAATGAACATGACTGGACAGCAAATATTGCATTTGCTGCTTATGTGACTTAGAAAAAATTATTTTAGTTTTTTTGTCTACATTCATTGGCTTGCCTGAAAGCTGAAGCATGCTATCGTTTTAGCCTAGATGTTGGTGGACTCCAACTCCCATCAGCCCCTGGCAGGATGGCCAATGGTCAGGGATGATGCAAGTTGTAGCCCAGTAACATTTGGAGGACCACAAATTCCCAGTGTATTTAGCTGCATCTGGAGAGTAGCACTCTGAACTGCTCTGTATGTTTATAGTCAAAAGATATGTCACTCACTCCCCAAACCACCCCTCCTTTCCCCCAGCTGGGGACATTTCTCATATCAGAGCTTTGGTACTGGCTGAGATGAAACTCCTCTGAGCCATGGGATGGAGGCAGGAGAAGGAAGAGAATGTCCATTTTGTTTTTAAAATTATATTTCCTTCCAAGAATCACTTAACATGAGGATGACCATATACAGTGATGCTACCAATCATTATTCTGAATAGATCTGGAATGCATGTGCTTTGACCATGCATACAAAATGATGACTTCCTATTCCTTCTTACAATTCCCACAATGTAGTCTGTGGGAAATGGTGCTCTTCCCAGTGGTTTTGAATGAGCATTGTGACTCATCTGCAGAAACAAAAAGTGGATCATTCAACCAACTCCTTTCAGATTTCATAGATCTCGGGCTGGATTCCTAGAAAAATCTGTAACTTCTTTGGTTGCCTAGAATTACTTGATGATGATGATGATGATGATGATGATGATTTTGCAAAAACAAGGTTGTGTATAGTGTTGTGTGTCACTTGGGTGGTAATCCATTATGCTACAGTTCTTTTAGGTCTTTTTTTGGATGTGTCCTGCATGCCCATTTTGTTTTTGGCTGCCATTGTCAACAAATGTGAATATGTGTCTCTTCTGATGATATTCTTTTCTCCTTTAACATGAAAGGGCAATCCTTATATGGCTCTTCAGAGTCTTCAAAGTCACAACAGAAGCACTCTGCCTTTGTTCATCATAGCTTGGTTTATGAACTCCATTTGTGCTTGATTTTCATGGCAATAGAAACATTTTGGAGCAACTTTATTTTTCACATTGTAGCTATGGTATCATGTGATTAGCTAGCACCATGCCAATAATCCCACTTAAAACATATTGCAGCAGTAATGATATATCATATTTTCGTTGCTGTTTCAGAATATGATTATTTACATGGGTACTATTCAACCAATGAAATGCTGATAATGTCACAATAATTCATGCTTATTGCCTTTTTAAACATAAATTGATTTCTATGCCAAAAATTTAGTCTTGTTTCTGAAAGGGACAACTTATCACCATTTCTGGCACAAAGACCTTCCAAGGTTCCTGTGGAAATTTGAAATCCAAAATGTGGAAATGTTATACTACCTCTTTCTCCCAAAAAGGTGAAAAGATTGGACTAAAACTAAAATTCAAAATCCTAAATCTTCATTCTGACATTGGCCATAGTTCTTCATAAGAGAAATTTAGCCATGTGCTCGTTCAGCATGGGTAATTTCATTTGTTTTGTATTTTTAAAAAAAGGATTCTTCCAGATTGAACTGAAGCATCTCTTGCCCCATAATTTGTCGTGACTATTTTCTAGTGAAGTTGCACACCACACAAACTAAGTGTTGGTATGCTTTTTTTCAAAAAGTCAGGTTGAATGCAGGGGACCTGTGGCCCACTACAACTCCCATCATCCCCAACCACTGTTCATTTTAGCTGGGGCTGATGGGAGTGACATTTGGAGTCCTCATGTAACATTTGGAGGGCTGTGGCTTCCATACTGCAGGTTTAATATAAGCATTTCTGCTGTCACATGCAAATGATCAGGAAGGAGCTAGACATAGCACCCCCTAAAGGCAGCCATATTTATCCACTTCCTTATGTATTCTGACTCAACCCAAGAAAGTAGTTTGAAGACTGCAATTTAAATGGGTGTAGGATTATTGCCTAAGAGGCTGACCTGCAATGATGTAGTTTACATTCCAACACAATTAATTTAAATTAAAATTAGTATGTTTGTTACCTGTTCTTGGAAGATAAACCTCAAGAAGCCATAGTCATAAGTTCATAGGTCTCTGACGTTTTGAAATTAGGTTAAAATCCTTAATCTTACAATGCTGTCACATTACAGGTGGCTTTTTTTTAAAAAACAACCAGTAGGAATTTGATTAAGTGTATCTCTTAATCTGCTGTTGGGCAGAGATTAAATAAAACCTCCTGCCTGTGAATGTATGAGATCAAGGCACCATTCTACAGCAGGGGAAAGAAAAGCTTGTCAGATTCAACAGCAAGGAAAACACAGTTCATCAAAGGTGATCACTCTGGAACCAACAAAACCAGAATGGAAAACAATAGCCTGCAGTGTAAACATAGCCTATATCTGAATATGAAATTATGTGTTTCTCAATTTTAAAATTAAGAAATTCATCTGATTGTGAAACATGGAATTAGATAATAAGGTTGCAACATAATAATTAAATGACTTGTTTCTCCTGCTGCACTTTTGAGGGTAGGGATCACCTAACCAGCCCTGCTTGCATAAGACCTGTGTAAGGACTTCTGCTTGCCCAATGGGACTTCTCCCTATCTCCCTGAAATTGGCTGGGGAGTGTTAGGAGAACCTCCAGAACAGTGCACAAAGGGAGGAGAAAGGAGTATTGTTCCACCTGCAAGCTGGAATCCTTGTGCAGATGGAACAATTAGAAGAGTGCAATGTTGATTTTTTTAAAAAAAAAAGGTATCTAACGCTAGTTCTACTCAGAGCAGGCCACTGAAATTAATGGACATGACAGATCCACTGATTTCAGTGGGTCTACTCAGAGTAAAATGTAGTTGAATGCAACCCATATTTAGATACATTCCTCATTTCTATTTTATAGGTAGGTAGCACTACTGATTCCAACATGTATCATAGTTTTTAATCTACATGAATTCACTTATAATACATCATGCTCTCTCCTTTGGATATGAATAATGGAGTATCTTTCTTGTCATAAATAGGGCTTGAAAAGTTAATTTAAACTAAAAAATGCAATTAGGTAATTTAATTAGAAGAAAACTCTGGTAGGTACCAGACTTTTCTAATAACTCATTTTGGTTATAATTTAAGAAACAGTGCATATCAAGTCCATATGATTGGCAGTTCTCCACAGAATTAAATGAAACCATCTCATTTCAAAGCAGATCTCTCTGTTGTTTCCAGTAGGGAGTTTGGCGTAAGAGTCTATAGAATGTTGAGGCTCAAAGATCTCAACATTTAAAATGGCAAAGTTCATCTGCTCATAGAAATTAAACTTAGGCTAGAACCAGAAAAGAAAACAGCTGCTATTTTTAAAAATGCACGATCGTTTGATTGTTGTTGTTTTTTTAAATGTATAGCTAAAGCATATTAATGTATAAATGCTAGCACCTTCCAAACATAGTTGCACAGATGGCCTGTTTAGGGAGGTGCCTTTTTATAAAGTATTGTAATCCTTGAATGAGGTGAATGCAGATTAGAGACTAAGAATGCTCAGCCCTTATTAGCTTCTTGTTAGGCTTTTATTAAAATGAGAAGGCTGGGAAATTTTTTACACAAGCCCCAGGTCAGCTTCTGAGCCAGTAAACATATACATGTGTGTACAATGAAATCATTAAGGGCCCATATTGTATAGTAAATATATTGCTTTGTTTTAAGGAGTCTTGTCAAAATTACCAAGGTTAGGCAAGGGCAACAACATGTTTACTGACTGGTTTGGTCAGTTTAGGATGGCATCATTGTTTAGGCAGTTGAGTGTGAGCAGAATATTGTGTGGGTGGGAAGAAGATGGTCAGGCTGATTTCTAAACCACCTTTTGGTGTTTCCCTCCCTCCTCTTTCCTTAGAACAATAGAATAACCTGAGTGAGTCAGAGCAAAGGCAGTGACATGTATCTGACAGCAGCAAGAGCTAAGTGCTACAGGAAGTAAGTATAGTACAGGAATGATTCTATGTAGCTCTTCTCAAGCTTTGATTTAAAAAGATGTGTGGATTTCTTATATGGTCATACCTCGGGTTGAATATACTTCGAGTTGAGCACGTTTGAGTTGTGCTCCTCGGCAACCCAGAAGTAATGGAGCGTGTTACTTCCGGGTTTCGCTGCTTGCACATGCGCAGATGCTCGAAATGATGTTACGCGCATGCGCAGAAGCCGTGAAAAGCGACGCACGTGTGCGCAGATGCGCCGTCACTAGTTACGTTTAATTCTAGATGCGAACGGGGCTCCGGAACGGACCCCGTTCGTATCTAGAGGTACCACTGTACATAACAAAACTTTGACCTGGAGATCTTCCCAGCAACATATTTCACAGATTTGTCTCCTTCTTTCTTTTATTGTTTATACTTAGCTTTGTTGGTCATCAGAATTTCTTGTAGCAGTATGTTCCAAAGGTGGATCTGTGCTTTTGTATTTTCTTTTTCTTTTAAAAAAATTTCTGCATGGTTAGTTTAATTGGCCATCCACTGGTCTTGGGTCTATCTGCTGGGGAAAATGTTTGCCAATATTGAGAGTGTTGCATGTGCGTAACAGTGTATAGAATTGTATACAGTACTGCAACATGACAGAGTCAAAGGTTAAAGCCTTTCCTAGGCCATTTCAAGCTCACAGGCTTATGCATTTTAATAGTGAATTATTATTCACTTTGCTTTTCAAATCCATCTTGCTTTGCTTCCTTATCTGAGATAGCCATTATACCTTTCAGTATTTCAGAAGTTCTGAGAGCCTAGCAGAATAAATTAAGGGGGAGCGGAGAATCCAACACTGTCAGATCCTTATGTATGAGTGTTCCAGAAGATGTAATCCCACAGCTTTGCAGATAGATCTATCCACCCCTCTTCTTTTCACATGAACATAATTGGGTCTAGCTTCCTTTCCCACTCTTGCTCTGAAATTTTCTTCCCATGTGCTGGAGTACTATCCCACTTCTCCATTCCATCTCCATAGCGCTGATGTACTGTATCTCCAGCCCTGGTATAATTCCAGGATAGGATGTTCTGTTTGTTTAGAGGAGGAAGCTAAATGTCCTGTTTTGGTTTTTTTGGATTTGTATGGTCCTTTTTGGCCTCTGCACTTCCTGTTGGTTTATAGTGTTCATTTTTGGCTTTCTTTAAGTTTGAAACATATCATTATTTCTGGCAGTAGATCTGAAAGGGAACTCTGGGAACAGAGTATTTATTGAAGTTGTGTTTGGGAAAAATGCTCTTACGGCCTCTAACCCAAAACACTGTCCTACAGGTGTTCCATTAGCCCATGAAATGTTAAGATAAACAGGTCTTCTTTAAATTCTGCTATAAAAACGTTACCTTAGTTAAAAAGATGATTTGGCCAAAAGATGGCACTGCAACAACATTCCTTCTGCTTTAGGTGTAAGTGAGCTGATTCTGTTCTTGCATTCCCATTCTTTTCCTACTCTTTCAGTTAGTTGTAAGTAAGGATCATATGCACTGCATGTAAACTTTCATGTCTGAAGCAGCTGCACACATCTGTTCCACTGCGTGATAGGGATCCATGTTTGGCTGCAGTTTCCAACATATTTTTACAGTAAAATTGTGTGTGTGTGCTTCATTAAATGTGGTTCTGTATGCATGCTTATATGCACAGCACACAACCTTAATTCATAGTGTATGAAGTCTTGTAACTGGAAATTAAAGTAGTTTATAATTTCTAAAACATTGTAAAAGTAACTATGCAGGCATAAACACTTCAAAAAAAACATTTCAGAAATGGAGAGAGGGGTCATCAAAGCAAATAAGTGGTATTGTCTGCCTGCCAAAATGTGCATATGTTAATAGGAGATGCTGACAACATTTTTTTGCTCCTGAATGGTTTGTTTAAAGCAATCTCAAAACTGATTTTCCTTGATGTGGGGGGAGGTACTGTAGGGTCTGGCCTTGCAACATTGAAAGAATAAATGATCTGACTTTCAAAAGTGCTTAGCATAAGCAGCTACTAGAGAAGTTAATGGAAGTCTCAGATGTTCAAAACCTCTGAAAATCTCAAATCATAGCAGTTTTTGATATTGATTTCAGTGGAAGCTGGATTGAGGCTTAGCTACTTCAATAACCTTACGTAATGGAATTGCTTCTAAACCATTATGGAAGAGGTTTGATAATTTCCTTCTTTATCTGTGCTAGCGAAAAGCAAACCTTCCAAATCAAAATGACACATTTGATCAATTTTTACTAAAATACCCTACCAGATGGAGTTACTAGTAATTCACTTCTAATTAGAAAATTTGCAGTTGCACAAAGTGTCTTTTAGTATAAAATATCTATTGATCACTATGCAATAGAGAATAGATTGCTAGTATCATAATCTATGTCAGTGATCTATGTCTTCCACAAGTATCTTCCACATTCATGTGAGTCACACACAGATCCACAGATTCTCTTTTACAAAGTGCGCTATCATGTTCTTCCACCACTCATCTCCCCCCCCCCATGTACATCTATACCATGTATACCTGAAGGAGCGTCTCCACCCCCATCGTTCTGCCCGGACACTGAGATCCAGTGCCGAGGGCCTTCTGGCGGTTCCCTCACTGCAAGAAGCCAAGTTACAGGGAACCAGGCAGAGGGCCTTCTCGGTAGTGGCGCCCTCCCTGTGGAACGCCCTCCCACCAGATGTCAAAGAGAACAACAACTATCAGACTTTTAGAAGACATCTGAAGGCAGCCCTATTTAGGGAAGCTTTTAATGTTTGATGTATTAGAGGATTTTAATATTTTTTTGGAAGCCGCCCAGAGTGGCTGGGGAAGCCCAGCCAGATGGGCGGGGTACAAATAATAATTATTATTATTATTATTATTATTATTATTATTATTATTATTATTAATCTACCCAACTAGCTTTTATATAGCCGGCAGGGGATTAATCCCCACAGATGTAGAGTGCTTCCTAATTGCATGTCCTAGAAGGCTACATTTTTACTGGGATGTGACCACAGAGATGAATCAGTCCTCCATTATAGTGGGAAATACCAAGCCTTCCAGATATTGCTGGACTCCAACTCCCACCATCCCTGATCATTAGTCATGCTGGCTGGGGCTGATGGGAACTGGAGTTAACAACATCTGAAGGACCCCATGTTTCCCACCCCTGATCTATAGACTGCATATTCCTCAACAAATTACAATGGAAGGAGCTATTTTTTTGTTTCCTACATTTGCATGACAATGCTATACAAGGCTACTAACAAGAAAATCCCACTGAGTTAGTTAGGACTTACCCCCTGGTGTGTGTATTGGATTGCAGCCTTAGGCACAGTGGTACCTCAGGTTACATACGCTTCAGGTTACAGACTCCGCTAACCCAGAAATATTACCTCGGGTTAACAACTTTGCTTCAGGATGAGAACAGAAATCATGCTCCGGCGGCGCAGCGGCAGCAGGAGGCCCCATTAGCTAAAGTAGTGCTTCGGGTTAAGAACAGTTTCAGGTTAAGAACGGACCTCCAGAACGAATTAAGTTGTTAATCCGAGGTACCACTGTACTACATTTCTAACTCACTTCACCCAAGTATATCAGAATGTCACCCCTGTGAAGTAGATGACACCAAGGCTACACTCACATAGCTCAATCAGGATTTTAACTTCACTTCCCTGCACCTAAAACCAAGAATCTGGTTTTTAGGTAAATTAATAGTACTTCTTATACCAGCCTTCACCAACCAGGTGCCCTCCTGATATGTTGGACTACAATCCCCACCATAGGGAGTTGTAGTACAAACCATCTGGAGGGCACCAGGTTGGTGAAGTCCACCTTGTAGTATTTTGTTTACTAGGGTGCACATGTCCAAGTACAAAATGTACTTAGCCCTTGGTGGGAAAGGGTGGGATAAAATGTAATAAGCAAATAACTGTTTAAAAAATATGAATGGTGCCTGAACATATTATTTTCAGCTTTCCTCTCCCAAGTCCATCTGAATGGCAGGAGGTTTGTCGGGGGGGGGGATGATTGTGCTCACAAGCAAGCATTTGAAAAGAAATGGTGAATAATATAAATGTGCACCATTCATATTTGCTACACTTTGTACTCGTGTTAGCTATGCACAAAAAGTAGCATGGTAAGTGATTGAGTATCTGTTAGCATGAGTCCCTTGCTATGGTTTCTCAAGGTAGATAGTGAGTTTCCTTAAAGTATAAGCGAATGGGAAACACAAAGTATTCCTTGATTCAGTTTTGGCATATGTCTAGACCTAGCTCTAGCATGCCAACCTTTCCCTTGCAGTTACTGATATAAAAATAAGTGTACACACAGCCCTGGGTCAGTGGTAGCCTCCAGATGGTGCTAGACTACAGTTCCCATAATTCCTCACCACCGGCCATGCTGGCTGGAGCTGATGGGAGTTGGAGTTCAACAACATCTGAAGGGTGGCAGGTTCATGAAGGCTAGCCTAGATAACCCAACCACCTTTCCCTAGGAGCAGTTTTTTTGGTTCCAGGTAGGACAGAATAACTCAATTATTTCCTGTCCTTCCCAGTAGGGATTGGCTTACAACATGTGTCCACAGCATGGGGATACCTGATGCTAGGTAAAGGTAAAGGACCCCTGCACGGTTAAGTCCAGTCAGAGGTGACTATGGGGTGCAGTGCTCATCTCCCTTTCAGGCCAAGGGAGCCAGCATTTGTCCACAGACAGCTTTCTGGGTCATGTGGCCAGCTTGACTAAACTGCCTCTGGTGCAACAGAGCACAGTGACAGAAGCCAAAATGCACAGAAATGCTGTTTACCTTCCCACTGCCGTGGTACCTATTTATATACTTGCACTGGTATGCTTTTGAGCTGCTAGGTTCGCAGAAACTGGGACAGAGAATGGGCGCTCACCCCGTCACATGGATTTGAACTGCCAACCTTCCGATCAGCAAGCCCAAGAGGCTCAGTGGTTTAGACCACAGGGCCACCAAGTCCCATGTACATGGTGTACTCAGTGTACAGTTCCATGTACTGATGCTACACTTAACCAGAGTAAAGCAGAGTTTTTCAGTGTACTCAAAATGCTGGATCCCAACAGAGTTTCTCAAAATCACAAATTCTATTCTGTGCTTTTAGTTCCTATCAGCTTATTTTTAGGAATAAAAAACCTACAGCAAGCACCTTTTTCATTGAGCACAAACAACTGCCAAACTTTGTCTAGTTACAGAGGATAGCTTAAGTGAAGTCTACTGCCAATGTATATTTCAGCTACCAGTTTTAGCCAGCCAGGCATGTGAATTCTTCATACTTTTTAAGAAAAGAAATAGAAAAATAATATCTAAATAGTTTTAAAAACTAAGCACATTATTACATATAATACCAACACTCACTTTAAAAATCTGTTTTACAATGCATTTCTAAAGACCACTATTCAAATGTGCAATCCTAGTACATTTACTTGGGAGTAAATCCCACTGTATTAAATTAAGCTTACTCCCAGGTATGTGCACAAAGGACTGCAATATAAAAGTGAGAAAAAGCTAGCTACTGGACAGCCTGTACCTTGAGCTGTATTTTTTATCTTCTGGTCTTTTCAGTCCTACAATTTCCTCCTTGACTTCCATCCTCTCTGCTTGCTCAAGCTCCCCAGGTGCTGCAATTGGGGTTTTAGCTAGATGGTATATAAGTGGATGTGAAATTAGCGCGCGCACACACATTTTTCTTGATCAACATGTTAGCCTTGAAGAACACTAGTGAACATGTTAGCCTTAGTTTGTGTTTTCTGAGGAATGTGACAGAATCGACCCATGAAATGCATTTGGCATGTTCAGGCATTCTGCAAAACCATGGTCTAGCTCTGTGTTAGGGCTGGAAAAACCTGTAGCCCTCTAGGTGTTGCTGAACTATAACTCACATCAGCCCTGACCAAATGCTGACTCAGAATGATGGAAGTTGGAATCCACATGATCTGGAGGGCCACATCCCTGCTTTGTGTGAACAGGTCTAGCCTTCTCATGGGCTTGTATGCTTCTCCTCCCTTCCCTGGTCAAGTGATATTTACCGGTACTTCTGCTTTTAATTAACTGCAGCTTCCTGAACTGTCCAAACCAGTTAAGCTATGGTTAACATTATGGTTTGCTTCAACAAATCAGTTGCATAAACTATTCTTTAAGGGTGGCTTGCTGTAAAATCAACCAGAATAAGTGTTAACTACAAAGTCACACCACGTAAAATCATGGATAAGGAAAAGTGAAAGTGAATTTATCCTGTTCGGTCTTTACATTTTATCGTTAAAATAAGGGATTGACTTCATGCTCACACACACCTAAACAAAATGCATCATACTTTTTCAAATTACTTTTTTAAAGAAAGAAAGCTAGTAGGTAGGGCTGGGTGATATATTGATATATACGACCTCCTTTCTCTCATCTTTCTTCTACCAGCCCTTTTATCAATTCTAAATTGGATTTCTTGTACCTAGAGATCACAACTGCTGATGGTCTAGTACCAATGTGGTGTCTTTCAGATCTTGTTGGACCCCAACTCTTTTTTTTTTTTAATAATATTTTTATTAAGGAATTTTTTTATAATCACAAAAACATAACATAACAATACAATAAACACAACAAATACATAAACAAACAAAAACACACACAAAAAACACAAGTACAATTTCATTTCTTAATTTCTTTTACCTTACTTCCCCGACTTCCTCATGCCTCCCTTTTCTGTATTCCAGATTCTAATCAATTAATCAGCAAATCTTCTCTTATTTTATTTTAATTTAATCCTCCTTATTCTCCTTGTCTTAACCGTTACTAATAGTAACCGTTTACTTTCTAATCCAACATCATTTTAACTTTCATTAATATTGTAATGTTTCTTTAAATAGTCCTTAAATTTTTTCCATTCTTCTTCCGCTGCTTCTCTTCCCTGGTTTCGGATTCTGCTCGTCATCTCTGCCAGGCCCATGTAGTCTTGTTGGACCCCAACTCTCGTCAGACCCAGTCATGGCCAACAGTCAGTGATGGGAGTTGTAGTCCAGCATTGGGAACAGGTTACCACGTTGACTACCACTGTTCTGGTGTCTCAGGAAAGTCTCTTTGACAGACTACTGAGATACAGCAGGCTCTGAGAGGTCTGGGTTCTTTTGGGTGAGTGGAGACCTGTTTATCATGCCCCCTGTATCATGCTCAGCAATGACAATGCTGTCCCCCGCTCAGTGGTACAAGGCTCACCATCTCACAGAAGTAGGCAAGAAACAAAAGTTGTTGCTTGCATTTATTTACCTGCTGCTATCTCACTTTGGTAGGTGCAGTGCTAAGGATTGTGCTGCAGCAAGGTAAGCAAGCTGCCTAGTTGGAGCAGAGTCTGTTGCTCATCCAAGGAACGGCTGCCTTAATGTCTCTTGTGTGTCTGTACTTCCTTTTTGTGGGTGGTGCAGCAGTAGAGACTGAGCCCAACCCCTTCAACTGTGCCACTCAAAGAAAGGAGGAGGATGTTAGTATTAGAGCTGACATAAATTATTGTGTACTCAGTCTGGACTGCCCTGCTGGGCCCAGTCCTCCCTATTTCGCGTCAGAACAGGGTGAGTGAGCAGTTCAGTGGTAGCGCACATGCTTTCCATGTACAGTGGTACCTCGGATTAAGTACTTAATTCGTTCCGGAGGTCCGTTTTTAACCTGAAACTGTTCTTAACCTGAAGCACCACTTTAGCTAATGGGGCCTCCTGCTGCCACCACGCTGCCGGAGCACAATTTCTGTTCTCATTCTGAAGCAAAGTTTTTAACCCGAGGTACTATTTCTGGGTTAGCGGAGTCTGTAACCTGAAGCGTATGTAACCTGAGATACCACTGTAAAATGTTGCAGGTTCAATCCCCAGTGTCCCTGTAGTGAGTGATCAGAAGTAGATGTGGCCGCTCTTAAAACTTGCCCTGTGCTCTCTCTAAACGCCCTGTTCTGTGTCCAATGAACCACAAGATGCCTGGGGTTGTTGATGTGTTGTTGTTCACTCTTTAATGTAAAGTTTTGATGGTACTTTAACCAATAAAACACACACTTTTATAAACAAAACAGCAACTGTCACTTGCTTAACCCTTCCTACCATACTAGAACGGGGGCTATCCATCCAACAGGGTAAGCGCCGGGGGCTCCTGCATTCTCCCTGAGTGCAAGCAGAAGAGGGAGATGTGGACCTAACCGCCACCCCCACAAGAGAAAGTGCAGGCAGAAACAGCCTTCACCTCTGTGCATTTGGTTGCCCTGCAGGCGGCGCAATGGGGAAGCCTGGGCTCTCTGCGCCCAATCCACATTGCTGAACCAGCCGGGCACAAAATGAGCCGGCCGTGCCCCGCAGGAGGGGCTGACGCCTGGCCACTTGCGCACCTGCCCTCTCCAGCTGCGAGGACGGAAGCGCGGGCCAGAGGCAACGCGGCAGGACGCCAGCTACACTCCACGAGGAGAGAAAGCGTGCGCAATTCGCAGCCCACTCGCGGGCTCCTGTCTCTTCGCGGAGGAATGCGCGGGCGAAGACGAGGCGACAAAACGCCCGCTCTCCTGACCGGCAGCAAGCCGCTCTCTCCGGACAACACCTGGCTCGTGATTAGTCCCGTCAGGGAACCTCCTGCGAGCCTTCTGGGCGAAGGCGGAGCTGCTGGAGAAGGCGGGCTTGCCGCCTCCTCAGCCGCCTGAAACTCCGGCCTCCCTCGCCGTCTTTTCCGCGATTGGTTCGGGGCCGCTCCATCCCGCCCCGTCTGGCCCGCCCCGCCGAGGGGGCTGGGTCACGCCAAGTTTCATTGAGGTGGAGATATGTAGGCAAAGCCCCGGGCTGTGGCGGCTGGACGGGAGCTTCGCGGCTTGGAAGACGCGCTTTTCTCGCCTGAGACCGAGCGCGCGCGCAAGGGAGAGCTGGCCGCTGGGCAGCTTCCGACGCTCCCGCGATGCCTCCTGCCTAGACGCTCGGGACAGTTTGGTGGCGCCTCGCTCGGAGCGCCCGAAGTTCGGCTGGTCCCCGACGGGGCGGCTCTTGTTATGTCTGGGAATCTCGCGCGTGAACTGTGAGGGATCCGGGACAGGCGCAGCCATGCGCGACAGAGACGGCTCGGTTTGAGCTCATCTAAGGCAGCGCTCAAGGCGATAACCCCCCTCCCCACCCCCACCCCACGCCCGCCCTGATGAGGGCTGGAGCAAAATGGTTCTCAAGTGAACAAACTAAAGACTTTCCTCTGCAAGAGAAACGGTGCGCCTTGAGTTGGAAGCCTTAAGAAGCGGATCTTGCTAGCCGCGCTTCGGAGTTGTTGGGCTTTTTGTTGCTTTTTGGACGGGCTGCTCTGGAGATGTCGAAGGGCTCTTGAGAAGAAGCCCGCAGGACAGGCAGAGAGAATGCTCGTTTGCTCCAGCCCCGGACAAGGGTGGACCTCAAAGACAGGAGCTGGCGCCTGGTGACATTGCAAGTGATCCTGGTCTCCTTTGTTTCGCCAAGACTCGAAGTGGTCCCATCTCCCAGCGATGGCAACAGAAGTGGTGTGTGGATTGATCTTCAGACTACTACTTCCCATCTGTCTAGTCACTGGTATGCGGAGTTTTTCTTGCTGGGACAGAGGGGGTGATAGTGGGGTGCGGGCAATGTAAGACCGTTATTCTGGAAGTAGGTAGTCTTAAGGTCTCTTTCTTGAATGTAATGCACATCTTGGATATTTTTTCTCTAAAACTGAGGCACCTTTTGTTCTACAGGGATGAATACTGTATCACTTACCCCATACAGATTATTTAAGAATAGCCTTATTTTAATGCTGTGGCCTTTGCCTCTTCTCTTCAAAGTTTTCAATTTTACTCCACCTGATCTGAAAGAACCATTGCACCCCACGTATGTCAAATTAAATAGAAATTTACGCACTTTCAAAACTGATTTGTAGTGTAACCCTTTCCATGTCTACTCAGAAGTAAGTCCCCTTGAGTTAAGTTGGATTTACTCCCAGGTTAGTGTGTAAAGAATTGTAGCATTAGTATTTAAATAGTTTGCAGGGCAGCACTGGGTGAAAAGATCTGTTCAGCTTAATACAATCCTACACACGTCTACTCAGGAGTAAGTCCCATTCAGTATAATGGGACATTCCCAGGTGTATAAGGCTGCAGCCTAAACCTGTACAGAATTAATCTGATTTGCTGGCATACTCTCCTACAGCCTAAAGCACAGTTGCATATTAAGAAGTGAAAAAATACATTTTTGCATTTACTGGGAAGTATGCATGCACCATTGATTCCCAAAGATCATAGTTCTGTTTTAAGGCCACACCTTAAAAAATGGCCTTTACATGAAAAGCATATTTTACATATGTTTGGGTTTTTCTTACCTGAAAACAAAATCTAGTTTAAACAAAAACAAAAAAGCAAGTTCGTTATGTTTCAAGCAGAGGAAAAGTTGGTTCTAGTTCCCTTGTATGACCAAGGGGAAAATATTTCTAGAGTGCCACCAGAAATTAATATTAATCTACGTCCACCTTATTGACAAAACAGGAATCGGAATGAATAAATGTTCATCTTTTAGGTTGAAGTCCTTAGCACGCTTACTGTGGAGTAAGACCCATTGTACTCAGTGAGTTGAGTTTAGGATCACACTTCATATATTACAGGACAGATATACTGCATGCAAGAGAATGAATCAAATAACAGCTGGTGAATGAACTTTGACTAAAATTGAAATACTACCAGGATTATTGTGGCCTGTTAGTACAATGCAGAAAAAGCATTAAGAATGGTGTCCAGGATTTAAGATCATGCTGAGTCTAAATATTCAGATGGAGATTAACACATGGAGCACTGATATGTTACAGATTAAGTTTAATTTGGTAGCTCATTCTTGGTTCCTTATTTACCATTTATGGGTCAAGGCATTCATGGACTTGGTAATGCCTGTGACTTAAAGTCTGTGGGAGCACATTCCATTCACTTGGCACTCTGTAATTATAAATCCAGTTTAGATACTACGTTCTGTTTCGAAGTATTGGTGTCTCAAACACTTTGCCCACATAATTAGGTGGTGCCACTGATTTCCCTGTTGGTTGGGAAATCTGCATAGTGATGCATCTATGCTGAGTAACTTCTTCTAACTTTCTGGATAACCTCCTCTAAGAGTTGAGGAAGGGAACGTCCTTTGAGGCATGTAGAAGCTGCCTCCTCACACCCAGTCATCAGATGCTTCTTCACCTTTCTAAAAGATTTTGTTTTGACACATAGGAAGAGAGCATGAAAAATTCTGTGCCCTCACTAAATTTCACAGTAGTTCAGTGAATGGGCAAATATTCTTCAGTGGATGATACTAACACCGGCTAAATGCCGCATCTTTAATAGAAGGAAGAAACAAACATTTTATCCCTCATCCCAGTGCCCCAAAATCTTGTGGTTTCCATGAGCAGGATCACAAACTTGAGGTCAAGCTGCCTGCAAAACCGTAGCATTCCATAACCGTGTAGCTTGGTCAAGGCATGATTAGAATCATGAAAGTTTTGGGGTGGTGTTTGTTGTTGTTTTTTGCTGCTTTTAAACATTTGCTTTTGTATCTCTGTGGCGCAGAGGGGTGGGGGCCAGAGTGTATGTGCTGTGCTGATAAGCTCTCAATCCTTTCCTTTAGAAAATAGTGCTCCCAGTGTCTTCAGTACAAGTGTAGATGAAGATACTATTAACACAGGAATTTGGTTTTCTAGTTAAATAATCAACTGTATTCATTAACAGGCTAAAAACTACTGTGATATGCCTGCTGTTATTATCATCTGGACTCACTTGCAACTTAACACCAGTGTCCTGAACTGCCAATCATCATCTTTTTCTTACAGATTGTGTGAATTGCCATCTGGAGAGTTTAGCATCTGAATATTGCATAGTTTAGAACCCTGTACAAGGTGATTATAATATTA
The DNA here is from genome assembly GCF_027172205.1 of Podarcis raffonei. Lineage (NCBI taxonomy): Eukaryota > Metazoa > Chordata > Lepidosauria > Squamata > Lacertidae > Podarcis > Podarcis raffonei. The sequence continues at coordinate 49,728,718 of NC_070608.1, read as the reverse complement.
AGGAGGGTGGTTCTGACTCTAGTTTGGCAGCATAGTTTCATGGCGCAAGCATGGAGAGTCATTTTATTTGAGCCAACCACTTCTCGGGAATGACTTGGCGAAATGCACCCTTGAGGTGGAGCTCCTGCCACAAGAGCCATGTTTCCTGTGCCTGAAGTAGGAAGTACAACCGTGCCTTCCTCTGACCAGGGATTGCAAATCCTGATGATCTGGATCTCATTAAAACACCTTTCTAATTATTTCTGTTCACTTGTGGAAACCATCCCAAATATTACAGGCTTTCAGCAGCTGAAGCAGCTGGATGAGGTTGTCAAGGCTGTTGCCCAGGTTTCAGAGCTTTTATTCTCCCCAAGTACCTTCCAAATCAAGTCTCCAGGATTCCCCATAACTCATACATAAACCTTGGAGGCTGCCCAAAGCTGCTTGCTATTAGGCTTGGACTTAATTGTAATTGTTGTTTTATTCATTTGTTATCTGGGAAATGCCATTGCCTGAAGTACTCCTGAAGAAATCATTCATCTTCAAAAGGCACTTTGTCTTGCATGTGCTTCCTTTATAGTAAAATGATTTGTAACATCTACACAGACACATTCCTCCATTTGATCCCTTTTGCCTTTTCCATTTCTGTATGAGACGCACCAATTGTTTTCACGTCTGTTCTGATTTCTGAGCCAGGCAATCTTTTACATCTCAGCTCTGTCAACTCCAAAATGCTCCAAAACTTCAATTTCCCCCATCTACCTTTCAGGTATGAAATGTGAACTTTATGTAAACACACATGACCACTTTTGAAGTTAGGGTAGCTGATGTGGTTCCACAGCCTTCTGACAGTTATCTCCCAGTGAAAGAGACCACATTCACACAATACGTTTAAAGCATTATTTCCTAGCTCTGTATTCTTTCCTAGCTCTGTTTCCTTGCAGTTATCTCAGTCTTGCAGTAGCCCATTTATCTGGACATGAGCAACAACTGCTTCCAGGTAAGTAGCTTGCCAGGTCCATCATTTGAGCTATGTTGTGATACATTTGTGCATTTTCTTGAGGGCTAATTTACTTGTGATTATCTGATCACAATAGTAGGTAACATTAACTAGAGCCTTTGTTAGTTGCTCTAGAGGGCATAGAAGTTGGAGATGCTTATGTCTCATTGGAATGAATGCAAGAAAGCAAGTTCAGATCAGCTTCTCTAGAGATGTACAGTGGCAAAGCTGTTCTGCATAAACTGGCTCCTTGTGAGGCTGTAAATAAGTTCTCTTAAGGACCCTTCTGATCCTAATTGCCCTTTCTTTGTGTGTGTAATTCCTTTTCACGTGATATTGCACATTTGGATTTTATCCGAATGCGATGGGGATGGGCCCCATTTCTATATAGAATTTGGTAATGAGAGGCAGCTGGCTACTCTGCGGAATAATGTATGTATCCAAGAGATTTAAACTGCAATTTTTGTTTATGCAGTGGGCCTGTAAACAATTCTCAGCTTGTGAAGGCAAACTCCAAGTTGATGGCAGTCCAATGTACAACCCAGTTAAAGCCAAACTCTTTGGATTGGCGCCAGTTTAGTCCCACTGTTATAATGGAGACTGATAGGCTTTAAGACTTGCTGTACAAGAATAAAAGCAGGTAACATGTGGCATATGATTTGGAATTGGCCTTCTAAAGTGTGCGCACTGCCTGGTCCCATGTTTTGGGTGCTGCCATACTCTCCCACCCCTAGAAAATGAAGCTCTTTGTTTTACCGAGAGCCTGAAAGGAAGCTGCAGGAGGCATGGACAAACATAAAAGTAGAGACTGATTTATGGACAAAAGCCTCGGCCCTGGGTCCTAGATGCTGAAGATATGCTGTGGATTTATTAGTTCAAGTTTTTGTTAATGGTTTATTTAATTAACAGTTGCCTTATAAAATAGCTTGTTGGTTTTTTTCTTCCGGGATAGAGGGTTTGAATTTTCTTTGGTTGTTTTAGGAGGGAGTACAGCTTAGTAAAACAGGTACTTGATTTGATGAACATTTGGTCTTTCATTAAATGTATTTAATATTAGAGTTGCTGTCAAATTTTGTGGCAATTTTGGAGGTTCCTGCTCAGTCAAAACACTTGAGAAATTTAGAAGCAAAAGGGGTGTTGCTGAAAAGAGAAAAAAATATCATGGGATTACTGCACACCTGATCTTACTATAGTGCTGAAGATAGCCCTCAGCTGAGCCACTGATTTCCAGGCTATGTGTTTTAAATGTTGTGGATAAAGGCCATTTTTGGGTGTGTCTTCCCTATGTGGACATACAGGAATGTTGGAGGTGGGAGGGGTGCATTGAGTGGGTGGTATGCACAGGTGTGCTCTCTTTCCAGTTCCTCTTTGGGGCTGGGTTGACCTGATGACATTGTCTGCACCTGCTCAGGCTGTTTTGTTGGTATCATTATCTGCCTTTCATTAGCACTGGATTGCCTCTACACATTTGGATCTCATTAATAAATTCCAGTATGCAGTGGTAGTTATTAAGACATCGGAACTAAGTTTTACCTAAAGTTTGGAGTGACTATTAAAGTTTCTGCATCAGAGAAGTATCCAAGGAATTTTGAGGGAAGTAAAACAATTTGATAAGACCAGCAACACTTCTCATCATGGAGGTGAAGATTTCTTTTTAATCCCTTCTTTTTACATTCAGTTCATCCTTTTGGGAAAGTCTTAATTAGTCTTCTTTCTGACATCTTAGTCTTTTTGTTCTAATATGTAACCCACCTATCTGCATTCCACAGCAGTGATGTCTTGCTGTAAGAGCTGTTTCATAAGATGGGTCTGAATGTACATCTAGGACAGGCTTCCACAACCTCTGCCCTCCAGATGTTTTTGGCCTACAACTCCCATGATCCCTAGCTAGCAGGACCAGAGGTCAGGGATGATGGGAATTGTAGTCTCAAAACATCTGGAGGGCCGAGTTTGAGGAAGCCTGATCTAGGATATTAGCCAATTTGGTTAGGTGTCATTTTCTTTGAATGTGGACTAGACAGTGAGACTGTTCATCATTGACTAGCAATTAGCATTGAATCCTGCACTTAGTATGGGATTTAAATCAGTGTTTTAATATGCTTTACTTGACTATTGACCTGTCATGTCTATTCTTATCCAGGATAAATTAATTTGAAGCTGCCCCCCAATGAGAGAACAATCTAAATTAAATTTTCTTGGTTTAATGCATATACTTCCCAAACAAGGAATGCATACTAATTAGTTGCTATATAACAGCTAAAACTAATGGTAAACAGAACTTTTCTGCTGTTTTCACGAGGCCGTTTGTCCCCTCTGTAAAGGGCCATTCTTCAATAAGTTTCAGGGAAATGAAATTTCTGTGAATTTTGAGCTTGAGTTTCACTTTCCTTTAAGATGAAGTGGGCATGGCTTGGTTCTTCTTCCAGACACATCCATTTTTTTACACTTAAAAAACCCCATTAATATTGCTTTTGGTTGTTGCTGTTGAGACTCTCAAGTTTTCCCACCACATTTCTTTTCCCTGTTTATCCCTGCGGATCTGACACAGGCAGGAAAGGGAGAGGTAGCAGGGAAACTACTGTGAGACTTTCCCAAAAGTCTCACAGTCTCGGACTGGCAGCCAAGATGGCTTTTCTGAAAGCATAAAACCCAGGGGTGAGTATAAACCAAATCTCAGCCATTTCGAAGGTTCTGGGTAACTTACACCCTCACATCTGCAGGTTGGGCTTGGAGGGAGCCCTCTGTGAAACTCTGGAAAGCTGCTGCCCGTCAGAATTGTAAAACATACCACCAAGTGAGATATTAAAAAGAGCAGGGATGACAGTCATCCCAGGTGAGCCCTGGAGAATACTATGCTTGAGGAAGCTCATTGAGCTGCTGGAGTGTGTATTCTGAAGATGGATTGTGGAGCTGTTGAATTGAGTACTGTTCAGAGACCATTTTCTCCCTGGATGTAATGGCATATGGGGATGTGGAGTGGGTTTGTGCTGTCCTTATGACCATGGAGAGGACTCAGTGACAGAACTGGGAGATCCTGCATTTAATTGAACGTGGGAACTTCCCAGGCTTTGTGAGGCAATAAATCATATTTTGTGTAATAGTTAAGAAGGCACAATGTAGAATATGTTTTGGGTGAGAGCCAAGGAATGGAAGAAGTTGTTAATTTGATCTGTGCTTTGGGAGGAAATGATGGGGGCTAATAAGGGTTGTGGGATGATCTGCAAGGGGAGGATACATGTTCTTTAAGGACCATGGGAAGGTAATTCTATATGGAGAATAGGCTGAGAAACATTAACTCAACTATCATTACGTAGGGCGAGTTATATTAGGAAGGGAAAAAATGGCAGGTGAGAGCAGAGAGAGGAAGGTTAAATGCCCCCAGATGTTCAGAGAAGTAGCTTTTTCATTAATACTCTAAACCTCACTCTTGGGCTTTTCTTCTAATAGCTATAAAAGGCATTACTGTATTTTGTTCCAAGCCATTTTTAAGAGGAAATAGACATGAAACTCATCTGCTATTTAAAAATGTTTACCTAGCCGAACTCCCCTTTTGATAAGAGGCTGAAGGCGTGCATTATTCTTGATATCATTATTATGATTATTTATTTACCACCCTTCACCCTAAGGTCCCAGGACAGGTGATAACAATTAAAACACAACATTGCCACATTATTGACAAAATATAAACTCCAGAATGTGAGATAGCAAGTCCGAACTAGAAGTAAGCTTTGTGTTTTAGATGTCCGTAATAGTATAAATGCCATTGAAATGAGATGAAGCTATTTGTTCTCATTTGTGTTCATGGAAATGAAGCTCTGGTCACTACCTGAGTTTTCCTGCTCTGTTTACTTGCCCATTCTCTTGAATTTGAATAACTGTTCCAAATACTGTAGTGAAGCAGGAAATCTGTTATCAGACTTATTAGAAGAGGTTACTGTATGTATCATTTCTTCGATGGATAGATAACTGATTGGGCACATAAGCCAATGTTGCATCTGTTGGAGTGATACACAAGACTTCAAAGCTTATTGCTCACACTTGTGTATTATTCATTTAGTGAAAATATTTAATTGCCACAATTATTAGAGTGGTCATGAAGGAAAGAAGGTGGCCACTTAAATTCTAAGCTCTTCTCCAACACCCAGAAAAACATCTTGGAGCAAAAGCCCTAAATGTCTAAATAAACAACCCCAAAACCTTGAAGAAAGGAGACGGGAACACAAAAGGATTCAGAAAAGTTGGAAATAAAAGACTTCACTCAGTTCTTCCTGCCTGGTAATAGAAGGCTCACTTCAACATGGACACTAATGCAGGCCACAGCCTATATGGCACCGCTCTCAAAAAAGGTCCTTTCTTGTTGGAGAAAGAAAATGGTAACAATATCTTAAGAAATGAATTTGTAGCACAAGAATCCATAAAGGAGCTTGGTAAAAAAACACTTTGGGAATAACTAATGCTGCCAATGAAACATGAGGCTTGACTTTAACATAAACAACTATAGCAACAAAAGAAGTATGCCGTATCTATGACAAAAAGAGCAAAAATTACAAAAAAGAAAATTTAGATATACACAACAAGTTTCAAGATGCAGAAAATCGAAATAGGAGAAATAATTTACGTTTTCTTTTCTTTTTTTGGAGGGAGTGGAATAGAATGTTCCTGTGCAATTTATTGGCTCATGGCTTAAATCACTGCTTCCAGACCTGATAATCTCTGCTGGTGATTTTGAATGGGCATACAGAGTACTTGGACCCAAACTGAGGGAGGGATCTTTTCCCCTCAGCCCCAGTAATATACAGTGGTACCTCAGGTTAAGTACTTAATTCGTTCCGGAGGTCCGTACTTAACCTGAAACTGTTCTTAACCTGAAGCACCACTTTAGCTAATGGGGCCTCCTGCTGCCGCCGTGCCACCAGAGCACGATTTCTGTTCTCATCCTGAAGCAAAGTTCTTAACCTGAAACACTATTTCTGGGTTAGTGGAGTCTGTAACCTGAAGCGTATGTAACCTGAAGCGTATGTAACCCGAGGTACCACTGTAATTGTCTGCTTTGCCCATTGGGGGAAGGAGGAAATGTGGAACAAACTGAGGAACCTAATATCCATAACATATAAAAACAGCCCTGTTATGGTGATCTGGGTTTTGAAACAAACACCCCCCCACACCCAATCTATGTGCTTGTACAATTAAACTGCAAGTAGCAGGAATTAAATATTGTTGGGGCTTCCCCTTCCATCTTATCTTCATGAGAGGATTAACACAGCTCATAGCAACAAATGACATGAGAAGACTTGGTCTATTTATTTGTATCATTTATTATTCCTCTGATGCTTGATTATAAAAAAGTTATTTTTAAAAATATTGTCATAATCTTTAGAAGACATGTTCCATTGAAGCATAGGAGCCAGCTCCTAGGGCCAAGGGGGCTTTGCCCTCCCCAATAAAATATTTGAGGGGGCTGGTACCCCCAAAGTTGAAGAGCATTGCCATTCAAATGGTGTTTATGTGTACAGAATCATCTGATCAACTATGTGGGGTGGGGTGGGGCTTACATAGGCTCCCACAATATTTTATTCAAGTTGGCACCCCTGCATTGAAGCAGCAATAATGTTACCAATTTTTAACTGAAGTGGCTTGCATTTGTACACCTGAGTGCAGATGTTTGGTGTCATATATCAATAATTTGCATGTGTGAAACCAGCCTCATAGATCAGTCATCAGTTGCTGTCTCTTACCATACTGTCCAATTACCTAACAATGGCAAGCAAATTGGAAGGTGATAAAGCTATTGTGTTTGTATTCAGGCTTAATGCCAGAAATGCTATCATGTTAAGTGGAAGCAATCTCTCCACATGTTTTGGTTAAAACTAAATGAGCAGAGATGCAGTCGGACAATTGATACTTCTGTTGCTGCTTTTTCTTCTGCTTTTCTTTCGCTTGGTATAAATGAGTGGAAAACCTGATAATTACTTAAGTAGCCAGCTTCTATGGAAAAGTGAAAGGTAGGTATGGTAGAATTTAAAACTACCATGTGCCGTTTCTTATACCCATTTGATTTACTTTTATTTATTTATTATATGTTTATACCGACCTTTATCTGTAGATCTTGGTGGTTCACAACATAAAATACATGATAAAAACACGAACAAAAAACACAACCCCCCCCCACAGACACATTTTAAAAAGGATATTGGGTGTTAATCAGCCAAAGGCCTGGTTGAACATTTTCACCTGACACTTAAAGATGAATAATGAAGGTGCCACCTGAACCTCCCTGGGGAGAGCATTTCACAAGCCACTGCAGAAAAAGCCCATTGTCCTGTTGCCTCCCTCTGGACCTCTTGTGGGGGAGGGGACATGAAGAAGGGCCCCAGATGATGATCTCAGGGGCTTGTTACTACTTTCTGTAGCTCTCTTCAGGCATTATGTCTGGATATGCCAGAGGTAGGGACATTTTTCAGCCCAAAGGCCATATTTTTGCATGGGCAGCTGCATCCATCTGCCAGCTGCATCCATGTTGTGGACAAGGTCAGAAGCAAAAGTCGGCAAAGTAATCTGGTCTTTGTACAGTAGGCTGCATTCCAGCAATACAAAAGTCAGAGGTTTCTAGTCACAGACACACACACCCTCTTCATCCTCTATCCAGACAAGAAAGAAGCATTACTACAGTTCAAGGGCACAATCCATCTGGGTGAAAGCACTTGGGGAGGGTGCAGAGAAGCCCGGAGTGCTGGCCAGAGAAGCCTGGAGGCCACATTATTTCTCCAGGCCTGAGGTACTCCACTTCTGGTGTAAAGGGAGGGGCTGCTCATATCGGTCTAACCTGGAGTATCTCTGAGGGTACCTACTCCACCTCAACTTTTGTGTGTTTAACACGAAGGCTTAAAACAATCATAATTTGCTAAAAACATGTATTCGGCCAACAAGCAGGAACACACAGTTTAGGGCAATGCTTCAACAGTAGACCAAAACCCCTATGGAACAGTTCCGTGTAGTTGCTGAATAATGCAGGGCACAAGATGGAATCCTGCAGATCCCCAGAGACCAGATCTCATGGGGCTGAGCTGTAGTTTTACCTTCTACAGTTGTAAAACAGTATTTCTAGCCCCAACCTGCTTAGCTGAGGTGGAGGTGTGGGAAGGAAAGTGTGAGTTCTGAAAAGAAAAGGAGCAGGCTGTGTTGTATGTGAAAGAGGTGCTAGCAAAAGAGTAGGATGGATTACACCTCTTGTGGCTTTTAGCCCTTGAGTGTTTGGTTTTTAGGGCCATGATGTATTGATGATATGCGGAAGCCAATTATGAAGGTCTGTGAGCTTTTGCTGTTTTACACTGCTCTTCTGTCAGCCTTCTGCCTTTGTGCAATGTTGCCAATTGATTTTCTAGATGCATGTAAGTGCATCTGCTGACATGCTCACTTTTGACATCCTCTTTTATGCCTTCCGTATCCTTCTCTTTGACATTTACAACTAGAATTTCTTACACCTCCCACACTGATGTGTAGTTCAATGTACCTTTTGTCCTGATGAGAGCAGATGAATAATTCATGACTTAAACCCATCCTGCCTGCTTTCTCGGAGACCACATGTGAGGTGTAGTCTGGTCTGTGGATTAAAGTGCATAAGCAATCCGTCTCTAGAGAGCAATACACTTTTAGCCATAGCAGGCGACTTACAATACTGTTTGTAAACTGCTTATATAGCACATAAGGCACTTTCAAGGCCTCTTCTATTTTATAAATATAAATAAAAGTTTGCTTTTGTATAATAGATAGAACAATGTGTGTTTGTTTAAAAGTTGAAGCACTTTCAGACAGTTGCATGATTTTGAAGCTGCTGTTAGAGAAACAAGGTAGGCGGCATGCAGACTACCTAATAAGTCTATCACTGACTAAAGCTTTTGAATAATCTGAAGGTAGTTTCTCCCGTCCTCTTCTTCCCAATTTCTTTCAAATATTTTATTTGAAGTTCCTGAGAAATTGAAATGGCAAGGTTTTGGGGCTTCTTTTTTGTTGTTGTTAATGGCAGTCCTGGTGTACTTTGCTATTTGATAAAATTAATAATTAGTAGCTGATATGTGAGGGTGCTATCCACATTGAAGCCCGTTTTTGTCTGCAAGGCATCACTGTACTAATATTTTCACAATGTAGTTGCTGCTCCATGGGACCACCCTGTAAGGAATACAGTGCTATATTGCCTTAGTTCATAATGCGATTCCCTTCTACATACTGCTGTGAAGGATACTGTGACATTTTTCTTTATCTCACAATGTGGGAAGTAGGTGGCACTTGAAAGGTCACTTTTTAAAAATCACATACATGAATGCATAGACAGTTAATTCTAATTACCGGTAATAGAGACAGTGAACTCTGCATCGTCCTGCATAGGGAGAGGTTGGATCCGCAGATACATGGATGGCAGCTCCTCCCCTTGCCATGCAATTACTTTGCTGAGGGGGTGGGGTGTTTGTGGAGACTGATACTATCCTACCTCTGAAGTTAAAAATGAAGTGGGGGAGGAAGGTGGGTAAAAGGCTACTGAACAAGTACTGAAGGATCCATCATTACTACTACTACCACTACTATCACTACTACCAGCATGTGTGTGTTTCACATAGAAATTGACAGAGAAAGATTGGGGCATGCAGTGCGAGCCTAGTATAAAAGCAAGGAACAGCAATACTGCAAAAAGTGTTCATGTAGGTTGTTCCAAAGTCTTCACAAATTGTTAGGGTTAGGCAAAGAGGAGGAAATCCTTTTCAGTCCTCACACTTTATAACTCAGTCCAACAAAGGGGATTTATGTGGAGAAAAGGTGTTACACAAACCTGCAGGAATTGCAGGCCTGATTTGGATATGCATTCCAATGAGTCAGTGCTGCACAAACTATTGGAGAACAATGCAGTATCCTGGATTGAAATAAAAATCAGGTATAGGGTCTCTGCTGTTGCTTTTTTAAAAAAAACAAAAACAACTACAAATCATTTATTCAGGTTACAATATAATGTATTTTCAATCAATATATCCTCTCCATCTAGGACGCGGGTGGCGCTGTGGGTTAAACCACAGAGCCTAGGACTTGCCGATCAGAAGGTTGGCAGTTCAAATCCCCGTGACGGGGTGAGCTCCCATTGCTTGGTCCCTGCTCCTGCCAACCTAGCAGTTCGAAAGCATGTAAATGTGCAAGTAGATAAATAGGTACCACTCCGGCGGGAAGGTAAACGGCGTTTCCATGCGCTGCTCTGGTTTGCCAGAGGCGGCTTAGTCATGCTGGCTACATGACCCGGAAGCTCTACGCCAGCTCCCTCGACCAATAAAGCGAGATGAACGTCGCAACCCCAGAGTCGGCCACAACTGGACCTAATGGTCAGGGGTCCCTTTACCTTTTATCCTCTCCATAGACACCTCTGTGATGATGGTGGCATTAAAATACCCTGTTCTTCAATAAAAGAGAAAAAGGGAGTCCAGATCGTGTCAAAGGTATCTTTTTTGGAGATGCCTTTGATTAGTCGCCAGTGGTATGTAAGGCATTCTGATAGAACAACACTCCAGATGTTATTAACCCGAGCCTCTATTGGTATTTTAGAACTTTCCTTCCATCATTAGGCAATAACTAATCTAGCTGCTGTGAACAGGAAGGAAATTAATTTTTTAGATTTAAGGGCAGAATTTGGGGTCCGATCTAATAATAAGGCAAGTGCCAAATTAGGAGGGATAGATTGTTTAGTGATTTTGGAGGTCAGATTAAAAACTTTTTCCCAAAAGGCATGGACCTAACTAAACTACCAGTCCTTAGTTTGGGAGTTTAGAAGGTGCTGGATTTATTTATTTATTTATAAATGCATTTATGCATTAGAATAATTTATATTCTGCCTTTCTACATCAAGTTGGATAACTTGATCACTATTCTGATCTCTATTCTTGATCACTATAACTTTAAAAAAGTTATTATTAATATTTAAACAATTAAGAAAATTGGAAACTAAAGAAAAGAAATCATCTTGAAGGTAATTAAAACACCCAAAGTTATCTTAAGAAAAGCAATAAAAATCTCACTTGAACAAAATTATGTGGATCAGACAGATCATCACTGGGAAGCAACCACATCACAACATCCTTCTTTGGGTCACAAGACATTCTTCCTATGATCTGCCCATCCCACATGATTCCTTTGGAGAATTGTTACAAAGACAGTATGGGTTCCACTCTTTTAAAAGCAACTGTCTCACTGTGCCAGGAAACTACGAATTGAGCTTTGCTTGAGTCAGCAAAGTTGCAGTTAGTCCTCATTGTTGGAGGGAAACAACTTAATCACCTACTACTCACTGTTCCTAGCATGATCCAATTTTTTATCATATTGCATGTGTCATAAAATGGCCCAGCTGGCAAAGTAAAAAACTGAAATAGCTCAATATTTAGCAGGACAGTAGGAGCTGTTAAACTTCTTGCCACTGGTTGTGGTCCTCATAGGAAGAGATTCTCTAGCTGGCTTCCCTTTCCCCTTTTTCTGTTCAGCACTCATACAGGATGCTGCCCACTTTCTCCATCTCACTGATTATTTGGCATGACTATGATGCTAACCGATGTTAATCGCATATCAGTGCAACAATTACATTGGGTTGAATTAAACATTGTGCTAAGTGGAGTAAGTGCAAGCACAAAATCTTCTTGAGCAATGAGACCTACCTTCCTTCCTTCCTTCCTTCCTTCCTTCCTTCCTTCCTTCCTTCCTTCCCTTCCCTTCCCTTCCCTTCCCTTCCCTTCCCTTCCCTTCCTCATTCAGTTTATAAATCCTGCAGACCAGAAGTGCTGCTGATACTTTAGTTGTGGACAACAATCCAAATGATAGAGGTTATTATGTACCATTTTGTGTTTGTTAAGATTGTGCTGATTTTAGCATATACACTTTGACAAAGCTATGCGGAGTATTTGGAGGTGATTCTCTGACTGTATATAGTTTTATCTTTGTTTAAAATAAAAAAATTAAATTAAAAAACCCGTAACGCACAGCATAACAATACACCATAAATATAAAATAATAAAACAATCATATTCCCCCACATTTAACAAGCCATGGGTTATTTAACGGCCAAAAGCCTGGATAAAGAGGAATGTTTTCACCTGGTGCCTAAAGATATGTAATGATGCTTCCAGGCGAGCCTCTCTCTCTATTTACTACTTGATCAGAAGACACAGTTCCCAGTTTCACAATGGCATAAAATGACAGTCTCAGCAAACTTTTTGGGGTGGGAAGCATAGCATGATAGCGCAGGAGAGCCTTTCGGGGAGGCTTCAACTGACTGTGACAGTCAGCACAAAATAAACAGGTTTTAAAGGTTTAATTTATGTGACCTTTGTGTGGGTCATGTCCTTTGTTTAAGTAGTAAGTAAATGCTTATGGGTGGGAGTTAACATAATATAACTGTTTTGTAACCTTGCTTGTGTCACCGCATTTATCACATTAACTGTCACTGCAACTGCATTTTGGATGGATGGCTAATCTGTTTGCTTAGCATCTAGGAAGAAACAAATGCATGTAGTAAATCTGTCCTGGATATATAATGATTGCATTGGATTGGGGCTTATCAAAAAGTTGAGTGCATATTTGGTTTTTTTAAAAAACCCAAGATATAATTGGATGATAATACTATCATGGCTTATTAAGATGGTCACAAAAATAAAATAAAAAGCCTCTATTGGTCATTGAAATTATTAGTGTATAAAGCACCTCTGAGAGAGAAAATCAGGGGAAAGGGCCCCTTTTAGCAATTGTTTCACTTACTGCAGGGTTTGCTAGGGAAAATACATGAGTGCTATGACATTGTAGAAACTGGCTGGTTTATTCTGACAGGAGCTTTCAGAGACCAATCTCTAAATAAAGTTACCAGTTTGGAAGTTCAGGGGCAGTTCATTCAACTTTCATGAAATTAGATTTTCCACTCTTGGGCAAGTAGAAACCAATGACTAAGTTTTCTTCTGGATAGGCTTAACCTAGACATGAACATCTTAATATTAGGCAGGCACCTTCATTTAACTGTTTTTGATGTCAGTAAAAGCTTTTTTCTTTAGGCAAGCCTACCCAGACATGTAATTTTGTCATGTATATTTGTTCTTAAAACTGTTGATTTTATCTCTATTTTGATCCATTTTATTATGTCTGCTTTTTAAAAAGTCTGCTTTTTTTAAAAAAGATGAATTTTATGTAAACCACTTGGAGATTTATTTTGATTAAGTGGTATGTAAATTTTGCTAAATAAAATAAACAGAACAAAAGCAAAACATTGATGACAAAGAAATCTCATCAACACAACTTAATATCTCTCTCTACCATCTTGGCAGTCTTACACTACCATTATGGATAGTCTGAGCTTAAATAAATAAATGAAACTGATGATTTTCTGAATAGTTGGCATAGACATCTACTATTGACATTGATACAAAATAAACAATGTGTGTGGAAGTCAAGGTGTTTATGAAACACGCCCTCCCCCCCCCCCATGAGCTAGCTGGCCACTAAATTCTTTTTCAAAAGAAAAAAGGGAAAAAAGCTCAATTTCAGCAAACATTTAATTAGATGGTAGGATTCACAAAACAGATGACTGAGATGGCAGGCTGCTGAAACAATTTGCCTTAATTAAAGACCAAAAAAAGATAGAGATGGCTTTGAAATGTGACTCCCATGTATAGTTTCTCCCCACCCTCCTAGTTCTACAGAGTACTTTCCTGCAAAAATCATGACGAGCATAACTGAAAGGTTTCCTCTGCATTTGCAGGAACTAATGGTTAAGTACCAAATACATGCAAACAGCATAGTTCAGAAGTGGAGGAGAAGTTTATAAATTACAGGGTTTTCCAGAAAAGTGCAACATGTGGTGGCCTCCTACATGTTCATTTTCCCAGAGAAAGCTTCGGTGTAGATGCATGCACCATTTATGTTCACACTGTTCATATTTTGTGCTTGGGAATAGCTTCCAAGAGTAAAATAAATAACCCAACTGATTTGGCTATTGGTCTCTTAAAATAGTCTCCCAGAGATACAGCAGCATATACATGTCCTGTCAGATTCCTCTGGAAGTATCGCTGATTAGGAATGCAGGAAGATTGTGAAAAAAGATTGTACAAAAGTTATTGGAAAGTCATAAGTTATCGAGAGAGGAGCCTAGGGAGGGAAATTCTTTTTGTTTTGTTCATATCTGCATTACCTTTAGACTTACTTTAAATAAGTAAAACCAATTTCCGGCACTTATTGAAGTGTTGAAGTTTTTTGTTTTTTTAAAAAGTAAAGCTTCTATGTCCTACAAAGAGCACTGCAACTCAAAGGCCATTTGCAATGCTGTGTTTGAAGAAAACGGTGAAAAATAATGCAGGGAACATACGGTTCTCCCAAGAACTTCTAAGAGAGCAGTCCTATACTGTACAGCAGTAGAGCTTCTGCTTTACATGCAGAAGGTCCCAGGTTCAATTTCCAACATCACCAGGAAAGACAGGGAGAGGGACCCCTGCCTGAAACATTGGAGAGCCATTGCCAGTCTCTGAGCTGCACACTTCCAAGGAAGGCTTGCATTGATTTGTTTCATTAGCTGTTATGTATTGAAGTTCTCACCCAGGGTCAGCAGGGGGATACTCTAGATAGTTTTCACTCAGGTCCACATATGCAAATAGGGGATTGAAAGTGACGTTCAGTGATTGAATAGTTACAGAAAGTTGTTACTGTTGCGTTGTAGTGGAGCTCTATATAAGCAGGCTGGCTGAACCCTTCAGCCCAGTTCTGTTCTGGCCTGTGAATAAACAAGAGCTGTTTGAAGAATCGCTGTGTCGTCTGATATGTTCACCCACAACTTAACATTAGCAGTATAATGTTATTGGGTTTGTGTGAAATACTGATTTTTAAGACCAAACTGAAGAGAACTTTTGTAACGTAGGTATCTTTGTAACTGCAGCTTCCACACATATTTCAGGAGAGCATTCAGGGAAGCCACACTTGGTTATGATTGTCTAGGCAGAGTTCCACAGGATGCCTCTTAGTGTAGGTATGTGTTTAGAGTATCAGGGGAGTACAAAAGTAAACTCCAGTTTGGGCTGTAGTTAAATATATCTGCTTAGTTTGTTGTATTGCACTTCAGGGGGGGGGGGAATTGCTTTCATTGCTGGCTGATCCCATGCATGTTTTATGAAGAAGTAGATTCTACTGAGTTCAGAGGGATTTACTCTGATGTAAGTGTGTATAGACTCGCATCCTTAGTTTTGCTAGTGATTAGTTAGAGCTTGTGTTAAGTCTTCTGTAACATTATTTGGTCAGTTTGCTAGCTTTCAGAGACATTTTGGTAATAGAATATATATAGAGAGACATTGCCTTTGCCCATTCACATATGAATGGTATAATGCTGGTGAGATTTGAAATAACTTCTCTTTTATTCAAAACCACAGGGTACTTTTGGGGAGGGTGTTTTGGTAACACCATTACATTCATGCCATTACACTCAATATTATAAAGTTGCAGCAATTTTGATACCTTGGGCTCATTAATTTTCAAACCATCTCATTTCCTAAATGTCACAGTTTGTTGACTTGCTGGTCATGAGTGTTGACCCAAACCTGGCATTCTGGTGTTGTAGTGAACAGAATGTTGGAGTCCAGTTCATGGCAATATCTGACAAGTACCCTATGTAGTCTGTGATCCCAAGAAGCTTCCTCTTCCTGATGTCTTCCACCTGCAGTTGCTTCTGATCTGCCCCAGAGGGCCTCCAAATTACAGGAGAATCATTTTTGGTGGCCTAAGAAGCCTGTGATAGCCTCAGAGGGACCTGGATGTCTGTGGAAGTTTCCCCCAAAGTCCTTTTGGATTTTGCCCTTAGTTGGCAAAGGCTGAAGACATTTTTTTCACTTCTTAATAGGGTGTTAACAGCTATTTGTGTTGTGAGCTAAACAGAGACATGTTTATGCATTAATAAGCTTTCTATATTTTTCAGGAAGTTTGCTTGTTTTTGACAACATTTTATTTAACTAGTCTAGTTTTTCTGTAGTAATGACATTTTTATGTTAATGCAGAAGTTATTTTCCTATAACCAACTTAGGAGTGGAAAATAATCTTCTTTATGTAACTTTATATTCCTTTAGCAAACATTGTGTTTCATATTGTATAAAAGTCGGATATGGATATAAAAAAAACAGTTCTATAACACAGAAATTTGATATCTAATTTTATTTTAGAGTGTTTGAATATGGAAACCAAGTGATCTTTTTATTGTTTAATAAATCTAGATAAATAAAAACTGTATGATTCATATCCAAGCTTTGTATCAAAACTTAGTCATACTCAGAGCAGACTGAAATTACTGGACATTGCTAATTTAGGTCCATTAATTTCAGTGGGTCTACCCTGATTAAAATTTAGTTTGCTTAAATCACCTCCTTTTTGAGGTGAGGAGACTAGAACCATACACAGTGTTCCAAATGTGGTTGTACCACAGATTTGTATAACAGTCTTATATCAGCAGCTTTACTTTTAATGCCTTTCCTAATGATCCCTGGCATGGAATTTGCCTTTTTCACAGCTGCTGCACACTGAGTCAACATCTCCATTGAGCTGTCCAAGCTAGGGGTCAGCAAGGTTTATCTAGCATGGGCCGGATTGGTCCCGCAGAGATCCCTCTGTGGGCTGGATCGCGTGTGCAATTTTCGGCGTCTGTGTCTGCGCAGGTGCGATTTTCGGCGCTGCAGAAGCAAGTCCCCGCACCATGCTGGTTTAGCGCAGCACGCAAGCAGGCTGCTCAGTTCAGGGGCAGCTCGTGGACCAGTCAAACAACCTCTGCGGGCTGCTTCCGGCCCATGGGCCTTAGGTTCCTGACCTCTGGCCCAAGCTCTCCTTCCTAGTCCATACAGACCCCATAACTGGATATGTGAAATTGATATTTTTTTGCCCCAAGATGCATCACTTTATACTTTTTCTTGATACGTCCCTGCTTTTTAGAGGTGCCTCTATTTATCACAGAAACACTTTGATTTCTGGGGCAGCAGTTACATAAAAGCTTTATTACTTCATTTCAGACAGATTGTCTGATTCTCCCCCCACCCCCACCCCCCAAAAGTTGACATGACTATCATGATTTTTGTATTTCAGCTATAGTAACACACCCAGGTAAGGTAGAAGGCTAAATAATACCATTTAGTTGTATTTAAAATTAAATAATCCAAATGTTGTTTAGTGTTTACAACTAAGTGCATCACTTTTTGCAAGCTCTCAAAGGAACAAATATATATTAACAAGCAGCCATGAAAAATGAATGAAGTGCCAGGAACCACTGCAAACAGAGTATGTGATAACGTTCTGCAATAAGAACAAGGATTTAGATTGTCTTTTAGAGTCTTATAATTTCTTTTATTCACTAAAAAGAGGCTTTTTCTTTGCACATCTGAGTGGCAGTTGTAACTGAATGTCTACACACAAACATCTTGTAAACATAGGAAGAAAGATTGGTCAGAAAGAAGTTTCCTATTTTTTAAATCTTCCAGTGGCATACATCTTTCAGGATATTCAAGCAACTCCCCTCCACATGTACATTCAGTGTGTGAGGATGCTTTCTAACCTTACATTGTACTCACCTACCATGTTGTTACTGTATGTTGAATGCAAGCTGTATGATGAACACAATCAGAAGCATCTTGTGCTCTTTC
Source organism: Podarcis raffonei (assembly GCF_027172205.1). Lineage (NCBI taxonomy): Eukaryota > Metazoa > Chordata > Lepidosauria > Squamata > Lacertidae > Podarcis > Podarcis raffonei. The sequence goes on along the minus strand of NC_070608.1, from coordinate 49,711,072 downwards.
TTTCTTCAGCTGTTCCCTGACTGAATCTGGGTATTGAAACCAGTTGCTGCAGGCTGAGTGGGGATGAGCCCTAGTGTAAATGTAAGCCTTGATCAGCCATGCCAGGGCAGGGATTTATTTCCTACCTACCGGGAACCTTTTCACATATTAGTTGTCCCTGCAATGCACTTTCTTTTAAGGACAAGGACAAAATGGGCAAGCTCAGCAACAGCTATGATTTCATATCTGTCTGTGTATTACCTTTTTAGGTTGATTCTGTTTTTGTTTTGAAAGCTGAGAGATTGTTGTATTGATGGAGTAAAAAAGTGAGTGCATTAAAGTGCATCCAAGTGATTTTTTCCCATAGTTGCTTGCTATGCCGTGGCTAATTCAGTCCTGTCTCATCTTTTTAGGCAGATAAACCTTTTTTTTTTACTATGCTTAAATTATTGTGTTGGCAGTATAAAGACTAATACAGTTCATTGCTGCATATCTGCTGAGTAACAGTTATCAGTAGAGCTGTCATTTTTTTCATTATGTAGCATATGTATTTTGCTGTCATGGTTAATTGACAACATTGCTTGGGTACCAGCTTCTTTGTAAAAAAGCAAACAGTAACGCACTTGTACAAACTGGTGTGCCAACAGTTTGCTGAAAATACTAGAAGTATAAGCAGCTATAAAGCTCCTTCAGCTGGGACACAAATTAATGGTGAAATACTGGAACACATAGTATTATACAGAGGAGCCGGCAAGCTTCCTCAGTATCTCCTGTTTTATTTCAAATATATTTTGAAAATCTGTCCATCACAAGTAAGGAAAATAAAGTTATTCATGATGTTGTTATAAAGAAAATTTAAAGATTACACAATAAGCTGCTTCTGTTGGCCTCCACAGTTACTTACGGACTCATTGTTAAAACCGTGTTTATGGAAGACAATTTTACTCGGCTACGAGTGATTGCTGAAGAAGAAGAAGAAGAATTGCCCTATTGTTAATTGCACATGTTATGGTCACTAAGAATGGTTACACTGCATATACTATAGGTAGGAAACTGGTTCTTCAGATGTCATTGGACTCCCAACTTCTATGGTTGTCATTGGTTACGCTGGCTGGGGATGAGACTGATGGGAATTGGTACCCAACAACATATGGAGAACCACAGGTTCCCACCTACGACATAAACTGGGTGGGTGCCCCTGTGTGCATGTGCACACATGTGCACATATGCAACATATATTTATAAATACAGTATGAATGACAACAATAAATCATGGCAATTTTTGCATAAAAGAAATATCCAATTGTCTGCTATGCAGTGGGCATTGAGTGTTGCATGGAAAATTCAAACAATTATGGAACTTGGAGATTTTAACTATTTTTGAACATAATGTTTTTCAAGGGATGCCATGTTTTCTTTTAAATGTGTCGTTGATAAAATGGAATGGTAGAAAATATCTGCCTCCCATTACTTCAAATCAGCCATTTTATAAAAGTTTTACAAAGTGTTAAGTCATATGTACTGCTTTATGAAGGAATTTTGTCACATCCAATAACTTTCAGAAGTGTATTATCAAAAATGAACAGCATTCTTTGTGTAACCAGACCCAAAGTATACAGTACATACACATATGTGTATTTATTTTAAATATCCAAATGTTACAGGGTTTTTGGATTTATTTAGAAAAGAGGACTCGGCTCTTCAGTCAACATATTTATAATGTTTGTGTAACTGGTTTTTATATTTTGTGTACTGCTTAGGAGCCTATTTTGGCATTAAGTGGTACATAAATCAATAAGTTTATTAATGATAGTACAATTAAATAGACAATCCTCTTACCCAAGTCATATTATGCAAATGCAGTAAGAAATAAGAAGCTCAGGAGAATGTTAGAAATTGCATGTACTGATCCGGCAAGACCAACTGCTATAATTTCTTATTTATTTGTTTGTTGTGATTAGTTTATCCACTGGTGATTTATTAGCTGCCATAAGCATGCCAATGGAGAGTCAGTCAACCACTGTTAGGTTTTAGATGTGGAATTTCCCCCAAGGTGTATGGGATATTTTTCCTTCTGATGTATTGTCTCAGCAAGCTACTGGAAATTGTTCTCTCTTAAATATTTTTCTGTTTGGTTTATAGGGGTGCTGCATTTGTAGGTAACCTAATCACCTTTCTGAACATGTTCACACATGGTTGCATAGCTCTCTAAGGCTATAAGAATGTTATTTCTACTGTATGACATTAACAAATGTTTGCTTAGAAAAAATGTGTTGACAAACTGCATTTTGACACTTCTGTCTAAGTGTGAATAGAGCATGTAGGACAGCTTTGTGTGGTTGTAATAATTTTTAATAGGGTTGCCAAACGCCTGGACTTTCCTGGACACAGCTGGGATTTGGCCATCAGAAACAGTGTCCGAGCAAAAATCGCTGAAATGTCCGTGAAAATCTATATGTATGGCAGCCCATGTTGGAAGTGTAGATTTTGGCGAATTTCCTTAAAACATCTCAACTTTGTCAACCCTAGTTTCTTAATATTGTCTAGTTCTCCAAGAAATTTCAGAGTCAAGTAGGCCTTCATAATTGTCGAAAGAAAAGTGTATTTTATCTCCAGATTGTGTATAGTGAACGGACTAGGAGACAGAGTGCTGAAAATGTGCTGCCTGTTCCTCCTTACTCAGATAGCACATAACCTGAACTGTGTGTGTGGTTGTATGAGAAAGGAGACATGCACTCCTCAGTGGCGGAGCTGGGTGCTCCAGCACCCGGAACGGCACACATGCTGTACACCCGGGGCGGGGCGAACCTCCCCGGGGGTCGATCTCGGTGTGGGGGGCGCTGAATGTCACCCCTCTTAAGGCTGAAGGGGGTTGACATTCGGCATGCCCCCCTGTGACTCCCAAGCCCACAGTGAGCTGGGGGAAGGGGGAGAGCCACAGCAGCTGCTTCACCACTTTGCCCGCTTGCTGGGCTTGGGGGAGTTGCAGGTGGGGGGCGCGCGCTGAATGTCACCCCCCTTCAGGATTACACCCGGGGCACCCCGCACCCCCTTCCTATGCCCCGGCACTCCTTGCAAATATTTCGTGCCTGTAGGCTAACATGTACTGCAGCCAGAGCCTGCTTTCCTTCCTTCCCTTGGAAGAAACTTTCCTTTCTTTCCTTTTTGCCTGCCCAAAGGCAAGGGGAACTCCCTGTCTTGGCTTTGTTTAAGTTAAAACAACAACAACAACAACATCAGGTGTGTGTTTGACTTAGTGAAACATGCCATGGTGAAGTTGGCATGTTGGCAAGACTTGTATGATCAAGTCTTTTTGATTGCCATTGTTGCTTCTATTAGGAGCTAGGGAAGTCTTGCACAGCATGGTATTCCTGTGTTCCTGTATTGTATTGTGGCCTGTTGTGTGCTTGATAAACAAACAGACCAGTGTACTTTCTAAGCAATAATACCTGGTTGTTGAGCTGCATGTGGTTTGGGGTGGGGGGGGTGGCATGAGCTGTATGAGATTGAAATAGGTCTCAAATATGTACTTAAAAAGGCACATAGACTTCAAAAGTCTGGTGAAATCCACTTTTCTTTAAAGCATTAAGAAAGACTAGTTGTTTATTGAGATTGCCTTGAACCTCACCTGCTTAATGTAAGTAGAGGTTTATACTTAAAGTTCCACATCCAAATCAATGCTCTATCCAGTTTTCAGTAATAATGATGTTTTTTTTTAGAGGGGATGTGTAACGATTGCTCTTAATTTCATGTTAAAAGTCTTTTGCATGCATTTAATCTTGTATGAATTCTTTTTTATTTTAAAACTGTTATTGAGTAGTTAAGTGGCTTTCTACAATTCTTTAAAAATCTCTCTCTCTCATCCTCTAGTGTACATGAATTATATGACCCAGTTTACTCTTGGTTGTGGGACAAACAAATATGGTGTGAAGTGAAAATAGAGTAAAACTCCATACAGCATTAACAGAGGATAGTTGCTGCAGCCCTAAAGGTTCCTTGTTTAGTCCATGTCGCATTAATAGCAAGGACTTTTATTAATCCGTATTGTCTCTTGAAGCAGCATGCAGGCTTATCGGACAGAACCTTCACACTTGTTTACATGTCATTCTACAAGGCTGAGATATTACATATACTTCTGAACATGAGTCACACGTTTTCCTGGCTTGTTAATTTTGATGTAACAAGCTATATTATGGGCCTAAATCAGAAAGTGATGACAAAGTAATGTTTTTTTTATCAAGGTTTACCCTATAGCTTAGGTTTTTTAAAAAATGCTTTCTGTCAGTTGGCTTGTTCAGCAAATTAAGTTACAGATGTAATATTCTTCAAGCTTCAGTTGAATATCTAAGTTAAATACTCAAAGCTTCTCAATATATTTTTACATAGAGATGTGATTGTGATGACTTGCATGCTTATCTGATTCAATATTAGTTTTCTGATTTTATAGGCTAGGTGGCGTCGTTAATTCAAAATCTAAATAACATATGCAGAAAGCTTATTTTTTTGCATAAAAAGTGCTGTGGAACCTTGATGTATCATTTGGTACATTGATACACTATGATTTATTGACATATATACATGAGCAGCAGTGATCTGCAGACTTTCATGGTAACAAGGTAAGATAAGAAGCATCTGCTTCTATCTGAACTGGGAAAACCCTGGCTATGGTTTGAGCAAACAAGTGTAGCATGTTGGCACAATACATAGTTTATACTAGCCAGAGTTCCCCGTGTTTGTAATTAAACTATGGTGTAACATTCTTTGAGAAACTGCCATAAGCTTTTCTGTCCGTCTTTGTCATTTGTACAAAATGGATTGATAAAGATATTAGTTGGGAGACCTGAAGAGGCTACACACCAATATAGATTTGCCGGAGCACTAAACATAACATGTATTCAATATGTAGCTGATAATGTAGCTACAATATGTAGCTGAGGCAATTACCTTTTGTAGTGAAAACCATATTTTACATAAAGTCTATAAATTTTAATTTTTGTAATTGATGGGCTCTCTCACAGGTGTCTTTATTATCGGTTTGTAACATATGATTTATGTATGCTTATTATTATAAATGTGCACCAGTACACTTGCTAATTTATGTTAGACCACAGTTTAGGTTGGCATCATGTGTGAACTGAGACAATGTACCAATTGGATATAATCTCCTATTTTTGTAACTGCACCAGGCTGTGTTGTCCTTATGTCTTTCTTCTTTGTCATGCCTATCTTTGAAATCCCACTCGCATATGCCTGAAATGTGTTGCTTTCACAGTTCATCTATATGCTGCAACCTGTTTAAATTCCATTAGAAGTAGGCTTTTCCTTTTGATGTAGATTAGGGCAGATCTACTAAACCAATGTTAAATTATTTAGAGCGTATGATTTCTAGATGTTTACTAGTTTGCCACTGAGACTTTATTGACTGACAGAATCTACCACATCAATCATCCTGACATACTGATGTTTCTGTCTAGGAATCCATGAAATACCATAATTTTCCTTTTAGAGCTTATTGTAGATTTAAAGCAGTCAAAAAATAGGCAAAACCAATCCGATAATCCAATATGTCTTTGCTGCTGATGCAAGACTTTTGATTTCCCCTACAGTACATTTTCTGGTGCTGTGTCTTGTCTAGTTATAAAAGCCTCAGGGAATATGACTTCCATCTAGCTGCCAGGATGTTGTTAGTAATAATCAATCTCAATTTTGTGTCTCTCCTTTTTATACCTCAGGCCATACCTCCACTCTCATATATATGTGTGTGTGTATGTGTCTTTTGGACTCTTGCTGAATATACTTATTTTGGAATCAGTTCTGCCCCTCTTTATTAACCAACAGATGAGCTGCTACTTTTGGTTTTAGTCCACTAAGCTTAGACATGTTTTTTTCAAAAAGTATTGAAGGTGGTATGTTGTACTAAGCAGAAGTATCCGGTTGTCCACATGGAAATTAAACTGCCACTGTTTATCCAGCTTAAAATTTCATGGGGACAAACAATGGAAAATACATAGCAGTCACAGTGGATTATTACAGTGAACAATGGTGGACAGTGAACAGTGGTGGTTTAGTTAGTATTGAAATAGATTAAACTATTGCATGTTTTTTTTTCATTGTTTAGCACTTTGAAGAAGCATGTTGTTGTTGTTTATTCGTTTAGTCGTGTCCGACTCTTCGTGACCCCATGGACCAGAGCACACCAGGCACTCCTGTCTTCCACTGCCTCCCGCAGTTTGGTCAAACTCATGCTGGTAGCTTCGAGAACACTATCCAACCATCTCATCCTCTGTCGTCCCCTTCTCCTTTTGCCCTCCATCTTTCCCAACATCAGGGTCTTTTCCAGGGAGTCTTCTCTTCTCATGAGATGGCCAGAGTATTGGAGCCTCAGCTTCACGATTTGTCCTTCCAGTGAGCACTCAGGGCTGATTTCCTTAAGAATGGATAGGTTTGATCTTCTTGCAGTCCATGGGACTCTCAAGAGTCTCCTCCAGCACCATAATTCAAAAGCATCAATTCTTCTGAGATCAGCCTTCTTTATGGTCCAGAAGAAGCATGCAGGCTTAGTCAATAAAGTATAGTGTGTTTGTATGCCTGTACCTGCTGCAATTTTCATTGTGATATTGCAAAGTTAGCAACACTTCATTAGACAGCCTTCCTTCCACAGCACAAAGATGTTTCACATGTTTTTGCATAACATTTTTTTTATTTCTACTTAACAGAAGTTCAATATTCCTTTCCTTGTGTTATATTGTTGAGATTTAGTGCCGCTCCAAATGTTTAGGGGGCTGTGAATAAAGTGGTGGCCCATCTCTTCTGCTGTTGGATGCATGCAAGCTTTCCTGGGGGTGGTGCTGAATCTTGGGATCATTTCAGCTTGCAACAGTACCTTTGACAATGCTACATTGAGAGCATTGTGAAAATTAAAATGGTGGCTAGACCTATCCATCCAGTACTGCTTGGTGTGGCAGGCCATCCGGTCTTACTGATGAGCAGTGCTGGGACTCTGACATCTGTTTAAGGATGCCTAGTGCTGATACTGGCCTTGATGAAACCAATTAGGACAGTTTGCTCTTCAGTGTTACGACTGCACTTGCTTTCTTGTTGTGCTTTAGCACATTATTCAGCTAGAAAGCAAACATGATACAGTATTGGAATGCTTACATACACATTCACAAAATTAAAATTGGATCTATTATTTACAACATTATCTTAGATATATGCACTCGGAAGTAAATTCAAAGGGACTGATTTGCCTTAGTCTCATTTACTATTGTTTTCAAAATACTAATCCATAATTTACCTTGACTTTAGAAATAAGGATAGTTCTTCCAGCACATTCCAGGAATAATTTAAGTGCTGAGATTGATTTTGCCTATTTATAAACTTGATGATGTGCCTTTTTCACATTTTTAAAAAAACCACCACTTAAAAAAGAGCACATGGTTTTGTTTTCATTCTCCTGCATAAACAAGATATATACTTGTGTGAAGGTTCAGAAAATTGTCTGCGTGAAAAAACAGTGCTCTCTGTCTATTGACCCCCATATCTACATAGTCACCATTATATATTCATGTAAGCATCACAGCTGACTTGCCAGGGATTAGGTATGTGTTTCATGAAGCCATAATCTGGATGGAGCCTTTGGTTGTGTTTCTTTTCATGCATGAATCCTTTTGAGTAGATGTGCAGTAGGCACTTGGATATAAATGACAGGATAAAAATAGAGCTCTAGAAGCTGCTGTTTTCTGACCTTCATGTAAATATTCTTTGCCCTAACTGTTGGAAGTGAGAGATGGTTGGATCTCAGGAGCATGCTCTTGGTATCTTTTTAAACAGGGGAATTTGTGTGTGTGTCAGTCTTCCTCCCATGTTCCACAGCACCTCCATGATGAGGTGTGAATTGCAGTGCGGTAACTCCCACCCCCACCCCCAGTTCCTTAATTTTGTGACAAATTATTATTTTTGCTCTTACGGTTTTTGGACTCAATTCTATCCCCAGTTGGAATGACTGAGAGAACTGAAAAACCATAAATTGACCTTGCAAGATTCTGTTTAAAGTTGTTTATTTGTCTGTTTGTTATGTCCCCTTCCTGTGAGAAAGGCATATAGAGGGTGAAAAACTAATGTTTTGTGTATTATTCTAATACCTTATCATATACCTCCCTCAACAATACCACAAGCAGCATCAAGGATCAATAGTATTCCCCAGATTTACAACAAAGAAAAAAGAAAACCCTGTATGGATCTGTATTGGGTGAACATTTTGTCCCTGTTGAAACCTTCCTTGTTACTAAGCAAGACTGTGTTTTTTCATCATACCTACACTGTGGAGAGTTTGCTAATCCTGCTTTTGGGGTCAATGAGACCCAATTGCATCTGCAAATGTTTGCAACTGACGCCCTCACATCAGCAATTGGCCACACTTAATGGCTACTTTAAGTCAATGATACTTTGCTGACATTTTTCTTTGTTCATTGAAATCTTTGCAAAATGTGTTGGGGCATAGTGTCACAGGCCTTGTTCAAAATAATCAGGTCCTCATTTTGTCACCCTTTGCGAGTGGATTAGCAGTTTATATTGAGCCAACAAACTGAAGTGTGTATTCACTAATTATATAAAATACAGCATTTTTTGCTATTAGGCCTAGGAGAACAACCACTATACAGTATAGTGCTATTGATGTGGAGATTTGGGTGCATTGTATCAACATCACTCAGCCACGAAATAGCGAACACTAGTGAATTCTACAAGGTGATCCTAGAAACCACTAAGCAAAACACATCTGCTGTATAAAAACCACAGCATTTCAATTAGCAGTATTGGGTTAAAGTCTTTAATGCCTATGCATTTTCTAAAATAATGGGATAAAAAGTTATTTTTCATGGGTTTCACAGCAGTATCATGTCCAAACTATGACTTTGCTTATATTAGTCTGGAATGTTTTCCCTTTGAATGTTTCCTCAAAGCCATTGGAACTGGAGGCCTTACTTCCACAATTTTTGTTTTCTAGCAAAACAGATGTGTGTCATTGCCTACGTGCTCCTGCTGGGAAGCAGCCAGGAGAGCCATGGGTCTGGCAGCTTGGCTGCTATTGCTTGTGGCTGTCACACCGTGCACAGTGAAATTTAAAACCTCAAGTGCTCCTGGGAAATTAGTGTCTGCTTCCAGGGCTATCATACAGAAAACAAAAAGGCATTGCCTATGAGCCCGGGGGGGGGCAGCCATTTTTTCACATGCAGTCCCCCTGGCAACGGCAATGACGAATTTCCAGGGGCATTTGACGTGTCAACTTAGAGGATGATGTGGTAGCAGGCTGGCAGTGGCAGATGAGCTGATGGCTTGCTTTCAAAAGCTTCTTAAAAAGACTCATCACTCTTCTCTATATCCATCATCTGCTGGTTTCTAGGTAGTTTGTGGACATCTGAACAAGGGGCTCTGGGTTTGGGCCCCAAACTCAAGTCCAGTTGGAGTCACTGCCTCAGAGCCATTTTTTATCTTGGCTCCCCCATGAGTGGACATGGACAGCCTATGTTGTTGGCCCTCAAGTGTTCCTTCTGTTCAGAATAGGGTCCCTATTTGTTTGTTTGTTTTTGACGTTGCTGAGTAGTGGCTTAGTTTGTTCTCTTGCTGGTTCAAGTGCAATGAAAAGTTCAAGTACTCGAGCATATTGTATTATTTATATGATGTTAGCCGCTCTGAGGCTGGGGAGGGTGGGGTACAAATAATAATTTATTATTGTTGCTATGAGGGTGGGGTACAAATAAAAATGTGTTGTTGTTATAAATTTATTACTTTACAACCATTAATTGCTGATTCACTGCTTCCCCTCCTCCCCCTCCCTGTAGTGCCCTCCATATCATTAAAAGCTGTATGACTGGCAGAAGTGCATCAGATGCCTCTTTTCCCATCTCTGCATTTCTGTGTTGGGAAATGATGCACATGTTACTTTCCAAATAAACCTTTGTATTCAACCTCAAACTTGCTAGTCAGTTAAAAGCAAGAAGGCATTGCTGTGTTCTTGTTCAGCGTATAAATCTCCAGCGTTTTTCAGGTTTGCCGCTGATTAGATGTCCACAACCTTTTTTTAAAAAAAAAAGTCAGGTATTATTTGGTGTAATGCACTCCTTCTGTAGGTTGTATTCCTGTTACAACCCATCCCTTTCTCAGTGTTTGAAACTCCCACTGTTCTAGGCACATTTTGCGACAGGGAATTTCATTAGGGCGAGCAGTTTTTGAGCTCTGGGCGCAGTACTGATTTCAGAGTAAAACTGCAGAGTGGAAGGAAAGGAGGACCTTTTTCTGGCTCCCCACTTCCAGCTACCCTCTGAAGACTGGAGAAGAGACCCTCTTAAGAATATTAGGGGGTGGGCAGGGGAAGGACTAGACCATGTGAAAAATGAACATAATATTTTAGCTGTAGTTAATTGTATTCTATGTATAAAAATGTGCGCCTAGACATTCTGTTGTTTAAGGTGCCATTTAGCTCCTAGTTTTAATATCTCAGTTTCTAACACTGCCATTTCTATACACTGAGCAGGAAAGGGTCATGAGTTTAAAAATGTATGCCCATATCAATTTATCTCTAGTGGTTTTGGAATCATAACAGAGTTGTTCTTATGCATTTTAGGGGAGCTGCACAAGTATTTGGCAAGAAAATTCTTTGATGTCTTTCTCCTTTTCTGACTTAACTGAAATAGCAAGTTCAACGAGAGAGAAAGTGGAAATGACTGTTGCGTGAGGGATTAATTAATCAAGAGCTCTTCTGGTTTGTGTATAGTTCACTTTAAAGTCCAAACATCTACTAGCTTATCTTACTAATTAGTAGGCTGATTGCATGTTGAGTTATCATCTTTGCTCAAGTCATGACCACCTGTTTCCTGAACTGATGAACCCATGTTATGATTTATGCTGCTTAGAAAGGAGTACACCATTTTAATGATAAATGCAAACCTACATTTGAGTTTATATAAGGGATACCTTGGCAGATCATTGTGAAAAAGTAATTTGGTTTTATTATTTTTTGATAAACTATATACCACAAAACCTAGCACTCACAAACATTTGATGAAACCTTCATGTAAGACTGTCATTGTGCAACCCCTGTTGGAAGATTCATAGTGCCTCATAACAATCATGGATTTACATGAAGTCAGAGTGGTGTCAGGTATCGGTTAGCAAACAAAGAAGGCAGGTTGCACAACACCAGTGACCATGGCATGGGCGTGAGAAGAGATGAATATTGATGGGGAAAGTCGTGGTTTAAACAGCAAAAGTTTTAGTAAATCAGGGAGGAGGGACACAGAGGATAATGGCAGTTTTAAACACCAGCAGAGGTTTGAGTCAATCAGGGATGGAGTAAAACTGAGAGGGAACAAGTGACAATTTTAAACAATGGCAAAATTTTTGAGTAGAGGCAATATAGGGTGACGCTAAGGAGGTGGAATAAGTGTCTTTGGATATAAATAATATTCTATTCATTTTCAGCTTATTGCCAATTACTTAAAAAACAGCCATAAAAATTATTGCTTCATTTCTGAATCGTGCAAGGGCTGAACTGAGTGCATCAGAACTTAAACTCTATGGAACATTTCTGAGTGAACCTTTCATACTGAATTAAATAATTAGCAAAGTATGACATCTTGAAGAAAGCAGTCTCATCCTCCCTGTTTCTTGTTAAATGCAGATATTGGGATTGTGATGATAGCAAGTCACTGAAGCTCTTCATTGTGGTGGTACTCTCTGAAGCCCAGTAAGTGGGTTTAGTTAAAGATCTACAGGGTCAGCTGGTATACATGAGCATGTTTGTCTTGGCAGCTGTGGAGTCTGATTTACAGTTGCTGCCAGTGCCATGAGGCTACTTTTAATTTATACCAGCTGGTTATCCAGCATTCTGAACTCAAAACGAGTAATGGCTATTTCAGTAAAAAGGTCAGAATTTATGCATGGACAAAATCTGTGTAAAGGTATATTTGCCCCCACAGAGATTACTCGGTGGCATTTTTTTCACTAATCTCATTTTTCAAAAGTGTTAAATATGTTACCACATAGAATAATATATTGCTTTAATATTAAAGGACATTTTTTGCAAGGAGATGATGAAATATTTGCCGTGATTTTTTGTTTTGTTTTTAAGGGTATGGGGTTTTTTTTAATTAAAAAAAATGATCATGGGTGCTCCCTTGTGAGAGCTGCAAGCTCTGTGGGTGGGCTGTGTGTAATTTTGCCCCACTTTTTGATGGGAGCTTCAGTTGGGGAGATAGAAGCAGCACTCTCCTTTCTGCTACCTGTAAATACATGCTTATATATTTGGTGGGTGGGCTACTGATCCTGAAAATAGCACATAGTTATTGGAACTAGTAGCCATTGATAGCATTATTCTCCATGAATTTGCCCAACCCTTTCTTTAAAGTTATATGAATTGATGGCCACCACCATATATTGTGGAAGAATTCCATAATTTAACTCTGTGCTATGTGAAGAAGGGAAATTTCCTAAAACAGCAAGTGATGAATATTAATCTTTTCTTTTTATTGTTTCTCCCAAAGGTGGAATTCCGTTATTGGTGTACTAAACCCTTCCACTATTTCCCTGAATTAAATCCCAGCCGTCTTAATGGATATATAATGGATCAGGGGTTGTCAACCTGGTCCCTACCGCCCACTAGTGGATGTTTCAGCATTCTAGGTGGGTGGTAGGGGGTTCTATGGCACAAGCTGAATCCTCCTTCCATCAAGCATTGGTGAGCGGTAAATAAATTTTCCCATCAAGAAAGATGCATTCATGGGTGGTAGGTATAAAAAGGTTGACTACCCCTGAGTTAGATTATAATGGCTTTGCTCCAGAGGAATATGTAATCAAGCCTTTTGCTACATGTAAATTTAAACAAATTAGAACAGAGCATTCCAAACTGTGTGTTGACTGCAGTGTGTGGGTGTGTTGTGCGAATGCTCCCCACGATACTCCTGGGGCTGGAAAGGGGTAAGTCTAATCTCCTTTTTGCTAGTAAAACTGAATTAGTGTGTCGCGAAATAATGTCTAAAAAGTGTGCCACCAACATGAAAAGTTCAGAAAGCTCTGGATTAGAATAACAAATTCTGCAAGAATAATTCTCTCCATCTTAACATGCTTTGGAAATATATTGCCATGCACAATTCTGCCCATACTGGCAAGACGGAATTTATCTTTGTTTGTTTCCAGGTATTTTTACCCAGTTTTTCCATTTTTTAAACAATTGCTTAAAGTGACTTTATATCGGCCTTAACATTAAGCTGAATTGGGGCATGCATTCTGGTGACCAGTTACAAAGCTATGATCCTTACTTTATTGTGGCAGTGGTTTTCATAGGATTGTCAAATGACGGTGGGGGGGGGGGAGGATCCTGACTTCTTTCTTCCTTCACTATTAATGACTTTACTCTGCTAGGACCTATAACTCCCCTATCCTGGTTACGGTACTTCATATATCCTCTCACACACCATTATTGCATATGGGCAATAATACAACAGAGCCATAATAAGAATACTTTCCCTGCTCTTCCTTTATCCTCCCCCCCCCCCATTCCACATCTCTCCTTACAATCTCCAGTCAGGTCATTTAAAGTGTCTGGCGTCTTTTGCAGAAAGGAATCAAAATTCACCATTCCTGCTTGACATACAGTTTGAGCCTGTTTCCTTCTTGTAATATTTGTTGAAAAACAATGCAGCGCATTATTCTGTAAAGTGTTGCTCACTTGAAGGGAGCTTCATTTGTGCTAAACGGCAAGTTATGCAGCTTATGATTTCTTGCTTCTTCCAGGGATCCCCATGAGGGTTTGTTTTTTCAAAAAAAAAATCTGCCCCTATGTGCAGTTTCTCATTTGTTTCCAAATCCTATAAGTATTCTTATGTGATAAGAAGACAAAGTATATTTGGAAACCTGTGTCCACTTGCAAATGCCTTTGTTGGCTGCTAGGCTAAAATAGGTAGCGGGGTGAGGGGACAAGTTAACTGTCTTTACTCATTAAGAAAGGGGCCTTTATTATCATCATCATCATCCGCAGCCTGACGAAGTCTGATTTCTCCTACGTAGCTGGGTCAATACTTAAATAACCCAACCACATTAGTGCAATCAGAATGTATAGGTCTTTCCCATGGAATTAACACTAGGATGTTACTGTGGGATGTTCAGTTTTGTTGTCTGGACTTGCAGAATTATGTCCGCTCAATTTATAATTTAAATGTTGCCTCAGATGCTTTTGAAGCTGTTTCTGTGATGATCAAAATAGGTTAATTGCAAGAATGAGAGTAGTGAAGTGGCAACACTGATCTACTGTTACTAAACATTAACAGAAGATGTCAACTTTAGTTTACCACCTCTTAATTTCTGCAAGGAATGATTTTTGAGATTTTCAGTTATGAGATATATTATTGATTTAAGTGAGGAGAGCTACGTTTTTTGTGAAAATAAATAAAAATATCTATTCCTGCACTGACACTTCTGCATTTGGCTTATCTGACGAGAAAAGGCTGAATGTGGTAGGCCTCATAACATATCAACATCTGCCATGTCGTTAGATTGAAGCTGGCTTTTTTCCTTCTCTTAATTTTTTTTTCATATTTTTGCCATACAGAACAGCCCAGAGACACATATTTATTGATATACTGAAACTTCTGCTTGATTCAGTGTCTCACTGACCAATATTCTTAAAGGGAAAATACAATAATGACAATGTATATTATTTTTATATTTGTTGAAAAACAATGCAGCGCATTATTCTGTAAAGTGTTGCTCACTTGAAGGGAGCTTCATGTATATTATTTTATGTATATTATTTTTGTATATTATTATTATATATGTATATTATTTTTGCGCAATACCGACCATAAAAAATTAAAACTTTGAACTGTCTGCTGTTTTGCCCCACTGTACAATTAACTTATTTCTTGTTTGAGAAGAAAAGGTTGACTTAGAATTGCTGCTACAGGAGAAGCACTAGTATACTGGGATCTACTTACATAATTCTATGTGGGTTAAGCTGTGTGTGTGTTTTGATTAAATGAATGTTGCTTTCCAACATGTAGAAAAAGAAAATGAAAATTGATAAAGCCTGATTTGTGTTCATATGTTTGCATGATTTTTGTGTGTGAGTATTTGCACAACTTTTGACTACAGCTAACACTTTGGCTTCAATCCCAAGACCTCCTTGCATGTGCAGAGGTTGTTTGCACATGAAAGAAACTTGTTTTGGATTTCTCCTTTCCAGTTGTAACCCCATCACGCCCGCTTGATGAAAAGTTTCTACAGTAGCAGTACTGAGCACTGCAGTCAGTAGAGAGATAAAAGGATGATCCTGTTGTGCATACGGCCTTTAGATTAAAAGCTTTGAGTACTAATAATGTGTTAAATGCATTTTGAGGCACAAATCACTTTAGGAGAAAGCTTTATTTAATTATCTTGGTGGGTGATTCAGTTTTCCAATTTCTCTAATAAGCCACAGGGCTTAATAACAACTCTTCTGAATTCATACAATAAATTCATGATAGAAGCTCAATGTGAAGTTATATATTTTCTCCAAATCATAATGCCATCCTTGCTTATGGTTTGGTCACTTCTGTTCTTTGGACTACAACCTAGCATTAATTATTGACCTGCTAGGTATTGAGCATAATTGAATGTTCCTAGACACAGAAGAGTATCTTCAATGGTTAGTGTAAATGTTTCGTCATTAGAAATTATGGAAGGTCAATTAACAGGGCTGCTCTGGCACTTGAAAGTTTGTCCTTGCAAAAACAGCTTAATCAAAATGTTATCTTCCCAGTATTTTGTCTACACATGGGGAACTCAGATGAATTTTCTTATAGCAAATATTAATAGCAAATTCCAACCCTACGATCACAGAAAATACAGTCAGCTTCTTGCTCTAGCCCAGGGGTCAGCAAACTTTTTCAGCAGGGGGCCGGTCCACTGTCCCTCAGACCTTGTGGGGGGCTGGACTATATTTTGAAGAAAAAAGAATGAACAAATTCCTATGCTGCACAAATAACCCAGAGATGCATTTTAAATAAAAGGACACATTCTACTCATGTAAAAGCACGCTGATTCCCGGACTGTCTGTGGGCCGGATTTAGAAGGCGATTGGGCCAGATCTGGCCCCCGGGCCTTAGTTTGCCTACCCGTGCTCTAGCCATTAGTTATTAAATGAGAGATGAGTTCCAAGTCAAAATTACCTGTGTTTTTAATTGGTTGTTTGCGGATTTTGTTATATTCTCATTTTAAAAGGCATAATCTGTGTGCAGATATATTGTCTTTTCCTTTTCCTTTTGCTGCAGTCACCTTGATAACCCTACACTGTGGATGGTAATGATAATAAGTTAGTTTATTAATCACTTCTGTATTAAGACTGTCTAATAAATTTACAAAATGTAAGAGCTCAAGCATAAAATACAATAAAAGAAAAATGCATTTCAATGTAGGTCAAATTAATGTAATGGAAATGCAATGTATGTCAATACACTGGTCAGCTGAATGTGCAATCATTTCCCTGAAATATTAGCATTAATCCGCTTTCCCCCCTGCATTTCTCTCTTTCTCTCTACAGCATGTGCGTTCCGCTACAATGGGCTCTCATTTGTCTACCTCATCTACCTGCTACTCATTCCTCTTTTTTCGGAACCTACAAAAACAACAATGCAAGGTAAGCCTGTTTCTGGCTTTTAAAAAAGGTACAGATAGATGCAACTGATGTGAAAAATTAAGTTGCTACAGAAACCCTTTTTTAAAAATAGTGGGCTATATATCTGAGAGTGAAATGAAACTATGTACAAACCAAACACTTCAGTAAGTAATTACAGTTTGATTAATCCAGTTTCTTTGGATGGTATTCAATTAAGTTTTACTCATAGTATATCCATTGAAATGAATGAACAAGACTTATTTAAATGGCACTTTTTGCCTTTAATTTCTACTGAATAAGAAAAATATTCATGTATTTTTGAACTAAAGGGCAGGATTCACTGGACAAGACTCATCAGCAGAAGCCCTGAGTAAATGACTTCTGTTCGTGCAATGAAGTTTTCCCTTCTCCTCCTTCCACACCTCTGAAATTGGGTTGTAGGTGGGAGGCTGAGAGAACCCTCAGAACTGTGCAGGGAGCGGGGGACAGTTCCATCTGGCAGGCTGAAATACATGACATTGAATTATACCCCCCGTTTCCTTTTCCACACTTTATGTTGTGTGCGCTGCCTTTCACTAAGAATCAAGGTACAAATGCTGTTTCTAAAACTTAATTACTTTAGTTCTTGTACTTTTTAAACCCCCCCATTGGCTTAACTCTGCATGTTCATGTCTAAGGTAGAAAATAATACAGTAGTACCTCAGGTTAAGTACATAATTCGTTCTGGAGGTCCGTTCTTAACCTGAAACTGTTCTTAACCTGAAGCACCACCTTAGCTAATGGGGCCTCCTGCTGCTGCTGTGCCACCGGAGCACAATTTCTGTTCTCATCCTGAAGCAAAGTTCTTAACCTGAAGCACTATTTCTGGGTTAGCGGAATCTGTAACCTGAAGCGTATGTAACCCGAAGTACCACTGTAATTGTCTGCCAGCATAACACTGGATTAAACAAACTTATTAAAGTCTTTGTTCAACTCACATGCACTCTTTGAGAAAGTATTGGAAGCTGACACACTGTAGAACACTGTATGTGTTTGCACACAGTCTACTATAGTAGTGAAGATTTGCTCAATTTCTTTTAATAACCTTTGTGGGACAGGCCCTGTCCTAGAGCACTCCCCACACTGCCAAACTCGGAAACAGCAGCAAGAAAATTCAGCCTTGAGAGATATAGAGTAGGATCATGCAGTCCATCATGGGGGAAACCTATACTTCTCCTTTTTTGACAATATATTTAAGAAGACCGATGTGAAGGAGGAAACAGTGTATTATTCTTTGTGTGCTTTGAAAAGTTCCTATAATAAATGTGTGGACTTAGTTCCTGGTGAGCTTTTGCAAGTAAAATACAGAAGTGAAAAATGAAAGCTTCTATGTGTTAGAAATTCACAATGTTGCTAAATCTGTCAGACACTTTTTATTACAGAAAAATTATAAGAACGGAGCAAAAAACAAAACAAAAATCCAACAGTAAATGTCTAGATGTGGGCTAAAGTGTCTCTTAAAATGGTAAATATGACAGATGAGTGGCTAGATTGAGCACCTTAAGGGGAATATGGGTGCAGTTTTCTGATTCAAAATCTTTTTATGATCTTCATTTTATGTGATTTCTTTTCTGGCCCTTTCTGTGCAGGAAGGATGATTGACATCCTAAACACCGCAATTCTCTGTAAGCAAAACACTACTAATGTTTGACAGCCATCCTTAATCTTCTAGCTCAGAATTTTAATACAGTACTATTTTCTTTTAATGTTTTATACTGGCTAACTTTACTTTCAGATAATCCATCTGGGCAATGCTCATCAGTGTTGAGGGACAGCTTTCATTTCTCTAGAAAGCTGTGGGCCAGATATCACTCATTAGTTACCGTAGTAACTTGGCATCCACACTTAACAGGAAGTCGCAGGCAGCAGCAATTTTAGTTTTTTCATAGAAGGAATATGCGCCACCCAAGCTTTCTGGTTCCTAATATCCCTTCAAGGGGAAGGGATTCAAAATCCAGTTCCAGCCCATTGTACCAGATTGTCTAGTGAATACTACTAGATCTGGACTTTTGTGCATCTGACTTGGTATTTTCAATGTCTTCTGTAGTGCCACATTTTGGGTGGAAAATGAGCATTCTTACTACAGTGGTACCTAATTCGTTCTGGAGGTCTGTTCTTAACCTGAAACCATTCTGAGGTACCACTTTAGCTAATAGGGCCTCCCGCTGCCGCCACGCCACCTGTGCACGATTTCTGTTCTTATCCTGAGGTAAAGTTCTTAACCTGAGGTACTACTTTCGGGTTAGCGGAGTCTGTAACCCAAAGCGTTTGTAACCCGAGGTGTTTGTAACCTGAGGTACCACTGTATATTCAAAGTAGCTCTCTAGCCAAAGGTGAATTGTACCCAATTACCTGCCCAATCCTAGGCAAGCCCTTGCAGAGCTTGTCTGAGGTACAGGGTGGGAGTCTAGTTGGAATTAAGTTATAAACTGAAACAAAAAAAACAGCTGGTTCCTGGCAGGGGGCCCCAGCCACCTTAACCCTCCAAGGCAAGAATACCCTACTCTCCACCCCCTGCACATGCCTGTTCCTAGATACACTGCCAGTGTTTTTACATACAGTGGTACCTCGCAAGACGAAATTAATTCGTTCCACGAGTTTTTTCTTCTTGCGAGTTTTTTGTCTTGCGAAGCACGGTTTCCCATAGGAATGCATTGAAAATCAATCAATGCGTTCCTATGGAAACCGCCTTCAGACCAGGTCCGGGGACAGTCTGTCCCCCGACCTCTTCTGAAGGCTGGGGGGGGGACAAGGGCTTTTCTTCCCACCGCCAGCCTTCAGAAGGCTGTTCTGAAGGCTGGCGGTGGGAAGAAAAGCCCTTCTCCCCACCTCCCGCCCCGCAAGCTCCGGGGACAGGAGGGCTTTGCTGCCGACCGCCAGCATTTTAAAAGCCCCCGGGACAGTGGAGACTTCTCCGCTGTCCCGGGGGCTTTTAAAATGCTGGGGGACGGCAGCGAAGGTTTCGCTGCCGCCCGCCAGCATTTTAAGATTGCCCGGGACAGTGGAGAAGTCTCCGCTGTCCCGGGAAGGCAGGCGGTCGGGAGCAAAGACTTTTGCCCCCCGCCGGCCTTCAGAAGAGGTCCAGGACCTCTTCTGAAGGCCGGCGGGGGACAAAAGTCTTTGCTCCCGACCGCCAGCATTTTAAAAGAGGTCCCCGGAGATTTCCCTATGGGCTTTCTTCTTGCGAAGCAAGCCCATAGGGAAATTCGTCTGGCGAAGCACCTCGAAAAACAGAAAACTCTTTCTTCTTGCGAGTTTTCCTTCTTGCGAGGCATTCGTCTTGCGAGGTACCACTGTACTTTCTTTGCAGAAGCTCAAAGCTATTTTAACCTAATAACAATCCTGTGGATAGGGATGTGGGTGGTGCTGTGGGTTAAATCACAGAGCCTAGGACTTGCCGATCAGAAGGTTGGCGGTTCAAATCCCCGCGATGGGGTAAGCTCCCATTGCTCGGTCCCTGCTTCTGCCAACCTAGCAGTTCGAAAGCACGTCAAAGTGCAAGTAGATAAATAGGTACTGCTCCGGTGGGAAGGTAAACGGTGTTTCCATGCGCTGCTGTAGTTCGCCAGAAGCAGCTCATTCTTGCTGGCCACATGACCTGGAAGCTGTACGCTGGCTCCCTCGGCCGATAAAGCGAGATAAGCACCGCAATCCCAGAGTCGGTCACAACTGGACGTAATGGTCAGGGGTCCCTTTACCTTTAATCCTGTGGATAGGATTACACTGGAAGTTAGTGACTTGCCTAGGGTAACCTAGTAAACTTTTTAGCTAAGGTTTGAACCTGCGTTTATTGCATCCAAATTAATATTACAGTCACTATTATCTCACTGCTTGTGTGACGAACTGTGATTTGGTCCTGGTTTTATGCTGCAGACTGTGTCAGAGATACTCGTGTGAAAACAGTTATTGTGAAGTCTTCCCATACATGTGTGTGCTTTTATAAACACATGAGCACACACATTCTGTCTGTCTCAAAGGGAACAGGAAGTGGGGTTATTTGTTATTGTTATTTCTGAAGTTGCCATACCTCAGTGGTGAATCACAGTCAAAGGTTCACAAAGCAAACTTGCTATAAAATAAATGAGGGAGGAAACACTGCTTTCTACCTTCCTGACTTCCTGTGCTTTTCTGCATGCTTCTGTTTAGCCTTTGCACTATTTTTATTCCCATCACTCACTAGTTTATTCGGGTAACTAGGCTTTATACAGTTCACTTAATTTAATTCTTCCTTAAGTTATTTCTTTTTCCTCCAGTCTGATGTAGATTTTGGAAGGTGATGATTTCCCTGGGCTACTTAATGTTAAAACTGTACTTCGTTGATCTTCACTTTTTCTCTTCCTTCCTGTGCCATTTTGTTCTTCTACAAACAGCTGTTTCTCCTCTTATTTTCCATTGCACCTGGATTTCTCATTTGCGTGCATGAATTTCCCTGTCTTCCTATTTACTTGCAACACTTCTCACATATGAAAACTACAGATCTGGCTGATTTAAAGAGTTTAAATACTCTGAGTTCTGTATTTTAATATTAGTATTTGAAACTGCTATTTCACTAATATTATAAAGGTAATAAGCAGTAAAACATACTGTTATTCATCTCAATATGATCAAAGGAAAGTATCCCTTCCTGTAAAACGTTGTTCCTAAAAGTCCTCTAGGCTGAGTGTTTGTGAATATGTTCTAGTGCAGGAGTAGCCAATGTGGCAATCTCCAGATGTGTTGGACTACAAATTTCATCACCTCCAGCTGTTATGACCAACAACCAGGGATGATGAGAGTTGTAGTACACAACTCCTGGAGGGCACCACACTGGCTTTCCCTACCCTAGTGAGCTCACATTTACAGTGTTGCCTGTTTCACCTTTCAGTGATCAAAGAAGAAAAGTCACAAAAATAGATCTAGCCACCCAGTAGAACAAATAATATCTATGAACATGGTGAGAGAGGAAGAAATCAATCTGTTGTCAAACTATGTTGTTTCCACCCACAAAATAAAGCCATTCCTCTTCAAACATTCTGTCAAATTAAATATCTATCTATCTTTATGGCGGTGATGTGGAATAGAGTGGAATGGTGAGCAAAGACTGCAGAATATAATTTTCTTCCAGATAAATCCCAGTTGCTGAAGTAATTGATTTAAGGGCAGATCTTCAAAAGTTTGCTTCACCCTGAATCTTTAATTCACATACTCTCAAATTGCAAACCAACAGTGGAATAAAAATTACCACCAGGGGCAATTCACTTCACATTCAGCCCATTTTTTTATCACGGGTTCTGCTTTTAGGCAGCACAAAAGTCAGTTTCCCCTGTAAGTTTATATCTTACAGAAAAACAAGATGGAGATGAGGCAGTGAAGTCACCCCGGCCTTCTTAATTGCTTTCATAGTAGTACCTCAAATATTTGGGTAATTATTATTATTTAAATAAGAGTTGGCAAAGCTCAAGTCTGCCTGAAAGCCTCTCAGATAAGCCTCAGTCCATTCTGTGTATGTTTGTGTAGAGTTGTTACTCAGTGGTGTGTTCAGAGGTGTGTGTTCTTCACAATTGAGGTGTTCCATACCTGAGTGGTAGCAGTATGGTAGTTTTGAAAGACAACACTTTTCAAAAATGGGTATGAAAAAATACTTTAAATGAATGTATGCTTTTATAGCAGTGATTCTTAAAAATGGATGTGGACCTTTTTAGGAAACTGTGAACAGTTTTCAGGGAAGGTTTAAGCTTTCCGTCCATCTTTTCCCAGTGATTTTACAAGATGCAATGTGTCATCATATGGGTCCATTACACAGAGCTGACATGCTCAATGAGGTAGACTGAAGCAGCTGCCTTGGGCTTTGGAATCCTATGGAACAGCAGCCCATGGGCACCTTATCCTCCCCTGCCACGCAACCCCAGTAAGCTAGGCTTTGGCAGGGGCTGCCACTGCCAATACACAGTAGATTGTGTGTGATATCACTACAGATGCTAACCAATAAGGCCATCTCTATGTGTATGATGAGAAGCATTTTCTGTTTTATTTTTACAGGGAAAGATTCATAGTACACAGCAACTAGTTATGTCCCCAGTAGCTGTGCAGCAGCTTAGATCGTACTGATAACACATGAAGGGCTCTTTGTATTTCATTTATCTAAAAAAGCAAAGAAAAGGAAGACTATCATTTGCATTTCAGTTAATTGTGCTGTGTTGGAAGGAGTCTGGATTGTGTGCAGGGGATGGTAGCATACTCAAGGGGGAGCAAAGGGGGAAGTTAATGGGGCTTGTTGGCATTTTTATATATTGAAAAATAAAATGGTAGCAGACGCAGAACTACGTACATCTGTTTTTCATTAGAACACTTTGTTGGGCCTCCCCTTTAAATAGTACTATAGTTTAAACAATTGTGTTTTATTATGTCATCATAAAAAGCGGGGAGGGTGATCCACTACATCATTAGGTATATATTTTTGTTATTACACTCAACATAAAGGCAAGATGCATTCCACTGTAAACTTTGCCAGGTTTTTAGTTCTTTCAAAAAAGTAGTTGCAGCCGTTTCCCATTATCTGGCTGTTGATATGGCCTTGCTGAAGAATATGCAAGAGTGTCTGGATTGACCATGTAGACAGTACTGTAGCTAGCCAGGAACATGTCTGAAGGAGCTCTTTAAAAGGGCTCAGTACACTATTGGCAAGCAAGCTGAACTGTGACAATGCCGCCATTTGTTGTCGCACTGCTTTCAGTGCCATAAATCTCTTCACTGTTAGAAGACTGTCTAGTTGGTGCTAGTTGAAATTTGTCTGCTGTGGTAAACTTCCTTCCTCTTAAATAAATAAATAGACTATATTTATTCACAGCTTATTTCTCTTGCTTGAAGGCTCACCTCTCCCATACTTTGTTGCAAACAACATTGATCTTGTTCTACATCTGAAGTGGGCAATGAAGAAAATGGCTGTGGTCACATCTTTATATTTCTCAGATGAGAAACTGCTCCTCTCACTCTCTGAAATGGTTCAGACATTATACCCTAGTGAAAATTCCCAGCCTATTTAGTTTTTGCCGTGAACCTCTCCTAGTTAGTTCAGAAGGGAACACTAATGAATGAAAGCTGTACTGTATTTATTTGACCATGGTGCAACACTAGGCATTTGATTTTAAGCACTCCCCTTC
The DNA here is from genome assembly GCF_027172205.1 of Podarcis raffonei. Classification (NCBI taxonomy): domain Eukaryota; kingdom Metazoa; phylum Chordata; class Lepidosauria; order Squamata; family Lacertidae; genus Podarcis; species Podarcis raffonei. The sequence continues at coordinate 49,687,267 of NC_070608.1, read as the reverse complement.
ATTTCCCCCAGGTATTTAGGGAGATACAGCATTCAGATGAAATTTGGATGTTCTAGTTAATTTGCTTCTTTTAAATCACATTGAGGAGGAAAACTAAGGCTGGATTGAAAGTTGTCTGCAGAATAGAATGCCCCCTAACCCTAATTAATACCACAAATTGTTACATGCTCAAGGCTAAATTAAATAATAGGTTTTGTTGTATTCAACTAAATTTCACTCAGAGCAGACCCACTGAAATTAATGGTTCAAAGTGAGTGATGGCTATTAATATCAATGGGTCTACTCTGAGTAAACTTTTGTTTAATGCAGCGTAAAGTTTGGATGTTGAAGTGCATGCTTGCATTTTGTGAACTAGGCCCACCAGCCATGTATTGTGTTCTGCCATGTGCTTAGTGATCACCCTGTTCTTAAGTGTACCAGGGAAGCAAGAAAATTGAGAGTTTTAGTGAGACCTTTTGGTTGGCTGCCATACACAGCTGGTGGGCTGCATTCTGCTTGGTGAGTTGCAGGTTGTACAGGCTTGACTTGATGCGGAACAATTTCCCCCTTTTTAAGATATAGATATATAAAACCAAAAAATGTAGGCTACAAGCGTAAGTGCACTTTGAAGTAGCACTGCTCATATAAATGGTGTGTATGTGCATTTCACAGGCATATTTGATACAAGAGTCACATGCTGTATTGCATCAGAAAGGTTTGATTAATTTCCATGGATCTGCTCTGGAATTCACCATTTATATTCCACTTCTAATTATGAAGATGCTTTTTAAATTGTCATGTTCATCCACCTGCCAGGTCTGTGAGATAGATCACTATTATTCCTGTCTCATAGAAACTCTCCAGAATGTTTGGAATCCTGAATACACGTGTAACAATTTTCAGCCGTTTAGTTTCTGTTGAAGTTGCATAACTTGCAATGAGTTTGGGGAAATCTGGTGATCTTTGAAGCTCAAATAAGAGTTCTCTTGAAAATCATCTGAGAACAGAAGTTGCTTACATGCTGCAAAATACTTTTGAAGGTTGAGATTGGCTTCCTCAGAGGTGGTAGCTGTCCAGTTCCAAGGCAGTAGGGGAGAATGGCATTTAAGGCTGTGGTCCTTTCTTTTTCAGCCTAGCATGACTTCTGCTTCCTTCGATGCTATGCGGAAATTGCATTGATCACAGAGACGGTTGTTGTGCCCTGAAGCCCCAGAGGACAGAGACTTCTTGTGTGGGCTGTCTTGATTTCAAATATATCTATTTAGAGTCAGACCTATGTTGGACCAAATCTCAGTACATACACACAGTATGTGTGCAATTTTCTGACATAAGACTCTTCAACAAGGCTCCTTTATGAGAAAGAGCTAAATATAATCAATCAATCAATCAATCAATCAATCAGAGTGCTTGTGTTTTGCACTGTTAAAGTATAAAAACAAAGCAAAAAATAAATAAAACCAGAGCTTGTTATTAAGAGTTTCTGTAATGGTGCAGGTCCATTAGTCAATTCTGGGTAATAGTTACTAAAACAGTAATTGTTCTTCACAATCTGGATCTTCCAGAAATGTTTGAATTAATTGTCCTTGCCTTCATTGCTAAACTGATTGTTAAATGGTACATTTTTGGATGACTAGCTTTTCTGATTTTGGTGAGAGTTTCTTGAACTTTTAGCAAAACCAATAATTGTCTAATCTAGAAGTCGTCAGAGCATAGATGAGAGTAGCCCTGTCTGTCTTACAGCACTGAGTGCAGCTGGCAACCCAGCAGAAATTGATTAAAGGCATTCTAGGTCACAGCTGCCTTGTAGCATTGCTGGAGCCATGAATAGTCCCATACTGCAAACCTGACCCTTCAGGGTGAATGTGTCCATACCGAAGAGCAACTGACTGTTTTATTAAACCCCCTCTGCACCAATCACTGTATTTTTTAGATTAAACTTCGTTCAAACTTATCCAGTCTGATCTTAATACACAGCCTACTGAAGCCTCACAGAATTTCTGCTGGATGGCTGAGACTGATCCTTCTATCATTGCTGTTACCAGATTCCTTTCCACTTACTTCCTTTTCAGACCAATCTGGCAATTGCACTCTCCCCTGGGTGCAGTGGATTGGCAGCAGCACTTGCTAGTGATCCTCCTCTCTGCCTGCCTTCCATTGCCATCCTATTGGGCTCAAGAGAGTGAGTGGGCAAATGAGCAAATGCTAGTAGTGCCTGTTCCTCATCCAGAAGAGAAGCAACTGGAGAGCACTGGTAATAGTAGTGGTAAGGAGCTCAACTGGCACAGGTATTGTGTTAGTACATGTGTGCATGTGTGCCAAAATTGAGCTACTGACAGCCCAACTTTCCTCATTTCCATCAACGTATTTTGGGATGAAAACACTGAAAGTCTCTTGATCAGGTGTCCCAAACACCTAATTAGTCTTGGGTGAGATGGAATAGTGTTTCCTTTAAGTCACAGCAGGGGGGTGACTTTATAGTTGGGAATGGAATCTATAGTTAGAAATCCAGTTGATTAAAAGAGATCTGAGTCTAGAATCAAATTATTTAGTGTGTGTGTGTAACTCTGGCGGTTATGCAATTTTATAGCAAAGTACTAGCAGTTCTTGAGAAGAGAATCCAAAGGGAAGCAAAGCAATACGTTTGGCATCAGTTTGACTGCAGGAAGGAAGTGTATAAGATGCCACCCAACCGTCTTAGGGACTCTACTCTGGATTTGTGTAGGGTTTACTCCTTAGCCTCCTCCCACAAGATGTCCCACAAGACACCAGAAATTTAGGATCAGAGTTTTCCTTCTCTTAGATGGGTTATTTTCCAAAGTTGATGAACCCATCTACCCCTCATTTTCCTCTACAGCACGTGTAGAAACCACCTTCTTGACTTTTGTACGCACTATTGGTTTCATCTGCTCAGTCTTTAGGAGCCTGTCTGAAACCACTGTGAATTGGTGTAGCAAGTCCTGAAACAGATTGTATGACTGAAAGACAAATTTTTAAAACCTAGACAATATTTTGTGCCAGAAGAGTATAAACATTATTCGGATGTTGGTGTTTTTTATGGCGAGGGGTAAAATTCTGATGTTACTGTGCTTAATTGTAAGTTCATAATTTGTGATAAACGTCTCTTGTCTTGTACTTCACTGGGAAGTCTTAGGAACCGTGGGCTGTGTTTGCCCCACAGGATGATCTTGAGTTGCTAAGGTGAAGTCACTCTGATCCTGAAAGTTTTGTGGGTGGGAGACAACATGGGCTTTGTATGTAAGCCACTTTTGACTCTTTGAGGAAGGGAAGGTATAAGTGCAGTATATAAATACAGGTCTGGCATACAAAATTGTACTCCATCTCCCAGCTAGCAGTAGCCCAAATTGTTATACCTTGTGCTAACTCACTGCAGAAAGTACTCACATCCATGTATAAAATCAGTAAACAGCAGCAAACACTATATTCTCAAAGTCCAATAGCTCACTTAAAAAGCTTAGTTGCTACTCAAAAAATAATGAAAGGGAATGAAATGAATCTTGCCTTTATCAATAAAAATCCTTTCTTTGTTCATTCATAAAATTCTCTGGTGAACTTACTGAGATCATTGTTTTGCCCCATGCTACACAGGGCTTTAACAAATTCTGAGGCTGTTCTTTAATTGATCTTTTTGGGTGCACTGTGATTAAATTCTAGGAAATTGCTAAGCTGTGACTCACATCATAAAATCCAATTAGTGGTTGGTTGACAGTTTGTCTCCCAGTTCAAGCGTCCAAGTTTCTTTTAATACCACATCAGTATATAGGTTATTGCTGGCAAAAGTCTTGAGTTTATTTTGTAAAAGAATGTTACACATAGTCAAAAGTTTACTTTGGACACTGCTATAACTAAGGCATTTTTGTTTTAGCAAAGCATGCTTTGGTTTTGTCACTTTTGGCTTCGTTTTATGGGTTCAAGTGCATATTTAAGTGTTGGGGTGAAAAGGTTTTCTGTAACAAATAAATAAATAAATAAATGTGTCTTAAAAATGAACTGTTGTTAAATATGTTAGCCCCCAAAGAACCCAGGGCAGCAAACAGATACACAATTTAAAAATAAAACAAAGCAAACACATTCTAAAACAGTTAAAACATTTTATAAACAAATACAATTAAAAACATCTAAAAGCAGTTACAGTTAAATACCCTTTGCTATTATAAAGATTCATAAAATTGTGTGTGGGGAGGGGCATTCAGTCATGAATTGCCAAAGCAGATATTGTATAGCCTGAGAGGCTGATTTTGCCAGGGGACACAGTTACATGTTCCCATTTTTCATGGCTAAAGTATAGACAGTCATACTCGGGTATGTTCCCCCAACCTCTTTGGGTGAACAAAGTACACAATAATGTTTGGGGGTGTTTCTCCATCATATTTGGGCAAGTACTTAAAGTTTATGTACCCAATATCTCATCACTTTGACTTTGTTTTTAGTGTGGCTGTTGGTGAGAACTACAAGTTATAATGGGCCTCAGAAAAGTAGATGTGTGTTCCTTCATTTTTTATTATTCTGTATTGCCTGGGAAGAGAATATGCTGTAGCGAGAAGCATGGCTCATATCCCACTATCACCTTATAGATACACATCTTCCCAATCTGAAGCCTCCCCAAATTGTGTGGAGACACTTGCACCAACTGTTGGGAGCCCGGGCACCCACAATTTTCTGTGCTGGGCCTCTGACGCAACTTCCGGTGCCTCACGAGGCCCCAGAAGTTGCATCGGAGGCCTCACAGGGCTTCAGAGGTAATACTGAAGGCCTCACAGGGAAGTCACATCTGAAGCCCAATGGTGCTTTGGACATTGCATCTGAGACCTCACAAGACCTTCTATGCAACTTCCGAGACTCCCAAGGAGCTGCTAGAGTGCGTGTGATGTAATGTGCCGTCAGATGTCATATTACTTACGTCACGTGCACCACTGGGCACCCACAATCTGGGGCCAAGTCGGTGCCCCTGTGTGGAGATTATGTCTAAGATACCTATTTGAATGAGATGAAGTACAGTGATACCTTGGAAGCCAAATGCCTTGGCTCTCGAACAAATCGGCTCCTGAATGATTGAAACCCAGAAGTGAGTATTCCGGTTTTCAAACGATTTTCAGAAACTGAATGTCCGGCATGGCTTCCACGGCTTCCGGACGCTCCTGCAGCCAATCAAAAGCCACACTTTGGTTTTTGAACAGTTCCGAGGGTCGAACGGACTCCCGGAATGCATTCTGTTCAAGAACCAAGGTGCAACTGTAATGAAAAGCAGAGGAGTGAGCCACCTGCACTTTTACTTGTACCTCTCACATATATTTTATATGTGAAAGCGCATGGGGGAAGGACAAAATATGTATATGTATATGTATGCCAGGGCTGGCTGGACACTGCCAGCACTGTGACACTTGTTAATGAGAATATTAGAATGGGGATTTTTGTACTCTTTTCAAAGTTAATTTGTTGTTGTTGTTTAGTTGTTTACTCGTGTCCGACTCTTCGTGACCCCATGGACCAGAGCACGCCAGGCACTTCTGTCTTCCACTGCCTCCCGCAGTTTGGTCAAACTCATGCTGGTAGCTTCGAGAACACTATTCAACCATCTTGTCCTCTGTCGTCCCCTTCTCCTTGCGCCCTCCATCTTCCCCAACACCAGGGTCTTTTCCAGGGAGTCTTCTCTTCTCATGAGGTGGCCAAAGTACTGGAGCCTCAGCTTCACGATCTGTCCTTCCAGTGAGTACTCAGGGCTGATTTCCTTAAGGAATTGATAGGCTTGATCTTCTTGCAGTCCATGGGACTCTCAAGAGTCTCCTCCAGCACCATAATTCAAAAGCATCAGTTCTTCGGCGATCAGCCTTCTTTATGATCCAGCTTTCACTTCCATACATCACTACTGGGAAAACCATAGCTTTAACTATACAGACCTTTGTTGGCAAGGTGATGTCTCTACTTTTTAAAATAAAGTTAATTTAGACCACCTTATAACAAAAACAGATGATAATGATAGTATATTGGCTACACTAGCTTCCTATACCAGAAAATGCCTGAATCGGCTCTTAAGCATTGTGTTTTTGGTTTTAGTTCTGTACTGAAAGCAGTAGTTTGCTAGGGAACCTTTTTTTTATAAGTCTATTGTTAAGGTACTTGTTGCTTATGTATTTAATTATAAATGTGTGGTTCCACGAAATGGACAGATGGTGGGGAATGGGTCTTTCCCTTCCTGCTTGTTGGAGGCAGCCTATTATAATGATTGTTATTATTGATTAATTAAATTTCTATACTGCCCTTCATCTGAGGACCACCGGGCAGTTTACAATATAAAAATACATATCATAGTAACAAACAAAAACAGCACCTCCCTATACAGTTTAAAAGTCCATTGATTGTTCAATTAGGCAAAGGCCTGGTAGAAGATTAATGTTTTTGCCTGGGGCCTAAATATACACAAAGACAGTGCCAGGCGGGCCTCCCTGGGAGGAGCATTCCTAGAAGATTGTGCCTGTATTCCTAGTCTTTCAACACTGGAAGACAGATACTAATCTGAGCGGTGCAATATTTGAGGTTCATTAGTGTACTGATGCTTGACTTTCTGGATCCAACACTGATCATATCTACTCAATTATTTCAACAGAGAATTGTGATTTGAAAAGCAACCTGCATATTTCTTAGACTCTATCGGAGTTTCTTATACAGCAGTATCTTCTCTTACTCTTTATTTTACCTATTTAGATATCATATCACCCACTATGCCCATGTCATATGTATTGCAGCCGCTGTTAATGGAGCAGCAAGTAGGGAGGAGGGGTCATGGAATCAGAGGGTTGGAAGGGTCCCAGGGTCATCTAGTCCAACCCCCTCCCCCACAGTGCAGGAATCACAGCTAAAAATTCCTGACTGATGGCCATCCAAACTCCATTTTAACACCTCCAATGACGGAGAGTCCACCACCTTCTGAGGTCATGAACAGAATGGACAAAATCCAAAAAGATTTTCAGGCCACTTTATGTTTGTGCATAAATCTTTCTTTCAAACTATCAAACACAAGATGTAAAACGTTCCATTCTTACTTCTGACATACATTAGGAACAATGTTGTTATATTGGCATATTCTTGATCTTCTATACTGCAGCCCCCTTCAGCCCTTGTTGTGTTCAGCAAGGCTGGGAGTGGAGTGAGTCAATGCACATGCTGGCATTACAACAAATTCTAAATGCCTGAAGAGGTCTTAAGTCTATCAATATTATTTGTTTCCCTTCTAGTGAGGGATGATCTTGAATTGATGGTAAAGGCAGTTGGAATAAAGGAAACCATGAAGAAGGAGCTGAAGAGGAGGACATGATTTGAGACTTGAGAATGAAACATTTAATGGACGATACAGCTGTCACAAAAATAGTAAAACAGTAATCCAAAGAAGAATGCTTTGGATTGAAAATTGTCAAACTGAAGCTACTGTGGATACTGTAGAATGCTGCCTTTGGATTATGCTATCTGCCAATGGTTCACAAATAATGAAGATAATAGTAACCCATGTCCTTAGCACTATTTTCTCAAATCAGGCCCCCCTGTGGTAGGTCATTCTTTCTTCTGATTATGTGCTGTCCAAAGGCTTTTCAGGTGATAGCATTGCAACCTGCTATAATCTTTATTTTTGGAGTGCCTTTTCACATGCTATGTTTCCAACTGGGGTTTAAACCTCTGTAGTGGAAGTCAGCTAGATGAAATATTACTGCATCTGAATTGCCTCTCACTAATTGGATACCAGTACTGGAGACCATTGCCTACTATGTTAAGTGACCCCGATAGAGATAATTGACTTGGACACATTCTGCGCTACACCTTTGAACTCCTTTAGCAACATTACTTGGACTCAATCTGAAACCACTGCTTTCAGTTCTAAGTACCCTTATGAATAAAATCCATTGACTCCTACAGGAATTACTCACTAGCAGGTAGGTGGGGATGTAGTCTTTTACAAATATTCTGTGTACCTTGTTCTGTTCTTCAGTGTATAATTTGAAAATGGCAGCTTAGTTCCAGTGAACTATATTTATTTTGACATTTGGATTGATAGAAACAAAGTAATACAAACACCAAAGGTAGTGATTATGACTCAGTGTCTTGCTGCAGACTTCTGCTGGTAAATTTGCAGCTGTTACAGTTCAAAATACTGTTTCACAGTTTGTTTAAAATTGTACTGCATATTAGCCTAGTACATATTGAACAAGGAAGGTATATTACAGGCTTGTAAATTATCTCCTTGATAATTTTTTTGCCCTTAATCTTAGCTTTTTTGTGATGAGGCCACCAGAACCGTAAACAGTATTCCACACCATAGGTTTATAGAATGCCATTATGATATTGGTGGTTTTATTTTGCAATTCCAGGTAACCACAAACGTTCAGTATATATATATATGAAACCAGCATGCCTTTCACACAGGGAGGACCCAACAAACAACTCTCCCTTTCCCGGCTCTTATTCAGCGAAGATCTATAGTAATACAACAAAGAGAGTGCCCTTACTACTTTCCCAAGGGCCCTTGCTAGAAGTGCCCCACCACCCATTAAAGAACCTCTTTTTTCTGTGACTAAAACATCCAGTGCCTTCCCAAGGTAGCACCCAGAAATGGCTCATGGTTCAGGAAATCAAGCCAGAAAAGGTACCGTTTCAAAATGAATAGCAATATCTCATTTCTTACTCCTATGCTACCCCTGGTTTCTTACCTAATAACAAGCACCGAGTTAGCAGTAAGGGAGAAGTCTTTCTGTTGATATTATTCAATTATAATTTGACAGGTGCACAAAGAATTTATAAAACATTGTAATTATGTAAAGCACTGCTGTGCTGGCATCCTTAGTGGAACATGGACTTACATTTTAGGAAATCACAGTTTGAAAGTCTAGAGATTCATTTCACCCCAGCTATGTCGTGCTTCCCCCAGGCATCAGGTACATAAGAAATAACGGCAAAGTGTGGTCTAAACCACTGAGCCTAGGGCTTGCCACTGGAAGGTTGGCGGTGCGAATCCCCGCGACCAGGTGAGCTCCCTTTGCTTGGTCCCAGCTCCTGCCCACCTAGCAGTTCGAAAGCACGTCAAAGTGCAAGTAGATAAATAGGTACCGCTCCAGCGGGAAGGTAAACGGAGTTTCCGTGCGCTGCTCTGGTTTCACTAGAAGCGCTTAGTCATGCTGGCCACATGACCCGGAAGCTGTACGCCGGCTCCCTCGGCCAATAAAGCGAGATGAGCGCTGCAATCGCAGAGTCGTTTGTGACTGGACTTAACTGTCAGGGGACCTTTACCTTTACCTTTTTAATTTGAAATGAAAACAGGTTTTGTGTGTGTCATGACATTATGAAAGTGTGCTCAGAATCATGGAACTTCATTGTGTGTGTGCTCGCATGTTTGTAGGTACTGTATTAGTATCAGATGGCTTTTAAATTTGTTAATTCTGGAAAGATAGCTAATAAATATCTGTATGAAACAAATCAATATGTAATGCCCAAATGAATGCAATTTGCAGCACAATCCTTTGCATGTCTCCTCATAATTAAATTTCACTGAGCCCTCTGGGGCATCCTCCTAAGTAGGTAGGTATAGGATTGCAACCTTAATCTACTTTTCCTGCAGATATTTAATAAAACACTAAGTAAATACAATGATAAGTAAATACAAAGATAAATAGACAAGATGTAAACTTTAAAAAATCTCTTATTTTTATGTAGCTACAGATAAAACACTGAAATAAAAATTGTGGTCAGCTATTTATTTTTGCTACACTTGATCTCATGTGTTTGTTCAGGCCTGTGCCATTGCAGTATTTTTCTTCTACTGGATATTTGTATTTGGATTAATAGTGAAGTAAGCCTTACTTTATTAACAATATTGTTAACAGGGGATGCTGCTTTAGGACCAAAGTAATGCTGCATCCCAAAAATTCTCTTTCCTATTGAGCTGTGGGACTTGCATATTTTATGACCTGTTCCTCATATCCTGTTAAATGGGAAATGGATGTTATTTCAAAGGTGAGCTTGTGCTAACCACCCTTGTTGTTCAGTGACTGAGACAACCAAGCTGTCAGTCATAAGACTATGACCTCACTTAAGGCAATCTTTAGTTGCTTCCTTAAAAGGTCACCAAGCTTAAAGCACTATTGTGGATCAGTAAATCAATGGGCTGGCATTGTGTTGTGCTTATTCTGCTGTCTAGCAAATCCATGGATTTTTTTTACCTTCTGTCTTCTCAGGATTCCTTCATCCAGGGGACACATAAGAGAATGATGGCTGCCTTAAAGGGGGACATTAATTGCTTTATTACGCCTACATCATATAGGGCTTTCTTTTACATTGAATTTTGGATTTGTGGTGAATGTGTGTGTGTAATAATACTGCATTCCTCTCCTTATCATGAGTTGCCATACTTGTTTTAGGTGTAAGATGCCTAAACTTTTGGAAATCTATTTACCAATTGTCATGTGCTTATATGAATATGTTCACTGGTACTTCTTCAGTCCAAGCTATTATAGCCTGGCCATACGATCTAAGATGGACCAAAAGCATAGCTTCCAAGAAGCAGGAAAGCATGCACCTAACCTAGACAAAAGGGACGCGGGTGGCGCTGTGGATTAAACCACAGAGCCTTGGACTTGTTGATCAGAAGGTTGGCAGTTCGAATCCCCGCGATGGGGTGAGCTCCCATTGCTTGGTCCCTGCTCCTGCCAACCTAGCAGTTCGAAAGCAAATCAAAGTGCAAGTAGATAAATAGGTACTGCTCCGGCAGGAAGGTAAATGGTGTTTCTGTGCGCTGCTCTGGTCATGCTGGCCACATGACCCGGAAACTGTACGCCAGCTCCCTCGGCCAATAAAGCAAGTTGAGCACCGCAACCCCAGAGTCAGTCATGACTGGACCTAATGGTTAGGGGTCCCTTTACCTTTGACCTAGACAAATTCCCAGGTAGTTGCATGTTTTCGGAACATAAACTAATTTCAAATATTCTCTACAGATGGTATGATCTTTCCTCTGTATACCAGTCTTCTCTTTGTATTGTATACTTCAGTAATCCCTTTGAAATTTGCTGCTCTTTAAGAGCTTAATCCATCATTCTTTGTTTGTCTGGGATTGCTAATCTCCGTAGAACCTGCATGATTCATGTCAATGTTACATCAGTTGCCCAAAACTGTTAAGTTAGAGGAGTTCCTGGTTACAGTCTCTGAAACTCTTGCTTCTCTGGTTCTTCACCAGTGCTTGCTCCTGAGACTCCTATGCCCACACAGTGCCTTATCTTCATGGCAACCAACATCATGTTTCCATGATGATTGGGAAGCTGTATTGAGTTAAGAAAGCCACAGCCTGTCTCTTGGCACTGTATAAGCCACAATGGACACATAATTCTATTCTGGCCCAACTTCACTTGGCTGCTGTTTGTTCAGGACCATTTCAAAGTGTAAACATTAATTATTTTTAAAGTATACCGTAGTCTGTGTCCTGAAAAACTTTGGGAATGTCTCCTCCTTTATGTTTGCCTTCTCCCTTAGATGTGCAGGGAGAGGCACTGATCTGGGTCTTTGCTTTCCCATGAGATCTAGACATAAGATGATAAGGACATAGGAAGCTGCTTTAAATGAACTCCATCAAGCTACATATTGTCTACACTGATTGGCAAAGAGTCTTTGGCATTTTGGACAGGGTTCTTTCCCAGTTCTGCCTGAAAATGGCATGGATTGAACCTGGAACTCTTTGCATAGTAGAGCATATGCCCATGAGGGCATTGGGTTACTCTTCTTCTGTGGTATTGGTCATACATAGGTAAACTCCATAAGAAGTGCATTTCGTCATATATTTCTTATTGTTTCAGCATTCTGGTAGGTAGCCGTGTTGGTCTGACGCAGTCTAGATAGATAGATAGATAGATAGATAGATAGATAGATAGATAGATGATAGATAGATGATAGATAGTCCAGTAGCACCTTTGAGACCAACTAAGTTTGTTCTGGGTATAAGCTGTGTGTGCATACACACTTCTTCAGATACACTGAAACAGAAGTCACCAGACCCTTATATATAGTGGGAGGGTGGGGTGGGGTTTTTCTCAGAAGGGTAGTGGGAGATTATTTTTGGTCATCTGCGTACTATCCCTTGCTTTTCCTGTAGGACTAATTGCGGTCATTAACAGTCATCAACAGGTTTACCATACCCATTGAGTCAATCACCCATCTCCCACTACCCTTCTGAGAAAAACCCCACCCCAGCCTCCCACCATATATACACTGAAGAAGTGTGCATGTACACGAAAGCTCATACCAATAACAAACTTAGCTGGTCTCTAAGGTGCTACTGGACATTTTTTTTTATTGTTTCAGCAGCTTATCAAAATGTGGCTCTTGAGGAACAACTTTAAAGTTGATTGAAGGTTTTTATTTTTAAATTTAATTTTATCTTCAACTTTTTTAGGGCTGGTTTTAAGTGCATTTATTTTATTGATTTTTAGAAATGATATTAATGTTTGTTGATGTGGCTTTTATTGTGTTATGTGCTGTGCTGTGCATCACTTGAGTGCTCTTTTGATGGCAGAGAATCAGTATAGAAATGCTAAACAAATATTTTTCTGGAGAAAAAGCAGGTAGTGAAAGTAATTGCGGGCAGTGGGGAGGAGCCCACTAACCTTTCTAAAACATGGCTGTCAGTTAATTTATCCCTTGACTGATCAGGAACTCTGCCACTTTGTAAAAATATGTACTAATTTGAAAATATTGTTTTTTAAAATACTAGGCATTGTCTTAAAAATAAAAGTGAAAGAAGGCTTGCCCATACGCTTGAAATTTAATCAAATAATAATATCATTCAAATATTATTCTATGGTGCTGGGTTAGTTAAAGGACTAAAACAAAGTAATCAAAAATCTTTTCTAACCAAGGTTTGGGATTGTAACAATAGGGAGGAATTTTAGAATGTCTATTTATATAAATCTTTTAAACCACTTTCCAGCTCAAATGCCTCTTGAACTGGTATACAACAAAATCAAGAGTAAAATATTTGGCCACCAACTAAGATAAAAAGAGGATTAGGCAAATTCATGGAAGAGACTGATGGTTACTAACCATGATGGCTATTGGTCTGTCTCCACAGTCAATGGCTTCTGAATACCAGTTGCTGGAAGAAGTACTCTTGTGCTTGAGGCCTGCTTGGAGGCCTCCCACAGGCATCTGGGTGGGCACTGTGAGGACAGGGTGCTGGACTGGATGGGCCTTTGGCTGGGTCCCACAGTCTCTGCATTCTTTCAAATACAGATTTTCATGATGTGGACAGGCAGGCAGGGTGGGTGGGGGAGCAGTAGGCAGGAAAACCATTTTTTGGTGTAAACATATCCAAGTAGGACAGGGAATAACTCCAGTCTGAAACTCCGGGGAGGCAAGACTAAGCTATATATGGGCCAATGTAATACAGGGCAGCTTTCTGTGTTCCTAATATACAATAAGATGACAATATGTTGCTTACTTTATATGCTATAAAGCAACACAATATGATATGTAGACAGAAAGAGTATTCAAACCAACAGTGGCTCTTGATGTAACCTCTAAATCCACCAAGCCACTGCTGACTCACTGACATGCATTTTCCAGTCAATAGTCAGTATGCATGCTAGATCAGGAAATAAAATGAGAGGGGTTGATTTTGAATCAATGGTTTCAAATTAGCCTATTTTTCTTGGGTAATTTAACACATTTATTTAAATCACCCGGATGTCAGATCAATCCACTCTCAACAGTATTAAGTGTAGGACCAAAATAGAAATCAGTACAACACTGGATATGTAATCTAAAACTTGAGTAAATATTGGAACATGTGTTGCTGGCATGGTAGAAGCAGTGGTATTGTAATTCTTCATACCAGAATAAAGAACAAATGTATAGAAACCACAGAATATTAGCTTGGCTTCCCAAACTGCTTTGACATGCTTACTTCTTCCAAAAAAAATTATGGCACAGCGCAATTCAATATTTAGATTTTTGTCTTTTTCAGTAGCTGCCTGGACCCACTCCTAACTTGCAGCCATTTTTGTTAGAGTCAAAAGATCAGGTGCCATGACTTGAGGCCTTGGTGCTTGTAGGTTTGATAATAGTGTCATAGTACAATAAAGAAGATCAGGGCTTTAAACCAAACTTTCACTAACATATTTCATATTAAATATTCCTAATAAAGTATGTTACCTCCAGAGGAAATTCACCAGGCCAAAATTGGATAATTCAGACACATTCAAACTACAGTGAATGAAGCAGATATCCGAGTTTCTGTGAGAAGGAAAACTGGTGTAGCATCAGAATAGAATTCAAAAGTATTCATTTGTAGCCGATGTACTCCATTTGAGAGATAGCAAGAAGCCTAGGGTCAAATTTATTTATTTATTTATTTATTTGAATGTCTTGAATTCCTGTTTTGGCTTGTATTTGCTTTTATTCTGTTTTACTGGGTTTGTTGTATTTTTGTTTTTATTATATTGTTCATTGCTCTTATGCTGTACATTGATTAGATTTTTAAAAAATATTAAGTCCTTTATAAGTGCTTTTAAATAAATATATATTTCACGAAGGCTTTTTGTCGAGTTCCCAGCATAGCCCTTGATGCCAAGATGCCCTCCCACAAACACACCATTATACATTTTCAGCTCCTTTCTCTCAGCTAAGACTTAGGCTGTGTACACATTACTGTTTACCCTGGCTGCAGTGCACTCCCACTGCTGGATTTTGAATCCTTGTACACATTATGTTGCCCATGAATGCAGAGCTATCCTGTGATTTCTTGAGAAATACTGGTGTTTGGTGCATTTTCTCTCAAACCAGCTGCAATCTGAAAGGAAAACGTAAGCCACATTCAATTTGCAGTAGAAGCAGCAACATCATAACAGAGGTAGCAGTGAAGTTAATCTGCATTTGTCAGAGGCCAGTCAGAGAAGTCAGATTATCTTGTGTTTCAGGAGAACTCTGCTCTCTGCAGAGTACAGTCAGCAACCAGAAATGGTCTGAGGTGGTCTTCTCCAATCTGATGCCTTCTATAATCTCTGATTCAATAGGAATGCCAATTATGACCTATTGCCTCCACAGGAATCTTACTGGGAACCATTGGATCTTGTAGTTTTAATCCAAATTTTCAATAGCTTTGCTTGTAAGGTAGATAAGAAGTTTCTGTCTAGACAAGACAATCTCTCTTTGAATTTTTCCGTGTGGTATTCTAGCTATGTTGTAGCCATGAAGTCAGTAGTCTCATTAAACATTAACATTCATTGGGTTTATGTGGCCCCCTCCTATCCTCTCTTGTGATGTTGCCATAAGAAAATAGGTTTTGTTTCAATTTTTGATTAATCAGTTTATCATTATCATTATTGTTTTCCTAGGTCATAGTTACATATAAACCTAAACTTAGGTTAATATAAAGCTTGTGATCTGTTTGCAGCTGTGTCTAGAGTTGCGTCGGAAACAGAGTGTCAGTTTTATTATAGAACCCTCCTAATTGTTTTCAGGTGGCCAAATACATTACTGGCCCTTTACCAATGACTGGAGAATAGTTGGCTGGTGGTGGATACTGTGCTCACACTTCAAGTCTGACCACCTGTGATATGTGAACAGGCTTTTTGTTTCCACTCTATATTGCACACCAAGAACCTTCATGGATCTGAAGTTGCAATAGACTTCATTTGAAATCTGAATGACTTATCATTGCTATACTGTAGTTGTCTTACAACTTCAGTCATTGGAGAACATGATAAAATGAGATAAAACAGCAGAGCCTTGCACTGTGGCATTTAAAGACCTAACACACATACTGTTGCACACATACTGTTGCACAAGCTTTCCTGGGCCAAAACCCAATTAATAGATGCACAATGATATGTATTGTATTAATTGTGATTATACACCTTTGAGAAAATATCTAAATATGTGGATTACCTCCTCATTCCATAATTGATCAGTCAGGTGTTCTCAGATGTTCATAGGAATGGGTTTTACTTGTTATGGAAAGAGTCTGGGATTTTATTGGTGTATGTGACAGGGAAGCTTAAATCTTTTCAGCAATTCTTGGAAGTTGGAAAATGGGAACCACAGTAAAAATTCCTTTTATTTTTGTCATCCTTTCCACAGATCTCTTAAAGTTAAATTACTTTCTCTTTCAGTTTTTATATATGTGCTTGAGGATATTTTTCCTGTTGTCTTTTTTTTTTTTTTGCTTTGAATTTGAGTAATACTGAAGCAGTTAATTATGGTCCAGAGAACTGATTTCTTTTTAAAAACACTTAGCCATGGGAAACCTACTTCAAATATTGCATAACCTGTGCACTCTTGTACAAGTCAAGTAATGTGTGTCGCCGTGGTTAGAATCAATGAGGAAAGGACTCTAAAGCACCATGAACATTGTATTTGCATATCAAGATGCTCTGTGCATTTGGCATCATGCTTCTCCTGTTACACAGTTTGATTAATATTATAAATTGGCAGTATATCACAAGCAAATCGGCATATCATAAAGAACTTGATAACCCATTTTATGGTCAGGCTTTGTATATGGTAAAACTATCAGACAAGGTACAGTAACTGCACTGTTAGTGTAATTATTATTGCTTTTTGGCTTCATAGTTAGAATTTTACTCCAAATTCTGTCTTGGTGGTTTGAAAAACTGAGTACAGTTTGTATGACTGGTATTTAGCAAACTGTCATTTTAGAAGTGTATGTGGATAGCAAAGATTAAAAAGCCCTCTTTTCTAACAACATATATTTACTTAACTGTAGATGAAAGCAGTAGCAGTTACTTTTAGACCTTTCTTGAAGAAGCATTTTGAAATTTGAAAATTGCTCTCCCTTGGGAAAAAATCCCTTTCTTTTTCTTTAGAGTCTTCTCTTTTTAGATTGTTAAACCCTTTTTCAGATTGTTAAAGCTGTTCCTTTCAGCACAATTTTTTTACGACACCTGTTCTTTGGAGGTGCTTTATAGATAATAAATATTATTTAGAATGATTTAATTTAAAAAAAAATTAATTTCGTGACTGCTGTCACCATCTGCAGTGATCATGGAGCCCAAGAAAGTAAAATCTCTCACTGCCTCCATTTCTTCCCCTTCTATTTGCCAGGAGGTGATGGGACCAGTGGCCATGATCTTCGTTTTTTTGATGATGAGCTTCAGACCATATTTTGTGCTCTCCTCTTTCACCCTCATTAAAAGGTTCTTTAATTCCTCCTCACTTTCTGCCATCAAGGTTGTGTTATCTGCATATCTGAGGTTGTTGATATTTCTTCTGGCAATCTTAATTCCGGCAAGGAATTCATCCAGCCCAGCCTTTCGCATGATGAATTCTGCATATAAGTTAAATAAGCAGGGAGACAAAATACAGCCTTGTCGTACTCCTTTTCCAATTTTGAACCAATCAGTTGTTCCATATCCAGTTCTAACTGTAGCTTCTTGTCCCACATAGAGATTTCTCAGGAGACAGATGAGGTGATCAGACACTCCCATTTCTTTAAGAACTTGCCATAGTTTGCCGTGGTTGACACAGTCAAAGGCTTTTGCATAGTCAATGAAGCAGAAGTAGATGTCTTTCTGGAACTCTCTAGCTTTCTCCATAATCCAGCGCATGTTTGCAATTTGGTCTCTGGTTCCTCTGCCTCTTCCAAATCCAGCTTGCACTTCTGGGAGTTCTCGGTCCACATACTGCTTGAGCCTTCCTTGTAGAATTTTAAGCATAACCTTGCTAGCGTGTGAAATGAGTGCAATTGTGCGGTAGTTGGAGCACTCTTTGGCACTGCCCTTCTTTGGGATTGGGATGTAGACTGATCTTCTCCAATCTTCTGGCCACTGCTGAGTTTGCCAAACTTGCTGGCATATTGAGTGTAGCACCTTAACAGCATCATCTTTTAAAATTTTAAATAGTTCCGCTGGAATACCATCACTTCCACTGGCCTTGTTATTTGCAGTGCTTTCTAAGGCCCATTTGACTTCACTCTCCAGGATGTCTGGCTCAAGGTCAGCAACTACACTACCTGGGGTATACGAGACATCCATTTCTTTCTGGTATAATTCCTCTGTGTATTCTTGCCACCTCTTCTTGATGTCTTCTGCTTCTGTTAGGTCCTTTCCACTTTTGTCCTTTATTATGGAAATCTTTGTACGAAATGTTCCTTTCATATCTCCAATTTTCTTGAACAGATCTCTGGTTCTTCCCATTCTATTGCTTTCCTCTATTTCTTTGCATTGCTCATTTAAGAAGGTCTTCTTGTCTCTCCTTGCTATTCTTTGGAAATCTGCATTCAATTTCCTGTATCTATCACTATCTCCCTCGCATTTTGCTTGCCTTCTCTCCCCCGCTATTTGTAAGGCCTCATTGGACAGCCACTTTGCTTTCTTGCATTTCCTTTTCATTGGGATGGTTTTCGTTGCTGCCTCCTGTATAATGTTACGAGCCTCCATCCATAGTTCTTCAGGCACTCTGTCCACCAAATCTAAATCCTTAAACCTGTTCCTCACTTCCACTGTGTATTCATAAGGGATTTGACTTAGATTGTATCTTACCGGCCCAGTGGTTTTTCCTACTTTCTTCAGTTTAAGCTTGAATTTTGCTATAAGAAGCTGATGATCTGAGCCACAGTCAGCTCCAGGTCTTGTTTTTGCTGACTGTATAGAGCTTCTCCATCTTTGGCTGCAGAGAATATAATCAATCTGATTTCGATGCTGCCCATCTGGTGATGTCCATGTGTAGAGTCGTCTCTTGTGTTGTTGGAAAAGCGTGTTTGTGATGACCAGCTTGTTCTCTTGGCAGAACTCTATTAGCCTTTGCCCTGCTTCGTTTTGATCTCCAAGGCCAAACTTGCCAGTTGTTCCTTTTATCTCTTGACTCCCTACTTTAGCATTCCAATCCCCTATAATGAGAAGAACATCCTTCTTTGGTGTCACTTCTATAAGGTGTTGTAAGTCTTCATAGAATTGGTCAATTTCAGTTTCTTCAGCACCAGTAGTTGGTGCATAAACTTGGATTACTGTGATGTTAAAAGGTCTGCCTTGGATTCGTATCGAGATCATTCTATCATTTTTGAGATTGCATCCCAGTACAGCTTTCGCCACTCTTTTGTTGACTATGAGGGCCACTCCATTTCTTTTACGGGTTTCTTGCCCACAGTAGTAGATATGATGGTCATCCGAACTAAATTCACCCATTCCCGTCCATTTTAGTTCACTGATGCCCAGGATGTCAATATTAATTCTTGCCATCTCATTTTTGACCACCTCCAACTTACCCAGGTTCATGGTTCTTACATTCCAGGTTCCTATGCAATATTTTTCTTTACAGCATTGGACTTTCCTTTCGCTTCCAGGCATATCCGCAACTGAGCGTCCTTTCGGCTTTGGCCCAGCCGCTTCATCAGCTCTGTGTCTACTTGTACTTGCCCTCCGCTCTTCCCCAGTAGCATGTTGGACGCCTTCCGACCTGAGGGGCTCATCTTCCAGCGTCATAACTTTTATATGCCTGTTGTCTTCGTCCATGGAGTTTTCTTGGCAGGGATACTGGAGTAGCTTGCCGGTTCCTCCTCCAGGTGGATCACGTTTGGTCAAAACTCTCCACTATGACCTGTTCATCTTGGGTGCCCTGCTCGGCATAGTTCATAGCTTCTCTGAGTTCTTCAAGCCCCTTCGCCACGAAATTAAAAGACGCCTGCTTCTTGGGAGAAGGGCAATGACAGGCCTAGACAGCATCTTGAGAAGTAGAGACATCACCTTGCCAACAAAGCTTCGTATAGTTAAAGCTATGGTTTTCCCAGTAGTGATGTATGGAAGTGAGAGCTGGACCATAAAGAAGGCTGATCGCTGAAGAATTGATGCTTTTGAATTATGGTGCTGGAGGAGACTCTTGAGAGTCCCATGGACTGCAAGAAGATCAAACCTCTCCATTCTGAAGGAAATCAGCCCTGAGTGCTCACTGGAAGGACAGATTGTGAAGCTGAGGCTCCAGTACTTTGGCCACCTCATGAGAAGAGAAGACTCCCTGGAGAAGACCCTGATGTTGGGAAAGATGGAGGGCACAAGGAGAAGGGGGCGACAGAGGACGAGATGCTTGGATAGTGTTTTCGAGGTTACCAGCATGAGTTTGACCAAACTGCGGGAGGCAGTGGAGGACAGAGGTGCCTGGCGTTCTCTGGCCCATGGGGTCACGAAGAGTCGGACACGACTAAACGACTAAACAACAACAACAACAATTTTAAAATGGAGATATGGAAAATATGAATGGATTGGTATGTAGCATATGGAAAGACAGATTAGATGCTGCTGTTTCTGCCCAAGAAACACCATCTTTATTGTCTGTGGCTGCATGGTTGGGAGAAAATGGAGGCGCTTCCTATTGGCCACAAATGGTGGTTGTTGTTTTTTTAAAAAGTGTATTTCTGCTGAAACTTTCATCAGCATTTTATGCTCTTATCCATGCTGCTTTGGAATATTTGGCAAATATGAGAGTAGGAATATTCTGCTGCAGTACTTTTATCTTGTATGGTAGGACATTCCAGAAGGTGGCACTGGGAGACTATAGTTTAAACCCTTCCCACCAGCTTATGGGGTTCTGCAGGGTTCTGCCCTTTCCCTCATGACATTTAACATCTACAGTCATACCTCGGGTTGCGAGATTTCGGGTTGCACACCATTCTGAACCCGGAAGTACCAGAACGGATTACTTCTGGGTTTCGGCGCATGCGCAGAAGCGCTGAATCACGACCCGCGTGTGCGCAGATGCGGCGCTGCGGGTTGCGGACGTGCTTCCTGCACGGATCATGTTCGCAACCCGAGCATCCACTGTACATGAAACTTCTGGGTCATCTAGTGTTCTGGAATGCTATGTCACTAATATACGGATGACACCCAACTCTGTTTCTTTTTTCCAACTAATGCCAATAAATTTGTCCTAAATCAGTGTCTGGGTGCAGTGATGGATTGGAGGTAATAAACTAAGACGTTATTCAGAAAGGACAGAAGTACTAATGACTAGCTCTGTGGGTTCTCCCAAGTTCTAACCCTCTGGAGAAGATTTGGGGAGGGCGTGAGAAATACATGGGGAGAAAAGAGGGAGGGGGAAAGGAGAAATCTTGTGCAGCTGTAATAAGTTAATTGGATAACATCCTATATTATTAATTTAAAATACTAAGTAGAAAATAAATGGTTGGAGAAAGCATGAGCAAATGAAGCATTTTTATTTATTTTACTCTATTTTCAAATCCTCTTCTCAAACAAAATATGGCTAATGTTTAACATCCTGGAAGGCAAATATTTTTTCTTATTGGGTATGTCCATCCTCTGTTTCTTGACTACCCATCAACTACTGTATTGCCTCAGTGATTCTGCTTGTTAAAATGCAGAGAGCTCCTGAAAACTTATTTCATGTCTGAAACTCTTCTGTAGGTTGCCCATGTCATTGTTCTTCTGGTCCTTCACGTTAATGTAAAGGAAAGACCAATATTCAGTTTCTACCTTTTTAATAGGATCTACCTACATATAAACATTTTCATGATAGGATAAAATTGCCTTCTCTTTTTTGTATCACACTCACAATTGCTCTTGGCTTTTGAACTATCAATATGAAAAATGAATTATCTGGCAGGCAGCTTCCATCTAAACGGTGATGCTTTTGCATGACCCCAAACAACAAAACATCCTCATTGCAGCATAAACATAAATTTAAAATCTATACTTTACTAGTACAAACCTTTTATTTCCAGATTTTACTGTCTTATTTATAACTTTATGTGTGCTCCTTGCCTTGCTCATGGAGGCTCTTGTGAGTATTGTTATACTTTTGAATCTGTTCTGCTCTTAGATTCTTGTGAGGAATATGCTTTTTATTTTTTGTCTATTGGCTGTGATACATGGATTGATATTTAATAGTTTATTCCAGGGGTTCCCAAACTGTGATTCAATTCTTTCAGGTGGCATGTTCATTAAAATATAAATAAAAATCATTCAGCATCCAGCACATCTCATTACAATTGCCACAACTACCATGACCCTTAGCATTCTTCAGGTGGTCCATGGGGGGAAAGAAAGTTTGGAAACCCCTGATTAAGTCTATCAATACTGCTCTATGCTGTGTGTTATTAAATTGTCTACATTATACTTACAAGTTGTCTACAAGTTTTCTACTGCTGTAATAAGCATTTGAATAATTATGATTTCCTGATTTAATTTAATTATGTTCCTGATTTAATTGTAATGTTACCGCAATTGAAAGAAATCTTTAAATGATATGCAGTTGGTTTTATCTTTTTATCACAACTGCTGTTAACCTTCCACATAATAAAATATGTGGTTGACTGTGTGCATTTCGTGTTGTTTCCCTTGGGCACCAGTATACCTTGTTCTAGCCCAGATACTGATGTAGTACCTTGTTTTCTTCTTCTTCTTCTTTGGTGATCACTCATAGCCGAGTAAGATTGTAAGGAGATTCTGATGGGTGGCTATTAAGTAATACCAAATATTTCCTCTGCCACCACCCCCTCTACATTTTCTATATGAGTGTGAG
The DNA here is from genome assembly GCF_027172205.1 of Podarcis raffonei. Lineage (NCBI taxonomy): Eukaryota > Metazoa > Chordata > Lepidosauria > Squamata > Lacertidae > Podarcis > Podarcis raffonei. The sequence goes on along the minus strand of NC_070608.1, from coordinate 49,664,758 downwards.
CATTTTCTCCAAGGAGCTCACACTGTCTCTCGGCATCTCCATATAATCCCCATAAGAACCTTGTGTGGTAAGTTAGGATGAAAGGCAGCTACTGGCCCAAGGTCACCAAGTGAACTTTGTGATTGAATGGGGATTTGAACCCTGGTCTCCCAGTATTCATTCATTTATTTATAAGAATACCGTTAAGCCACCAATTTGTAAAAAATATCTAGTCTGTGTACACTAAAACAATTCAAGCATTGTTAAATGGTAAAATCTAAGACTATAGAGTCATAAAGTACTAAACAAATGACCAGCACTGACTCAAGTGAAGGTTGTAGTTCATCACCAAAATCTTGTGTGATTGACTAGCGCATGAGCCAGATTGTAACCTGTTGTGTCTGGCTTCATATGGTAAGATGCCATAGATTAAGTCATTCTGGGGGAACTGATCACACACAGATGGGAAGTTATTGATCAAAGCATTCAGGTTAATTTGTGGTCTTTGTTTCCTTGCATTGGTAGGTTGAGAGAATATTCTGCATTGTCTCAACACACCACACCATGCTTAGCATGCACAGGGCCTGACTAGGTATAATTAATTATTGTTGGGAAAACATGTCTGCATATTTTGCATGTGCTGCCCTGCTGGGCCTTTCATGGACCGGTGTTTCTTGCTCTATTAGAAACCTTCTCCTAATTATGAGTTCAAATAAGTAAATGTGCATTGTGTATTGAATATGTTCTCTCTTTGACCCATTTAAAAGATTCTGGGTCCCTTGCTTCCTGATACAGACCCACCTTGGAGATGCCAAATATCCTGAAATCTGATGGCATTTGATCCAGATCCCATAGTCTATGTTCTGGCATATGCAATTATTAAGTTTGCTGTCTTGGTCATATCCTTTTGTGTGTGTTGTGTTGTTGGGTGGGAGTAGTGTACGTGCTTAATCACTGCTGTTCTCTAAGCATTATGTCCAGAAATTCAGTTTGGCTATACAGCTATCTCCATTAGAATCTGAAGATCCCCTGGGGACAGGATATGGCACCACCCACTTGTGCGTCTGCTGGGAAGCAAGCTGTCTACAAGGCATTGATTCTTTAATCATTGTAGTAAAACCCAGTGAAGCAGGCCATCGAGATAGAAATGTGGCAGTGCCAGGATTTCCCAGAATGCCCATGGGATACTTTTTATTAGCAGAAAAAGTTTTCTTGCCAATTCATTTGTGTCTGCGGAGGCAACCAGCAAGAGTACTTAATAGTGCTTTTACCACATTGAGTTCTTCTGCTTCATCTATTCCTTTGAAATAGAAAGCATAATGCAAGTCTTGTTTGCTCTTCTTACCTCCAGCCATCTCACTGCTTTCCTTAATTTAGCATTTAATGTCTATGTTCAGAGTTGAATGCCAAACAATAGTCTGACCATACTGTGGTAACTGGTCATTTTATAATTAAAGCTGGAGGCAACAGGGTCATCAAGTCCAGTAACTTCCAAGAGATGTATGTCTTTGTGCATCTATCCCAGAGATCAGCAACCTTTTTCAGCCATGGGCCGGTCCACCGTCCCTCAGACCATGTGGTGGGCCGGACTATATTTTGGAAAAAGAAAAAAAAAAGAACGAATTCCTATAACCCAGAGATGCATTTTAAATAAAAGCACACATTCTACTCATGTAAAAACACCAGGCAGGCCCCACAAATAACCCAGAGATGCATTTTAAATAAAAGCACACATTCTACTCATGTAAAAACACGCTGATTCCCGGACCGTCCGTGGGCCGGATTGAGAAGGCGATTGGGCCGCATCCAGCCCCCAGGCCTTAGGTTGCCTACCCCTGATTTATCCCATGAAGCCTACTCTATATAATTCAAATTCTAAATTCACACATGTAAGTCATTCATTCTTCTCCTTTTTGCCATACAGTACATCAGTTTTTCTTTTCCATCTGAAAACTAAGGATCCAGAAGTCCATTGACCTTCTTTCCTGAGATTTTGATTTGTTGTCTTCTGTGAGTTTTTAAAACAAAATATTTTGTACTTCTGTGTAACACAATAGTTTTCCTGAATATGTTGATATGCACCTTTTGTTTCTTAGTGACCCTGTTTTGATTGAATCCTGTCAGCACTCAACCTCCTGAGTTTGCTGCTAGAGGGAACGTGGTATCTGCACCAAAATGTTGGTGGGGGAGGCGTTGTTTCCAAGAGAGGGATCTTATTATCCCAGGACCTCCATAGACACTGCTCAGGCTTGTGTCCCAGTGTTGGAATGAAACCACGACAGACGAGTAGCAGGTGTCATATGAGAGGCGTCTGCTGGGGCAAGCCCCGGGAACTCTCTTTTATTGAATATTACAAACATTGCCACAGGTGTGCTTGTGGCTGATTGGTTGATACAAACACAAAGCAACTTGTTGCTGATTGGTTAACATAAGTACAAGGCGGGAATTACATATAAACATTAATCTCCAATAGATTAAAGGCTGGGAAACGGAGCTAGAACTAGACAGGCATGAAACCTCCTAATTAAATTATAACTAAAGATTGATATAGCATGACTAAAACAATTACTAATGATTGATCATAACATGAAAGAATATAATAATCGAGTTCCGTAGATGTGGTCAGCTATGCATTGAGAACAGGTCATCATGAACTTAAGATGAACTGAGCAATGAGGGAATGTCTTGGTATTTGGAACAGGTTTGTACAGTGTGTGCAGAAGCAGAGAAAAGATTATAAGCGAGACTTCCCAGAATGCCAGAGAAAAGAAGCAATACTTCCCCCATAATGCCACAGTTATGTGCAGAAAGAGAACTTCCCTTTATCCCAGAGAAGTCACTTTGCTGCTGCAAAAGTAGTGATTTGACTTCATGCCTGGAGGCACACTCAATTGTCTCTCAGGACAGACGGATGCCAACAATTCTAGCAGTGCGTTTGGTTTCATGTGTCAAGGTTCTGACACATGAGTTTAGAATTTCCCCAAGCTTTTATTCTGTCAAATGCTGTTAATGTTTATCTTTAAGTGTTGAAAGTATGAATACTTTGTGAATATAGAATGCCAGTGTAGCAGCTCCTCAACAGTCTGATGAATGAATGACTATACTGAATAAAGACATAATTAGCAAGGGTGGGAGCTTTATGTTGACACTATTCTGCTTATATGTAGGCCCCACTTATTTTCTTCAAATGATCATCTATGCATGTAAATAATGGCACAGTAAAAATCACAGAATTTACAGAGGCAGTTGGCATCTATTCATATGATCATATCTGCAGTTTCTCCAGCTGCTACAATCATGATCATAATTGCTTTATCCCAGGTAAGGGGCTTTATCTCAGGCAAGAGTTCATAGGATTGCAAGCCACAATATGCAAGTATATATATACATCATTTCCCCTCTTACATTATGTAGAATAAAGTATGATATCCTATGTGAGTGCCTGTAAGAGTCTGTCTACTGTCGTTTGAAACATAGCTTCAGTGAAGAATATGGCACCGTCTGTTGAACTTCTGCTTCCTGTTTATAATGCTGACTAATATTTGAACTGAAAACGTTGGTTGTAATCTGTAGCAATGTCATGTACTTCCATGTTGACTTTACACTCTTTCCACACATTTCTGGAGTTTGTCTGCTTGGTTCGGCCTGAAGAAGAGAGGCAAATCTGCTATCATTGAAGGCATAGAGAATAATCTGTGAGGAAGCTAAACAACTATTGTCTCTCTACAACAAAAACAGAACAGTAACTGGATACCCCTGATTCTGCAAAGATGCAATTTAGCCCAGTGTTACTTTGTGACTAAGCGATATAATGACACTACACACCCAGCGACTATATCAGACTTCTTCAAGGGTTAGGTTTAAGAATACCATATTGGCTCTAACAGCAATGCTTCTTTATTCTAAAATTTCCTTGCCAGTCTTTGGCGGGTGGTAGCAAGATTCCAGGGGCTCCAGGAACTCACCCAGGGTCGTGTTTCCATTGTGAATTCAGGGCACAGCAGAGGCTGTAGCTTTTTAAAATATATGATTTATTGTACATCTCTATACACTTGGAATTACATGGAGAGGACTAGATTTCACAGAATTACATCTCCAGGGTGTCTCTTTTTGCTTCTCTCACAGCTTCAGCCAACTTGAGTCAAGAGCAGTCAGCCATGCTGCCCAGTCTCTGGGTTGCAGCCTCTACAGTCAGCAGCGCCTTCTGTTCTTTGCAAAAAAAACACACACACTTTTCCTGTTACCTCACTCCCAGCCCATCACCTTGGTAACCTGTCAATTCTCCTGTCTCTGTCCACTCCTCAGAGCTGGGGTGGGGAAGGACAGTTCTTTTGCATTGCCAATAGCCCTCAATGGCCCAGTATTGTTTCTTGATGGCTCTGCATTTAACTAGCCCAGCCAGGCTGGTTTGCATGAGCCCACCCAAGGATTCCTTGTCTGTCACAGGTCTACAGTTTGCATTTTCCCTTCCTATCCCAAATATTAGCTACATTCTGACATTCATTAATTTCCTGGGTTTAGGGGGGTCTCCCCACAAACCTATATCAGTATTTATTTTTGTTGTTATTGTTTAGTCGTTTAGTTGTGTCCGACTCTTTGTGACCCCATGGACCAGAGCACGCCAGGCACTTCTGTCTTCCACTCCCTTCCGCAGTTTAGTCAAACTCATGCTGGTAGTTTCGAGAACACTATCCAACCATCCCATCCTCTGTCGTTCCCTTCTCCTTGTGCCCTCCATCTTTCCCATTTATTTTTAGCATGGCTTATATTCCAGTGGCAGCAGTATGCCTGCCTGTACCCAGTCTGCCCACCAGACCAATCTACTCCTGCTTTTATTCCTGTACTGCACATGTACCTTCCTGCCATAGTTGCTATTGCCACCAGAGAGTGCCACCGCCACAAGAAAACAATGACTGTCAGCCACACAGTCCTGCATTTGCATGACCAAGCCACAGAGCATGGACCTTGAGTAAAGTTCTAAAGAGCTGTGCTATCCACCATATTTTGTTTCTGGCCTGTGCCTGCCTGCCTCCACCTACTCTGGTGGAGGTAGAAAGGCTTTGGGGGCCCTAAATGATTGAGACATAGGGCTGTGTGGTTTGCAGGAAAACCAATTTCGCAGTTCACATACTAATGGGTTCATGCTATGATGCCATCCAGTGATAAACATGCATTATATTACCCCTAGATTTTATTTCATTCATGTGCCTTACTTGGTTAGAAGTAGATACATGACAAGTTTGCTGTTTTTATGTTTTGAATTTTGAAAACAGTCCTCTGGAAATAATGAGAATGGTGCAAGTCCTGTCTGACATAATATTTTGTTAACAAAATGGGCAACTTGCTTAGGCCAACTTATGAGTTAGAGAGTGTAACTGGCTTGAAGGGTGGAATTGTCTATTGATGCAGAGGATGCAGCTTCTAATACTATTCTGGGCACGAAAAGCTCTCAAAAAAACAGGAAGTCCTGCAAAAGGTTTAGAGTGAATAGGATTTTTCCTCTTATTTAGCTCCTGTTCTGTTTGGATTTCTGAATCTAGTTGTTTTTTTAATCGTGTTTTTTACTACAAATTTTATCCGAGCTTCCTTCTCAAGAAAGAAAGAAAGAAGATACCTTAGATTCATATTAATTATTCTTTTTTGAATCAGTACATTATCATAAGGAATGGAAAAAAGGCAGGCTTAAAGATTTGTTATCATATATTATCTGCAGCAAGGAAAAAGAAATGTATGTGTAATCACACTTTTATGACATCTGAAGGCGGCCCTGTTTAGGGAGGCTTTTAATGTTTGATGTAGTACAGTATTTTAATATATATTTTTTGGAAGCCACCCAGAGGGGCTGGGGAAGCCCAGCCAGATGGGCAGGGTATAAATAAATTATTATTATTATTATTATTATTATTATTATTATTATTATTAACATATAGAAACAAATGTGTGGTTTGTCTATCATCAAAACAAATGTTTTATCCAATATTTAACTGAATTTGAAGAAGGCTTGATACCCATTTAGCCTAATTTATCCCATATGCATAATGTAGAATATGAATATATGTGTGTGTGTGTGTGCGTGTGTGTGTGTGTGTGTGTGTGTGTGTGTTTGACTTTGGTGGAGCAGGGTGCTACAACTGTGAAGATAACACTGATTGGAACATTGTTGGAAGTATTTCTTATTTGTGTTTTTTTTTTAACTTCATCCGCCTTTACAATATATTTTATATGCATAAGTATTTTAGCACTTCTTGCAGTTTTATCTGTGCCAATGTTTTTTGTCACATTAACTAGCTCTGATTTGTGTTTTGTGTCTTTTAGGGCATACAGGCCGGTTACTAAAATCCTTGTGCTTCATGAGTCTAACATTTCTGCTTCTGCACATCGTATTTCAAATCACAATAAACAGCCTTGAAGCTGGTAAAAGTATTAAACCTGATTATAACTGTGAGTATCCTTTTTATTTTTCTAATGTTCTTCACAGCTCTTTATGTAGGAAGGATATTGTGACTATCACCAATACTGGTTTTGTTGTCATGGTTTCTAGGATTTGCCGTAATTCTGCTTCAGGAAAGTGCTTTATTTAGGATTATGGCTATGTAATTTGTAAGCAAAATTAAGTTTTTCAAACTTCTCAAGATGCATTTCTTTCACTTCCTTATTTAGTTTTCTACTATGTGTAAAAAACAGCTATGTGTAGTTCCAGATTTCTTCTATGGAACCTGTTGAAACTGAGCATAACTGCTACCCTTTTGGTAGACAGGGGCCACACTTCTGCAGTAAGTTCCATGACAACATGTTCTAGGGGAACAGTCATTTAGGGTGCCTGTAATGTTTGCCTCTTTGTCATAACCAGAATATGCATTTATCCAGTGTATGGTTATCGGCTATTAAAGCACAGTTACCTTTGGATATTCCTCTGATTCCTTTCTCCATCGAAAGATCACCTGATAGTGTATTCTCAGTATGAAATTTTAGGGTTGGTTGTTGCCACTTACAACAATTAATTTGAGATTTCCAGTTTGTTTGACTTCATGCCTTCACTGTACGCTCATCCCTGCCCTTTCTGTAGAATTTACAGTTTTCTACCATTGTCAGATAAAGCTTGCAGTTTTCTACCATTGTCAGATAAACACCAGCACATGGTATTTCTTTCCGAAAGCCTCTAGGTTATGCATGGTGCCCTTTGGCCTCTTTTACAAGTTGCCATGCCATATTTTAGATTTGTTGCCTAGTTCAGTCTTTGCTGCTTGGTGCCCTCCGGTTTTTTTTAAATTCACTCCAGTGTTAAAACATGATGAGAACTGTAGTCCAAAACATATGGAAGGTGTCATGCTGGGGAAGGCTGACTGAGTGTTACCCCATGATCAGATACAGTTTCACTCTTGTTCTAGAGGAATGATTCATTCTGAAACAGATGTTTCCCAGCTCCTGTTGACATTGACCCTCAAAAAGTTGTTTTGTAACCTTTTTGATATTAAGGTACATTGTAAGAGTGCATGGTCTCTTAGCTAATAGAATGGAAGAGGGAAGTGCAGAAAGAATGGGAAACATGCTCTCTAGTTACCACAGAAATTTTAAATCTGTTTTTAAAAAGGTAAATGTAAACATAAATAGAGCTCGACTGCATTCATTTTTAACATTTGGTTAACTAGCAAGGAAAACATGAACTATTGGTGCCCTACTCTGCTGACAGTTAAGTAAACTCAGTCCAGCTATTTAGAAATATAGATTCCTTTGAAGGAAATCTTGCTTTCTTTTAAACCATTAAGGATTATCCATCAACAGTAAAAAGAAAGAAAGAAAGAAAGAAAAAGTAATGTGTCTTAAAATGCTTAGATTTGTAACACATTTCTAGCTTTCTAAATTTGGATTTATTGTTTGGATTTAATATTAAGCATCATTCTTATAAACTAAGTGGAATGAAAACTTTATAGGTAAGCAAGGAGTAATGAAGCATACGAAATCTTTCCAAAGCTGCAGTCTATTTCAGAAGTTTTCTTAGAAGAAAAGAAAGCTGTCCAATCTAATATTAGCCTGATTTTGTTTTGACAGTTAAATAGACCTACCATATATACTTGAGTATAAGCCAACTTTTTCAGCACATTTTTTATGCTGAAAAAGCTGCCCTCGGCTTATACTTGAGTGAGGCAGCAGTGGTGGGAGGAGCGGTCCGAAAGGAGCCCTTTCTCGCCGCTGGTCCCTCCGTCGCCACCCGCCTCTCGCAAGGGCAGGCACAGGAGCCATGGTTGGGAAGGTGCTGCACTGCGCTATGCCTCTCCCAACTGTGGCTCCTATGCCTGCTCTTGCGAGCGGAAGAGGCGGTGGTGGAGGGACAAGTGGCCCGAAAGCAGCCATTTTGGGCTGCTTGTTCTTCCTCCTCCGCTGCCGCCACCACCAGGTTTGTGGTGTGGTGAACCGGCTTATACTCGAGTCAATAAGTTTTCCCATTTTTTTGTTCTAAAATTAGGTGCCTTGGCTTATACAGTGTATAAAAATTGTCTTGCTATTACTTTTAAAAATACACTACAAGTATGTAACCATTAAAATTGTTTTTCAGTTTATAAACAGTGAAATAGCAAAAGTTGAACAATATTGGTCCTAGTTACAGAAAGGTAGCCGTGTTGGTCTGCCATAGTCAAAACAAAAATTTTTTTTCCTTCCAGTAGCACCTTAAAGACCAACTAAGTTAGTTCTTGGTATGAGCTTTCGTGTGCATGCACACTTCTTCAGATACACTTGAAACAGAAGTTGCCAGATCCCTCTATATAGTGAGAAGGTGGGGAGGGGTATTACTCAGAAGGGTGGTGGGAATAGGTGATTGGCAGATAGCTGTGATGAGCCTGTTGACGACTCTTAACGACTGCAATAGGTCTTACAGGAAAAAGCAAGGGGTGAGAAGGTGAAAAATGGCTTTGTCATGTATAATGAGATAAGAATATTGGTCCTAGTGATTAATAGTGAAAAGAAATTTTCATGAATGATTTTTTCCAACCAGCAAATTCCTAAATAAATGGAATGTGTTTACTACCCGTCACTATATTTTTTTTTGATGCAAACAAATATTTTCAATATGTACTATGAATGGCTTCTATGTATACTTATTTATCTTATAAATAATTTCCCTTTTTTTACATTATTGCCGTTATAGGGATATCATTTCAATCACATAAGAAATAATTTGGAGATAAGCTTTTCCTTTTGTCAGGTATAAATATAATGGGTGATGTGTCCAACTAAGTGATACTCTGAGTAGACCCTTGAAATCAATGGACAGGTCCATTTCTTTTAGTTGATCTCCTCTGACAAACATTAAATATCACCCAATATAAATGTCAGTCAAAGTTTATTTGGGGGTAAGATGCATGGGTGTGGGGGTGTGTGGGGGTGTACGTACATTTGCCAGTATATTCCATTTGCATGTCAGTCTTGCAAAGGAATGAATAATAATTGCAACACTTAGATTCCTTGGTTAATATATACTTTTAAGGATAGTGTGTGAACTACAGAAAGGAGAGTGAATTGAAAGCATAAAAAAATTAAAGGGCTACATGTTGAATGACAAATCAGGGAAATGGATAAAATGAGTGGTGAACAAAAGCATGAAAGTTGTGTGGAAAGAGATAATCGGAAAAAGAGATACTGGGCGGTACCTGGCTGAACAGTTCTGCTAGTGCAAGGTGTTTTTGCTGTGCAATAGAACTTCCTCACCTTCTCCTCCCTCCATGTGCACTGTAAATCTTCTCTGGAGGGTTAGGAGAATCCCCAGAAGTGAGAAGAAGAAGGGTTTGGATTTGATATCCTGCTTTATCACTACCCTAAGGAGTCTCAAAGCAGCTAACATTCTCCTTTCCCTTCCTCCCCAACAAACACTCTGTGAGGTGAATGAGGCTGAGAGACTTCAAGGAAGTGTGACTAGCCCAAGGTCACCCAGCAGCTGCATGTGGAGGAGCGGAGACGCGAACCCGGTTCACCAGATTACTATGAGGCTTATTCGGTCCTAAAATCTATTTTTAGTATTCATTTTAAAGTGTAAAATAATATTTTAGGACTGAGATGCTATTGCAAAATCAGGAAGTACATAATCCGGCTGATAGATCCTCAAAGCAAATTGAGGAATGCCTAATTAGGTTGGTCTGATGCAAAAAAAAAAAAAAAAGAGAGAAGAAATTTCTTTTCCATTCTTACACTTTGCTCAGAACCAAGAATCAGAACACACACAAAACTATATGAAAGAAAGCTGCTTTAAACTTCCAGCTGTCTAAAACTTGGAGCAGTGGATGTTTCCATGTTCTCTGCATAAAAGGAAGGAGGGAGTATCTTCTTTTAACGCTTTTCTATTGCCACTGGAATGTAACCAGATACCATAAGGTCTGCTCTGTTGCTTATAGAAATGTTTATTCCCTTTGGGGGATTTCTTGCAGACTGTTTTTATGAAAGTGTTGTATTACAATTGTTAACAGGAAGTGTGGTTTTACCTGCTCTTGATCCTATATTTGTGTGTTCCGTGGTTGCTGGTAAGGACTAATTTCATCGAAGTGTGTTTCCCCCAAAACCTCCTGTTTAGAGATAAATAATGTGAGCTTCCACACCCTGCTTTAGTATAAGAAACCATTACTGAAACAATATGATCTCTTCTATAAAGGAGTGATATGTCTTGTACTGGGAAACAAGCACATATATTTATCCTTGCCACACTGTTATAGAATATTAAACCATATGGAAATTTTATACTTTGGGATATTTGTAGATTAACCAAATTTCATGAATTTTAATTAAAGGGAAACAAACTCCAAAAGTTCAAACATTTAAAAAACAATATTCGAAATTCCTGGCTGGGTGGGAAGAGTTCCATATAAGAATTTATAGCTGGACTTTTCAAACATTTATTTCAAGGGTGGCCTCACGTACATTATGGTAGTAGTCCAATCTAGAGGTCTCTAATACAGAGCTCAAAATACTTTTACTTACTGTCTCATTAGTCTTTGGCAGAGAGTCCTCGTCAAATTCTGCAACTACAACAGCATTATTGACTCTCTTCTCAGAAGACAACTCAGAGAAATTGTAAACACTTACTGCCTCATAGGCAGCAATTATTATTATTTAATTGATTTCTGCTGGCTTAGTGACTTGCCCAGAAACAAGTGCATTTGTTGTTAGTCAAACCGCTGTGTTAGCAGCAACTAATTGACCTCCCTGGGGTGGAAACCTAGACAGTGTGTATGGAGGTCCTGGGCCGCCCAGATGACAAGACCTCGCCCCCCTCGGCCTCACTGATGTGGTCCAAAGGAAAGCAGAGCAATACGTTTGGCACCAGCTTGGCTGTAGGAGTTGCCAGAAGAATAATGTATCATCTGGAGGCAGAAAAAGTGTGTCATTAGGGTTTAAGGAAAGAAATTAATACTAACAAAACTCAAGGGCTGTCATTTTGACGTGTAATGAATGGCTCACTATTTGCAGACTGTGTTTGCTTCTGCTTGTTCAGTAGCAACAATACTAATTTTGATGGTACAAAACAACTGTGGTGTTGGTATGCATCTGTCTCAGGAGACTATGGAAGAATGTGCCTTCAGGGGTAAAGTCAAACTGTTGGAGAGTTACAGTGCCTGCTATGGCTGTAAAGACTGATGCCGGAGATACATGTTTGGGGCAGACGAAGGTATCTAATTTTGCATCATGGCATTTCTTCTCTCTGCAGTCCTCCCAGAGGTCATTCCTCCTCTGGTCTCTGCTGTGGATACACAACCTGACCTTCTCCAGGCACTGCGATCATCCCATATGTTGCTAGCCTTCATGTCACATTTGCAGACATCTTTGTAATATAGAGTTGATTGCCAAGAGGCCTAGTGCCTGAAACCAGCTCCCCATAGAGCATGTCCTTGGGGATCCTACCTTCTTCCATTCTGTGTACATGACCAAGCCATTGTAGATGTCACTGAGCCAGAAGTATGAACATGCTGGGAATATGGGCTTGGGAATGTGATGTAAGACTTCTGAATCAATGCTAATAGTCTAGCAGATGAGGCTGTTTGTACTCAGTGCAGATAATAAACTTAACTAAGCCCATTGCGGGCATTCCACTTATGCAGTTGCAGTCGCATCCAGGGAAAACACTGCTGCCAGGCGACAACTGGTTGTGGTACTATCAGCTAGGCCTCATCTAATTACCTTAGCACTCCACTGGGCTTGTATGAAGAAAGCCAATCCTTAGCATCCCAGGCATCCTGATAAATATGCTGCATATCCCAGGACTCCTTAGGCATGCATGCTACAACAATGCTGATTGTACCATAGAGAGAGGCCTCACTTTGAAACCTCTAGAGAAAATGTTATGAAAATGTTATATAGATTGTATATAACTCCAGTGAAACTTGGAAAGATGTTTAAAGTTAGTAATAAATGTTGGAAATGTCAAGAGAAAGAAGGAACATTTTATCACATGTGGTGGGAATGCAAGAAAGTGAAAAGCTTTTGGGAAATGATTTATAACGAGATGAAAAAAATGTTGAGATATACTTTTGTTAAGAAACCAGAAGCATTGTTACTAGGCATATTAGGTAATGATGTTGAAAAGAAAGATGTGAAGTTATTTAGATATGCAGTTACAGCAGCCAGAATCTTGATGGCCCAAAAATGGAAACAGGAAGAAATGCCAACGAGGGAAGAATGGAGAATGAAATTGATGGAATATGCAGAAATGGACAAATTAACGGGTAAAATTCGAAACCAACGCGATCAGAGATTCACCGAGGACTGGAACAAATTTACAGAGTATATCAAAACTGTGTGTGATCAGGAAATAACGCTTGTTGGATTTCAGGAAGCTCTGTGAAAAGAATAGATAGGAATGTCGCTTAAAGGAGAAGATAAAATAAGGATTGTTAAAGTGCAACATAAATTTAAGGAATGTGAAAAGTTGTGATAAATATGGAAATTGTCAGATAGGCTGATGGAAGTCTAAAAGATGTATAAGTTAAATTGGATGTTAAATTGTAATTGGAATGGTTATTGGAAATTTGAATAAAAATTAATCAAAAAAAAAAAAAGAGAGAAAATGTCATGCCAGAGCTGACCCACTGCCAGGAAAGCTTGGAGGAAGAAAAGCAGAGTGGGTTAGGGTTTAGGAGGTCACAGTGAGATTGCTTGGATTTGCAGGGGATGGTAGCAGGTGTTCAGACCATGACTGGGATGTGCTGTAAGATATGTAAACATGACAAATGTAAGAGGTGAGGGTGGTGGAAAGAATATCTAAACACATCCCCTAAATGCTTGAAAACTCGGCTAAGTCTCTCATCTTGTTTATCATGTTTACCTTGTGGAAGATGTAAACAGCAGATGTTTCAGAACATGTTGTTGTGCCTGGCCACTGACTAGCTGTTGTTGTTTTGGGTGCTATTTGTATGCCTTTCGTTAACCAAATACACAAGGTTTTTCAAGAAGAGAGTGAATGCTTTTAAAAAGTCATTTTACTACTAGGACTACCTATGCATCCTTCAGATTCCATTTAATGCTAAGAAATTCAGTCTTCAGAGGTACTTCACATTCTTTCTCTCCCAGCCTTCTTTTTCCTTCAAGGCAACCTTTCTCCAGCTATTTCCTAAGCTTAATAGCAGCATGGTGGTGGTGGGACACTCCATCAGAATTGTGGAAGAGCGAGGGAAGCTTTATAAGAGAACCCTGAGCACATATAGTTTACTTGGATCACTGCCTAAGAATCTCCTTGAACAAACCTTTCAGAGTTGCCATTTCCCTTGTACTTGCTCAATCATAGTAGTTCGGGTATGGCTAAATATGTCTGCCAATATGGCTGGATTCCTTCTCTGTGTTGTTGTTGTTGTTTAGTCGTTTAGTCGTGTCCGACTCTTCGTGACCCCATGGACCAGAGCACGCCAGGCACTCCTGTCTTCCATTGTCTCCCGCAGTTTGGTCAAACTCATGCTGGTAGCTTCGAGAACACTGTCCAACCATCTCGTCCTCTGTCGTCCCCTTCTCCTTGTGCCCTCCATCTTTCCCAACATCAGGGTCTTTTCCAGGGAGTCTTCTCTTCTCATGAGGTGGCCAAAGTATTGGAGCCTCAACTTCACGATCTGTCCTTCCAGTGAGCACTCAGGGCTGATTTCCTTAAGAATGGATACGTTTGATCTTCTTGCAGTCCATGGGACTCTCAAGAGTCTCCTCCAGCACCATAATTCAAAAGCATCAATTCTTCGGCGATCAGCCTTCTTGATGGTCCAGCTCTCACTTCCATACATTACTACTGGGAAAACCATGGCTTTAACTATACGGACCTTTTTTGGCAAGGTGATGTCTCTGCTTTTTAAGATGCTGTCTAGGTTTGCCATCGCCTTTCTGCCAAGGAGCAGGCGTCTTTTAATTTCGTGACTGCTGTCTCCATCTGCAGTTATAATGGAGCCCAAAAAAGTAAAATCTCTCATTGCCTCCATTTCTTCCCCTTCTATTTGCCAGGAGGTGATGGGACCAGTGGCCATGATCTTCGTTTTTTTGATGTTGAGCTTCAGACCATATTTTGCGCTCTCCTCTTTCACCCTCAATAAAAGGTTCTTTAATTCCTCCTCACTTTCTGCCATCAAGGTTGTGTCATCTGCATATCTGAGGTTGTTGATATTTCTTCCGGCGATCTTAATTCCGGCTTGGGATTCATCCAGCCCAGCCTTTCGCATGATGAATTCTGCATATAAGTTAAATAACCAGGGAGACAATATACAGCCTTGCCGTACTCCTTTCCCAATTTTGAACCAATCAGTTGTTCCATATCCAGTTCTAACTGTAGCTTCTTGTCCCACATAGAGATTTCTCAGGAGACAGATGAGGTGATCAGGCACTCCCATTTCTTTAAGAACTTGCCATAGTTTGCTGTGGTCGACACAGTCAAAGGCTTTTGCATAGTCAATGAAGCAGAAGTAGATGTCTTTCTGGAACTCTCTAGCTTTCTCCATAATCCAGCGCATGTTTGCAATTTGGTCTCTGGTTCCTCTGCCCCTTCGAAATCCAGCTTGCACTTCTGGGGAGTTCTCGGTCCACATACTGCTTAAGCCTGCCTTGTAGAATTTTAAGCATAACCTTGCTAGCGTGTGAAATAAGTGCAATTGTGCGGTAGTTGGAGCATTCTTTGGCACTGCCCTTCTTAGGGATTGGGATGTAGACTGATCTTCTCCAATCCTCTGGCCACTGCTGCGTTTTCCAAATTTGCTGGCATATTGAGAGTAGCACCTTGACAGCATCATCGTTTAAAATTTTAAATAGTTCAGCTGGAACACCATCACTTCCACTGGCCTTGTTATTAGCAGTACTTTCTAAGGCCCATTTGACTTCACTCTCCAGGATGTCTGGCTCAAGGTCAGCAACCACACTACCTGGGGTGTACGAGACATCCATTTCTTTCTGGTATAACTCCTCTGTGTATTCTTGCCACCTCTTCTTGATGTCTTCTGCTTCTGTTAGGTCCTTTCCACTTTTGTCTTTTATTATGGTAATCTTTGTACGAAATGTTCCTTTCATATCTCCAATTTTCTTGAACGGATCTCTGGTTTTTCCCATTCTATTGTTTTCCTCTATTTCTTTGCATTGCTCGTTTAAGAAAGCCTTCTTGTCTCTTCTTGCTATTTTTTAGAATTCTGTATTCAATTTCCTGTATCTTTCACTATCTCCCTCACATTTTGCTTGCCTTCTCTCCCCCGCTATTTGTAAGGCCTCATTGGACAGCCACTTTGCTTTCTTGCATTTCCTTTTCACTGGGATGGTTTTAGTTGCTGCCTCCTGTATGATGTTACGAGCCTCCATCCATAGTTCTTCAGGCACTCTGTCCACCAAATCTAAATCCTTAAACCTGTTCCTCACTTCCACTGTGTATTCATAAGGGATTTGACTTAGATTGTATCTTACCGGCCCAGTGGTTTTTCCTACTTTCTTCAGTTTAAGCTTGAATTTTGCTATAAGAAGCTGATGATCTGAGCCACAGTCAGCTCCAGGTCTTGTTTTTGCTGACTGTATAGAGCTTCTCCATCTTTGGCTGCAGAGAATATAATCAATCTGATTTCGATGCTGCCCATCTGGTGATGTCCATGTGTAGAGTCGTCTCTTGTGTTGTTGGAAAAGAGTGTTTGTGATGACCAGCTTGTTCTCTTGGCAGAACTCTATTAGCCTTTGCCCTGCTTCGTTTTGAATTCCAAGGCCAAACTTGCCAGTTGTTCCTTTTATCTCTTGACTCCCTACTTTAGCATTCCAATCCCCTATAATGAGAAGAACATCCTTCTTTGATGCCATTTCTATAAGGTGTTGTAAGTCTTCATAGAATTGGTCAATTTCAGTTTCTTCAGCACCAGTGGTTGGTGCATAAACTTGGATTACTGTGATGTGAAAAGGTCTGCCTTGGATTGAGACTCAGCACATTTAGGTCATCCGTAGCTTGCATGCTTGTAAATATACTGGAAAGCTAAACCATGTCGACAGAAGTCTATCAGTGTACCTAGGCTGGTATGGGAGCTAGGGGCCATGTTTCCCTTAAGTGACACTGATCACCAGCACTTGAGTGTTTCATTTCCACATGTTTCTCTGAACATTCCCACTCAGCTAAATGTTAAATTGTTTATAGCATAAAAGTAATGCAAAGCATGGAAACTGTGACCCAGATCTGGTTTTAGTTCATTAACAATACGTAAGCTTTATACAGAAAATACATGTTTCTGCTATGCAGTGTATATTTCTTTGCATTTTTAAGACTTGCTTAAATTCTCTTCCCCACCCCACTTATTTTTTGCCTCTCAGAAAGTTGTACAAACATTAGTATGACAGGAGTAGAAGGAAGTTGTGAAAAGGATGTATGATGTCATTCATATTGTTATCTGGAATGACACAAAATACATGTGCCGACACATCTTTGACATTTGCCAGAAGGCGGGGGAACTCATTTGGCATTCTAGCTTTGTTTTATGCAGCTGTATATCTGATTAACTTCCTTTCTTAGGTATTTTTCACAGATGAGAGATTTCAGCCAACGTTTCAGACAACACACCATGATTAATAAAAACATGTTTGAAAGCTCTCATCATAGTGCTTTTTAGGAAGATGATATGAGATAGCGGAATGGGCAGGTGTGGCACTAGGCAATATGGTAACAGGAAGATAGATTTCTTTTACTATTGAAAAGTGATTGAGAAGTTTTGTTCTGGTAGAAGAAACCTTTGAATGCCAAATGCTTTTTTATTAGAAATATTTAGAGACAGTGGGAAGTGACATCCTTTTTTTAACAGAGATTTTATTTTACTTACTAAAATATTTATACACCATTCTTAATCTAGGCAAGGTCACACAGGGCTTAACTTACCATCAAAATATTATCACTTTTCGATAAATCTCTCAGAAAGGTCTCTTGTAAAGAAAGTTTTAGTCTGAAGTTTCATGTACAAGAATTTCACATGCATTTGGAACTTTCTTGGCTGCTTAAGCATTGTGTTTATATTACTATTGGTTTGTGGTCATGATTTTTTTTTAAAAAACTACCATCTGCTTTGTACACATTTACTTTAACAAAATGTGTCCCGTATTTATATCTGGAGGGTTGCAACAGAATTATATCTGGAGGGTTGCAATTTTCTCAACTTGATACAACAAGTGAAGGCCCCTGCCTTAGTTAATAGTACTAATTGGGTAATCGGATCTGCTTCAAACTGGAAATGGGGTGTAGGCTGGTGTTCAAAGAAGCAGTGAAATAATGTGAAAAAGTTCATTTTGTAATGAATGAAGGCATTCATCAACTGCTGAGGCATATTTTTGATACACCTTTAGAAGATATTCTTGGCCACTCTCAGTATGTCACCTTGAAGTTGATTATTAAACTGAATTATTTCAGATGTTGATGAGCACAAAATGCTCATATTCATGCCTTATGCAACTACATGAGTAATTGCAAAATAAATATAAATCACCCAAATGATTCTTCTTAAAAAAACACAGTAGATTAAAGCAAACTCTATCAGGGCACCTCCAAGTACAAATATTTGCTCCTGTTCTCTTACTTGTACACACATAGGGATACCATTGCAACATTGGAGAGCCCTTTTTTCCACATTGGGTTGTATAAAATCGACTTTGACACATATATTTTTTTTAAAAAAACTCCTTTATATAAACACTGAGGCAAAGAAGCCCAGACATGGAAATAAAATGTATAATAGTATGTCTTGTGGAAACGTAAGTTTTATGTCACAGCTGTGTGTAGTTAAACACTAGACCACCACACCCTACAGGTGGAAATAAGAAATTGAGGGGCCATTAAAAACCAACTTTGACTCCTTAACTGTAGTCTATGTTTTAAAGAATGATGGCAGGTCACTTTACTCTTTGACTGAATCTGTTCTTCGTGAAATTTGAGTCTCTGCACTAGTGAAAGGATCATGGTTGTGTGTTATGAAACTTTAGATTTGTCTTAAACCACCACCAACCTGTGGGGTCTTGAAAAGCAGGAATATTAATCCGGGAGTTCTGTAACCTGTGTCTGTCTTTTTCTAACAGTAGCTTTGCCCAACAAACCCCAAATATGCATTCCATGGTAACATGACCATGTGAGTGCATGAAGAAAATATAATGATTTTATATCCATATGTTACTTGCTGCATACTTGAGCAGGCATTTTCCACTCTAGCATGATTAAGTGATTGATCGTTAGTGCAAAATAAAAGAAACTAGAAAGGTGTGTCCATGTTTTATGGCGTTTAATAACCTGTTATAAAGAATAAAATGATGATTCAGGTTAACACATCTGTGTTCGTAACGGAGAACTTTCCTGAACCTATAATGGGTCATTTGGACCGCCCAAATCAGCAATGAACTATAAAAATATTAACTTGTATTAATAATTGATGGGGTCTATAATAATTTTTGTGTTGATTCTTATGGGGTCTCACATTTTCTCATTTATAGTAGGTTGCTAAGCACCTGGTCTAAACCACTGAGCCTCTTGGGCTTGCCAATCGTAAGGTTGGCAGTTTGAATCCATGTGATGGGTTGAGCTCCTGTTGCTCTGTCCCAGCTCCTGCCAACCCAGCAGTTCAAAAGCATACCAGCGTGAGTACTGAGTAATAGGTACTGCTGTGGCGGGAAGGTAAATGGCCTTTCCATGTGTTCTGGCACTCATCAGAGTGTTCCATGCGCCAGAAGCGGTTTAGTCATGCTGGCCACATGACCCATAAAAGCTGTCTGCAGACAAACACTGCTCCCTCGGCCTGAAAGCGCCACACCCCATAGTCAGATTCGACTGTCCAGGAGTCTGCTACCTTTACCTTACCTATGTTAAAAAGTGCATTGAGCATAGTCTCATCAGCCCTCTTGGGTTGAAACACCGCAGTTAATATACTATGAAGTGGTACAGGGCAAGGGGACAAAACTTTACATTTTTATGCCCCGTTGGGGTTAGTTATAACATCTGTGTGTATAGGAACTTGCACACAAGCAGTCAGGAAGAGCTGCTGTTTGCCTTTGTACCTTGCAACCATTGTCACATTGAAAAAAAAAGATTTTGGATTTGATATCCCGCTTTATCACTACCCGAAGGAGTCTCAAAGCAGCTAATATTCTCCTTTCCCTTCCTTCCCCACAACAAACATGCTGTGAGGTGAGTGAGGCTGAGAGACTTCAAAGAAGTGTGACTAGCCCAAGGTTACCTAGCAGCTGTATGTGGAGGAGTGGAGACGTGAACCAGTTCACCAGATTACGTGACTACCACTCTTAACCACTACACCACACTGCCTGGAATCTTATCCTAAATGCTGGAGGGGGGGTACACTTCTGAATTTCCAGGGGAATTATTTTAATTACCCCTCATAGTCAACTGCTTCACTCATTCATTTTTGAGGAGTTGAAATGGGCTTCAGCCAGTGAAATGCTCTGCATGTAAAGTATTACAACCTGAACAGCTAATGCTCAGTTATTCATTGTCTGAACCACTGGCTGGAACTATGATGCAGCTGCTCACTATTACTCATTGCTTTCACTTTGAAAAAATATATTGCTGGTAGCAGTTTTTCAGAAACCTTTGGCAACTGAAAATGAAGTTCAGCCACTGGTCACATTCAACATGCAGGGTATTTTATTTCTTTTGTTTTCAGAGTATTGAATTGATGAAACACACTTCAGTATAGTCCTGTTTAAAACAGCATTTGATTTGGTGGTGTTGAAAACTTCGTTTTGTTTTAGATGACTGCAGTTCCTTTGAATAAGCATTTAAAAACAACAACATATAATTATATTAGTGCAAAAGGCCAGATTAAAGATATAGAAGCCGCTATGTTGACACAATATCTTAATAGCAAAGGCAGCCAATGTGGTGTCACCCATGTGTTGTTGGACTCCAGCTACCACCATCCCTTACCATTAGTCATGCTGGCTGGGGCTGATGGGAATTGTAGTCCAGCAACTTCAGGAAAGCACTATCTTGGCTACCCCTGTCTTAAAGCTTCAGCCCCAAACAGCAAGTCATAAAATTCTCATTCGAGAACTCTACTGAGGAATTGCAAAGATTATATTGCTTCATTTTCATAGTCCAGACCTGAATGTTCTAAACGTCCTTTTAACTTGAAAACACAGTCAGATATTGCATGTCCTTGAATCTACCACTTATGCTTAGGATATAAAGTTCAGAATTGTTTTGCTGCTTTAGTCAAAGACTTTTCCAGTGCAGCATATTGTTTCCAATAAATGCACCTGATAAATTCACAAGCAGTGCGAATAGTGGTGGTTGGTGCTGTTTGTTGGTTTGCTATAATAAGTGTATATTCCCTCTGAACATATAAATACCATGTGTGCAGTATAGATATTAATGAACTTGTGTCATCAGCTGTGCTCTGAACTGCAGAGAATAACATGGTGAGAGCATTATGATGCAGATTTGAGCTAGAAAAATGAACTCTTAAGAGTGGGTGTTTCCACACCCACATACCCTGTGTAATCAAGCCCTGAAAAGATAGCTTGTGTGACAGATTTTAGAGCCTCTGCCTTTTTCTCTTTGCTTCTAAAGATACTGTATTTAAAGACAAATGCTAAAGCTTGTTTATAAAAACATTTTTTAAAAAATATCAGTACGGTTTCTTCTTCTTTTCCTGAAGTTCATGATGCTACATTCTGGAGTATTAATATTGAAATTGAAATTTGCTGCATTGTTTATGTTAAAGGGGCAAGCATAAGTTAAAAAGCTCATATCCTGCTTTAGTATTGATTTAGACTTTTAAACATCTGGCAGGAACTAAAAAAACTTGGTTTTTTTCTTTTTGGTTATTTTTCTCAATTGGAAGCCAAGTTCTTAAGTGCGCAATACATTTCCTGGAAAAAATTCGTTTGAACCCAATAGAAAACCACCTTCCTTCCTAGCTGACTTGATTTACCTCTGTAGTTATTATTACATAGATAATGATAATCTTTTCACTATTAGCAATAAAATATAAGGAACTACGGTGCACAGTGCAGTTAAAGTTCATATTTATTTAAATAGTTGCAAGTGGGATACAAAAGTAGAGCATAAAATGCCCAATATCAATTTAAAAACAGAGATACAACATAAAAACCAGTAGAACAATATCACAAAAACAAAGTAGGGATTTGGGGATCACTGCTCTGATATTCTGTAGGGTGTGGTACCACAAGTAAATTTACCCCAATGATCTTAATTCTTACAGGTCTATACGGGGAAAAGCAGGCTTTCAAGTACCTTAGTCCTGAGTTACTGTCTTAGTAACAAGATAATTGAACATGACCCAGCAGTTCATCTCCAGTCAGCGCAGTTCCATCATCACAACTGGTGTGTGTGTGTGTGTGTGTGTGTGTGTGTGTGTGTGTCCAGATACCCCTCTTGACAATCTGGCTGCAGCATTCTGCACCACGTCAAATTTCAAACACATTCAGATATTGACTGGGATAAAAATCTCTACTTAGAAGGCTTGTTGAAAGACAAATTTATTTAACAGGCACTGGAAAGACAATAAGGATAGAACTTACCTAATATTTAATGGGCGGGGGTTCCAAAGGCTAGATGCCACCACACTAAAGACCTGGTTCCAATACCATGCAGAATGGACCTCCTGTAGGCTGCCCTCTGCTGCACATTGCAGGGATTGGTCAACTATATAAAGGATGAGATAATATTTAAGGTATCCTAATCCCAAACTCTATTGGGATTGTACACCAGTGCTAGTACCTTGAATTTAGCCCAGTAGCTAATTGGCAGCCAGTAAAACTCTTTTAACAGTGACTTAATATTCAGGCTGATGCATGCTTCGTACATGGGTTGGATAGGGCCCCCCACTTTTCTTCCTTCTGCCATCAGTGAGCAGTCAAGCTGCTGCATTTTGCAGCTTCATGTAGATGTTAAATAACATTGGAGACAAGATGGTCTTTGTGGCACTCCACAGCACAACTGCCAGAGGACCAAGAGATTAACACTGATTAACACTCAGTGTGAATCTCTGAAACCACCCCTAGAGACAGAACCAGAATCACTGTAAAACATTGGCCCCAGTGCTCATCTCACAAGCGACAATAGCATCAAAAGCCACTGGGCAGCTGAGCTGAGAAGTTAGAATTTTTCAATAAGATTGTGGGGAAAGGGACCTGTCATCAGACAGCAGGAAGAGAGACATTGTGTGAAAGCATCAGTGGAAGACTCTTGGAAGTGAGTCTTGATTATTTCAGTGGAGGTTATTTGCAAGTATCTGTTATCTGGATCACAGAGAGGGGATATGAAACAACTGTAGTTCTGCTTGCAGATTACCACAATTTAAGTGTAGTTATAACCTAAAACAATGGAAACTGAGAAAAAATTACTATTTTTATCCTTCAGTGTAGTTTCCTGTATTGTATTGGTTTTGTTGCATTTTGCAGTGATGGCTTATACAGAAGTGACTGTATTCAACATTGGTTATTATTTGCCCAATTACTCAGCTTGCTTATATGATCCAAAAATCAGCCACTGTGGTAAAGATTCTCTTTCACTGGACTGCAGTAGCTTACAAAATGCTAGAGGGTCTGCAGCAGAAATGTGACTCATTTTCTGCTCCCACAAGAGTGTTTTTCACACGTATATTAAATATTTCCTTGGAAAAACTGGGCCACCCTTGTGCTTTTTGTTGATCCCCGATTGATAATGTCTGTATTGGGTCTCAAATGTACTGTCTTTCATATGAGACTGGCTTCTGTAGGTTCATAGGACTTTTTCTTTCCATTAAAAATATTACTAAAATCATCCCAGGAGAACAGGATGCAGTAGACATTCCAAAGAGAGCCCGTCTGTTATAAATCTACCAATAGTTTATGAGCTGTAAAGTTTGCATTATGAAAAGGGAATTGGTGCTCTTGCAATTTCCAACTCCTGATGCAAAATCCATCTATATGTAAAGAAATAAACCTGCCAAAAGCACTTCAGCCTATAAAACAGCAGTTCCCCAAGTGTTTTAATAAATGGTCCAGCAATTTGAAAGTTCTCTTTTTCTTTTACCCTGATAGCTGCCTCCTCCCTTGCTTTCTTCTTCTCCCTTATGATGACCATGGTCCTAGTAACTTCTGAATTATAAATGTTTAATCCGCATGTATTCCAGGCTTTGCCAGCGCATCCGAATTCAGTATTTGCAAGCCATGGGGTCTGACTAGATGTGACATTAATTGTGCTATATAAATGTCATCTGGGGTGATGCCTGAGCAGCCACCAGCGCATGGGGGTGGGAAAGTTTATTTGGTTTGTTTCTGACCCCAGTGAGAGGAATGTCACAGAGGTATGTCATTTTTTAAAGAAAATTTGGTCTAGAGTTATGTATCTCTTTGACCCAATGCAGCCATTAACATCCATCTTCCGCAGAAACTGCTGCTTGCCTTCTATCACTGTGCCATTGAGAGCGTGCTCACTTATGGCTTATGTGTGTGGTACGGAAGCTGTACTACCCAGGACAGGATGGGGTTGTGCAGAGTTGTTAAGGCAGCAGAGAGCATTGTTGGCTGCCCACTCTCCACCTTAGAGCAGATTTATGCCACAAGGTGCCATAGGAAGGCACTGGACATAGTAAAAGATCCATCGCATCCTGGTCACTGTCTCTTCGAGCTTCTGCCGTCGGGACGGAGATACAGGACGATGAAGACAAGAACGAGCCGTCTTAAGAACAGCTTCTTCTCCAGAGCGATCTCGGCCCTGAATGGGAAGCCTGGACTTTGAAAGTCATCTAATCTTCCTTGCCGTACTATACTGTATTGTTTTAATTAGTGTTTTTATGGAGCAGTCAAGTAATTTCGTTGTCCCCGAGAGGGGGCAATGACAATAAAGATATTATTATTATTATTATTATTATTATTATTATTATTATTATATCTTGTAAGAATGGGAGTAGAGGGGCTGAGGTGAGTAGTCAAATGGGCAGATGTCTTATCTTTGCCGTGTGCTCTTTTGGGAGGAAGGGCAGGATATAAACTTAATAAATAAAAACTGACAACCTCCTGACAAGTTTCCATGGAAGAATAACTTTATGATTTCAAGCAGTGTACCGCCACTTTCTCTTGAATGCTTGTGAAGAGGCATGGCAATGCACAGCTTACTGAAGTTTTGATGATTATAAAGGTCACGCTGCCTTTAAGTCTTCCTGTTTTGAGCCTTGCTATGTATTCTCTTTGCTAAATGGGAAGAATGGCAGTGTACTTGAAGCATGAGGGTGGGTGGCATTTGTTAGTGTTTTTATAGACGTTTTGAGGGACTTTAGAGAAAAGTTAATGTTTCTCTGTTGCTAATGTTCATTTGGAGAAATGTGCAAGTGTTGCCTAAATTAGAAAAGGGGCATAGGATTGTATATCCAGTGCATGAGTTGTTTGTGTTATTTCAGGGATATTTCACAAACATATGGACAGTACACACTAGCCACCCCCTAACCTGATGCCCCCCAGGTGCTTTGGACTAAAACTCCCATCAGCAGCAGCCAGCATGGCAAATCTTCAGTGATGATGGGAGTTGTAGTCCAGTAACTTTAAGGGAGCACCCACCTGGGAATGACTAAATATGGATAAATTATTGGGCTACATCTGACCAATGGATTGACTCTGTGCTGGCTGGGGTTTGTGGGAGTTAAGGCTGATTAAAGACTGTCACATCAGTGTAGGCCAGGACTCAGGTGGAATACCATTGCAACAGGAAATACTTTTACAATGAGGTTTTAGGGGTGACTAAGACAGGACAGTTCTGCTTCACTTATCTGAGTCAGCTTGCTGCTTTACCTGTTAGTGTATGTCTACACTAGTCGTGCAGCAAATAAGGCAGGAAAAGGGTTGTATGACCCATTGTTTTATAGAGACCGATTTGCTTAAAATATATACTCTTAAAAGTTTATGCCTCTGATTTTCCCAGTGCATGCTGAAACACTATCATTTAGAGATATATAGTCAATATTTTAAACAATATGAAATACATTTTAATGGGTTGTAGCTGGCATTAGCTAAAACCTGAGAAGTTGTATTCATTTCAGGAGGTGTTGCCAAATTTTAACCAGAGAGTACAATGGAAATAGTGTTCAAAACCCTAATATGAAGAGAGAATATTTGATATCCAAACCATTCCCCATAAGCTCTGCATACTTTCTTCACACAAATCTTGTGGAACCAAAGAATTTGGGGTTCCTTTCTCTTGCCTTTTGTAAATTGCTTTTGTTTAGTGTTTCTAATTTAAAATAAACCACAAATGCTTTCAGGACTTGGATCATGTATGTGTTAGAATTTCTGATCTATGATTGCAGTCATGGGATTTTTGTCTATCGCATGACGGTATGTGTTTTGACACCACAGAATGGGAAGTGACGGAAACAGGATGTTTGTGTTACTGTGTTTCGTGATGTGGGACTATTGTCCTTCGTTCTTTTTCTCTTTGATGCCTGATGCTAGAGAGAGAGGGAGCCATGTTGCAGTGCTCCGTGTGTGTTTATATGTAAATAAAGTAGATTAGCCAAAATGCTGAGTTGCTGAGGTCTGTCACACAAGTTGCGCAAACTCTGCGGATCCCTAAGTGTGCTGGTATCGGTTGGCATCGGTTGCTGTGATGTTCGGGCTGAAGAAAGCTTATGAAACTCCCGAATGATCGACCAGGAGGGAGGGAACATGCCAGTCGGGCATGTGTCTCTGCCAGAGTCCTACTTGAGTGTAGGCTGAACTCCTGACAGTATGTACCAGTAGTTAACTATTCATTATCCATGCTTTTCTTCACTACTGAATGCATTCATTATTCATTGTTCTAATTGTTACCATGACAGTCCTCATGATCTTCATGCTCGTAGTCAAGAGAGCTGCCTATTCTTAAAGTAGCCAACCTGATGACCCACAGGTTTATAAGAAAAGGAAGTCATCCCACTATGGTTATTCACAGCCATGTAAAAGGTAAAGGGACCCCTGACCATTAGGTCCAGTCGTGGCCGACTATGGGGTTGTAGCGCTCATCTCGCTTTATTGGCCGAGGGTCATGTGGCCGTATGACTAAGCCGCTTCTGGCGAACCAGAACAGCACACAGAAACACTGTTTACCTTCCCGCCAGAGTGGTACCTATTTATCTACTCGCACTTTGACGTGCTTTCGAACTGCTAGGTTGGCAGGAGCAGGGACCGAGCAATGGGAGCTCACCCCATCACGGGGATTCTAACCGCCGACCTTCCGATCGGCAAGTCCTAGGCTCTGTGGTTTAACCCACAGCGCCACCTGTGTCCCTTCGCACAGCCATGTAGGCAATGGTATATTAACCCTGTATTACATTGACTGTTTTGAAAATGGAATAGTTATACTTGTTCTACATCAGCTGACATTTTATTAAGTTGGCAAATAATAATAATAATAATAATAATAATAATAATAATTTATTATTTGTACCCCACCCATCTGTCTGGGTTTCCCCAGCCACTCTGGGCGGCTTCCAACAAAGATGAAAAATATACTAAAATGTCACATATTAAAAACTTCCCTGAACAGGGAATTAATTTTAGTTACAGAAAATGGTGTCATTCCCTCTTCATTTTGGCTAGCCTCTCCACTAATTTCAGTTTCTTTCTATAGTGCAAATTTAAGTGTTTACAGTTTCTCATTGGTATTACAATTCTTATTGGTATCTGTTTTCTTATGTTCCAGAAGTTAGTTTTAAAACTTCTTATATGTCTTCTTCTGGCAATCTAGTTCCTATACTAGTTCAAATAAGGCTATGCTTTTTTTCCCTTTCTTTGCTTTTATACAAGACCTCCCCTCTTTATTTCAAGCTAGTGGTATCTTTATCTTTCTTGCATCTTTTCATGCAGAAGTCTGATGATTTAACAGGCTCTGTGTAAGAGATTGGATGCATTTCCTGTGTTTCCATTGAAATGCTCAATTTAAATGTATTCACTAATAATATGTCAGGATTGCACTTCCGGATTTCATCTGTTACCCACACCAGCAGTATTTTTCCTCTGTACCAGTTGAGTTCTGTGTAGCATTTCAAAATGTACTGAGGTATTCACCATTCCCAGATGCATAGGCAGACGTGATCTTTTCAAAATCAGGAGTGGAGAACCTGTTATCTTCCAGATGTTGCTGAACTATTGGCTTTGCTGGCGGTGGCTGATGGGATTTGGAAGTCCAACAACATCTGAAAGGTTAGAGGTTCCTTATCCCCAGAAAGGATTAGTACCATGCTAGAAGGTTGGGTAATTGTTAGGAGATGGATCTGTTTAAAGGTTTGGCTTTTGCCATTTAATTTCTTCTTCAAGACTCATGAAATGTGGAAGACACTCGAAATTATTTTTTTTCCTGGCTGTTAAGGTGCATGCAAGATGGAATTCCTAGATAATTTTAGATATGTCTGTTAATTTATCTATTCACTTGTGCAGTCTCCAGATATTCTACTGATATAACAGCAATAAAACTTTCCCCCCTTGACAAGCGCATACAGGATGAGATTCCTAGGCAGTTTAATGTGCTTGGCTGTGGTTAATGTTGTTTGTTGTATACTAATAGAAGTTATGATCCATTCTGATCTTAATATTTCATCATTTTATCAAGACATTTTTGTTCTGGCAGACATTTAGCTTGTTGGCTAAAATACTTTAAATACGCAGATCCCTTGCTATTTTACTTATCATCAGCTGCTCCTGTCTTTGTTGTTTAAGGTTTTGTGGTATCATTAACAACTGTTTTTTCTGGGTGTTTTTAAAATTTTCACTGTGGCTACTACAATGGAAGACTGTCATGTGCGTGGTCTGGAGTTATATGGTCTGTTTTGGCTGCCAATGTGGTAAATACATATTAGCAAAAAAGTGCTGCGCCGGATATATTTTGGAAAGTAGGCATAATATCAAGTGCTATTACTCAATTGTTGCTATATATACTAAGTATATACTGAGATAGTATATACTTAGTATATCTAGTAACTCCTGAAATCTTATGTGATTTCAATATATGTGCCCAACTTAATGCAAAACAGAAACATGGAAAACAGATGGGAATTATTTAGCAGCTAAACAGTCTGCAGCAAGTTCCTGAAACAAAATTTTAATCATAGGAACCTTATATTTTAAGTACAGCAACCTAACAATTGATGATATCATGCTACTATATGAGCAGCTTGAAGTGAAAAGTTAAACCAATGACCATCAAAATACAGACTCTAAACGTCTATAGAGAAAATGGCAAGAGTTAAAGCAGAGATGTTGACTGGAGGAGGCCCAAAATGATTTGTTATTTGAAAAGTATACAGGAAAGTTTAACTAAAGTTTAGCTTTCTTCAGGATTTTTAAAAATCAATGTTCTGCAGCTTGTTAGCAACATTCTCCCAAGGTTATTCCTTTAATTTGGAGCTGGGAATGGAGCAGAGGGAGATATACTCCTTGAGGGTAGGGAACTTTTGGCCATCCAGATGGTGCTGGACTTCCAGCTTCCATCAACCCTGACCATTGGTACACGTGGATGCAGATTTCTGCAAACAGATACCAATGTCTGCATTGGACATACGCATGCAGTGTTATGTGCATCAATCCCCTGAATGCATGCCTGCTAAATCAGGTTGTGCAAATGCAGTGGTACAAACCTTGACACTTTTCCCAGGTTGATTGACAGCCTGGCTGGGGTATCGACTCCATGTGTCCACCCCCCCAATAGGTGATGCTGTTGTCACATCCAACGTCATTGGTCAGGGCTGACCTAGCCATTAAGCAGAGTGGGGCAGCTGCATTAGGCAGTAAATGGTGGTGAGCAGCAAGGAGGTATTGGGCAACAGAGCTATGGGTGCCACATGCCCTGTGCTATGTGGCCGTTTAAGCTTGCCTGCTGCTCCCAGGTGTGGTGGATGATGCTGTCCCACTATCAAATTAAGATTCAGTTGCTAGTACAGTCCAGTATATGGAATTGGGGGCGGGGTGGAGGGCATGGCATCTTAACCTTCACCTCATGCAACCCACTGTTTTGGATCAACCTCAGATTAGTCATCAGTTGGGCAGATGCATGCATGCAGAGTTTTAGATTAAATGTAATTGAGAAAAAGAAAGAATGGAGGGCACCAGGGTAAAAATGAAGAAAAATGAGACCCTGAAGATCCACTGTAAAATGATAAATTGAGGGAACATGTTTAAACTAAAGCACCCTACTCTTCAGAGAAACTATGTTGGGTCTAATCATTTTCATTTGAGGGTTCGTATTTTTTCATTTATAATTGCGCATGCTGTAGAATATTATGAACACCAATTTGCACATACTGCAGAAAACTACGAGCACCAACATTCTCATTATATATGAGGCATGTTTATTTTCTAGCATTAACTGAAACCAGGTTATCTGCTTGTGATATGATTATCCTTGCTGCACTCTCTTTTGATTACTGATTATTTAAAATATTTTCTTATTAATATGTCATTAATATAGACAAATATGTCTATTAGTCATAATAGCATTATAGGTTCTATTCCAATGTTGTATTCCATTTCTCAACCATCGATGTCAGCTATCTAATTTTGTCGCTGCAATAGATCTTATCCGTTGACTGTATCTAATATTTAAATTAGATATCCCTTAAGCAAGACTGCAGATTTACAAAGTCTTGCATGTGCAATCTTTTGCAGTCAAGTAGAAGGCCAGCAATTATCCTCCACATAATTAATTAAGACAGTCAGAGGAACCATTCTAAAGTTAACCCCAGTTGCTTGATAAACAACAGTTTGAAACAGTAAATTTGAGCAGGATTGAATGAATGTTTATTATTACGGCCCAACAGCCAGCATACTTTGAGCAGGATTTTATACTCACTGAAACGGCAATATTCTGCTTAGCAATTCTAGAACTTGATTCTATCTCTGACAAACATCTTGCTTTTTTAAAAAATTGGCTTGAGTAACATACCTGTGATACATCATTTTGTAAAGGACTTCCTGTATGCTATAACCAATTGAGAACATTGTAATGGACCAAATGCAGTAAAATGGTAATTCCTAAAAAACCCTTATCCCCCCTTATATTTTAGTTTGTGTAACGTTAAAAGAGTGCTCATTTTCCTATTATTATTTTTAGACTCCTATGCAAAGTTTCTTTAACTTGATGTTATTTCCAGTTGTAGTTAGTACAAAATGTTTTACCTGAAATCTTTTGAATCTGGGGGTGAGAGGCAGGAGAAGCAGTCATCTGCTCATGCTCTTATTTCTTCATGGGTGGGAAAATCTGTGAATGTAAAATTTCTATTTTCCCAATCAGAAAAATAACCTATAACCTAAAATATATATTCAAATTAAACATGGAGGGCAGGAAAGTTATATCTTTTCTTATTAGACTACTTGTAAAACATATGGGTTTTTTCAGTTTTGTTGTCTCGGGACTTGTTCCACAGTTATCCTAACATTGGACTTAACTCATTTGTTATAATATTACCAAAGCAAAATGAACCACATCTATCCATATACCCAGCTCCAAGGGTGTATAAGGCTATAATCCTTATGGAGCAGGAGTATAGCTAACCTGCCAGCCAGTGGTGAGTGTGGCCATTCCACGCTCTTGCACACAGCCACATTCCTGTCCGCAGCATCTCTGTGCATATCTGCTGAAGTAGACGTTATCACCCACTTCTGGCTTGTTAAATGTTTGGTCCAATAATTTAGAGAAGGGGTGATTTGCATCCCCATCAGTGTGCTGGGCTACGTGTCTGCCTTATTTTTTCTTCTCCTTCTCCTTCTTCTTCTTCTTCTTCTTCTTCTTCTTCTTCTTCTTCTTCTTCTTCTTAGCTAGATCAGGCTTCCAAATTTGGGGGGCGGGGGCTTAGCCACTCCTGTACTAGGAAATAATCCCTATTGAACACAGTAGAATTTAACTTCCCAGTAAACCTGCATTGCATAAAATTTCACTGTAAAAGGTTACTAGTAAGTTGGTATGAATGTAAGAGAGCTCCTATTAGGAAAACAAGTGGAAGCCAGGGGTGTTAAATGAAAAATGAAAAAGGATGTTAATGAATCCCCTTCCTTTATGTTTTTCTATAGGCTTGACCTGGGAAAAAACACTCCGGCAAATTGGATTTGAAAGGTAAGCATTGGGTGTTGATGTTCTATTGTATACAAAACCGAATTTTGAAATGGAGAGAGAGAATAAACAGAAAAGTTAGCAAATGCTCATGTTCAGCAACTGAGATTTACTCTTGATACTATTTGTAATATTTGAATATTTCATTATATTCACACACATTTGGAACCAGTGTGGTGTAGTGATTAGCATGTCAGGCTTGGACTTTGTAAACCAAGGTATAAATCCCCGCTCAGCCATGGAGCTCACTGGGTGATCTTGGGCCAGTCTCTGCATCTCAGCCTAACCTACATCACAGAGTTGTTGTGAGGCTTAACATTTTGTAATTAGATAATACATTCTTATTTTGGACACTATTGTTGTTATTTCTAACCTTGAAGAATAGTAACACTGGCCATTTAGATTTTCTATTTCACATGAGATAATCTTTCAAAATGTTGTAGCTTGAGCAAAGTACCGTATTTTTCCCTCTATAACACGCAGATTTTTTCTCCTAAAAAGGAAGGGGAAATGTCTGTGCGTGTTATTGAGCGAATGTGTGGTCCCTGGAGCCAAATGGCGCGAGGGGAGGCAAAAAAAAATCAGGCAAAAAGCAAACCTGAAAAGAGGAAGTGGCTGCTTTCCTGCATTCTGCCTCAGGGTCTTACTGCCCACCCTCCTCTGTTTCCTTGCTATGTTTGCTCAAACGGAACAAAGAGCAGGGAAAGCCCCTCCCCTCCAGGCAAGCAGAGGGGAAAGCAGAGTGTCGTCTCTGTGCTCCGGTGCTGCTGAAAACATGCAGGAGGGAGGGAGGGAGGGAGGGAGGGAGGGAGGGAGGGAGAGAGAGAGAGAGAGAGAGAGAGAGAGAGAGAGAGAGCTGGCTGGCTTGGGTGGGTAGGTGAGGGAAAACTTTTGCCTTCCTTTCCTCCCTCCCGTTATACCCCTCTCCTGCATTCTTAACCAGCTGCTTCTCTGCACACCCCTCTCCTGCTCCTTGTCCCTTCTGTGTTTTTCCTTCCCTCCCCACTTAAAATGTGGTTAAAAAGCCTGGATCCACATGGATCCTCAGGATCTTTGCATTGGGTCAGCCCAAATTCACCATTAGATCACATAGCATGTCCATGGCTACAGCCTGCCCCCCAAAAATCCCGCACCCACTGTTGCCTGGGGCTGCAGTGGTGCAAAAACGTGGTTACAAAACATGGATCCACATGGATCCTCAGGATCTTTGCATTGGGTCAGCCCAAATTCACCATCAGAGCACATAGCATGTCCATGGCTACAGCCTGCCCCCCAAAAATCACACACCCACTGTTGCCTGGGGCTGCAATGGTGCAAAAACGTGGTTACAAAACATGGATCCACAGGGATTCTCAGGATTTTTGCATTGGGTCACCCTAAATTCACCATCAGATCACATGTCTGTGGCCACAGCATGAAGCACAAAAATGATACATCCACTGTTTCATTCAGAATGTTTTTTCCCTTGTTTTCCTCCTCTAAAAACGATGTGCGTGTTATGGTCAGGTGCGTGTTATAGAGCGAAAAATACGGTAGCTTAATATTCAGGAAATGTCTTGGGTAAAGAGCATTTCAGTTAAATGGAAGGTACCTAGGTTTCATAGATTTAAATAAAGGTTGTATATGTATTGATTTATGAGACAGTAAAAGATGACTGTAACACAATGTACTGTAATAGTAATCACTCTTAACAGAATCTCTTACATGAATTTTCTTGGTGCCAGTAGAGCTTAAACTTCCCTTCCCCACATCTGCCCCCTATGCCTGGCATTTAATTTTAAAATAAAAAACAGAATTTGCTAATCACTCTTTTAAATTTACATCTCGTTGGCCCTGAGTGCACTCCTGAAATGCAGTGATAATCCAATTCAACACAAATATTGCTTCAGACTAGTTTATGGCATGCAAGTATGTACCTAAAATTGTAAATGTTTGACTTCTCTTTCTCCCGCTCCTGAAGTCAGATATAAATTTTAAGAGACCCAAACTTATGTCACTGTATGACCTAAAATTAAAAATGTATGTGTGAAAATGACACGCAGACTGTTGGTCTGTATCTGCGAAGAGTTTGAAGATGGGATGTGGGAGGAGTTAGCAGGTATTCAAATTAGACTCTGCCAGATGCTCTGCAAGTTTCTGGTTGCCCCAAGACCTATTGGGAAGGTGGAATAATCAATTGCTTGTCTCCCATCTCTGGAAGCACAACATTTCTAGATTTTGTGCGAGTCTAGGCTTTGGAGGGCCCCTTTACCACAGTGCTACCTTTTGTTTGATTGCCAGGAAGCAAGCCAATGAACAAGCAGTAAGCGGCATCTGCCAATACTTTTTGTTTATTTCTTCACCATTGTCAGGACCAGAATGAAAGGCAGCAAACTAGTAGGTTGTAATGGTGAAAGAGGAATAGCAGGTCTGGGGGCTCTGGTCAATGTATAGCATGGGTGTGAGCCCAGTTCCTTGATGCTGGCCCTGACTTAAGGTGGTGCTTAACCTGGGCAGACTGGCTCTTCTATTGGAAATGGGAATTGAGCATCCCATGAAGTTCTGGCCTTTTTACACCTGATCATGGGGTGGTGGGGCCTGAGGCTGCTGAGGTGGTGTTGGGGAGGGAGTTGTTGCTCTTGTTGCTGCTGGAGTTTTTCTCTTTTTTTGTATCTTTTGCTGTGATCTATGTGGAAATTGTTCAGTTTGGTTTTGTATTTTGTATTTACTACTGATGGCTACTTTTGTTATTTTGTAGTTATGTATTTTTTCATTATGTAAGCTGCCTTGAGCATGGCTTGAACTGTTGAAAGGCGGCATACAAATAAATTTATGTAATGTATGTTAACTGATGCTGGATTGCTACATCTAGTCCAAATTTAGCATCTAGTCTGATGAAGAGCTCTGGAGAACTTGAAAGCTTATAGTATTATATTTCACCATATTTTCTCTATATTTTGTATGAAACATATACAATCAAGCTAAAACGCCTGTGACTTTTAGCATAATAAAATAGTGGATCTGGTTATTTTTGTATAGCAAGTAAAGCACAACAGCGTCACAGGACATCACATATTTAGAGTGTATGGGTTGCTGAAAGTAGTACACAGACCTCAGTGCATCTTCACACTTGTTTATTTAGGATCATAGCTGGTGACATGTACAACTGGCTTCCCCTGTTTAAATTAAGATGTTTCTAAACTGATTTAGTGATGTTCTGGCAAGTTTATACACAGATGAGTCATAAGACTACTCACTGTTAGAGATGCTGCATAATCATAGGATAATTAAAAGGGACATGTGAAGCACTCATACAGACAAATATATACATATATATATTTGGAGGCAATCAACAACTTCTGCATGCAATATAATGTTTATAACAAGTGGGATTATAGGAATATAAACAGGAAGGTCATCAGAAGTCCTCTACAGTTCTCATCTAGAAAAGTCTCTTTCCCCAACTTTGATTTTGCAGAATGTGCTGCTCGGCCTACAGGCCTCTCTTTTCTCTACACTCCCGCAAAAATGCTGCAAAATATTGCAATATTGTTTCTGTGCAAGGACAGAGTGAAGCACAGGGGTTGGTTTGCACACCTGTGATTTGTGAACTAGTTCACACTGACAGCAAGTAAAGGTGCAACTTGTTTGTACACACATTCCTTCTTTGAGACTCCTATGCACTTGTTGACGGTAGGAAAGCAATTTGCTGTGAATTAGTCCTCCAAGCAATTACTTTTACTGTGAGGGCAAACCTGCTTCCACAATTGCCCTCTTTTTTTTTACAGGGCACTCCCATTGGGGGAATAGATTAAATTCACACAGAGAGGATATATTTCTGTTTTGTGTGTGTGTGTGCATTTGGCTGTCTCAGCAGGCTGCAATTAATCTTTCCTTCTGAAAAGTAATGCATTGTCATGATACTACAAGTGCGTGTTCCCTTCCACATGATTCCCATGGTAGCTATAGTGCCCACACCCACTTCAATAGTCAGGTGTTTTTTTTAAAAAATATTTTTTTTCAATAGTCAGGTGTTTTCACAAAGGATAACTGGGGGGAGGGGATAGTATTCTTTCAAATTATGTACCTACTAAGTGGAATTTGATAACTATGGCTAAAATATGTTACAACTTTTGCAACATGCGAATGGATAGTTTATAGACATATATTGTGCATGGACAAATATAATGGCATTTGGAATGCATTTATAAAAAATATAGCAGCTTATAAATAAATATATATGATTAGAATATTGCACTTATATACCTTTGTATTAGACAAATATGCTGTAGTGCTTTTTCTTTCTTCTTTTGTGTTTTTATGCACTTTTTGTTTCCTTTTTATTTTTTCACTTTATTTTGTTTAAATATTTTCAATAAAAATAAATATAAATCACACTCAAAAAGAACGCACAAATGTCACCAAGATAAAACTTTGCCACACCAAGTTCAGATACCTAGGGGTACAACTAACCAGAAACCTCAATAAATTATACTTCCAAAACTACAACCCCTTGTGACAACAAATTAACAAAGACCTAAAGAGATGGAACAACATGAACTTCACTCTCTCAGACAAAATAGCCATGATCAAAATGATCACGCTCCCAAAACTAACCTACCTATTCCAAACCCTCCCAATCTTGATTCCCCCAACCCAACTCCATAAATGGCAGAAAAAAATTACACTTATATATATATCTTCTCACACAAAAAACCAAGAATAAGCCCCAAATACCTGCACCTCCGTTCCTCAGAGGGGGGATGGGGAATCCCCAACATAGAAGCATATTACATTGCCAACCAAGTATGCCACATAATCCCATATATACTAGAAGATGAGACAAAACAATGGATACACCTAGAGAGGGACACAATTGAAAATACCTGCACCACAGCATACCCATTCCTCCCAAACAAACTAAGGAAAATTCCCACAACACTTAACAGGTACACACAGACCATGTTTAAAGCATGGAAAGCAGAAATAGGCAAAGTATCCCCAACCCTATCCCCACTAATTCCCCTGGCATACCACCCATTATGCCACCACTCAGCACAAAACATCCAGATAAAAACCTGGCAAACCAAAGGCCTATATCGCCTAACAGATTTATATAAAAATAACAAACCCTTATCAACACAAGAAATACAAGACAAACTAGAAGACACCCAAATGCCCTGGTTAACTCATCACCAATTACATGCTCTTTTAAACAATTAAGTAGTAGAACCAGCAGCAACTAGGCCCCTGACAGCCTTCAAAAACCTCCTCCTACAACAAAGGGACACGGCAAAGGGATGGTATCTGCAATATACAAAATACTACTCCAAAACCCCACAAACCCCCTAGACGTAATCAAAAAACAATGGGTGGATGACATAGGCTATGAGATTAACCCTACTCAGTGGACCAGAATGTGTTCTAAACCCCTCTTTAAATCCATATCAACGAAAAGAAAAGAACTCACTTTAAAACTCACCTACAGGTGGTACATAACACCAAGGAAATTAGCACTAATATGCCCAGGAACCTCACCAAAATGCTGGAGAGGGTGCGCCTCCATAGGCACATACTTCCACATGTGGTGGGAATGCCTCAAAACCCAACTATTCTGGATAACAGCCATAAAAGAAATATGCAAAATAACTAAGCAAGTATTAGAAATCACCTCAGAACTGGCCCTACTAAACATATTCCAAGACAATAATGCCCACTCACATCACAAAGAACTCATAACCCACCTGCTCTCAGCAACCAGAAACATCATAACCAGACACTGGAGAGACCTGTCTGGAGTAAGCATGGACCAATGGTACCAAATAGTATGGGAAACAGCCTTACTAGAAAATTTAACCAATAAACTGAAACTGACATGGGGACAAATAGAAGAAGACGCTTTCACCCCAGTATGGCTCCCCTTTATCACATACACAGCCCAACAAGACAATGACAAGAATCCACCAACAGCATACAAATCAATATGGTTAACCTGATCCAAAACATCCACCCACCCCACTCACACATGAAAACAAAGCTCACCACAGCAAATCACAAACAAGCAACCATACCCTTGGCCAACCCCAACCTCTCTCATCACCAAAGGAACACAAGTGAATAGCAAAGAGAACCTGCACAAGCGACGCTGACAGAAAACCCCATACATACATTAAGTAAAATAGAGACATTGTCACCCGACCCCACCCCCACTCATGATTCCCGCCCACCTCTTTCCCACTTTTCTTCCTAATGTAACACTCATGTCTCAACAAATGAAACTGATCTGTAGAAAATGTAACTTGAAAAAAGAGACATTGCATATACTTTTGTAAACCAAGAAATCTTTAATAAAAATACATTTAATAAATAAGTAAATAAATAAATATAAAAAAACACCACAATACTGCATTTCATTCTCATAAACCCAATAGTTTAACAGTAGTGTATGTGTGAAGGCATGCTTGTTATATCTGTGGCCCAGGGGAGCGGGGAGAGAAGCAACTAGGCAACAAAAAGACGCGTCTGGAAATTTTACATTTGCACAATAAGAATATCATTCTGGACAATTCAGTGAATTTTCTGTGTTCTTCCACTAAAGTAATTTTTTTTGTTATTAGCAGTTTAAACACAACTGATAAGTTGCCAAGTGAAACATAAATAATAGCTCTTGAGAAACTGATTTAACAGCCCAGATTCACGATGCATCATTTTAGATGACATAAAGAAACATTTTTGCCAAGAGAGCTGCAGCATGTCTAATACCAAAAAAAATTCTTGGCATTTAACATGTGTCACTTGTGTTGTGCATGTCACTGTGGTTGTAGATGTTGCAAAACAGCTCATAACTTGTTTCTCTGACAGCCAAACTCTTGTTACAATACTCTTTTATTTTGTGGGATCAGATCCATGAAGACCATTTTTTACCCACTGACGGGGAAAAACTCAGCTCTTTAATAGTGGGAGCTTACCCTTTATTGAAATATAGCTGTAACAGCTCATGCTAGACTTGCTATGGTTTGTGCATGAAGCTCATATTTGTAGAGGCGCAGCAGTGGAGTTGAATATAACAGTCAGTGTCCCAGAGGAAACCATTCACTTGTTTGCCATTGGTTTTTGCTAAACTGGGTTAATAATACACTGTCTTTAATTACTTAAATCTGTCAGCTGCATCTTATGATATATGCACTAAATGTCTGTGGTGTAAATACCGATTCACTTTTGCTTCACTAATGCTGGTCACATTATGGTCTTGCTATTTTACTAAGTCTATCACTTACTGCCTTCTCGCACCAGGGCTGGCTCTGGTAAGGGCAAGTCACCCCCCTCAGAAGCATTGTGGCAGATGATAGGATTTGGTGGGGAAGGCTTTTACATTGCTTTTTAATTGCTGACCTAACTTAACAGGTTTACAGCTGACACTCTGCATCCGCTGTAGCTACATTTATTTTTAAGCTAATTTATACCTCCACCACTTTTTAAAAAATGCCCTTTTCTGCCACCATCTCGGTCACTCATGGCTCTGTCCAAATCCATTAAAGTAAGGTTATTAGAGATACTTTTCAGTCCTGAGATTTTGGCGAAACATCTTCTCAGTTACGTATTTACCAACATTTACCGTTTTCTCTGATGCTAAACTTCTACTTTAAGCAGTGTGTGTGATTGTGTGTATATATATCACATCAAAGCAGCCAAACAATGTGGATGCTGAAACATTTTGTTGTAAGAATTCGTTGTCTTAGGTTTTCTTAGTCACATAAATAAACATACAGCTTTAATGATTGACTTCATCCTACCAGAATCCAGAGTGAATGTGTCTGAAGTGTTGTTTGATGCTTTACAAACAGTTTCTCTCTCTCTCTCTCTCTCTCTCTCTCTCTCTCTCTCTCTGTGTGTGTGTGTGTGTGTGTAGAATTTACCACAGAGAGATACAGCTGTATAACACAGCCCTTCACTAAATGGCAGCAACAAAAATGCTACATCATCTGAGGCTCTTGCTTGTCATCCACTGAGGTGTATATATGCCATGCTTCATTCATAGATCTCAGGGCGGTTCACAACATAAATATTCAATCAAAATTATTTTAGAAGTCAATTATGCAAGCTTTGCTAGTAACAAAAATCATTTTAAGTACAAAAGTTAAATGCTTTCATGACCTACATATTTCCTAACCTTACTATGAAGTTTCTAAGGAACTTAAAAACCATTAGATGATTGTTTCTGCCAGATACCTTGGTACAAAGAAGTTCTACTACACACTACACACTCCTTGGTGTGTGGAGTACCTCAGGGTGCGATACTCTCCCCAATGCTTTTCAACATCTTTATGCGCCCCCTCGCCCAGCTTGTCCGGAGTTTTGGGCTGGGTTGCCATCAGTATGCCGATGACACCCAACTCTATCTGTTGATGGATGGCCATCCTGACTCGGCCCCAGACACACTGACCAGATGTCTGGAAGCTGTGGCTGGATGGTTACGTGGGAGCCGGTTGAAGCTAAATCCTTCGAAGACAGAGGTCCTGTGGCTGGGACGGGACGATATGGGATTGGGGGGGCAACTCCCATCTCTTGCGGGGGCGCAGTTAGTGCCAGCACCGTCCGTTAAGAGTTTGGGTGTAATCTTCGACACCTCCCTTTCCATGGAGGCGCAGATTGCAGCTATAACAAAGGCGGCATTTTTCCATCTCCGCCAAGCTAAGCAGTTGGCTCCTTACCTTTCTCGCCCTGACCTAGCCACTGTGATCCACGCGACGGTCACCTCCAGACTGGATTATTGTAACTCGCTCTACGTGGGGCTGCCCTTAAGACTGACCCAGAAACTCCAGCGGGTGCAGAATGCTGCAGCGAGACTCCTTACGGGGTCTTCGCTGCGAGATCACATTCATCCGGTGCTATATCAACTGCACTGGCTCCCGGTGGAGTACAGGATCAGGTTTAAGGTGCTGGTTTTAACCTTTAAAGCCCTATACGGCCTTGGACCCTCGTACCTACGGGACCGCCTCTCCTGGTATGCCCCACAGAGAAACTTACGGTCTTCAAATAAAAATATCTTGAAGGTCCCAGGCCACAGAGAAGTTAGGCTGGCCTCAACTAGAGCCAGGGCTTTTTCGGCTGTGGCTCCGACCTGGTGGAACACTCTGTCACAAGAGACTAGGGCCCTGCGGGACTTGACATCTTTCCGCAGGGCCTGCAAGACAGAGCTGTTCCGCCAGGCCTTTGGCCAGGGCACAGCCTGACTCCCTCCCTCGGCAATCTTCGCGGAGCTCTGGCCCAATAGTGGCCAGTGGCTTGAATTTAATTAATTTTATAATGAATGATTTTAGAGTGTTGTTTGTGTTGTACTTTTGTATTGTTTTATTGTTGTTAGCCGCCCTGAGCCCAGCTTCGGCTGGGGAGGGCGGGATATAAATAAAATTTATTATTATTATTATTTATTATTACTACGAAACATTTGCCCGTCTTCATTTGCCTGTAAAGCATTTGGCAAATATTTGCATATGATTTCTTAAGTGATACTGGTCCTGCTGATCCTTGTGCTTATTTTCCTTTCAGCTAAATTAATTTCAGGAATATTTTTTCTGCCGTTTAATTCAGGTCATGGACAGAATCAAGTATCTGATACATGCTATTTTATTGCTGGTGTTGTTTTGAGCAGTGAATTGTTTGACTGTTGCCAATGTTTTTCTTGGCATCACCTAACCTCCTGCGGACACCAGTAGCTAGGGAATGTATAGTGATTAACCAGCAGCAGCATATGAACTGGTCTTTGTTTGAATCTGGAGAGCAATTTGGCGTTGCAGTTTGTCCAAAGAGCTACAGCTTGCATGCTATAATAATTTGCATTTGTCTTTTAAATTTTGTTCTTTATCTTTTGTTCATGAATAAATAATAAAGAGACTTCAAAGAAAAACTGGAGCACAAACGAGCAAGGATGATCATGTCTATTGGTATACTGTGGTTACATAATATGTCCAGGGTTTCTGAAAAATGACACTGCTCCATGTATTTATATACGTCTGTGGTGTAAGTTATTATTGCAAATGATTCATATTTCATTTATGCCTCAACAATATAAACTCACTTGGCCCTCTCCAGCAACCCATCAGTCTCCCAAACTCCTATGCTTGCTTCCCCAGAAAAGTTGCTTTTAGCACACCCATGCCTGCTGTTAATTTCTCTAGCAGCTGGAGGTCCCAGTCAGAGATTAGTGGTCCAGCAACATAGATCAGTGATGCCTGAGGAAGTTGATGTTTATGAATTATTATTATATGAACTTATCTCATCTGCATCTCCCAGAGTAATGTGTAAATTATAACTTAATTACAAGCTAGCTTTTGCAGCTCCAGAATGTTCCAATAGAGTTCTCAGCTAAAACAAAACAAAAAAATGCACTAAAATGCATACCCGTATTTCACTGCATCCTGTCACCAGTGCGCAATACTTGCATCCCCCCTTTCTCAGACCGCAAACGTGGTCCTAGAGCATTCCCTGTATGATAGTCGTAGGATAACTTCTGAGGCTTCGCTAGGCCCCAGGCCCATTCCTTTCCTCCTCCAGCCCCTGCCGCCCCTGCTCCCCTCATTCCTCGCCATCTTGGCCATGAGCTCCTAGGCTGAGCACAATGGGGGGGAACGTTTCTCCCCATCCTCCAGCTGCTGCTTTTTTATCACTGTTTCAGCGGGAACTGATGCCAGGGACGGTTGGGCCACGTGGGCTAAAGGGAGATGCAGCAGGCATTGGCAGGCCTGGCTGCAGGTGCTGCCGTCGCCGCTCGTTTGCTGTTCCCACGGCATTCCTTACCGGAACTTCCTATCCAAATTTGAATGGCTGTTCTGCTCTTGCAATGCAAAGTATACAGTCATACCTCTTGTTATGTTTGGTTCAGGTTGCGTCCCGCGGCGACCCGGAAGTACCGGAAAGGGTTACTTCCAGGTTTCACTGCTTGTGCATGCGCAAACGCGCAAAATGACGTCACGCATATGCGCAGAAGCGGCGAATCACGACCCGTGCACACGCAGACGCTGGTTGCATTCTGCTCATGTTGCGAACGGGCCTCTGGAACGGATCCCGTTCGCAACGAGAGGTACCACTGTAGATTGGTTTCATTCACCATAGAGATTCTGGTAGATGAGTGGCGCCACTGCATGTAAGTAGGTTGGACAAGAGAACATATTTACAAGGGAGGCTTCATTTTTACAGAAAGGTATGCTAGTGTCTTTCCATTTTATCTCCCTATGGTCCCAATAACAACAGTTACTTGTCTCTGGCTTGCGCTCTCCCAGCTCCTCTGATCCACCTGCTGTTGTCCCCACTTTTCCCCCTTGCATAATGGTTGCACGTTCATATTTACCTGCGTAATAGTCGCACTCCCCCTTTTTGGAAAGGAAAAAATGGGCACAAAAATACAACCATTATGTGGTGAAATACAGTATTTTCAGCAAACATGGGACAGA
Organism: Podarcis raffonei; assembly: GCF_027172205.1. Lineage (NCBI taxonomy): Eukaryota > Metazoa > Chordata > Lepidosauria > Squamata > Lacertidae > Podarcis > Podarcis raffonei. The sequence goes on along the minus strand of NC_070608.1, from coordinate 49,621,816 downwards.
TATCAAAATATATTATAAAATGTCTGTTATGCAGCCTTTTATGCAACCTTTTTGCATAACCATAAATTTATGTTTATTGGTTATAAGAGCAGAGTGATCCAGAAGCTTTGCTGGCATAATAAATGAATGTAAATTAATACCAGTGGCTGAATTGCTTGGTAAAATGGGAGAAAGAAGCCATTTGTGATCTCACTATTGCTGGTTAAATAGTTTCTGGTCTAAAAATTCAAAGCATGGAAATGCTGATGAAATATTGATTTTGTGGTGTGTAGGTTAATTAGCCAAGGATTCGTTATTAATTACAGGAGAGGAAAGTAAAGTGAACCAATTGAAAATGGAGGAAAATGCCAGGTATAAAAATTTTGGATGATCAGTGGAAATGCATTTTTTGTTGATGGTTCAAACATCTCTCCATGTTTTCTTCCAAAAGAAAATGACTACAAAAATATAGTCTGAAGCCAGGAATATTTGTCGGAAATTTGAGAGAACTATGTCAGTTTCATTCATATATGGTGGACTTGTTCAAAACTCAGCATAGAATTACTTGTTGTGTAGTCACTGACCTCATATCTTTTGTTTCAATTGTCTTAATGGTGATGGTTTTGATTTTGCTGAATCGCCATAGACTAGTCATATCTTGGCTTCAATGTAAAACAAGATCTGTAAACAACTGTAAAACTGTATAAATGGTTTCTAGTCTGACTTTTCTTGCTTAAATTCCTTGATGTGCTGTGTATATATTGGCATGATTACATGTAGTGATCTGCAGACTATGACTAGGCTCATGTTCTTGAATTATTTCCTCTGCATGTATTTTTTTAGTTATTGCTTTCTGCTTGTGGCGCAGCTTCAGAGCCCTACATAGAGTACCATGAAACCCCAAGATCAGCGTCCTTTGTATCCAAATGTTAAGGAGGATTTTATCATACATCACATGCTGATATGCAATAGGCTGTTGGGAAAAATAGTAATATTCATCCATAGTTTGAGTAGTGTTAGGTTGACCTAATATGTGGATTGAATGCACTGGTTGCTGGAATGAAATTTCTATGACCATGACTGTTCAACCTAGCACAACAACCCCACCATGTGGCAGTCTCCTACAGATGACTGCAGTGCCTGGAGACAGTCAGGTTGTGTATCCATAGAATGATCAGAGGAGGACTGACTGCTGGCAGGAGTGTAGAGAGAGAGAAGAAATGTCATGGTGCATCTGCAGCAGCACAACTAAACGCCTTCATCTGCCCCATTAATTTCACTGGGTCTACTCTGAGTAAAAGTTAGTTGAATACAACTCCATGCAATGTACACTTTCGGTGAAGAGATACTTTTGTGGTAGACTTTGCCTCAGGACTTCCCAGAAACCACCAGCAACTACCACATGGTCCAGCCTAGGTCCTTGAATTCACAAATTAAAAAGTGCTGCCAATATCTCAAAGACCAAGCATGCTTATCAGCAGATAAAAGAGTTAGATTCCACATTAGTAGAATCTGAACAAATATCTCCTTGTCAACCAAGTCCAACTCTTTAACCGCTTCTGTCATAAATAGCTTCCCATGTTGGCTTGCTGCTGCCATAAATTTGTAAAAACTGGCATACAGTAGACTATAAATCTCAGTAGGAATGCTCTTCTCACTCGTATTTGTTAGTGCTCTCCAAGATTTGAATGTTCTTTCCTCTGACATGACCATACCCTTTGCCCTTTCCAACTGGAGGCTTGGGCTCTTCTTAGGGTGATGGTGGCAATGGTGGCTTGTTCATACCAAGTGTTAGTGCTTGTCATTTTTATCTCCTTTCTGTTCCTTCATCTTGGAACTGCTTTTCAGGTTACAGCAGTCCTCCTCGATATAAGTTTCCAAATTTATTGTTAAAGCTATTCCTCCTTCTTTTCCATAGCTCCTTTGCCCCCAAGGTTACCCAGGAACTTTTACTGTAATGATGAATGTGTTCATCGGACTCTGCCAGTTTCAGTTTCTCTGTCTACCCTCTCCTTTGTATGTCGTGGATCCCCCCACTTTTTGGGCAGGTTTTATTTGCAATTTTTCATTTTTACCCCTCCAGGTGCCCTGCTGGTACATGAAGAATAAATAGGTATGGAAACAAATGCACAGCTTCAGGTGTTGCACAGAATATAGGATTGGCATTGAATTATCCAGGATTGTGATGGTCAGGAAATCAATGCTCAGCATGAGGTCTACCATTAAAAAAATAATCTGGGTAGTGCAATGAACACCTAATTTGGCTTGTATGGGAAAACAGATGAGGCATAAGAAATAGCATGGAGGGGAGTGTCCGAATTTACATTTGGCACAAGTCTGCTTTTTGTATGCAGCACAGTCCTATAAATGTTGCATGCTTTATGTCAGTAATGAGGCTGCCAACCTTGGCACGTGCATTCAAGTTGTTAAATAGCATAATGATGTTTGGAAAGCAAACATTTGGCAAATGTTTGGTTGATATGTGGGTGAACACTTTTGCCAAACAGACCCCCCCCCCATTTCACAATATAGCTGTCTAGAGAGAGTGAGATGTGCATTTGGTTTGAAAATATATGAGTAATTATTAAGGCTTTGCATATTTTTCAAGAAACTTGGAAGTTTTATGCTTGCTAAAGTCTGCGCCAAGTTTTTTTTTTAATGTTATGCATTTTATACTTCTCTGATTTCTCCCTGTACTTTACTTCAGAAAACAAAACTTTTTCTACATTAAAATATGGGGAATTTAAATATATTGTTATGATGCATTAAAAAGTTTTCATCACCGCCCCAGTACTATATTCTGTGTGGTGGTGGTGGTATGGCTTTTTTTGCAAGGGAGAGGGGGGAGCATTTGTTTGTTCTTGTGCCCGTGTTTTGGGACTGTCTTGCAGACAAATGCAGAGCACAATGTAGTTAGGTGGCGGATCCTTACTTTCTTATTTCACCCAATGAATTGTGTTCAGAATGTAACACAACAACAACAAGGTGTGGGGTATGCATGGGGAGAGGATGGGCCAAATCCTTTTGTGTTGGTGTTAATCCTTGTGCTAGCCCAACCAGAATAGCACCCAAGATTCCTGTTCTCCTACATCTACCTTCTGCTTCCCCCGCACATCACTCTGCAATCGCATCCACTGATGCCAGAGTGTCGTCGCACTGGCAACACATTTTTTTTTCTGCTGATGAAGCACTGTGCTTCATTGGCACAGGGAATGTAACTTGAGCATAAGATTGCAAATGGCTGTACCTCTGGAAAGATACGTGCATGAACCCTGAGTGCAGCTTGAGGCATCTTTGAAGATTCTTCTGAAGCCATTCATATAGCTGGAGGGGAATGCAGCCTGCCAATTCAGCAGCGTGAGTGACTGTAACATGAAGTCCAGACGCATCTCCAGCTACATGTACAATTCTACCCTGTGTGCACGCACTGGAATTGCAAATGAATTAGAAGAAGAGTAATTACAGCTGAAGACAAAGGAGTCTTTCTCTCTCTATATCTCCTCTTTTGTAGATATGAATATGTCTAGCTCAACAATCTTAGGAATATGTTAATGATGTTAATTGAACCCAAGTGAACAAACAGCTTTATACTGTATGATGAACAGTTATAGTATCCAGTTCTTAATACAATTATTAAAATATCCACATTGCCTAGAGCAGTGTTTCTTAAACAGTGTACAGTGGTACTAATTCGTTCTGGAGGTCTGTTCTTAACCTGAAACTGTTCTTAACCTGAAGCACCACTTTAGCTAATGGGGCCTCCCGCTGCTGCCGCGCCACCGGACCATGATTTCTGTTCTTATCCTGAAGCAAAGTTCTTAAGCCAAGGTACTATTTCTGGGTTAGCAGAGTCTGTAACCTGAAGCGTATGTAACCTGAAGCGTATGTAACTCGAGGTACCACTGTATTGGGATCTGCTAGTGGACCTTGGACCATTTTCAGTGTCACAGCCTGCCCAGTGCTTCCTTACTTGCCTGCCCCTCTCTACTCTAGCCAGGCCACAGCACTTTAGTCAGACCAGTTACCAGCAACAGCAGCGCCTTGCATGCTGAGTGAAGGTGGCTGAGAGACAGAATACTTTATGAATGGGGGAGAGAAGGAAAGTGGGTCTCTCTCATTTGGGGAAGGAGATGTTGGAAGGAAATGAGAACATAAGATAGAAGATTACTTGTCATGTGATTTTAGTTTCAAGATGGCATTGGTGTCTGGGTTGGCGACTGAGTTCGCCACCATTTTCCCCTAGAAAAAAGCACTGAGGAAAGGTATAGGATGAAGAAGAGAATGTAAATGGAAGAGAGATGAAAGAAACTGGTGGTTGGGGGCGGGAGATAAAGTACAAGTATAAAAGACGTAGGGAACTTTAAGAGAACTCTGAGGCAAAGAATTTAGAAATTTCCAAAGATAAATTAGGTATCAATAGAAAATGAACTGATTCTGATTTGTAGCTCAAAGGGACAGGGGTGTGTCTGTGTGATGTATGGATTTTTGCCTAAATCATGCTAAAACAACCTGTGGGCCAATCTCCCCCTCCAGGTGTCCCATGAGGCCCACTTGTCAATCAGCTGATATCCCATATGACATCAGCCAATGGACAGAAGCACAGGGTTCAAGGAACTTTCATACATTCCACCTCTTCTGTTTGAGCATCAAAAAGGAGCATTGGGGGATGCTTGAAAGCCATTTCAAGAAGGTGCCCATTGCAAATATTGGCTACTTGCATGCAGGCAATGTTTTCAAAATACAACTTTTTCCCCCTTCTCCCATTCCAATTGGGGGGTGGAGGGATTGGATGGGATGGAAAAGCTGCCCTTCAAAAGCACTGCCTGCATGCTGGACTTCTCCCTTATGTGCAGTTTTCATACATCCCCTTGACAAATTAGGCTCCTGGGGGAGGGGAAATAAGGGTCTAGCCTGCCATCCAGAAAAGATTCCCCACCCTTGCTCTGAAATCCACTTTGTAATAAATGATTTGAAACTAAGAGCTAATCGGAAAAGGCCATAGAACAGATGTAGTGTGTGTGTGTGCGCGTGCGCGTGTGTGTGCGTGTGTGTGTGTGTGCGCGCGCAGACACATACACACACAAGAGAACTTAGATGCACATGCATAAATCTGATTTAATTTAAACTTTTTAAAAAAGAATTTCCTTTTACAGATTGTGTGAACTGACCCTTACCTTAAAGGTTCTATTCTGTCTAACTGTAGTCATTGACAGTAAATCAAACCACATACAGTATGTCAGCTGCTGCAAGAGCAAAATTTATGCTCTGTTACTTATTAAAGTACGTGTGAGGCATCACCCAAGATCATAAAGATAACAGTCTCATTTAATTCAAGTACTGAATTGCAAAGAATACCACAGTATCTTCCAATAAATTTCCTAAGCCCTCCAGGTAGTTTGGGATGAGATTTGCACCTAGTCAGTTTTTAACTATTCATTGCAACAGAAGTTATACACAGAAGGTTCAGTGGCCTGGCCAAATAAAATGCTTCTGAAGATTAAAACAACATTCTGAGGCCATATCTGAAATGCATATGTTCTCTTTGAAGAGAAATTTAATAGGTAAAGAAAGTGAAATCTTATGTACCGCATAACTTTACATTGTACCTTCCCATATTTATCTCCCCCCACCCCCATTTTACGAAGCGTGTACTGAATTGACCCACTATGATTTTTAATTGTTTGGCAAATAAGAACATGGAGCCTTGGTATAAAACTGGTTTTCACACTTAAGGTTATATGAAGACTAAGCTAGTCACGCTTGATCCCATTTAAATCAGTGGGGACAAAAGTGTAGCTAACTTGCTCTTCATCACCCTTGTGGTTTCTGTAAACCATGGCTTGGTGTGACATCTGAGCTGACAAACAGTGGTATCTATTTCCCAATGCAAGGCAAATAACAACTTAGAGGGAAGTTGGAGAGGGTATTCGCACAGTGCTTGACAGTACGGCCCTTTCCTACATAAATCTCCATGTTCATCCTTTCTCCCCAGCCTGTCCCCCCCCCACTCCCTCCACAACATGTTTCTGTTGTGCAGGCAGAGCTCTAATCTCCCTTTAGGTGGTTTTCCTTCTCTTTAGAAGGTGTGGGGCTTTTGTTTGTTTTTTTGTTGCAGCTCTTGCAGCATAGTGGTGGATAACCTCCATTGTGAAGAAACCATGGGCCAATCTTACTTGTAGCATCAGCAGCACACCTCTAATTCCACTGGTTTCCAGCTGCCATGCTGGTTTCTTCACAATGTGCCAGTCTCTGTGGAGAGGAAAACAAGGTGGGCAGTTGGAAGCCTGTATAATGAAAGTTCTGCTTCTGCCGTTGCTGCCATTGCATAGCAGCAAAAAAACTTTTTGAAAGAAAGGTTCCTGGTGATTGTTAAGAACTCTGCTGCCCCCTTATGAGGTAGTGAGGGCAGGTAGCATCAGACATCAGTGGCGGCACTGAAAATAGTGTTGGCTCCAACCACCTGGCTCTTTTCTCAGCTTTACCCAGCAATGAGAGGGTAAACCAGGTGACCAGAGTTGCCACCATATAAATTTCCCAACAATACTGCCTGACCCTGACATAAAATCACCCTACAATGCCATGTCAGTGCCCAGCCCAGAGGCATTCTGGGGGAGTTAAGATGATGGTGACTCCTCTTATTTCCTTCAATGTGGCACGTTAAAAATAAATAAATTGAAGAAATACCAGGGTCAGCTATGGTTGGCTGTCTCAGGTATTTGGAACTTTATATTTGCCCTACAGATACTGGTTCTGTGCCTGATCAAATAAAAACATGGCAAAGTGGTTTGGGAATATTATCCAGGATTCGTGGAGGGGGAAGGGTGAGGAGAGTGGACAATGGTTTGCAAGTTTGTTTGGAACACATTTTATTTCATCTCTAAGTGAAGATTAGTGCAAACAATGGTGGCTCATTTTAGATTCTTGGGATTCTTGGTACCATTTCTGGTTTCTTTTTTATGTGACTTCTAAATTGGGAAATCATGGTTAGGACTAATGGCCAAATCATGGTTTTCAGACTCTCTTCAAACTGTGGTTTCAATTATAGTTTGGAAAAATGAAATGTGACATCTGCACTAGTGAAACAGGTGTCCATAGGTATTGTGACAGCATTTGTAGGACTTCAGAGGCTGGAAATTATCTCTGAAGTTAGACATTGCTGCAAGCCAATATCACTTGTGTTACACTTTGATTACATTACTGTGAACTCAGAAGTGGTGGGGTGTACCTGTGAGAGTAAGCAAGGTAGTATCTGCACCACAGCCTTCTCCACTACATATTCCAAGGGAAGAAACAAAGCCCTGCTAGTTCAGGTACAAAATCATGAAGAATAATGCAAAAACGTATCAAGATTTTCCTTATATTGAAATGTTAAGCTAGGTTTGAGTAATGGAATAAGAACTAACATGCATTTCCCCCCTCTTTTAATTCTATACAGTGTCAAAGGGGCAGATGCTGGCAATGGGATCCGAATTTTTGTTCCTGATATTGGTATGTTCATTGCCAGCCTTACCATATGGCTTGTCTGCAGAAACATTGTTCAAAAAGCAGCGCAAGAGGATGCAGGACAGTATAACACACAGTTTGAAAATGAAGACATGGTATGTTTGTATATTCTCTATCCTATATTTTAAAATACCTCTTTTTCTTGGAGTGCAATTAAATTACAATAAAAGAAAAGTTTTTCAAAACACTGATTCCCCAAGAAAACCCAAGGAACAAAGTATATAGTGTATTGGTAGATGACTTCCTAGCAGCACCAAAGGATCAGGTTGCCATAATGTGAAATATCTAACCTAAAGAGTTGCTTTGGTCAATTTAGACTTACTCAGCTAGATAGTCCCGTGATCTGACTCTGTATCAGGCAGCTTCTCATATTCCATTGGTCCACATTGCCTGGCATTCATACTTCTCCACCTGGTGCAAGGGTGGAGAAGGAACATATGAAGAGCAGGAGAGTATGCTATGTAGTCAATGACACTCTTAGTTGAGGACATAACATTTTACCCCTAAGGTTTTTGAGAGATGGATGATGAGACCAGCTTGCAACCTAATCATTGGGAGCCTTTAAAGTTTGAAAGGTCAAAAATTACGTTATAGGAAGCATAAGTTGTGGTGTGGCAATGTGCGTTAAGTATAATTAATTGGAAAATACTGCCTAAAATAGGAAAGATTGTGGTTTTAAGTAGGATCTTTTATTTCTAAAGTAGCTCAAAGCAATCTGCAGTGCAGCTGGCTGTACCAGGATTCATGTGGTTTTACATGAGATTGTTCATATATAAATGCCTTAAGCATTTATTAAAATGGCAGGATATTGTTTAATGGAATCATTGCATTTTGACTTAGAATAAAGTTTACCTTTAAAATACTTTTTTGTGTCACAGTGGAGTTTAATTCAGTTTCACATATCCATTTTTAATAGGTAATTTAGGCAATATTTCAATTTATGGAACTCTGTTCTACTATAGTGTGGCATTTCAGTGAATGTGGGGAAAGCAGTTGTGTAAATAAAAAGATCTTCACATTCTTCCATAAAACTCCTCACTGTAAGTATTTTTAAACGGGATTACATAAGCATGTTTCCTGGCTCCTGTGCAAACAAATAGCCCATAAAATGGAGCTTAAGGGGGCAGTCGCTAGCCTCATCCCTTCTGTGTGTGCTGCAGCTGTGCTCGCTATGAGAAGCTCTTACGCAGTTGAGGAAATGGCATGAGCTGGTCATGTGGCATGCAGGTTAGCTGCCTTATGCCTGGTCCAACAACCTGTTATCTCATGGCAGAAACTCAGCTGGACTCTTAAAACATATGCAGTTATAATGCAGGCACAGAAAACCTTCCAGCCATGGCCCAATTAGCTCTGCTAGAGGTCTGTGTTTTTCTCCACAACATCCACCTGCCCCACAAGCTGAATTTAAGGTGGAATGTAGTATGCTTAACACTTTATATCTCTGTGAGAAGAGAGTATCATAGGAAGGAGAATCATCATAGGTGAAGGGGGACAGGGGGACAGGGAAGAAAGGGCCCACAAGATTGTCACAGGTAGCAGAAAGGAGAGCTGGGGAAAGACAATAGGGAGGTCAAGAAGGAAGAGGAAGCATAGTGCTAAAGTAGGCCTCGTGCTTTGTATCCACCAAGCCTACTTTAACAAAGCCCTTTCATTCAATTTTATGAAAACCTATGTATGCTATATTAAAAATTTAATTTTAAAAATCCCAGCGTTTTTACTTTTGTGTATGTTTGTAATTGCAGCCCCCGTGACTGATTTAGCACAGCTTGAAAGGTATAAAACTATCAACACAAACACAGTATAATCAGTGAAGTAATTAGGCACATTTACACTTTGTTTTAAAGCAACTGTCCAGTATACATATAATATCACTACAATTCCCACATTATAATATTTGTTTTAGCTTTAAGGAGGGAGGAGAGTATGGATAAGAGGAAAGAGTGAGACTGGAGTGGCGGGAAGGAAACAAAGAGGTGTGTTGTTAGAGGGGTGAGGGGTGGTGCCAAAGGAAGGCACTGCGTCTCTGTTGTCCTTCATTGGATTCTTCAAGAAAGAGATTTGGGTTTTGGCAAGGCTTTGGGTGAAAACGCCCTTCACTTATAGACAGCTATCAATAACCCCTTAGTAGATCTCATAACATAATGGTGCTAGTCCCAAGCTCTCTGGTGAATGTTCAGTGGGAATATGTAGGTTTTCATCCCTGGTGCTTCATTTTAACCACAAGGAAAGCATACATTTATCCAGAACACATATGAGCTAGACTAGAGGGAGCGGGGAAATTAGTGGACAGGAGAAATGCAGTCCTGCAATGAGCCAAGGGTGTGTTTTTAATTAGTATTGAATTATAAAGTTTTAAAATTCTACATGATCCTAGGCTGCTATCCAGTTCATTACCACTCTTAAATGGTTGCACATTTAGAGCAAGCTTGTCTGCAGGCCCTTTTTATTAGGGCTTAGACAATTTAAAGCAGGTGAATTCAGCTGGAGAAATGCCCAGACTGCAGGCTCTGTGAAGTACAATGCGATTCAAAAGGTGTAAAAGGTGAAAAAAGCAAGAGAGAGAACATTTAACTTCACAGCTGCAAGCAAGAATTAAGATACTGATTTGGTGCAGATGTAGTATTAACTGTTAAAGGGGTTTTTGGAACAAAATTAGCTTTCTTTTACAGCCATATGGATAAATAGCCCAAATTAGTAAGAACCTTGAAAGGAAGACAATTAATCGGATAAGATTTCATATCTTTAACTTTCTGTTGATCTTAACCAGTAATATGTGCTTTGTTTTGTATTGCAGTTTTGTTCATTATTGTTTAGTCTTACTTTTTAAGCTTATTCCTTAAAAGTTCTGCTCAGGGCAGAGTAGATATTTTGGCAGCACAACACATTGTCAGGATATGAGTTGCATATTTCCTATAAAGTTAAAGCACAGCATAGATAGGTGGGAGAAGGCAGTGAATCTTTCCTTTTCTTGCATGCTTCATCCCAAAATTACTTCTTTTTCTGTTGAGAGTTTCATTCTTGTCAAGGGAGACTAGGGGAGCAGACTTATTCATTAGCTGTGCTGAGAGAAACATCTTCAACTCTTCCTCAACAGTCCCCTAGCAGCAGCAAATCTATCAAGCAGTCCAAACTATTTCCATCTCAGCTGGTCTTACTATGAACTGTAAAGTGACCCCGGACTATAGCAGGTCATGTATATAGGTGTGTTCTTTCCTTATGCTCCTAGATTTTTTTATTCTGCATTTTTTAATTTTTTTATTTGGGCTGCCTTCCTGAATCCTTGCTGTTCTCATTGTAATTAGCGTAGTGGCCTCACAGGTTCCTGGTTCTCTCTTGTTTTGTATACTGTTTATTTCATTTGGGAGAGGGCTACGTACTCCTCTTTGGTATTGAAACCATCAATATAGCTCCACTGAATTCCATACATACCATTACAACTTGAATGCAGTAGAGTGGGCAGTTACCCAATTCTGAAAGACACAGTTGTGTTCTCATCATGTCTAGACTGCTTCTTAGAAAGAGAGCCGTCTGTGAACAGGTCCAGATGTCACCTCAGTTTCACATCTTGGTATAATTGTCACATACAATATTCCAAATCCATTGATTGGGTAGTGTTTGTAGATGCTGAATTAGCCATCTCAAGGTTCTTGGGTTTTTTATCAGCATATGATAGAAGTGTATTGTGACCAGTTTTCCTATAAAAATGGCAACAGTTGATGATTACATGAATTATAATAGTAGCAGCAGCAACAACAACGCAACACATACTGCTTTCTGTTTAACCCAAGTAGTCTGGATCAAATCATCATGTTCTCCAGTAAATGTGTTTGTGTTCACAAGTAAGTGTGAAAGTTGATTCCATATTACCATATAAGGTTATGAGGCTTTTTGAAATTACTCCTATTTTATTGCAGGTAACATTCCAAAATATGCACAGGGAATTATCCATTACATTTTGCCAGTATATGTGTGTCTAGGGCTGTGCACTGATGGACTCTAGTTTCTCCCTCTTATTTATGGTGGAGCCATGTCCTGAATTTCATCAGAGGGAAAAGAATTTCTCTTAATGGTTTGTTGGGAAAGGAATTCACCACCAGCAGTTTCTTTTCCCCCCTAAGGTTTTTTCTCCTGTTGCAAATGGCAACAGCAGCAACCGTGCTGGCAGACCAGCTGCCATTTTGCATCCTTCACAATGCCTGGGCTGTAGTGTAATTGTAGCGTGGTGGCTGATTGGGAATGGAATAACAAAGGCCTCACACACACACACAAATGTGTTAAGATTCTACAAAGTGGCTACCTTCTCCCAGGAAGCTGACTAACTGAAAAATCTCAGAAATTCCCCCCCCCCCCAAAGTATATTCCAAGAAGTTTCAACTCAGCTATACATACTCTTGTGCAGAGAAGACAGTGAGGAAGTTCATAGAATGCTCTTCACCACGCACAATAATTTAAGTCAATAATACTTCAAAAAACAAAGATTTAAAAATTGTAGATAGGCACCAATCAAGCTTTGCTGCAAGGAAAGAAGTAAAATACTGAAATGGTTTAATATTGAAATTCTATTCCCACCACCCCCAACATATTAATGAGTTTCAAAAGAGTGTAGCTTTTGTTTTGTTTTTTGTTTTCACTTTGCCCTTCAGAAGCTGTTCCACTGAGTAAGGATGTGGAACTGATAAATATTGCATTTAGGTTTGGCATTGATGTATGCCCAGCATCCTATGGTTGCCCTTAATTGATTTGGGTTCTGAAATGAACATGCATTAGAGGCTCCTAATGCAGCATGCTGTTTGGGAGACTGCTCCTTCATTTGTGATTTACAACATTGCTGCTAAATTTGGGAGGAGAGGCGGGAATCAGCAAACAAAGCTGCACATGGAGCTAGTATAAAAGGGCCTTTATGCTGGTTTAGAAATATCATATTCACTTCCATTCCTTATTATTTCAGTGCAGTCAAAAAGTGATGTGGGGGGAAACACTGCCATACTTGTGTCAAGCTTCTTTGGGAGTTATTTGGAGAGAGCCAAAGATTCTTTAAATATTCTTCCTCTTTCAAGAGGGAGCTGATTATTCTCCTGCACCCGAAGGGCAGTGCTCGTCTGACTCTGACAGTTTAGAATTAAAAAAAAAACTGCTGTGGATGGATAAAGAGCAATCTTAATCTCTTTTTATTTAAATAGATGGTTAACCAAAGACAATAGCACACTGCTTTTTAAAGCATTTTCATTTACTGACTTTTCTGAAAATGTGAGCCATTCGTCTTGATGCCCAGAGCTGTTAAACTGTCTGCTGTTCAAGGCACCGGGCATTCTGTTGAAACACTTCCATGTCAGCCATCACCGTCCTGCAGAATTCTACGCCATGCGTACAATTTTCTGTTGAAATCTGCCGCTTTGTAAAACATTGTTATTATATAACAATTTAATAGAAAACATTGCTTTCTATTAAAACAGTGTATCAGTCTGGTGATTTGTTTAAAGCAATTTGTTTCAAAGGCATTTTTACATATAATTCTTAAATGCATTTTAAAATTGCCAGTTCAGCTGTCAACACTGTGTAAACTGTAAATAGGTGGACAGTAAGTACAAGCTGTGCCTGAATTATTCTTTGGTCTTGTGGCTATTTTTTAAAAATTTATAAACAGAAAAACAGAAACCTAAAACCCATTATCAAGGGTTGAGAATAATTTGCAAAGATTCAATGCTCAACTTGTATCTGGAAGGAAATGCAATATCTTCAAAGAAGGCAATTTGTCTAACATGAATAAAGCAGATATCTTAAGGAAGCACCTGTATCCCTGAAAGAGCCTGTTGTGTAAGCTTAACAGTCCAGCTGTGAAAGCTCATGGAGTTAAAACAATTAGTATACTATGCTAGACTTTTTTGTTTGATTGATTCATTGCAGACTGTAGTGGTTCAACTGATTCCAACAATAACATTGTTGAATCATTAAAATGTTAATGATGATAACAACATATTTCTATTTCTTCCAGGCAATCCAAGTTTTATTGTATGGTATGTTTATGGATGCCCTACTCAAAGCACTCAGTACAACACAAGAATGGATTGCATGAATGGATTTTAATTCTCACCAGGGCAGCTTGCTGGTGCATGTGTCAATGAGATCTGAGAGGCTATCTCAGCACATCAATGTTTATACAGTATCAGAGGAAACATTAAAAGCTGGATGTTAATAAAGCAGCCTCAAACATAACTAATGGACATTCTGGCTCTGAGCACAGTAGTAGCAGTCACAGCTGCTATAGAAGTAGTGATGCTTCCTGTCTGTACTTTATCTGCATTTGACAGGGTTTTTTTTTATTTTTTTAATGTTGAGTTTCCAGGCTTACCCCAGTGATTGAAGAACCAAATAATACATGTAATGTTCTTTTTGCCATCTTGTACCCCAGTGCTGTGTAGAAAGACATATTTTGGCCATTGTAATTCAAAGAGCAAGACTTCTACATATAGGCGAAATGAATCCATGTTATAATATCACTTAATAACTCTATAAAACAAGGGAAGGGTTTTGTTAATATCAAACAATGTTTCTGATCTACTTCATGGGAGGCTTGGGACTTAGCTGCACGATAGAATTTGGAGTCACCCAAAAAGATCCTTCCTTGGGGCGTTCTCAGCCAGATGCACTTGCCTTTCCCCCCTCTTTTTTATTTGTATGCGCTCTAGATAATGTGGCCTAAGGTAGTAGTATGGCATGGACTAGATAACAGCTCAGTATATTAGGCTCAGAATTAAGAGGCTCTTCCTACTGTAAGAGAAAGTGTGGGACGTCTAATAGGTGAAAGGAGAGGCAAAGAGAGGAAGGATTTGGGTAGGAGACAGACATGTAAGATGGCTTTGGAAAGTGCCCCAAACAGAAGTGGGAAATAGATGCCTGTTACACATATGCATACATGCACATTGAATCAATTTCACATTTATATTTTGTGTTTTTGTGAGTATACATTTCCAATTTACATGTCTTTGTACAATTTTGAGGAGTGATATGGAGAATGATTAATAAGGTGTTGCAGGGGTCAAAGCATGGACAGAGGAAGGCTGTTGTGTTCCAGAGGCGCCTCAAGGAAAAAACTAACTACACTATCAGAACATCTCAGCAGCAGAACATACTAGCAAGTACCAGTAGTGATGATGTCATGATACTTGGATGTTGGAATTGCAACAAAGTTGGGGTTGTAGACAGACATGAAATTTGGGAGGCTAGTCGGGAACTCCAGCAGCAGACTAGGAGAATGAGACAGAATGATGAAATGAAACAGAATGGATTTTTAGGAGTGAGGATATCTCCTTGATTCAGTTGAATTTGAACTGAATCCTTATACAAACCTGCTGAAGCTTCAGTCCTTGGAGTCTGACAGCAGTAGTGCAATGTCTTAATTTGCTATGATTTAAGTGACTTTAAAATACAATCTTGCACATGCTCAGAGCTTTCATTTTTTAATCTGGGTTGGTAAACTGTATTTTGTTTGTCTTTTCCTCTAATATATCAAATGTAGAAGCATTTATGAAACATCATGTGGGAGTTACAGGATGGGAACAAGGAAACAAAACAACTTTATTTATAATAATATTCCGTCTATATATCTGTCTGATCTCTCTCTCTCTCTCTCTCTCTCTCTCTCTGTGTGTGTGTGTGTGTGTGTGTGTGTGTGTGTGTAGCATTAAACCATTAAGTCCAGGGTCTAAAATTACCTTGCACCACTGGAGTGCTCCTGGCATGTTGGTGACTTTAGCTGTCTGGGTAGTACATAGAAAGGACTAAAGCTGCAAGCCAGTGCCGAGATTTGAAAGCAGGAAGTATAGCAAAAAAAAATCATTCCTCATTTGTAATTTTCTCTTATTTTCAGAATGAAGGGGAGAGACTAGAGGCAGATGATGCATTAATATATGAAGACTTAGATGATGCAGAACATGGGGAAGAAGAATCTGAAGAAACCACAAAATTAAAACTGCTGCGTAGAATTGCCTCAATAGCTTCAAAAGTGAAGGAGATTATTGGCAATATTATAACCACAGCTGGAAAAGTTGTTGTTACGATTTTACTTGGTACAACAGGTGGGTTCTCCTCTTTTGAACAATTCCTCAAATCCCACAGGGATTTTAGCCCTTCCATAGTTAAAGTAAATATATTGCTGATTTTATTTACATGAAAAAATAATTTTTGTTGCTTAATTTGTTACATTAGATACAGTTGTAGAGCCATTACTTCTAGCAATTTTTAAAGAACCAATTATAGACAAATTAAGTCTATTTAAGAAGTGAAATGTCATTAGATGCTGTGGTTTTTTAATTTACCTTGGTGTTCACCACATAGAGTGTATGTCTTTAAAAGTGAATGATACCCAATAGAATATTTAATATTTAAACTCAAGTGGTAGTGACAGAACTGAACGCATATGTTCAGATATTCAAACCTCCTCCCCCCCCCCGAAATGCAATATAGGTATGATTAACTTAAATTATCTCTGGTAGCCTTTTCAGTTGACACATATAAATCATTCATATAAATGCCTTGGGGATTTTGTGGTGATGGAGGGAACCTATTGATATCAGTCCACAATCATGTTTTCACCTACAGTGGTACCTCGGGTTACATACGCTTCAGGTTACAGACGCTTCAGGTTACAGACTCCGCTAACCCAGAAATAGTACCTCGGGTTAAGAACTTTGCTTCAGGATAAGAACAGAAATTGTGCTCTGGCAGGGCGGCGGCAGCGGGAGGCCCCATTAGCTAAAGTGGTGCTTCAAGTTAAGAACAGTTTCAGGTTAAGGACGGATCTCTGGAACGAATTAAGTACTTAACCCGAGGTACCACTGTATTTTAATTAGATAATCAGTTCACATTTTGAGATGGAATGAAATGTACTTACCATGAATAATTTTATCCAGCTACTTGCAGGTCTCCCATAAACTTCAATAAAAGTAGAAAAAATGTATTTGATTTTAGTTAAAGTCACCTTAGGGATTTTTTTAAACAACTAAATTTTCAAAGAAGATGATTTTTAGTCATCTTGTTTAGCTTTCACATTGTAGACATATCATGAGTACAAAAGAGAATAATTGTCCTCCATTCATTTTTTTATGTAGGAATGATGTTGCCATCGCTGACTTCAGCTGTGTATTTCTTTTTATTCTTGGGTTTGTGTACATGGTGGTCCTGTTGCCGAGTGTTTGATCCGCTGATATTCAGCTGTCTCTGTGTGTTAATGGCTATATTCAGTGCAGGCCACTTAATTGGACTTTACCTGTACCAGTTACAGTTTTTCCAGGAAATTATTCCACCCGATGACTTTTATGCCAGGTAGGATATTCTTATTCTTATTCTTCATTTGCATCTTTCAGTAAATGGGACTGTGACAAGAAAAAACAGCAAAAAGATTGAGTCACGTTGTGTGAGATATGCAAAATGTATAAATGAAGTAGTATGCAGTGAAGTATTTGAAATTTATATGTTAAATGCTGGGTTAAAGAGACATACTTGGTTGTATCCAGTGGTTGTGGGAACGGGAGGCAGCTCCTGCAACTCATCTTCCCCTTCTTTCCCTGCAGCTGCCTGGACCCTCCTGAAAAGCATCTTCAGAGGGTCAGGGCTGCCTATGAAGCATTGTGGGCTGTGCTTTACAGGACTGCAGTGGGAGGGGGAAATTGCCTGAAAGTGAGGAGCAAGGTGGGGCCTAAGCAAATTTCTTACAGGAATTAGAAAATATGTCTCTCATAGGAAAGGATGGTGTCACCTGAGCAGATTCTCTGTGTTCAGCTACTGTTAAATTCTTCCTTAGTTTCTTTGATTTTTCATGTTTTACATTTGTTGACACTTATCTGTCAAATTTGCTGTTTCTGTACTGTGGAAGTTGGCCTTCTCAGCAGCAAGAAAGTGTTTTCATCTGTGAATTCAAGAAGGTGTGTGATGATATAAGTGCTTTTCTGCCATCTACAGGCCAGAAATTATTTTTGTTACTCTTTCAATGAGGTTTTAAAAAAGTACTTAATTTGTTTATATAAGAATGCGTGGTGCAGTTTTTCAATAATCTTCTACATCTAGCATAAATGTCATTTAAAGCAACAGTAATGCTGATAGTCTGCCTATGTGTGTGCTTTAGCTAGTATTTTTTAGGAAAAAGTAAGGTAATTATAACTAGCCATGCTCCAAGGATAATATCTATTTTGTAATACCCAAACATTGTATCCAAAAGTACACGTTTAAAATTGGGACCCAATTTCATAAAGCATTTCAACCAGGGAAGGTGATCAACATTGGATAAACACCACACATACCTTCTGTCTTCTTTGGTAGGTTTTCCCCAAATAATTTTCTTAAGTTTTACTTTAATAACAAGGTAAAGACAAAGAAATTTGCCAACTTCAATCCACAAACCAATGTCATAACTACATTATAGTATAATGAAAATATAGAAGTCATTTTTGTTCTGATAGTACTATTGAAATTTATATATTTTATTTAACAAAACGTATTTCATTTAACATTTGATGAAAAATTGTGCAACAGTGTTGCTAGAAGATCATAGTATCCAGGAAGCATGAAGGCACCAGCAATGGTGTCTCACAAGAGGGAGAAGAGGCACCTTTGCAAGGTGAGCTGATGGCTCAAAGAAGATTAGAAGTCCCTGATTTTGGCAGAGGGCAGGCCAGCTGCTCCAAGTGGTGTCACAGGCCAGATCTATGTAGCTTGTGAGTTCACCACTGGTTTAATCTATCTGAATATGCCAAAACCATGGGATTAGGATTCTGCTTTGTGGATGCAAATGGCTTAGTCTCCCTTAAAGTCAACAAGATACTGTAATTCCCTAATAAGTTGTTGGTGACTTTTCCATCTCTCTTTTTAAATAGTGTAATCCATCTGGGACATGACTTTTGAAATTATGTTTGGAATAAATAATAAAGCTTTGAATCTGTACAAAGTGAAATTAGTTTACCTTGCTTACCTGAAGAAATTTGTCAATCCCTGTGCTTTGTGGAGTTGCTGAAAAAAATAGTTTTTTAAAAGTAATGCACTCCAGAGTATGAAACTACTTACAATAATCCTAGTTTGCTGTGTAGAGTAAGACTGCTGTCTTTTTAATTGGCTCAGCTACTGAGAACCTGTAACAAAACATCTTGAAAGAATCCTACCTTTCAGAACAGCACATGCCTGAGGCTATTGAATATTTTTTTGAAAATAAAGGCAAAAAGTAAAGGCAAGAGATTAACATAATAGTGAGGATAATTGCTTTCTTTTGTTAACAAAGGGATAAACTTACATTTCCAACTACACTGTCCTAACCAGTGGCGTAGCGTGGGTTGTCAGCACCTGGGGCAAGGCAAGTAATTCGCGCTCCCTAACCCTCGCTCTCTCTCCGTACCGCACCGCATGCCTGGTACCCCCCCTCCACAGTGGGCGGCGACCCGGCAGCTCGGATCGGATTCGCACAGCCAGCACTGCAGTGAGAGAGAGTGAGAGAGCCAGGTAGGGGCAGAGAGCTGCAAATGCGAGCGCCCCCCCAGATGTTGCGCCCGGTGCAGCCGGCCCCCCTGCACCCCCCACGCTACGCCACTGGTCCTAACCAGTTTCCAAAAATTTAGCTGCTACAAACCTCCCAGGCACCCTTAACATATATTTAGAAATGCTGGTCACCGTTTTTTAATATAATGATATAAGTGAGTTTCAAGCAGATTTTCAAAATCCTAGTATTCTTACAGATTAGTTCAGCAAACATGAAATATACTGCCATTAAATCCAGCAAATGACTGGCACACTTCTGAGAAGACACAGTATTTTACTGCTTGGCTCTGAATACATATTCCACAAGCTGCAGAATAGGTTTCCATCATTATGCCTGCAAGATTTTCTACTGTTCTGACTTGTACTTTAAATACTAGTGTCTGAGTTTAATACAAATTACTTAAGTTATTGGACCAAATTATATTTGCATAATTTATTTTATATTTGATGAACTTGCAGAATTTGGCTTTCGATGTTATGGAATATTTGTTTAACTATTGACAGAGCAGAAGCAGCACTGCCAACCTAATGAGAAGCTAGTGGAAAGTATGCAAGGAAAGAAAGGTTGTTGGAAATTTGGAACTGATGCAGAAACATTTAAACTTGACTGATGGAAAGCAATCCTCTTCATTTTGTCAAACTATAATGAAAAGAGAGGAAAACAATATGCATTTAATTATTTGTATAACTAGATGTCTTGTATGAAGACCAACACTTCTTTGGCTGAAGCACTGAATGAAATTTCATTATAAAAATGCGATTGCAAGAGTAAGATGATCTTGTTCACCTATACTAACTTTGTTGTTTTTTTTAAAAAAAGATGTTTCTTGATTTTTGAGAATATAGATGTAAAAGGTCAGAAAGATGTTCAAATAAATGAAGATAAAATAAAAAACCTGTGAGTGAAGTACAGAGGTTCTTTACATCATCTTCAATATTAAGAAATAAATATGGAGAGATGATTTTACATCAGAATGAAATCAGATCAGAAACAGAATATCATTGGCTATTGACAATCATACCCACAATTTTATTTACGTTTTTTAAAAAAATTAAAAAATAAGCTGCTTTTGCAGATAGGTTCCTCTCAAATCTGCCAACAGCAATATAAACATTAAATTAGAATAATATAAAAATATATTACTATATTAAAATTTTGAAAA
This sequence comes from Podarcis raffonei, assembly GCF_027172205.1. NCBI lineage: Eukaryota > Metazoa > Chordata > Lepidosauria > Squamata > Lacertidae > Podarcis > Podarcis raffonei. The sequence goes on along the minus strand of NC_070608.1, from coordinate 49,601,651 downwards.
TACAAGGTGGGGAACAAAAGTCACCACAGTTACTCAGATCAGTAGCTACTGCCAGGGGAGAAAGGATCAGTCTAGCTGTTATAGGTTTTTTCATTAGAAAAGTACTTCAGAGTTAGCTGAAAACTGCAGGTTTGGAAAGAGACTGAGGATGCCTTCAATACATTGTCAGCACTCAGCTCCCTGGCAACTGCTCAATAACTGCAATTATTCAATTTCTTCACCTTTTTGATGGCTCTATCCTCATCTGACCAGTCCCAAAATCCTCAACACTTAAACTGAGCATTGTAGATGAGAAAAAAAGAACCCTGTTCAGTTGTTTATCTCTGGCACTTGTTGAAGGCAGTGAGCAAAAGTAAAGAAAGCAAGTGGGAATTCTTATATTAAAAAAACTGGAAATTAATTGTAAATGATGCAATAGGTGTGGAATCAGTAAAAGCCAAATTGGGTAATACCAGCTAATGGCTGAAAGGCTTTCCTCACCCCCAGTCTCTTGCTCATGTTTCCCAGGACTATTTCAGAACTGGAATAGTCCCACACAGTCTCAGACTGGTCCTACATTATGAAGATCCAAAGTTGACCCTATCTAGTTGAACCTCAATTTGTGATGCTAAAGTATTTGAACTAAACACATATTTCTCTTAACCGTTGTAGAAACGTTTTAAGGCACTTCCCTGAGATGTACCAGAAATAGGGATATTTTGCTCTGAAATAGATCGAAATTAGATAAATGTTCTGTGGTATGTAGCCACCAGCCCTAATAAAGGAAAAATACCACTCACATTTGCAGATGCTTCAAAGCTTCAACCTATTTGACGTGTTTGTACAATTAATAGCAAAGCAGACAAACCCTCCCATGTGCCATGTACTGGTGTACCTTTTCTTCTAAAACAAATTGGCTATAGATCATGGGCATTATTTTGCAATGTTCAAAGAACACTGACCCAATGAGATTAATGTCTGTAGCTGAAGAGTTTAATTTGCTATGCAGCCTTGAAATTTGATGCCTCCAGTTTCTTTTGGATGACAGTTGCTAGGCTCTTCAGTTGATTTTGATTCATTATGCTAGGACACTCCAGGATGTACCTCTTAATTCCAAAATACACCTCCTAATATAGCTTTCCTGCACGCTTCATTTGTGTTCTTTCTCATAGTGTCTCCTGTGTTTGAGGTTTATTGTAGGAACTGCCTGTTCATCATTTTGTAGAGTAGAAATAATGCTCTTTGACACTTCTCAAACATCTCAAAGTAGTATTTTACACCAGCTTGGTGGGCTTTTTGAGTTAACCATGTAAGGCTCTGAACTACTTTTCCTAAAGGCACATAATTTGCACCGTTTTTTAATTTTCCCACAACCTGATGTCTCAGACAGGTTTCTAGAAATTTATCGAGTCATACTTGGAAGTAATTCAAAGAAGATAAAAAAGCTCTTTCAACTCACCACTTTTTTGTAGCAACCTTTTGGCTCTTAAAATAATATGTGCCTTTAATCAGCTTCTGTTGGTACAACAGCAGCCATTACCAGGTGGGGATAGCTTGCTCACAATAGTCCATGCATTGGTCACTTCAAGACTGGATTACGGCAGTACATTGTATCTGGGGCTTTTCTTGTAATTGATCCATGAACTGCAGTTAGTACAGAATGCTGTGGCATAATTGCTGATGGGAGGTATATTTTCCATGAACCTGAACTAGATCTAATCTGTTTTTTAAAAGATTGACGTGAATGTTAAGCGGTATTGAAGCAGCCATTATACTGAGGCAGCTCACAGTTGCCACCTCTGCCCCTCCACTGCCTTTTCGTCTCACCTCCTGCTGGACTGTTTGTTTGCTACAATTGCAACAAAATGGTGCAGACACAGCCAGCTGAGCCACATTGCCTTCCTTCCTCAGTATGCAACATTGATGGGTGAGAATGGTACTGCATTGGTGCTGGTGACAAAGGGGTGTAGCAGTAGTGAGACAACAGCAGGGAGGAGGAGGAAGGAAAAGGCATCCCAACCACAATGTCTCTATACAACACTTACATAGCATAAATTAGGCTGGCATGAGGCATGTATAAGACACCTAAGACTGCCGCCTGTCAGTTACTTTGGAAAAGCAAATTGGGCTACCACTGTATGATTAAACCATGTCTCCTGCAGCAGTACCCTTGAAGTCTTGTTAAGCAAGATTTTTTCTGACGTGTGTTGGGTGCTTCTAAACCAGGAGTGAGAAACTAAATACAGCCTTCTAGTTTTCTCTATCTGGCACCTGAGACCTGAGGCCAAGCCGCATCTCCTCCTCAGGTGACATCTCTTGCTGACTTTCCTCTTAATTGTAAAAATCATATCTCATCCAACCCATTATGATGAGTATATTTATAGAAGCTGAAAGATTAGGACCAGCTTGGACATAGTTCTGTTAGCAAGATGCACTCTCTTTCTTTTTCTTTCTCTTTGTGTAGGCTTTTTAAAAAATAAAAATGTGGAGCCCACTGCCTACAAAAATCATCAACACATTTTTGATCAAAAAGAAAGTGGATGAAAACATATACCCATTATCCTAAAATCTGTTGAAGCTTGATAGCCAGATTTCCATTTTTATTATTTTTATAGAACATCTGGAAGGTGCTCTCAAGTCATTGTAATGGTGTAGCCCCTTGTAGATCACTTTATTTATCACTTCCTCACTAAGTTAAAATAGCTTTGTAGAACAAATTTTCAAAGTATAAAAAAATCTGGATTGGTTCTTATTACCACTCTTCAGAGCTTTACTTAAGAGCCTCAGGGAACATAAGATGGCACTTCCCTAATTGCATGATTTGATATAAAATATATTTTGTGTTGTTAGTGCCTATACATCTAGGTAGCAATAAAATGCTAGTAATGGCTTGAGATAGCCCTTTGCAATCTATATGGATCCCTGTGCTTGCATGTTTTAATCTGGGTGGTCTTCTCTCTAGATGATAGCAGGGAATATTGTTCCTTGTGCTTAATATTTCCTGTAGGGTATAGCAATAGAGGGAGCACCTCCCATCACAATGTCTACTCAGAGCCAGAACTGGAGGTCAGTGTGCATAGCTGCAGGAGATCACTTGCTGTGCTTCTGGGTCAGAAGAAGGTGGTGACACAACCTGGTTTGGCTAAGCAGGAAGGAAATAGGGTATGCAATGTGCTTGCATCGCAACAGAACTACTTAGGGTTATTTGACAGTATAGGTCTTTTGCAGGTGTCAGAATCTAAGAAGAGGACATTTTTCGTTGTTGGCAGATTAATACTGCTTGAATGAAATGCAACAGCCAGAAAGTTAATTCAAGAAATATGCTGTCTTGATATCCTGGATCTACACAGCCAAAACAATCTATTATCTTTTTTAAAAGTTGAATATTGAAATCTTGCTGTAAGCATAGCAGGTTCGACGGCAAATAAAAGTCCATGGTTGATTCTAGTTCATGTTAAATAAATAAGTCTTGTGTGTTATTGTTGCCTGCCACCAAGTTTGTTAAAACAAGAGTCATAAAAAGTTAACAATGAATAAATGCCTAAAGCAACACCAGCCTCTATAGAAAACACACAAGGAAAACAAACTGATAATTAACACTAGATAAGTTTGTGAGTGAGCAACACTTGGTTTGGTTAATGTTTATGTTTTGCAGCATTTTCAGGATGTAACAGCTTTTCTTTTGCAGTTACCTCTCAAATAATGGTTCATATTTTTTTCCACTTCAAAACATGACACAACTATATAACTAACTACTTGCAACGCCCCCCCAACCCTGCTTTCAATTTTCAAAAACAAATGAATAAAGCTGTGCCTGTCAAAGGTTAGTACAAGGAGCATGGTTGGCGCTGTGGTTTAAACCACTTAACCCTCTTGGGCTTGCTGATCAGAAGGTTGGTGATTTGAATCCCCGTGACGAGTTGATATCCCGTTGTTCTGTCCCAGCTTCTGCCAACTTAGCAGTTTGAAAGCATGCCAGTGTGAGTAGATAAGTAGATACGGCTGTGGCGGGAAGGTAAACAATATTTCCATGCGGTCTGGCACTCGTGACGGTCCTCTGTACGCCAGTAGCAGTTTAGTCATGCTGGCCACATGACCCAGAAAGCTGTCTGTGGACAAACACCAGCTCCCTCGGCCTGAAAGCAAGATGAGCGCTGCACCCCATAATCGCCTTTGACTGGTCTTAACCATACAGGGCTCCTTTACCTTTACCCTTACTACTGTGCCCCTCTGGGGTCTGCAGCCTAGGCTGCTGCCTAGTTGGCCTAATGATAGCATTCGCCCTGATTACACGATTGACATTTACCCACTGGCTTAAAATTATTCAGAGTTTTATGTTCAGCCCCTCTGCATTTCAGATTAGTTCTGTTTAATAGAAAAAGTGTTGCCAGAAGGAATGTTATAATAATGCTGGTTTTACCATTGCCAGCAAAGCTTTGATTCGGTTAAAGCAATGGAAACTAGGACTCAGTAGAAAAGAGGTATAGAGAAATCTGGGAATGAGCAATAAAAAACATGATATTAAAACAAAAGTAACAGTGTGTGTGTGTGTGTGCGCGCGCGCACGTTTGTGTGTGGACGCGCGCGCAGTATTTTCTTGACTGTAACAGTGTATTTGTATAGTGTTACTATATACACTATAGCAGGCATCCCCAAACTTGGCCCTCCAGATTTGGTACTACAACTCCCATCATCCCTAGCTAACAGGACCAGTGGTCAGGGATGATGGGAATTATAGCCCCAAAACATCTGGTGGGCCGAGTTTGGGGATGCCTGCACTATAGTTACAAGAGGGATAGCACTTTTGATTTTTAAAGTACAAGCACTGTCACAGCGAGCAAGAACTCTTTAGTTATGGCAGTGATTTCACAAGTGATTGAAGAAAACCTTATACAGACCCTAACATAGGGGTTTTTGTAACCTGTGGGTATGCGTTTCTTAGTATGTAATGTAGAAGAAAGTCAATAGAGGTTTCTAGATTGCTGCTGTTTAATTATGGTTAACTGGATTCCAGCATTGTGGACAAATGCAGTCATGACGTTGCATATGTTTTATAACAAAACGCATTTTTTATCATAGATAAACATTGTATCCATACAATGTCATGGGGATTTAGAGTTTGTGGCTTTTTATTTGTGGAACGTGGTGATACTTGTCAGAGTATAATGGTTAACAACATTGGATGACCTCAGTCATTAAGTAATAACGTACTCAAGTGACTTGTGATGGATGTTTGCGTATGGAGACAGTCATTCTGTTTTGTGAAGATAAATTCTGATGAAAGAAATGTATCAGTAGTTAATAAGAGAATTATACTGACATTGCCTTACAGGATTGCTCTGTACATATTGACGTAATAACCTATGTATGTGTGTAAAATCTTTTGCATACTTACATTACAGATATATTTATATACAGTACCTGAAACATACGATGTCATTTAGAAAGCATACAGTCCATGTGTCAGAAGTGCTTGCACAAATTTAGAAAACTGAAAATTGAATGCATCTTCTTGAAGTAAAGCTGTGCTGCTTTTCATGTATTAGAACTGTTAATAATTTCTTTCTTCAGTGTCACCATTTCTTATTAAATTGTTTATAATTATTGCATTTGAGTATTTGACATAGAGGATACATAGCAGGTGTTACCGTATATGGGAAGAAATGTGGCAGTACTAACAAGATTATTCTTGACCAGGATTTGCAAATCTTCAACCTCTTGGTTAAGATAGAAAGTATGGTTAGCATTGATACACGTGATCCCAAAGCTGGTTCCCCCCAATCTGCAAATGATAGTTGTTGTCTGTAGCTTTTAAATAAGATTTCTATGTGAACCTTTAATTAATATTAAAATTCTGGGCTGTAATTATACACTACAAGAATAAGACAGCAGAAGCAGCAATAATAAATAAATAAATAAAAATTGGTGTGTGGGGTTGGTACAGGTGGGCACCTGCTGAAATCCACATTCCTGTAGAGGGCCCTCTGCCAATAAGCCACAGCTAAGGTGAGACCCACAAATGCATATCATGTGTGGGAGTAAGCCTTCTTTTCTTCCTGTTACCCCCCAACACCTCTTCTCTCCCCAGTTTAAGCCTTTTTGGGGGATGGAACCTGCAAGGAGACATGAATATTAGCAAAAGTAGGGTGCATGCCTCCATTTTCAGATGAACCCATCTTAAAGTAGTCTGGTCTTTGTGATGATAGCTATATCCACAGTTGGCTACTCTGATGTAGGTGGAAATAGAAGAAAAACGTTTTCCTGTTTTTTTAGAGAACAGCAATATTTCCACTCTTACATCATTATTCACTTTAATGCTAAATCAGTATCTTGCATTTATCAAGGTCATAGGCTGTGAATGTGTCAGGAAGAGCAGATCACAGCACATATACACCAGAGACATCATTGCATTAATTCAGTAAGCTTTTGCTGGGGAAATGATTTGACAGAGCAACAATGTGTCAGCCACCTGTTTTTTGGGTGTGTTTTTTACTATTTTCCAGTTTGATGTTTGTTTAATGTTCCTCAGAACAGTAATAAAGTTATTCGTGGCTTGTATAACCTGAAATACTGCTCATGTTATGGCTGTTCTGTAGATTGGTTATGAATATTCATTTACCCTTGGAAAACACAAAACTTTTTCTTTTCTGCAAACTTACAGAGATAATCACACACACAAACTAATTGGGGAAGAGCAGGAGGTCTTTGCTCAGCCAGCTCCCTTAATTGGGTCCTGCAAGCAGCCATCTTATTGAGAAACTCTTTCAAAAGTTTAATGCAGCTGCATGAACATACATAGGGCACGCCAACACTGAAGTGACTGCAGAAGCCAGCTGGTTATATGGTGGCTTTGCATCGTCATTGAATCTCTCATAGGCATGAACCTACTGGATCAGAGTGCAGCTGGTAAGAACTTATGCCCACGACTGAGGGCAGAGGCTCACCATACAGTTAAAGCATATCCAACACACGTTTAAAGCACATGACTTCTCCAAAGAATCCTGGCAATTACAGCTTGTTAATAGTACTGGGAATAGCTCTGTGAGAGGCAAGACTACTGTTTAGAGCAGGCTTCCTCAACCTCAGCCCTCCAGATGTTTTGAGACTACAATTCCCATCATCCCTGATCACTGGCCCTGCTAGCTAGGGATCACGGGAGTTGTAGGCCAAAAACATCTGGAGGGCCAAGGTTGAGGAAGTCTGGTTTAGAGGGTTCTTTGTAGGAAGTCATGGGTTTTAAATCTGGATTGGATGTGCTTTAAATGAAAGGTGTGCACGAGCTGTTATATGCAACAGCTTTGCATCACTACATACCCATCAAAACAGCTTGCACATAGGCACCAGTGATTTAAATCTAATTGAGACTAGAATTGGTAAAATTACTCAGAGGCATCTCTTTGTAGGTTGGCAAACTCTAGTTTCTTTAGTACACCAAATAAAGCAAAGTTTTAAACAATGAAACTAAAGAGAAATGTTTCCCAAGAAAAGAAGACAAAGCAGGTAATATCTTCATGCTTAATTATATTCACACACAAAAATGTAGAAGCTGAATGAAGTCTCAGTTATCAAAGGCAATAGCCAGAATGATTTGCTAATCCAAATTCCTGATACAATTGTAGGGACTTTGTGCTGACTGAATAAGAAGCCATGAATTCAGACAGTCAGAATGTCTTGATAATGATAATCTGTATTGTTTATGTAATGCCTCCTGTTTTATCATTTCAACAGATTATTTGGTGTCACTTCAGTTATTCAGACCAACTGTTCAAGCACTTGGAAAATTATAACTAACCAAAAGTTGTTTTGGTATCACCATACTAGCCCCATCTTGGTGCTGCTGTTATACTATACCCTAGCAACTCTCATTCGACTTTGGCTCCATGAACCTATTGTACAGGTAAAACAACCCTCTTCTTCCTATATAGTAATGAGAATATCTTCAGGAAAAGAGTGTAGACATCATTTCAGGATGCAGCAATATTTGTGCATAAAATTTAACAAATGTGCATTGTGAATTACTAAAAAGAGATGACCTGTTGTATGTAATTCAGGGCAGAACTACATGTTAGTAGAAAAATTATTAACCCAGTACTTTCCTTATGATGTAAATGCCAGGGATGGGTGCTTCAGGGAAGACAGAGTAAGCTAGAGAGAGTGCTTTGCACAATGGAGGGTTTGTTCAGATGCTCACTAGCTCAGTAATAGCTTATATGTGAAAAAATTAAAAAATTGTCCAGTAGCACCTTAGAGACCAACTAAGTTTGTTCTGGGTATAAGCTTTCGTGTGCATGCACACTTCATCAGATACCTTATATGTGGTGTGACATAACATGGCCTTTATGAGTGCATGCTCTACTTATTAATTGTGGTGATGTGTGCTCTGGATGAATACTCTTACACACTCATGTGTCATTTGCCTGACCCTTGTAACCTCCATATCTTCTCCATGCCCAGGGGTGAAGGGGAAGTAAACATGTAGTATATTGTGCTGAGCTGGTCTGCCCATGAGGCAAGGTGAAACAACAGCCTCAGGCAGCAGGATCCACAGGGGCGGCAGGTCCAGACTCCAAGGAACTCATTGTCCACCACTGCCGGCCCTGATACTGTGTATATATATATCCATTGGTGGAACAGATTCCCCTTCTCCCTGCAGCCTCCTGCAAACATCCAAATTCTGCTTTAGAGGGTTGGGGTGAAACCTTGGAGGAGATGGGGAGCTGCAAGGGGCAGGAGAGTAAGAAGAATTGCCATGCTGCCCATGAGTAATGTTGGCAAGATGAGGTTACCATTACCTGTTGATGTTTGCAGTGTTGCTTAAACCTGTCTACCCAAAAATGTGTTGAGATTGATTAGTCTTCATACTTGTCTGAAGTATTTCTAGGAAAGAAATATATTAAGCTAAACACTGCCTAGATTGTAAGCTGCCCTGTAATCCTTGGATCAGGCTTCCTCAACCTTGGCCTTCCTGATGTTTTGAGACTACAGTTCCCATCATCCCTGACCACTGGTCCTGCTAGCTAGGGATTGTAGGCCAAAAACATATGGCGGGCCAAGGTTGAGGAAGCCTGCCTTGGATGAAAGGTGGTATATAAATTTAATCCTATTTATCTTGGCAAGAAAATCCCCCTCCCCCATTTTTAAAGCGAAACTTAGCAGCTAAATAACTGGTTATTCTGGAGTTAACATAGCCATTTGTTCTTTAGCATATACCTGATGATGATGATAAATCTGGTAACAGGGAAGAGGAAACAGACTGCACTCATGTCCAAATGACTGCAGAAAGAAGGCGCAGTTTGTGGTATACAAGCCGCTACACAACTGATGAAAGAAAAGTAAGGTCAAATGTAAAGTAGTTGGATTATAATTATCCAGTTAATGATCAGGAGTGCCATGTTTCATGTTTCTGACTTTGTATGATGATACAGTTTGTACAATTTTAAGCACAACATAGGAGCGAATGTTGCTACAAGCACTTAAAAAATACAAATATTGCAGTATAAATGTACCACTTAGCGTCTCCTGATTTTACCTAGTCTTTTGGTTTTCAAACATTTGACATAAAAGCTGCATAAGAGTTGTTTTAGGTGGGCTTGTGTGCATCTAGTGGGAATTTTGACTGCTTTTCTTTTAACAATAGCCTTCTATGTAGCTTTGCAGGATTTCTCAAAAGTAGTTAGCATCGTTATTGTGTTTCAGCTCATTTGAACCTTTGACTAGAAACAATGTTGTAGCCTGGAAAATATATGTTAATAATAATAATAATAATAATAAAGTGGCAGTGGCAGTGGCGGCAGAATAGTAGTAGAAGATATGCATGCAGTGATTAACACATTCCTCAAAGCAAATGGTCCATTCGGAACCAAAGCCTAAAGCTATTAAGAATATTTACTCTTCAGCTATAATTCTTAACTAATAAGCTATTCTTGCCTTGCTTTTGCAGCTTCTGTCAATGACTCAAGATGATCACAAGCCATCTGATGTTAGTACCATTGTCTCATTTTTGGAGTTAATTTGCACTGTGAATTTTTATTATATTGTTGAGAGATAAGCCTTGTTCACACATTACTCACACAAAGGGACAGAGGTACAGTCCAAAGGGACTGTGGGGACATGTGGTTCACCCCATCCCCAAGGCTATGCTCCTCCCAGCCCTCATGTGTTGAGCAGCAACATCTAAAGCAAGGAGACCTTTATATCCTTTTAGCCCCCCAGCACATCTTCTAAACACCTGCTGAAAAAAATATCTTCCATTTGGCTTATGAGGCTTAATAACATGGTTTGCTGTTGAGACGTTTTGTTAATGGGAAGCCTACAAGTTCTGGGTTGTATCCAATGCTGCTCCAGCAGAGTTTCACTAGCACAACAGAAGTTCAGTTTCCTTTCCTCCCCCTGCACATCCCCAAATCTGGTCCTAATGGTCTCCCAACAGTACAGGGGTTAGAGGAAACAGGAAGTTTCATTGTGTGCATTGAAGTATGTTGTACTAGCAGAGCTGCAGTGTTGGATACAGCCCATAATGAATAATAACAGGCGCACAACAGCACCATCTGGCTCAATAGAAGATCCTAGCCTTTCAAGTTATCTGCCTGCAAACAGCTTAGAAGCAGAAGTAGATGTGTGACTTCCTGCCAGACTTTGAGATATTTTGAAATAGCTGGGTGCCCACAACCACTCTTTCTATTATTTACAGATCATGGGCAGCATCCAAATAAACAGTTCTGCAAGTGCAAAGGCTTTTGACTATGCAACGGAACTGCCTCTTTCTGTATACCCCCTAAATTTATTCTGGGGGTTACTGCAACCCTCTGGAAAAGATATAGGTAGAGCCTGGGGACAAGAGGGGGTCGTTTACCTTTACCTTTAGGACAGTAGTGTTAGACCAATTTGGATGTTGCATTTTGTAATGTGTGAGAATTGTTTGGACTTCTGATTGCCTGTTTATCATGTAATAGTCGATATTTAATGTGTATGGCAACTGTGGATAGATTACTATGCATCATTGATATTTTTGACAATAAAAGTGATAAAAATTTATTGTGTTTATTTTAAAAGGATTCATTTTCTCTAACTTTAATTAAACAGGTTCTTCTAGTAACAGTGAATGGTACACCTGTAGACTATCAGAGCATACACCCATTGTGTCCCATGGAGAATGGGCCTGCGAGGGTAGATATGTATTCAAGACCGCACTACAAATGGGACCCAACAGTTGATGACTTAGGTAGTAGTGAAAATTGTTTGGGAATAAACACTTGTTCTTTTTATGACCATTTTGTTCTGTCCCACATGCCTGATAGGAATACATTGTTATAAGAAGTGTGGTTGGCTTGGCTATGAGCAATGAATACATGATTGTGGTGGGCAGAAAAAAGTCCTGTTGTGTGACTCAGTGATGATCCAAACACATGCCAATTAGCACCTGCTTGAATTAATTCTGGGATCTACTGGGAATAAATGAGCACCCACCAGCAAGCATACCCCACTTACACTAAAGTGCCCTTTCTGCATTTCCTGAGAAATCCAAGCCCCTCCCCTTTTCAGCAAGGGGAAGAACACATTGCTAATAGATTATGTAGAGCAGTGTTTCCCAACCTTGTGCCTCCAGCTGTTTTTGAACTACAACTCCCATCATCCCTGACTAGCAAGACCAGTGGCAAGGGATGATGGGAATTGTAGTCCAAAAACAGCTGGAGACACAAGGTTGGGAAACACTGATGTAGAGAATATCAAGAATGTTCCTTTTGGGCATTTCCTGATAACTTCCAAGCTCACTCACTTTAGGATTGGCAAGAGTGCCTTGCTGAAAGCAGAAACACCCCAATGGCTGTTCCTTCACCATGTGACATGACAGTTCATTAACTCAGGATGTCCTAGGAACTCTCCACCCATGTCTTTTGTTGTGAATTGTCCCTCATGTCCTTGTGAAAAAGCCTCTTTCACATTTAGAGTGAGACAATAAGATAAGTTTTTCCCATGAGTTGGAGCAGAAGGCACCCCCACTTTCTTCAACCTGTGAAGAAATATATTTTGTTGTATTCTGGCTTAATCTTCCCCACCCAGAGTGCTCCACACTTCTCTGTAGTTCAGTCCTCTGCACAGAAGATTGCTCCACAAGTTGAGATTTTTGAGATGCTTCCAGGAGACTGATACACAACACACTTTCTCAAATCATACCACCCCAAATACAGACTATAAGAGCATGAGTCTTTCTTTCCTCAGCTAAGCCTTTAGTAGAACTTCCTTTCTCACCTCTCCCTGTGCTTTCCTAACTCCAAGCCATGTTCTTTATTTTGTTTCAAGACTAGTCAGGAACCCTTTGCAGAGAGACAGCAGCTAATAACTTTCTAAAGGACAAGGCTTTTCTGTTTTTGAACAATTTAGTGACTTTGGCTGAGCTGCCACCTTATTGGCCAGCCCACCACTTCCTGAGTCTTGTTAAAGAGAGGGATTCCCATTGTGCACAGATATAGATATAGGTATAGGTATAGGTATAGGTATAGGTATAGATATATAGATATACACAGTACTACAAATTTACACATCCAATTTTAATTACCAAGCATCTGAATATTCTATACTATGATAGCCACTTCTACCATTATCCTTATGAGAAAAAGAGGATTTGGAGCCTCATGGTCGTACCATGAATAGATCCAAAAGTTCAGTTAACAGAAATCTAACATAAATAGAAATCTTCCATGAACGAGACAATCCCCAAAAGGGAGCCTTTGAATACAATTCATGTTGAGTTTTGCAACTCATGCAGTTCTTTTTGTCCCCTCAGAAAAGAAAGAGGAAGAAGAGGATGAGGAAGAGGATGAGGAAGAAAATGTTGAGGAAGAAGTGAATCCCAAAGTTCATGCAATGGTCACAGTTTTCCATTTTATCATGAAGCAAAGTTATGTTTGTGCTCTGATTGCCATGATGGTAGGTTATATAACATCTTTGTTATAGCTCTGATAACAAATGTCCATTTTGGTAACAAGACTATTTTGTGGTCAAAGTCCTACAACTGTTCATTATAATTGTTACTCCTTTTAAATTTGTAATTTTTCACTCAGCATTAGAAACAAACATGCTTAATCTAATGAAATATTTCCCTCATGTTAATGCTCTTATTCTTCAACCATTTGTGTATTGTCCCTTGGAATCCTTTATCTGCTGTAATGTAGAAATATTACTTTCATTACAACTTCCGTTTGGTCCTGAGGTAGTAAAGAGCAGGAGTTTAAATTTGTTGTTAAATATGTTGTAGTCCTAAACAATCCAAATAAAAGTTACCCTGATTCATGCTTAGCTTTGTGCTCAATTATGTCTTTGTACAAACCAAGAAACATGGTTTGAAGCAAACACTGATTAAGCCAGCTTTATAATTCATGGTTTTAAGTTAGCTTATTTTGAAATTGTTAAACCTTGATCTCTAGATAGTATGGCACAGCAAGCTGTGATTCTGTAAGAATAAGATGCTGAAGTAACAGGATGCTGGCCTTTGATCAAACAGGGCTCTTCTTATAAAAATGAAACTAAATGATGCAGAAGTTCTCCTGACCATGTGGAAGAAGGATGGTGGGGAGCTCGCGAACCTGAGGCTTCCCGATTATGTAAAACTCTGAACTCAAACTAGGTCATCTTTTTTTAACAATCAATCAATTTTAAGCTAACAATAAATCATGGTGGTTTTAAAAAACCCCATATTAAATTCCAGTTATTAGCTATTTATGCCATTGTCTATATTAATATGAAAACACATATGCATTGCTAATCTTTGCTGGATTTTCAGATGACTGGAGTGTTTCTGCTGTTGCAATATAAAGACATAAAATAAAGGAGAAAAGTGCCTCAGTGTTAACTGTAATTCTCCTAGAAAAACTTCTCAGTTGTGAAAGTTTATGTCAGCTTTACAAACAGCAGCTTCCCAGTTCTCAATAGCTAATGGGAATAGGATACACCTCTGACTTAGAAACTTAGCACTGTTAAGAAAACCATATGCTTTCATGTTTTCCTTTTATTGGACATAATACTTCCATTTCTTTTTCTTTTCTCTTAAGGCCTGGAGTATTACTTACCATAGCTGGTTGACATTTGTGATGCTGATATGGTCCTGCATACTTTGGATGCTGCGTGACCGAAGAAAATACGCTATGATCAGTTCACCTTTTATGGTGGTATATGGAAACTTGTTATTAACATTTCAGTACATTTGGAGTATTGATCTGAATGAGAATGAACTTCCAACGGTTTCAGGATTTCTAGAACGGAAAGCTCCTACAGAATTAGCATCAAAGGTAAATAATGTTTTAAAATGGAATCAATCTGAAGCCAATGAGATCCTCAGTTCATACAGGATTTTACATTAGAAGTAAAAGAAGTGAAAGGATTGTTGTTGAAAAAATACAATGTGTGCAAGCTATGAGCAGGATCTAAAAAGTCCTGTATGTGTATACCTAAAGCACCTCTGTATGAGTATACCTGGGGTGCATTCAGATGTGGGGAATATTGCATTAGTTTCCTTGATTTTAATGCTGCTGTTTCTGTCCCATCTTCTAAAATTCCTTTCACATTATAGTACCCATTGCGTTAAGGAACTGTGACTTCTTGACCAATATAACGGCATGTCACACTGAATTTCATTTACACTAATGGAAGTGGAATAGCAGAACAATGGCACCATCCTTGGACAATGTCACTATAGCTCCACTCTTTCCACACATACATGCTTCTGTTCTCCCATTATTGATCTATGAAAACAGCAGGAAATAAATTTATACTAGTATACTGCCCAAGTTTCATAACTTTACTCCTACAATTTTTTGGCTTAACCAGGGTTGCAAACAGATTATTTCTGCCACTAATTAACATGGGAACGAATGCTAAACTTTCACTATGTTATACTAGATTTCAAGAAGTGGCTTTTATGTTGTGTGAAAGCTCAAATATAATATCACAGTAGTCTTTTTTTCTGAAGCAAAGTAGATACAAAATGTTTCATGAATCCCACTATTGCATTTCATTATTCCTTTGTCTCACTAAGCACCTTCATTATGATGCACTAGATTCTCTCTCAAAGTGAATTCTCTACTACTTATTCCCTGCTGGCTACTCCTTAATTTATAATGAATGTGAAAATGAGCAAACACTATATTATCTTCTCTCAAAGGCAGCATTAGTGCTCTTAAAACAGATTAAATGGTCCAGAGGTTCTGTTGGATCTGTTGTACACTTTCTCTCATTGATGCTATAAATTTCTCTCAAGAGATTTAACTGCTTTAATATGTTGCCAGCAACTTTGCCATAAACTTTGATTGGCTGCTTTGTAAAATGTCTTATCTAAAAGTAGTGGCTATCAGAAAAATGAAATTATGGTATCAGCAAAAAAGATAAACGTATACACCATAGTAAGTGAGTGACAAACCCTAGATATATTTCACTGAATAAAAGACACTCTGTGGGTTTAGACATAAATTTAATTTTGCTTTCAATAGAAAATGACAGATAAATAGACCATAATGCTCTCCGTTTCGTTTTTTAAAGTATGTGCTCTTAAATAGAAAATGAGTTGCTTTGTAGAAGAGACTGCTCTCCAGAGAGATTTTGAAAATGGAAGCACAGTGAATATTCTGTGTAGGCATTTGTACGTGTTAGAAAATGCAAAAGAGAAAAAGGAAGAACCATGAGATACAGAACCTAGTCAGTCACAGAGTAAATGTGCTTATCGCTGTCTTTGGGAAGGGAGAATAAAGTGCTGTTTCACTTATTGTTTATACATGAAGGCACCACCTAAGCCTCTGAAGATGAGGTTGCACAATGCTCTATTCTATTCTATTTTTCTTTTATTTATTTTATTTTATTTCATTAACGTTTATATACTGCTTAACTACATTAATCTCTGAATGTTGTAACCACCTTAAAAGTACATAATCCTACATGTTTTTAAAAAATCCTTTGACAATCAGTGAAGAATTAAGATAATGCATTCTAATGACAAAGTTGGGTAGAAATTTGGCATGGGTGGTATGGTTCTCACTGACTATGCAAGGCACAAAACACTCAGGGAATGACAATATTTTAAAAACACTACCTTTTCCCTAAGTAGGTGAGAGTGCTGCTGGCTCAACAATCCAGGGTATTAAGAGAAACTGACTACAAATCAATTCTCAAAGGACAGGACACAATATAACATAACATGAGGGAGAGTGCAGGCACAGGATAGATGTGTCTATCCTGGCACAGGACAGATGTCAAAGAGAACAACAACTAACAGACTTTTAGAAGACATCTGAAGGCAGCCTTGTTTAGGGAAGCTTTTAATGTTTGATGTATTACAGTATTTTAATATATATATTTTTGGAAGCCGCCCAGAGTGGCTGGGGAAGTCCAGCCAGATGGGCGGGGTATAAATAATAAATTAGTAGTAGTAGTAGTAGTAGTAGTAGTAGTAGTCTGTTATCAAAACCATAAGTAGAACTTGCAAATCACTGAAAATAAAGATTGTGTTATCATATGAAGTACATCAAGGATATAAAAGTATCTCAACATAACTGGAAGAAGATGAGGACCTGTTTTGCACCCATCAGCAAGCACAATTCTGCCCTCTTTGTCTCTGTCTCTCTGCCTCTCATAAGGAAAAGGAAACTAAAATCGAAGCAAAGTAGAGGACTGGAGAGTCATCTACGTTTCTCTTCTTCCACCAGAGGAAGCCATGCCCAGTTGGCTGGCAAACTGAAACCAAAAGGCACAAACAGCACTGAATAAGGAGTTGTTCACTGAAAGTCATTTGTGTCCATGGGTCATGTCTTGTCACTGGAGTAGAGCTGAAATTTCTTATGGAAAAAAGGGTAATTTTGCAGAATTTTCTCTAAATTTAGTGACCATCGCACAAAAAATGGTGGGGAATACTTAGAGAATATTCTGTAAAATGAAACTAGATCTAGAGCTTTGAGTGCAATGGTGGCCAGGCCACCAACATAGTTGTTGTAACATCAAAACAACAACAAAGCAAATCCTTATAAAATGACAAAGAAGCTAATGGTTCTCGCAAATTCTTTGCCCACAAATCAGGTGGAGAGTTCTTGGAGGGAATTTGTGTACAGTTATATTTGTGACAGATGAAAAATGGAAAGAAAGGTATATAGTTGTCTCATTTTACCATTCATCCCCAAATAAAAGCACAGTCTTAGCATCAAGATGGCTCTAGAGACATGATGGAATAGCATGATGGAAGCTGTAATCAAACATCTATAGAGGCACTGTTGCCCCATCCTTAAATTACAATGTCAACCAGAGTGTGTCCATCTCATAAGTACAATGTCGTAGGCAATTCTATTAGATAATGAATATTAAACAACATATTAGGTGTTCTAACTTCCCCCCTCTGTCCTCCTCCTCCCCATTTCTCCTTGCAGATTCTTTTTGCAGTTACATTTTGGCTACTGCTCAGACAACATCTCACGGAGCGGAAAGCTTTTCAATTAAAAGAAGCTGTTTTATCAGAGGTAAAAGTTGAAGAAGAAGAGAGTGAAGAAAAAGGTAAATACAGATTATATTTAAAAGATATATGAGTGCTTAATGCATTCTGTGCATTCTGAACGCAATCTGTGAGCCCAAAAGGGACGAACGTGAGAAAGTGTGACAAAGAGGAAAGTGAGACAAAGAGGAAAGTGAAGTGGTAGTAGAAGGTGCAAAGGGCAAAGAAAGTGACTTTGATGGAAATGACATTGTGTGGGGAGTTCGGCTGATAGGAAAGTGAAACAGGGCAAATGAGGAAAAGACAGTGTGAAGTAACGAGGTGGGACATACAGGCAACAACTGTTTTGTGCGGGGTTTACATTTAGTGTTCGAAACTCCCATTGTTCTAGGTGCATTTTGTGACGGAATTTCATTAGCACGAACAGTTTCTAAGCTCTGGGTGCAGTACTGTGCCTAAGATTTCAGATTAAAACTGCAGAGTGGAAGGAAAGGAAGAGCTTTTTCTGGCTCCCCACTTCCAGCTACTCTCTGAAGACTGGAGAAGAGACCCTGTTAAGAATATTTGGGGGGTGGGCAGGGGAAGGACTAGACTACGTGGAAAATGAGTCTGCTCTGCCCTGTTATGTCCCTTCCCCCCACCCCTTTCCTGGCCACTTCCAAGTTGTGGTGATGCACACGTGTGTGGTTGCACACATATTGGACAAGCATAAAACGGTCGTTGCCTTACTAAGTGAGGAATTTAACTGAAATTTAGCAGGGAGAATTAGGGAAATTCTGGGTCATTTTGCATGTTGTGCTTCTGTTTATTTTCTGAAGTGTAAAATGCTATTTTGAAGATCTTTTGCCAGATAATGAAATTTTACCAAATGATATTTAAAATTATATAGAACATATTAGCTGTATATGAAAATTAAAAATGAGTCCACAGGTTCGTGTTTTCATTGAAGTACCCAACTCATATGTAGATCAGATGATTCAAGTGAGGCAAGTTATAGAGGTCAAATCTCTATATGCATCTTATAGTAAAAGTCATCAGTATCTAGAAAACAATGACTCAATTTCAGTTGATTAGCACTGAAGCTAAGACAAGGTCGGTGAATGGTTCCATGGCATAAAATGCAAATAAAGGGAATTCAAACATCATGTGAATCAGATCCCAGTAATGCAAGCCTTCCATTCTATATCATTGTTGCGGAGCCCCCTGCAGTGCTCATTCTGGGTGAACCAGTTGCGCTCCCCTAAACTACCCCTGGTAACTTCCCAGCTGCTACTCATCCTCTCCTTTACCATGGGATGAGAAGGAGGCTGGCAGGTAGTGGCCTAGCATTAGCTCACCTCACATGAGTAGTTTCTCTCTGCTCCCTCACCTGCTTTAGCTTTTCCTGTGCTCTGTGTCCTGCCCAGTGTAGTTGCACTCTGCCCACAGTAGTCTTGTTTTTACCAACAATGCAAGACCATGTAATATGAACTAAGCAAAAGTAAAGTTCATGACATTTTGTATTTACAGAAGGGGAATCCCAAAAAGATGAAGAAGAATCCCAAAAGGATGAAGTGGAGCAATTGGAGGGAGAGGAGGAAAGAGGGGAGGAGGAGGTGGAGGAGGAAGAGGAGGAGGAAGAAGATGTAATGAAGGTCCTGGGAAACCTGGTGATGGCTATGTTCATTAAATACTGGATTTATGTCTGTGGAGGAATGTTCTTTTTTGTCAGCTTTGAAGGGAAAATTGTCATGTACAAAATCATCTATATGATGCTCTTCTTGTTCTGTGTAGTCCTATATCAGGTAAGTTAAACAAAATGTAGGGTTTTTTCAGCTTGTTACTTTTTAATTAATGTAATCAGGGTATATGTTTAATTACCCTTACTATATTTTTAAAACAGCAACTGTTTGTCCTAAGCAATAGGGTTGGATTAGAAATAATTTAAGTCCTATAGTGTGGATTACTCTTTATTGTGGATTTAACCATCTGTTCAGTGTTTTTGTGATTCTAAGAGTAAGGCACAAGACAATGGCAAGCACACATTTCCTAACCACCAAGAGCCTTTCAGCTCTGCAGTTTGCTGGCCATTAGGGTGAAAGCTGCCTCATACATTCTCCTGACCCCTGTACATTTCCCTGGGCATGATGGCAATGAGAGACTTCTTCTTATACTCCCCCTCCCCACACACAGATGTGACCCTTTATTAGCTGCCCCTCTTAATTATTTTACATCAAATTCAGTTTTTACAGAGTGATGCCACTCTCTGTGCTTTCCTGCAATAGTGAGGTTATGTAGCAATGTCAGCAAAACAATACAGAATTCAGTAGAAAAACATGTGAGTCCTAATCAAGGGGGTTTATAAAGGTTCAGCAACATGCCCTTTGCATACAATCTGTTTAGCTCTCAGACATTGTCTTATGCCAAATCTCCCCTATTAGCAATGCTTAGCTCCAGTTCCTCTTTTATGAACTATGTTCTCCATGCCCCTTATTGCCTAGACCGGGTCTACTTTACAGTGTCCTTGGCAGTTAACATAAACTGGGGGACATCACCTACTGAAGGTGATGTCTGAAGAACTAGCCTATTGACAAAGTCAATGAAGTTTGTTAACAAACTCTTTATAAAGAACTTTTGGCAGACTGTAGCTATGCACTCATTCACATATTCTAGTATAGGCTTAGCCTTCAATGGGATAGAGACAGATTTCTTAGATTACTGCTGTAGTTTTTCACTACCTCATAGTGTTGTAACTGAAAAATAGTCATGGTTCTTCAGATCTCTTTTTTCTGGATATAAAAAATTAATAAACTTGCTAGTTCCTTATCTACTAAAAGAAGGTAATAGATCAGAGTAACTTAAAAGATAAAAATTTAAAATTCTGTGAATATATATATAAAATAAAATTGATGACTGCAACACCAACCATAGCCAAAAGAAGCTCTTACACTGGTGGTTAGAAAGAACAGGAAGTGGTTTGATGGGCCTTCCTGGGCATATAATTCTGAGTGCTCCCATGGAAATAATCTTCTTCAAATGCTAACCAATTTCATGTCAAGCAAAAGGGAACTCTAATCAAGAAGTTTTTCTTCTCTTCCTCTCCCCCCCCCTCTTTCTACTCACCTATACAGCAATTAAAATGGTGCATAGTGGAGTTCAGGAGGGTTACTGCATGCAGGGAGCATTAACTATGCCACTTTAAAGACCAGACAAATTGCAACTTGTTTCACAGTCTTGGCAGTTTTCATTTAGTGCAGGAAAAGTTAATTATGACCCTTCAGAATTTGGGCTACAGCTTCCATTACCTTTGAGCACTGGCCATGTTGACTAGGGCTGATGAGAATTGTAGTGTATTCCCTATCCCTAGTTTAGTGTCATATTTATCACTGCAGTTCACAATTGCCTTAACAGGCCTTCATATGCCTGGCAAACAAGAGGCAGACCACAGCCCTTCAAACAGTATTATCGACCTCCTCAGTAAACAAGAAATCCAACCACAATCCATTGAAATCGCCATGTCTAAATTGAGTTGAATATAAGCAATTATATTTATAAAAAGCTAACAATTTGTTTTACAACATGAATTTCTGGTTCCCAGGTGCACTATGAATGGTGGCGGCGAATTTTGAAATATTTTTGGATGTCAGTGGTGGTTTACACGATGCTAGTACTTGTTTTTATCTACACATATCAGTTTAAATCATTTCCTGGGTTGTGGAAAAACATGACAGGGATGAATGAGAAACAGTGAGTATTTTCTGTTAACATAGTCTCACCTTCTATTAACAAATACATTATGGATTTGGGTGTTGCCAGTCCTGCACAGAAGTCCCACTGATATGAATGCGGGTTAAACTGGATGGTGATAGATTTTTCTTATTCATGCTATCTGTTCAACCACACATATGAGATGTCTGCAGACCAATATTTGTTTTATATTTTATTTCAATTTAAAACATTTCTTAACTGCTTAATATTTTAAAGATCTCTTAAGCAGTGTCCACTATGTACAATGTGAAAACAAAAATATGGCTATCATTCTATTCCTTGCCCAAAAGTGGGGAAGTCCCATGTTATGCACGTGAGTCAAAGTTGGGAAGAACAGTGTTTCCTTTGTGAAGTTGGCTGCTTGTTTTCCTCTCAGCCATATTTATTTAATTTTTCCTTAGCTTTATCTCCCTTTTCTTTCTTTTTCTCACCATCCATTGGCTACAGTTTTGTTCATTTTTCTGCATCATAAAAACAATGCTGTTTCACTGTTACCTAATTTTGAGTGGCTCATGGATGATCATTTTAAAATTGCTGCAGTTGTGGGGCTAAACTTCCTGGCTGATTGTATTTTATTCATTACACTGTATTGCATTTCAAGACAAGCTTTCTTTCCACATGATGGTAACACACAAACAATAGCTTACCATTCACAGTAGACTTAATATCTGCTAGCACTGGGAGGAAACAAACCATGATCCCTGGCTTAACATAGGGATAGTGATAAGCCAAGGTTATTAGCTTGCCAGTTGTGGTTTGGTTAAGCAAACCTCACATCCTGGCTGGGTGGGTGCACTTCACTCAGACACTGTAAGCCATGGTTTTAATCTTATCATGATCTTCAAAGGTAGCCACTGTGATTCCAAATGTCATGTTTGATGTTGTAAGCTGCCCAGATGGCTTCTCTTGTTGTTTGACCTATGAATAGTATTTATTTAAACTTATCGGCTGCTCTAGCAGATTCATATAGTTGTCTGGATAAATTAGTTAGATGTTCCAGAATTACAACTTACTTTCTCTTTTTTTTTTAAAAAAAGTTAGAATGCATGATTGCATAATGCAGAGGTTTTCAACCTTTTTGAGTCCATGGCTCCCTTGACCAACGACATTCTTTCTGCGGTACCCCGTGGGGCGCAGGAGCCCAGTTATGTCACCCCTTCCCTGCAGAGCCAGCAGCCCCTCACCCCTTTTTGAACATACTCCCTTGTGGAGTGTTTCCTCAGCCTCCTCTTCCCACTCCTTGGGAGTCCTCTGGGCAGCCACCGCCACTGCTCCTGGTCTACCCCTCTGGTCCAAAGAGAGGTGCCTCCTCACACTGCGCCACAGGGGCCTGGGAAGAGGATGCCCCCAGTGTTAGTGGCCCAAAGGAGGCTGGCTGAAGGTGAACATGAGGCCACCATCTTACCTTGGGTGGCAGCAACAGGCACTGCCAGAACTGCATGGTGGAAAGGCTCCCCTTCAGTGCCGGGCACTCAGCTCTCAGGCAGGCCTTGCATACAGTAAGCACAGGAAAGGCCAGTGTGGTGCCTGCCTGCCTGCCCTGCCTACCACTTGTCTATTCCAAACAGCAAGGGCTGGTGGGCTGACTGGCTGGGCCCTCTCATGCGCTTGCCTGCTTACTCCAAGGCCACCTCAGCTCCTGGCACCTAGCACCTCCTGGCCAGCCCCAGAGGCATAATTCAACTGCAGAGTTCATAGCTAGGGCTGCTGCAACAAACAGCTATGCAAGCCTCTAAAGGGGAGGCAAAGATGCGAGAGTGCATCAGAGGAGGGATGGAAGGAAAGAGGGACAGAGGCCAGTGTTGCCTGCAGCACCCTGGCCATCATTCAAGGCACCCCAGGGTGCCACGGCACACTGGTTGAAAACCACTGGCATAATGCATTTTAAGAACCATAAAGACTACTTATAAAAGTTCTTTTTGCAAGCCTCTTGTCGCTATAATAGATATGAACGAATGAATGAATTATTCTGGCCATAGACCAATACAGTGGATATGTATATTATTAGTTTTCTGTTGTATGTGGAACTAGTATGATTCCCAAAACTAGTCTTTATGGCTGCTCTGTTTTACAACCAGCTAAGAATGTGCTTTCTGCCAAATATTAAACATTGTCAAATTCATCCTGACCATTAACTTAGCTGTATCTTGTACTGCTTTATATTTCAGACTAGAAGATCTTGGCTTAAAGCAGTTTTCTGTAGCAGAGTTGTTTACCCGCATCTTTATTCCAACCTCCTTTTTGTTAGTGTGTATCTTACACCTACATTATTTCCATGACCGTTTCCTTGAACTCACGGATTTGAAAGCCATAATCAGCAAACAGGATAGTGCCATTTACAGGTAAAGCAAGCAGAGAAATGTTATTTCTTTCAGTGTCACCAGGTTCTCAGCTTCTACTTCCCCAACTACCATATGGTTATATAGCTCTGATGTCTAAGCATGAACCTTCTGTTGAAATCTAAGCTGGCTTGCAGTCACCAAGAAATTGGGTAATAGACGGCTTAGAAATCTTGTGTTCTATAGACTTCCGTTGGCACAACTCACATACTTTTTTCTAGATCCTTTCTGTTTGGTTATGCTACGTAGATAATGTTTTATCGTTTGGTATTGAGTGGGGAGACATCGAACAGGATTGTTAAGGAGGTTGGCCCTTTTAATCCACATAGCTGGAAGTCTAGTGGTACAATGGGAACCTATATGCTGACAAGTGTTTGATACTGAATGTTTTGTAATAATCCTTCAATAATCTTACTATTTCATTGGGACTGTTGACAATATGTTCTTCCTCTGGTAAGACAGCTATGTTCCTTCATTCCTGTTTAACACTATTCTTTTCTCTCTCTTTCTCTAACTAATTTTCCTGCTGCCATCCCATGCATTCTTGTGCTTTCATCTCTCCCACCAAAGCCATGCCAAAGTCAATGGTCGTGTTTATCTAATAATAAATAGGTGGGTATTCCAATCTTTCCTTTCCTAACAAAATGTTTCTTTTACTTGCTTGCTTACATTTTCACTCAGAAGCGAGGGCGGGGGCTGAGAGGACTATCAGGCTATATATTAACCTCAAATAAAACAATCCTAGTGCTCAATTTTTCCAATGAACAAAGAGCTTATTGGTCAACACAGTGGAGTTCTAACTCTGAGAATTCTCCCGTTTTTAAAAGCTGTGAGTACAATGATTCACTTTAAATGTTATCCAAGTTGAAAAAAGCTCAATTTTATTTGCATCTAGACATGTAAAACACAATTGTCTGAGTAAACTAGTTCATCAGCGCACAGTAATGTCTGTGCACACTTTTGCTCATCTCAGTTGGCACCAGACTTAGGTGAGCCCTTAGAACAGTGCTGTTGATGGGCTCCTGGCCAACGTAAACCTGGCTACCCATGTTTCTATCCCTGCATCCCCCAGCCCCAGCATTGTTGCAGCAGGTGCTACTGCCACCCACCATTCACCTCCACTTGTCCACACACAAGACAGGTGGGCAAGTAGATTTGAAAACTACAGCAGCAGTAAATGATAGCAAGACATTAAATGAGACACTCCTCTTTTATCAAAGACTACAATTTCCAGAGTAGTTTAACAATCCTTCTTCCCAGACAGCTCTGGAAATTGTACCTCTAGGAGAAGAATAGAGACAGCCTAATAACTCTCAGCACCCTTAACAAACTACAGCTCTTAGAATTCTTTGGGGAATCCATAACTATTAAAAGTAATAGCATAGTGCTTTAAGTTGTCCTAATACAATGCAAAGAAGCAATGAGAAGTATCAGGTTTGGTATGGGCGTCTAGGAATTTGTTTAATGCTGAATGGTTCCTGTTTGGGGTAATTTGGGAAATGGACCTTGAGGTGTTGTATGACTGCCCATGTCTATTGGCCAGTGATCCAGCAGGTGTATTATGCACTAGCTGTAATCTCCAGTCATCCCCCTCTAGCTAGTGTTTGGAAGCAACAGTAGGCAAGGTTCTAGAAAACAGATAGTTGGTTGCACTCCTGCATGTGCCTTGTCCACATCTCGAAGCCCCAATGATAATAATGGATCCCAAACAATATGACATGATGGTGTGCTAGACACCTCATCAGACAACTGAGGTGTAAAGATTGGAGCAAAAGCGAGTGACTATCTTCAAAGTGTCTTGTAAATTTGTCGCAGCAGGGCTGTGTGGGTATGAGAATTAGGAAGTGGTGTTCCTTTTTATACAATGGCATCTCAGGAACCTGAAAAAAACCTGCTGGTTATGGACACAAGTCTCTTCTAAATAAAAGTGACATTGATTCTGATGTTGGCATGTATATCAGTATAACAATAGAGCACAATATGATGGGCTGATGCTCATAGCTGAATAAAATACTTTTAATATCCATGTCATAATCGGACATGAATTGAAAAACTTGAAAATAGTTGAACATATGTTGACAGCTACTTTAGGACAGCATTTTTATTGCTAATGGTTTTGGCTCATATATAGAACAGATGGAGGCTTTTTCGCTTCTATAATTTGCATAGTAATTGTACAGATTTGCTGAAACTTCTTTGTCTGCCAATTACCTTGCTTAGTTATATGCCTCCTTCCCATTGCAATACCTCTAACCCATGACCCCCTCCCACTGTCCTGAATGTTAGGGACCCTCCAAAGTGGAATTCAACGTGACTGAAAAGACTGTTGTTGAAAAGGAAAATTAGCAAACCCCCTCCCCTTTAGAGGAGAAGCATTTTGGGGGCATTTTTTACTCTTTGGATATCAGCCTGTATTCTTAATATCTCTCATCATGATAATTGGTCAGAGATAGAAGAAAGAGAAGCTTGTACTTCTAAGGGAAATTATTCATATAATTATGAATTATTAATACTTCAGAACTCTGTTACAACTCATATATATAAAATTACAAATGCAAGGATAGAAAACCATTCCAAGAGGAGTTCTTTAAACATCTGCTTTCTTAAACCATCTTTACTCCATCAAATATTTTATGTGTTGCATTCAAGAGAAAATGATGTTATATCTTGGCTACAAGAGTGCATCAAAGCAACATCATTATGATAAGCTTACCCTAGCAATATTGAAGAATTGTGGAAGGCAGGAAGGGGACAGTTATAATGAAATATCAAGTGTAAAATCTCTTATGAACTGAACCTGACTTCCTCTGAATTTGTACTTGGTACCAGCATTTTCATATGCCAGTTTCTCCTCTCCCCCATTCCTACACTTTCACATGCTCACTAAGTTGCTGAGGAAAAAATGATGGTAAGGGTTTAGGCTGTCTGTTAGTCGTTCCTGCAGATGTCAGATCTTGGAAGTGTATGTTCACACACACACATATATAAGCACACACAAACTGAGCCAAAGGTAGCATCTTCTAAGCAGTTCCTCACTCTGCATGGTGAGTACTTCTAAGCATTGCTTGAGTCTGCTTTGCTGACTCTGGGGAATGTAATACTTTATAAGCCTCCTGGCTTAGTTTTTGTGATTAAGAAACTGCAGTTGACAGACCTCCTGTCGACAGTGGAGGGGTCAAGGATTTCCAGAATCATTTATTGTAGGAGGGAAGATTCCATGTTTTGGTTTGGTTTTTGGAAACGCAGCTGCTGTCTCTTCTCTGCCACATCACCACACCACCACAAAACTTTTGACTTTAGGAAAAGTGGTAGGAGGGAAACTAGTAAATGAGTGACAGTGAGGGAGATCTCCCAGGTTGGGTTTTCCAGTCTTTGGGGGGATTTGGAGGGGGAAATTCAGAATTTTATTGAGAATTCTTGAGAAAGGTTTGGAAAGACCTGGTTTTGAATTGAGATAGGTGGACTTCACCTGATGCAGTGCTGAAAATTTCCAGGTGTTGTTATTTTTTAAAACTGTCCATCATCAATTAATGAGAAAATAAGTTGCATTCAGAAATTATGTAGCTGCGGCAAGAGAGGAGAGAGGTTCAGTGAAATGCTCACGGGTTGGGTCTGGGTTTTTGCTTACCTTAATTTTGAAATGGCCAATGGATTATGTGAGTGTCCTTTCTTTCTACAGTGCATCTCCCTGGCAGGTTGCAGCTTTTCCAAGTGCCTGTGTTTCCTTTAAAAACACCATGATGTCCTCAACTGGGCTTTCCTGTAAGTGTGGGAAGCTGAGCGGGCTGTTGACAGTGCTCCTAACAGTTGTTTATTGTTGATTTTTAAATGGCATGTGTGTTTGCTTGGTGTAGTTTTTTGTTTTTGTTTTAATGGTCAAAACGACATCTCTTAAAAACAAAGGCAGTGAGCGCACCAATCCAGGGGCACTTGGTAGCCAGCCTTCCCGGCTTCCCGCACTTTAATTAAAGCTCAGGGGAAGGCGTTGTAAGGTAACTCCTCCCATGGTGCTTTTTCAGATCAGGAAACGCAGGCAGCCAGGGATGCTCCAGAGCACTGGAGAAGTGTTTAATGGAAAGGAAATTACTCACACCACTCTCGGATACCTCACAAGGATAAGGTAAGCTCAATCCCACAGCCAACAAAATTATAAAGACATTTTAAAGGACTCTGAGAATAAACAGGGTAAGAAAGGTTTTGAGAAGGTGGAGATTAGTCTAGTCTCTCCTAACTAGCTCAAACAGAAAATAGTGCATTCCACACTTTAGACAGTAAGCAAGCTACATAAAACAGTCCCTTAAATTATTTGTATTTCACTAAATTTACTTAGGTCTACCTCCTTGTTGGATACTGTTAATGTGACGGAGATTTTGCCTTGGAGCCTAGCACTCTGTTGTTTCTCAATCATTTCATACAAAGCAAACTGCCGGTGGTCGTGGTAGATGGGACATATGAGGTCTTTAGGGGCAAGGATGTTGCTTCATCAGTGTGCTGCAATCTCTGAAGTTCCTAGCTCAGGAGATTTGGTGTGTCTCTGATTCTGTTGCTCCTTGGTTGCTGGGCTCTAGCTCAGTGTTGTGGCCCAGATCTGGCGATTCTGTGAGTGGTCCTACTGACTCAGCCGACCCCTTATCCTCCTGGGTCAGTGTCCAAGCCACTGTTGGTAGTCTGGACAACAGTGCTCTCGATAAATCCAGGTCACTAGCACTTGTATTTTACATCTTGCTAGATCAGTGCAACAGCTTTTGCTTAGTAATTACAACCCTTTCTGGTTTGTTTGTTTGTTTGTTTGTTTGTGTGTGTGTTCGTGTTCATGTTGCTCTGAAATTAAGATATTTACATAATATTTACTTAAGTAGGCAGTGTGGTTAGCATGCTGTTCTCTAGGATCCTGAGCACATGTGATAGTAAGTGGCACAGAAATCAGTCAATTGCTTTTGTGTAACATCAAAGTGTGTCCTTTAGAATATTGACAGTGCCAACTTTTGGAATTAGGAGAATTGGGAAAAGAAGTCACCAAGCCATTATGAGGTACCCATGACATTCTGGCCCAGCTCATAATAGGCTTTCTATGGCACCCCATTCTCTGCCTTCAGACAGTCTTTTTGTTACTGGCCCTACCATTCTTACAGAGAAGGGAGGTCCAGTTGGAGGAAAGGCAGGCAGCAGCAACAAATGGCTCAACATTAAGAACTTAAGACTCATGCACAGTTTTGCTTATGGGAAACCTGAGCAATGGTGTTTTCAGTACCTTTCTGACCCATCCTTTGAGCTAGGAGCCCTTAGGAATCCTTCCCAAGGTCTCTGGGGCACACTGAATAATATTTAGCAGGTATTTTTTATCTCTCTTGAAAATAGTTGTCATAGAAAATTACTTTTATGAGAATGATTACTAAAATTCTGAATACATTGTATGATCTTACGTACCTTGACAGGCTGAATAAAGTTCATAAATAGAGATAAATTTAATGTCTTGTTTCAAGTCTTACACTAGTTCATTATTTGAAAGGGATCTTGTGTTCATTTATAGATATGTTGCAAATTTAAAATATACTGTTCATGTTTTAGTATTAGCATTTAAATATAATGGTTAAATGATTAGGTATTTTTGAAATAAGTAAAAAAAATACAACACATGCTAATTTTGCAAAAATGAAAGACAACTTTGGCTTCCTAAATAAAGCTCAACAACTCTGACAATGGGTAGATCACTAACAGTTTTTTTAGTATTGTGAGTAGATCGCAGACTCTTGGAAGTTGGACGCCCCAATATATATCATATCCAAGGATTTGTCTGATCCTGGCTGCCTTAGCCCATTTACTTATTTATGGCATTGAGTTGTCCTGAGTCTTTCATAAGGTATGTAGGCAGCAGAGTAAAATATCAAGGGATATCTTTAACTCTAAAGGAATCTGTAGTTGAGCTGAAAGGACATCCAAGCTTTCTTTTAGAATCAGAAACTAATAGTACAACATCACCTTCCTGACTGAAATATCTTCAAACTGAAGTTGGGTCAGGGTCATCTGTCATCTGTATGGCAAGTTTACTATAATTACTAACATAAAAATAAAATGTTTTCCTTACCTTTATGTAATGCTGAAACTAGAAGGCCAATCCCATTTTCTTAGGGAAGAAGGTAAATTTGATCATAAGTAGTGTTTACCAGAATGTACCTCCAAAATACTTTATAGCTTACTAGTAACATTTCCATTTTCTACATCAGTAGAAACACCTTCAATTGGTGTTTCCTGTTTTCAACTCTTTATATAGATTTTTAACCATAGAATTCTTGAAAGTGTAGCTGAGACGATGTGAAGAGCTGGTTCAATATTATATGCTACCTGAATTTTAAACTGAATAAACAGACTTGCTTACTTGCAAATGGAAAATTTTGCCATTTGAATCTTTTGTTTTTTACATCAGCTTTTGTTTTTTACAAATATGTAAATATATTCAGAGTCGGACTAGTGTAACTTATTTGAAAGAATTTGCTTGCATAATGTAAGAATGGTGAATGAAAAGTTTCTTTGAAAATGTAGTAAGCACTTTCCATCTTGTTAGAAGCACTCTTTTAATGCCAGGATGGCATGCTCCTGGCATCTGAAGGCTGACACAGATGGATTAAGAGAATGCTAGTGAGTTATATGGCATGATGTCTTTATCTCTGACCTTCTTCTGTAACTCCTCTGTTCTCATTTCCTTTTTTTCTTTCTGTTTCAATTACTTTGAGCAGCATCAAGAAAAAATTACCAATCCGCCAAAATGAGTAAGTCCCCATGTGAAGTCATGAAATGCTTGCTGTTAAAACATGTCATTTCATGCTTCTACATCTTAAACTTTGACCATTTTTTCCTCTGCGGGGGAAATGTCAAGTTTAGGTGGCAGTATCACTAATTACTAAAGCAAATAATTAGCGTCAAAGTGACAGATAATTGCTTCTATGGTTTGATACCATGTGGAGTTTCCTAAACAGTGTTTGACCCATTTATTCATGTGCTCCTTGTTTGTTTTGCTGTATGAAATCAGAAGATTGTTTCTTGTATTGCAACTGCTTGGTTTGTTGACATGCCTACTTGCATATCTACCAATAGGCTGGTTCATCAAGATGGAAGCCTGCCTGATATCACAATGATGAATTTAAATGCCAGTTTTGGAAAGGAACAGGAGAACATTTTACGAGAGCAGGAAAATGTGTTACAAGAGCAGGAAAAAAATGAGCAGGAAAATGTTTTAGAGCAAGAAAACATTTTACAAGGGCCAGAAAAAATGTACCAAGAGCAGGAAAACATGTTCCAAGAACCAGAACAACGCATAATGGAAAGGAGGGAGAAAAGAGATAAGGAAGAAGGGCATGAAAAAGAAGAGGAGGAAGTGGATGAGGAGGAAGAAGAAGAAGATGATGATGAATCGGAGACAGAAGATATATCAGGTAGTCTGTGGAGAGAGTCTCAACTTGGTCTATTTTTTTTTACTTTTGATTGAAGGTGATTCACCTGCGATACATGTAATTCATTCCCTCTATTTCTTATTTAAGTGTTCCGATGCTCACAGACTATACAAATGGGGAGAGGGGAAAATAAGCAGACTTGGGTTCACCCTGACGTTTGCAGGTGCTCAAGAAGTCTTTAAAAAAAAACTTTGAGAGGGAGACAAAACAACATTAGAGACCTGTAAGGACTCAAAGGTTATCCCAACATGATTAAGTTGTGTTGAAACTTGGCTCAATATACTTTGGTTCCTAGTGCCTTTTTCATTGCAGGAGTGAATGGCAACTCTTCAAACCTACTTCTTGTCTTATGCTCTGGAATTCTGTTTCTGAGGAATGTCAACTGCATTCCATCATAAAATTAGGAATAAACACATTTGGCAGGAAAAATTGACACTTTGGGGATCTATGTATGACTTCAAATGAATCTCAATCACATTTTCCCTTAATTAAAAATTATAGCTGGTTTTAATAGTGTTTTATTCTGAGGAAGAAAAGTTATATTCAGAGGAAAAAATTGCCTCCCCCTTTATATTTCCAAGAGAAGATAAAAGTAGCCCTGTTCACAAAGCCAAAAATAAGCTTCATCATTATGTTTGACTTGTCTTTGCAGATTTAAGAAACAAATGGCATTTGGTGATTGATCGCCTCACCGTACTTTTCTTGAAATTTCTCGAATGCTTTCATAAACTGCAAGTTTTTGTGTGGTGGCTTTTGGAACTGCACATTATCAAAATTGTCTCATCATATATTATCTGGGTCACAGTCAAAGAGGCAAGTAAATAATGGATGTGTCATCAGTTTCTCTTTCAGTATCAACTGAATTCAAAAACAATGATGTTTTTGAATTTCTGAAATGTTGGTTTGGTTGGTTTATTACATGTGTATTCCTCCTGTCCACTAAATGATGTAAAACACTAGGCTTGTCCTTAAAAAGTGCACATGAAACATAATTCAAACTTCAAAATGTAAACTTCAAAACTATATTTGATATTTTGAAGTTTTGCATGCAAATTGAAATTCAGTTTGTTCCAGCTCTATCCGATTCAGTAAACCAAGCTACCCAAATTGCTTAACTACTATAATATACTATTGCAAAAATCCACCCCTTCCCCTAATAATCTTAGCCCAATCTTGGTCTTGTGCTCTTGCCATGGCCACCCTTTGACTACTGCACCTTTTCCCTTGCTTTCCTTTCTTGCATCTTAGCAACGTTGAGCTTTTCCCCCAAAACGCCACTGATCACATAGAACATTCCCTTCAACATCCAGCACGAGTAGCTTGTCCTTACTTCGGAAAGCTCTCCACACCTTTCTCATCTTTATCTTTATGCTACTGTTTCACATTAAACCCCAGCCTATAATTCTTGATTCTTCCAAGACTACCACCCTTAGCCGATCAACTCTCCTGCTATCTTAAACGTTTCAATGCTCTCTCTTTTGCTGCTTCCTTATGCTTTGAATTCCTTTTCAGAATGTTTTAGCACAAGGTAGCATAATAAAACTTCTCAAAATGTTGTCAAGTAATTAATATATTTTCTCATTTTGTGCTTACAGGTTTCCCTCCTTAACTATGTGTTTGTGATTGCCTGGGCTTTTGCTTTGCCATATTCTCAGTTCCGCCCACTGGCATCCAGTGTCTGCACTGTTTGGACCTGTGTAATTATCATCTGCAAAATGTTGTATCAGCTTGGAACTATTAACCCTGAAATGTTTTCTGTCAACTGTACAATGGCAAGTAGTAGCTATCTAATATTTAAAAAGTAAAATAGAGTTGTTAAAAATAAATAATTTAGCAATTTGTGGATAGTGTGGATCAACAAGAATGGAGACAGGCTCTTTCTCACGTGAGAAGTTAGTCAAGTTATTCCCCCCCAAATCAGGATATATCTCAGTGAATTTCTGAATCAATCACACATCCTGCCAAGTATTCAATTTGTTCGCTGTATGTATATTTGATGACACTGATGCTTCCTGTAGCATGGAGAGGCCCCAGTTAAACCTCTCCTAGCACTGATGGAGCTACTTCTTGTCTGCTTCTTTTCAGTCCCAGCTGCTAGTGGTAGGTGCCTTAATGTTGCTTTATAAAGTCGATGATGAAACCTTTTTCAGGTGCCTGGGTTGCTCAGCTCTGTTCAGTGGCAAACTTACATTTTGGGGGCCCTTCACAACCAGCAAAGAGGTCTGGATAACCACCGTTACCTTCCTAAGTGGAGTCATTCCATGACATATCACTACATTTTTATTTTTTATAAATTAACTACTACATCTCAGATTTTGAATAAAATTGCTGCACTGGATTATCACTGGTTTGAATAAAAATTTCCTATGTCTTATAGTTTTTAAGTTATTGAGGGGGAGATGAAAATTATGGGAATGTTATATACATGTACGATGCACCGTAGAATGATTTGTGTCATGTGACTCAAGTTGGGTCTACTAGACCTGAACTTTTTCAGCAATGTGGGCTAAAGTTGCTTCTGGAGCCCCTCTGGGATTAGGGGCCCTAAAGCTAAAGCTTCATGGTATTTTCATAGTAGATCTGTCCCTGGCTCTGTTCAATCAAAGCATCCTCCTTGAAGAAGTCAAACTAAAATTTATCTCTCTTTTTTCATTTTAGCCTAATACAACTAAGCCTCTAGAAGACATAAATGAATCACTACTTTACAGAAAGCCCATTGATCCAACTGAGTGGGTTGGATTGAGAAAGTCTTATCCACTTCTTGTATATCTGAGGGTAATTATTATTACTTGTTCTCTGTTGAATTTATTTTCAGTCTCAATAAATTATTTTCAGACAGTACAGTCGCTGAGTTGTCAATGTTTTTAGGGAGCATATTGCAAGTTGCAGTATGCTTGCTTTCAAAAGAATATTGGCTGATTCTTTGTAGCTCATATGGTTTCCTTCTCTTGCAGAATAACCTGCTGATGTTGGCAATTCTGGCCTTTGAAGTAACCATTTACCGGCATCAGGAATACTACAGATGTCGAAACAATCTCACAGCTCCTGAGACAAAAACAATTTTTCATGATGTTACCAGATTACATTTAGATGATGGAGTACTTAGCTGTCTTAAGTACTTTGTCAACTACTTCTTCTATAAGTTTGGTTTAGAGGTAAATTCAGTGCCAGCATGTTTAAAACAAGATTTCCTATGGTGACTCCAGCTTGATATTATTTATTACTTATTTATCTATTTTAGGGAATTATATATTTAAGGATTACTTGTTTCTGTATTAATGCTCTACTCTACAAAATAATTATCTTTGTATTTTAAAGGTCTAAACAATTAAAGGCCTATACAATTCTACAACCCCCATTATCCTTGATCACTGATCCTAGTAGCTGGGAATGATGGTAGCTGTAGTTCAACAACATCTGAGGACCCAAGGCTGAGAAAGGCTGATACAGAGCATAGACTCCAAACATTTATCAGTGACACTATTACCGTATTTTTCCCTCTATTACACGCAGATTTTTTCTCCTAAAAAGTAAGGGGAAATGTCTGTGCGTGTTATTGAGCGAATGTGTGGTCCCTGGAGCTGACAAGCGCGAGTGAAGGCAAAAATCAGGCAAATATCAAATCGTCCGGAGAAGGGAGGAAAGCTGCTGCTTTCCTGCATTCTGCCTCAGGGTCTTACTGCCCACCCGCTTCTGTTTCCTTACTGTGTTTGCTCAAACGGAACAAAGAGCAGAGAAAACCCCTCCCCTCCAGGCAAGCAGAGCTTCCTTCCAATTCCTCTCCGTGCGTCTGGGACTCGAAGGCAACATGCAGGTTGGGGGGGGGGGAGAGAGAGAGAGAGAGCTGGCTGGCTTGTGGGGGGGGGACTTTTGCCTTCCTTTCCTCCCTCCGGTAAAACCCCTCTCCTGCATTCTTAGCCAGCTGCTTCTCTGCACACCCCTCTCCTTGTCGCTTCTATGTTTTTCCTTCCCTCCCTACTTAAAACGTGGTTCCAATCACGGATCCACATGGATCCTCAGGATCTTTGCATTGAGTCACCCCAAATTCACCATCAGATCACATAGCAATGATCTGATGCAAAAACAGGGCTGCAATGGTGCAAAAACATGGTTACAAAGCACGGATCCACATGGATCCTCAGGATCTTTGCATTGGGTCACCCCAAATTCACCATCAGATCACATAGCATGTCCATGGCTACAGCCTGCACCAAAAAAATCACGCACCCACTGTTGCCTGGGGCTGCAATGGTACAAAAACGTGGTTACAAAGCATGGATCCACATGGATCCTCAGGATCTTTGCATTGGGTCACCCCAAATTCACCATCAGATCACATAGCATGTCCATGGCTACAGCCTGCACCAAAAAAATCACGCACCCACTGTTGCCTGGGGCTGCAATGGTGCAAAAACATGGTTACAAAGCACGGATCCACATGGATCCTCAGGATCTTTGCATTGGGTCACCCCAAATTCACCATCAGATCACATAGCATGTCCATGGCTACAGCCTGCACCAAAAAAATCACGCACCCACTGTTGCCTGGGGCTGCAATGGTGCAAAAACGTGGTTACAAAGCACGGATCCACATGGATCCTCAGGATCTTTGCATTGGGTCACCCCAAATTCACCATCAGATCACATAGCATGTCCATGGCTACAGCCTGCACCAAAAAAATCACGCACCCACTGTTGCCTGGGGCTGCAATGGTACAAAAACGTGGTTACAAAGCATGGATCCACATGGATCCTCAGGATCTTTGCATTGGGTCACCCCAAATTCACCATCAGATCACATAGCATGTCCATGGCTACAGCCTGCACCAAAAAAATCACGCACCCACTGTTGCCTGGGGCTGCAATGGTGCAAAAACGTGGTTACAAAGCATGGATCCACATGGATCCTCAGGATCTTTGCATTGGGCTACCCCAAACTCACCGTCAAATCACATGTCTGTGGCCGCAGCATGAAGCACAAAAATGATACATCCACTGTTTCATTCAGAATTTTTTTTTCTTGTTTTCCTCCTCTAAAAACTATGTGCGTGTTATGGTCGGGTGCGTGTTATAGAGCGAAAAATACGGTACTTCTTTTTGCAAAAAGAGGAACTTTTATCCAATTATGTATTAGAATCATAGAGTTAGAAGGGACCCTGAGGATCATCTACTCCAGCTCCCTTCAATGCAAGAATATGCAGCTGTCCATTACGGGGATCAAAACTGCGACTGTGGCGTCATCAGCACCACACTCTAACCAACTGAGCTATCAAAGTAATCCAGAGATGGCCAACGTGGTGCTCTCTGATGTTGTTGGATTGCATCTCCCATTAGTTCTAACCAGCCTGGCCAATGGTCAGGCATGATGAGTTATAGTCCAGCAACATCTGAGCGGCACCGCATTGGCTACTCCGAAGTACTCACTATTGGTAAGCTAAGTATGAAATATTGATTGAGAGAGAACCTGTTATATGCCAGTAAGCAAAGTGTTACATTGATTTTCAACTATGGAGGACGTTGCAGACAGCTGGGTTGGCACCTCTTACACAAACCTTGAGGCAGAGCCTAGAACTTTCAACTGGAGGAGCAGCTGTGCCCTGACTCACAGAGTTGAGGCTTGTTTTTTTATCCAGATTTATATTCCTACTGAACTGGTCTGGGAGTCAGGGAGCAGCTCCTCCTGCTGTTGAATGTTCATGGGGCTCTGACTGTTTCTGTAGGAGGTGTCAACCAAATAGTCTGCACTGCCCTCCAAGATCCCTAGTGAGCAGAAGTTCACTAAGTAAGAGATTTCAATTTTCTAAGAGTGAAGCAATATATCTGTTAGTCATGGGCTATCCAAGAGGATGTAAATTCTGATTTTCTTTTCCTTGTCACAGAGCTGTTTCCTTTTGTCAGTAAATGTAATTGGTCAACGAATGGATTTCTATGCTATGGTTCATGCCTTTGCGTTAATTGCTGTGTTATACCGACGCAGAAGAAAAGCCATTGCAGAGATCTGGCCAAAGTACTGCTGTTTTCTATCATGCATCATTACATTCCAGTACTTCATTTGTATTGGCATCCCACCTTCTCCTTGTATAGGTAAGGGGACTTCTTGCTTTCCACTGATTGCGATTATCTTTTATTTTCACAGTAACCACTGAAAAATAGCCATGGCTCAGATTAGAGCTGCAATGAGTGATATGAATTACTTCCTGTAATTGTTCTTCCTTCTACCTTCATAGATTATCCATGGAGACATCCTAATGCCAACTTTAACTCTAATATCATCAAATGGCTATACTTTCCAGATTTTATTAAGGAACCCAATCCAGTCTTTCTTGTCTGTAAGTATTCTAATAGTAGCTTGTCCTCTTGTTTCATTTTTTTGTAGCACATGTTGAAATTAACGTTCTGAAGCGCATTGGTGCATACAAATGGATAACAGTATCTTATTGCTAAACTTGGTCACTCTGCATTTTCCAAGTCTCTCAGATTGGCTTTAAATCTGAACCAGTTTTGAGTCTTTGAGAAGCACACCTACTCATTTCCAGATCAGTCCACGGCTTAAGGTATTCACCCACCTCTAATATTCAGGCACTGCATATTTATTGGCCCTCAAGTATAGCCTGGTCTCTCCCACAACCACTCACCACTTCCTAAACCCTTAGGATAAACCCTTTCCTGGGAACTCTGCTAAAGAGGATAAGTTGAGTTAACAACACCTGTGTGAAACCTGAATTCAGTAGTCAAAGTTGGAGAGCATGCACCCCACATAGGTCTACATGGCTTGTATTTTAATGGTTTTCCTACTTGTGTGTGTGTGTGTTTATGTGCATGTGTATGCTGCTGCCCTATTTAATTAGTTGTTTGTAGTCCTTACCTTTCTTATCATAGTTTTAAGGTTTTTTAATTAATAAGGGTATGTCTAACCAATGTTATTGGCTTGCATTTTAATTTGAGTGTCTAATTCCTGCCAGATGATTTCATGTTGCTGCTATGTGCATCCTTACAAAGGCAAACATTTGAAGATGAGAACAAGGCTGCTGTACGTATCATGGCTGGAGACAATGTGGAGATTTGCATGAACCTTGAGGCAGCATCGTTTAGCCAACACAACCCTGTCCCTGATTTCATCCATTGTCGGTAAGAACTGGATCTTGAATATTTCTAAAGGTCATACATCTTTCTAAAGATCTGGTTCATTTGTCCTCTTCCCAGACATTCAGAAAAAAGGCGCTCTTTTCTTTTTATGGCTACTGAATTATGCTGTTCAAAATTGCAGAGCAATACTGATGGAATCAGGCACGTAATATGTTTTCTCATATCATTATTACCCAAGATAAAAAGTTGGTGTACATTGCAACAGCCATGTAGATCAGCATGAATAGCGGAAAATTTGCACTGTACATTAGCTGGTGCTGAAGCAATCAAGGAATAGAAGCAGGTCACACAGTGTTGCATTATATCTTGAAGGAGAAATGAATATATTCAGTTTATAGCTCGTTGGAGAGAAGCACACACAAACACATTACATCTGAATGACAAGCCTATTGTATGGGATTGGTTGCATTTTGATTTTGTTGCTTTCTAAACAAAACTAGATAGTGTATAGTACACATGATATTTTCATAGAAGAAGAAACCAGAGGAAATGACAAGAGCCAGAGTTCCTGCATTAGTGTCACTGAATCATCAATTTATTGATAAATTATACTGTGCCATTTGGGAACTCGTATAAGGTATAACATCTGTTCTTTTGCCACTTGGCTCCAAAACAAAAGCTGTGCAGAAACACATTGATTATAATGATGCTCATGGAAAGACTTACCATTTTTTACTAATAAGCTTTAATGAGTTATGATAAAAGGAAAAGAGTTGTGTTATCCATGGAAAGTTTTAAAAGGGCTGTAGTCAATAGTACAGTATTTCCTTGTATGCAGAAGGTCTCAGATTCTGTTCCCAAGCATCTCTAAGTAGGGCTGGGAAAACCGTCCAATTGCAACCCTAGAGAGCTTCAGCCTGTCAATGTAGACGATACTGAGTTAAGTGAAGCAATTCATCTGACTCAGTATAAGGCAGCTTCCTGTGTTTCCGTAAAGAAGACAGTGACTTGAGTACTTTTCACTGCTTTGAGGTTTTATTGCAGTCAAGCAGTATATAGATCTTGTGAAATAAATACTTAGTTTTCCTTCCACAAATAGGAGGGCTCCTTTTGCTTGGAGAAAGGACTCTGATCTAGGGGAGGCTTCAGCGGGTGAAAGTGAGGCAGGCAATTTTCAATGATTTCCCTTCCTTCTGCAGCTTAGCACCACCTCCCATGCTGTTCCTGATTTTTAGGGAGGACAGGGGCTGCAGTGGCAAAAAATTACTCTCCCCGCCCCCACACTTTCCTCCAGTGGGAGCATCCTGTGAGCAGACTTTGGGCAATGGGCAGTTAGGATCCAAACCAGTAAAGATTTGCCACCATAGTATGAGGCCGAATTTCTTTACCCACACAGGTAGTCATTTCAGCAAAATGAAAGGCATGTCAAACAGCTGACAAGAACAAGTAGCTCGTTTGTTCTCTCTCTCTCTCTCTCTCTCTCTCTCTCTCTCTCTCTCTCTCTCTCACACGTGCACACTCAGACACACACAAACCCTATGAATGGAACAAATAGATGCTTAACATTTTCCACTCCTGTATTCTCTTGTTGCAGATCTTACCTAGATATGGGTAAAGTGATAACATTCAGTTACCTCTTCTGGTTTGTCCTAACCATCATCTTCATAACAGGAACCACTCGGATCAGTATATTTTGCATGGGCTACTTGGTAGCTTGTTTCTATTTCCTGCTCTTTGGAGGAGATTTGCTACTCAAGCCTATCAGAAGCATTCTTCGCTATTGGGATTGGCTGATAGCATATAATGTCTTTGTGATTACAATGAAAAACATATTGTCGGTAAGTGTCTCATTAAGTCCAAAGCCTATTAATATTTACCTCTGGATTGGAGGCACTGTTTTTCTAGCCCTTTGTGGTTTCAGCAGAAGAAATATATATTTAAAAAATCAAATCAAAGAAATGTATTCAGTATTTAGATATTGTTTAAATACTGCTATAAACACTGTTCTTATTTGCCACAGCCAGAACAGAAGAGCTCTTATTAGGGGCTGTTGATGCACTGCAGCATTTTGTTGCAAGGATCCCACTTGCTCCTAGATACTTACCATGCAAGATAGTAGAGGTCAGCTATGCATTGTATGTGCCTTCAATGGGCACTATTTCATTCAAAAGAGAGAAGGGAAAGCTTGTAGAATGGAGTGAGGTTTGATTAATTTTTTTAAAATCTTGTTTTATCATACTTTTATATCAGAGAAAAAAGAAGTGGTAAACTATTGCAGTGGAAAACCCTAGTAAAACAGTTATAGGTAAAGGTACCGGCACCCCTCACCGTTAGGTCAAGTTGCAGCTGACACTAGGCTTGCGCACTCATCTCGCCCTATAGGCCGAGGGAGCTGGCATTTGTCCATAGACAGCTTCTGGGTCATGTGGCAGGCATGACTAAGCCACTTCTGGCAAACCAGAGCAGTGCACAGAAACGCCGTTTACCTTCCCACCAGAGTGGTACCTATTTATCTACTTGCACTTGACGTGCTTTTGAACTGCTATGAGGACAGGAGCTGCTTTCCAAGGAAGACCATCCCTGGAGAAATATCATTCAATCTCCTTTTCGGTGGGGTGGGGGGGGGAGGTGCTTTCTTTAGCTTTACATTGAGCAATCTAGCAGGGGGCTAGACTAATGGACTTTCACTTTAATTGCAACATTGTTTTTGTTTTGTCATCCTGAGATTTAATATTTCCATCTATGTATTGCAGATAGGCGCATGTGGCTACATCGAGTCATTAATTCAGAACAGTTGTTGGGTGATTCAGACATTTAGCCTGGCCTGTACAGTTAAGGGTTACAAAATTCGTAAGTATAGACATCTAAATTCCTTTGCAATAATCTTAAAAACTTACTGAAATTTAAATAGCTTTTAAATAGCTATTATTTCAAAAGCAATTGCCATTTATTTTGTTTTTCCTTTGTTGCTTTGATGCTGGGAAATGAATATCTGAATACATTAATTAAGCATAGATATAATTCAACTTCTTAAATTAAAATGGATAGAATTAGAGTTTTTTGAAAAGTATAATGAGAAACATTTGATGGGAAATGACTTTTTTTCTTAAAAGATAGCACAATGGTAGTATATATCACAACAGTGATCTTCTCCACTTACAATAAGATGACTATAGTTCATTGTATTTTTTGGTAGTAGTACTCATGAAGCAGAAGATTGTACCAAAGCCAATATGTGGTGGTGATGTTTGCTAGGGTCAGATCGCTAGATTCCCTACTTGTTTTACCAACTGT
The DNA here is from genome assembly GCF_027172205.1 of Podarcis raffonei. NCBI lineage: Eukaryota > Metazoa > Chordata > Lepidosauria > Squamata > Lacertidae > Podarcis > Podarcis raffonei. The sequence continues at coordinate 49,560,294 of NC_070608.1, read as the reverse complement.
CTGTACTCCTCATTATTCCTGTGGCATCTCAGGCGGCATCCTACATTTCATTCTTTTTTTCTGCATCTTGTTTTGATTGCTGCATAACACTTTTAGCTTTGCATGTTGTTGTTCCTTTCACAAAATACCAATCAATTCAGTACAACTAGAGTTGCTAGTCTTACAGCCACCATACATGGCTGCTGGTCTCATAAATATCAGTGTGTACATGAACTGGTGAGGAATAAAGCAGAAAAATAAGTATTTTAGCCACAAATGCCTTGAAACCTAAAGGGTTTAAAATGTAAAAGGTAAAGGTAAAGGTACCCCTGCCCGTTCGGGCCAGTCTTGCCAGACTCTAGGGTTGTGCGCTCATCTCACTCTATAGGCCGGGAGCCAGCGCTGTCCACAGACACTTCCGGGTCACGTTTAAAATGTAGGAGCACATTAATAATAAAATTCCCTTCTTCCTACACACCTCTGTGTAATATACTTATTGGGTAGCATATAAATTTTGCAACACATAATAAATGATAGTTTTCTAGGTAGTTTACAATATTAATAAAACAATAAAATATTATACAGGTAACATCATTATAACTGCTATTCAGTGACTCCAATAAATAAATTATACAGATTTTAGAATGAAAATATTAAGCGTTGTATATCCAACTATGTTCTACTCAGAGTACCAGATACACTGAAATTAATGAAGCTAAATTAGTCATATTCATTAACTTCAGTGGGTCTACTCTGATTAGGACTATCATTGGATGCAGCCCTAAGAGTTTAAAAGGCTTGGGACATTTTTTAAAAAAGTGATTACTTAGTTCTGAAAACTGAGTGGGTGCCAGGCTAGCCTCTCTATAGCCCCAAAGACTTTTTACCCAATAACCATCTGCTCCACCTCACTTGGGGAAACCTGGAGAAGGGAAGAAATCGAGCCCAAGTTTTCTTTGACCATTTTGCACCCTTTAACCTTTTAAGAACAAATATTGCAGAATATAATACAATACTGCTTACTATTCAGGAATTTTGTTTACTCTTATCAGCTTTAGATAAAAATCCAGACTGCAAACTACCCAGTGGGGAGGCAGGAATCATTTGGGATAGCATTTGTTTTGCCTTTCTCTTGCTGCAAAGAAGAGTCTTCATGAGTTACTACTTCCTTCATGTGGTTGCAGATATTAAAGCTTCACAGATTCTGGCATCCAGGTAAACTGAAGCATTTTGTTTAAATCTTTATATAAAGCCATATAATATAGCAACTCTAGCTACATTCCAGGGCAAGCTGTCTGGCCTGCATCTTACTAGAAAGCAGTGAAAAGCATTGTGCATGTATCACTGGAACTTGGACGTTTTGGCTCCCAAATGCCACAAACCCAGAAGTGATTGTTCCGGTTTGCGAACATTCTTTTGGAACCCGAACATCCAAGAGGGCTTCCACGACTTCTGGTTGGCTGCAGGATCTTCCTGCAGCCAACCAGAAGCCGTGATTCGGTTTTCGAACGTTTGGGAAGTCTAATGGACTTCTGGAACGGATTCTGTTTGAGTTCCAAGGTACGGCTGTACTTGCGTGCTCCTCACTACCTCTTGCTCTTCTCCCTTGTAGCCAAAAGGAGTTCAGAAGCTTTTGCTTCTATTTTAAGTCAACTTGTCTGGATCCAGAATTGTGGTTAACAATAACTATGAATAAGTTTTGTTGTTGTTTATTAAAAAAACACTTTCAGAAACCGCGGGTTTTTCAGAATTAACTACAGTTCATTTGGCTATATATAAGAAGTTGGCTTTAAAAAAAAAAAGTTAACTATACCGTAGTTGGTTAACCTCTGATTGCTACTTCAGACACATGATAAACTGAAGTTAGCCAAAAGCAAAAAACTTCTGAACACTTCCTCCCAGCTGCGTGCAAGGAAGAGGATAGGGGAAGGGATGGCTGTGAGGCTCCCTGCAGCTCATGCACGACATGCTGAACTATGACATGTGAACACAGCTGCTATATACATGTTTTGTGTTGCATTGCTTTGACCCACATTTGGGGAACTGATGGATTGTTTTTTTTTTTACAGAGGTGCTGAACTTTTCCAGGCCACAATTGTGAAAGCTGTAAAGGCAAGAATTGAGGAAGAGAAAAAATCAATGGATCAGCTGAAGAGACAGTACGCCTTTCTTTCTTCTTAGAATCTTAGAGTTGGAAAGGACCCAAGGGTCATCTAGTCCAACCCCCTGCAATGCCATTTCGCTTTTATGAGGGATTAACTATTAACTCTAGTGAATTTGCTACTAGATTAGTTGGTTATAGTACCACTTCACTAACCTTATAAAATGTACTTTAGATTTACACCGTAGGCATTTATGTCCTTAGAATGTGGTTTAAACTGCTAGTTGGTAAACTAACTCACAGCTCCCCATTACAAGAAACTAAGCACATTTAGGTGGTAGACAAAAGAAGAATGCAAGGAAGGAAGTTGATAAGCTCAATGCTCATTCCTGGCTTGCTAAACTATGATTTGGAAACTGGGAATGTTGCATCTGACGTGGGACAGTATCTTTAACATTTTAGGGCCAAATTATGTTGTGTAAATGCATGCTTAGAACATACTTCATCTCTTTTCTTTTTCTTAAAAGTAGGAGTAATGGGGGAAGCCCAATCAGTATTCAGATCACAGTAGTTCTTTATGTCCTGGTCCTGATAAGATTTCCCCTTCCCCTAAAACTGTTATTGACTGTAGGAAAGAAACTACTGGATTTTACATCACATATAGGTGCACAGATGTATATTTATAGAGTTCCCTCTGTGGTAGCAGAATCCTGGTCATGATTCCAGTCCTCGTGGAGAGAGCCCTGCATAATTGCATCTATACTTGCATATAGACTGATGTTGAAGTTGTGTTGGGTGTGGTCAGTGCACATACCCAAGTCTAGGGGGCATAACTAACCCACTTCATCTTGCTAACCCTTTACTGGATTCAGCATTTGCTGGTATCCAAAGCCTGAATATGGCTATAGTTTAGGCCTTAAAGATGTCTTTATGTGCTCATTAGTTTACTTATCCCAACTAATGCACAACACTTCACCCCTTCCAACTGATGTACATGGTGGGAGACAGCAAGAGTGGAAGGGGAAGGCCTTGCATGATCCATGGAATTGGTCTCTTCTCCAGGATTGATTCCACTTTGTTCCCCATGACAAGACAAAGGGCCTGGGCAACTAGATCACCCATCTCTCAGGAGCATAAACAAGAGGCACTATGCCTTTTGCGTATGTGATGCAAACATGTGTGTTTGCTGCAATTAAAAATCCATTTTGCTGTCCAGAGTAAATTACACAAGTTGAGAAAATTATACAAGATAAGAGTTTTGGAAGATTAGTTTTGGTTTTGCTCTTGCTCTGGAAATGTGGATGGCACAGAAGAAAAAAGAAATGGATCAGAAGAGGAAAACAGTGTGTAGGGGGATTGTTTAAGATAAGTAACAAGAACAAACAAGTTAGTTAATGAAAAATTAATTGCGTGTTGTTGCAATGAATATACAGCCTCTAGGGAACGTATGAGCATAAAGTATTTTTGTTCTGCTTATACTTTAGGGAGACCAACCCCACTCTTCTTTTCATAATAAAATTTAGTGTTGATATGCAGATTATCAGTAGAAAGAACTGGGAGGTGGCATGGTTTAAAGAACAGTTCCGGCATACACAACCCCATTGTATACAATGATACATAGCCTCTCTATATAACTAGCCTTTGTGACAAGGATTGGGGTGGGCAATAATGCAGTAATAATACATTGTGATGGTTTTGAAAGCATTTGCACAGCATATGCACAAAGATTGTTCTGTGACTCTGACGATGTAAAATTTGCTTTTTCAGAATGGATCGTATCAAGGCCAGGCAACAAAAATATAAAAAGGGTAAAGAAAGGGTGTTGAGCATGAACCAAGAAACCTCAGATGGGCAAGCAATTGAAAAGGCTCCTGAAGAAGATGATGATGGTACTATTCCTTCAATATATCCAGTGTTGGTATTAATTGCTTGGACCTTGGCAATATCAACAAGAATGTGTGTAGGGAACTATTATATGCAATCCAACCATTCAAAGAAAGGGCCTGATCACAGCCTGATCTTATGCATATTTACGCAGAAGTACACACTGCGTTCAATGGGACTTATTCCAAAAATAGGATTGATGTCTTAGGGCACATATGCAGCTCACTAACCCTTCCCATTTACTTTAGTGGAAGAACAACCTGAGATCTGCAGTCACATGATTGTCCCTTTCACTGAAATAAATACGAGGCAATCCAGGATTTTGGATTAGAGTACTAAAATACAGTATACAAACAAATTCAAAATGAATGAATTATATTTTTGGAATTCAGAAAAAAATGGTTGCTACTGTTTTCAATCCCCCATATATTTCAGTTTATATGTAATAAAATTTAATTCATTGCAGATTTATATTTGAATTCATATTTCATGTTAAGTAGCTATCAAATACTGATTGTTTTTTTAAAAAAACGATATTTTCTCCCCACTCCCACTGATGACACAATTTCCCTCCAATAAATTGGGTTACATCCAATTTAGTTGTACTCATTGTCCAACCAATGACATCAATGGGCCTGACTAATTTAGGTCCATTAATTTATAAACAGCTCTACTCTGAATAGAACTTACTTAGATATAATCCATTGCCAGTGTGTGTGTTTTTCTCTTGGCCCAGAGTTCACATGGTGATACTGCACAGTGTCTCCTCAAAGCCTTTATGGGATACACACACACACACACCCTGCCGAAAGTCTTAAATCTGTGAAATCTATTCAAGTATCTTGTATCAGTATTTTTTTTAGAGGGGGGTTTACTTCACAACAAAGTACTGTGTCTCTTATTTTAAAAACAAAAAAAGCAGCCATGTTTCTGAATGGGAAATGGGAAAAGCCTCGGGGGGGGGGAGTTAGTATTCCCTGAATTTCTTCTAATTTGAAGTAAAATTCTAGTTTAACAGCATATAAAAATGACCATGTGCTATTGATCAGCTAATTAACAACAATAAATAAATGCCTGATTTGTGGTGGTGTTTTTCTTGAGTTTATTAGAATTGGATCAATTCTTACAAAGTGTGGAGCTACTAGAAAGAGAAAATATAAGTAGTAATGTGTTTCTCACTTTCTAAAATTAATTTTTGGACATATTTCATTTTAGGAGAAGCAGACAAAGAGAAAGCCAAGGGCAAAAAAAAGCAGTGGTGGCGGCCTTGGGTTGATCATGCTTCTAGTAGGTTTTTCAATAATTTTTAAAATACATGAATTTAACCCTTATATCCTTGACCAGAATGAAGGCATTCCCAAGACCTGTTTGTTTTATGCATGGTTTTAAAATTGTGACTTGATAGTTATATGAATGCAATGGCACACAAGATAAGTAGTTTAAGTGTCGCTAAATGCTATATATTTTAATGGAATTGGTTGAAGTGCAAAGTTAAAATGTCCAAAACATATATATGGTTTTCTGTCTTTCAATCCAGCTTTAAAATACATTTTGCCCTTCCAGCCATATATGTAGTTTCTATGCATCCATATCTATGCATCTGTGTAACTGTAGTATCTATTTGTGTATCTATGCATATGTGTATCTATCCAGCTATCCAGATTTTGAATGTTGATTTCTGTCAAGTCACAAGTAAACTGTGCCTATAGATATACAGTTAAATATTTCTGTTTACAAAGGGCAGGATGAAAATGTAGAGACCTATCCTTTTTTCAAAGTTGCTGAAGGGAAATTAATTATTACTGAAGACAAATTGCAAATAATGTGTTTTGAGGGTATAGCTGTTCAGAATGGACCTGGATATGGTCTCTGTTAATTCTAATTAGTTTTGATGCTACAGAATAATTGTTGAAATTAACGGGGTGAGAATGACTCGGAGACTAGCAGGCACCCAGGTTATCTTTTGCAGTGGATCGGTTGAGGCAGAAAACAGAGAATAGCACAATTCCACTGTTTTCTGTAATAATCCACTGTGTGAGACAGACCTGTACCCATGCAACTTTTGTTAAATTATTCCAATTCTAATTCAGTATTTCATTTTACTCTCATTATATGTTTTAGGAAATAGATGCACAGTACCTATTGCAATAATGCACACACGTGTTGTGAACAGCACCATACAGCCAAGCCCTGAAAATGATTGCTATCCACCAGCTCTGTCTTTCTAAAACAATAGTTCAGTTTCAGGACAGTAGCTTGTATAGTTGAATGAGCCATGTACTTTTTATAGCTCAGTGTTGTAATATAGTATTCAAAGTGTCCTGTAGTGTCACATTGACATCTAAAATGTGTTTTATCTGCATCTCTATCTTTTACTTCTGTACCTCAGGGCTTCACTTCTTCCAAGGAAGGCATGGGGCTAGAAACATGCTTTCTCACACAGTTGTCTCTACCTGATAGTTTCTAAAATAACAGCAAAAATCAGTGTGGTGAGAAGAAAATAATGTGCTTTCCTCCTCATTGTGCTTCCACCATTCTGATTAATCCATTAAACTGATGTGAAGAATTGTTAACTTTCTTCTGGAGGAAGTGTGGGCTGTGGGTGGAGAGGTCTGATCCTCTTGAAAAAACGGCTACTATTTTCAATTGGTTCATTACTTCACCACCATTCTAATTCATACCTGCAAGGGTGCATTATTGCAGTTTAATCATGCCTCATGCCCTTCATATCTCAGCAATTAAATGTTATATAGGGTTCACTAGTGGTAATGCCAGGGCCTTCTGTTTTGAAAACACCCAAGAAAAAGCATTGATCTGCATTGCTTTCCCCCAGTATAAAGTAACTCTGTCCTGGGAGACACTATTCTGTGAGAGATTATATTAAATAATAAATTTGTATGTTGTGAACTGGCCTGAGATCTACAGATGAAGGGCAGTTTACTACTACTACTACTACTACTACTACTACTACTACTACGAAGAAGGTATTTTAATGGTTTTTTTGCCATTAGTGCTTATACCAGAGCAAGTGGAGAGTGTCACTATTAGCTTTAAAACTTATTTTTTTATCATCATTATTTATACTCCACCTTTTCCCCTAATGGGGAAAGTTGGTGCCTGTGGTTCATCTCAAATAGTGGCAAGTAATATGACCTTCTATTCTGTAACTTTCTCCAGTGTAGGTAAGATAGGGGAGAATTCGTAACTCTCACTTTACTCCTGCCTTAAGATAAAGTGCTAATATGAAAATGGCTTCAGTATATAATTGAGATAAAACAGAGGGTCAGGTATGATTGAACAAGAATGTTATATAATGAGGGTAAAATGAATTGCTGAATGTAATTCTATCTATTGCTAGGTAAGTTTAGTATTATAACTATACTAAGGGCTTTTAATTTATTTACAGATATTATGTTAATAGCCTTCTCTGGCAAATGTAATGCTGGCTTTTATTTTATCTTGCTTATTATTTTTCTTTTCATGTCCTTTGTTTCTCTTGTTTGATCAAGTTAGGCCTGTTAGCTTATTTGAAGTTTTTAAAAACTGTGCTTCTGTTCAAGGATATAAGGCCCAGTTCATTCACATCACATCTTGAACATATGGAGGCCTCTGAACTGTTTTAAATCCACAGGGAAAAATCAATGTGTAGTTATGATCATTCATCCGTGCTGTTTCTATTTTCTCTGTTTAAACTTGAAGAATATACTGTAGTAAAAGAAAAGCAAATGCTATGGGATACCTGAACACTTCTAACAGCATTATATTTTGATTTTCCTCCAGTGATACAATTTTAAATTTAGCTTACTCCCTGGATACCCAATAGAATTAGGATTTCTCAAAGTGGCAGAATGGAAACTTTTTTTTTCTTTTTAAGAATAATACTGCACATTTTTAGTAATACCCTGCCAACTCTTTTTGCATTCTATCTGTCCAGTTTCCTCTTACGATTTTTTTTTTATATTTTCCCAGCGAAAATGTACACTTTTTCCTTTTTTTTTCATGCCTGCAAACACCAAATGATTTTCCTGCCACAAATTCTCTGTATCTCTTTCTTTCTCTCCACTTCTACCTGTCCTTCATTGAGTCCCACAATCACAGAATGCTTCCATGTATTTTTGTGGTGGCTCGGGATAGAGCTAATGAGGGATCTCCCAGCCTCCTGCAAGAAATAAAAAAAACCCAAATATTTTATTTTGCTTAGTGGTCAGAAGTGGAGATTATTATTTGTTTGAGACGGACAGTGAAGAAGAGGAAGACGAAGAAAAAGAAGAGGAGGAAGAAGCTCCAAAAAGATCTGCATTCCAGGTACTGTGTTTTTGCGTATGCTGTGCCTCCTACAAAGGTATGATAACATGCTAACTTGAACTTGCTTGCTTATACTGTTGTCACATTTCTGCAATGTAAGAATGATACTGGAGATGGATTTTCATTCACTTGCACCTGTAGCATGTTTTTTAAAAAAAATAAAGCTTCATATCGAACTCTATTTTTCTGATGTTGCATTGGAGACAAGTGAATAAAACATCTTTCCACAGGCATTGCTTGATATTGCTTAGAAGCTTTTCTGTTTTGGAAATCAACAATCTGTTTATTGTAATAAAAACCGTGTTTTATATATAGTGATGTTGTCCCAACAAGTAATTTTTTATTCATTGTAATAGTCACATGGGGGGGTCATGAGGTAATCAAAAGAAATTTATATCATAGGTAGAGAAAGGTAAGTATTTAGCTGCACCAGCATCTGGCAACTTGATTCATGCATGCATATCCTGAATCAGAGTGAAGCATCTTGGTGTTCCTTTAGTTCTTCTGGATTAAGACAATAGAAGTGAATCTGATTTAATGTTATATTCTTGTGGGTTTCCTTTTTTCAGAGTGCTGCTATAAACATGTACACGTAGAAAAACAATGTCACAATTATTAAGTTCTTTCACAATGATGCAACTATCCATCAATAATAATAGCCATGAGTTATATATCAGATTTTTCATCTAGACTCACATAGTATATTAAGCTGTCTGAATCACTCTGCCATACAATGTGGTGTCTACATGCATGGTGTCGCAATCCAAGATTGCAACTTCATTCTTTACGAGGCTTGTGCATAAATAAGCAGAAACATTCTTTTCAAAAGCATACCACCTCAAGTAGCTCCCATGCATTGCTGTCATATACAGAAAGTATAGGTTTTACCAAAGTTTTATGTTGAATCATATTCATTTGTTTATATTCACGAGATCTAGATGCAAAAATAGGTTTCCACATGAACTTCAGAGACTAGATAGTGGCTGGTTTATATGCCATGGTAAGCCAAACTGTAGCTTAGCAGGCGTATGTGAACATGCTGGCTCCCAGAGAGGCACCCACGTTGCTCCTCCCCAGTCCTTTTAGCTCATGTTTGACTTACTGTGTCATCAAACTCAGGATTGTATTTAAGCTCTCTCCTTCACCATGGTCTGTAGCCCAAAAAAACTTTTAACTTAGCTGTCATGCTACACCAAACTAAAAAGACACGAGAGGTTTGCACTGAGACCTAGTTTGGCCCAGTGTCATTTGTGAACAAGGTCAGTGTCTTCTTTGTTCTACCATAGATGTCAATCTGGTTTATTTGTTGCAAATAAGTTCTGTATTTGGAATCTAAAAATTGTGTCAAGATTTTCTATTTATGTTGATCTTCCCTGATGTCTTCTGTTCGGGAATCGTCGATTTTAGTCCTTGCGTCAGTGTTTTGTAGCATATACGTTTGTGGTGAACGACATCAATTGATAATCCAAGCAGCAAAATTATTATAAAAATGTTTTTGGTGGCATATGTAGTATGTTTTCATAAGAACAGCAGTAGGGGTAGGGATGGGAATCTGTAATTACTACTGTCTGTCATGTACTAAAAATTAACTTTCACTTAGAATGTGTCTTCTAATAAACATAACTAATTAGTATTTTTACATGTATAGTTAATAACTGTTATACTAATATTTTATCACTAGTCCACTATTAAGTTGATTATTAACAGTTCACATTCATGAGCCCATGGTAAATTAATGTTTCTAATAGTGTCATGCAATATATTTCTTATAACAATAACAGTTATGTTTTCACTAATTTGTCTTGCTTTGTCCTTCTTTATAGAGAGCTATTGCGAAATTTGCTTCTGCCATTTTAGCCTTGCCAAAGTCTATTATTAAACTGCCCAAAACTATTCTTCAGTATTTAATCAGAGCTGCAAAGGTATTTGATGTTCCATACCATGTAGAATGTGATCTCACCCCATACTATTATGGCATAGGGTATCCCTTTTCTGCATTTTCCCTCTTTATATGAACTTTGTGAGGACTTAATGAGAGTCAAGCATGTGGTATGTATAAGATTTAAAAAACTAAATCATACAAGGAAATATAACTCATTTTAACGGTGATCCTAGAGAGAAAATGCAGACACATCTTGGCATAATCTTGGCATTTCTGCCTAAGCTGTGTTGAGAGGATTCCATGGGTTGCATGCATTTATAGGTAGTGGGTCAAATGCTGACCCTGTTTAAATTGCTGAATTGTAAAAAAAAAGAGCAGGATTTCCTCTGGCATGGTAATCTTTCTCAGAAAGCTGGTAAAACCTTAAAATATTACAGCTGAGGATGCTTACCCTTCACACTTCCTGTCCATGTGCATCATCATTCTGGTATCAGTAATCCATTAGCCTGTCTTGGGACTTCCTTTGGTAGTATTTGTGATGCTATGCATAATGTATACAGTATGTCACTTATGTGCAAGAAGCACTAAAACATTTTGGATTCACTATAACAGTTCAAATCCAATGAGCTTGCTTGTAGGGTTTAGTGCTGAAATACAGAGCAGGAAGAAGTTAATGTACCTTAATGTTTAAATTTAACTGTTGAAAGATAAAAGTAGCATAATTTTTTTTAACATTTTCATTACTAGTTGCAACTAGTCCTCAAAACTATCTACAGTAACAAAATCTCAGAATCAATTGAAGAAATGCTTGGGATTTCTGTAGCAACTGAACTGCACCAGATGCAATGAATATTGATATTCAGAATTATATTTCTCCATATTTGTTTTCACTAGAGCAATGTTTGGCAAAATTTATGAATTTTATTTATTATTGGCTTTTTATTCTGCCCTCACATGAACTCCGTGAATCTCAAACTTTAGCTATTGGTTTGGATCCAAAGAATCATGAGCACCAAAGCAGCCCTTTCTGTTCATTGAATGGTGTTTTCCTGCCTGATCTGCTTCAGTACAGCCCCTACCAGTCCCCAAAAGTCAATTATGAAGATCAGGGAACCGACAGGAATGGTGTGGGTGATGCCACAAAGGCTGCAGATAGGGGAAGAAATCGTCTTGCATCATGAATCTGACTTACATGAGCAGGTTTTCCTGATTGCAAAAGACATCTCTGGATCCAGGCATTAATATATTTTAGTACAGCAATAACAGCTGTATTATGCATTACTTATTACCATAAACCAAGTTAGTGCCTCAAACAGAAAGGAGACAGGCACTCTCCCCAGCATCTGTTAGTAACCTCCCATATTCACTGATAAAAAGCAGGTGGCTTAATGTTTTACAGATAATATCTTAATAAAGTACCAAGGTGATTTCTGTACATCAGAAACGCGAGAAATGAATGAAATAAAACTATTTCCAATAATGGCCCATTCCAGCTTCCCTGAGACTGTGCATGCTTGTGTTGGTAGTGGTAACGCTTTGAATCTATCTGTTTCTCTCTCCCCTGCCCTTTGCATGTGGATGTTTGCTTGTTCCTTGGCTGTAGCTATTCTTTAATTAATGAAATGCATCAATGATGCAGTGCCAGCAAAACATGGTTTTCATTTTGTGATGAAAATCATACAGACAAAATCACAACATCTTTTGTCTCAAACTGCTATCATACAGTACATTTTTTTGTTCTTTTCAGCCATATCTTTGGGTGTTGGGGGAAAATGCACAATATGTGACGTTATAGCATTATGAATTCTCATGTGTTCCTACTTTAAAAGATGCCATCAACCAATTTGCTAAGAGAGAGTGAAACGTTTTACAAACAATGGATAAAGTCTAATGTTCTTATTGTATTGGAATACTGATTAATATTTGAGGCTAGTTGCAGGAAATAGTTCATATGTAAATCATATTGGCATTTCCAGAGTTCAGAACATAGCTTTTGTGGATTCATATGAAACTCACATGAATCCATCGTTCTGTTCAAATGTTTTAGTTTGTTTAGCAAAAAAAATAGCTCAAAAAATCTCAAACTTTCATTGAAATGTTTGGATAGCAATTAAGAATGTTTGCTTAAACTCACAAACCTACATTTTTTCATCAAATATATATTGCATTCCTATTTACTTACCGAGGAGCTTGGAATAAATTGGTTTTTCCCTCCAGTTTGTTTATCAGGCCTGGATTACTGATCCTAAAACTGCCCTCCGACAGAGGCGCAAAGAGAAAAAAAAGTTTGGGAAAGAAAGGAGACAAAGACGGAAAGGATCTGGGGAAGGTACGTATGCGTCTGTAATTTTGTCAGTTATTTCTTGCAAACACAAATCTTTACTCTGTTCATTGGGTGAAGGGACCACAGCTCAGTGATTCAGCTACATGCCTTGCATGGGGAAGGTCCCAGGTAAATTCCATAACATCTGCAGTCACAAAAAAAACAGATAGTGGGTAATGGAAAAGACCTCTATCTGAGTAGCCATATTAACACAACAATTACCCTTTTATGTGTGGCAGGAGAAAGGAGATAGAGATTTATTTTTACCTAGTTCCTCCTTGCTGTCTTACTACTATAGGCAGATATAATAGGCAAAACATTGGTCCAATTCAGACGCAACCATTTCAGTTCATCAAACCATGCTTTCTTGGACCAGGAACAAGGTGTTTGCTTGCATACTCTCTCTTCCCTTAACTCAGTACCTCCTAATTTGTTGAACCATAATTTCACCTGAAGTCCAAACGAAATATCTGTTGTTTGAGTTACTGCTACAAACCAGGACATCAAACTGGAGATACTAGGAATGAGATGCACCTCACATGACCCTTCAGTGCAAGCCCTGCATGAGGGTGCCCATATCCAGAAAGGGCTTCTCCCCCTGCACCAATGGGGTCTTAAAGATGCTTGATGACCATTTCTAAAGACCACAGAGACTGTTGCTAACGCCAGCCTCTTAGGTAGCCCCAGTCAAATACTCCCACAACAGCTACTATGGGCAATCTGCCCTCTGAACTCCGAAGCTGCTCTGGTTGCACTTCTGGCTGCTTGGACAGTTTAGTCAACTTTAAAAACTTGCTTGTGTAACTTTCTTCTGGTTACACAGGGCAGCCTCTCCTACTAACTCAATCACCATCTTACTTTCTCTGCTCTTCACCAGGCAAGTATATTCATACTTGGCACAGACATATAAAGGCTATAAAACGAAAATTCCCTGGATGTCAATATCCAGATTTGGGGCAAGTACTCTTTTGTGAGAGAGCCCCAGCAGATATTTAAAATCACAAAATATTCAGCAAGGTAAAGCATGGAAATATAGGCTGTTAGACCTTTAAAATATGCCTTTCTAGGTGCCTTCCAAACTTCCCATCTTCCCTTAGCATAGAAAAAGACCACACATTTGGTAAGCAAACAATTGTTTACTTACAAACTCTCCAAAGGTCACATTCATATGCTTTTCCATACAACAATCAGAAAACACAGGCAGTGAAACTTGACTTAGTTACAGTGGTGAAAGTTCCTGAGTTATTGATATAGGAACACAAGAAAAGCATGTTAGAAACATGGGGCTCAGCTGCAGCAACTAGCTTAGCCAGTTTAGCCTTTTCACATACTGAGCTTAGGTAAACTGAGGTACAACAATTACCTTTCTTCCAAAGTAAGGGGGAGTGACATAGCTACGCCTGGCAGGAAAGCTTACTCTATGGCATCAACCCCTTCATGCATTAATTAATCTTAAGCATGTTGGTTATATGAGTTTGGTTATCCCACAAATAACAAAGTATTAATATTCAGACCTCAGCTTTCCATTCATTTCCCCCCAGTCTTGTCCTCATACTTACTTCACCCATTATCTCTTCAACTTCACAACAGACCATTTTCAACTCTCTTCCTGACAGTTAACTCCCCAATGACAAGAATCTCCACACAGAGTCTGCTGTCCCACTCAAATCACGATGAATTAACCTTATCCAGGTCCCGCCTAATAAATTCTGGAAGTTACAGTCTCTTTCCTTCACAGTCACCAAACAGCTACTGCTAAATGTGCTTGTAACATAGTAACAGGACAAGGCTTCAAGCCTTGACAGTTACAAAGAAATCACTGAATACTTTCTCTCCTTCAAACACAATTACTGTTGCAGGGAAAGATATAGTGGAGGGTGACAGGAAAATGGGTTATTTTTAATTTGGGAAGGAGAGAGGTGGTAAAGAATAAATCCAAATGCTAGTTGGCCAAGCAATATTAAGGTGCTGAAGTCCACATTATTGTCTCAATTAAAGCAGAATAAAATCACTCATGGGCTATATCTCCAGTTAATTTGAATATAATTATTAAAGAGCACTGTATAATTTGAGGTTACTAAGCTGCAGCTCACTATATATTTCCATCATTTTTGGTTGAATAATTCAGATCTGTGAAAAACTTTAGCTCATTTCTTTAATATTGATTTGTCAGTTGGTATAGATGTGGAGTGTGAAGAAAGAGAGGAACCTGTCAAAAAGAAGTCCTCAGACGGACCCGGTAAGCAAAGATGCAAGAAAGGTATTCTTTTATTTTCTGATTAGACAGTACAACAGTGTGCTAAATAAAGGCAAGCCAACAAATCCTATGTCTGGTGTGCTGTATAATTTCTTTACAATTCTATATCAACATTCACCACTCTCCTAGCACAAGTGATACTATTAAAGTCGGAAAGACTCAGAGGTCAGCAAACAATTACACTGACTGGTAATGAAACAGAATAATTCTGGTTCAAATGATTGGCCAGTAATTTGGCTCCTTAAACTAGAAATGCCAGGAAAAGTGCTATCTTGTATAAGTCTACTCAAAAGAAAGTGGTAGGAAGGTCAACGGAGCTAACTTTCAGGTAATTGAATAGAGGTAGCAGTCAGAGAGCAACAATGATTCCTTAGGGGCTAGATTTTCTTCATTCATTCAAAAATATTTGTTACTGTGATGGTTGCTTATGTACTAAATCTCTTTTTTTTTTCCTTGTTTCCTGCCCCCAGATAACATTATCAAAAGAATATATAATATTTTGAAGTTTACCTGGGTTCTGTTTCTGGCAACAATAGACAGTTTTACAGCTTGGCTCAATTCGATTTCAAGAGAGCACATTGATATTTCCACTGTGCTAAGAATCGAGAGGTGCATGCTTACTAGAGAAATCAAAAAGGTAATAGGACATGCTCATATCATGTAGTTGATGCCATTAGGAAGGCTTGGAATTCAGGCCCACCTTGGCCAAAACTATTGTTTCTAGATACTAGTCAGGAGCCGGAGTCAGGTGTAGATCAGCAATTAAAAAACCACTGGTGTCAGTGAAGTTAACTCTTTATTCAAGAAACCAAAACAGCACAGGACTAGCGATCCCAGCCACTCTTCCCAGTAGGTCTTGCCCCAATGAGGCAGTGGTGAGGACTGAGGGTTCCCACCTCCCCACAGCTGCCTAAGTCCTCTCTTCTCCAATGTTTTTTCCAAGCAATCAGATACTACATATGCACACAACCCATCTCTCCTCTGCTCTTTTCATTTCTCTGTGAGTTCTGGGAGAGCGAGGGGAGAAGAAGGGGAGCAGGTCGCAGAAGGAGAGGGAAACTCCCTGGATTCTTCAGCAGCCTGCCTCATCTGTCTCCTGGCCCCGCTGTTCTCCAGCCTCTGAATCAGGACTGCTCTCTGCCACAGCCTCATCCTGCTCACCTAAACCCTGTTGCCTCTTCAGCTTCTGACACCTCCTCCTCCTAGTCTGCTCCCTCTTCTCCCTCTGACCACTTCTCATCATCATCCCACCACCAGTCACCTGGCTCAGTCTCCTTCCCCTGGGGGTTCCCTGGGGGGTTCCCCAGCTGGTGCCTCCCACCATTCCTCTGCATCCAGCCAGTCCTTGACAATATTTGTAGGAGCAGGTTTAGATTTTAGCAACCGTGGTTTTTCCTTATTTTTAAATGTTTTGGACGCATGATGTATATTAACAAAGACCTGCTAATTTTAGCTTATTGTTATAATTGAGGATGAAAGAAACCTTATGAATAGCCTGGCAAGGGAGAAAGAATGAAACACTTCTATGGTATAGTTCTGAGACTCCTCAATTTTTGATATGCTGCACAATTCTCACTAGTTTGCACCAGATCATCACCAGATCTCAAAGATTGTTGGCAGACCCTACTTAGACTTCTAAATTCTATCCCTTCCTTTTTAGGGGAATGTTCCAACTCGAGAGAGTATCCATATGTATTATCAGAACCATATAATGAAACTTTCTAGGGAATCAGGATTGGATGAAATTTATGAACCTGGACAGGCTGAGAGGACAGAAAGTCTAGAATCGGCAGTATCTCGTGACAGCGAATCCAGGTATTTTGTTTAAAATAAGCAGTAATTCAACCAATGCATAAAGGTTGGTATCCAACCTTATTCAGATGGAGGGCCAATGGATTTCCTATTCTTCTGTGCCTCCCACCCCATTTCCAAGTCTGCGCCAGACGGTCCGACCAGATTTTGGAGGTGCACAGAGATGGCTTGGTGGGTAGACAAGAGAGAAAGAAAAAGTCCTGTTTTTCTAAAAGAAGTCGTGGCCTCAAAGTAACTATCTTCTGTGGGTAATAATATGTGACAAGGGTAGTATAAGCAGCACCTCTGTTTGAGCTATTTGTTTTCCTCATGTTAAAGATTTATGAAAGCAGAAAAACTTACACATCATCCACATTTTTTTAACAGTAGACCCATTGAAATTAAGGGACCTAACTTTGTCATGTTTATTAATTTCACTGGGTCTACTCTGAGTAAAACATAGTTGACTGCCACTCCAGGGGTTTTCCAGATATCATACATATAGTAAGAAGCTGCACATTGGTTTACATATTTTGAAAATAAGAAAACCTTTTAAGTAAAAGTAAAAAGGCTTGCATTTTGTTTAATGAATAAAATAAACATTTGTGTACTAACCTATACAGTCTGGATATCTCTGAAAGCAGATTGATTGATTAATAAATAATAGGTACAGTGGTGCCTCGCAAGACGAAATTAATTCGTTCCGCAAGTTTTTTCTTCTTGCGAGTTTTTCGTCTTGCGAAGCACGGTTTCCCATAGGAATGCATTGAAAATCAATCAATGCGTTCCTATGGAAACCGCCTTCAGACCAGGTCCGGGGACAGTCTGTCCCCCGACCTCTTCTGAAGGCTGGGGGGGGACAAGGGCTTTTCTTCCCACCGCCAGCCTTCAGAAGGCTGTTCTGAAGGCTGGCGGTGGGAAGAAAAGCCCTTCTCCCCACCTCCCACCCCACAAGCTCCGGGGACAGGAGGGCTTTCCTCCCGACTGCCAGCATTTTAAAAGCCCCCAGGACAGCGGAGACTTCTCCGCTGTCCCGGGGCGATCTGAAAATGCTGGCAGGCGGCAGCGAAGGCTTCGCTGCCGCCCGCAAGCATTTTCAGATCGCCCCGGGACAGCGGAGAAGTCTCCGCTGTCCCGGGAAGGCAGGCGGGGGGAGCAAAGACTTTTGCCCCCCGCCGGTCTTCAGAAGAGGTCCAGGACCTCTTCTGAAGGCCGGTGGTGGGCCAAAGTCTTTGCTCCCCCCGCCTGCCTTCAAAAGCCGTCGGGATAGCGGAGAAACGCGCTGCACTTCTCCGCTATCCCGGGAAGGCAGGCGGGGGGGAGCAAAGACTTTTGCCCCCCGCCGGCCTTCAGAAGAGGTCCAGGACCTCTTCTGAAGGCCGGCGGAGATTTCCCTATGGGCTTTCTTCTTGCGAAGCAAGCCCATAGGGAAATTCATTTTGCGAAGCACCTCCAAAACAGAAAACTCTTTCGTCTTGCGAGTTTTTCGTTTTGCGAGGCGTTCGTCTTGCGAGGCACCACTGTAGATCTTGTGGGAAGAAGTTTGCCTCCTAGTTATATTAACAAAACAGTGCCAAAACAGCCATCTTTAACCAAATGGAAACTGTCTAGTCTGTCAGACAAAAGGCAGACCTTTCCTAAAGTTACAACACCCAATACGTGTTGTATCCAAGAAGCATTTGAGAGTCTGACAGTGCAGTCCTAAGCAAGTTTACTCACGAGCACATTTCTCTTGAGTTAGTGATCGGATTGTCTGAAAACATTGATATTGAGCTTATGCGTATGGATTTTTTCTAATTCCCATCTCACACGTTGAATCTTGACAAGAAGCATGTTCTGCTAAAGATAAGAACAATCCTCATATGTGCTGGAACATATAATATGCATATATACTCCAGGTTTCCTGAAGTGGCCATTACATTAACAGTTATATACAACAATGCATATAACTGCATAAAAATATTTATACAATTAGGTTGCAGAAATGCTGAACTGCATTGGGCTATTATACATATTATACATATAATATACATATTTATTCCAATTTTCATATAATTAGCCGAGCTTCTTTAAAAATAATAGTACACAAGCCAGTTAGACGCAAGAAATTCCAGCAAAGCTTGGTAGGGTTGGGACCCTAAAATTCTGGATATAAATCTGTTTCAAACTCAGTTGTTCCTCTGAGTTACTCCCTAGCAAATGAACTTAGGATTGCAACCTGAGCCACACTATGTGATTTTGCAGGCTGTAACCTGTAACTCTGTGACAAAATGGCTGAAAGCCCTATGCCTTCACACCATGGTTTCCCATTTAACTACTATTGATTCTGTGTGACTATCAAAACATTGTTTTGAATAAAAACCAGTGCATACTGGTAGCTCAGAATCTCCACTCAAAACCTTGTCTATGTGTCTCTGTATACTGCATGGCTAGCCTGCATGGTTACTATTGGACCACTTCAGGATGCTGTTGGTATATAACACTGTTTTTGTAACTGTTTGCACTGCTAGCTGCTGCACTGAAGCAACCACACTGTTGTTGTCAAGGCAGTCAACCCTTGATGATTTAGATGGACCAGACCCTATTCCTAAAACAAGTGAGCGTGCGCGTCCTAGGCTTCGTAAAATGTACAGCATGGATATGTCCTCCTCCTCTGCTGACAGTGGCAGTATGGTGTCAAGGTGCTTAACCCATGCATGCTTTGTTCATTCATTTACCCTGACCATTGTAAATTTTGGCACTGTGGATTTTGCCAGCGCAGGTGTGTTTTGTGTGTGTTTTGTATGTATGTAGGTGTGCATGAGTACTTAATAGAAGCATATTTGTCTTGTTTAGGCTCATACCAATATTTCTAATGGGGGGGCTGTCTGTCTTTTTAGTAGCCCCCGTTTGATCCTTACACTTTTGGTCTCAAGCTTCTAAATTAGATATCTATTTATTGATCCATTCATTTTAGCTGAGAGCTTAGAATGCTGCCTTCAGCTCCTGGTTCAGATAGAATCCTGGTTAGCGTCAGCCACAGCAGCTAATATGATTGCTGGCCCAAAAATACCACACACACAAAAGTCAAAAACCATAGGTAAGGCAGAAAGAGGCAATTAATCCTTAAGAGGAGAAAAGATGGGGAGGATATGACACATAACACCATGGCCTGTTCCCAGTCTTTTAGCTGTGGTTGAGTTTGTCTTTACTGGCTTAACATTGAAATTTAGCATAGAACATACCTTGAACACATCAGTGTTTCATTTGTGAAATAAGAAATTGACGAAATAATATTGTTCCCCCTGTTCTTGACAGTGAGGCTACCCAAATCACCATGCTGTATTCTCGTCAGGGGACAGCAGAAACTATTGAAGAAGTTGAAGGGGAGGAGCATGAAGAAGGAGGAGGAGGAGAAGAAGAAGAAGAAGAGGGGGTAGATGCTGCATCGAGGCAGGAACATGACATGGAAGTTTATTGCATAGATTCTGAAGGAGCTGCATATACTTCTGATACAGACATACCATCCTATTCTGGTTTGGATGGCATTGCTGAACCCCCTCCTTCCTACAGCAAAGCTGTGAGCTTGGAGCTTTTCCCCTTAGATAGTTCCCAAGATGGTTCCTCTGTCAAAAACCATATGATGGTGAGCCCAGATGAAAATCAGTCTGACAAACCAGAAGATTCTATACTTCCTCCTTTGACACATGAGCTTACTGCAAGTGAACTACTTCTAAACAAGTAAGAATCATAAAATAATTTCCCCACAGGCATGTAAAATAATGTGACTTCATTATGTTACAAAAAATTATATTGAATGATGCTCAAGTCATTTAAGTGAATTGTAGTAAATTCACTGATCACCAGATCATTCTGATTACATTAGTTTTGCTGCTTCATGTGATGAATTCAGTTTATGGCACTTGTACCCTGGCCTTCCTTTCAGGAGATTACAGTAGCAGGGATGTGGTATTCAGTAGTCTCTCACCGGGGCACTGGCCATGGCTAGACCTGCTTACCTTCAAAAATAGAACTATGTCATGTGCTTTCAGATGAAGAAACTTTTGATAACATTTCCTTTACTTTTCACAAATGTAAGACAAAATTAGACTGATTTGCAACAGGGTTCAATGATTTTGCATACCATGAACATTGAGCAAGAACTTCATTAGAATTATTTAGTGGGCGGTGGTCATTTGCACATCGTAAAATTGTTACATGAAAGGCACAGTGATAGCCACACATGTATTTCACCATGGTGTATACCTGATGGGAAACTGCGGCTAATTATGACATTCTATGACAAGTACACACCCCAAGAAACACAGTCGAAATAATATCTGAAGAAGTGTGCATGCACATGAAAGCTTATACCCAGAACAAACTTAATTGGTCTCTAAGGTGCTACTGGACAATTTTCTATTTATTTCAACTGCGTCAGACCAACATGGCTACTTACCTGACCCAAGAAACAGATTGCATTTTAAAGAAAAAAAACAGATTTGAAACTCTTTATATGCAAATATTCTAACTTTGGAAAAGGCCTGGATGCTGAACCTGATCTCTCAAAATATTTGGGTGACATTCTGAAACTTACTTTACATGTGCCCATGGGTTTCTGTACCAGGAGATATTTTGTTTCCTTTGAACACCTTCTTTTGAAATAAATATGTGGTTAATGGAACTCTATGCCTGACTTTTGATAGCCTGCACTTCAGGTGCAAAGCAGGGCTCATGAGGTGTCTGGCCTTATGAGATTTCTGAGGGCCAAATACAGGGGCTCCATTGGCGGGCTGCATTCAGCCTCCCAGCCCTGAGGTTCCTCACATCTCTAGTGTGGCTGGTAAAGAAACACATCTAAAGCTGGGTATTGGAAACTTGTTTGCATGGTTCTTTGTTAAGTAGAAATATATTATTTGTTGTTACTTACAGATTATTCTGCAGTATTTAAAATATTGGCACATCAAGTTATGTGATCTAACTTTGTCCCCACAGAATGTTTCAAGATGAGGAACTGGATGAGTCAGAAAAATTCTACTCTACTCAGCCTCGTTTTTTGCTGCTAATTTATGCTTTGTATAATACCCTTGTGGCTCGTTCAGAAATGGTGTGTTTTTTTGTAATCATTCTTAATCACATGATCTCTGCCTCCATGATTACCCTTGTGCTTCCTATTCTTATATTCCTTTGGGCCATGCTTTCCGTCCCGAGGCCTAGCAAACGTTTTTGGATGACAGCTATAGTCTACACTGAGGTGTGTTAATATTCTAATGATTATTTCTCATTTTTATGGAATGTTACCAAATTTTCAGTGATTAACATGAAGCTATTTTTCATCTTTCTCTTTTTTCTTTCTTTTTTGCACAGGTAACAATTGTTATAAAATATTTTTTCCAGTTTGGCTTCTTTCCTTGGAATAAGCAACTAGAACTAAACAAGGACAAGCCTTACCACCCTCCCAATATTATTGGTGTTGAGAAGAAAGAGGGTTATGTTCACTATGACCTCGTTCAACTACTTGCTTTGTTTTTTCATCGATCCATTTTAAAGGTATTTTGGAATTTTAAAATGTATTTTATTGTTTTTAACCTTAGATTTTTGTATAGAATGATGTGGCTGGCAGCATGCTGACTTTCCATCATATCTGAATTGTGGTTTCCAAATTATAAATATTAAGAGTCATGAAGACACTTATTATACTAAATGAAATGTTTTCATGGCAAAATCAGATCTGAATATGATTAGTTAGCTGTCTTAATTTCTGATTTAAAGTTATAGCATGGATTGCTCATAAGCTTTTGTGAGCAAACAGCTCCATAGGAATATCTGTTTGTGCCCTTAAACCAACTTGAAAGAACCAAGACTTTAAAACTGATCTTTGTCAACCAGGGTTTGGCCCTAAAACTTGTTTACAATGCTGTTGCATGCCTTTTCAACCAAAACTAGCTCCAAAAATCTTGATGAGGGCTGTGGTATTGAAGAATGCTTGAACTAAAGCTCCTCTCATTTTAGAAGTTAAGTAATGAACCAGCACACAAAGTTAAAATGATGTATTTCAGTAGCTTTATTCTTTAAATATGGTGCACAAGAGGTTAGGTGACTTGAAGATAATGTATTCCATTAGCATGTGTATTTTATAAAGAGAAGGAATCCCAACAATAGCCAATTTTAAAATATAATTTTAAATATAATTGCTTAACTTTATCTATTTTTTTAGTGTCATGGATTGTGGGATGAAGATGATGGAGGAGACAACTGCAGCAGTAAAGGCGACTCTGATGATGAGTCAGTTGAGTCGGACAGGAGAGGTTCTGCTGGCTCTTTGACATCAGTCAATTTGGCAGCATCTGTTGAATCCATACATGTTCATTTCCCAGAGCAGCAGACTGCCATCCGTAGGAAAAGTTCAAGTAGTGGCTCACAGCTTTCTCACAGATCCAGCTTCTCCTCACACCGTTCAAAAAGAGGTATGCATTTGGTCCACGACCAAGACTCTAAAACAGAATGTGGCATTACACGTTGTACTTGCTTAGTCATTGATTTCTTGCCAGTGGCAGGAAACACCTTCTACTCTGAAGCAGCCACAGGGGAGACGGGAGAAGGAGACAGGGCAAGGCAAGGCAAGCAGAGAAGGCAAATAAGGATACTTTAAATTAAAGGCTAGAACAAGTGAGAGAGGCTGAAGTGGGGGAAAAGCACACTGAGGCAAGAGACAAGCAGAGAGAGATGAGGAGGTTGGTCAGAAGGTGCAGGAGGAAAAATGGAAGGACTGCCAAGCTACACAAGTGGGAGGGGAAAATGGGGCAGCTGGAAGACTCACAGAGGAAAAGAGAACTCACAAATATTGGAGGGAAAGATGTATGAACTGGACCAAGGATGAGAAATAATGGGAGCTTAAGAAATACGTGACTGTTTGGATGGAGTGAACTGAACTATGGGAGCTAAGATGGAGATGTTACCCAACCTGATCACTTCTACAGGCAATGGGAAACTACCTTTCAGATAACTATCAATGGAACTTTTTAGATCCTGCTTGTTCTTGCCCACCATTGTTTCAGCATGCCACAGTCTTCAAAGTTAAGACATCACAAGGAACTGTGGTTTATTTAAAATCAGAATTTGATCTCCTCCTTACGGGTACAAAGGAGGAGATGGATTACATCTGAATCATGCCAAAACTCTGTGAATTGCTTTTCAGGGTAAACGGAGGTTTAAGATGGATGTATCACTTTGTAATTTCTCCCTCCAACTGTTTTCTCAGGAAGTACCAGCACACGGAACAGCAGTCAAAAAGGAAGCAGTGTGCTGAGCATAAAACAAAAATCAAGAAAAGAACTTCTCATGGACAAGCTGCGGGAACAACTTATCATAGCTAAGGCATTTACCATTAAAAAGTGAGCAATTAAAGTTTGTATCAGTTTAAATGAAATCAGGAATTGATTCTGCAATGCTTTGTGTAGGATTTTTAGAAGATTGCAATTCCATAAAAGGCTAATATCTGAAGGTTTAGTAACAAAGCACTATTCAGTCCTGAGGCTCCAAGTAACAGTTTTACCAGTGCACCGAACCTCTCTTTGTTTGTCTTCATATTCTCCCACATTGTGTCTTTGTCCTTTTTCACTTGTCGTAAATGTTCTAGAGCAGGAGAGGGGAACCTTTTTCAGCTTGAGGGCCACAGTCCCTTCTGAGCAACCTTCCAAGGGCCACATGTCAGCGGTGGGAAAGATCAGAAACAATATTTAGCAGAGCAAAACAATGGGCTTTCTACACACACATACACATTGTTCTTCATCTGAACAATCAAACTGCATTATAAAAGTTCAAGGACATATCCAAGTCAATCCAAAACACTCAATGAGGGTGTGAAGTACAATGGCTGTGGGGTGTGGCCTGGGGGAGATTACCAAGGACCGGTGAGAGGCCTGAGTCATTATCTGCATTCTCTACACCTAGGAATGGGCAAGAGCGCAATGCAAGCCAGACCTTCAGGCTCACTTGGTTTTCCCCCTCATATGGGACCGAAGGGCCATCATGGTCCCCACGTCTGACTTCATGCATTTTGTAGTTATCTCTAAGCAAATGTATAAGTTCTTGGGAGTAGTAAATTAAACTGCATAGTTCTTTACATAAAGTTATTTGTAAGACTGTATTTTCTGTTATTTCAGGACCCTTCAGGTATATGTGCCCATCAAACAGTTTTTCTACAATCTTATCCACCCAGATTACAGTGCTGTGACTGATGTTTATGTCCTGATGTTCCTTGCTGATACTGTCGACTTCATTATCATTGTGTTTGGATTCTGGGCTTTTGGGGTATGTTATAAAGAATTTGATGTATTTGGAATTTTTTTGTCATAAATGACTATCTCTTATGACAAATGCTCCCTGTACCTTATTGCTCCTGTTTTTCTTTGCAGAAACACTCTGCAGCAGCAGATATCACCTCTTCATTATCAGAGGACCAAGTGCCAAGTGCATTCTTAGTGATGGTGCTAATTCAGTTTGGAACCATGGTAGTAGATCGGGCACTGTATCTAAGAAAGACTGTCATGGGAAAAGTCATCTTCCAGGTCATACTTGTTTTTGGTATACACTTTTGGATGTTCTTTATCTTGCCTGGAGTAACAGAAAGGTACGTGTTTAGGTTTTTGTTTTGTTTTTCTAAAAAAATATTATGCTTTTAATTTAGCAATGATTTAGTCTACTGCCTTAAAAATGTGATCAAAGTATGTGTGTCTATATTCATTTTCTCCCATCTATTTTATGTTGCAGGAAATTTAGCCAAAATATTGTTGCACAACTTTGGTATTTTGTGAAATGTGTTTATTTTGGCTTATCGGCATATCAGATACGTTGTGGCTACCCAACTCGTGTACTTGGCAATTTCCTCACAAAAAGTTACAATTATGTAAACCTCTTCTTATTTCAGGGGTGAGTATGGATATTTCTTTTCAGTCACACATTTATTTAGCTATAGTGACATTCATAAGCTGCCTTTACCCCCAAATAGGATCTTCAGGAGTGGCATACAACTTTTAATATATATTTGAGTTATTCAGTATGATTTGATAATCATCAGTGCATCATCAGTGACCACAGAGCTGCTGCATGACAGGAAAATTTAAATCTCCTTTGTGCAGTCAAAGCAACTAGTCATGTTGGGTTAGAACCCATGAATGATCAGAAATGTAACTAATCTTTTAGAACTCCCAAAAGTTAACCAAAACAATTAAAAATCAGCACACAAATCACCTGAAATCTTAAATGCTACAACATACTTGATTTAATATTCTTCAGTTAAAACAGAACCTTCACCTGTGATTATTTCTCTTTGTCTAGATTCCGCTTGGTACCATTCTTAACTGAGCTGAGGGCAGTAATGGACTGGGTTTGGACAGATACCACATTAAGTCTCTCTAGCTGGATCTGTGTTGAAGATATTTATGCTCATATATTCATCCTAAAGTGCTGGCGAGAGTCTGAAAAAGTAAGACTTTTTTTAAAAAAACAATCATTTATTTTCATTAAATGTTTTATGAGGGCATAGATCATAGTGTAAGATCTTGAAGAAGCACAAGATAGAAAATTCATATCTGAAAATCATTCCTTTATGCAAATCTATGATAGTATTGCTCTGCACAGTTCTATTCACCACATCTCATGAGAGAGATTGTGTAGGTGGGAAAAATTCAGAAAAGGGTAATCAAAAATGATTACGGGACTGGAGCAACTCCCTTATGAAAAGTTATAATAAGAAACTAAATTTTGGGTTGGACTAGATGTTGGACTAGATGGGTTTGATCCAATAGGGATATTTTCTTTAAGAAAAATAAAATTATTTGCTTTTTTGTTTTATCATATCAAAGCATACTGTGTTACAGTCCTTTATTACACAGGATAATAAAGAAAAATAATATATGAATATCAATGATAACATAATTTATTTCTCCAATTTGTTTCACTGTTATAAACCTTAACCTTTACTCCCATTCTTCCCCTGGTTTCCTATCTGCTATCGTTTCAGTTGTGTTTTCTTACTACAGTGGTGCCTCGCAAGACAAAATTAATTCATTCCGCAAGTTTTTTCTTCTTGCGAGTTTTTCGTCTTGCGAAGCACGGTTTCCCATAGGAATGCATTGAAAATCAATCAGTGCGTTCCTATGGAAACCGCCTTCAGACCAGGTCCGGGGACAGTCTGTCCCCCGACCTCTTCTGAAGGCTGGGGGGAGGACAAGGGCTTTTCTTCCCACCGCCAGCCTTCAGAAGGCTGTTCTGAAGGCTGGCGGTGGGAAGAAAAGCCCTTCTCCCCACCTCCCACCCCGCAAGCTCCGGGGACAGGAGGGCTTTCCTCCCGACTGCCAGCATTTTAAAAGCCCCCAAGACAGCGGAGACTTCTCCGCTGTCCCGGGGGCTTTTAAAATGCTGGCGGGCGGCAGCGCAGCGTTCGCTGCCGCCCGCCAGCATTTTCAGATCGCAGCCATCCGACGGCTGCCGGTGGGGCGGAGAGACCTCCTCCCGCCGCCAGCCTTCGGAGCAGCCTTCCGAAGGCTGGCGGCGGGAGGAGGTCTCTCCGCCCCCCGCCTGCCTTCGGAGCAGCGTTCCGAAGGCTGGTGGCGGGAGGAGGTCTCTCTGCCCCCCCGCCTGCCTTCGGAGCAGCGTTCCGGAGGCGGGAGGAGGTCTCTCCGCCCTGCCGCCAGCCTTCGGAGCAGCCTTCCGAAGGCTGGCGGCGGGAGGAGGTCTCTCCGCCCCCCCGCCTGCCTTCGGAGCAGCCTTCCGAAGGCTGGCGGCGGGAGGAGGTCTCTCCGCCCCACCGGCAGCCTTCGGAGCAGCCTTCCGAAGGCTGGCGGCGGGAGGAGGTCTCTCCGCCCCCCCGCCTGCCTTCGGAGCAGCCTTCGGAGGAGGTCCGAGGACAGTGGGGAAGACGCGCTGCGCTTCCCCGCTGTCCCGGAGATTTCCCTATGGGCTTTCGTCTTGCGAAGGAAGCCCATAGGGAAATTCGTTTTGCGAAGCACCTCCAAAACGGAAAACCCTTTCGTCTAGCGGGTTTTTCATCTTGCGAGGCGTTCGTCTTGCGGGGCACCACTGTATACTAAGTTGTTTTCATTACCTTACTTACACTATCTCACGTTGTAACCTCTACTGCTGAGTATTTTTTGTCAGCCTGTTACGATTATTTTCTTATTGCAATATCTTTCCATATAATCTATATACAATCTATTTGCCATGCTGACAAATTCTATATATTCTAATATTTTAAGGTGCCATTCTTCTCGTGATCGTACCAGTACGATCCAATAGGGATCTTATGTTCTTACACTGATGGTGTTTCAAGTAGTTTTGTGCTCATCTAATTTTCTTTTAGGTACCTTCACATATAAATAGACAATTGTGTCTGCAAATGTAAACCTTGAATTGTATACACATATTCCAGAGATGGTTTAAAAGCCTGACAAGAATTAAAACTGAAGGGTCCCAGAAAACGTTATTTCAGCTCTTCTTTTCAGAAGTCTTAAATTTAACAGTAGTTTAAAAAAACAACTAAGAATTTAGGACCAGGGCATAAAAAGTTATAACAGCTGAACCTGGCTCAAATGCAATGGTCCAAAAAGTTCCTTATTTACTTACCTGAAACAGGAACTCTTAACCAAAAGCAGAACTGTTCAACATAAATTCATGTGAACTGCAGGAAATAGCTTCTAAATGGACCACTGCAACATTTCAACTATGGGTGCACTCCAGATCCATTAAAAGCATTTGAAATGTTGCCACTGACTTCAGTAGGAATTAGTTTGCAACTCTAATTTATTATTTTTGGCATGCAATCAGTATTTTGCATGCATTGTTAGCTTTTTTGAGCCAGTATAGGCCAATACTGTAAATTCCTGTATGTCCAGTTTATTTCCTTTTCGCTGTGTTTTTTTTTAAGATTACAGTAACCCCACCATCACCTTTTTATGAGTTATGGTGTCTAATTTAATAACTCCTCTTCCTCAACTGATAGACCCAGGGACTGTCTAAAGGCCTTTTCTCACAACTGCTTCTGGGCTTCATGCCCAAAAAACAGCCTGTGTTGAATGTTAGCAGATATTGGTACATGCTGAACTAGAAATATACTACCATTGCCCTGTACTACCTTAGACTTTAGTATGCCACTGCAGACTCCAACATGTGGGTGGAATGCCAAAAGCTGAATTCACTGCATGGCAGAATATATTCAGGATGCACAAATGGTTGTTTCCTGTGGCTGCCATATGCTGAAGTGATTCTGAAAGTAAGAGCCAAAGCAATCACTGAAGGAAGAGCACAAAAAAACTGGCTAGAAATCTACCCAGATAGATTAAGACAAGGAACTGCAAAGGGCTTTTTACATCAAACTCATTGCTATCCTATGCAAAACAAGTTGTGGTTTATGATGCCTTATGCTATTATACTAGGTACTTGGTTTAAGATGTTTCCAGCTCACTGTCTACCCCCATCCTTGGATGATAATGGTTTTCTTAAGGGTGACCAACCTATCCTGCAAGCTGCAGCCTTCTAATAACATTTGAATGATTAACTATGGATGGCAAGACAGGGGCTTATGGCTCCTTGAAATATGAAGTATATATATGGCTAAAATAAGTATACACTAAATTTTGGGAGATGCTTGTAACATATAGCATATATATATATTTAAAAAATACTGAAATAAGGTTCTGAGTTTAGAAGATTGCTCATAAAATCCAAAAGTAAAATAATGTTTAAAAATTCTAGAAAAGCGCAATATAGTCTCCTAATGTTTTATATTGCTAATTACAGCGATATCCACAGCCAAGGGGCCAGAAGAAGAAGAAGGTTGTGAAATACGGAATGGGTGGCATGATTATCGTCTTGCTGATTTGCATCGTTTGGTTCCCTCTGCTCTTCATGTCTCTAATTAAATCTGTTGCAGGCGTCACAAATAAACCTCTTGATGTATCCATTACAATAACTTTAGGAGGTTATCAGGTACGAACAAGAAACTAAAATGTCATCTTTCCCTTCATCTGTTTCCTTTAAATACTAAACGTTCCTTATATAAATGTATGTCAGGAGTTGCCAGCCCAGTGCCCATGGCTGTGAAGGCCCTTACTGCTGCCCCTGGGTTTTTTCATTTAAAAAAACAAACACCCAAGTCTCTTAGCCCTCCTAGAAGGCAAGATATGTGATTTCTGTGAAATAAGAGTGAGTGTGGGATGCCCACCTTGTATATTTTTCCTGGCACTGAGGAATTCTCCCAGTTGCTGCAGTGTGTGTAAAATCAGTGTTCTGTGAGCTCCACAATCTGGACCAGCCCTAAGGACATAGCTGGTTCAGAGAAGGTTGGCTGCCTCGATAAATGCCTTGAATTTTGATTCTTTTTTTAAAAAAATCCTGATTCTGTTATTAAACTTTGTGTTCTTACTCTCCAGCCTATTTTTACTATGAGTGCTCAGCAGAGTCAACTAAAAAATATGACATCAGCGGAATATAGCAGTTTCCTAAAGAGTTTTCGCTCTAATACAGTAAGTAATTTTATTTCTTTTAAGTGCCTGCTGAACTTTTAAGGTATCAAGTGATTTAGAAGTGCTTTGAAACAAACAAATAAACACAGTGAAGGCTGTAGTTCACAGCAACTGTAGTTGTAGTTTTAAAGCGACAAGAACTGAGACATTCTTTATGAGCGTTCTGTGAGGTAGATTCTCCATGTCATATTTCCAACTGATTTTATGATTAATAGAATTTTCATACTTTGTAATGGCAAAATACTGGGTGGAAAGCACTGGCATTAACTGTAGAGTTATTTCCATCTGCCTGTAATACCAGAATCTTTGTCATGGCATAAAGCATGTCAAGCTTTAGGATGCTGCACTGACAAAAATGTGTTGCAGTTGTTTGCTCTTCCTGGGTGAAGTTTGCTGATTCAGCACTTCCCCTTGCATTCAGCTATTGCCCTAGTCATAGTACATAATATTTTCTCCAAACTGCCTCTATCTCCATCTTTTTGTGGGCTACTGAAGAATGATACCAGCAACAAGTACCAAAAAGAATCTGAAGGCAAAGGGATAAAAGCTTCATCTTCCTCCTTTTCTTTTTTAGGCTGCTCTACAGTTTCTAGAAAACTATGGTAATGAAGATATAACAGTTGCACAGCTAGAAGGCAATTCAAATTCCTTATGGACTATCAGCCCTCCCAGCAGGAAAAAAATGATTGATGAGCTCAATGCAGAGAATGCTGAATTTTCTGTAGTTATTTCATGGAGTATTCAAAGGTATGGCTTCATTGCTAGAATATAGTGTTATTGTTGTTTGTCTAGTGACTGACACAATCCCTACATATCATCGTTTAGGGATCCCTTTGTCTAAGGTTCCCTGGCACTAGGAGCCAGCTAAAAGCCCCCCTGCCAAATCCATGAGCTCCCTGCAGAACACATACATTCTGGTACAATTGTGGTAAATCCGGATCAGTTGTTTGTCATCTCTTAGAAAATGGAAAGAAGCAAGGACAAACGCCTCCCATCATGACATTCTAGGTGCAGCAAAATTATTAGCATCAAATAAAAGACAGTTGGGTTTTCTGATAGTACTTGGATGTAGATGTTGCTTCAACAGGGGGCAGGGCAATTATTTTTGAACCATTGCAGTTACGGGTCCAGTGTACATGAAGGAGCATCTCTACCCTCATTGTCCAGCCCAGACACTGAGGTCCAGTGCCAAGGGCCTTCTGGCGGTTCCCTCACTATGAGAAGTGAGGTTACAGGGAAACCCAGCCAGCTGGGCGGAGTATAAATAATAAATTATTATTATAGGATTGAGTTGCCAATGGTCATGGAGCGGTAATTTGCCCAAAAGCAAATCTAATGCGGATTCACCCAATCTGAACTATCCTGACCAATGTACGGATTGGATTTGATTCTGCTCTTGAATCTGCACATTGCTAGATCCTCCATTCATACCTCATACAGATCTCACGTGTTAAGACTGCCTCTGTGTCTACCTTGTTTTTTAAAGGGAGGTGCAGATGCCTTGTGGCTATTTGGCCAGCAATTCCTGCAATTCCCTATAATGAAAAGAAAGAAAGTTCCCTAGGAGTAATGAATCCTGCCCTCCATATTCCTGTCTGTTGCAGAACTGGGGGTCTGCCAGAATTGGGTCTTAGCCTTCATTCCTAGTTCTCAAAGAAATATAACATAGTCTATCACCCAGTGAGAATGGCATTTTGAATACAGCAAAGTCAGAGCAATTGTACATTCATGAACTGTTGCACCGCCTTACTCTTGTTCATACCTTTTCTTAAAGAAACCTCTCCCTTGGAGCAAAAGCAGAAATAGCATCTGATAAACAGAGTCACAACCTACGAAAGCAAGCAAGAAAACTTATTGCTAAAATGATGGACAACCAAATGCAACCTGCACCTGTGTAGGTCATTTTCTATGCTTATTAATATGTTGATTTTTCTTATAAGCAGAGCTACAAATTACTGACTTGGGCAAAGAAAATTGCAATATTGCAACTCCTGTAAAAATGTGTTGAAACTGTTGCCTTATTTCCAAAGTGGCATTTTGTAGTTATTTCGATTTTCAGTAAGATAACCTCATTTAACTTTTATTTATCCTTCTGCACTTTCTTATAATGAAGTGGGGAGGAGTCCTATCTACCATCTGCTGTGTGCATGCACATGCGCTACCAAACAAAGATGTTGATGTTGTCAGCTTTGGCAATTAGCTATTGGAGAAAGGCTGAATTATTGCAGGCCAGAGGCACCTGATGAGGTGCTGAAGGGGAGAGAGGCAAAAGTAGGAAGGGAGATGCTGAGAAATGCATACAATAAGATGCAGCCTGAAGCTCTCATGTGGCCTTCATTCTACCCTAAGTGGAGAATATTTAGTGGAGGCAGGGGTAGCTACTGACAGAAAAATACTGTAAATTCCATTAAAACAAAGCTTTCCAAACTGTGTTGCGACACACTAGTGTGTTGGTGTGTCATGTGAACACTTCTCCTGGGGCTGGAAAGGGGTTAGTTTAACCTTCAGTTTGCTAGTAAAACTGAATTACTGTGTTGTGAAATAATGCATTTCTACAAACACCAACTTGAAAAGTTTGGAAAGCTCTGCATTAGAATCCAGTGCCGTGAAGAATAATTCCCAGGTTTGACTGTGGTCTCGTTGTTTAGGACTTTCATGTTGTAAAAATTATATCCAAGGCAAATTTCAAATGACCTTGTATTGGTATTTCCCTCAATTTATTTTTCTTTTGCAGAATACTGCATGAAGTGTATCCACGCTATATCAAGGCACCTAGTGATTCTGTTGCAAAACCCATAAAGCAGCTCTTGACAGGTATGGAGTGATCCACTGCTCATTTCTAACAGGAATATTATTTCATAATGCACCCTGATTCAGACACTTTATTGTCTAGATTGCATTACTGCCTGTATAGGGTGGGTACAGGAGCTGAAGCAAAATTCCTCAGATAACAGCTGAAATTAAGATAATTTGCACATGAGATACTGACAAAATGGTTTGTTTGGTTTTTGTAGATGGAAAAAATGAAGACATCACTGTTTCACTGTCCAGGCATAATGAAACTGAGTGGTGGGTTCTAAACCAGACTAAAAAAACTCTAGGAGCAGGAAATACAAGCCTGGAACTTATTGTGTTCAGTGACAAAGTTAGCCCTCCGAGCCTGGGATTCTTGGCAGGCTATGGGTAAGCAACCATCTTCTACAAATATCATGTGAGGGGGTTTTGCAGAGAAGCAGTTTAAAGAAGCCACCTTTGCACATGGTGACCTCTAACTCCTGGGAGGAAGAGGGGTCTTGGGCTGCCCTTGCCTCGCGAGGAGCTCTCCCCCTCCTCCTGCCGAAAGACGGGCTCTAGGGTGGGTCTTCTGAGGGTGGTGCTTTCCGGCACTTTTTGGTGGAGAAAAAAAAGCACTGGGTATCAATATATCTGCCAGAATGAGGGGCAGACCATGCTGATGGCTTCACTTGGCGGTATATTGTGGGTGGAACTGCCACTGAGTCCCTCTGCCTCCAGCACACCAAGGGACAAAACAAGCTGCAGCTGAGTGAAACTGCAGTACAGCTTGTTCCTCCCTCCACTTCTTTAAGCTGCCTGGCTGAGGAGCGTGCGGCTGTCCTTGCCTCAGCCAAGCAGTTTTATGGAGCCCCTGAGCCAGCAGCAGGGTGGGGGCTCTGTTAAAGTGCTCCCACTCACCAGCTGAGGGAGCCCTGATCCTTCCCCTGCTTGTATGCTGGGGAGCAGGAGGCTTCACACTGCCCCGATGAAGTCTAACATTGCCTCTGGCTTGTGCAAGCTGGAGATGGGGGGTGGGTCCTCTGTTAGACTTCTCCCAGCAGAGTCAGGCCATCTCTTTTCCTTGGAGAAAGAGGCAGCCTCTCCATGCGCTTGTGTGCCTTTGCCTGGGAGGGTGGGCTGCATCTTTCCTCCCGGGGTGAACAAGGAAAGTGGCACTGCACCCACACAGGCAAAGGCAGCTACCTGGTCCACCTTCATGGAGTGGGGGGCAAGCAGGCTGCCTCTTTCTCGCCCACTGCCTGCGCTGGCAAAGGTAGAGAAAGCACTGCAAATGGAGCCTGTCCAGCTCAGTCGGCAGTGCCTCTTTCATCTTTGGACAGTGAGGGGAGGGCGAGCGGCCTCTTTCCTGGGAGAAAGAAGTAGCTCGCCCGCCTCAACGCAGCAAAGACAACTCCCTCAGATGTAATGAAGCCCCCACCTCGCCTCTGGCTTGTGTTAACTGGTGGCACCTTTAAACTTCTCCATTCAGGGGCACGCAGCTGCCTGTCCCTCAGTGGAGACAGTGGGGCTTGCTCAGCTGGAGGGTGGGAGCTTTTTTGCCTCCCAGCTGAGCAGCAGGCACCTTGGCCCTGGCCTGCGAGGCACTGGGGTAAAAGCACCTTAGCTCCTGCAGTGAGAGCTGAGGCAGTTTCACCCCATGCCTTGCCAGCTGGGGCCAAAACAACTTGTTTCAACATCACAGTGTATCGCCAAACCGCAATGTTTGGATGGTGATACATCGTGATGTTGAAATCCTAATATTGCCCAGCCCTACTCCTAATCATTCAGCTTGCTAAGCCTTCATTTGATGAAACCATGTTGATATAGGCAGGCTACCACAATCCTAGATTGGCATAAGTCTTCTATCCTTACCTTTACAGAAACTACATTCAAGCATCTGTCATAGTACTTGCATATTCTTCCCCTGATACTTGTGCCTCTGTCTTTCCATCTGTTTCCTAAGTCTTTCTTTATGTTGTATACTTCCCTCAGGACAGGGACATTTCTTTTTGGTGAGGTAGGAAAGAAAAGTAATTTGGATGAATTAATCTATTAAAATGAAAGTGAATTATAAATTGGCTGTATTTTTATGTTTTCCTTTCTTCTCAGTATCCACATTTCATAATTCTGTGATTACATTTTAAATCTTTTCACATTTTAAAATATTATTACCTTTCCCCGCCCCCTTGTTTTGCAGCATCATGGGCTTATATGCTTCAGTCGTCCTGGTAATAGGAAAATTTGTCCGTGAGTTCTTCAGTGGGATTTCCCACTCCATCATGTTTGAAGAGCTGCCCAATGTAGATCGCATCCTCAAATTGTGCACCGACATCTTCTTAGTGCGGGAGACTGGTGAACTGGAATTGGAAGAAGATTTATATGCCAAATTAATATTCCTGTACCGCTCCCCAGAGACTATGATCAAATGGACTAGAGAAAAAACAAATTGATCTTTTCGGGATTTGCATTGTAATTCAAGATGACTTCAACTGGTTGTCGTTTTTTTAAAAAACAAAACAAAGCACAACATTCTCTTAAGAGGGAAGCCTTTTATAATTAGGTAGCAATGAATTTTCTGTTTGTGGAGTCCATTTGGCTCCCTAGAAATATATGCTGCCTTTCAAATCAAAGATGAAGAAAGCTAGCCTTTGTTTTCAAATACAACTCCTCTAACATCAGAGAAATCTGCTTTTCATTTTAGTGAACAAAATATTCTGCATCCATGTCTGACTTGGGCTTCAGCTCTCATTCTCAAGGGAAAAAGAAGGATATCACAGCTGAATTAATCAGATCCTCACTTATTCTGGAGTGGTGTGCAATATGCTGTTTTGCATCACTTTCAAGGGGCAGCAGTGATCTGAGGAGTTGTTCTAGAAAATCCAAGACAATGGATTACAGAGGGTGCTGAAGGCAACTTTGTTATGTGCATTTCTAGAAAACCAGATCTGCAGATGTACTTCTGGAAGGAAAAAAACTTCACTGACATTATCTTTAACTGCCTTATTTTATTTGAACAATTAACAGGAGGCATTGAAAACATCAGTGACTTTACTCAGGAAAATAAAAACTGTCAAAAGTTTAACTAGCGAATAATGATTATGGTGAAGCGTTGTAATATTTTGCTGGGCCAACTGCTCCCAAGTAGCCAGGTATTTTTTTAAATAAGCCAGTTGAACTTTATGATGCCTTTGGCTTGTTCAAATATAGTATGTTTGGCAAAACAAATTATCATTTGTTTTAATATCTGAACTCAAGCCTCTCCAAAAACAATGATTGGCTGGGAGCTGACGAACTCGCACCTGAAGCCACAGTTTAGAGCTGGTTTACAAACCACAGTGCGCGCCGACTGTGGTTTGCTGTTATGTCTGAATTCACAGACCATTGACAAACCACAGTTAGGGCCATTGCTCTGCTTTAAGAGGCTGCTGCACCATGGAAATTAGAATGAATTTAAGAAGCTTGAGTCTTGGGCAGCTGGGAAAGGAAAAGAAGCTTTAAACTGTTGTATTACTGTTGTACATTGGAAAGGTCAAAACCATGGTGTGATTTTTTTTAAACGGTGAATACCATTAATCATGGTTTTGCATTTCATTTGAACCCAGCCTTTGATTTCTTGGAAACATTTAAAGACAAAATAGGGGAAAGCATGTTGTAGGAAGCAAAAGAAAACGATCACCCTATACGGACGTTTAAATGTAAACCATCTGACTTCTACCTAGTATTTTCCTTCCAGTGTTTCAGGTATACAGAAATGTTAACATATGCAAATTCTCGTTTTTATGTCCAGGATGTGTTTTTAAAGTTCCTAATTATGATAAAACATATATATAATGAGCTTGAAAAAAAGGGGCTTTTCTTAAATTATTGCTATTGGTGAACACCGGCTATTTAGCAGAGGACAGTGTAGCATGAACATTTAAGTGTTGCAATGTAATTTGCATTACATGGTTTAGAAAATGCAATTTCTCAGCAACAGAAAAATCACTGAATGGATAAGGTATGTTAAGGGGTTTTACTGTGCAGTTTTCACTCCATACTGACAAATAAAGCACATGCTGCAAAGTCATTTCAGAAGTATTTTTTCATATGCTTGTTTACATTGAATGAATTTTTTTTATAAACTGAAAGTGTCTACGTAGTGAGATTGTCAGTAATCATTGAACTATCATAACTATTTATTGTATTTGATAATGTTACAAGTCACTAGAAGGTAGATGGGAACTGAACAGGAAACTGTAAAATTACTTGCACATTTTAGTCTAGGGTGTATGTTAGGTAGAAGAAAATTGTGACATGACATGCCCACACAGTTGATCTGTTTCCATCAAAACATTGCTGGTATATTTCAATACTGTGAAAATTAGCATATTGACACTAGGAAGTGCACACCAAAATAAACCACTTTGGGATATTGCACCAATAAAACGCATGGTGACTCGACACATATTCAAATGTTATTATAATTTTCTAACAAAGCATAGTTAGTCTAGCTCTCCTTGTAAAAAAACCATTGACAGAAGCAACATAAACAACGTCCTTTAAAGACATAAATGAAGTGTTTACAAATACCGTATATGCAGACCCTAAACTTACACAAGATGAAAACTTGCATACATTAGACTTCACTTAGAAATCAGATGTTTCAGGGCCGTTTGTTCCCATTTTTTACACATTTTCCTCCCTTTACCTATGTAGCTAAATGCGCCTACTTCTTAAGGAGAACTCTTCATGTATCTGACAACGGCTGCAGTCCACAAAAGCTTGTGCCAGAAAGCTAACAAAAATATCATTTTCCTCTGCTACTGTTTTACTGCAAGAGATTTAACATGGCTCCCCTATGGAATTTGAATCAAATTAGTAAGACAGAACCAATAGAGAAGCTGACTGGTATAGAATGGCCCTGCTAGATTTAGGCAAAAGTCAGGCACCCCGTTTCCCCATTGCAGCCTACCTCACGTTTCCATGAATATCGCAAGTAGGCCATGGAGGGAAGAGTTTGTCCCTGTTGTTTTCCCATCAGCAGCTAGTATCCAGGAGCACCTTGCTTCAGAATTGGGTAGTTGCGTTTAGCTATCAAGAATTTGTCTAAATACTCCATTTTAAAGTTATCCAGAATCAGTGGCCATCACCTCATATTGGGGCTGCAAATTCTATGAGCTAATTATGTGTTATGTATGGCTATCCTATTTCCATTCAATTTCATTGAACGGCTTTATGTTCTAGTACTAGGAAAGAGACGATAACTTCTCTGTCCACTTTCTGCACGCTATGCATGATTTTATAAGCCTCTCAAAACTTTCCCACTTTAGACATCTTTTTTCTAAAGTATAATGCCCCAGAAGGTGCTGCAGTTCCTGCTGACTTTGTAATTGTTAATATGTCTCTGCCTTCTTGACCTCTGCTAGTTATTTATTACTCCTCCATTCTCAAGCCATACTTGTCACTTTGGGCCAGTAATCATCATTTTAAAGGAAATGCTTCCCACTGAAATTGTAACAATACATGAGGATTTGTGCAGTCCTCAAATGCTATCTGCTAGGAAATAAAAGTCCTTTGTACATGTCCTGTGTCCTCAAGGTGCTGTGTACTTCAGTACAGGACTGGACATAGGAAACAGCAGATTATTTGAATCTTCCAAAACTCTACTGCCTTTTTCTGATCAAAGCTATATAGGGCTCTAAGTAGCATGGTTGAGCTCTACACAACCACCAAAGCAGATTAAAGTCTTAAATCACATTTAAATCCTTACTGAATGAAAACTGTGTGTCTGATTATCTCTCCTGTACATGCATGTTATTTATAAAGCATAACTTTTTCAAAGAATTAATTATATGTATCTTCTCGTTTTTTTAGAACAACGTTGTGATACATTACACCTAGGGATCGGCCTTGATTTGTACCAGGACAATGTCCTGGAACATGTGAAGTAATAAAGTACCTCCAACTTTGTGCAGAGTGCTTTTCTCTTGCCACTGAGTAACCAACTGCAGTCTTTCCCATCACATTAGGATTAAAACTTTAATGACCAGGCAAATGGCATGGCATCCAAGTATGCCTGAGCCCTGGTGACTATTTCTTGAAGATAAGCACTATCCAATAATGGAAGTGTTTTTTTCTGTTAGAGCAAGAACTTCTAGAAAGATGGCTCCAAGAATGGCTTAAGCTCATTTCCATGGCAAGGTTAAACACCATGAATGTCTGTGGGGATCATTGCAAGTCAGTCAGCAAGAGTGATGAAGTGTGCTTTCTATCTGATACTACGAACCTTGGGGTGGAAGTATAGCTATCTATCTAATGTACCTCTAGGCCCCAGCCTCTCATTTAAACAAAAATCATGTACAATGGAATCCCTACTTACACAGGGTGAGCACAAGTGGGGATTCCCCTGTTCCACCCCCTTTTGGTGATGAAAAAGGTGCACGCAAATGGCACACAAGCAAGTGAGGTGGTACCTGTACTTGAGCTGTGTAGGCACACTCAATAAGCCTAATTGGAAAAGAGAATGTTGCACAGAATAGATTTTTAAGAAAGCAGGAATGTCATGGTGTCTCAGTTCTGGTGGTTATTGATCCATCCCACTTTCAGCATTTTTTCTTGCAGCTAAAACTGTAAATACATGTAAAAAGCTATGAATGCACTATATCAAGCTATGGTTTAGTGTTTGATTTTGTTGCCTGAAATGCAGTGTGAAAAAACAGTGGCAATGTGACTAGCAAAAAAAAAATGTTAAAATACTAATACCCTTTGTATAATGTAATTATGATATGAAAAGGCCTTTTTCTTGATTAAAGTTTCTTTTAAAAATAATACTTCTCTGTTGCCATTTTTCAATCACTGATGTCATCAGCGCAGCAACCAAAATTTATGAGCACCAAAATTAGTTTTTTCCATGATCCCACCACTATGTCCAGAGCGAAAGGGACAGTGTCTTCTGTAATTATGCTGAGCTTGAGTTCCAACATAGGTGTGTTAAGTGAGGTCCTTCCCTCCTCAAAAGCTCAGAAAAGGAATAGGAACTTATACCCAATGCATTAAGGGCACTTATGGATGGCTGATAGTTTTGGGTGGGATTCAATCAGATACTTAGCAGATTCGGGACATGCAATTAAAAATCATTTAGAGGTCTTGGGCAACAAGTGCGCTTCCCCAAATGATTGTAGTTTTTATCTATTTCATTAAATTTATATATTGCTTAACTGTAGTAAAAAAAGAAACAAACCTCCTAGTGGTTTACTTTTTGTGGTAAGTGAAGTATGGCATCATCATCATAATTTATTATTTATACCCCGCCCATCTGGCTGGGTTTCCCCAGCCACTCTGGGCTGCTTTCACTGAATATTAAAAACAATACAGCATCAGACATTAAAAACTTCCCTAAACAGTTGTCTTTAAAAAGTAAAATAGTTGTTGATTGCCTTGACATCTGCTGGGAGGGCGTTCCACAGGGCAGGCGCCACTACCGAGAAGGCCCTCTGCCTGGTTCCCTGTAACCTCGCAGCGAGGAAACTGCCAGAAGGCCCTCGGCGCTGGCCCTCAATGTCAGGGCTGGATGATGGGGGTGGAGACGCTCCTCCAGGTATACAGGACCGAAGCCGTTCAGGGCTTTAAAGGTCAGCACCAACACTTTGAATTGTGCTCGGAAACGTACTGGGAGCCAATGAAGATCTTTCAGGACCGGTGTTATATGGTCTTGGTGGTTGCTCCCAGTCACCAGTCTAGCTGCCACATTCTGGATTAATTGCAGTTTCTGAGTCACCTTCAAAGGTAGCCCCACGCAGAGTGCATTGCAGTAGTCCAAGCGGGAGCTAACTAGAGCATGCACCACTCTGGCAAGACAGTCTGCAGGCAGGTAGGGTCTCAGCCTGCGTTCCAGATGGAGCTGGTAAACAGCTGCCCTGGCCAAAGAATTAACCTGTATCTCCATGGACAGCTGTGAGTCCAAAATGACTCCCAGGCTGCGCACCTGGTCCTTCAGGGGCACAGTTACCCCATTCAGGATAATGCTTCATTTGTTGCCTTCTTCCTTTTCAGCCAGGTAGTCCCTGTCTCTCCACCTTCATTCACCTTGTCCTTGCTCTCTCCAGAGATTTTCCAAGCTCACAGCACTTTTGCAACTATAGAACATATAGGCAAGTGGAGGTGGGGATCAAGTGAGGGAATGGGTGGCCAAGGAAGAAGTAGGAGGTGGCAAGGTGGAAGAGGAAGCTATTGCCCCACTGCTGCTTTACACATCAGCAGCGGCAGGGCAGCAGCTTGCTGCTCTCCAGGCAGCTTTGAATAGGTTTGGTGCTCTCATACATAGTATATGAAAGCAGCATGCCTATTCACCTATTCTGCATTTTTTTAAAAAAACAGTGAACAAAGAATGACAATTCAAAAGTGGCTAGCAGATCAATCAAACCATGGCTACTCAGAAGTAAGTTCCACTGAGTTCAATGGGGCTTACTCCAAGGTTAGTGGGTATATGGTTGCAGCATAGAAATGGTTAGGAATGTGCTGTCGGTGACTTAAGTAGCTCGCGTGGAAGCACCTGCAGTCACTGCTGCTTGGTTATCAACAAATGCAGACCTTTCATTTTTTTTGTTTAATTTATCCCACAAAACATGTGGAAGCCTAAATTATACTTGCTGGAGTGGGGAGGATGTTCCAAAAAGATGCCCTAGTAGCAGTTTACTGTGCTGCATCTGTGGAAATTTCAGGAAGTGAAAGCCAAACCTATCAGCAGAAAAAGTTAGACATACCTCGCTTAAACCAAACCTAGGGAGTTATCTGTTGGCCTAATGGACTGAAAAGAATGATGACATTGCTGTGCACAATTGTGGGACACAAGCAAGACCTGCTTCATTGGCTTTCAGACTATTAAGAATATGCTCTTTGGGGTAAAAGTGATCACTGTAAGATATTCAAGGCAGCAGGCAATCAATGCAGCAAAAGTCAGACATTCACAGGTTATGGGTGTCTTAGAAGTGAATTGAATACCACATGCATTGTATGCTAATATGGCCAGTATGCCCACTGGTGATGGTTGCAAGAACTGTAGACTATGGGAGTACTATTCAGCTCATTCCTCAGACTGGAGAAGCCCAGGTTTCTTTTCTTTCATAAAGAAAAGTACATATTTCTGGAATGTTGGGCTTTTGATTTCCTTTTATGAGAAACTAAAATGTGAGGCATGTTGGCAGCAAAAGGGCTATGTCAACGCCGATGCACTCTGCAAAGAGAAAGAGAAACCAGAGTGCACTGATATTTAAAGACTATGGTCCCACCCACCCAATTTGCAACATACAATTTGCCCCAGCAACCCCGGTTATCCAATTGCAATGCCAGGCAACAACTATTAACCTGCCTGGCAACCAGAGGCCTGGCCCGGCGGCCCACACCGCAACACGTGCTCTCATTTATTGGAGAACACACTATGTCAATGCCCCACCCGTCAGCCAAATGATTGTTGAATTTCTGGCTCCCTGAGGTATGAGTGCTGCTTTCTGCACTGTGCAGCATTAGTGTATAGTTAAAGGGAGAGGAGAAAGTTATCTACCACCTCACTTGCAGAATTAGATAATGAAGGAATGCTTCTGAGAGGTCATCTGGAAACTTCCCATAGAACTTTGCCTGGCTCCATCTTTTTGGTGCCAGATGAAGACCTTTTTATTCACCCTTTAAATAACTCATGTTGCAACTCCGGTAATATAGAATTGTAGAGTTGGAAGGGACCCTGAAGATCATCTAATCCAACCCCCTGGAATGCAAGAATATGCAGCTGTCTCATGAGAATCAAACCTGCAACCTTGGCATTCTCAGCACCATG
This sequence comes from Podarcis raffonei, assembly GCF_027172205.1. Classification (NCBI taxonomy): domain Eukaryota; kingdom Metazoa; phylum Chordata; class Lepidosauria; order Squamata; family Lacertidae; genus Podarcis; species Podarcis raffonei. Next base: position 49,517,687 of record NC_070608.1, on the reverse strand, counting down.
CTCTAACCAACTGAGCTCTAGCTGGTGGCAACCACTTTGGGCAGGGGTAGGGGGGTTTGGCAAGCAAAGCAAGCAGAGATAGCAGCCCTAGTTTATCCATAAAAAGCTAGCCACTGATTATAGAATTGGCTCATATGAACTAAGATCCCCCATCAGTTGCCTAATTCACCCACAGGACTTTGCTGCAATGAAATATAAGAAATGTTATTATTCTTCGTTGCATTTCTTCATCAAGGTCTCTTGAGCCAACGCCTACACTCAAAGCACGCAAGTAACATAACTACACAGAAAACCAGGATGGGAATTGAAGCAATATGATCTGTGCTGTAGGAGCAGCACATCCTGCTATATCTTTTATGCCACTGGGAAAAACCTCTCTACTTGGTGACATTCACACCAGATGTGATAAAATGACCTATTCCCCCAAAGAATCCTGGGAACTGTAGTTTGTTAAGGGTGTTGAGAGTTGTTAGGAGATTCCCTTCCCAAAGGTACAATTCCCTGAGTGTGACTTAACAGTCAATCCCTTTCCCCAGCACACTCTGGAATTGTAGGTCTGGGAGGGGAATAGGGATCTCCTAACAACTCCCAGCATCCTTAACAAACAGCAGCTCCCAATGTTTTTTATCAAAGCTATGATTCTACAAATGGTATAATAATGCTTTAAATGTCTGGTGCAAATGTGACCTTAGTTATAATTAACAATGGTACTTTACTTTTTGGGAGTTTAGAACAAGGGCAAGTGGAAAACGTGCATTTTTAAGAAGTCGGCTGTGTCAAACTGTGATGTTAGGAATGCTTGCTGCTGCTAAAATAGAAAAGCTATTGAATTGAAACACCTGGGGTGCTGTTTTCCTGTGTCCTGACCAGAATGGGCTTTCTGCTCCCAGCTCAATTAATTTAGACACTGCTATAAACCACTCAAAGGATCTGGTGAGCCTCCAGACGCCAATGAAAGACTGAAAGCTGTTAACATTTTGTCCATTACAGTTAAAATCCAGCTTTACTGCTTCAAGTGAGAACAGAACCCCAAATTCCTCCTGCTTCCTGACAATTTATAATGTTGTGGATGTATTTCCTTCTTCTGTCAACATTTGAAATCATGGGAAACTACTCAACTGTTGTCATTTACTGCATGAAATCTTAACTGCTCTGATGAAACGTTAACATGGCTGTTGGCATATGTGGATGTGGATCCGAGTGAAGCAGGGGCTGTTGATTTTTCCCTAAATAAAAAGTAGCTACTTATGCTTGAAAGGTTGGGGACAAGAAAATGAGGAAAAAATCTTGTCCCTTAAGGGAGATTCTCACCATCCCTTCCTTTTCTAATGTTCAGCCTTTGCTTAAAGGTAAAGGGACCCCTGACCATTAGGTCCAGTCGTGGCTGACTCTGGGGTTGCGGTGCTCATCTCGCTTTATTGGCCAAGGGAGCCAGCGTACAGCTTCTGGGTCATGTGGCCAGCATGACTAAGCCGCTTCTGGGGAACCAGAGCAGCGCACGGAAACGCTGTTTACCTTCCCGCCATAGTGGTACCTGTTTATCTGCTTGCACTTTGACGTGGTTTCGAACTGCTAGGTTGGCAGCAGCAAGGACCAAGCAATGGGAGCTCACCCCGTCGTGGGGATTCGAACCGCTGACCTTCTGATCAGCAAGCCCTAGGCTCTGTGGTTTAACCCACAGCGCCACCCGCGTCCCTTTGCTTATATAGCCAAAATAGCAATAGCCATGCAAAAGAGGGACGTGCCACCAGACTCTGGGACCCCAATGCTTGCATAAATACAAAAGACAGCAACACAACACCCTAATGAATGAGTGATCCCCAAAAATCAGCCCAATGACCACACTCAGTGACCACAGGATGACTTGTCAGGAGAGGTAAACTGGATGGAGTAGCACTGAGGTGGCCATGGCTGGCTGGAACAGTACAAACTTTTTGTTGCAGGTCCTAATTGCCTCTTATTAATAACCGTAACCAAATCAATATATCAGACAGCATTAATGGGCCCTCTGGAGATTACAGAGCTATTTAAAAACTTCAGCCAGGACTTGTTCTCCAACAACAGTATGATGTCTGCTCTGAGAACAGAGCTTCAGTATGCAGACACATCAGCCAAAACAGCAGATGACTCTGAGCATCTGCATTTGCCATCTCCATTGCTCTATAAAAAGGAGTAGATAGAAAAGCATATGTTAAGTATAAATTGGCTAGAGGCACAATTGTAAAGTAGCCAGCAGCCAGACAGACTGCAGGTGCTAGGCATATGAAATGAATTTACTCATCAGTGAGTGTGGTATGCATAATTATTTCATTATATATTTTCAACGCAACGTTCATAGCTCACGTTTGACTTGCACTGTCTTCAGGACCATGTCTCCTTTCAGAAAAGGGAAATGCAGTGGTACCTTGGGTTACATACACTTCAGGTTACATATGCTTCAGGTTACAGATTCCGCTAACCCAGAAATAGTACCTCGGGTTAAGAACTTTGCTTCAGGATGAGAACAGAAATCGTGCTCTGGCGGCGCGGCAGCAGCAGGAGGCCCCATTAGCTAAAGTGGTGCTTCAGGTTAAGAACAGTTTCAGGTTAAGAACGGACCTCCGGAACGAATTAAGTACTTAACCCGAGGTACCACTGTATCTGTGATAGGATGCTGCCACTGCCATCATCACTCTAGAGGAAATAAACAAACCATAGCTCCCAGATCATATAGGAGTTGCAAGCGTGGTTCTGCGTGAGATAACCATAGATACGGTTGCAAAATGTAACCAGTGCTTGGTCAAAAGGCAACACCAGATTCAAGGAGTAGATGTCTCTCAGAAACAGGACCAGCTTCAGACTAGTGAGGGGCAGGCAAAGCAACCACCATTGGCATACTCTGCACCACCCCTGCAAGTCTACCAGTGGTAAACAGCAACACCATGATCTAAGTCAAGCCACCTGCCATTCTCACATTCCTACAATGACTTACTGGAGCATTATGGGAACAACCATATGGCAGGTCACTAATCTTCTGCTGCTGTTCCATAAATCTATGCCAGGGAAGATGGGTTGACAGGAGAGCCTGATTCACGTAGCAGTCTGTCTGCCCCAACTCCTGCCCCCACGGAGGCCCCTGCTTAACAGCGAATCTCAAGTTACATTGTCACTTCCCTAGTTTTATATTACAAAGCATATGTAAAACCAGAAATACTACTGTGATTACATTATATTGAGGACTTCATTTAAGGCAGGCATAGATAAACTCCAGCCCTCCAGATGTTTGGGACTACAATTCCCATCATCCCTGACCACTGGTCCTGTTAGCTAGGGATGATGGGAAGCGTAGTCTCAAACATCTGGGGGGGGCAGAGTTTGCCTAGGCCTGATTTAAGGGAATAGTTAATCCTGAGTCTAAGGCAAGGATGGTGACTCTGTGGCCCTCCAAATATCTCAAATTGGTGACTCTCAGAGCTTTCCAACTCTCAGCTGACTGAACTCTCAGGCAGCATGACCAGACATCAGGGATGAGAGAACTTGTAGACCAGCCACAACTGGAGAGCCACAGCTACTTCACACCTGAAATAGGGGAACCCCTCCTCTTTGCCTTCTCCCATTGTTAAAACCTCACACATTATGGCAACAGGGCTTGTGACTATGGTCCAATCTGATCAATGATTTCTTAATGTTCTGAAATAGTTTTAGGCTCATTGATGCCTAAATGTACACTGCTATGGGTCTCCCTCATATCTGATTTCAATAATCTTATCAGCAATCATACCCACATGCCCCCTAATTCCTTACAGAATGAAGTGTGACTAACTGTGCATCACAGCATCCAGACTATTGTCAACAAGAGTGTCTTGTGGGGCCTTAACAACTAACAGACTTGTTTATAGCTTAACCTTTTGTGGACAAGAGCTCACTTGTTCTATAAATGAAACCAACTCTAGTCCCGGGACGCTTATGCCACAATAAATTGGTTAACTTAGACTAATTTTGCATAGGATTGGCTGCTACTTTGAATTCAGTGTGCCCTACTTTCAAGTAAAGCTTCACAGGATTGGGTTCTTACTCTGCAATACCATTCTGCCCTTTCCCACTGGTTCTTAACATAGCCTCTTGGAGAAAATATCAAGTGCCAGGATTGCTGAATGGTAAAATTAAAATTTGCTTGCTATGAAAATCAACATCTTTTCACTCTGCACAGCAGCATAGGAAAGCTACTATGTCTTATTTTCAAGAAAGAAGAATGTGTACATGGGGGGAGGAGGAAGAATCTACGATCCCTGAGCAGCCAAAATTTAGAAGGCCCATAGAGAATAAGTAGTCAGCACCTTGATGAGTTAAGGTATATTGCATAGCAACAAAACAGAAAAATTGGAAATGGTTAGACACCCACTGTGGTGCTCCTCCTGACCCAAGGATGAATAGCGATTCCGAGCAGTTAAAAATCTTTGTGAAAGAACAAAAGCCAGCAAAAGGCTAAACCCATGAGCTTTGACTCCTAGACCTTTGTTCTAATGGATCTAGTAATCTACTCCTGGTTTGTTTGGTTTTTTTGCCAAAATCTTACTAAAGTTTTGGCAGCTTTTACAAACTTCTCTATACAATTTGATGAGTCTGAGAATCCAACATGAAACTTGGTGTATTGTTCTGGCTCAAAATGCATCTGTCTCTGATTCTGTGTGTGTACATTACATGTGAACCTGAACAGAGATTAGAGTACTTACAGAATTGGAGGTGAGTGAACGCAAGTTTGTCCAGATTGCCTGGCAGTAAATTCAGCTCTTGGCTTAAAGAAAGCAATCCTTCTTTGCAGGAGATGTTAAAGTCAGTTGAATAGTTCAAGATAAATGTACTGTCTATATTTAGTTGGGAGAGAGATTCACAATGTGTCTCTCATAAAAATCACAATACAAACCACAAAGGGGTGTTGCCATGATGCCTGTAACTCCCTAAGGAAGTGTCCGCTTTCCTACTGTTCTTGATCTAGGTAGCTTTCTATCAACAGCCCTCTCTTTCTAGTTTTTAGGAACAGGCCTCAGACTACCATAAAAACAAGTATAGTCCAATGGTAAGCTTCCTTCTGCACAGTCAATAAATAGGCGACACAAAAATCAAACACAGGTTCAGATCTTCTAACTATTTTGTAGTAATTGTGTATCCCATGAAGTGCGTCCATTCAGGCAAACTGGTAAACCATGGTTTAGATACCATTAGCAAGTCCTAATCCTGGTTTAGCATCAAACCACAGTCTGCAAACCCTTCTAGCCAAAACCACAAACTATAGTTTGTGCAAACCAAAGTTTGTCCACAAACCAGGCTCAAATAACAGTTTGTAATCTTGGTTTGCCACTAACTCAGAATCATAAGTTTCTACTTATCATGCACAGGGCACAAGTAAGGGAAGAGAGGAGTATACAATGGAACTCCCTCCCCCTGGAGGCATAGAGAGCGTCTACAAATTCTACCATGGGGGGTGGCGGGGGGGGCAAGCTTACCTAGCTTGTGCATAAATCAGGCACTAACTAATCTTGTTTACTTGGTGCAAATCCCAAACTAAAACTAATTTTGATTAGCCCAGACTTTTTTTGCTTGACCAAAACCTGTATTGTGAGTCTTTCATTAAAGAAGACAAAAAAATATTGACTTTAGGTCAGAAGGGTGCCTAGAGGTCACAGGCCATGAATATCCAATATAACTAAAGGGATATAAATAAAGGGATACAAAGTAAAGGGATATAAATACATCCTTCTGGAGCATAGTCACACTTTTCCAGTATTGAAGGCCAAGCCAGAAAGGCAATAAGAGTTAAAAGCCCAAATGTTTGCTAACAAATTATCTACTCCCCAAAGGTGGGGAGCTATGGTATTGCAGGAAACCCCCATGAATTTTATTTACTTTAAAGTTAAACAAATGTTTTCTGTAGTATGAGGACAGCAGCCAAAGCAGTGTACAACACAATAAAAAGAGTGTTAGGAAAAACACATCTCAGCAATAAAAAAACACTTGAACAACATACATTAAAACTTGTCAGCCAGCGTGGGAGACAGTTGTTTCACCAAATAAAAGGGCTTTTTTTGGATTCAATGGCAATCACAACACAAATGGAAGGAGGTTTAGTGCTTCTATTAAATAGTATAGAAAACTGTACAGCATTTAAGCAAAATCACACAGCATGAGGAAGATAGTAAGAATAAGATAATGTACCTCCCCGTTCTGTTTTTGAGAGCGTCGGGAATCAACGGAAAGATTCCAGCTGGCCAGTACAGTCAGGACGCCCACTGAAGCTCAGGGGTCAGGCCCCATGTGAGAGATGCATACGCTCCAGCCCCCTGCTGGCCTCTTGCTGGCTGACCTATTATGTCAATCCCTCCCACCTGCTAAGCTAGGTCAATCTACTGAGGCAGCATAATTAATTAGTAGTCCTGCAGCTGCACTGCTGCCTACAGGCACTCAGCCTACAGCTGGCCCACAAATGAATCTTCCACCAACCTGCTGCTCCATATCCCTGGAGCCCACACAGTAAATAAAACCAAAAAACCTTGCCAAGGTACCAATAAGGGAGGAAGAATCATTCAAACCAGTATCTATTTCCTCAGGATACAAAAGTCTTCTTGCCTAGGTTTTATCTGCAACGGTGAAGCAAGTTCCAGATGAGCCGTGGCCAGATTTAATCTATCTGTCTCGCTTCCACAATAGCCTACAAAGAGCCAACCTAGTACTACTAGGAGCAGAGTTAACAAGCGGTCATGACTCTGCTATCCATAAATTCATGAACCAATCCCTCACAAATTGCAAGACTGGAAAGCACTGAATTTGGCCTTCTTATCCGTTTGAAATTGCAGAACTTTTAATAGCTGCAGATATCAAACTTTCATGTTTTAGTCTTTGACAAGCCAACATTTCTCACAGCAGCTTGACTCCTAACCAGCCCTTTTTACTGCAGAGCCAAGCCAGGCCAAGGTTAGTGAGGAATGGAGAGAGCTTAAGCATGAACCTGTGTTAGGATGACACACTAAGATTGGCTTAGCTCAGCGCAGTGAGGCAATAAAAAAGACAAGGGAGGGGCAAAATGGCCATGAATTCCTCTCTAGGTAAGCCATAGTTTGGGCTTACCATGAAATACAAACCAGGCTACATATATCTTGCTACATATTAGAGTTTAGGTTTCCAAGTTTCATATTCTGAAGTCATCAATCCCCAATCACAAATTGCTTGGGGATGCAATTAGTCATCTTACACTCTGTTCTCTACAAACACATTGTTCATGTTACTACTGCTTCTCTTCTGCTCCCCAGCAGAGGCAACACAATTCTTCATATCTATTTTTATTTAGTCTCTGATTTAATACCTCTCCTTTCTATATTGGCCTATACTGAAGGCAACTGACTATGATAAAAATAATACAGTAAAGATAAAGCAAAACAAATCAGCAGCAGTAGCAGGATAGACTTCAAAATGTATGCTGAAACAAAACAGGATTGTGACTTATATATGGCTCATTCAAATGCACACCCCTAGCACTTAGGGTGGGAACATACCTTGCTATAACACCATCTGCTTATGCCAAAACATAGACAAGCCACTAATATTTTATGTGATGGTGCAAGTCTCTTTGTAATACCAATACAGGATGACATGCGTGTTCAATGTCCCACTTAAAAACTTCAAATCAGCAGGATGAGATTCTTTCAATGAAGGAAGGTAAGTGTTCTTGTGGTAAAGGCTTGGCATCAAACACTCACACAGGGCTCTGCAAGGAACAGGTTAGACGGGCTCCTACCCAATTTGCAATTTCAAAACAGATGTGACAGGGAAAGCAGAGGGAGGAAGGGGTGGAATGTGCAATTATTTCAGTTAATCATACTTGAACTTACATTACAGTAGGATATTTGGACTAGGGGGTCATTCCCAAGGTTTCACAGAGAAACCCCCTCTAGCAGGGAGGGTTAATATATTTACTATCAAAAGCTTATAAACATGCTGTGCTGCTCTTGCACACAGGCTTGAGGAATTCACAATCAAAGGGCACGTGGAGGTTAACCGCTCTCTCGCAACCTCTAATAAAATGTGTCGTGAGCTCCAGCACAGAGAGCAAGTCACCATAATTCTTTCTTCGGAGCTGTTCCATTTGGAAGCAGTTGCTTGGAGAGGACCAGGGCCAGAGGGGAAAAAACTGGAGTGAGTCAGTAAACCGTTAAGGCACTTGGCATATCCATGAGCTGTGAAGCTCAGTAGGTGTTTTAAGCTGACAAATTTTCTCATACAGGCTCCTAAGGCTTAATGCACGTTTTAAGCACTCATGGCTTTGCCACTTCATTTATGGCTAAAATACATGTGATGTGGAAGATCTGTGATTGGGATCTTTCACTTTAATAATAATGAAAAGTTAAACAGGCACCATAAGGAAAGACCAGGATCCCCTGCAACATTTTCCCAGTTTGAAGCTGCCCCTAAGCTGTTTGCACAAGCAAAAGTAAAAACTAAAAGTATCCGCATGGATAACTATTTTGTTCCATGTTTCATACTGTGTGGGGTTCAAGGCGATTTCAAAGTGTGCCTACCTCTGGCCACCCATAATTGTCATAACTCTGAGCAAAGAAGTCAACCTTGTCTCTCAAAAAACATGTAGTGCACAGTGCCCAATATTTCTTCATGCTACATACCCAAATCTGTGAGGTGCAAGTCATTGGCCAAGGTGTTGAATACCTTATTCATGTCACATCTGATGACGCCACCGTCAATGCTGAGCTTTCCTTTGAAGACTTTGACAGGCAATTCATGTACCTCCACTTTCAAGAGCCTCCAAGCTGCAAATGTCCTTGTTTTCTCCTGCTCCAGAGGGTATGATCTGAACCAATGGCTTCAAGATACAAGGAGATTCTGACTAAACATCAGGAAGAACTTTATGATGGTAAGAACTGTTTTGACAGTAGAACCTTGGAAGGTAGTGAACTCTCCTTCCTTGGAGGTTTTTAAGAAGAGGTTGAATGGCCATCTGTCACGGATGCTTTAGTCGAGATTCCTGCACTGTAGAGGGTTGCACTTAGATGACTCTATGAAAGTGGACTATGACTTTTATCGAGGAACTCATACCTAGCTACTTCAAGAATCTCAATACTGACTCAGCCTCAGGTCACTTTGAAACTCAGGAAAAACACACTTGATCTATGCCTAGGGATTGTCTCAACTAACCATTTCATTCTTTGTAACCATTTTGGCAATTCAAGCTGCATGGCTATTTTATTCTCTGATGTGATGTTGGTGCTGTATAATACACACATTTATTTGGAGTTTGAATGGAGACTGATCTTCTGCTAATTGAAGTGCAATGCAACATCCCAGTGGGACATCTCCATGGCAACATGTGTTTATATACATGCCATCATGTAACCTATGAACATATATAGGATAAGTTGCAGGTGAAAGGGTAGTTCTGCATTGCTGCAATCTGTTAGAAGCAGATATTGAGGATCTTTTGATCCAAAGGCAAGGTATAAATCTTGATTTAAGATAGTTTTTCATGTTCACTGCATTCACAGAGAAGGGTAGAGTAAAAACAACACACTTTTGTCTAAACCACAGCACCATCTTGTGGCAATAATTATACTATACTGCAAATCTAAATCCATAAACTGCCGAACAGAAGCCCCAAATGGGACATTTTCTTCTGAAAGCACCACAGGTCAACTCAGTTATTAGAATAAACAAACGCACACCAAAGCATTCTTAAAGTCAATTGGTCATACCCAAGAGCCAGCACAATTTTGTGTAGCCTATTACGAAGTGTTCATTCTAGGTCATTCATTTTATAGTTTGTATGTGACCTTCCATATACAGAAGCAACAAACTTCTCATTATTTACAAGACCCCTTAAAAGAGAAACAGTTGAGAAATGCCTGATCTAGCTAGTGACTGCCAATATTCAAATTACTTCTCACTTGGAAGATTTAAAGATTATACCGTAAAATCATTTGAGAAATTCTAGTGACAGGATTAACAGATACTGTAAACAGCGTAAGTAACTTCTGTTCAATGAGTAACACTAGTTTTTCACCTCAACTACTGAGGTTTGATATTTTCAGTTCCATTGGATCAAACTGATCGCAATCATCATAAAAGCACACACAGAAACTTCTTGTTTTAAGATTTTTTTTACAGCTGAATTACAGAGCCTCTTCTCAGGGAGGCTGGATCTTGTAGAGAATTACAACATTTTTAATACTCTACTGCATCCCACAGAAAGGCCAGGCAGAATTACAATTAAAGTACAGGTTTCACATTGCATAAAACACAGTTTACACAACATCCGGGTGTACAAATGAGCAGTATTCAATAATTTATAGTTATTTACTTTCATAGTATTGGACTACATTTTAGCATCTTCATGCAAACCAACACATGCTTTGGCTCTTGAAAAGTTGGCATTATTCCTCAAAACCTTCCTCCTTGCTGCATTTTTTCTCTTAGTCAGAGGAAGTGTGTACAGTGCTTTGGGAAACAAACACTAAAACACATATTATCAGAAAGTGCTGATTACTGTTTAACATTTAATAAAGATGCTAGGGTTTCCATTGCATTTTTGCCAGCTAAAATAAAGGTCATTAGGTCAAAAAATATAGACATTACGCATTTTAAGTTACACTCAACTTCACAAATTTCAATTCTGAAAGTGTCATTGCAATCCTTTGTAAAAATGTTGTTTCATTGCACACAAATTCAGTTTTATATCCCTGAAGATTTCCATGTACCATGAAAATAGGAAGTGGGCCTAGTTCAAAACTGTTATACTCACTGGGTTACAAACATCTCTCCATAAACGTCTGAATGTGTGATTTAAGAATTTACTCTCTCTCCCCCACACACACACCTCAAAAAACAGCAGTGTTTTACAGTCATGTTCCTTTCCTCGCACAATACATAATAGTGCAAGTCTATACTTGACAAAAATTGAATTACCCATGAAAGTAAACATTACCCTATGGCAAGGGATGCGATTAACAGGGAATTGTGTTCATGGTGTTGAATCAACACAGCTGAAAGCTACTAGGAATGTTATTGAACACATTTCAAGATCCTTCTCCTGTGGCATATTATTTCTCCCTGGAAAATCTGCAAGTTCATAATGTTAGATATTCTCTGAATATGAAAAGCATATCATTTGCATACCAATGAGTGTGGGGTCCTTTTTTGCCCAGAAATGCTGAAGATTCCATAGCTAAAGTATGTGATATTCAAAAGAAAACAAGGTTTCTTTTCCAGTTTATCTATAGAGGTGTTTTGTTACTCAGAAAATTAGTTTTCACTATTTATGCTTCTAAAGAACTGATTATGCCTTCCCGACACTGGCCCATAAATCTTCTATATACATTATGCATATATTATGTTTCAGAAAATATTATGGTCATATGGGAAAAGGGATAGCCAACATAGTTTAAGGTGTTCCACACTGTTTAGTGAGTATTGTTCAAAAAAATTGCTTAACACTCCTTTGCCTGAACTCCAACCTTGCCCAGGAGCATGAAGCAATAGGCCCTGAAACTAGACATCTAGAAAGAATTATCGGAAGGTAAATGCCATCATCCAAACCCACTTCCCCTTTTGAAGGGAAGACTGTAATACTCAAAATTCTTTATTAAAGCAGATGCACTGCAAAGATGTAGGACTGTAACTCAAGAAAACTTTGAGATGTACAACCATGCTTTCCGTACAAGTTTCCCAGAAGCAGACAAATATTTATATTTCCAATTTACTGATTGCAATGAAGTGATGGTAATTCGGCAGCTTCCAGAATTGCTCATTGCCAGAAACAGCTAGGTTGATATTTAAGAGTAGAGTTGTACTGGAATTACAGCAGTCCACTTGCATAATCATCATCTTCCTCATTTCCACGGGAACCTCCTTCACCTGGTTCACCCACTTTGCCCTGTGGAGTAACTGGGGATTTCTTCTTCACACCTCCTCCTGGGACAGCCAATGAGAGGCCAAGCTTGGCATACTGGCAGAGGGCAAGAACAAGATGTTGAGCACACATGCCCTGTTTAACTTACTCTGCTGCAATCAATATGAGTATTTGCATAAAGTAACAGAATGGTTAATTAGAAAATGCCAGCACCCCACTAATACAACTCTAAGGGAAATTAACAGAATACAAAGCAGTGGACACATTCAACTGTGTCCCAGGGCAGCGTGATTATTTCTCACTATTTTATCTCAAATTTTTAATCTACAAAGCCATTAACAATTGCAATAATAAAATCATAAGACATTAAGTCATTAAAAACACAAGCAATGTATAGGAAGGCCCATCTCTGCATTCTGAAATCAGTATTTAGAAACCTATGTTACAGCCAATCTTTTTCTAGAAGGAAAAGGCCCTCTGAAAAAAAAGTTGTACGACCAAGGTGACAAGATACTACCCACAGCCCATTCAGACTTTAGCTTTGGAAGTGACTTGAATACTCGTGTATCACAGGAAATGCCACATTCATGCATAGCATTGCAACTTACTATTTCTCAGTACAAAACACCCTGTGGATCAAAATAATCAGTTAATATATTCCGCTTAAGAAAATAAACTGAGACACCAACTTACATCATTGTCCATGTATTTAAACAGTGGTGAATTGCAAACATCTGATACTTGGTCCTGGTCTTGCTGATCATACCCCTCTAGGAGCTGCTCCAATGCGGCACAGTCTTCACTTTCACTGAAGCCTGGTATGCTGAAGCAATTGCAGTATTATTTAAATTACTCCACTCAAAGTAAAGAAACTAAATTTCCATATAAGGTACAAACAAGAAAATGGAAGACGCGAGAATCAGGGCCTGAGAAGTACCTAAACGACCACTTCCTACAATATGACCCTGCCTAGATTCTGCATTCTTAATCAGAAGCCCTACCCTGGTTTCCTGCACCATCTGAAGTTAGATGGGAAGTGACCAGGAAGACAACCTTTTAGGTGGTGGCACCGTATCTTGGAGATGTTCTCCCTAAGGAGATTTGCTTAGTGCCAACTGTACCATTTGTAGACCCAGATATACCAGCATGCATTGACCGATTTTAACACTGCTTTTATCTGATCGTTCTGCGCAAGTTTTAATTATGATTAAACCACTGGGATCTTGGGAATTAGAGTATAGTGTCATCTGTATGGTGCACACAGCTTTATCTCTCCATTCCCATCTGAATCAGGAGAGGCTATGGAGGTACACTGAAGCAGAGAAGGCGTGGATGGGGGCTAATAAACTGAGGCTCAATTCTAGTAAGACGGAAATGCTGTAGGTGGGCAGGTTCCCATATCTAAGAACTAGGTGTTCCACCTGTAATGGCAGGAGTTGATCTCAAGTGGTTCCTGTGGCTAGGAGTGCTTAGGCCTTGTGTAGGCCAGCGATGGCTGTTCCTGGAACAGAATAGCTTGGCCCCACTTAGACTAACGTAATGGGTTCTATGTAGGGATGCTCTTGAAGTGGTCCAGCTAATGCAGAATGAAGCTGCTAGTTTAGTAAGTGGGGCAAGCCCAATGGAATCTTGTGTCACCTGGTTCTGAAAGCTCTGCTCTGGCTACCAGGCAGCTACCAGCCAAATTCAATGTGTTAGTATTATCATATAAAGTCTTAAATTGTTTGGGACCCAAATGCCTAAGAGTACCAAATGAATGAATGAATGAATGAATGAATGAATAAGCAACTTACTTTCTAAACCAACAAATGAGTTTTATAGGTGTAACAATTTGATATTAAGATGAGGAACAAATTTATTGTCACTCTTTTATAAGCAAGGAGCGTTTCTCAAAAAGATGGTGTGCCAACGAACCCTGCATTCAGCGCTTATGCCAGTAACAGAAATACAGAGCATAAGATAATGAAGAACACAACTATGCTTTTAAAAAATAAAAACAAATCAGGCAAACAGATGACTTACCTACAACTTTCCCTGACACATTTTTCTGCAGCAACATAGTCATTTCTGTGAAGGTGAACTAAGACCTGAGCAATAGTTTTCTAAAAGGGGGGGAAAATGACTGATTCACTCTCTAATAACAAAGCAGTATTAATTTCTCAGTTTAACAGATTCAATAGAAAAAATATAAATGTCAGCATCTCAATAAAAGAAAAACAGAGGTACTTTAAAGAATTAAGGGTGCTTTTTTTTTCTTTCAGAAAAATGACCAGATCTTTGGCAAAAGATGTTTGGCCTGCCATTTTCTGAGCCAAGATTTACAAGTTTAGCATTAAATAACTCTCCATAACTGTTTCAATTATAAAAAGACATAAAATAAATACACCTTTTGCTATTTAAGAGAACTTGGATCATTACAGATTATGTACTTTGGCCATTAGGCTACTTTGCCTCTTCTTCATCTTTTGAAGATGCTCCTCATACATTCAGCAGCAAGCATTGAACACAATGATCACATCGGTACATGGAAGATGCTCGTAGCTTAAAATAAACAGGGTCTCATGAAAGCTGAACCTGAAACCCTGATAGCACCTAACAAGAGACTCTGCTAGTCACAAACAAGTGAATTAAATAACCAAGGCATGGCACTAAAGTTATGCAGGGTAAAATAAGACTTACTCCACCCAATCCCTAGATATTCGGGATTTTCAAAGCTGTGTCAGATTTTACAATTATAACACTGCATAAAATATGGAGCAGGCCAATATTTTTTTAAAAAACAGCTTCCAGGTTTGATCGTTGTTTTTTTAAGTACATTAAAACAAAAAACAAAAACATGAACCAATTTTAACATTCCCAACTGTTTTAAGAGATTAGTGCGTGTATGATTTCTAGTGAGGAATACATCTAACGCTGTTCAATTGGATGTGAGCTTACAAATTAGAGTAATTCAAAAGAAAAGAGAGCACTTTTTCAGAAATAGATAAAGAGACCATCTGGTTTTATACCTTGTAACAAGTTGGATAGTTTTCAATATCTTTATAAAGACTCTTTTCCTTCTGAATAGATACTGCAGCCTCATCTAGTCTGAAAGACAATGAGAAGGATTGGTACATTTAAAGAAAGGAGCAGCAGGAATCAGGAGAGAAAATCACTCCTTAAGTGTCCATTTTCCAAAAAGGCAGCTCAACACCCAAGCAAGACATGAGCTCATGTGCAGTTACAGTGAGCCCATAGTGAACATAAAGCTGAAGGAACCACTTCCTTACAAAACACATGCTGGAGTGTAAGGAAATGGTGAAAAGCCAGGATAGATTTATACTACCTGCTATGCATCTGGATGACTTTGTCTAATACAGCCACATGAGCACTGGGATATGGAATGTATGGCTGACACCATTACAAGTGTACAGGAAGAAATGATTATGATCTGTATGTTTTAGTGATGGTAGCCCCAATTGAGTGCCAGTAACAATGAGAATGACCTTTATCTCCCAGAAGGGTAACAACAGGAGGATTCAAAGAAGGAACTTTTGGAAACTCAAGGCAGTAGAAACATAAGATGATTGGACCCCACTGAACTTGAAGCATGGGAAGCCCCAACAAAAATTTCGAATTTGGCAAAATATTTGGACTTTATGATGTGTATTTGTATAATTTGGAATATTTAATGTGATTTGATTAGATTGTTAAAATGGAAAACTTAATAAAAATTATTATAAAAACAAAAAGAGAATGACCTTTATCTCCCAAACCCGGACTAGTTTTGCTGCTGGGAAGATGGGATTCAATGGGCATATACAGCTCTAAAGAAAAGGCAGCAGAATCTTAGAATTGTAGAGTTGGAAGGGACCATGAGGGTCCTCTAGTCCAAGCTCCTGCAATGCAGGAATCTTTCTGCCCAACATGGGACTCAAACCCTCAATCTTGAGATTAAGACTCTCATGTTCTAGCAACTGAGCTAACTGAAACATTACTGAGATAGGGATAGCTTTGCCCATTTTCAATGTTTGTTGTATTTTTTTAAAAGAATGGTAAGTGGACACGAAAGGAATGAGTTTGTCTCCTTTGGCTTCAGTGACTTTGCAGTTACCAGCCAATAGATGCCCACAACATTTTAATTCTTAAATGAAATATCTGTTTCATTTGAAAGTCAGTTATAGTAGATGCCATTCTACAGGAATAATCTATCTCCCAAGAAGAAAATTTAAAAGTTTGCAAGCTAGGAAACTGCAATTCCCCCACCCCAACATGGATGAATGTCATCTAGATATCGTGCAAGAATTTAATGACCAACTGTGAATTTATGCAAAAGCTTCACCAGCTGGCAGTGCCATGAGAATGATTTCATTTTAAAAAAGGAATACAAAAGTTAGGATGCCCACCTGCGACCTCTGACTAAAAGCCTTGAAGCTTTTCCATACATTTCAACTGCTTGTCGTAAACGTTCTTCATTCTAGATAAGAAACCAAAATCATATGAGAACATTAATGATTTGTCAGGTAAAATTCTCTCCAGTTTTATTTGCCTTAATACACAGCTCTATCAGCTGGGTGACCCAAACCTCTCTGAGTAAGCTTAACTGGAACATGAAATTCCAGAAAAGTTGCAGCATTTAATGGAATAAATGCAGGCACTGCAAGGTAAACATTGCATTTTAAAAACTGTTTGTCGTGAGTTGAGAAAGTGAAGACAGATAGCTTGCCTGTTTACCTGCTTGCCAAGCTTGGCCCCAATTTTCTAGCCCCATTTAGGCTTTGTTATCTACTCTTATGGCATATATACTATACAAATCAAATGACATTTGCTGATGAAAGTAGTAAGACTCATGTAAAAAATAATTCAGCAACACCAGTTAGTCTACTCAGCAGTGCTGTCAGAAAGACCAGACAAGAAGACATTTAATAAGCACACCTGAAGTTTCACCCTTTTGCAATAGGACTTGACTGCTGTTCACCTTTTATATTTTATTCTCTGCCATTCTCAACACATTTCCTGGGGAACATACTATATTGGTTTCAGGCGACTTACTTCAAACACTGCTGCTGTCTGCTGATAAAGTTGTATAGCCTTGTCTGGATTTATATTTTCTATTACTCTGAAATAAAAAGTCAACATTATTATTTAGCTTGATGGCTTTTTTTTTAAAAGCAAACTAGATAAAGCAATCTTCTTTTCCAAAAAAGAAACCAATGCTTTGAGTTTGCAGACTTACTTCCCAGCCCGATCCAGGGCTATAGCTGCTGTGTCAGGTGTTCCATTCTCCAGGTACATCATGCTGGCTCTCTGAATCATTTCCACTGCATCATGATGTTGTTTCATCTCCTAAAGGAGAAAGAAAGAGATTCACGTTTGTCTGGAAAAACGGCAAATCAAGGTCTATCTAATACTTTCATTTAGTTTTATCACATCATTGCATATTTGAAACTATTAAAAGTTTTGTTAAACCCTTTGATAAAAATCAGTACAACAATCTTTAGTAGATGGAAACATTAAAAAGGGAAAGGAATTCCTGCAAGAATCGTATAATTTGCAAAGAGTGAATGACTAGGGGCAACTGCAAACACCCATTTATACAATTTTATTTCAACACTTTATGATTTAAATCTAAATGTATGTATTTCACGAAGATGCACTGCATTTGAGGCGATATGAAAACTTCCTATGTTGTTGATCTGTGATGGTTCAAGCATTGGCTATGCGTGTGAGAATCACCTGGAAAAGGTTTATTTAATGGGTTAGCTAAATGTCCTTCCCTCACTTTTATCCTAACCAAAAAGTGTAAATTTCTTCATGCTGAAAAGATACAGCTCTTAAATACAGATTAGCTGACTTCCACGTCAACAAAGGTTGAAATTCCTTACCAGGAACCACCTTCCTATTAAAATTACTTTGAAGTAAACAGGGCAATTGTTAAGATGTTAGGAGTCCTTGAATTTAAGACTATTAAGTAGTACTGATTGAGATCACAAGTACTGGCTTCGCTGATAAATGGATCATACAAGCAGCACAATTGAAACCTAAGAGCCAGCAGAATGAAATAGTTTGGATTTGGAGGACCTTGGGCTTGCTACCCTGGCTCAGTTGCACTGGTAGAAGTACCGAAAAAGGAGAGCCAGGTGCAGGGAAAGAAACTATCTAAACTTATTCCAAACCCCTTTTCAGCTTGGTCATGTGACCTAGCAACCCGGCAAAATCTACTCAAAATCTCCAAAAAAAAAAAACCCCCCACAAAAAACCCCAACAAGTTTATCAAACTACAGGATTAGCACTGCACAGGACAAGCACCCAATAATTAGTTGTAACCAAATCAAATATAGATGGTTTGACTGGAAATGGCCATACCTTTAACATCATGCCAACTTGTTCATAAGCTCTGAAACGCAAAGCAAAATTAAATCAGTGCTGAAAGTGAATGAATTTAAAGTGTATCATACCAAAGAATATAGGACAGACAATCCTAAGATGCAGGCATCTTGGAGCCTATTCACTCCGCTGCAATATGTAGAACAGAACCAGACATCCAAATTACATGCACTTTGATTTTTGCTCCATGACTTGGCTTGAAATGGGAATTCACAGCTCTCTCCATGAGGACACTGGCTGTCCATGGGGAAAAAAGCAAGTCCCTTTTTTTAAAAGAGTAAAATAAAAAGTAGGTGCATAACCGTACATCTCTTTTTACTACCTAATTCTGCAATATGTGAGAAAACTCACAAGTAAGGTGCCGTATATACTCCAGTATAAGCCGACCCTAATATAAGCCGAGGCACCTAATTTTAGCACAAAAAACTGGGAAAACTTATTGACTCAAGTATAAGCCGGTTCACCACACCACAAACCTGGTGGTGGCGGCAGCGGCGGAGGAAGAACAAGTAGCCCAAAAGGGGTGCTTTCAGGCTGCTTGTTCCTCCTCCACCACTGCTGACAGTGGCAAAGGCGGAGGAGGAGGAACCAGCAGCCCGAAAGGGCTCCTTTCGGGCCGCTTGTCCCTCTACCACTGCCTCTTCCGCTTGCAAGAGCAGGCATAGGAGCAGCGGTTGGGAGAGGCACAGCGCAGCGCAGCACCTCTCCCAACCACGGCTCCTGTGCCTGCCCTTGCAAAAGGCGGGTGGCAGCGGAGGGACCAGCGGCGAGAAAGGGCTTCTTTCGGGGCACTCCTCCCACTGCTGCTGCCTCACTCGAGTATAAGCCGAGGGCGGCTTTTTCAGCATAAAAAATGTGCTGAAAAAGTCGGCTTATACTCAAGTATATATGGTAATAAGGATTTGGGGGGAAAGTTTAAAAAACCCTGCGCTTTTGATTATTTGTTTTGTAACTGCTCCAGAAACAGGTTTTGCCTTGAATCTTAATTTTGTTTGCCCAGGCTTAGGCAGAGCAACTGCCGCACTGCTGAATGGGCTTTTGCTCTGGTGCAACTTTACACTGGCTTAACTTATTTCAGCTTCCTTTGTCCCAGCTTCCTGTGCACTGAATTGCTGAATTATATTTTGATGAGTGTCAACCTCAATTACATTTTCTATATACTGAAGAGCTCTCAACAAATTAAAACTGCATTCATACTTACTTTGCAGCATGGAAGAGACTGGAAGTAAATCATTTTGAGTCAAGGATACAAATTATACCATGTCTTCCTGAAATAAATACTATATTCAATCTTGAACCGTTTTTAAAGAGGGTATATACTTGAATGCTATTGGTACAAGTTAACATTCATATATGGACCAAATAATTCCACAAAGATAAGACAATCCAGATCATTCCAAAACTACTACTTTTGGTTGTGGAGCAACGGACCCTTCTGCATCGTGACAAGCAGCTTTTCTAGCTCAAACTTTTGATTGAAAAAGGCAAAAGATCCAATGGAGATGCAAAAGCTAGTGTCTCAAGAAGCACTTGTCAAGAGTCGTGGTCATGAGTCATGTGGTAAACAGAGAAACTTCTTGAACCCCCCCCCCAATATGATAGAAAACATTAAGTATTTCACTAAAAGTTTGGAATAAAAAAAAAGGAGTATCAGTCCAATAGTCATGTTTTCAAACCCTTAAGCAAAGCAAGAATTAATGAAAGGATACGCTTTATTGTTTTCCTGGCAGAGAGCTTCTTTATAATAGGCTTCTTTTGCCTGATCATATTGTTTGGCATTTTTAAAAGCAACAGCTGAAAAGAAATAGAAAAGAAACCATTAAAAATATATTATGTTCTGTGTTTGCATGTACATAGTAATATCCATTTACTGCACCTCAGAAATAATATTTAGAAGGGAACTTTTAAGAGACAATTTGGATTTTTACTTCAGCAAAGTGATTTCCCCCTAGATCCTGTCAAGTTTATTATCACATTCATTAATCAAATAATGCCATACATTTCTTGCAATTTTAAAGAAATGTGAATTACTTTTTATTATTTGTATTAATCTTGAATAATGATATGAATCTTAAAGAAAATCACATTTTAGCATCAAAGGCTTTCACAATGTTATGGCTACAATATTTATGCATGCATACTTGAAATTAAGCTTCATTTCACACTGCAGGGCTTACTTCCAAGTAAACAGGCATAGCATTAGGCTGCAAGAGACATACTTTGGCCTAAGAAGATTAGACAACACTCCAAGCTCTAGCAACTAGGAAATACTGTGCAACCTGACATCCATCAATAGTCTAAGGTAACCTCTGGTTTTCTTAATATAATGACCACTGGGGTTTTTTCCCTTGCCTGGGTCCCCCAGAAATGATGGCTCCCATGAATGCAGAAATATACTTTTCCTAGATATTCTGAAGTGTTTTGCTCCTGAAAAGCCTTTATAAATTAAACCAATCTATCATTTCAAACAACCCCCAGAATATATCACCTGTCTATTTTTACCCTATGTATTTATTCAGAAATGCAGCACAATGGCAGGTAGTCAGTTACCTACTGCTGCAAGAATACAGCACTGTGGGTTAGAGGAATTTCAACAAGTTAATCCACAAACTGCTTTAACTGCCAATAGAAGTTAGCTTTGCCAGGGAACATATGAAACATATTTAAGGTTGCAAAAACGAACTGCCAATGTTTTACAGAACATACCTGCTTTTGAATATTCAGTTGCTGCACTGTCATAGTCTGGCTTCCATTTTAATAATCCAGTTTTCAAACTGAAATGTAGAATAAACCAAGAAATTAATAACAATTCATTTTATTAAAAAAACCCTCTTTATTGTAAACTGCTTACTTTTCTTACAAATAGTAATAACAACAATGATATGCTACATCATTAAGGAATTTGACGCTGCAACTGTCGTACCAGTGATTGCCTACTGCCTAATAATTTCACTAGATGTGTCAAAATGGTGACCAGGTATCAGGTCTTACAGTCAAACCCTTTCAATTCTACAAAGAAAAAGAGATTTATCTGGTTCAAACATAGCTTGGTTGGGGGGGGGGGACATGGATGATCTTTGCAGCTTACTGGTGCCACAGCACAGGCCTCTAGTTTCAACCTCTGACATAGCATAACAGGATCTAGGAAGAGTGGTGATGACCTCTACCTAAGTACTGCAACCAGTACAGGTCGGGTGGCCCAGTGGCGCGACTTTGTATTAAGGTAGAGTCCACAGAGGTTGGGGTGGGGGAGAGAAAGGAAGTACGCAATACTTCAGGGCTTGAATATCCTGGGTCAAGCAAGCCCCATTAAGGGGACGACGCACTGATGACGAGGGTATGCCTGAGGGATGCAAAGTGTTGTCTGCGCATAAGCGCAAAGCCCAAAACAAGAAACCGCCCCCCTCTTTTCTGGCGGGGGAGCTCCAGCAGAGCCGCCTGGAGTTGCTCTCAAGAGACGCGGGTCCGAGAGGGGCTCCCTCCGCCCACAGCTACACCCGGGGGAAACCGCCCCGTCTCCCGGCGCTGCTCCATGGGGAGCTGGAGGTGCGCAGTCAGCCACAGCCCCCGCGTACAGCCTCCCCACTCGCCCGCCTGTTCCCCAAGGGCTGGCAAGCCGGCTTCCCTTGTCCCTCGCCGGCTTCCTTCGCCCTCTCCCCTCGCTCACTATTTCTCCGCTTTAGCGATGTGCTCCAAGCCTTCGTTGATCTTCTGGGCAGCCATGTCGCCCAGCAGGACCGGCAGGGATTCAAGGCCGTGACGTTAGCGGAGGTAAGGAACGCCGCTGCACCCAAACAACTGCGAAGGGCGGAGTCTCCGCGAAGGGCGCTTGCGCGAAGACAGGGTGTTCCGCCCAGGGGCGGATCCGATTCCTTAGCCTTTTTCTCCTGCGAAGTCAATGCGGATTCTGCCAGCATTCCACAAATGGGTCTCTTGAACGACAGGTTCAATTAAAAAAATTAAAAATGTGCCTAGTTTCAATACATGAAAAAAGCACTCAATTTTTCAATAAAATGGCTATGACGTTGCCTTTCTTCCCAGACCCTGACAATGCTAGTTTATTTTATCATTTGATCTGCTTCCCAAACCTTTGATATCCAGTCCTCCAGTGATAGTGCATTAGTTTCCCCAGTTATATTAGATTGCCATGCTTACTGCTGTTATAGATGTATAGCCATTTTTCTGTCTTCTTATAATACATTAATCTTTAACATTGCAAAAGATTAAAGCAGAACTTTATCTACCATCTCAAATAGGTGACCTACATTTTGGAGGGCGTGTCTGCTCTTGCCATCTATTGCTAACGGAATGGAAATATACTTTGATTTGTGCTTATATGACTGAACTGGTCAAATGAGTCTTTTACTTCATACAGATTATACTGTACTGTATTTCATTTTAGGAAGGCATCATAGCAGGTTATCTTGCAAGCACTTTATATTTTCCTAGTGACAAGCAAACTGTAGGAACAAACCAGTACTTAATATGCACTACTGTACTTAAATACTTGAAACAGAATCACAAAAGGTCATGCTAGAAGAATTGGTAAATAGACTTATTTGGTAACATGGGTTGTGGAGAGCTACAATGGTCATGGTTCAGTTCCCACCTTAGCTGATAATTATTGAGTGTTCTGAGCATAGGTGTCGCCAGGATTTATGTTGCAGGGCAGGCTTCATGTTAGCTTAGATTTCTGCCTACAAATGGGTATAGTACAATCAGAAGTCTTGCACAAATACTAGGAAATTAGTACTGTAAGTATCATCAAGGGTTTTGCTTACTGAAAGTGAGGTATAAACTCTTGCAGAAGTTTGTGATTGAGATGTATATACATTGACAGCGAAAACCTTTAAGAATTTGACTGTATTACAAAGGATGAGAGAGACTGTGGCCTGGAACATTTAGGATGAAACAACAAAAAATGTCTAAAACAGAAACAGATGCAAAAATATATGGATACCGTTTTCAAGCCCAACAATGTTAAATAATAATATATATCCTGTGATTTCTGCATTAGCACTGCACTAAAACTTCTCTTATGTAGAGATCAAGTATCAGAATACTTTTGCTCAATGCTCTACTACTTTATACTTGTACACACATACCCAGATATTTGGGACAAATTACAGGTCCTGGGACATCAAGGGTTCTACTGTAAAGGTTTTTAAAATAAAATTCTGGTTTAACTTACATTGTAACAAATGCTGTCCAGCAGAGGGCTGTATATGAACATATATTGAGCAGTTCCCGGGTATCATTAAACAAGATGGCTCTCAAAACTGAATTTATTTACAGAGTAATTCACTGCATCCTGTTTCTTTCTCTTGATATTTATTGCTTTTATACTACACAATCTATGGAATCAAGCAATGTCCTACAAAAGGTGCAAGATTTTGCTTGTGTGTGTGTGTGTGTCTGTGTGCGTGCTATTGCAGTGTAAACATATGCTTGTTTACTAGGGCTGTGCAGTCAGGATGCACAATTTATGTCTAGGAATCCTCCCATTCAAAAAGTCTGCCCTGGGTCACCTGGCAGTAGCTCCACATCACATCCTGACCCTTCTCTGCTTGGGATAGGAATGGGACAACTCAAGAAAAGTGCAATGAGAAGTGAGGGCTGGGGAAAGTGATCAATAGTTTATCTTGTTCCCTCCCACTGGAGTTAATGGGAAGGGAATCTGAAAAATACAAATATTTAGGTTACAAAACTATAAAAATACAGTCATAACTCGAGTTGAATGCGCTTCGGGCTGAGCGCGTTCGAGTTGTGCTCCGCGGCAACCCGGTAACGGAGAGCGTTACTTCTGGGTTTCACCGCTCGCGCATGTGCAGACGCTCAAAATGACATCACACGCATGCGCGGTGGTGGCGAAACACGACCCACGCACGCGCAGACGCACCGCCGCATCTTGCATTCCGTTCGGGATGTGAACGGGGCTCCGGAACTGATCCCGAGGTACCACTGTAAAGAAAAATTAAGTTTGCAAAACAATAATTACCATGTGGTTAGGGTAGATCAATGTGTCAGTGTCCACTTATCCCCAGTGTAAATATGACATATTGGCAAAAGTCGGAAATTGAAAGATAACTATAGCATGTACACGGAAATCAATTTCAGATTTGAGATCAGCATTGAAAGAACATATAAGAACAGTTGAAAAATCTCATGCAACAGAAAATGGAAAAAAAATTGTTCCCCAGTGATCTGTCTGAAGTCTCACAATATTGGGTATTCAGCAGTGCAGGGAAGAACAGTGTCTTTGATGTAGAGAAGAAGATAAAAATATAGTCATTGTTTTGCAAAGAATTATAGGATCTATCACTTGGGAACAACTACCTGAACCAAAGGCATTCATTTTTACAGCAAACTGAAATAAATGAGTTGTTTATATTAGATACATGATATAAAACCAATGCAATATGTTAGAAGAGAGTTATCTCATTATAAAAACCGCTGCATGAAAATGCCAGGGGAACTTCATTTGACCTTCACTGGTTTCTTAAGTCCCCAAGATATGCAAGATAATTTTGTTTGACATTTATTTAATGACCAGCTTTGATATGCAACATTCACTTGGCCAATAGGTTATAAATTGCTTTTGGAACACTTGTGGGAATTTACTTTTGTTAAGAGGCATACACAATTGAAATTGAAGATAATATATTCATTACTAGAAACTCAAGATCATAAAGCTATAGAGAGATAGAAAGCAACATTTTCATCTCAAGGCCTTTGGGGAAGAAAAAATAACAAGGAAATGTCTTTGTCGCTATTGCAGACTATAGTTTTAAAAGGAACTGCAGTCAATTACTCCACTCAAGCTCTTTCTGCATCTCCTCCCTACAACTTCATGAACTGAGAAGAAGGCATCAGAATGCTGCTGGAAGGAGATAAAGAAGTTCTCATTCAGGTCAAAGCTGCAATATGCAGCAAAAGAGCAAGAGAAATTAATGTGTTATGCCATCTTACAAATGATGCTTGTCTGGAGGGTTATGATTAATTTATAACCATTTGCCTTGTTAAAAAACACATGTCACATGTAAATGCATAGAAAGATAATAACAAGGCTGCAGTTCTTTAATCATAAATACTGTGATCTGGATTCTTTTCTAATTTCCACAGTGATAGTGGTAGAAAGGAGAAAGAGGGACAGATATTGGATTACAATAATTTAAAGATCTTTAGGAATGGTGCATGCTAAGCTTTTTCTTTTTAGCTTCCCAGACTAATGTACCTCAAATCATGCGTGTAGACTGCATTATAACAAGATATCAGAGGGCATCTGCTTAATCAATTTGCACAGGTTATTCTGAATGTGGTATTTGGTCTTCTGCAGAATTCTGAATGGTATGTCAAGGACTGGAAGGAGGAATAAACCACAGGGAGAGGGTACAATTGGTAGACAAAGCATCTAGGATATGGATGCAGGATTTCAAACATTCCCTCTGATCCGCAGAAGTCCTGCCCAACAGCTATGCTGTACAATTTGGTTGGCACTGTCTGCTTCTCAGGGCTTCAAGGTAAAGGGTAAAGGGACCCCTGACCATTAGGTCCAGTCGGGGCCGACTCTGGGTTGCGGCGCTCATCTCGCTTTATTGGTTGAGGGAGCCGGCGTACAGCTTCCGGGTCATGTGGTCAGCATGACTAAGCCGCTTCTGGCAAACCAGAGCAGCGCACGGAAACACCGTTTACCTTCCCGCCGGAGCGGTACCTATTTATCTACTTGCACTTTGACGTGCTTTCGAACTGCTAGGTGGGCAGGAGCAGGGACCGAGCAACGGGAGCTCACCCTGTCACAGGGATTCAAACCGCCGACCTTCTGATCAGCAAGTCCTAGGCTATGTGGTTTAACCCACTGCGCCACCCGCGTCCCTAGGGCTTCAAGCTAGATGAGCTCAAACAAAGCTGTTGGGCAGGACTACTAAGGATTAGAAGGTATGCTTGAAATCCTGCTTTTGTATCCTTAAATTGCCCTGCCTACCAACAGTGCTGTGTATGTGTCTCAAATGTATAAGATCTCCTTCATTTGGTCAATTCTATTGCCTCTTTCCCTCCACATGATTGTCTTAGGCACATGTGAACCTACAACTGTGTGAAGAAAGCACCACAGGAAACACCAGAAGTAAGAGCCAAAGTAGATGTGAAATAAAATACATGTTTGTATTTAATGCCTAGGATTTTGTTTTTGTTTTTTTAATGCAAATAGGAGCAGGTGTGCAGGGAGAGGGAATGTAATAATTTCTTCCCTGCTGCAGTCCTGCCAAAAATCCCTCCAATGATGCTGGTATTTGCCTTGGGAGGAAATCCCCTGCTGGCAACCCCTACCGAGTTAATATAATTTAAATATTAGATTACTGCAATGTGTTATACATGGGGCTGCTACTGAAGAAGGTTCAGATACTTCAGTTGGTGCATAATTCAGTAGCCGGGTTGTTCACTGGGACAAGATGATTTGAGCATATAACACCAATCCTGGCCGACTGCACTGGCTGCCAATTAGTTTTTGAGCCCAATTCAAAGTGCTGGTTTTGACCTATAAAGCCTTAAATGGCTCAGGATCGCAGTACCTCAAGGATTGCCTCTCCCCACATGAACCAACCCAGACCCTGCAACCATCACCTGAGGCCCATTTTCGTGTGCCTTCTCCACATGAGGTCCAGAGGGGGGCAACATGAGAATGGGCTTTTTCTGCAGTGGCTCCCTGTTTGTGGAACACTCTCCCCAGGGGAGGCTCACTTGGCACCATTATTATATATCGAGGTGCCAGGCAGAAACTTTCCTCTACAACCAGGCCTTTAACTAGCTGTGGGATTTAGAAGTGGATGGGCTGCATTCAGTGCATTTTCCCTCACTTGGTTTTAATGTATCTGTGTGGATCTTGGTTGGTTGGTTGCTTGGTTTGTAAGACACTCTGGGTTGCCTTGGACAAGATAAAGCAACTAATAAATTTAATCAATAATATTTTTAAAACAAACAGGAGGTTAAATGCAAGGATGCATTTAATATCAGATCTAGTTTAGCTCTAAGTAGCCATTTGCACAGCAGTATGCTTTGAAATGGCTGCAGTTCTGGGAAAGGCTGGCCGAAATAACTAGTTCAGATGATATGCCCCTTCAAATGATTTATTTCTGGATATTATTCTTGTGAGGAGCACAAACTGGAACAAATTGTTAAAGGCTGTGGCTGTACTTGTGATAGACTCACTAATTTATCAGTACAGCTTGTGATGTAGCACTGGGATTGTCAATGGGGAACTTAATATTTCTCAACCTTCTTCAGAGGGTTACTGTAATGTGAGGCAGACCCATGTATGATTCTGCAGTCTGGTACATAGGCACCAGTGTTTGGAACCATGACATAAATCTCCAAGGATGCATTGCCAAACACCCATTTATCCACTCAAATGAGGACTAGAAACAGTTTTGTGAAAGGAAGGAAGGAAGGAAGGAAACAGAAAAGCTTGGGAGACCCCAAACTTTGTGCTGTAGGCCAGGCACATGCAGAAAGCTGGCATTGCTTTCAGCTCAAAAGTGTCTGGCAACAGTGAAGAGAAAATGGGCACATCATTTCAACACTGCTGTAGATCTGCTAATTAAAAAGAAGTGTACAACTGATGACAATACAGCTGCCCAAAGTTAATCCATTTTAACAACATAGAGAGTGTTTTGTCACTCAACCTTTTGCAGCATGTCAGCTGAATGGATCAGAACTTGGCAGGCACTGCTAGAACCTAATTTGCTGCAATGATTAATGTTTTCTTCTACTTTGCTCTTTTATATTTGGTGTATACCTGTGAACGTATCATAAATCAGAGCTTACCTGTCATGAACCAGAGCTTAGCAGTCTTCATTCTTCAAAAATCCAGTAATCACAGGAATTGGCAGCCAAATCCTCTCGCTCTTTAGCTGTAATGAGGCAAATAGCAGTGTATTAGCTGACCCCCTTCTTCCCGATATATAAAAAAATTCACACAGATGGCAAAATCCTACATAATACATTGTGGTTGTGCAGGCATATTTCCTTGCAGTTTGGGAACTGCGACTGGACAATAAAATATTGCAATTTGACAATAAAATATGGTCCATGCAATCCAGAAAATGCCACACGCCAATGTAAGTAAGTAAGTAAATACCTGAGATCTCAGCAGTTAATTCTGCACTTAAATCATACTGGTTGTATCAACAAGTGTTGCTCAGCTGATGGTGTAGCTTCCATTAACAAAATGGGGAAGAAAGTCATTTTCAGCTATTTCCTCACCCACCCACCCAGAGCAGATTTAGGGTGGTACAGGGGCTGCAGCAGGGAGAATTAATTGCCAAAAATTGTTTACCATCATGTTCTGTTGACAGAAGCCTTACCACCAGACAAACAACACTATTGGACACACCCCTATCCTAAATCTGCCTAAAATCTCTATCTTTACTCTAAGGTACCTATTATGTTTGGGTACTTTGATTTAATAAAGGTTGTCTTTTCTTCCTTTCATTGCAATGTTATTCTTTGTCTTTTGAGGGATGCCTGAGAACTCATTTGAAACAAAAGGCAAATTATAAATCTTCAGATAAATAGGAATGGATATTTTCAGGGAATTTCAGAATGACTTTTTTGCTAACAATTACTAAGCTTCTGAAGGTTTGTACACTGCACTTTTTTCTAGGGCAAAAAACCATGACGCTTTATTGATGTCATCCTTATAATCTGACCTTTCCTTGGTCCTGGTTCAAACAAAGTACTACAAACTGTTACAGCCTATTTCTGACACAGGTAAACTTGATAATTCAAATTCTTGTGGGATTGATTTTCTCAAGGGTTTTCCAAGAATCCACATGGAACACTTGAAGACCCCATTCTTACCGTATTTTTCCGTCTATAAGATGCCTCCTATTTGGGGGGTGACCCAGATTTAAGAAAATGGGGGAGATGTATCCATGCATAAGACACCCCCTAATTTTTGATATTATTTTTAGGGGGGGGGGACCTAATCTTATACACAGAAAAATATGGTACTTTTTATTAGAAGCCACTTTTCAGTCTTTATGAAGAAAAGTGGGCTAACAGCTTCTCAAGTAGATGAATAAATAGACCAGTGCATAAATGAGGAATCTATGACTGAATAACTGCTGTCACTCTGCTGAGTTGCCTTTGCTGGCAAGACTTGGAAAACAAGTTTTTCTACAACACATTGCATTTCATTGTCAAGCACAGATGAGTAGAATATTCAATAGAAGGGTAGCATATGTTAGAGGACTATATTGCTACAAGAAAAATGCCTTTGAGCAGAGAAATCATTTTAAAAAGTTTGGGTGGGGGGAAGAAAAATTGTTCTGGATATGCAATGTTGCTGGCACAGAATAAAAAGCATCTCCACCTGGTTACTGTAATGGAAAATGAGAGATAATGCCAAAGCATGACAAGATGTGTTTTTCTCTGACATGTGCCTGGGAGGAAAAGGATAAAATTGCATGCTATAAATAATGTCTCTGAAGTGAGTGCAAAGTAGTTAATCCTGCCTATATTTCATCTTTAACCGACCTTGGAATAGTCTATGCAAACTAATTAATCTGAGCAGTTTAGAAAAGCTAAATCTTGAAGGCATGTGATGCCCCAGTAAAATACTACTGGATTCTGCTATTGTTGTACAGAATTAATGGTGCCTCCTAGTTTGGCTACTGCTTAATTCAATGAGCTGTTGATAGAATATGACATTCTTTTTTATTCAGTTGTTTATGATAAATTTCTGTGTCGCTCTTGGCAGAAAACCTTACTGACATACCTTCCCTGAAGACTTTCAACCTGTAGGCCTGACTTGACCTTGAGGTCAAGAAGCCTTTGGTATTTTGCCCAAAGCCTCAAAACAGGTCATTCCACACTTGTCTTATTGCCAGATGCCAATAGGGACACTATCAATGGAGAGGACTGTAACTGAAGCATAAAGTCTAGAAGAATGTTTGAGTGATTGCAATCAACTTGCTCAACTTAAGGAGCACTTGAGCATACAGTCGTACCTCGAGTTATGAACAGTGTGGGTTGTGCGTTTTCAGGTTGTGGACCGCGCCAAATCCGGAAGTACTGGAACAGGTTACTTCTGGGTTTCGGCGCTCGCGCATGCGCAAAAACACAAAATGATATCACGAGCATGCGCAGAAGCGCCAAATCGCATCACACACGTGCACAGACGCAGCGCTTCAGGCTGCGAACGCTGCGGGTTGCGAACGTGCCTCCCGCACAGATCACATTATCAACCCAAGGTATGACTGTATATATTTTAGCCCTGGCCACTTTTTCATGCCATGCACTCTTATACCAAAGTTCCCACTTGTGTGATCTTAATTCACTAAACCTGAGGAAGGACCAATATAGCTACAGAGTGTACACCTGGCTGGGTCTATTTTACATCTAGTGGTAGGGTGTGATTAGCTGCAGTTACTCAGAATTCAATCCTCCATTGTAGGTGTGGCTATAAAGGAAGTGGGGAAGTCATTTTTATGTCTATTGACACATGTCTAAAGGAACTTTTAAATTTACTCCACCTCTTCTGAAGGCATATGGTGAGATTCACCTAATGAGTCCTGTCAGAATAATCCCTGCACATGGACTTCTGCTTGTGCAATGGAGCTTTCCTCCTCTCCTCCCTCTGTATGCCCCTCCTCCTTTTGGCTTGGCGGGGTGTGTGTGTTGTGAGAACTCTCCGAACAGCACATGGAGAGAGGAGAAGAAGAGTGTTCTATCTGGCAACCTGAAATGCTCGCCAGAATTTTACGGAATTCAAACTGAAAATTTTAAAGAATTCAAATTGCAATACAATAACATACAATATAAGAAATAAAAGAAGCAATTAAAATACAAAATACAGCATCTAGCACAGTAGGCTGCAGTTGCTACAACAGAAAAAAACAACAACATTAAGTGGTCTGCCAAGATCCTCTGCAATTTTTAAGTGGTCCTTGAGGAGAAAGTTTTGGAACCGCTATCCTAGACGTTTGACATTTCGTTATTTGACTCCTAATGTTAAAAAATATTCTATTGTTGGATCCTCCTTCCTTTAATATCACTTATTACTAAACAACACAGGAAAGACAAAACACCAGGACTAAAAATTGTCTTCCAGATGTACCCTGCAGTCATGACCAAAGCTGCTAAACCAAGGCCCACCTTGGAGACCAAAACCAAAATCAGCAACAATGGGGCCAGCAGGTTCCAGAATATTAGCAGTACTTATTATACCAAAGGCACCATGTTGGCTAAATTTGTTTTAGGCCATTTTGTGGAATTAAAATGAAAGGACACTCCTGGAGCCTGTTGTCTGGTGTGGGTGGGGAGGAAGGAAGGTGTCAGTGCAATGCTGGGCTTTGCCTTGCTGTTGACAGCTCCTAACGATGTTTCACCCCTAATCCTATATTGAAGGGGGGTGGAATCTGCCCCCTTCTCACCTTTAGCTACATTTCTGTAAATATGACAGGGTGGTCAAGAAGTGACAAATCAAAGTGGAATGTCAAAAGCAGCTGTAAAAAGATGCAAAACCACGCACAAAAATGAGAAAGATACTGTTGCTCATCATTCTTAGCAGCTGTCCTCATTTTCATAAGGAGCCAAAAAGAAACCCACAACAGTGAGTCATCTCGCATTTGCATCCTTAGCAGTGAAGGATGATAATTTATAGAATTACCATTTTGCATTCTGCATATTGAATATGGAACAACTTCCAGTCACTAGTTCTAGTCCTTCTTCTGTTCTCACATATTAAAGTGGATTAGAATCTCCACTATATGTGTAAACATGTGTTCAAATGATAACTGAAATCCACTTTTTCCTATCCTTTAAGTTAAATTTTACAAAGAGAATAGCTGAATCACATTAAAGGGAAATTAACTGTGATTAACTTCCATCAGGTTATATTGTAGTAAGCATGCCTACAGCTTGATCCTATGCATGCTTAGTGAGGAAGACATTGGTCAGACTCTACCTTAATAGTGCTTACTCTCAAGTGTTCATAGGATTGAAGCTTTAGTGGGTAAAACAGAATTATGGAAAAAGTAATCATTTGGTTTGACTATTAAGAAGTCTGTAGTTCTATACCCTATGCAATGACAGGAAGAAGGACCCATGACCTACAATGGGAGATACAAGGTACTGAAAAAATTATGTGCTTACTTTTGACACAATGCGCATACACTAGAAACATGTGGTCTTTACTCCTCAGATGGGCGGGGTATAAATAATAAATAATTATTATTATTTGTATGAACTTATCTGATTATCTGTTTGATGAATGGGTATTAATGTTGTACATTTTCCCATGAATTAAAAATGAAAGTGTTATGTACTGAAGTTCTCACCCTGGGCCAGCAGGGGGATACTGTAGATAGTTATGCAAATGAAGGATCGAAAGTGACGTTCAGTGATTGGATAGTTTTAGAAAGTTGTTACAGTAACAAGGTACTGGAGCTCTATATAAGGAGGCTGACTGAGCCCTTCAGCTCAGTTCAGTTCCGGCCTCAGAATAAAGAAGAGCTGTTTGAAGAATCGCTGTGTCGTCTGATATGTTTGCCCACAACTTAACAGAAAGAATAACTCAAATTTGGTCATGAAGGTCAGTGTTGCCAGCTTTACAAGTGAAGATGTACTGTTTGTACTATTTGTATCAGCTGTTGAATGGTTAGCCAAGTAGATAGTCTATGACAGGTGCCCCTTTGAGTTTGGTGCCCCAGGCATCTGCATGGTTCATCTATTCCTAAATCTGGCCCTGAACATCCTGTCTTGCTCCTTCAAGCAGCAAGCTGATAGGGGACAATTATCCCCACAATATCTGAACATCGTGAGGAAAACTGCTGGAGTTGTTATGGAAAAGATGACACCTCTTTAATGAAAGTCTGACTCACTCTGTAGGTAAATTCAGAAGCAGGAGACCATTCACACTAAGTTGTACATGGCACCAGCTATTATTGGTATATCCCAGGACAAACAGCTGATGCAGCCACATCCTTAGAAGATACTAACAATAGAAAATCAGCAACTGGGTTAGTTTCGTGGCATCCTACATAACAGCCAATGCAACTGAATGTCGTGTTTTTGCTGAAAACAACTCTTCGTATTATATCTCTCAACAAAGTATGTTTTAATAAAGCTTAATATTCTTGTCTGCATGCTTTTGGCTATGCATGGAACTTGTTTACGAAAAATTAAATGCATTTTGAGGTAAAGTGAGCGCTTTTGCCAACATTTCCATGGCTTTTTGGCTGTTGTTGTTCTGATGTGGGAAGACCTCTTGGCCGCGGGCATAATCTTCCACTTTACATACAGCTGGCAAGTGAAAACAATATCAGAGCATCTCCGTGACACATGCGGCTTTTATACGGCAACCCTTTATGCTTTCCTGCAGTTTCCTTTGAAAATGCTTAGAACAACTGTGTCTGTTTCCTTTCATTAAGATTGTGTTGTTTGAGCCAAAAGAACAGGACAAAGCCCATTAATTCTGTTCAAAATTGCTCTGCCCTCCACACACATTGTTTGGCTGGATACCTCTGTCTCTAAAAGGAGTTTTAGCCACTAGAAACCTGTAACGTGTTAACAGCTATTAATTGGAATGTTCCTTGGAGTTACAGGAGATAAAGAGGCTGTTAGATTGGACCAACATCACATACATTTTTTAAAAAATCACATTGTTAGTTGCTTTTAGATAGGTCAGATTAGTTGAGGCTGCTGGATTTATTAATATTATGTATGGATCTATCTCCCTTCATTTACCCAGAAGAGATAGTTTCCATAACTATGGTATTTCAGATTCATTAAATTTATTTCAGCTAGTCTTGTCTCATCACCAGAGACACCTATGAGAATAATCACTTCATACATTTCTGTATTTTGATAAATATTAACCCTATTAGATCAGACCAAAGGCCCATCTAGTGCAGCATCCTGCTTTCACAGTGGCCAATGAGATGCCTATGGGAAGCCCTCAAGGAGGTCCTGAGGGCAACATCACTTGCCCCACTTGTAAGCTTTATCATACTGCCTCTGGCATAAGTACTAGAACATATCTATCATGGCTATTAGTCACTGATAGCCGTATCTGTTACAAATTTGCTAAACCCCCTTTAAAGCCAGCAAAGTTGTTGTCTGTCACATCTGGTGGAAGTCAATTCCATAAGTCAACTATGTGCTATGTGAAGAAGTACTTCCTAAATTTCCAACATTCAGCTTCTACTACTATGAGGGAATCTGCAAGGTTGTGGCTCTGGACACTCGTGAAAAGTTAATGTTGCTTAAAGGAAAATGCAGGAAAGACATGAAAAACCAGGTGGGCTGCTCACAGTAAGGGCAAAATCAGACACTACTTTAACTGCCTCATTAGCTCCCTGGCCTGGATGCTTTAGCTAAGAGGACAATTTTTATCAGGGCCACAGTGCACAGAGTGGGGAGGGAGGCTGAACCTTTCACTCCTAACCTGTAATTTCAATCACACACACGCAGAAAGTAATAGCCATTTTTAAAAGCTCCCAATGAAGCCAGGCATGGTTGCTAACCACCCAATAAAGAAAAATACTGTTTGTCCCATCCTGCCTCCCCTCACACATTTTTTCCCCCTGAAATATAAGAAGTTATAGAACAGCACAATCTCTCATACTTAACAAAAGTGTGTTTATGCATGGGTTGCTATGTTTGGAAATAAAAAGACCCACAGGTTTCAGTAGATTGGATCTTCCATCAAGTGGGGCAGAATAATATATTTTAGTTTTGCCACCTGTAAGTTAAACCAATTCTCTATAACTGAAGGTCTGGGAAAGGTTACTGAATGTTGTGTCTCTCTCTCTGTGTGTGTTAACGAATATGTGTTTTATAGTCTTTTCTCCCTCACCTTCTCAGGCTCTGCCATTCCTTTAGCTTGAAATAATGCTAGTAAATTCACCACCCAGGTCTGGCCCTCTGTTTTTCTCTAAATAATTTGTGTTGATAAACTCCAGTTCCACTTGACAATTTACCACTGGAAGAGAGAGAGGGAGGCTCAGCCTTTCTGAATGACTAGCATGAAAGCAGCACATGAAAGCGATGTATGTCATCAATGAAAGTGGGCCGCCCTGGCATTTTATTTCCTTCTGGCATTAATACAAGTTTCTAAAGAGTTAAATATACTTTATTATATGCTGCAGGCAATGATTGGTACATAAAGATCAGACCACATGGTAACCCCCCCCCAGCGACGCGGACTTATAAAAAATATTGGGGGGGCCCGGGAAAGCTCATGAATAATAAATAAGCTCATGAATATGCAAATAAAGTGGCGCCGCCTCCTCGTGAGCGAATAGGGGAGAGCGTGCTGCGCCTATTAATCAGCTCCAAAGGAAATTGGGTGGAGCTTTTGCTCGGGAGGGAGGGCAGGAGGCATGCAGCCCGCCCCCCCTGTGCATTTTGGGCTGGGGGAGGGGCGGCGATGGCGCTCTGCTGGAGGGGCGCCGGAGATTATTGGGGGGGCGGAGCCCCCCCAAACGAATTTTTGAGGGGGCTCGGGCCCCCTCAAGCCCCATGGAGTCGGCGCCTATGCCCCCCCCCAAAGAAAAACCCTCCTTCGGGGCTGCACATTTGTTTCTAATTTGGTGGTTAGCAAAAATGCTTCTATTTATGCTTCTCATTAAGGACCATAGTGCTTCAGATCCAGGAAGATGAGGGCTCCTTCCTTCCATTACATTTTAAGAAAAGCAGTATGGTCTCAGAAATGCATCTCCTTTCTTCCTCTTGCTTTCCCCTCCCCACATCTTAGCACACTTATTTTCAAAACAGCCATCAGTAGCCAAGCTATTAGTGAGTCTGTGAGAAGTGAGTCCTGTTATTCCACTGGTCCTATAAGCAACAAATAACAAGATGGGATAACAGCCCTTGACAATAGTTTTCCAAACATTATCTTTAACACTATGAACTCATGGCCCAGTTATATACTCCAAGGTACACTATTAGTGACATATAAGAGGTAGCGAAGGACCCCACCACCCCTTCACCACCAGGAACTGGTAGAAAAGGCTGTGCCACGTTGCTCCAGTATTAGGACTTGGCTCTGTGTCCATCATGCGAACCATGTTCCTTTCAAGCTGCGGGTAGCTAAACTGTACTAACCATGGGGTTTCTAAACATTTTTCATAACACCTGTTTGACCTCAGACATTGGGGGAAGGATGGAAGAGGAGGCAGGCCCACTGACAAATTATTACACATAGGATTGTATCCAGTGTTAGTTTTACACAGAGTAGAGCATGCCTAGTTTTCATTGATTCTTTTCAATGGTCCACTCTGTGTAGAATTTCATTTGATACAACCCAATATCTAACAGGTTTTCATGGCAACTTTTTGTATCAGTAAGTGCTCCAGACAGAAAACTGTTGTAAGTGGAAGTATAATATTGTTTTAGGTGGTGTAGTGGTACTAAGCATGCATGTGGCTCTGCCTCACTTGTCTAATGTAGAATGCCATGTTAGCCTCTGCCCATCTGGTGTCATGTGTGGCAAAATTGGTGGCAAAATTGGACATCTAAGACCAGTAGATACAATTACTCCAGAAGAAATTGTATGAATAATGCTAGATTAAAAGTATTCTAGGTACTGCATGTACGTATGTCTTCAAACCTTATTAAGTAGCCTTACATGCATTTGTTTTTCTCTGAGCGGTTATTATTTTACCTAAGATTATCTGCATTTTTGTGACTGTTTCATGAGAAAAATTAAGGCTGGGAATGTCAGATTATCTGTAAACGGAGGAGTTTCTTGTGCTGGAAGGATGCCAGGGATGAAGGAGTCTAAAACATGCTTGGATCAGATAATCAACATACAGAGAGTGGGAGGTAAGCAACAACCAGATACACTTGGCAAAGAGTTTTACAGAATTTTATCCTCTGACAACTCTTTCTTGCTCTTTGGATCTTCAGTTGCTCTACAATATGGTTTTCTGCTTTCTAAAATCAATTACATTGTGTGGTTCTAGGGTGGAGATTGGGAGATGTCATATACTTCTCTCTTTCTGTCTCAACTTAGGGATCGGTTGACAGTGGTTTGTAAAAAGAGCTGGTGCTTGCAACGGGCTTGGAAAAGAATAAAGAGAGACAACACCCAGCACTGGAATGGAAATAGGCCACAGCTTCATTAAATCCCCGAACAGTTTGGCAATAGAAGGCAAGGACCCAAATGATGGATAATGAAATGGGTGGGACAGTGACTGAGGGCAGAGTCCAATGCAGGGAATTATTGCTCTTATCCAGTCTGGGTGGAAGCACTTGCTCTCAACTTACTTTTGAATTTCAAGATAGAAAGTACTGGAACAGAAGAGAGAAGTCCTCACCATTCCCCAAATCTAGTCGTCAGAGCCCAGCTCTCCCCTTCCCTCCTGGAAAGTAGAAAGCCTCATTGGGGGCTAAGGAGGACATCAACCAGTTTTCTCAGGATGGATGAACAGGAGTTGAAAAGAAAGGACTCAGCCTTGTTGCCTTGGACCAGGCAACACCTTCTCAGGTGGGGACAGATTCCCCTTCCCAACTGCAGCGCATGCCTGCAAGCTCCCACCACAGCACAGGGATTTCACAAGTAACCTTGGCACACTTCACCTTTGAAAGCTTGGTGGGTGGGTGTTGAAATCTATTGGGATAGCTCTATAGCTCCTGTGTAGTCCTGAACTCCTGAATTTTAAGTTCTGTTTCTATTCTGCCCAATCAAGCCCTTTTGTTGCCTAGTCAGAACTTTTAAGCTGTTATAACTTAATGCTTGGTGCTGAGCCTGTATCATGTTTCCAGAATAAAGATCTCTTTCTTACTACCAGCTAAGAGCCACAATCATCACACTTGACGCGGGAACCAGGGCAGACCCCAGGAAGCAAGAGCTTTCTGGCATTGTCAACTGACAGCCAACCTCCATCCATAGTGATTCTTGTGTAGTACCACCAGTCAATTGGCAGATGACTTAGTGAGAAGATGTTCCCTGAGTGACTCTTTGCCTTCTATAGCCTGGGAGCACTTGTAGGAATGTAGCTCTTGCTCATGTCCTCCCCTGACAGACAAGATTTAGGGACAGCCATGTTCCTCCCCCCTCTGTAAAAACAGTATATTGTCACATAGCATCCATTCCTAGAGGTATTCTCCCCATCTAGTTTGATTGTACACCAGTATCCAATTACATAACTTCTGACTGGAGATGAAACATTAAATATGAGAAGAAGAAATGAAATGAAATATGAAGCATGTATCATCAGAAAGTGCTCATATATGAATCTTTATAGATAATATTAATTGACGTGTTAAAGATCTATCAGAATGTTACAATTTTCATTTTTTTAAACATTGACAACTTTTGACTTTTTCAAAGAAAATTCACAACCAAACATGTTCACAGCTATTCCTGAAAGCCTTCTCGCACTGTTGTGTACCTAAAGTATGTCTCAAATCAATGTTAAGTTTGGAAACTTACTATGGCAACAGGGATAGTTATATATATATATTTTTAAGAGCATTAAAACTATGCTGATGTCATAGAAGCTTAGCAAGAGAATGTTTGTGTGTTTTTTTTTAATTTCAGAGAATAAAAATATAAACAAACTTTATTATACAACTGCCATATACAATGAAATTATTTTATATGATAATTTAAGGTTTCTGTATTTGGGGGACCACTTAGAGCCTGTAGGCCCTTCATGTACCACACACCCTATACACCCTACATTACTGCCCCTGGCCGGTAACCTAGGCTGTATCGACAATGACCTTTTTAATGTTATTAGAACTATATTAGCTATATCGTTCTAAAACATCACAGGAATACTGCCAAAAAAAATGTGTCTTACCTTAAACGTTCCTTCAAAACATCAGTTTCCTTTACTGCCTGGTTCCTGGTTGCTCTGCAGTGCCCTCTGGTGTTACATTTTAATAACACATTATAGTTGTATCTTGGCTCCAGAACACCTTGGAAGTCGAACGTTTTGGTTCCCAAACGATCGAAAACCGGACGTGAGTGTTCCGGTTTTCAAACATTCTTTTGGAAGCCAAATGTGTGACAGGACTTCTGCGGTTTCTGGTTGGCTGTAGGAGCTTCCTGCAGCCAATCAGAAGCCATGTTTTGGAAGTTGAATGTTTTGGAAGTCGAACGGACTTCCGGAACAGATTCTGTTCGACTTCCAAGGTACAACTGTATTTTAATAACACATTATTAGCATTACCAGCAAAACATAATGTGTCCATTACATTTTGAAAATTGTTCCTTAACGTTATAAAACATGAGTGTAGATCCACCCCTAATATACAGACTTCGAGCCCTGAATACAGTGCTGAAATGGTGCTGAAGACCCCTCAAGCCAAACCAGGCATATTTTCCTCCGCTACTGATCCAGTCTACTCAAACTGTATTTCTACAGTAAAGGTGACCTATGTCCCAAACCCATTCACCCCAGCTATGCCTATTTTTCCACCATGCTGCTGCTGCCTGGTGTTCTAATATTTCTAATATAGATATGGGTCTGGGCTCTCAGAGCATGAGACAAGCCTTCTTAGGAAGGCACAATCATTGCTAGAGGAGGTATACTAGACTTGTGTGTGTGTTTTGCCTAGTTTTGTGTGTTTAATTTGTATGGGCTCTGTATTTATATTTTTATTTATAGAATTATTTATGGGTTGCCTCAAGGCAGCTTACACAGTATTAAAAAAACCCACATAGAAAAAGAAACTTACAATAGCTGTGATATTACCAATACTTTAAAACAGAGGCCAGCTAAAACAAATAAAACAACAAAAACATTCCTGCAGGCATAGAAAAGCCATCCATCTTAATAAAGCTTTCTAATAATGAAGGCTTTATTTAAGAGAGGGTGATCCAAAATAAATGAGCTTTTAAAGCCTGCTGAAAAGTTCGCAGCACGGGGCCCAAATAAATTTCTGGACAAACCTGCCCTTCTAAAGACCAATCCATAGATCACAGTCTGCTGTCTCCATTGATGGTGCTGAGAACCAATCACACTTCTCCCTGACTGTAGGTGTTTTGGGGTTCAGTGGGATCTCCCACTTGGATATCATGATGGGTATCATCTTCCCTTTTTGGTTCATGCATGAGGTAGGAGACAAGTGAATTGACTTTGTACTGCCTTCCCTATAATTTCTGACATAGCTTCTGTGCCAGGGAGATGAGTGTGTTACAGGAACCTCCATTTTGTCCCTGGAAAGATGGGAAGCTGGAAATATTTAGCTGAAGTAGCTGTGTGTGAGACAATGAAGCATTTCATATTTGAACAATTCATATTGATCAAAACATTTCATATTGATTGATCAAAAGCTGAATTCATGCCAATCAGCAATTATAGATCACCTACTTTGTATACTAAAATGGCAGTTTTCTTGGTGCACAGAAGTCCTTACACATCTAGACATTTTGGTTCCAACAGATATTTCTTAAATTATTAAATTGAATCTGAATAGGTTGATTCAGGGGGTTTCCAGTAATTTGGAAAATGGGTATCACTTAAATTTAGTGTACTGGGGTAAGGTTAATACACTTAAGAATAATATTGTGCCATGAATAATATATACTAAATGGTATTTCATTATATATTCATTATATATGTTTTCAAAAGGTTAATGGGACATTTAGGAAATTTATTTGGGGTATTTCTCTGCCTTGTTTTTCACTTAAGAGAATGCTGCTGCCAGTATCAGAAGGCTGCTTTAGTTTTCCAGGTCTTAATTTCTATCAAAAGGCATATTTGTTAGCATGTACAGAAGGTTGGCAAGTTTCTCTTGTGAATTAGCCAGCTTGGGTAATTTTAGAGATGGTTTATTTAACACCTTTATTTGGATGACAGGGTTTGTGAATAATAAAACGAAAGGATTTATAACATCTTCAATTTTTGCAGCTAGAGAGATATTGCATAGACTGGTGCTCATCACTTTCAGTTTGACCCATATGCTCACACTAAATTAATGTAATCCAGATTTGAAGATAAAACAGGTTGAAGATAGATTATGCTTGTTGTTTTGTTTTTATTATAGGTATTATTCACATACTGCTTTTTCTTTCTTTTGTTGTTTTTACAGCATTATTCTCCCCTTTTCTTTTTTCTTTGTTAAATTTGCAAATAAATAAATATATTTTTAAAAGAA
The DNA here is from genome assembly GCF_027172205.1 of Podarcis raffonei. Classification (NCBI taxonomy): domain Eukaryota; kingdom Metazoa; phylum Chordata; class Lepidosauria; order Squamata; family Lacertidae; genus Podarcis; species Podarcis raffonei. The sequence continues at coordinate 49,476,322 of NC_070608.1, read as the reverse complement.
TATGTAGGGTGAATAAAACTGCAAGAATTTGATGTAGCTTTCCTCACCCACTGCTATGTATTTTCCCTCCTTTTGCTTTTCCCTCTCTGAGCTTCATTACATTTTCTTGTTTTCCAGCTTTGTTCCAAAGCAACTGTGTAGACATTTAGCTGCTAAAACAGATTATATCTATGAAAAAATCCAGTGCTAATAAAATCAACATCCTGTTTCTTTATGACTGTAGTGAAAAGGGTGGTGATGGCATTCAGAGAGCGGTGGAGGGGTGGCTCTTTGCTTTCTGCTGCTCATTCTGAGTTATTTCAGGTTACTTGACAAGCTTCTGAGCATTCAAAACTACACCAGCAGACAATAAAGTCTAGTTAATATCCAGCTACAGGATATTAGAAAGGCAAACAGCTTTGTAAGATTAAAAATAGGATTAGATATGTAGGAGGGTACAAGAATAGTATCTGCAAGTACACCAGGCTAGAGAGAAAAACAAAGAGGCAACAATCCTTATTGCTGGGTTTAGGAAATAATTTCCTCTTACACTGATAAAATAATACCCAACTGTCAGGTGCATTATGGGGTTGGGTTGAAACATCTATCAGATGATGCCAAGCTTTTGGACACATTCCAGAAGACCAGCATCCCATTTTGGTATACTGTACAAATGTTTACGGCGATTAGTGGTGCAGCAGTAAATTCAAATTGGCAAATACTAGTCAGGAGTGACATGTTCCTGCAGGTGGGACAGACAGGAAAAAACTAGGAAGAGGAAAGCTGGTTAAGTGACAGGGAGAAAGGTGGGAAGGTGGAGGTACATGGAATCTCATTGGCTGAGATTCCCAGCACTGTGACATCACAGTCTAGAAGGTGGAGGGGATAAGTAGAACTCAAAGGATTTGTTTGATGTGTGCAATCATGGAACCTAAAAGGATAACCATACTAAGTATTTATACAGCACATAAGTCATAGCTGTCAACTTTTCCCTTTTTTTTAAGGGAAATTCCCTTATTCCGAATAGGATTCCTAGCAAGAAAAGGGAAAAGTTGACAGCTATGACTTAAGTGTGTTCAGAGCATCTTTTAAAATAATATGAGGAAACCAAAAAATGCCATAAACTGATACAAGTCAAGTAAGCATAGTATGAAATCAAGGCAATGCTTTTTCCATTTTTGAGTTCCAACGGGCATTAAGCCAACAGGTTAATAAATCTCACACTTTGATATATCAACAAAAGCATTACTGAATAAGATCAGAGCCATACAGAAGGCAATAGAAGACTTCCATTAGGAGGATAAATATCAAACCTGAACTCTGAAAATCTGATCTCAATGGGAGTTACTTCAGGCATGTATAGGATTGATCCGTGTTAGGGCCAGGCTATAGATGAGTTAGGAGCAGCCATGAAACAAGACAGTGGTCAGAACTGATGAGTAATCAGCACCAGAAAGCAAACCTGAAGGCAAGACCTGTAGAACAAGCCAGGAGTTACACCCTTTAAAAAAAGCAAGGCCAGAAACACACTTAAAGCTCAGGTAGGTCTTCTCAATCAAACAAGGATCTGCTGAAAAAGGAAGTATTTTACTGTATACTCCTTTCTGTCAAGAAAGTTCCAGTTGTTCACCACAGGCGGCAGTGACACAGAGATGACAGCAGCTTCTGATATACTGGCAGTTGTACATAGCACCATACATTTAAAGCACCCTGTTATGTACTGAAGTTCTCACCCTGGGCCAGCAGGGGGATACTGTAGATAGTTTTCACTCAGGTCCACGTCAGTTATTTTAGGCGGGAAACCCTGGGTTGTTGTTGCTACAATGTTGATAGCTGGCTGCCTATAAAAGCAGGCCGGCTGAGCTGTTTGCTGTTCAGTTTTCTGTTCCAGCTTACAAAATAAAGAGCTGCTTTGGAGAAATCGCTGTGTCGTCTGCCATGTCTACCCACTATTTAACACACCCGACTTCCCCCAAAGAATCCTGGGAACTGTAGTTTATCTATCATAGAGCTACAGTCCCCAGCTTTAACAAACTACAGATCCCAGGATATTTGGGGGAGAGAGAAATGTGTTTTAAATGTGCTTTATAGTATGAATGCAAACACAAAAAATACTAGCAGCACCGGAACAATGCTCTTGATAGCAGAATACATAGTGAATGGCATTTTTAAAGGAAAAAGGCAGTAAAAACTAATACTGTTTGCCAAACTGAAAACTGGATTATAGAACATATATAAATAAATAAATAGATAAAATTACTTTCCACAATACTAAAGTCTTAATCTGTAGTTCATATACACTGTACAGCGAACACCAACAGTTTGAACAATAGGTTTTCTTTCTGTTGTAGGAGACATAAATTCATAGGATAAAAGCAGAAAGAAGAGCAAATGTGAGCAGAGAGGGGGGGATTTCTTTACTTTTGGTTCAGAAACCTGGGTGATTATTGTTTGTTATCGGACATCCTCAATGACCCTGGTAGAGATGTACTGTATTACAAAGTTGTCACTTTCTCACGTACTGCTTAAACTTCTCAAAGTCTGCTGTCTCTGGATGGGTAAGGGACATTAAGAAAATTGTCATATGGACTGTTCATTTAGCCAAGTCTTTTTTAATTGGTTCCACTTGAGGGCAGAGTTTCACTGCCAGGCCTTGGCCTGTCCAGAATTCCACATCTATCTGGAAGTCTGTTTCACCAAGTCAATATTTCAAATATAAGAAATTGCACAGGAAGTATAAATAGAGATGAAAATGCTAGAAATAGGCAAAATCAAGCTGATGAATTCAGCAGATAAATCTGTTCACCCAAAACTGAAGATGAATTGCCATGTACCTCTGGTGGGTCCTATTTACTTAATTTCATTTTGTAAATAGCCTTCCTACATTACTCTACCCAAAGTGGTTTGCACCCCATAAAAATGATATATTGTAGCAGTGTACTTTATACATACTAAGTTCATGAACAATTAATAGTTTCCATAGTTCAGTAAGTACAGTAAGCCCACAACTTGTGCTCGCTTTACTTGCCTCATCACAACCTTATGTGGGTCAGTGTGGAATAAATAAATAAATGGAGAGCCAGGGAAACCCACTGCTGTCACTGCTCTCCATTTATTTATCCCCCCCCCCACCTGTGCACCCAGCAGGTTTTTCTTGCTTACTGAACTTTAGGGGGGGGCTCTGACAGCATCCCTGAGACCTTGGATGCTGCCTCCCCAAAACCAGGTAAGTGAGACACGGGGATTTGGGAAGGAGGCACAAGGGCTCTGGTGGCATCCCAGTGCCCACACGCCTCTTTCCCAAACCCCAGTCTAGGGTTGCCAGATGTCTTCTTTTTCTAGGATGCATCCTCTTTCTCATGGGTATGTAAAATGAGAGTCGTCATAGTGATCCATAGTTAAAAGCAGAAGCCGGCAAATGTGTCCTCTTTTTTTCATCTTCAAAATATGGCAACCCTAAAAACAGTCTTCCACCTCACAGGGAAACAGTTCCAGGCGGTTCTTGACTTTGCAGAATTTTGCCTTTGCATGCGGACCCCTGGAACCGAACCCTTGCAGAAGTGGTGGGTCCACTATACCTTCAAATCTTGCTAGGCTCTTCAACCTTGGGGCCTCAAATGTGGCTGGGCTCCAATCAGTGGCGGAGCTTCATGCTCTGGCACCAGGGAGCGGAGAGCAGACAGGGCGGGGCTGGTGCATGTCCTGGGGGTGGGGCGCACATCCTGGGGGGTCGTGGTGCCCAGCGTGGGCGGGGGGGCCCACGATACCAGGATCGTGCTGCCAGGGGTGGTGCACTTACCCCACACTCCTCTTCCTCCGCCAGTGGCTTCAACGCTTATCTTCCATGGTAATTTTATCCAATAACATCTGCAGACCCAAGAACATTGGTCGAGATACCTTCTGGTTCTTGCATATTTACTATGTCAACTAGAGGCCAATGCCAGGAGACTTCTTCTGGGCAGGCTGTAGTTTATATGGCACAGACTGCACATCCCCTGCAACCAGCACCACTTGTGAAGACATCAAAAAGGGGCAGCAGAAAGGCTGCAAAATGCCGGAATGTTCATGGGGTTAGCAAAGGTCCTGGAAGCATTCAGAGGCATTTCAGTCTAGGAACAAAAGTTCTTATGATACTATGGGACCCCATGGATGTGTGGGAGTGTTGCGGAACACCTACTGTCCTCCTTGTGACTGAGCACACAAAAATGGTGAGTGTGTGTGTGTGCTAAGTGAGCAGTCCAAGCTATGTAGGCTGTAGCTTGGCAGAAATCCATAGGCATCAACATGTGCCGATGATAACAGCAGCATGCACTGCTGAGAGCCACAGGAATTTGCTGGCCCAGCAACCAAGACAAAACATGCAGCCAGGGACAATGTCCTGTTCCCTTCCCCAGTTCCAAGTCTGGAGCTGGAAAGGGTGGGAAGAGCTTTTGAGTTTGGTCCTGCTGAGGTACTTGGAGCTGTAGAGAAAGCAAATACTGCCACGTAAAGATGGAGAAAGCTTGCTCCCTCCTGCTGTTGGGAAGTAGGCTGGGGCTTCTCAAGCTTGCCCAAGTGTGAGAACACCCATGGCATGAGAAGCATGGTGAACAAATATGAGAGGAAGTGCTTTGTGTCCATTCTGGGGCTGATGGAAAGTTACACTGTGAGTGGAGAAATGATTGCTGTGAAGTTGCACCATATATGGCAGTGAACTGAAGGAGTATAGAATATGGTCTGCTTCCTCTCACAAACAGACACACCATGTGTTGCCCATGACACAACCATGACTCTTCCCATATGTATCTCTTCCTATATGACTCTTCCCAGCGTATCTTAGCAGTTCTGCTGGTGTATCTGTCATGGTGGCAGCATATCTGGCTTTCTCCTGGCACCGCAGGGCTTTTGTTGAAACCTATGGCTCTACAGCTGGCTATAAGATTGTATTTTAAATATGACTTATTACTTTAAATAATGACAGGTTTGCCATAGTAAATATTAATTCCCTTTTATCCTCAAACAACATATGGCAATGATCTACATTTATAAATGCATTAAATTAAATGAAGTTAAGTTGCCTCTAGCAGACAAATGTAATTTATTTTATTTCATGTAAGCAAATGTGTACACTACTTAATTGTAAATCCAACCTCTAAGCAGTTTATAAATAATATAAAATGAACATTAAAATTGTCAATAAAATCTTATGTTTTGAAAAATCAGAATAAAATCAACAGTTAAAATGACACTACAAGCTAAAATTACAGATTAAAAAACATGTCAGGTTTACACATATGGTTAGGCATGCCTAAACAAGAATTTTTTTTGTAGGCATCAGAAGTGCTCAGAGAAAGAGTACAGTAATGTGGAGGAATTATTATTGTTACTTTTGCCTCTACACTTTTGTGCAGAAAATTCAAAGTGGATATAATCAAATAAATGTTACTGAAATTCTTGTATTTTTATCTGAAAGGATGCGAACCAAGTAGTGCAAAGTTCTGTTTCCAGTTGCACCCATTTATGATCTGCTTAGCAAATTGTAGGTTTGAGTGAGGGAAGGAATTCCTACAATACATTTATATTAATCATATGTACATGGTGTATGTGTATATCACAGACAATCAGTGATGACTATTTAAGGTGAAAAGGTGAAGTTTTTTTTTTAAGCTAAAATTAACTATTGTCAATAAGAACCTGTGATTGCCTGCTGTCTCCATACCTATTAGCCAGCACATTTGTTAGTTACGGAAGAGGTGAAGGATACTCTTTGAAGAAAGACTCACAAATTCTCAGACACTTCAATATTTCAATATGGCAACCACCCAGCTACCATGTTTTTTTTAAAAATACTGTTTTCCACCAGAGATTTGACAGGTGGCCTTTGCAAATTTTACACATGAGTGAAAGCCATTGTTAGGCTGCTTAGGGTTTTGCCTTTTAAGTTGCTTTTTCCTAGAACCAGGCAAGAGATGTATTTGCTTAACACAGCTGATAAAATCTCCTCTGAATGTGTTTGGATTTTATCTGGTCTCTGTATTACTATAATGGATTTTATGGCTGGCATCCAATTAAGGCATACTTAGATCCATTGAAACCAGGGGACTTAAGTTAGTAATGATTACCTTAAGTCCATTTGTTTGAATGGGTCTACTTGGAGTATAGTTTAGTCAGCTACCATCCTATATGTGCCATACTACACACATACATTTGACACAGATATGCTATGCTCTGGGAGGATTACAAAGCTGTATTCTTTCCCTACCCCCTGGCCAATGATCACCATACTTCATTGTCTCCCCTTAACACCTATTGGAGACCAAAAGTCAATGGTCGAGAACCCAGACTCAGCTACTCCCAGCAACATTATGCATTGTATTCAAATTGCTCAGAGGCACTTTGTAAACCATATGGAAAAAAGATAGAGCATATATGGAAATAGGTCCCTAAACCCTAGCTTGGAAAGCTTTGTTCTAGCAGGTCAGCAGATGCAAGGGATATATAGCTGGAAAAAATCACTATGGTAGAGGTCATTTGTTCCTGACATTAGGCTCTATTTATTGAATAAATTTATTCCTCTTAACTAAATCATTGCAAATACATACTATGTAAATGGGGAATTGCAGGATTGGAAGACCACATTGGAATACACAGGAATTTGTATGATTTAAGCACATTTAAGTGCTAATAATCTCAGTGGGCTGCTAAACATATGCTTAACTTTCCTGTTGAAATCCATGGAACTTTAAGCTGGGTTGAATATAGAACTTCAGTTTCCTCTTTGTCTGCAAAGCTGCTTTTGAGTGCAGGATCACATCTGGTGCTAAGTTAGTTGTTGATTACACTGGTCAACAACAAATTCGTTGTCTTCATTTTTTCACTTGATTTAGGACGAATCTGATGCGCTGAATCCAAAAATCACATTGGTTTTGCTCAATCAGGTCAAGTTTTTTAGCTATGGCCACATGTCTTTTTTTACATTTTTGTTCGCATGTACGCTTGTGTGGAGCATTTTAGAAGAAGTTGGTGGGGGTAAAATGCCATGTCGAATAATTGTTTTGATTGGAAATGATTATTTTAATGACAAGAAGTATTCAGGTCCGATAGTTCTGGCTGATTATGTCGAAAAGGGATCAGTTTGAAGTCATAAAACCTCGAAATCTTCCATAAATTGGTGTGGCAAAGCATAAAGTTATTTTGGTATTAAACTTGGTGACCAGGATAAAGCTTGGGCGCCACACATGGTGTGCAAGGCATGCACCGAGACTCTACGTGGGTGGACCAATGGCAAGAGTCTGAACTTTGGAATTCCCATGGTTTGGAGGGAGCCGACAAACCATGTCACTGACTGCTACTTCTGCGCTGTTGATGTGACTGGGATCAACAGAAAGAACCGGAGCAGCCTCAAGTATCCTGATCTTCAATCAGCACGTCGTCCTGTAGCTCATTGTGATGAAATTCCAGTGCCTATCTTCGGAGAACTTCCTGACATTAGTGACGAAGATGCCTCCAGTGTTGAAGGACATGAAGAAGTGGTTCTTGAAGATGATGCTCCACATCCATTTTCCCCAAAGGAGTTGAATGATCTAGTTTGCGACCTCAGCTTGTCAAAGGACTCTGGCGAACTGTTGGCATCCAGATTGAAGGAAAAAAACCTCCTCTCTGACAGTGCTCGCATCAGCTTCTTCCGCAACAGGCATCAAGAGTACCTCCATTTTTTCTCAGAAGAGAAGGACTTGGTGTACTGTGCAGATATTGCGCAGCTTCTGCTAAAGCTTGGAGTGCCACAGTACAAACCCAAAGATTGGAGACTGTTCATTGACAGCAGCAAGCGATCACTGAAATGTGTTTTGCTACACAACGGCAACCAGTTTGCCTCTATACCCATGGCTCACTCGAGTACACTGAAGGAGAACTATGAAGCGGTGAAGTATGTGCTGGAGAAAATTGGTTATGATCAGCATAAGTGGTTTATTTGTGTTGACCTGAAGATGGTGAACTTTTTGTTGGGACAACAGTCTGGCTTCACCAAGTACCCATGTTTTCTGTGCATGTGGGACCGTGCTCAGCATTACACGAAGAAGGACTGGCCTGTGCGGGAGGAATTGGTGCCTTGCAGAAAAAGGAACGTCATCAACGACCCTCTGGTGGACAGAGACAGAATACTCTTCCCACCGCTGCACATCAAGCTCGGCTTAATCAAGCCGTTCACCAAGGCTCTGGACAAGGATGGTGACTGCTTCACTTACTTGTGCCAGGCTTTTCCAGGATTGACCACGGAGAAGTTGAAAGCTGGCATCTTTGACGGTCCTCAGATCCATCAGCTCATCAGAGATCCAGAGTTTGGAAACTCAATGAATGAAGTGGAACTGGAAGCGTGGAAGGCATTTGTTCTGGTAGTGAAGAACTTTCTTGAGAACAATAAGGCCACAAACTACGCAGAACTTGTCAACAAGATGCTGACTGCTTTCAGAAACCTGGGCTGCAACATGAGCGTCAAGATGCACTACCTATTTTCACATATGGACCGGTTTCCTGAGAACCTGGGTTCAATGAGTGGCGAGCAGGAGGATAGATTCCATCAGGACATGAAAGAAATGGAGACCAGGTATCAGGGTCGCTGGGACGCAGTCATGATGGCTGACTACTGTTGGACTCTGAAGAGAGACCTCCCTGCCGCTGAGCATTCCAGGAGTTCCAAGAAATGGAAGTTCAAGCCCTGAAGTTTGAAAAATGGTGAAGCAACATGCAATTTACGTGTACTTACCTTTATCAATGCCCACCATTCAGTTTACAGTAATTGATGTTTCTATCAGGTAATCAATATATGTTGTTGGAAAAACATTTTTTTCTCTTAAAAACATATTTAGGATGATATGTGTTGACAAAAATCAGCTGATAAAGCCACAAAAATGTAATCAATTTTGTCACAAGATCTGATTTTTTTCAAATCAACATAGCACAAAAACCTGACCTGATGGAGAGAAACAGATGCCATTTCCTGATTCAGCAGTGCAAAAATACCCTAAATCAATTGTAGAAATCTAGACAACATTCAAAAAGTAAAAAATTGTTGCCCAGTGTTATTGTACTTGCCATTCCTTTGCACCAATATTTGCAGCATAAATGATCAAAACTGCATTATGATTTAAAAAATAAAACTCAACAAATAAGAGAAGTCAGTCTGTCCCACTCCTCCCTTCTCCCCACATTTATATTTTGGAAAGAATTTTAATTAAGAAACGCACAGCAAGAGGCTTTGAAATGATCTTTTCTCCTATATCATCTTTAAACACCAGCAAGTAATTCAAAGCTTCCCTGCTCCCGCAAATCTGACCTTTTTTAAAGCTTGCAACACAACAGGAGGTAATGTTTTGCTCAGATTTGGTGACTTGAACTAAAGAAGAGTAAACAATAAAACAATACCAAAATAGGAGCCAGGCGGGTAATTATACATCTAGAGAGGGGACTGCAAAACCAACAGGGATTTATCAAAACTCAAAAGATCAGCCAAAGTTCTCCATCCTGTCATTTTCTCAAGAGTGAAATGATTAACATAGCTAATGTTAGCAATAACTTGCAAGTCACAAGCCCAGATCCCAACAGTTCCTATGCTTGAGGCTTTTAAAAATCTGACAATACTTTGCCAAATTGGACTTGTTAGTTTCATTTATCTTGAAGTCAATGAAAACATCAGTCTTATTCCGAAATGTGTTAGATGGTAAGAGACTTTAGGGTTGCCTCAATGCTAACTGTAAACCACCATAACCAGTATTTTTGTTGCTCAGTTGGGTTTCTTAGCTCTACTAAGTAAAATGCCAGTTTATTATAGGCAAACATAGAATTCTGCCCCCCCACCGACATAGGACTGCTTTGAAACCAGTGGCTTCCCAAATGAAAACAAAAGTGGCTTCAATTGTGTGGGAGGTCCATACCATCTCAGCAATGAAGCATGGGAATCTATCCTAAGCTGACATTAAGATCACACTGATGAATATATATTAGCAAAGTTGATAACAATCCTGCGTTTGAAAGGACAAATAAGTCTCCATAACTGTAATGTCTAAGGTTCATGATCTAATTTTAATATTACACACACCCCACTGTTGGCAAAGCTCATAGCATTCTCATATTTGAAAAGACAAATAAAAGTCTTCAAAGTTGCAATTTTTAAGGTTCTTGGTCTATTTGAATATTTGATGATACACTCTACTGAAACAATTTGAGATTCTCCCTCCCTTTAAGGGATTGCCGTTAAGCAATCACGACAGTGGGTCAAGTTAGTATGGTGCTGCAATGATATACACAGAGCATGACATCGTTCTAGTCTTATAACAGCTGCTGTACACCAGATCCTTAACATTTACTTAGCTAGTATAGCAGGTAATAGGATCAGGCCTTTAGAATGTACTAAGAAAACCATAGGGCTTGGGTTTGAATATGCCAGCTATTTTGGCAAGTCAGTTGTTCTCATGATACCCAAGGGATACATAAATTTAGTGGAATCAAACTTGTAAGCTGTGGAGTCTCATTAGTTGGCTGCTGTTTCGTACATTGGGGTCTATGAAATGCAAGCTGTTTACCCCATACATCCATGCAAGGTTCTCACATTGAGGAAAGCCCAGATCACGTTCAATGCTGAAAATCTGGCCCAAGACTCTGCTTTGCATATGCTTGAGCACAGCAGAGCTAAGGCAGGGAGCCTGTTCTGGCATTCTCATCTGGCGGTCGCAGTGACCTCATATATCAATGATGTATTTTCTTTTGAGCACTCATATGCACTTAGTCAGCTTCACCGACCTGACTCAAATTGTTGGCTTGCTTTGCTATGGTTTGGCTCCACCTTCAAACTGTCTGGCTTGCTCAGTTCTAGAATCACTCTGGTTATAAAAGGGCTATGGTTTCTTAACTGGACAACTACAATACATGTTGGAAAAAGCTGTGTTTCCCTTTAAATAAGCCACTGCTTGACAGAGTTTTTCTTCTGACAATCACTCAGTATGTGGATTATTAAAAAAACAAAAACAAAAAACAAATACACTGTAGATGGAGAGCCTGTCTTGAAAAAAAGAATTGAAGAAATCATAGAGCTGTAGAGTTGGAAGGGACCCTGCGGATTGCTTAGTCCAAACCCCTGCAATGCAGGAATATGCAACTGTCCCATCTGTCCCATCCAGGAATCAAACCTGCAACCTTGGCATTATCAGCACCATGCTCTAACCATCTGAGCTATCCAGGCTTGGATAGTTTAAAGTACACAAAGAGGCATCTACTCCAAACTTATTCCCCAAATGCACATATTTACCTACTCTCCAAGGCATATATTAAAACTAACTCTTCCTTAAATAGTGGAAGTTTAATACAGTAATAGGGAGGCAGAAGTCAGTTGACCTTCAACTTTCAAACATCGATGGCCCTTGTGGTCTATTCCAATTCTATGATTCTATGTTGGAATGATGAATGGATAAATGAGTGAATGATGAGTCAATGGTTGTTTCTATTTACAAACATTACTGACATGATCCATGTTAGAAGCTACATCATAAATGTATCGAAAGAGGGTTGAAGCAAGAATTACCTGCAGTTCAACAAGTGAATGATTTTGTTACATGTTTTTTACCCCTTCCAATTCTATATTAATGTCAAATATATATGACCCCCCCCCCCCAAAAAAAAACCACCACTGCAGTTCTTAAAAGAAAAAAAGAAATGTAGATTTACAGGCCAATCCTTCCCACACCCCACTCAGCTTCCCAGGTAACAACTGGAAGAAACCCCAATGCAACACTGTATGAACATAATATACTTTGTAGTGTACAATGCCAGCATAATTGTGTTGCTACAGCTGCATGTCACAATGAAAAAAGTGGGTGCAGAAATCAGGAGGGGAGGGGAACGCCAACCAGACATCATTAGTTGAAAGGTTAAAACACCACGGGTGGTCTTCAACTAAGTTGTACTCAAAGTAGACCTACTGAAATTAATGGACCTAACTTAATTATGCTCATTAATTTTAGTGTGTCTATTCTGAGTAAAGATTTAGTTGAGTGCTACTTTTTGCATCAGCTAAGTGCGTATAAAATAAAGCTGTAACTCAAAACCCATCCATTATCCCCAATAAAAAGTCTCAAACATCAACCATTGATAATAACACAAGAGCAGTTGCTGGATCAGACCGTCTAGTCCTACATCCTGTTTTCACAGTGGCCAACCAGAAACTTATGGGAACCCTGCAGGGAGGACCTGAATACAACAGGAGTGTCCATACCTGTGATTCTCAGAAACTAGTATACAGAAGCATACAGTCTTTGATAGTGGAATTAGAGCACAGTCATCATAGTTAGCAACCATTGGCAGTTGTATCCTCATGGTCTAATTCATATTTAAAACCATTGAAATTGGTGGCCACCAGTACATCTTGTGAGAACAAATTCAGCAGTTTTAACTATTTATATTATTTCTAGTTTTAACTATGAGCTTTGTGGAAAAGAAGTGTGGGGGGGGGGAATAAACCAATTTAATATATTAAAATCAGTTTTAAGTTATCCATGTATATATGTCATAACATGCCCATGCAAACAATGTTGAAATGTGGTTGCTTAAGACTGAAATAGCTGACTGAGGATGGTTAAAAAGAATGGTATTATTCCCTAACCACAAGCTACATTTCTTGCTTTGTATGCAAAATTTCTACTGAGAAAAACAACAACCCAGAATTGGGCGATAGGATATGCTAGGCAAGTGTTGACAACTGGGAAAATAGAACAATCCAGGCTTTAGACCACCAGCATCTCTTTGATCATTGCTAAACTATGGTTGAATGCTGTAGCTAGAGGGGAAAGAGCCTTCTCTTAACTCCATGTTTAAATAAAACAAAGACGATTCTGTACTTTAATGTGCAAAAGATTGAGAATGGGGAAATGGGTTCAGAAACTATTTCTTGCAAACAGATCCAATTGGCCATGTTAATACACAGTCTTCAAAAATACAGGCTTTCAAAAACAGCTGGCAAAGAAACTAACCAAGATTTGATATTTGATATTATCATCATCATCATCATCATCATCACCACCACCATTGATCTAATTATGCTCAAAGGACAGGTTCTAAAACAGCTGAATAAAAATGTACACATTTTGCAGCTAGTGAATATTTTTGAAAATGTTGTTTTATGAAGTATATGATTTTTAATGGAGTATCAGACAATATCACTCCAGTCTTATGGAACATGGGTACAAGGATGTGTTGAGTGATCCTGCCCCATAGCCTTCAAGCAAGGTGCTACCTGTATCGATAAAGCCTTTGTATGTACAACTAAATACATGATGCCATCGCACAGACACGAAAAGGTATAGGGATGTGGGTGAAATTGGTTCAGTTCATATTTTAATGCAAACCTACCTAACTTGCACTTCTTGAAATGATCCTTGAATTGAAGAAATCTTTGAAATTCACACTTTCGCAATGCAGTTCTCCAGTCCAAAATAATGTGTACAAAAAGGCATATATTAGATAAAAGGGTGCATTAAAATACACGTGATAGTGAAAATGGCAACCAAAAATGCATTCTGTTATTGGAAATTGCTTGCAAAAATGTGCATACTAGGCAAAACTGCATGTAAAAAATGGTGCGTATTAGGAGAAATACACACTAAAATACTAGTGAATTTTAACAAAGACTAAAAAAAAAATCATGAACTCCTCCAGCACAAGCAATCATGAGACATCAGAAGTAAAGGTGAGAGGTGACTTTTTTTTTTGGTTGCTTGACTGGAAACAAGCTCCTTTCATCATCTCATTACCCATGCCGCATGCATGAATATATGGATCTTGTAATCACTTTTAACTCACTTAATATGTTTACCGGCACTTGTAAGTGTAACCTATGACCCCAAAAGCGGATAATGATGATCATTATTATTATCAAACCATCCTGATCCAACATTTCCCCACACTCAATTTTTTTTTTTGTGGGGTAGGAAGTAATAGTAATGATTGCTATAGCTAAATAAGAGATATACTAACCTTGAGGCGATTCAGTTTCGTTGGACATTGAGCTAAAAGTGTGGCAGTCGAGAAAGATGGCAGAAGGCTTAATTCTGATCTCCCCTTTTCACACACTCATTGGTCTGGAAAGGATGCTAATTCTAGCATGTTACTATGCTTTGGTAAAAGCTGAAGCTTTGCTTTCTGTCTATGCCATAATTAGAGTCTTTCAAGGGTACTGGACACATGGTTTAGGCCACCAATGTGTTGCATCTGTATACTTGGGGCATCTTGGGCACAATAAACAGACACCCTGTTATTGTGTGTAGCCTCTTGCTACTATATTGCTGCTACAAGAAATGTATGACTTCAGGCAGGATGCAGCTAATCACAAATAAAAGATGTTTTATTGCCTCCAGAAGGCCAACGGGCTATGCAGCTTCAAAGCCACCACAGCAATACAGCTGGATCAGATGTTATCTTAAGGATTGTGCATACAGCAGCAGCTGTGTGATTATAGCTGGAATTATCATAAATGTGTACCTGTAGAATCTACATGTTCATACACACACACACACACACACACACACAGAGTGGTACCTCGGGTTACAGACGCTTCAGGTTACATACACTTCCGGTTACAGACTTCGCTAACCCAGAAATAGTACCTCGGGTTAAGAACTTTGCTTCAAGATGAGAACAGAAATCGTGCTCCGGCGGCACATCGGCAGTGGGAGGCCCCATTAGCTAAAGTGGTGCTTCAGGTTAAGAACAGTTTCAGGTTAAGAACAGACCTCTGGAACGAATTAAGTACTTAACCCGAGGTACCACTCTCTCTATATATGCGCTGTAGGTCAACAACCAGCCTGGGGCAGGAATCCAAATGGATGTATATGACACAGGAATATATAAGCTGGTGGTCAGGTTAGGCCAGCAACCAAAGGAAGTAGTAATTGGTAGAAAACTGATGCCCAGTGTATCTAGACAAATGACCATGGGAAGTGACAGAGAGAGTGGCTGTTGGTAAGGAAGGGTTCATCCATACTGTTGTTTAATGTGAACAGTATGCTTCCTATATATCAGTGGTCCATATCACATTCTGGTCCAAGAACATTAGACAGGTTTTGGCTGCCCTACACCAGACCATAGCTTATTCAACTAAAAGACAGTACTGAATTCCCACAGATTTCAAAAGGAATTCACACTGTACTCCAAATCCACAATTATTATGATTTGTATACCACCCTTCATTCGAAGATCCCATAGCGCTTCACAACAGAAAAATACAAAAGAAGAGTACAAAATACATAATAAAACAAAAACAAGCCAATAACCCTCCTCCCACAAACACATTTTAAAAGCCATAGAAAGTTAATCAGCTGAACGCCTGGTTGAAGAGAAACGTTTTCACCTGGCACCTAAATATATGTAATGAAGGTGCAAGACAAGCATCCCTGGGGAGAGCATTCTACAAATGGGGAGCCACCACAGAAAAGGCCCATTCTCGTGTTGCCACCCTCCAGACCTCTTGTAGAGGAGGCACACAAAGAAGAGCCTCAGATTATGATTGCAGGTTCCAGGTCAGTTCATATGGGGAGAGGTGGGAATAGGGTGTTTCTCTGTGTCCACAACCAGAGGCACTGCACACAAAAACTATATATACAGTGTACTAGCACTGGATGCCCAAATGTGCAATTAGTAAAATAAATAAAATATATTAGCATCTGAAAGTTTTCTATTCCTACTTTAAGGCTTTCTTTTCAGACTTCCTGGCTAATTCTCAGTTTTCTGTCTAGTTGCTTAACTAATGCCCAGATACACTTCTTTTGGTAAAGTTCCATGTGGCCCAATTTTGAACTATACATTTGCTAAAAGAGATTTTTGACATATTTCAGATGAATATTCTGTATGCCAATTCTTCAAAATAACTTTGTGTTAAACAATCCAACATTAATCTGGGCTCCCATATGGCCCTGATAAGGGAAGAATGCACATTTTGCTGAAGAAAAAGAAAATGTATTGGCTAAGTAATATTAGAAAATAGTGGGTAAGTAATAAAACATGTTGTAAGCAAATAAGAAGGAAACTACTCATGCAACATACCTCAGTATCTTAACCTTCTGAGGGAACTTCTCAGGGCAGACATTAAGGCAGACATCTTATCAAATTGCATTTTACATAGCTATTTTTTACAACCATGTGAAACAGAATCTGAACACACCCACACCCAAAAAATGATGAATAACTGGACTCTGAAAAGAGGCTACAGAAAATCATACCATATTGCTTTGGAGGCTACAAGAGGTTTGTGAGACATGTAATGCCTACCCATGTACTTCTGTAAGTACAGATTCCAATCTCAGGCGATTGTCACTATTTGGGGATGACAGAAATTGAATCTCAGAATCTGAACAATATAGTTCATCTCCCCCACCCCACTCCATGGCAACTGCCTTCCCTTGAGTGTGTCATGTGGTACTTAACAATAAAGGTTTGCCAACTTGGTATGACAATTGTTTTTGAACTTGGAGATCTGCATTTGATCCCCATAGATCATACCAACTAGCCTTGTAAACGGTATTAATTTATTTGATTTCTGTCCTGCTCTTTATTACAAGTGATCTCAAGGAGCAGGGGTCATATTGAAATAAAAACAATACAAAACAATACAGTAAAATCAATCAATAAAATATAATAAAACCACCTCACGCCTGAGCAGTTTTATCAGAATAGCCTATTTGGAACAATCTGATTGGCTTAACTAGAATAACTTAATTATCTAAACGCTGGTGAAAATCTAAACTTCTTCATGACTCAGTGTCCCTTTTATACTTTATTACCTCCCTTACCACACTCCCCCAATGTACCTCAATATACCACTGCCCTCATCCCACTGCTTCAATGTACCTTTTATACTTTATTGCCTCCCACTCCCCATGGCCCAAGTTACTTACTCTTCTTCATACCTACTTACAGAATTTGCTTTTCCAAAAGTACATCCCCTTTTGCACCCTTGCTCATAAGTAATAGTGGCTCAGATATTTCACCCTCTTCTCACAAGCCAAGCTCATCATGCCTACTATCATTCCAGTTGTTTATATAGGTGTGGAATCACCTGCTGGTTTAATGGCGGTCTACATAGTGTATCTTGATTTCAGTAAAGCTTTTGACAAAGTCCCCCATGATATTCTTGTGGAGAAACTAGTAAAATGTGGGCTGGATGTGGTAACTATGACCAAACCCAAGGAATGCTCACTAATGGTTCCGCATTATCCTGGAAAAAGTGACAAGTGGGGTCCCACAGGGTTCTGTCCTGGGCCTGTTGTTGTTTTACGTCTTTATAAATGACTTGGATGAATGGATTGAGGGGATGCCCATCAAATTTGCAGATGGCAGCAAACTGGGAGGGGTAGCCAATGAGGGAGTTGGGTATGTTTAGCCTGGAAAAGAGGAAATGGAGACGAGACATGGTAGGTCATCTCCAAATATCTCAAGGGCTATCACATGGAAGATGGAGCCAGCTTGTTTTCTCCTGCTGCAGAGACTAGGACTCGAACCAATGGCTTCAAGTTCCAAGAAAAGAGATTCCAACCAAACATCTGGAATAACTTTTGACAGTAACAGCTGTACAAAAGTGGAACAGTCTCCTTGAGGAGGTGGTAGAATCTCCTTCCTCGGAGGTTTTTAAGCAGAGTTTGGATGGCCACCTGTTATATAAGCTTTAGATGAGATTCCTGTATGGAAAGAGGTTTGACTAGATGACCCTCAGGGTCCCTTTCCAACTCTACAATTCTGTCTTTCTATGATTTAGCACTCATAAGCACTCTGGTATAACTCATCTCAAAGTCCTAGCGCATTGAATTAAAAATAGCATGCTGCCTTAGTGTGACCTACCTGCTTAAACGATTAATTCATTTACTTTCAGATTAATATCTCATGAAAAATTAGCAAGGAAAGAGGTTTGAAGAAGGAGGGGAGAGAAAGGGGTTACAGAGAAGAGCTACAAGTTAACAACCAATTTCTTTGCAATGGGAGGATGTAAAATCCAAAGGCAGAGATAATATTACCTCCCCAGGGCATCAGACGCTTGGTGGTTTAGAGCACATGCCTTTGATAATCAGCATCAGTATCTCTTTCATGTCACTGAACAGAAAGTGGGCCTCTTCAAAGAGCCTAATTCAGAAAAGGAATTGTTAAACAGGCCTGACTGGGTTGAGCAGTGCTGGAAATGAAGAACCCTGAAGGGCAGGATTAGATAGGAGGTCAGCACTCTCAGGCCACGCAAAGGAATAAATTAATAGGCGTCTGTGTTGCGTCTGAGGTTTTGGGAGGTTGTCATAAAATACTCACAGAATTTCTCTCTCTCCCCCCCCCCCCGACCTCTCTCCCTGCCTTCCTCTCTCTTCATGTGTTTTCATAATTATTAAGAATTGTACCTTCTTGTCAGAAAATAACATGAATAAGTTGGTGGCCAGGAGCTTATTGGCCTTAGCCTTTGAAGCGTTGCTACAGAGCTTCAGTTGTAGAACCTTATTGATTTTTCTTTAATCTGGGCTTTTTCCTAATGTTAATCCTCCAAAAGATATTTGTCCTTTATGTAAGACACTAGGCCATGTCAAAGAAGGGCAATATTTAGTTTGACATTATCGGACATAAGTGATGGCACTAGATGGAGAATATAATAAGAACCACCCCCCACCTGCTGTTGCTCCCACACCCACTGGCAGAGGCGCCAGGTTGCGCCCAAGATTGAGAGGGCTCAGCGCACACTGCAAGCATGACACATTGTCTGGAGGAGCCAGCCGCTGAATCTGTGATGTGCAACGTGCAATGCCCGTAACTGCACATGCCAGGCCCCCTCAACACTGAGGGGGCTAGACCCCTTTCCAACAAATATTGAGGGGCCCAAAGACACCTTGGCCCCCTAGAGTTGGCGCGCCTGTCCACTGACAACTAATATTCTGCAGCGAACTACTTATAGGGCATGGAAATTTCACAGGCGTAATAATCCTAAATACCAGCTGGGGAACAGTGGGGCAGAATAGAGCTACAGAACCAGAACTGCCTCCCAAGCCCGAGGGCTTGTGTTGCCAAGGGAGGAAATGGGGGGTGGGGAGAGCTTTTTTTGTTCCAACAGCTCCAGGCTGGCACATTCCCCAGAGCCCAAGGATTGGGTCTCTTAAGAGAATCCACACTTTGGATCCAGCAGGTCCCTAGCCTCAAACGCCCCATTTCAGGGCTTTCTTGCAGGCTACTACTAAGCTTTGGAATTGCATTATTAGTCATCATGTTTAATAGCTACTGAAATACGGTACCTGTCTTCTATGAATTTCAGTAATTCCCTTCTAAGCTATCTAAATTAGCAGCTATAATTTCAATGCTGTTATAGAAATAAATAAACCTTTGGTAGGTCCAAAGGCAAGTTAGAAACAAACATTCATTCAGATGAATTTAGAGGTAGAGGGATTAATAGAAATTTGGTGAATGTTATAACCTATTGAGAAGTTTTGAATATTTTATTTATATTTACAAAATTACTAGGCTAGAATAGATTACTTTTTGCTACAATAGAGAAAGAGACTTGTGCATGGCTAATGATTTCCTTCTGGTCATGCCTCTGTGGGAGTGGTTCCTGCATTAGGGAATAAATATAAATCTAGTATCTGGAGAGAGGATCCTATATTGTTGGGAGACAGGCATGTTGTGGCTAAGAGAGATTATGAAGTTATGTTACTGAGATCTAACATAACTGAGAATGTGAATCACAATATGCACTGGGAACTGGGAAATACTGCAGACCATAGTGAGCGGGAAATAAGAAAATAAGAAAATGCTTAGAGGAGATTATATTTTTCAAAAGGGTATTAATTTATGACAAATGGAGGAAATTAGTGTGTTGTAGGAAACAATAGAGCATGTTGTGCAAGTTATTCCAGCTCTTAATATTGACATTTAATAGTTCATTAAAAATGGGAAAGAATATTGTGATTTGGGATACTGGGAGGAAAGTTCTGGGTAAACAACAAAGGAACTGAGCAGCTGGTCTGCTGTGGGAAATTCAGGGATTTCTATATCCAGAAGAAATCACGTATTTGAACTATGTATAATTTAAGCATTTTGTGGGTCAGCCTATAAAATAGTTAAATCTTCTCGAACTCTAGCTAGAAAGATGCAAAACGAGAGCAGTTGCTTATCCTCACTTAAAAAAAATATAATCCTCAGGTGCTGCTTAAACATGTTTTTTAAAAATCCCTACAGAGAGGGCACTTGCATATATCCAAAAATGTGCATCACACATGTTCAGAATCTTATAATGATGACTGCATACATGGGCTTTTTCTTCGGGGGATACATTCTCTGAGAAGTGATCACTGGCCACAGCTTTCTCGGCATATGTACAGTGACTGGAAATATTACCACAACCCCAGACATGGGACTGGCAGACATGCTAAACTACACATGGGCTGCATCCTGCATATCAATCAATCATCTTATTTGTGTGCCCCCTTTCCAAAGTTAAAACCATGCTCAAGGTGCCATACAACATGAAAAATACATAATTACAAACATAATAAAAGTAGTCATAAACAATAAATTAAACATCAAAAAGTACACAACCAAACAGAACCACTGTCACATAAATCATAAAATATAAAATAAAGATACAAAAAATTAATATCAATAACAACCCCCCCAACAAAACCCCATAAACAATGCCCCAAGCCCAAAGGTCTGTTCAGCAGCCTCAGCTTTTTGTAGCTAGAGTCACTCAGGGCCCCACCCTCCTAGGCCCACATCCCTCAAGTGTCCTGAAAACCTGGGACATCCTATTATTTTGTGTGTGAGTACAGTGCCCATTTGACATTGATCTTGAGCTGCAATCTTGCCCTGATTCCCCCCCCCCCGAGACATGATCTCACATGGGTCATGTGACATGGAAGACGCATCCCCAGGTTTTTTACCTCAATGGGTTTGAGGATACGCAGGCCAGGTGGGGAAAGGCCTGCAAGGCAGGGAGCAGTTCCAGGACTCACAGCCAAGATGGTTTGTGGAAATGCCTTCTTTGCTATATTGCATTGTGCAAAGTGAGTTCAAGAAAATATTTAGAATCTGGGGACTATTCTCAGAACTTTTGCAGCTGAATGGAACAATGGGAAGTGGTGTCCAAGAAAAAGAAAAAGCTTGTAAGATACTGAATGGGCCTAACTACCTCAGAAGACATTGTTGGCTCTCCTATCTATGTGCTTGTTCTCCCTGGCCGATCCTCCAAATATCCTGGATCTGTGTTTAATGTGGGTATTCTGCACAGAAAGAGTGTGATTCTTAAAGGGCCATCTATCCAGATCTATCCTGACTTTACAACCTTATTTAGCAACCCTGGTGCACTGCAAGCAGTGATGTTTTGCAAGCATAATTTGGTTCCTAAGCCTTATTATTCTTTACATGTCATTGCCTTTACAAGAAGGATGAGCTGTAGCTCAAGGGGTGCTGGCCTTGTAATGCACTGGGAATATTAATATTTTCCAGATTTAAACTGATTCATCTGTGGAACTTTATGTCTGGAAATTAATTTTTCATGTGTATATTGTGAGTTCCTAATTTTGTTTAATTTAAAACTCTTTACTGCCATCTGTTCCAAGTGGGCTGTTTCTTGGCATTTCTCATCAGAGCTGTTGCATGCAGATTAGTCCTTGAAGTCTGTGGCACCATCCTTACCAAATGAAAGGAAGGAATTTCACCCCCTAGACAGAGGGTTCTTTTTCTACAGAAAGAAAAGCAAAACTTTGGCATGCAGCAACTTAAAAGGAAGAGACTTTTATGTTGTTGTTAGCTTTTTTGTTTTGTTTTGGGGGGAGGGGAAAGGATACTCAGATGAATTACAGGGTGTTGTGTGTTATTTTCAGTGCATCTTCTCCCAACTTTATTTAGTTCAGTGACTCATGTTTCCTTACCAAGGTTAACCAGTGTGGGGAGAGGTATGTGTGTTATCTTAGCTTTTCCTCTACACCTTCCCATCCTTACTCAAAGTATCAGATAGCTACTGAGATACATCCATTGGCTTTCCTTGTTATCATTGGTGTCCTGGTTTACAATTCTGCTGTCATGATTTACTATTAATTTTGATTAAACCTTGACACTTTTCAGTTACCTATACAACTCATATCCTCACAGCTTTGCATCTCTCTCTCTCTCTCTCTCTCTCTCTCTCTCTCTCCCTCCCTCCCTCTCTCTGTCCCCATTCTCCTCATGTACCTTTTTACTCCCCATCTTTGCATGCTTCCCATTCCTTAAAACTGGATATGTCCTTTTACATTTGTTAATAGCCATTCAATATAGCAAGAATATTTTCCAGTACAGTGGTACCTCGGGTTACATACGCTACAGGTTACATACGATTCAGGTTACAGACTCCGCTAACCCAGAAATATTACCTCGGGTTAAGAACTTTGCTTCAGGATAAGAACAGAAATCGTGCAACAGCGGCACAGCGGCAGCGGGAGGCCCCATTAACTAAAGTGGTGCTTCAGGTAAGAACAGTTTCAGGTTAAGAACGGACCTCCAGAACGAATTAAATACTTAACCCAAGGAACCACTGTATCTATCCCTTTGGTTTCTGTTTTAAATTCTTTCTTAATACCTATCTCTAATGTCTAGCTTTGCTTTATCTGTCACTGGCAATTCACACACACTGTCTCTAGAAGCAAAAACACTTTTGCTTACTCTGTATCCAGTGTGGTCCTACCACTGGTTTGGGAAGCAGTGAACACATGATGTTAGCCATAATCCATACTTATCCTGTATCTATCCTGGGTTTTTTAAAATATGAAATACTGTATTTTGGTGCATCTTTTTCCTAAACCACCTTAGATCTGAGTTGAGAATAAGAACGGCTGCCTCTCTCTCTTGCCTCTAGCCTCTTCCTGAAGGAAGCCCTCCTGGGAAGCCCTCGCTTTGATCTCTTCTCTCTCTCCAGCCTTCCCTCTAGGGAAGACAGGCGATAAAGCAGAATGAGAAATGCTTCAGTTATGACAAATTGTCGAGGCAAAAAAAATAAATTGCTGTGCTCAAAGCAACAGGCAATTGAGACATGGGTTGTCACACATGGTGTTTGTGCATAGCATATCGCATGTGCACTTTGGAAAATTTATAGCTGTTGGAGGCTCTCCACTCAGTGGCATCTAGTGACATATAAACACTACCATTCTCTGAGTATTCTTACATGAGATCTTTTTAAAAAATAAATAAAAATTGAATGCTCAAATGTAAAATTGAGGTGGACAATTGGACCAGAAGATACAATTCAAAATTTTAAGATGATACAATTCCACCATGATGTTATTGGGACTTTAGCTTTTTGCTTAAATCCCACTTATCTCAAGAGATCGTCCAGGTGTGCATATCTCTAGATTGAGCTGATTCATATTTTGTAAGTTGTACTGTGACATTGCTATTTATTCCATTTTATTATAGCTTTTTTTTGTTTTTAAAGAGCTTTTGCATCTTATTTATGTTGTTGGGTGAAGCTTGCCCTAACAGCATTTTGGCTGATGGAAGTCTCTAAACCAAATACTTGTCAGTTGCTGTTTATGATGGATTGCCAGAGTTGAGCCGTGCAGGATGCTGCTGCTTCCCTACTTGCATGCTTAGAATCATAGAATCATAGAATCACAGAGTTGGAAGAGACCACAAGGGCCATCGAGTCCAACCCCCTGCCAAGCAGGAAACACCATCAGAGCACTCCTGACATATGGTTGTCAAGCCTTTGCTTAAAGACCTCCAAAGAAGGAGACTCCACCACACTCCTTGGCAGCAAATTCCACTGTCGAACAGCTCTTACTGTCAGGAAGTTCTTCCTAATGTTTAGGTGGAATCTTCTTTCTTGTAGTTTGGATCCATTGCTCCGTGTCCGCTTCTCTGGAGCAGCAGAAAACAACCTTTCTCCCTCCTCTATGTGACATCCTTTTATATATTTGAACATGGCTATCATATCACCCCTTAACCTCCTCTTCTCCAGGCTAAACATGCCCAGCTCCCTTAGCCGTTCCTCATAAGGCATCGTTTCCAGGCCTTTGACCATTTTGGTTGCCCTCCTCTGGACACGTTCCAGTTTGTCAGTGTCCTTCTTGAACTGTGGTGCCCAGAACTGGACACAGTACTCCAGGTGAGGTCTGACCAGAGCAGAATACAGTGGCACTATTACTTCCTTTGATCTAGATGCTATACTCCTATTGATGCAGCCCAGAATTGCATTGGCTTTTTTAGCTGCCGCGTCACACTGTTGGCTCATGTCTAGTTTGTGGTCAACCAAGACTCCTAGATCCTTTTCACATGTAGTGCTCTCAAGCCAGGTGTCACCCATCTTGTATTTGTGCCTCTCATTTTTTTTGCCCAAGTGCAATACTTTACATTTCTCCCTGTTAAAATTCATCTTGTTTGTTTTGGCCCAGTTCTCTAATCTGTCAAGGTCGTTTTGAAGTGTGATCCTGTCCTCTGGGGTGTTAGCCACCCGTCCCAGTTTGGTGTCATCTGCAAATTTGATCAGGATGCCCTTGAGTCCATCATCCAAGTCGTTGATAAAGATGTTGAATATGACTGGGCCCAAGATATTAAGCATGCTTAATATGCCACCGTTAGCGCATCAGCAGAAGACCTTTCTTCTTCTTCTTTTTAGATGAGCCTCTGATATGTTTTACCTCATATGTTTTTATGAAGATGTTCTATTATGATGTTTTTCTGTTGCTTATTTTGTGGTTAGATCTGTTTTTCCATTTTGTTGTGAGTTTTATATATATATATATTATGAACTGCCTTGAGCTTGATTTCATCATAGAACAGTAAATAAACAAGCTCGGCACAACAGCTTTCAAGGATAAGTGAGATGTTGAGAGAAAATAATTGAGAAATTCATTAGTTTGATGTCCAGTCACAACATACCCGGCTGATCCAATCAGATCAAAATTCTAGGGCTACTAGAAAAAAGTTACAATATATTAGGAAATTATTACTGTTTAAAGTAAAAAGTACTTTTTTAGAAAAGGGAATAGTTTTGTGATATATGTATCTGAACAACTTGATTTTAACATGAATGAAATCTTTTCTTTGAGACTAAAAGGCTGTGCCTTTAATGTTTTCAATAAAGATTGCTATTTCTTGTTTTTATCACTTGCTGGCATGCCATAAAGGCATTTTAGCACCTCTTGCTTTAGATTAATGCGGAAGATTACTTTAAACAACAGCTGATTTTAATCATGTTAATATCAACTCACCCTCTTCTTTTATAAATAACATTTTAAAACACATTTGTATTATTTTCAGCTCAGTATTTTCCAAACAATTAAGCTCATCAGAGGCAGCATAGACAGAAAATACCGTAGTTTGCTTTGTTTACTTGATGATTTTCACCTATGAGTGGTATCCGGCTAAGTCAGACCCATGCACGTCCAAGCAAGACCACAAAGCTGGATGGGATCCAAAAGGCCATGCAGTCCAACTCCACATGGAGAGGCAGGAGAGCTATCCACCAGGATACAACAGATAAAACAAACTATTATCAGATAATATTAGATAATGTATTTTTATGTTGCAAACTGACCTGAGATCTATGGATGAAAGGCGGTATATTAATTTAATGATCGCTTACCCATTTCTAAGGGATGTGGGTGGTGCTGTGGCCTAAACCACAGAGCCTAGGGCTTGCCGATCAGAAGGTTGGCAGTTCGAATCCCCGCAACGGGGTGAGCTCCCGTTGTTCGGTCCCTGCTCCTACCAACCTAGCAGTTCGAAAGCACGTCAAAGTGCAAGTAAATAAATAGGTACCGCTCCAGCGGAAGGTAAATGGTATTTCCAAGCGCTGCTCTCGTTTCGCCAGAAGCGGCTTAGTCATGCTGGCCACATGACCCAGAAAAACTGTCTGCAGACAAACGCCGGCTCCCTCGGCCAGTAAGGCAAGATGAGTGCGGAACTCCAGAGTTGTCCGCGACAGGACCTAACGGTCAGGAGTCCCTTTTCCTTTTACCCATTTCTGGTTGGTAGGCAGTTATGGTCCCTCACTGGTCAGCCACCATCTCTGGCAGACAGGATTTCAACGGGCAGGACTTCCGCCCAGACTGCAAAATTTAAATGGGCCAAACAGAGGCCCACTAGTGTGTGGAAGCATCCCTGGCAGACTGTGAGCCGGATGACTCCACTCCGGTCTGCCAGTGATGCTTAAAAGCCATCTGCACCAGGGTAGTATTTAATAAATAATAATAATGATATTTTCAGCCGTATGATAATACAATTCTACTACTATCCCCCATTTCTTGCAGTTTAGTATCTTAAATAAGAGTCAGACCACTGGTCCATCTAGCTTAGGGGATTTTTTTTCATCTCTAACCCTGGTCTATACAGCCTGGTAGCAGCTGTCCACACATGAATCTTCCTGAGCTCTACCTAAAGATACCAGAGATTGTATGCAAAGCATGTATGCTATCACTAAGCTATGTCTCTTCCCCCACGGATATGATCTAACACTGTTCTCACTATCAAGAGTTGTTTAGGGAAAGTGGTTGATTGATGGCACCACCAACTGTATCCAAGAAGCCTATTTTATTCAACTTCCATTCCCAGAAAACCAGACTATCAGTGATCTAAGGTCAGCTCATTCATCAGATCATAAGTTGCTTGTCATGTTCACATTTATAACCAACTACTTGTAACTCTATTAGGATGGAGGCTTTGCTCAGCACCAACCAAGACTTTCAGTGCTTTCAGCCAATTTATGGATTATGCCTCTGGTGGAGAAGGACACACTACGTGGCAGGAAACCACAGTTCACGAATGAATTCATAGGGATTTAACTGTTGAAGGATCGGTGAAAGTGATGGATGTCCCCACATACACAGAGCCAATTATTCAAATTGCCAGTATAGTCACATCATACATAGTTGCTAACTATGAAAAAAGTAGTTTAGCAGTAGTAGTAGCTGCAGTTCAGGCAAACATTTTTTGAGTGGTGGCGGGAAACAATGTTCATTACAAACCATGCATACAAGCTGTTAAACCTATTACGAAGTGACTGGCACATTCATGATACACAGTGGAAAGTCTAAAACAAAAGTAAAATGTTGTGGAAATCACTTTAATAGCATGCAGATGAATATGATGGTCTGCTTTCAGACCATTCCAAAACAAAGGTGAAATAACAAATTACAAAATATGCTACAAGAAAAATCATTGAGCTTGTAATGCTTACCTATACTGTATAATCAAGTGCCATTTCTCCAAGAAGCTCTTCTCTAACTCAGAATGCATGAACAGTCAGCATTCTATAGGCTAGGACCCTCAAAGCCACATGCTTTTTGGGTAGTGTGTATTGACATTTGTAACATTAGCTAACACATAACTTTCAATAAAACTCATGACCCAGACCAATTAACCAAGCAGTCTTTTATTTGATGACTATTTTCTCTGCTGTCTTATTATTAACCTTTGTAAGCTCCTCTGGGAATTTTTTTAAAACTGAAGAGCAAGATACAAATGCTTTAAATAAGATTGGGGTCATTTCTTTTGTTTGTTTCTTGCAGTGTGTGTGTGTGTTGGTACCCAGCCATCTCTAAAGCACTCTTTATTTTGGAAGTGTATTTGTCTCGAGGTAGGGTGGCTGAGCTTCCAGGTAGCTCCCTGCTATGGCAAATGAGTGGGATGAGCGCAAGGCAAATGAAACCAAGGGAACAATACAATAATGTGCCTGTGTGCAATTCTGCATGTATGAGCCAACGTTACAAACTGAGAAAGAACTACAATCCATTTCTGAATGCTAACCAAAAAAACTTATAAAGACCAAATCAATACCTAATCAAGCGGAGGAGAGTTCACCCATCACTAGGCTGATGCTTAACAGCTTTTAAATCAGCTCTCAAACACCTTTAAACAAGCACCAGGAATGGACAACAAATGAGCCAAATGCAGCCAGAGAGGTACTTTCTCTACAGGCTACAGGGTCTGTCATTTCAAAATAATACAAGCTTCTGCATGAGCAGAAATGCATTTGAAAACAATATGATTACAAAAATACCTGAAATATTAGAAACAAGAAGTTGAATGAAAATGAAACCAAACTCGTGGTTTTCAATTCTCATGTGCTGTTAAATTTAATTATCTATTGTCTTTAAGGGTAGGCTTAAAGTAAAACATAATAATTACTTGAGATTCTAATCTAGAACATAATAGTAGCAGTAATGTTTTAGCATTACAGAAGCTTAATTGGAATAACGGCCAAAGTACAGCAAATTAATGTTGATTAACACTATGACAAATAAAGAAGAAGAAGAAGAGGAGTTTGGATTTGATATCCCGCCTTTCACTCCCCTTCAGGAGTCTCAAAGCGGCTAACAACCTCCTTTCCCTTCCTCCCCCACAACAAACACTCTGTGAGGTGAGTGGGGCTGAGAGACCTCAAAGAAGTGTGACTGGCCCAAGGTCACCCAGCAGCTGCATGTGGAGGAGTGGAGACGCGAACCCGGTTCCCGAGATTACGAGACTACCGCTCTTAACCACTACACCACACTGGCTCTTCTCTCTCTCTCTCTCTCTCTCTCTCTCTCTCTCTCTCTCTCTCTTGTTCACTTCTCTCTCTCTTGTTCACTCTGGGATCCAGATGGATACTAGTTAGTATACTTTATTTGACAAAAGTCATATTTCATAACTGTTTTACTTTGGCTTGGTTAAAGTAGCTGTGACTTTTTCTTAGGGAAAATAGGTGTTGGAGCCATAAGGTCTGCTACAGTTGCCAGCAGACAGCATATAAAAGAGTACTAGAGATTATACCGAGTTCAACATTAACAGTATGTTAAAGAAATGACAGTAAATTGTTAATGGTGCCGTAAGAGGTAGAGTGGAATCATTTTGTACTGCAAACATGTCTTCCAGAGAAAATGTCCCAACATTAAGGAAAAAAAGATAGCTTTCAGCTGTTATTAAATAAGAAGCTAATGTTCCATTTCTTCTGGGAAATTGGTACTTTCTCTTTAATGGGAATGAAAAATAAAAAGAAAGCAGAATGTAAGTATATGCATGGGTACGTATATGCATAACAAACCCTACAAGACCATTTCTTAGGTTTAGCATCCTGTTGGCTACCCACAACCACCGTAATTGAGTACTGCCTAAAGTAGCCGTCATTAGTACCCAAGGTCACTCAAAGGTCTGCCCCAAAAACATGATTCACATGTGAGACAAACCTGTTTAAAAAAATAATTCCTGCCTCAAACTAAGTAATGAAAGGCAAGAGCAAGGAATGTCATTTTCCCACTGGAATTCAGTATTGTGCTGAGGTAAGAGACAGAGCAGCTATTGAAGATAGGAGATAGCTCTCCTCCTGCTCATCTTGGATTAACACAGGCATGATCCAAGTATTTCCCCTCTCTCCCCCCAAATCAGGAATAGCTCAGAAGGATGAGCCTTCCATAGTGTGCTATTGTTTCTCACCCCTAGTTTTACCTTCAAACTAGCCATCTTAACAAAGCAATGGAAAAGCATCTGCCGATACCTGTATTTTACTATTAAAATAACTATTGAACTGAGAAAGCTGCCGAGCTATAGAAAATAAATCCTTAAACCTTAAAAATGGCACTGCTGGATCAGGCCAAAGGCCCATCTAATCCAACCAGGACATGCACGCAACAACACTCTCCTCACTTGGAATTTCCAGCAACATTGTGGCTTGTAGCCATTGATAACTTTATCATCCATTCATTTATCCAATCCTCTTTAAAGCCATTGAACTTGGCGGTGATTATATTTGTTGCATTTAGGGCACCCGCTGGGGCGCGGGCGGTGCTGTGGGTTAAACCACAGAGCCTAGGACTTGCCGATCAGAAGGTTGGCGGTTTGAATTCCCGCAATGGGGTGAGCTCCTGTTGCTCGGTCCCTGCTCCTGCCAACCTAGCAGTTCGAAATCACCTCAAAGTGCAAGTAGATAAATAGGTACCGCTCCGGCGGGAAGGTAAACGGTGTTTCCGTGCGCTGCTCTGGTTTGCCAGAAGCGGCTTAGTCATGCTGGCCACATGACCCAAAAGCCATACGCCGGCTCCCTTGGCCAATAAAGCGAGATGAGCGCCGCAACCCCAGAGTCGGTCATGACTGGACCTAATGGTCAGGGGTCCCTTTACCTTTACTATTTAGGAACAATAGGAAAATCTTACATACAAAAATTGATGCTGGGTAATGTGACTAAAGGTAACTAAGCTCAACTGCTATTTTTAAAACAATTCTGGCTCTACTGTAAAATATGGACATCTTCCTGAAAACATATCACAAATACTTCACTATTCAACAGACATTTTATATATACAGTATATAACTCTTCACTTACAGTTCTGAACAGCTGAACCAAGTTTCTTTTTTCAATCTCCAGAATCTGTTTGATGCAAAATCCTGCACAAGGGAAAGGGGGGGGGGGAAGAGTACAAACAGAATGTTCAAGTCTATTGAAGTATCTTTTAAAAAATAATCAAGTTGAGAAGTTCAGCTTTTTTAAGAGGCCACATTTAACAGTCAGTGTAATCAAACACAATCTTCCTTCTGTGTTTTGTGTTCATAAACCTTCATGTGGAGGCTCTGAAACGAAGCCAAGGGAGAAAATGTTAGTCCTAACTGCACTTTAAAGTTGACCATTTATACTGCTAAATCTGCACTTATGTGGAAGTTTTTATAGGTATCATGGCTTTATGTGACTGAACTGCATTTTCTCTTTAAAAAGGAAGGGGGTGGGGAGAGAGAGCTTTCCCACATGTTAAATGTTTTGGATCAGATATCCTATTATCTTAGTTCTCTTTAAAATATCCTCAGGTTGCTCCATATTGAAAAGCTTTTGGAATATGTGGATGTCAGATAATATAAACAGCAAAGTCTACTCAGGATGCAAACTTTCAATAAAGTTTCTGAAAAGTGACTGTACATATGTGTTGGGTATCCAAAAAGTTGCATAAAAGTCTTGCCCATATAGTTGCCAGCTGGCAAGGTGCTGCTCCTGTTATTAAATTTATCAGTCAATCCTCATGGAACTCTGGACAATTGAATGTTCAAGATCAAACTCTTCAAGCTTCTAAATATAGTCATTGAAAAGGGTCTGGGTCCAATAATACAGTGTCATTCCTGGATCACTTCTCAGTGCAATCCATTTTTACAGCAGGATCAATATGTTAATTTTTCCTGGACTGTGTCCTCAAGGAAAACATTGTGTGTTTGAATGTTGACTCACAAAGAAGAAGAAGAAGAAGAAGAAGAAGAAGAAGAAGAAGAAGAAGAAGTCGTAGTCCTTTGGCACAACTGTTTCCACCTGCAAGGAGTTTGTTATGGGGAAGCAATCCAATCTAGGTAGCACAGTTCAGGACAAAGCTTTAATATTTGGTTGTGCTGGTTCTGTAAACCAACTCAGGGCTTACTCACATTTCCTAGTGTCCTGCTGTTTCTCTCCAGGGAAAAGCACATTTTAGCTCTCAGTTGGAGCAAACAGCAATTTGAGTTTTCCCCAGATTGCCATTTGTTCTGCTTTATCGCTAAAGAACGGATTTTCCCTTGGAAGGGAGTGGCAAGGGGAAAGCCACTCTGACCTGTGCAGCACAAGCTAAAGTGTGGATGAGCCCCTACAATGGATGCTTCCAGACAGGAGGCTTAGAATCACAGAATTGTAGAGTTGGAAGGGACCCCGAGTGTCAACTCTTCAACCATCTGCAATGCAGTAATCTTAAAATGTGGTTTCTCCATCCAATTTGAAACCATACCAGACGTTCCCTACTTAGCTTTGCAAATGTGCTGCAGGTAAAGCAGTGTCTAGGCCTTGTTCCCTTCCAGGTAAAATCCCCTAGAGTAATTTCTTTGCCCCTCATAGCCCTTCAGCCTGGATTGGATTATGCCCATGGTTCCTCATCTTCCATAAATTCAGCCAAATGTTACATCCTCACACATATATCAATAGGTCTACTACTGCATGGCTAAAGGAGGATAAACAAGAAAAAGGCACCATGATGGGCCCATGGTGGGGCATGCATGGGATTACAGCACAGATCAGGAGTCATAGCCATAATCTAACACAGTGGCAGGCATAATCTCAGGGGCCAAATAGAGAGGCCTAGAAAGTCACATTTGCACTGTGAGTCTGAGATTCCCCATCCTTGAGGGTCCCCATCCCTGCTCTAACATAAGGTTCCTTAAGATAAATCATATGTGTGAATGTATGTGCATTGGATCAAACTATTAGCCTGAAATAGAGCAATAGTTCACCCATAATTTAAATCTTACATGGAGCATTACATTAGTATTTGGTTCCTATTATATCTTAATATCTTGCAGCATTCCATATAAGCCACCTGTCCAGGCTAGAATAGACCACTAGATGTCCTTTGTATATTGTCCCTGGGTTTCCTAGAATTCTTATCATCTCTTGGAACTGCTATTCAAACTGCTTCAAAGGTTATTGCTAATATCATTTGTTTTGTTTTCCGCTGTGTATAGTTGCACCATGCCTAGAAACTCATGCCTAGAAACACCATGCCTATGCTTCTTCTGTGTGCAGTCTCTCATGGCAAGTATGATGACAAGCTTCCAATCTTAATAGGTTATAGAGCAAAAATCCTCCAAACACTACTTCTCCAAAAATACTGGGTCCCAGTCTGATTGAGAGAAAAAAGAAGATCCATCAGATGGTTTGTCTCAGGGGTTCCCAAACTTATTTGGCCTACTGCCCCTTTTCATAAAAAAGGTACTCAGCACCCCCTGGTAATCTACCTTCTTTAAGCTGTGTTCCACTTCCCGATGAAGCTGAAAGGGGTTCACCCAAGCCCAGGAAAACCCCTCGCCTCCAGAGCCAAGGGAGGCGTTGTCGCTGTCCTGCAATGGCACTCAACCTGGCGATAAGCATCATCACACAACAGATGAAACATGTATGAATGGTTTATCAAAATTTTCTTCTCTTCACTTACCGTATTTCTTTATGCTTCCACTGTCCCCTTATTTTTATTCAAAGCCCCCAATTGCACCCGAGGCTACTAGCACCCCCCTGGATCGTTCCAGCACCCCTAGCGGGCAGTATCACCCACTTTGCGAAACAATGGTTTATTTATTTACTCCACTTCCTTCCATCCATCAAGGAGCTCAAGGAGGCATACAAGGTTTTTACCCTGCCCCTGGTTTAATACTCACAACAACCCTATGGTGGGGGTTTGTCTGAGAAAGAGTCACTGGCCAAAGATCACTCAGTGAGATTCATTAGAATCTGGGTCTCCTCAGCCCTAGTTTGACACCTTAACCACTAACGTATATTGGCAACATTCAGATCCTAGACTGGGGTTTGTTAGGGGTTTGTACTTGAAAAATATAGCAGAAATCTGAAGGGAAAGATGAGGAAGCTGATCAGTTGGGAAGACCCATTAGTCAGACACAGTCTGGTGGGTATAGACATCATCAAGGCAGCCAACTTGCTCTTACAACAGCCAGAGCCAAACTGAGCTCCTAGGTGCTGGAGTAAGCCCTGCTATCTCTGAACCAAGTGCTTCAATATACCTTAAAGGCACAATTATCTAATCAAGAGCTTAGGACTCCTTTGGAACTCCATGGTTTCCTTATGGGCCATTTGTCATCTCATTCAAGGAAACCCGTGTAAATGTGAAATCCAGGGGAAAGAATTAGGCATGACACTGATTTATTATTTTTTCAGTCCACTCCCTTATGTAAGATGTTGATATACATATGTGAAGATTGGTTTCTACAATTTATTGCTGTGCAGGACCCTCAACAGTTTGCACGACTGATGTTGATGGGCAGATCACATTAAGTCTTTCAATAATGATGTTTATTTATGGGTAAGAATTATATTAATACAAAAGTTAAAGATACTATACTGCAGTCTTGTATATAACTACTATTAAACACCATTATATATATTATTCCCCTATGTTATGTAAGAGAATATTAGAACTTTAAAGCAATATGCGCAGAAAACACTCTATAGCACAATCTCCTTTAAAAACAAGCTGAGATATGCATGGCATCCATTGTTATCAGATTTCTTGGCATACAGATTTAACAAATATTACACATGCCTAAAGTGTAGGCTTAACCAGCTGGTCCTTATCCTAATCTGACCCCAAGAACTGGGTGTGACTATTAAAAACCCTTTTCAAGGCAAAAATTTGTTTCTAGGATATTTATGAAGCAAGTTTGCCATATTTGCTAATCCTAGAAAAGAATGAGAATTCAAGATTTTGACTAACATGAGTAAATTTCCATGGTAGGCTTGTGTAGTAAAATATACCTACGGAAAATTTCTACCTTAAACTTTTAAGTAATTGAAAAGATTACATGAGAGAGAGATGAATATCTTTTAAGAAGACATTCAGTAGCTAATTAAAATCAGGTCCAGTGCATGTTGCATAGGCATAGAAAGTAAAAAGGTGATTGGAATGTCTTGGCTTCATTTTACCTTCTTGCACAGTAAGAAATTATATATTTATCATATTTGAAATATATGGCGGCTAACAGATTGAGGTTGAATCCTGACAAGACAGAAGTACTGTTTTGGGGGGACAGGAGGCGGGCAGGTGTGGAAGACTCCCTGGTCCTGAATGGGGTAACTGTGCCCCTGAAGGACCAGTTGTGCAGCCTGGGAGTCATTTTGGACTCACAGCTGTCCATGGAGGCACAGGTCAATTCTGTGTCCAGGGCAGTTGGTATGCATCTGGTACACAGGCTGAGACCCTACCTGCCCGCAGACTGTCTTGCCAGAGTGGTGCATGCTCTAATTATCTCTTGCTTGGACTTCTGAAATGCGCTCTATGTGGGACTACCTTTGAAGGTGACCCAGAAACTACCAACTAATCAGACAAAACTTTTCCCATGGACCCCTTTAGCGAAGTAAAAAATTGGTTCTAGTTTTGACTAAGGATCCAACTGAATGCATTTCCTGTCAAAAGCTGTGACTGTTAATATGAGATAGGCAAAACCTCCAGACATGCCCCATTTGCCTGCAAGCAAAGTCCTCCCTGGCCCTGAATATGGCGACCAATTAATTCCACAGCAAGGTTGTGCTACAGAACTGTCTGCCTACTTTCAGGCACAGCCAAGAGATATGGGGGGTGGGGGGTGGCATCCATTTCCAACTGTGCCGCTCACTCACAGCGCAGCTGGAATTTATACTATAGAGATGTATCTGAGAGAAGACTAGCTCCCCCAGTTCTGTCTCCCTAAACCACGTCCACTGAACCAGCCACAACTGGCCAATCTGAAGTTCATTTTTTGGCAATTAGACACAGAAGACCCCCAAGTGGCCAATGCTGTTAGTGTCACTGGCAGTCATGTAGATGAGGACCCTTGCCCTCCCAATTCCCCCACAGCCATGCCAAGCTACAATCGCTGCCACTGGAAAAAACAGTAAGCCGTCTGTATCAAGGAATCTTGTTCAGTAATTAGTGTGGTTCTAGTGCATCTATCTGTAAAAATAAATAAATCTCTAGATGTGGGATTCTGGGGAATATTTAAAGAAATCCAATTACTGCCCCAGTGAAGTTCATAATGGATTCTTCTAAAAAGCAGGAATTGGAAGTCACTGAGCATACCAGAATGAGTTTGCACTATGTTTACCCCCTGTTTCCTGGAAGGTAGAGAGCAATCAGATGAATCAATATTTATAAAAACAAGACAAAAAAATCCCCAGGCTTTTAAAGTTTCTTGGTTGTTGTTTTTTCTGGGTAAAAGAGCATGGAAGGGACTCCTTTATTCTTTCCTTTGTAATGTAATTTAATGTGGCAGATGCTTTTACCCAATGTTGGAGCCACAGCTGGGAATGGTCAAGTATGCTTTCTGGACTATATAATGCAAGCCAGTAATCTGTATCTATCAGTCATCAGTCACCTACTTCAAAATCAGTTTCATATGACCTATATAAATACATGAGGGAGCTTCGACTGTTCCAGTTTCACAAAACTTTCCTGAATTCAAGGGAAGCAAATTTTGTGCCCTGTGAGTTGGTGGTACATTTTATTGGCTTCTAAAGCAATCATCCACAATGTGTGACCCAGCAAACCCAAAATTATCACCAGGATACATATGATGGCCTAGTAAATGTTTCACTTGCCTTCTAGTAATGGTGGAACAGTGAAATTGTCAGCACCAGGCAAGCCACACAAGACTGCTGGGCTCCATATGGCTTAGTGGGTCAGACATTGTGCAGGCATGTTCTAAATGCTACAGAAATGTGATTACCCTTTTTTTGGAAGGAGCTATAAAAGAATATTTGAATCAAAAGGTTTGAGATATAGTCTTGGTTGAAAAATTGACAAATAAAATTGGCTTGGGGGACTAAAAAGAGGGATAGATTGGATCAGAATGATTTGATTTTGTACTGCATGTTAGTAAGAAAATGAATGTTGTAATGCCTCCATCTAATTATACTACTCTGTAGAACTCATAGCTGGTTGTTTTTTTTTGGTGTCGTGACATTTCTGCTGTACTTTGAAGAGAGTAATTATTGTGTGATTCTTGCCATGCCTGTTAGTTTCTGCAACAGAGTTTAATTTACGTTTTAGGTTCAAATTTTATTTATGCCTTAAGGTATGTTTTTTGCCTCTGTTTGGCCCTCAGGACTCTGCCTGGACTACCTCTCCCTACCCTGCTCTGTGTCGTCTTCTACTGACTTTACCTTGCTGTAATGTATTATTGAACTGTGACAATACCTCTTGCTAGGCTGAATAGAGGATATAGTCCACAGTATATGGCTCACGGAAGGTTGCCTATGGTGGAATGTGGCTTTCAGGCTGAAATAGGTTCCCTGCTCCAATATAAATCTGTCGCAGGACAAAGACGTAAACAATTCTTGTCCTCAATTTCACCACAAAGATAGTAATACCTAAATGATCCCCTGGTGGAGGAAAATGGCTGTTCATCGTGTTTCTAAGCAGATGTCCTTGAAAATAGTGTGCACATTAATACAGGATATTCGTGCAGTTTAAAACTCAGGATCAAAGCAAAAAACACTTCAAAGAAGCCACTAGATATATCCTTGCAGATACTGGGAGAACAACCTTTCCTAGCCTGATGGCTCACTCAAAGTCCAGGATGATCACTTAATGCTTCCTTAATTATAAGTAACCAATGGCAGCTTCCTCCTGATAAATAGGCATCTCTGTCTAGCTGCTGGTATATGATTAACATCAGAGTTTGAAGAACATGACATCCCTCTAGCTAAGAAGAAGGCAAAGAAATAATACAGAGCCAGATTTCAGTTTCCATTTGGAGAACAGAGAGCTGTGATTTTCCTGTTAGTTCCTTAAAAAGCAGGGTGAGTGGAAGGGCGGTTCTGGGAATATGATGCAAAACCAGCAGATGTGCTGCTGCTGTATATTTATAACTAAATGTTATGAAGATATTATAGGTATTTCCAGACAGCCACTATTTTCACGCAAGGTTCAATCACACATTGACAAATTCAGGTTGTGCAACTGTAGTTCATTTGGTGCTCCAGCAAAAGAAATCTGCTTCCCCAAAAGATTAGGCATTTTGCAATTAAAAAAAAAGTTATGAGGGAAGTGTGGGGTAACACTTGCTTTGACACAACATCATCTAACGTCCCTGCAAACAAATGAGAATGAACACTTATTAAATAGCCAACGACTATTTCCCTGGAAACGTATCAGGATGAATCCTCAATAAACAGGTCATATGGAGGTGCCTTCCAGTGCACTTTCCCACCCCAAGAAAACTATGACTATATGCACATTACCAGCTTAAAGCACAGTAAGATCTTGGGGGAGGGGTGCATTTCAAGTCACATTTGCATATTGTTATAAACATTGGTAAGGTCTGATGTGTTTCTAAGGCACCCACTGTCTGTCCATGCCAATGAGTGGAGAGCAGGCAGGGATGCAACACTCCCTGGAACTCCTATTCATTAAGTTGTCATTTGTGCATGTGCAAGCACTGTGCCTTCAGCTTTCAGTTCAGATTAAAGCTGGTTTGAGGGATAATGCATCAAACGGCAATATTTTTCCAGAAACAACAGGATAGATATAGATTGTGGCTATACAGTCATACCTTGGGTTGAATGTGCTTCAGGATGAGCGCATTCGAGTTGCGCTCCACGGCAACCCGGAAGTAACGGAGCGTGTTACTTCTGGGTTTCGCCACTTGAGCATGCACAGATGCTCAAAATGACATCACACACATGCGCAGAAGTGGCGAAAAGTGACGCGCATGTGCACAGACGTGCCGTCGCTGGTTACGTTTGCTTCTAGATGCAGACAGGGCTCTGGAACGGATCCCGTTCGCATCTAGAGGTACCACTGTACATGGCTTCAAAAACCAGTGTTAGGAATGCACTGGATGCAGAGTAAATGGTAATGACAAAAGCCAGTCATTCCCCGTTAGAAATCCTCACTGTTCTTAAGCAGGGAAACACACACCAATATCATAGGATCATAGAGTTGGAAGGGAAGGGATCCCATGGATCATCTAGTCCAACCCCCTGCCATGCAGGAATATGCACCCCTAGGGGATCAAACCCATGACCTTGGCATTATCAGCACCACACTCTAATCAACTGAGCTATGCAAATATAAACAGTTATCCAAACTCTTGGTGAGAACTGCGGAAACTAATGCCATTTGTAAACACTGATTACCCCATTATACTACCTCAAAACACCCCCCCCCCTAATTTACAGCAATTGTGATACTTATTGATGGCCTGCTAAGTTTTGTTGCTTCTGCTTATAAGTCTTCCGGTATGCTTAGGTAATCCCTTTCAAAGTAGATAAGAAATTGGTTCAGTTCAAAATGTGTGACACTGACACATACTGAGTGGGTACAGAGGCCAGGCGAACAAATCCAAACACCTTTTAACTTATTCTGTGGTAAGCTGAGGTAAAGTTTTATCTCATTTTAGCCAAGACAAATATTTCTATCCCTAGAGGATCTGAGTTTCATCAGTGGAGCAATGTAACATGACAAGCCATGCCTTTCTGGAAATTTGCTTCTTTGCCTAGGGTGCTTTGTGAGGCACACAGCCAAAAAAAGACTTCAGCTACTCCAGGACTGCACTAATGTATCCAAATGTGCCTGGAGAGTTTTCAAACTCTCATGTAATAGATGTTCAAAACAAAAAATACCCCACACCCCCAAAATGAGGTGGGGTTTGATAGGGGAAGGCTATGTAAAGAGAAGTAATCTGTGTGCCTTGTTTGTACTCAAGAAACACCAGTTGGGCATAATGGGG
Source organism: Podarcis raffonei (assembly GCF_027172205.1). NCBI lineage: Eukaryota > Metazoa > Chordata > Lepidosauria > Squamata > Lacertidae > Podarcis > Podarcis raffonei. Next base: position 49,437,136 of record NC_070608.1, on the reverse strand, counting down.
GCGGAACAGGGCAAAACAGGGGTGGGGCAGAACAAGGTAGGGCGGTCTTATGCACGTTCCGCCAGGAACGCGACCCCCATGCAAATCAGGGGTTGCCTCTCTCTCTCTCTCTCTCTCTCTCTCTCTCTCTCTCTCTCTCTGTGTGTGTGTGTGTGTGTGTGTAACATAATGGCCATTGCTAACTCAAAGGTGCAGTAGCAGGGTACCACATACAAAGTAAGGTAAGAAAGAAGCAAAAAATAATAAGAGGAACATGTGGTAACACACAAATATAAATCAAAACACCCATATTTCTTGAGTTGGTGTAGACGGTGAATGTTGAACAGCTAAGTCTGAAGCATAATAAATAAAATGCCACCAGATAATGTAGAAGTACTCTGGGTTTTCCATCCTCTTGGAGACACAATTTATATGTCATTTTTTTCTGTAATAGCAAAAATCCGTAAATTTTTATACCACAAAGACAAATGTAGATTTTTCTAGGTTTTCCATTGTTGGGTGGTTGAAATCCTGGTTGCAGCTAGCCTTCATGTAAAAAGTTATTTAGAGTGATAGGCAATCATGTTATAAGTCCACATATTCAGTAATGACATCTGTTGGTAAAACAATTTTTATACCATGCGCAGGATGACAGAAACACTGCAGGAGTGGAGAGTCTACTTTAGAACTCCCTGAAAAGTTGTAGCAATGCTCAGTTTGCATGGCAAGTGGGCCATGCTGGAAGCAGCATAAGAGCCCAAACATCTACACAAGGGATGACTCTTTAACTGTCCTGGTTTAACTAGCTACATAGTCTTCTGGTATGGTAGAGCCAACCTAGCTTGTAAAGCATATCTCTGGCAAGATTGATGAGATATAGGGTCCATCTTGGGACTCAGCTGCTCACCATGACAAACCAGATATAGAAGTTCTACTTATCACATCATCACTTCAACTGTAAGGGCAGCTGTTGAAAATGACTTCATTGTAACAACAGAAGAAGAGCCCTGCTGGATCAAACCAAAGGTCCATGCTCTTTCCCATAGCGGCCAGCTAGATGTCTCTGGGAAACTCACAACCAGCACATGAGGGCAATAGCCTGCTCCCACTGCTGCTCTCCAGCAACTGGGACAGAGGGGCATCCTAACTGGAACATTTCCATACAGCCATCATGACTAGGAGTCAGTGATAGACTTTATCCTGTTATTGATTTATCTAATCCAGTTTTAAAGCCATCTGAGCTACTAGTCATCGTCACATTTTGTGGCAGCAAATTCCTTTAAGCTAACCATCTGTTATGTAAAGATTGTTCTGAATCTATGGCCAAGTAATTTCACTGGAAGAATCTGAGTTCTAGTAGGATGACAGATAGAAAAACTTCTCTGTCCACTTTCTTCACTCCGTGCATAATGTTATAAACTTCATAAACATCCTTTCTCATGCTATGCTTCTCAGTGCCCAGACCCTAAGGATGAGGTCAAGAAAACATCTCCTGTCTCCACAAAGTCCTCCCTGCCACCAGTCTCGCCACACCTCACAAGAGTAAAGTCATTTAGGAACCAACAGGAAAGGTTGTCTAGCAGCAGAGAATCCATTTATCAGCCAGATCTGAGGTGTGTGGGTGTGTATTGGGGCTCATCTAATAAAGGAGCATCAATTTCTGAACTGAGGGAGACCACATTCTAAATCTCTATAACAAAAATGCAAATAAAAGAAAACAGCTCTTTTTGTGTTTTTTACCCTTATTTTTATGTCACATGGAGCTGCACCCTTAGCTGCTCACATGGCTGCAGATTTTTAGTTAGTTAGTTAGTTAGTTAGTTAGTTAGTTAGTTAGTTAGTTAGTTGTTTGGGTGGAAAGCCTGCTCTTCTGTTGTTACACAATACAAATGGCGGCAGAGATTTTACATAGATTCCTATCTGTTGTTGTTTAAAGTCCTTCTACTATGATTTGCTTTCTTTTCCTCTTTCCAGCAGATATCAATGACAATTTAATGTCAATTTCCAGAAGGGTAATAGTGTCAGGTTCTCTGTCTTTTGGAACTCAGAGATGATGTTGACATAGCTATGAGCAAAACACAGTTTTGAAGGTTCAAAGCAGATTCTGCAAAACGAAATCTGATGTAGCCAAATGCCACAAGGAGGAATTATTTTAGCACCTTTTTCTTTTTGTTGCTGTTGGCATTGGGGAAACATTATTGTACTGAGAGACATGGCATGTTACAGTTTGCCTGTAAGCTCTTCTCAAGTAAGGAATAAGAACTGAACATACAAGTTCCAAACTAAACATGGATTGCTTTCAACATCCATTCTAATGAGTCCTCTTACTTAAAAGCAGACAGTTGATCACAAACAATTTAGACACCGCAAGCCTGATTGCTTTTTAGATATGAGGGGGAAGGCAACAGGATTCTCTTCCCTACTGTTATCAAGAAATCAGCATAAGTCAGTCAATAGAGTTTACAGGGTTTACAGTACATAAAAGATGTGCCTTTGATGATGGCTGAGTGTGCATTCTCAGCATGTTAAGAAAGAAGAAAGATCAGTTCCCAGAACTGCAATCAGGAATAAATTTTCCTGGAAAATAAGATCTGTAAATCATTGAGGTGGTTTTTTGTGCTCACCTTTTGGTGAACAACAACATGGGATGGAGTTGTCTCAGTGAATCTAACAAGTATTGTGGATTTAAAAAAAAAATTAAAAATATTAATTACATTTATTTATTTTCCACCTTTCTCTAGGGAGTTCAGGGTAGCTTATGTAGTCTCCCCATTCATTCTCACAACAACCCTGTGAGCTGGGTTAGGTGCATAGGAAGCTGCCTTATCAGACCATTAGTCCACCTAGCTCAATATTGTCCACAATGACTGGCAGCAATTGTCCATTTTCACAGTTCTTGTGGTTGGAGAGTTCCTGGCATCCTTGAAAAGGCCATGCCCAGGAGGAAGAGGGTAGAGACAGAGGCTGACCATAGAACCTGTTAAAACCTGCTTTCTGAGAAACTAAGCCCTCGAGTCTAACTGAAGACTGACCTCAAGGGTTTTTCCCCACTTTGAGGCCCATGTCTATGCTTAATGTTAATTAGTAATGGAGCAGTACATGCTTGTGTGTGACCAATAGTAGTTGTGATCACACATTTTTCACATGTAACGATGTATTAGAACCATATAAATATTTTCTGTGCACTTCAAGGAGCTGAACGGATTCTTTGGGTGTCAACCTACTCTGTGCCATCTGCTATAGTTGAATAAACAGTTTGAGCTTTCCTCCTCACTGTGTTCATTGGCTACGTTCACCCCACTCAGCTGAACACTTGTCCACTACAGTACCCTTGGAGCTGCTGTATGTGGAGAAATAAAGGAAAGTCACACTGTACACTGGAATCAGAGGCACGATAATGTAAAGAACACAAGATAGTCACGTGTGCTGGGCCTCAGAATAATTAAAAGAGGCTGGAACTTCAGACCTTTCCCATGCTCCTTCAAATTCTATGATTCTAAGATTCTAAATTGTGTCCTGAAACAACAATTGACAAACAACACCAATTACAAACACATGTCCTGGGACAGACCAAGCAAAAAGAAATCTGGGGATGACATTTGTTGAGTAATGAACACTGTCACTAATGAAAGGATTGCTGCATCTTCTGTTTTATGCTAATATATTTCCTAAGCAGAAGAAGCCAATTTTCTCATAGAAGTGGCAAATGGAACCTATTAGGCTCAATAACAGCAAGGAACATTGTGGAACCGAAAGACAGGACAGCTAGCGTGAGAACAATTTTTGGACCAAACAGATCAAGGCTTTCAAATGCATGCATAGAAAGTGCCTTACACAACAAGGTTTTCTTTTCAACGCAGTACTGCCTTAGGAGTGTACTAATTAATGCATGTCAGTTCAGAAAACAATGCCCAATAATTTTTTGAGATCTAGAAACGATCTAAGTATGCATTAAGAAATGCTTTGTCTAAGTTGCCAAAAACTGAATTAGGACAAATTAATGTTGATCACAGGCATTTAGACTTACAAGCTGTAGAACTGTCTAGTGAAGATTATGCGGGAGTTCCTGTACCTAACATATAGCAGGGAATAGCTCAAGAGCCAGGGCTAGACCTCTGTGATTTGGTTTTTAAACCCTGTTCTATTTCAGAGAGGTAGCAGTGCTAGTTTGTCACAGTAAACACAGCAAAAGAGACTGGGGTGCCTTAATATTAACAGATTTATTGTGCAATGAGCTTTTGGAGGCTGGAGCCTTGTTAAAGTAGACCTGGCAAAGCAGTCTCCAGTCTCTTATGGCACAATGAATCTGTTGGCTTTTACGGTACCCCAAGCCTCTTTTGCTCTGTGTTTTCTGTTCTATACAGCTCTTTAGGGTACAAGAGTCATTTCAACGTGACAGCCATTAACAGCTTAGGTACTGCTCCGGCGGGAAGATACACGGCATTTCCGTGCACTGCTCTGATTTTACCAGAAGCAGCTTAGTCATGCTGGCCACATGACCCAGAAAAACTGTCTGCGGACAAACGTCGGCTCCCTCGGCCAGTAAAACGAGATGAGCGCCACAACCCCAGAGTTGTTTGCAAGTGGACTTAACTGTCAGGGGTCCTTTACCTTTACCTTTGCAGGTTTAGTAGCAATGCCATGAAGGGAGAAGCTTCACTTGTTGGAGCGTTTTCTATCTTGCACCTGTTAAAAGGCAGGCGACTCCCATAAGGAGGGAGGGAGTCTCACAGGGAGAGATGTATTGTGGTCACTGCAGCTTGTACATGCACATCAGTCTTTTGGCATGACTGCTCTTGCTTTGGGCTGATAGTTTGTAATAAAGCTATATAATACACACAAGTAATGCATTAGAGTTCCACAAACCATAAATCTTCAAAGCAAGTAATCCAGGGGGTAAAAGTCTGCCTGCCTCCTCTAAGATGCCTTTTGGCTGCTCAGAGACTGTTTACATTCCATTCACTGTGTCTGTATTTACTTTCCCATATTTTCAGTTCTCTTTTCTGAATCTTAGCTGAGAGCACTGACAATCCCACACTGCACACACACCCCTGATAAAAGGCAAATACTGTTGATTTCTATTCCTCAAAAGAGCAGCCGGTGTATGCTAAATCTGAAGTCTTCATTCTTGTTTGCGTTCTTGTTTACATTCCTTTTAGTGAGAAAGATCCCCCCCCCCCAAAAAAGAAAGACTGTAAAGGTCAACGAGTTCTTTGCATTTCAAGAACAATGTCATCATGCCAGGTGTGGTTGTCTATATTAGAAATGTGTTTGTGTTTTTAATGAGGGTGAAAGAGGAGAGCGCAAAATATGGTCTGAAGCTCAACATCAAAAAAATGAAGATCATGGCCACTGGTCCCATCACCTCCTGGCAAATAGAAGGGGAAGAAATGGAGGCAGTGATAGATTTTACTTTCTTGGGCTCCATGATCACTGCAGATGGTGACAGCAGCCACGAAATTAAAAGATGCCTGCTTCTTGGGAGAAGGGCAATGACAGGCCTAGACAGCATCTTGAGAAGTGGAGACGTCACCTTGCCAACAAAGGTCCGTATAGTTAAAGCCATGGTTTTCCCAGTAGTGATGTATGGAAGTGAGAGCTGGACCATAAAGAAAGCTGATCGCCGAAGAATTGATGCTTTTGAATTATGGTGCTGGAGAAGACTCTTGAGAGTCCCATGGACTGCAAGAAGATCAAACCCCTCCATTCTTAAGGAAATCAGCCCTGAGTGCTCACTGGAAGGACAGATCGTGAAGCTGAGGCTCCAGTACTTTGGCCACCTCATGAGAAGAGAAGACTCCCTGGAGAAGACACTGATGCTGGGAAAGATGGAGGGCACAAGGAGAAGGGGGCGACAGAGGACGAGATGGTTGGATAGTGTTTTCGAGGTTACCAGCATGAGTTTGACCCAACTGCGGGAAGTAGTGGAGGACAGAGGTGCCTGGCGTGCTCTGATCCATGGGGTCACGAAGAATCGGACACGACTAAACAACAACAACAATTGTGTGCTCACACACAATGTGTGTGTGTGTGTGGTTCACATACACACTCTGTAATTGAAAAAATGGCCCTCTTGGGACAGTTCCCCATATATATCCGGTCCAGAACAGCTGCTTGTGCTCCTCTCCTAGCCCATCACATTGGACCCATTCACATAGTCATAAAGTCAACACTTTTCAATAGATGAAACCAGGCTCATTTAATGCATGTCTCAGATTACAACTCATCACATTCTTGCAGGGAGGGTAAAACTTTGGAAAGTATGCTGAATCCAGGCCATACATTTATAATCTGAGCACATCTTTCTGAACTTACATTACACACAAAGTAGGAGTGGCTGAGGGTAAGGAGTGCAGTAATAGCTATTACTTTTTCAAACGGTGCGGTAGACAAAATGTTAAAACTAAACTCAAGGGAACACAGGCTAAAGTCCTTTAGTAAGCCCATCTTAGCCGTAGTTCTATGTTTTAAAATGTGATCATAATATATATGTGAAGTAGACTCCACACATAAGAAAGGGACATGGGCCCATATTGTGGCCCCTGTTGCTGTCCTGGGAAGAAATTCAGTGTTGTCTATTTCTGTTGGCCAGACAGTATGATCCTCCCTCTCCTCACCCTCATGCACTATTATAGGGGTCTACCCTACAGAGTAGACTTGGGAGAGGTATTGTTATAGGAAAATTCCAGGCTCACTTGGATTTGCCAAACAAAGACACCAGCCAAGAGTATTGGAGCAAAACAGCAGCCTGTAGGAACTGTTACTATAGGACTTCCAACTACCACATGGAAGAAGCAGAAAGAGGCCCTGAACAAAGGATGGCTCCTTTTTTTATATAAGTTTCCCTTTTTACCCACAATACCCTTAGTGAGACATCACACATACATCATATATACATCACAGCCATGTCATAATATGGGAGGGGTCTTCTGGCAGAAACCTGAGTATCAAGTTTGCCCCCATCCCTCCCTTGATCTCCACCTCAAACACATTAAGTAGAACAAAGGCGAGTATGTACATGTTCCTGTTCTCCCTGTCAAGTTAAGCACACCCCTTTGTCTTGACCAAGAGCCTAATAAACTGTGATTGGGTTTACTATTGTTTCTGGAATGGCTACCTGTCTGGCACTCAGGGGCCAGGATGCCAGCAATTATCATCTTGGCGAGAAGGCTGCTGAGTATGTGGTCTCAGGCTTGGGGGATGATGGCTGCCCCTGCCCATGTCCCAGGCTCCCCACTTGGTAGCCATTCCTTTCCTGAAGAGAACAAAGTTGGAACGGCACAAATCTGATACTGGAGCGATTTTATATGACTTTCTAAAGTTTTCCCTGATGTTGGGAAAGACTGAGGGCACAAGAAGAAGGGGACGACAGAGGATGAGATGGTTGGACAGTGTTCTTGAAGCTACTAACATGAGTTTGACCAAACTGCGGGAGGCAGTGGAAGACAGGAATGCCTGTCATGCTCTGGTCTATGGGGTCACAAAGAGTCAGACACGACTAAACAACTAAACAACAACAAAGTTTTCCCATTGAGCCAGCACATAGATTCATTTATCAGTGAATTGTTACATTTGGTAATGTGCAGCGATGGCCCTTTGAATAGAGATAGGAAAAAACTGTGTGATGAAGTGTTTTGTGGGAACATTTGCAGGAGTGATTGTGCTGATTTTGATAGTCAGGGGGGTGTATGATGTCTGCTGGAGGGGCAAACCTCCCCCCCCCCAACCTTTCTATACATTCTGGTAACAGTATATGGGGGGGGGGGAGCCCTGCTGCACTAGTTGGAGCCCTTGTGCACCAGGTTAGTTGAATCCAGGACCATGTATTGAGTGTGGATGGCTGAGGAAGGAAAGCCTACACATGCTCAGTGCTCTACATGCATAGGCTATTGTTATGTACTGAAGTTCTCACCCTGGGCCAGCAGGGGGATACTGTAGATAGTTTTCACTCAGGTCCACGTCAGTTATTTTAGGCGGGAAACCCTGGGTTGTTGTTGCTACAATGTTGACAGCTGGCTGCCTATAAAAGCAGGCCGGCTGAGCTGTTTGCTGTTCAGTTTCTGTTCCAGCTTACAAAATAAAGAGCTGCTTTGGAGAAATCGCTGTGTCGTCTGCCATGTCTACCCACTATTCAACACTGGCGACGAAGGTGGGATCGGTGGACATCAGAGCACAGCCAGATGCGGCCATCCTCTGAACTGAGCTGAATCACAGAGCAAATCACTGAGCGAAATCACTGGACAGAACCAATTCAGAGCTGACCGTTCTGGCTAGAGCACGGTGTTCCATCCATCGCCCTTCTTTCCGGCATCGGAATCATGGCTTCACTTGTGCCTCTACCGCCGTTTGCGCCCGGCTCTGAATCATGGGACTCCTACCTCGCTCGGTTCGACTGCTACCTCCAAGCCAACGAGCTGACAGCAGTATCAAAGGAACGGAAGCGGGGCCTATTCCTCAGCCTCTGTGGGCCTGAGGTGTTTGAGACGGCCCGAGCATTGGTTGCGCCTGAAGCAGTCCAGGCAACACCATGGGACACGATCCAAAAGAAGCTCCGCAACCACTACGCACCAAAGCCGTCCAAGATTGCTGCCCGCCATGCGTTTTACCACCGGAACCAGGCAGAGGGGGAGTCAATCAGCAACTACACCACTGCCCTCCGACAGGCTGCAATGCACTGTGATTTCCGAGACTTAGACGATGCCCTGATGGATCGAATCGTCTGCGGAGTCCGGGACATCCATCTGCAACGGCGTCTCCTCGCCAAGCCAGACCTCACGCTACAGAAAGCCATTGAGCAGGCTGTGGCCTCAGAAGCTGCTGAACGCTCTGCCCAGGAGATCCGCAAGTCCAGCAGCCCGTGTCTTGCTAGGAAGCCAGTTCCAGTGCATCATGAAGAGGCCAGCAGTGATGAGGCATCCTCCAGTGAAGACGTGCACCAGACAAAGCGGGAGCGCAGGAAGTTCCAACAGAAGTCCAAGGGCCAACCGGAATGTGCCGGCTGCGGAGGCAACCATTCCCGTGCCAAGTGTTGATTCAGAGACGCCATCTGTAGGAAGTGTTCCAGAAGGGGCCACATCGCTAAGGTCTGCCGATCGGCTTCGTCTAACACCCCCCCTTCACCAACTCGCAAGTCCAAGTCTTCACTCCAGTTTGCCAAGGAAAGCTATTTCGCTCTCACCAACTGCCGCTGCCCGTCTGGAACCACGATTGGCCAAACCGACTCGCCTACGCGACGCAAGCTGAACGTCACGGTGCTCATTGAAGGAGCTCCATGTGACATGGAGATTGACACCGGGTCTGCCCTGTCCATCGTCTCTTGGAGCACCATCAAAAGACTGGTACCCAGAGTGTCCAAAAGGCAACTCGACTCTCACCGCATACACCTGAGAGACTACCAGGGAAACGACATTCCCGTGGTAGGCGTTGGCCGGTTCCGGATTGCCTTCAAGGATTTTTCGGGCCTGCTCCGACTGGTGGTGGTCGAAGGTCAGCGGCCAAGCCTCCTAGGGCTAGACTGGTTTGATGCCCTCGGCCTGGAAGTCACCGGCATCAACTGCATCTCTAACGCAGAGACTGAGGGTCTGGTCAAAGACTTTGCCGAGGTTTTTGATGGCACTTTGGGGCAATATACAGGTACGCCCATCTCCTTTAGCCTTGATCCACAAGTCGCCCCCATCAAGCTAAAGCCATGCTGGGTTCCCTTTGCTCTCAAGGCTAAGGTGGATGAACAACTGGACAAGCTGATCGCCCAAGGAGTTTTGGAGCCGGTTGACCACGCCAAGTGGGAAACCCCCATCATCACGCCTGTCAAGCCAGACGGGTCAGTGAGAATCTGCGCCGACTACAAGTGCACGATCAACAAGGCACTTCAGCAGCACGCTTACCCAGTTCCTGTTGTTCAACACCTGCTGCATTCCCTGGGTGAGGGTAAGGTCTTCGCTAAGCTGGACCCTGCCCAAGTCTATCAACAACTGCCTGTCGATGATGCCACTGCTGAAGCCCAGACGATCGTCACCCACCGAGGGGCATTCCGTTGCCGCCGGTTGCAGTTCGGGGTGAGTGTGGCTCCTGGCATCTTCCAAAGCCTTATGGAGCGTCTCCTGCAAGGGCTTCCGGGCGTGGTACCATATTTTGATGATGTCTTGGTGTCCGCAGACTCACACCAGCAGCTGTTCGAGCACCTCCGTGTCGTGCTGACCAGGTTCCAAGAGGCCGGGCTCAAGGTAAAGAGGGAGAAGTGCCAGATCGCCGTTCCACAGGTAGAGTTCCTGGGCTATCTTATCGACGCCTCCGGCCTTCACCCGACCACATCCAAGATCCGCGCTATCCAGCAGGCCCCCATCCCAAAGAACAAGACGGAGTTGCAGGCGTTCCTGGGGCTGCTGAACTTTTATAACATGTTCCTGCCCCACAAAGCCACGGTGGCTGAGCCTCTTCACCAACTCCTCAGCATAAAGACGCCTTGGTCCTGGGGTCATCGGGAGACGGCGGCCTTCAACACGGTCAAGGCTCTCCTTTCATCGGACAGTGTGCTGGTACAGTACAGTGAAGCCAGGCTGCTGGTCCTTGCCTGTGACGCCTCACCTTTTGGCATCGGCGCTGTCCTTAGTCACCATTTTCCAGACGGAAGAGAAGCACTGCTCGCCTACTTTTCCAGGACACTATCTCCAACGGAACGGAATTACAGCCAGCTTTATTCAACAGCTATGATCTGGAATACCTGAGTGACTGGGGTTCCTGAGTACATAAAAGGTTATATGCATGACAGCTTTCCTTCTCAGAATTCCACATTCAACCTGTGGGCAACAGGGAGTGGGAACAGGGAGATATGAATGGCTCCCTCTGCAGGCATACAACATGCAGCTCCCTCTATGAATGGAGCCCTCTGCAGGCATACAACACATGTAGGATGTCTTGATGGTCTTATTTATATTTTGATTATGTCAACCTTTTCTCTAATGTTTGCATTTTATCAATACGTATCAGTATTTTAGATGGTGCTTTGTAAACTGTTTAGAAGTTTTCTGTTGAGTAACCAGTATACAAATGCTGTTAAATTAAGACAAGTTAATACTGAAATTCCTGTAACATGGCAGCCCCTCTCTATAGCACTATCAATACTTCTGAGGATGACTATGGATATACAGTAATGAGAAATACTGTGTTACTTTATTACATCAAAAACTTTTTGGGAAATATCTAGGCAAAGCCTGGCTGGAGCTGTGTTGTTGTCAGGAATAATAAGTGGTCCCTATATATCAGGGTATGCAGTGACCTAAATCCCTTTTACTATATCAGAATAGTGCCATAGTTTGGCCACAGCTTGTAATCATAATGGGAAAATCCTTCAGCTTTGGTTAGTTATGCCCCAGTCCTCTGATTCATTAGTTGTTTACGGCAGGTTGTTAACAGCCCTAAGGATTGGCTTTAATCCCCAGCCAGAGTGTTTAAATACAATACATCATCAACAGGTAATCATTCACTTTGAAGTCTTTTGCTCCTTCTCCCTCCTCCTCCCTCCTCGAGGTGAAACCCAGGACTTTAAAGCACTGCAACAGATTATTTCCATCAAAGCATAAAAATTAATAACGCAAATGTCAAGAAGTTAATTTACTTCCCTTAAACACAAAAGATGGCAAAGCCTTTTTCTTCCTTTTGATTTCCACTGCAGCCTTTTAAAGTTTCTGATGTTGTTTGTAGTGACAGTGTGGGTGTTTCCCCCCCACCCCACTTTCTTACTCAAGATGCATGTGTTGAAATTCAGCAATACCTTATGGCACTCATCCCAAGTTTTTTACTTCATGGAACCATCAATTATATTGTCTTTGATCAGTTCCCACCTTTTTATTCCAACGCTCAGACCATGATGTCCCTTTTTATCTCATGAGCTATTTGTAGTACTGGTTCTACCATAACCTCTCTTTTTTTCTTTTTTAAGTGATGGTTCAAACATAGAACAAAAAAATATTTGGTTTTTAAAAGTTGGATTTTATTTTAACTCTGTTACAGATATATCAGATTTCATTAAAATTAGTTATATTAATCACAAGCAGAAATAGTACAATACAGTACTTTAAATAACTAATGTCATATAACTTAAAGTATATGTTTAATAAAGCAAATCTAAAGTTAAAATCCTATACATTCTTCCCTTTGGAGTAAGCTGTATTGAACTCACTGGACTAATTTCTGAGTAATCATGCATAGGATTGTGTCGTTATGAAACAAGTAACTGAAACTACTATAAATACATAATAAAACTCTCCAAATTACTGTACATTTCTTTTCAGGTTTATGTAAATAAATGGTGTAATGGTGTAGAACTGATTGTTTTTGCAGTGTGTGTTGGGGGGGAGGCATCTCTTCAGTGCATTAGGATGAACTGATAATTTCCTCCAAAAGTGAGAGTCATTTTTTCTCTCTTTAGCTCAATATAAAATTTATGAAAATGTTAAATATCCTCAACATGATCCATATTTTCAGGGACAAAAACAGTATTCCAAAATATATATGATTTTTTCTCAGAACTGGGTTTCCTTTGAAAACAGTTGGTTTATTACTGTGGCATACCCCATAACTTCTAGACCTGAGTAGTTAACCAGAACAACTCATCAAGCTTCACCACTAAATCCGCCATAAAATGCACTGGCATGAATCCAGTGATCTACGGTACTTTAGGTGGGTTCAGTGGCCTGGGCAAGTACAGTGGGACTTTCCACCCACCCACTTTGAACAATAAACACAATTCCATTTGCTGCTGTTTCCTGAGGCTTACTTTGAAGTTGTTTTTTAATTAGCTTTTGTTGTATCTATTGTATGTGTTTTTTATGCTGCAGGATTTCTCTGCTGCTTTGAAGACTTCAGTAGAGAAATGGCTAATAAATACCAAAAACTGTTTTTGCAAATCCCATCCGTTGCAGAAGTTTGCCATGTGGTATAAGGAACTGCTTGGGCATGTAAACCTAGGGCATGTTCACAGTACAGCTTGCTCCACATCCAGGGTGCTCCCACTGCTAATTGTTGAAGCCTCATCGCACAACATTAGTCACAATCCATACGGATCCTGTATTTTCTCGACAAATACTGCAGTCTTTCCTCAAACCAGTTTCAATCTAGTGAGAAAACTGAACGTGGAATAAGTAGTAATGTGAATGTGAGCATACCCTAACATTCATCAGGCACAGATAGGTAGCCGTGTTGGTCTGCCATAGTCAAAACAAAAATTTTTTTCCTTCCAGTAGCACCTTAAAGACCAACTAAGTTAGTTCTTGGTATGAGCTTTCGTGTGCATGCACACTTCTTCAGATACACTGAAACAGAAGTTGCCAGATCCTTCTATATAGTGAGAAGGTGGGGAGGGGTATTACTCAGAAGGGTGGTGGGAATGGGTGATTGGCAGATAGCTGTGATGAGCCTGTGAGGTGATTGGCAGCTGTGAGGTGATTGGCAGCTGTGAGGCTCATCACAGCTATCTGCCAATCACCCATTCCCACCACCCTTCTGAGTAATACCCCTCCCCACCTTCTCACTATATAGAAGGATCTGGCAACTTCTGTTTCAGTGTATCTGAAGAAGTGTGCATGCACACGAAAGCTCATACCAAGAACTAACTTAGTTGGTCTTTAAGGTGCTACTGGAAGGGGAAAAAAATTTTGATTCATCAGGCATGCACAGATGAGCACAGATGACAACTTAGCGAATAGAAGTTCCTGGGAGGACAGGCTACAGATGCAGGAAACCGAAAAGATTATGCACATTGGGTGAAGACATCCCCATCCACACTCTGATGTTAATAACAATGTGGCTTGAAACACGGGGGGGGGGGGAGAGGAATGACCTCATTGCATTTCAAGCCACTACTGTGAACATATCCCTAGTTGTGTGGTTCTTTGGCTTTAGTTCACTATAAACTGTTAACTGCAACAACTAATTGGGCTACTTATTTCCCTCAGAGCAACAGGATTCTGAAATCTCTAGTCAGAAACAATTGCTTCTCACTACAGACCAGTTCACTAAGTATCATAGAGTTGAAGGAAGTCTTGGTGACTATCAAGTCTGCTTATTGCTGGAAATCCGGGTGGTTGTCTTGTCTCTGCTTGAAGACCTCCACCGAAGGAGAGTCATTCCTGATAGTCTATAGCATGAAAAGGGTTGCCATGTATCAACGAGCCATTATGTAATTATGACTACAGATAAAGCTTTTTCTCACATCCAATGTCAACTCAAACAAAATAGCGCCAGTGTGGTATAGTGGTGGCCGTTAGGGAGACCAAGCTTCAAATCCATCCTCAGCCTCAAAGCTCCTTACTCTGTCAGCCTAACTAGCTCACATAATTGTTTGGCGGTGAAAATTGGGAATAAGGGTCATTTACATTGCTCAAGGTCCTTATTATATATCTACATTATATCCCAAGGTGGGATATAAATATAACATTTTTTTAAAAAAATGAAAATGATTTATCGTACTCATTTGGCTGAGAGTCATTTGGCTCTGAATATATAAAATCAATGTACAAACAGTATAAGTGTAAACTAGCTTAAATTATCTTACATGCTTTCATTACTAAATTTTAATCCCTCACATTTTCCAATCTCTTGTCACACTACTCTTAAGTGCATATAGAGCTGTTTCTCAGGAGCTTGGCCAAATGACAGACCCATTATTGAATTGCCTGAGGTGTGTCTGTGCATTTTCCTGGCAGAGACCCTGTTCTTTTAACAGCTGTGTGAAAGTTAGACAACACTGCATATGCCACACTTTTCAGGGCATCTTCCAGTCACTTCCCTTATTGCAAAAATCTCAGTTTTGGGGTGGGGAAAAACATCTTGTGCAAGAGCTTCAAATCCACTTCAACTGTGAAACCTGAAACTGCTAGAATGTGATTGAATGCCACTCAAAGACAGCACTCCTAGTCCACTGTGGATCACCTTCTACAATCTGCATGATATTTTTCTATTAAGCTGCTGTGCGAAGTTATGTGAGGTAAGAAGCCATTGCTATAGTGATGATACCCAATTCTAACTGTCCTTTTTATCTACATAAGTAAATAACAAGTACAAATTCAGCTGTTGTGCATTGGAAACAGGAATGTAGCCAGAGGTTAAAAGTTGCAACTCTCAAGCACATCTTCATGCTAATTTGAAAAGATGGAAACTATTTTGGAAGGTTAATTTGATAAGATGGAAACTACTTCAGCTCCTTTAAAAAAAATACAAAAGAAAGTGGAGAAAATAATTTGTATATTCTTAAACTCACACTTGAGTTAGGGCTCATTCTGGGCTTCCTGTTTCCAATCAGTACTTTCCTTTTGGACCACTCTTGCCCCCCATACACTTCCTTTTCCCCTTTGTGCCCTTTGCTATGACCCAGATTATCTGAATGCTTTGAGCTGAAATTCCATCCCTGCTCCATTTTCCCCACAGGGTTACTCTGCTGTTGCTCTTTTAACTTGGCATATGAACTTAGTTCCAACTATATCCCTTACTATGGATATTATGGGTAATATCCAAGTAAATCACAGAATAGGTCTGTTGAAATCAATGGACTGAGAATGGATTAGCTCAAATTCATTGATTTCATTGGGTGTGAGTGAGTGAGCATGACTTTATTGGATACAATATCATGTCTGAATTTGACTACACTTTACAGCCACCTCCACAAGTGACACCCCACAGGGAAACCTCTCTCTGACCTCACTGCAGCCCTGCCTTGCCCTAGTGTTGTCCAAATAAGATAAAGGAGCAGGAGGGCAACTCCATTGGGCTAGCCCACCACACTGGCTGCTACTGCATAAGACTATGCTACGAGCAGTAATTTCACTGCTTTTATTTCATGGAATTTCTTCCATGGTAACACAGAGATTTTAGCAGTCAAAAATCCATACCAGCACAAACTTCTCAGAAGTTCCAGAAGCAAAGAAAATGGCTTCATAAAAAGATTTAGGACAGAGCCTTTTAATAAAGTAATTGCCACGATTTTATTAAGAAGGAAAGAGGTAAAAGGGAAGGACAGGAGTGGAGACCCGAATGAGAACATTGAACATGCCCTCTTGCTGGGAAGATCTACACATCTTTAATAAATGAAAAGCACTTTACTAGAATCTTTATCTTTGGAAGCAATTATTTTTCAAAGTCACGGGCTTCAGACGCTGCAAAGATGCTGTCTTTTGCTCTCCACCTCTGCAAGTGCTTTAAGATTTAAGAAACCTGTTGGCTTGAGTTCTAATAAATCCAAATAAATGCTTTGATTTTTTTAATTAAATTTTTACTGCTATCTGCATTTGATATCTCAGCCAAATTGTATCCGCTGCAAGAGCAACAAAAAAGTCACATCAAAGGGGAGCTGCACCTCATGACCTGTAATTATGGGATTTATTGCTCCATGACATACACTAAGATGCACCTGCTGTCTGATAGTCTCTACTATATGACCCACGGCTGAAACAAAGGTACTTTTCTGAAGTGGGGTGAGCCGGTACATTTTAAGCAGGCCTTTTCATCCCAAGAAAGTACCGGTAGCTATGTCTGGGAGTCATCTACCAAAAAACATTGCTTGTGCTGAGCTAGAAAAAGCTTGTGAAAATGAAGTTGTGATTTGGTAACAAAAATGAAGTCCTGTATAACAGAATAGTGAATGTCTCAGGTTATGTACACACTTCTGGCTCAAAACACAGCTAGGTTGTTTTTCCCTCCCATTTGGATCAAAGCTAGTTGGGGGGGGAATGCATCAAAATGCAATATTTCATAAGAAATTACAGGACAGATACAGGACAGATATGGATTGTGGCTAATAACATGTATACAATATTAACCAAACCAGCAGTGGAAGCACATTGGATGCAGAGTAAATGGGAGTGTGTACACGGCCTCAATGTTCTGTCTTTTCAGTACTACTGCTGCTGCTGCTGCTGCTACTGCCATTACTAACTTGGCTTAAATAAACTTATTTGATAGTCTGTATAACATAAACTTTATATGCTCCATGACCTTTACATAGGCCTCTCACTTGAACTGCCCAAGTAACAGATTTTATTTATTTATTTATTTAAAGTGTTGGCAGCCTGTCTAGTAATAGCAGTGGTAGCCTTGAGAAAGGAACAGTGGTAGTTACTTTGAACAAAATAGCTTTCTCTTAATTGATATTGTTGAAGTTACAGCACAGCAATTTAACAGCTACCTATAGTTATTCATACATTAGCAAGGGCAGCTGCTACCATTTGTGTAGTGCAAAAGTTGAAATACAGTGGTACCTCGGGTTACAGACGCTTCAGGTTACAGACGCTTCAGGTTACAGACTCTGCTAACCCAGAAATAGTACC
Source organism: Podarcis raffonei (assembly GCF_027172205.1). Taxonomy (NCBI): domain Eukaryota; kingdom Metazoa; phylum Chordata; class Lepidosauria; order Squamata; family Lacertidae; genus Podarcis; species Podarcis raffonei. Next base: position 49,419,839 of record NC_070608.1, on the reverse strand, counting down.
TCGGGTTAAGAACTTTGCTTCAGGATGAGAACAGAAATTGTGCGGCGGAAGTGCAGCGGGAGACCCCATTAGCTAAAGTGGTATCTCAGGTTAAGAACAGTTTCAGGTTAAGAACGGACCTCCAGAATGAATTAAGTTCTTAACCCAAGGTACCACTGTACTTGTGCACAGCCATTGCAAATACAGGCCCCATTCACATCAAACAACGTGTTCTACACGTTGTGGGGAATGCTGAACCAGGTTGGGGGTTGCTTTTGTGCCCTGCCATGAGCAGAATCTAGACACGGGGTCCTTGTGTGAACAGGTCCCATGATGCCCGTATGAGTAAGCAGCTGAGATTCTATTTGCAAGGCCTGTGGACATTTTACTCAAAAATAAACTGTTGCTATTAAAAGAGCCACTTGGCACATGTACTTTGTTTCTTATCAGTTTGCTCTCTCTCTACAACAAAGACTAGGAAAATATTGGCAGGAGTCATTGCTCTTGTAAGATGATGCACAAGCCCTCCAAGCAGGATAGTCAACAGCCATATTAAGTGTGGCAATAGTGTGGGCAGGGCAATCTGTGACTGATCTATCAACAATAATCTATAGTACTCACTCACTCTGTTTCTCTCCCCCCCCCCTTTTTAATGGGGTGACTTAAATGTTCTAATAAAATGAAGCAGTGGAATGTTTCCAGATGTCCACAACACTAGCAGGAAGAAAGTGCTCTAATCCTAATGTTCTACCAACCCAGCATCCTTTCCTTATTAAATCATTTTTCCACTTCAACTTCTGGGGCAGGAGGTTGAAAAGAAGGAAAAAAGAAAAAGCTCACAAAAGTGTTTTGACAAATCCTTTCAAACCACACCAGGAAAACAGCAAAAGTGTGCTGACCAAGTTATTTAACTATGTGTTTACATCCCATTTATTTCAATGGGGTTTCTTAGTGCCAAGGCTTCTGAGGATGGCAGTTGTTTAACCTAGCAAGGACTGAATTGCTGCCCATGCAGCTTGCCCCATTTGTTGCTCTGGTTCGCTAGAAGTGGCTTAGTTATGCTGGCCACATGAGCTGGAAGCTGTACACCGGCTCCCTCGGCAAGTAAAGCAAGATGAGCGCCGCAACCCCAGAGTCGTCCGTGACCGGACCTAATGGTCAGGAGTCCCTTTACCTTTATACATGCAAAGGCGACGTATGCATGGAGCTTTTCTCTCAGCTGAAGTGAATAACAGTCTATGTGGGTAGGAGTATATCACAAGCACCTCAAAATTCCCCCACCACCATGACCTAAGTGGATGAGAGCAACTTTCTTCAGTTGTCTTGCCTTGGAGAAGGCAGAACCAACGGTCAGGGAGGAAGGAAGGGCCGTGGTTCAGTGGAACAGTATCTGCTTTGGATAGTCCCAGGTTGTCTGTACCTATGCAGGCAATACTAAAGTGCTGGATCACAGAAGCTCTTCACCATCTGCATTTGAGCCCTGGCTGCTGTTTAAGGCTGTGGTTAGGCCATCGTTGTTTTGAAATATTTTTTATGTGCATCTCTACTGCACATGCAGAGCATTTCACAAAGTTCAAGGTACTCTGGAAGTCATCCTTCCACCTGTGCATCTCAGTTACTCACTAACAAGCTATGTTCAGTAGTATATCGGGTCTCTTTTTCTCATATTAAAAGCTATTAGGCCCATGCCTGAACTTTTCCATTAGCATATACAGCACTGTCCACATCTTGGAGTGTATTGAAACAACCTATCACACCTTGATAGGCAACAGCAAATGTCAAATTGACATCAAAAGATATTTTGCACTAATTACTGCCTAAATAAAAAAGCTGGGTTTCTGGACACCAATGCATCAAAACTATAGTGGATGACTGAAACTGTCTTGCTAGCTTAAGATCCGTTCAGTATATAAACATATAATTTGTCATTGCTTTATTCTCTGGAAAAAAGCATTTCAAATAAATCTTAGGTAAAGTCACCTTGATGCTTGACTCCAGCCTGTGCAAACAGGCCCTGCAGCTCTTTTAAACGAAAATTGGGGTGGGGGGGGTGAGGCTCACTTAACTCTCTCAAGTCTATAATTAGTTCTGCTGGCATTTGCTTTTCACATAAAGCAAGGACCAGGTTATATAGGATAAAGATTAACTAGATATTGACCAAGGCGTCTCTGATAGAGGTAAAAGTAAAGCTCTAATGTCCAAGATTAGACATATGTAGGAATGAATGTCTGTATTGACCTTTGAAATGCTTCAGTTCAGAAGCAAAAGTGTTCAAAGAAGAGATGGATGAACGGTGGAGGCCTCACGGGTTAAAATAACTAACCAGGAAGGTACATTTCTTTAAGGGTTACTTTGTTGTCACTGAATAATTTGCAAATGCAAATGGAACACTCACATTTATTGCAGAAACAGTAAAAATCTGTTTCAGATTGGACTGATTTCAAATTGGACTAATTTCATTTTTTTTTAATAAAATTTTTTTATTGGTTTTTCCACATATAATATAAAACAATACAAGAAACAAACACAAACAAACAAACATATAAACATGTATAATTTCATAAATTTTTTCATATACCCAATTTCAGCGACTTCCCCATGCCCCCCTTTTCTGCATCTCTATTTTAAACTTTTTTTCCAGCAACCCCTGATCCAAATTATTATTAATTCCTTTCTTTAACCTCTTTCTTTCCTCTTATCCAATCATTTATCGCTGCAAATCTGTTATGCTTTACCCAAGACATTTTAGCACTCAATAATTTTACAACTATTTTTAAGATAAAGTTTAAATTTCTTCCAATCTTCTTCCGCCGTCTCTTTCCCTTGGTCACGGATTCTGCTCGTCATCTCTGCTAGTCCCATATAATCGATCACCTTCGTCTGCCACTCTTCCAGTGTGGGCAGTTCTTGTATCTTCCAATACTTTGCTAGTAGAACTCTCGCTGCTGTTGTAGCATACATAAAAAACATCCTATCTTTCTTTGACACCAATTGGCCTACCATGCCCAGGAGAAATGCCTCTGGTTTTTTATGAAAGGTACACTTAAGCACCTTCTTAATTTCATTATAGATCATTTCCCAGAAGGCCTTAATCCTTGGGCACGTCCACCAAAGGTGATAGAAAGTACCTTCAGTTTCATTGCATTTCCAACATTTATTATTGGGCGAATGGTAAATTTTTGCAAGCTTGACTGGGGTCATGTACCACCTATAAATCATTTTCATAATATTTTCCCTTAAGGCATTACATGCCGTAAATTTTATACCGGTGGTCCATAACTGTTCCCAGTCAGCAAACATAATGTCATGACCAATGTCCTGTGCCCATTTAATCATAGCTGATTTAACCATTTCATCCTGTGTATTCCATTTCAGCAGCAAGTTGTACATTCTAGACAGATTCTTCGTATTGGGTTCTAACAATTCTGTTTCTAATTTTGACTTCTCCACCTGGAAGCCGATTTTCCTGTCCTGTTTAAAGACTTCATTTATCTGATAATAATGTAGCCAATCTCTTACTTTAAACTTCAATTTCTCATAACTCTGTAGTTTCACATTTCCACCTTCTTGTTCTACAATTTCCCAATATTTTGGCCATTTAGATTCCATATTAAGTTTTTTAACTTCCTTAGCCTCCATTGGTGACAGCCACCTAGGGGTTTTATTTTCCAACAAATCTTTATACCGAATCCAAACATTATATAATGCTTTCCTTACAATATGGTTTTTGAAGCTTTTATGGATTTTTACCTTGTCATACCATATATATGCATGCCAACCAAATCTATTATTGAACCCTTCTAGGTCCAAAATGTCTGTGTTCTCAAGAAGTAGCCAATCTTTCAGCCAGCAAAAAGCTGCTGCTTCGTAGTAAAGCTTTAAGTCCGGCAGGGCAAACCCCCCTCTTTCTTTTGCATCAGTTAATATCTTAAATTTTATTCTGGGCTTTTTGCCCTGCCAGACAAATTTCGATATATCTTTCTGCCACTTCTTGAAACAGTCCATTCTGTCCACAATCTGCAATGTTTGAAACAAAAACAGCATTCTTGGCAAAACATTCATCTTAATAACAGCAATTCGGCCTAACAAGGAAAGTCTCAAATTTGACCATATTTCCAAATCTTTCTTAATTTCTGTCCAGCATTTCTCATAATTGTCTTTAAATAAATTCACATTCTTAGTTGTTAAATTGACCCCTAGGTATTTCACCTTATTTGCTACCATTAATCCAGTTTCACTCTGAAACTTCTCTCTTTCCTCCACTGTTAAATTCTTTCCCAATACCTTTGTTTTTTGTTTATTTAACTTAAAACCTGCTACTCGACCAAAAGCTTGTATTGTCTCCAAAACTTTTTTTGTACTAGTGTCTGGCTCTTGCAAAGTTAAGACTAGATCATCTGCGAACGCTTTCAACTTGTATTGTTTAGCTCCGACCTGAATCCCTTTAACCAGCTGGTCACCTCTGATCATATTTAGTAAAACCTCCAGAACAGTTATAAAAAGTAGTGGGGATATTGGGCACCCCTGTCGTGTCCCTTTTTCAATAGCAATTTGTTCAGTAACCACGTTATTTACAATTAGTTTTGCTTTTTGTTCAGAATAAATTGCACCTATACCATTCTCAAAACCTTGGCCCACCCCCATTCCTTTGAGATTCTTTTTCATAAAACTCCAAGAGATATTGTCAAAGGCCTTCTCAGCGTCCACAAATATTAATACTGCCTTAGTGTTAATGTTATTCTCAAGTAGTTCCATAATGTCTATTATATTCCTCACATTGTCAGATAAGTGTCTTCCTGGGAGAAAGCCAGCCTGGTCTTTATGAATCTCACCCACCAAAACCCTCTTCAGTCTTTTTGCCAAAATGTCTGCAAAGATTTTGTAATCCACGTTAAGCAATGATATAGGGCGGTAGTTCTTAATCTGGTTCTTTTCCTTCTCAGATTTTGGTATAAGTGTAATATAAGCTTCTTTCCACGATTCAGGTGCCTTCTTCCCCTCTAAAATTTCATTACAGACTTCCTTAAACGGTTGAATCAACCAGTCTTTCAAAGCTTTGTAATATCTGGAAGTCAGGCCATCTGGTCCTGGAGATTTTCCCAATTTCATGTTTTGAATGGCCATTCAAAACAAATTGGACTAATTTCAGATTGGACTAATTTAGGTTATTTTCCATGATGGATTTGAACTAATAAAAATTCTGTCCCATATTTGATTTATTAAAGCTATCTTACAAGTTTAAGTAGTTTTATTATTTTTCAGAACAATTATATCCTTTTAAGAAAGATCTATTCAGAGCAAACATGCCAAGAGGTTCTCTTTGGAGAAAAAAAGAACATGGTTTTTCCTCAATACACTCTGAGATTCTTATGATTTTACTAAGAATAAACATTCCAATTCAGTATAAGCTGTAGACTTGCCATTTTTGCTGCTGCTTACCCCAGTTTGCAAACATTTGGAATGATTTTCAAAAAGCTGTTAATTGTGGAACCTTAAAGACTTAACAAATTTTTTATGGCATAAATGTTTGTGGGCTACAATCTACTTCATCAGATACACAAAAACCTGTGCCATAATACATTTGTTAGTATTTAAGGTGCTGTAAGACTCTTTATTCAAGGGACGCGGGTGGCGCTGTGGGTTAAAGCCTCAGCGCCTAGGACTTGCCGATCGAAAGGTCGGCGGTTCGAATCCCCGCGGCGGGGTGCGCTCCCGTTGCTCGGTCCCAGCGCCTGCCAACCTAGCAGTTCGAAAGCACCCCCGGGTGCAAGTAGATAAATAGGGACCGCTTACTAGCGGGAAGGTAAACGGCGTTCCGTGTGCTGCGCTGGCTCGCCAGATGCAGCTTGTCACGCTGGCCACGTGACCCGGAAGTGTCTGCGGACAGCGCTGGCCCCCCGGCCTATAGAGTGAGATGGGCGCACAACCCTAGAGTCTGGCAAGACTGGCCCGTACGGGCAGGGGTACCTTTACCTTTACCTTAAGACTCTTTATTAAACATTTCAGAAACTTCACATCTGGGTAATACTCTCACCCAGGGGAAGGATTTAAAATGGTAATTAAAATATATGTGTGGATGAGAGGCAGGCAGAGACTAAAGAAAGCAGGAGAAAAATTAGGAGTGAAGGCATAGAAACCAAACTTTTAGAATACTTAATGATAATAATTACATTATTTATTTTACTTGTTGGTTAATGTGAGGAGACAAAAAGAGTGCAAAGAAAAAAAGAGCTTCATATGGAAGCAATCTGAATTTTCAGGGAATAAAAACAAGTAACATATTTATGTCAAGCATGATGCAGTGCATCATACTGTATTTAATTATAACTGGGATGGTCTGGTAGATTATTAGGCAAGTTGCAAGTTTCTGGCTTTGGCTGTTTAGGTAGATGCTTGTTTCCAAAGCTGCAAGCACAGTGTAAATCACATCAATGACAGATATCCTCCAATTTTGTATTTATATTTTTTCAGATTATAACATTCACCACATCCATTATACTTTTCAGCCACTCTTATTAATTATACTCTGCATCAATATAGACTGAGCAATGAATACCAAATCATTAAAATGTATATTCTTTTCCACTCAATCCTTATTCTAAATTCTTGTGTGCAGTGCAATAAACCCAGTGTAATAATCCTGGTAGGGAATAGTTTATCAGATGGGCACACAGGAAAGACAAGCACAGAGATTTGCTGGTTTCCTTGCACCATACTAGCCAAAAACCTGTTACAATTTCACGTGATGAAGTTTTTCAGGGCTCCATGTCTTCTTTGATAGGTAAGTGTCTGCTTGTTGGTATGCCACTTATTATTCAGAAAAGACTGAAACATCAGGAATACTGAACAGGGACATTTGTGGATATATCACAAGTCAGTCACATTTCTTATCCTCTTTGTCTTGCACTTCCAGCTACACAGTTTGTGTGAAGCATCTGCAAAAGAGCAGTGTGGATCAGCTTCGGGGGGTGTCCCCAAAAACTTATGGCAAAAAAGGGTGGAATCTATTTGATGGGGACAACTAACCTGCACCCAGTTATAGGGTTGTTGTTTTTTACAGTAAACCTTGAGATGAGTTTAAGAACACTTTCAGAAAAGTCCAAGCTAAACTTAAATATCATTGCATACAAAGAAACGCAGATAAGAGTTTTCATGGGGCATCTTGAGTCAGACCCATTAAGTTTCATGACATTGGGCTAAAGCAAAAGCGCAATGGTGTTTAATAAGTGGGTCACTTGCAAGGGATGGTTGGTGTCCAACTGAGGAAAGGCTATAGTTCAGTGGCAGAGCATCTACTTTGTATGCAGAAGGTCCCTGACAAATCTCTGGAATCTCCAGGCTTGGAGAGAAACTTGTCTGAAGTCCTGGAGAGCCACTGCCAATCAGTGCAGACAGTGTAGATGGGCCAATGGTCTGATTCACTATAAGGCAACTTCCTGTGTTCCTAAGTTATAGGTGTTGCTTGCATTGACTGTGGTATTGAGTTCCAAGGAATGTAATTAAGCAGATGCAACCAATTGCTGTTTCGTTGTCACATACTGGGATCAAAGTTGGTTGCAACAAAAGGGGCTCCTTCTCTGCTTACCACAATGATGCAACCATTGCTCAGAGCAAATTCACATGTGCAGTCCTGAGACATGTACTGAGTTCCACCTGAAGCAAGCTGTTGGGTAACACCTCCTGTGAGTGTAAATATAAGAACCTTAATGGTTTCTGCCATCATTAAGAAACCACTTAATCCAGTAGCATGACATGTGGCTAAATCTTCAGGGCTTTAAAATGTTAGTTTTATCTAATAATGCTCTGCAGCTCACCTATGTAACAAGCTCAGGGCAAAATATATCTTGGTGTGAATGACACTAGAAAAGAATTCACAAGGCAATCACAGATAGTAAAGATGTAGTCATTTTGCCAGGAAGTGATCTCACATCCCAAGAAAAGCAGAGGTTGTAATGCAAATGCAGACTATCTTTGAAATGAATAGAAGCTTTGACTGCCAAGCAAAAATGAAGTTCAAAGCTAGAAAATGGGATTGTCTTATCCTTCATAAGTTACTGTCAGAAAACAGAAAAGATACAGCGATTGCCTTCAACAGAATGAAACACACCTGTTGCTTATGAAAATGCAGCCCATATGTCGGCCACAATTTTTCTTTCTGTCTTGACTTACAAACAGCAATCAACCAAGCTTTCTTTAATCCTTCCAGTAATGTTGCTGTGTTAAAGTTGCTTCTGTATAGTTCGCTTGCCAGTTGCTTCTTTCAAGCAGAGGCAATAGGAGTGGGTTTAAGTCACAATCCAGGGAACGTTAAGCACAACTAAGGGCTTAACCACACTTAACTTTTGTCCCGCTCTTTGCAGGCAGGGGTCTGCACTTTAACACGTCATGCCTGTGTTTTGTTTCATTGGGTTTTTTGCCTCAAGCTTGCTCTGTGAACACTCGCTCTTTAAAGCTGAATTGGAGCAAACATCAGTTTGGGTTTTCTGCATATTGATGTTTGCTCTGCTTGAACTCTAAAGAGTGGGTTTTCAGATGGAAAGCTCTGGAGCAAAAGGGGGGGGCGGCACTTGGACATGGAGCTTTAAACTGTGGACCATGCCTGGAAAGAGCAGTGGAAAGATAAGTGTGGATAAGCCCTAAATCCCACTAAAGTCAATGGAACCCAAGAATTGCATTGATGACAATGGCATTACTGCCTTCCTAACATTCTCTGGGACACTCTACACATAAATTCAGTGTTGTATTTTCTTCCCAAAACTTTTTTTTAATTAAAACATGAGAATGTAGATGGCTTAGCTATTTATATCTAGCAGATTTCTAGCTAGATGAAACAATATTTTTTTCCCATAGAATATGACAGAATTCCTTTAAAGCTTGTCAACACACATTGTGCCAGCTATTTTGGTTTAGACCATTTTCCAGCACAATGTTTGGATAGCCTTCAGAGATTAAAGTGAATTGCAGTTGTTTTTAGTTTAAAGAGATGGGTGGGGAAATCCTGAGCAAGACTGGTTTCCTGTGGCATATAGTGAGACACCTGAAAGATAGCACATGAAACTGAATTGTCTATCAAAAGAAAGAAGTGCTGGCAAAGTCAATCGAAATTAAATCCTACAATCCTCTTTTGCTTTTCATTTCTGATGGATTTTGAACATAAACTTTATTTCCTTAAGGAGTGGGGAATGTTGGTGGCACGGCTGAACTTCAAAATAAAATGATATTTATTCATTTATTTGCAAAATTTATATACTGCTTTTAATCACTGGTTTCAATGAGATATTGCATCTGACAGTGGAGCATGCCTCTCCCTTAAAAAGTAGTGGCAACCAGAGCTAAGCTGCCTTCATCTGCCACCCCCAGCATATTCCCATCCTCTATTATCTACACATAGGCTATAACTAGACTGGAGCAGCTGCCTGGAAAACTTTTGATACATAAGAGATCAAACCCATGGTAGATTAAAAAGGAGACTCAGGAAATAACAGTGTGTTGAGGTCTCATAAAGAACACTGTAACCCATTCAATTCAAGAAACATGTTGACAAATAGATAATGACTCAGAAGAAAGTGACAAAGATACTAAAGACAAAGGAGACAATTATTTTTTTCATTTAATATGAAAGAAGAAAATCAAGGGGACAGTATGTTGACAGTACTAATGATGAGCGGCAGCCCTTGTGTCACTCAAGCACCAGGTTTGGTTTATGTAATCCCAATCTTAACCTAGACAGCATCCTAAAAAGCAGAGACATCACCTTGCCAACAAAGGTCCGTATAGTTAAAGCTATGGTTTTCCCAGTAGTGATGTATGGAAGTGAGAGCTGGACCATAAAGAAGGCTGATTGCCGAAGAAGTGATGCTTTTGAATTATGGTGCTGGAGAAGACTCTTGAGAGTCCCATGGACTGCAAGAAGATCAAACCCCTCCATTCTTAAGGAAATCAGCCCTGAGTGCTCACTGGAAGGACAGATCGTGAAGCTGAGGCTCCAATACTTTGGCCACCTCATGAGAAGAGAAGGCTCCCTGGAAAAGACCCTGATGTTGGGAAAGATGGAGGGCACAAGGAGAAGGGGACGACAGAGGACGAGATGGTTGGACAGTGTTCTCAAAGCTACCAGCATGAGTTTGACCAAACTGCGGGAGGCAGTGGAAGACAGGAGTGCCTGGCGTGCTCTGGTCCATGGGGTCACGAAGAGTCGGACACGACTAAACAATTAAACAACAACAACAACCCCAATCTTTCCCTTTGGTGGGAATTTATGTGTGGGCATACAAGCCCAGAGATACCTCTGTTAGGGAGAAGCTCTGCAGAGGCTAGACTGCAGGAAGTGCTGCATCTCCATCTTCAGGAGTCATGCCCATTGCTGATTGGGTTCTCGGCAATGAAAGACTGAAGGGGTGTAAGATCATGACATTGCTTTGTAGCTTTCTTTGGGCTATTTAATAAAACCTTTAGCCTTTAACCTTCACCCCATTCGGGTGTTCATTGTGTTCTGGATGTAAGAAAAACCACTGCACCTTTAAAAATACAATTATCATTATAATTAACTGTAGGTTGGGTTGCCCATTCTCTAGATCAGGTCCCAAGAGACTACGATCTACTACCAGTATTAAAAAAAAACTGGCAGTGATCTACTAATTGCTATTGAGGATTGTCCAGAGTTGACTGAGCTTCTTTGAAGGGGGAATGACATGATTCGCTCACCTAAAACTCCACTGCTAAAAAACGCACGCAGCGCTAAAGCCAATCACTGTATTCCCAATCGCCAACAGAAAATGCCAAACACTGCCCACTTGACGCAACAGAGGGACAGAGAGAGGGGAGCGGGAGGACAGAGACATTAATTCCCCAGTTCTTTAAATTCCGTGATCGACCACGATCACCAGGGGAGCTACCTGTCAATCGCAGTTGACCGGTTGAACATGTCTGCTCTAGATGAATGGACAGACCAATAACCTGGATTAACATTTGTATGCATTTTCATGCCTACTTTTCTTATGCATCTTATATGCAGTTTTGCCGCATAATCCATTTTCTCCAAACAATATTCACTAATATAATGTATTCTGCTCATTAATTTCACAGATATACATATTTTTGCATGCATTTTTCCTGAACGCACAAATTGTTGTATGCATTTTTTCTTGGGGAACTGCAACATAAAACTCAGATTGCATTTTGGTTTGCATATCGGGTGTGAATTAGGTTCGTTTGTATTAAAATGAAAAACACATGAATTTCTCCCAATTCCTATTTAATACTGGCCACAACAATGGTGGTTTTGCTTCTCAGAATGGAATGGAATCAATGTTTTGTTGAAATAAATGGCAGATTTCCCACTACTTTTAATGGTTATGGATCACACCCAAGTTTTATTTGTTTGCTTGTTCATTTAAGCTCAGCATCCTTGTTAAACCCTTGAATTTTTGTTCTCCCTTTCATGGATTAGGTGGCACCCCATGTAGATTCTTTCTCACGCTGACTGGGGAGCAAAGCACTTTTCTGAATAAAGATTGTATAGTGGCCCCCATTTCTGTTAAGAACCTTGCACATGACATACAAAGTAGCCTCTCTGTGATGAAAATAATTGTTCTTGGATAAACAAGGAGATTCTCAGAAAGTCCCAAGGCTATTGGCAGAAGATGTGTTGGCAGCTGTAAGAGAACAATTTTATTGTGGTGCAAGGAACTGTAAGAGGAAATGAATCTGGGATTCTCTAAGTCCCAAACGTTATAAGCTTATGTTATATAAAATTGAGGTAAACATTCTTTATTGCCATGGCTATGTTATTACAAATCTCATTTGTTTGCATAGGGAGATATGCTGTATTTATTGTTTATTTATGTCCACTGTTTCTTACCATGCCTTTCAAACAGGATATTCAAGGGGATTCCCCCCCCCAAAAAAGATGGAAGACATAAATGTTTCACTAATTCTATGTGGGGTACAATAAACAGCTCTTTTCACAAAAGATAATCTAATTCTCAGTCTCAAAGAATACAGTCTTGAACACCTGGTTAAAGATGTGCTGACTTGGTTTTTTTCAGTTCAATTTTACTGCTATTACCAAAGATCGGGGTGGGGTAGGCTCTCGTAATTGAGTTCACCAGTGACAAAGGCTGTGCATTGATTGTATACTGAGAAATGGAACTATAGAATCTTATTAATATATCCCTAAACACCATACATTATTAAACAGTTCAAAAGAGCTTAGCCACCATGCCATTATGCCATTGTGAAAGCCACCACTAAAATCAAATAGGCTGGCGGGGAAGCTTTCCAAAGAACACAATATTCTGTGGGATAAAAATAGTTTGGGGGCTGCTTCCCCTAAAATGCTTCTGTCTTGTAAGGCCATATTGCTATGTAAATGTGACTTTTAAGATTAAATCAAGTGTATTATGCAACTGAATCACTGCTTCATTCCATTTTATGGAGGCTTCTTATGGCAGTAGCGTAATATTAATCAGTCCACAATGCTAACACTTGATATTTGGGGTTATGTACCCAATTTCTTATGTACAATCATGGGCTCCTTTCAGTTTTTGAGACCCCTAGCCATAATAAAAATTAAAAATGATAACAGTAACAGAAAGATAATAGGGCACACACAAATCTTGCGCCACTAGAACCAACAAATTTTAATGAATATTTATTAATTTGCTATTATTTAGGGTAAAACTTCCCAAGGAAGCTTATATCAAAAAAGAAAATTAAATCAATACTACAATATTCCCAAACACACACTCTCTCAATCAGAACCTCATGAATACATCCAGCATTAAAGCATTAAAACAGTAGCAGTGAAAACAATGCAAAGCACCACACACAAAAAATAAAAACAGCCTGAAATAAAAAAGTATTTAAAGTATTGTCTGAAATCCCCCACTCTTGCTTACCCCTGCTGCCACCCCAGACTGTTGAGTGACCATAAAAATGTGCAATTTGCTAAGCAACCTGTAAAAAATAACACTAACATCTATGTTTTAAGGAAATACTATGTACCTTTAGTTCAAGCTCAGGCTTGTCTGATGAAACAGCTCCAGCATGAAGTCATCAGACTATGGAAATATAGTGTCTGCAACCTGAAATAAATGAGAATGAGAGGTAAGCAGCTAACTGCTATCAATTATAGCAGCTAATAAAAATTAACCCAGTGAATTCCATTCCAAAGAGAAATAAACACATAAAGCAGTAGTTCACATTTTTAAAAAAATGTATATTTATATTCAGGATCACCCATGGAAAAATATGATGCACATATGGTGACTTCGATTTCGACATCTTGCTTTCTTTGGCATTCCTCAGAGTTGTGCTAGACTCATAGAATGAATTGCCTTAATAAGTCCTATTTTCCCCAACCCCAAGCAAAGAATCAATTGGCCAATTTAAACCTTGACCTATTCCATTTCTATTCTCATCACTCCCTGCTTCTCAGTTATAAAGTACCCAATGGCTTTATAATCAATCTAATGTATGTGATGACAATGATATTGATTGATTTAATTTGTATACCATCCTTCGTCTGACGATCCCAGGGTGGTTCATAACAGAAAATCTGAATACAAAATGCACAATAAAACAAACAAACAAATAACCCCCTCCCACAAATAAAACTGCTAGAAAGAACTAGACATATGCCATTTATTTATTTAGGAAAATTCTAGAGGACTCAATCCTGGGATAATAACATAATACACAATAAAATCAAATTTATATAAAACCAGTATCACCTTAAAACAATAACAACAAACAGGTGTGGCAAGGGCAAGGGTGCTTAATGCCACAAATAGACAGTTAACTAAAGGCCTGGATGAATAAATAGTGCCAATAACCCATCAATGCCAGCGCTTGTTGAACCTTGCAGGTTATTACATATGTTTCTCACATGTTGCCACATAGCGCATGTTTGGCAGATGCAGCACAGTTAATTATGAACCCAGGGCTTAAATGCAGTTGGGTTTTCCTTAATTTTATTTATTTATTTGTTCATATAATTAATGCCTGTTTCAGCCCTAAAAACAGCTTTTTACCTTGTCACTTAATAGGATCTGATTACATCAAAAGTCATAAGATCCAATGGTGGTGGTGGTGGTGGTGGTGTTTTACTATTTTAGTCTATGGTTTAGACATGCAGCTATCACACTGCTAACTAGCATTTCTATCCCAGGTAATAATCCTAACTTCCAGAGGGTAGGACCGGAACAAAAGTTACAAGAAAGGAGATTCTGACTAAACATTAGGAAGAACTTTCTGATGGTAACAGTTGTACAACAGTAGAACAGCCTCCTTAAGTAGTTGGTGGACTTTCCTTCCTTAGATGTTTTTAAGCGCAGGTTAGATGGCCATCTGTCATGGATGTTGTAGCTGAGATTCCTGCATTGTTGAGGGTTGAACTAGATGACTCTTGTGGTCTCTTCCAACTCTATGATTCCATAATTCTAAGATTCTAAGTTCCCCATTTGAAAAGGAACATGTGCAAGGTTCTTCGAACATCTACTTTTCAATGTTTTTTGTAACTTATAAACCCATCAGGAATTTGCACATGGTAGGCATAAGTTAGCTTTTCTCTTCTCCTCTCCCCTGTCAGTAGTGAGCCAATATCATGCCATGTTGAATTAGGAAAAGGGGTACTTATGTTGAAGTCCTCAGATTCAAGCCACAGAACACATTTACTTGTCTTGGGATGCTAAGGAAGAGGAAGAGAAGGGAACCATGTAGGCTGCTCTGAGCTTCTCAGAGAGAGGGTGGGATTAAAATGTATTAAACAGAAGAACAGAATTTCTCCAGATTAGCTACGATTCATCTGTCATGTTTCCTCTTCACACAATCATAATTTATGCATTTTGAGATGGGCAGTAATTTGCTACTAATTCTACCGTTATTGTTCCCTAAGAATAGTGATGAGGCTGAGGAGGAATCATTACTTTGCAAAACTCCATGGTTTAGGGGAGTTTATCAGAACAATAAATATTAGAAGCTAGCCATGTTGCAAATTTGGCATCACTCAGAAATTGACATTTTATATTTTAGTTTTAGATTTCAACAGCTTCATGTATAGAACTAATGCATAGGGCAGAGATGAGTGCGTCACATGCAGTTTGAATCACAGGAGGGGTGGCCAGATGCCAACCTCTGCCCTCCCAATGTCTGAATTTTCAAGCTAAGACAAATAATCCATCTGGACATCTTAAAGGGAAGGAAGGTGTATCCTAAGTGCTCTTCTCCAGCCAGTTGAAATTAACACTGAAATTGGATAGCTTTAAAGTCACCCGAATTATAAGGGAGGATGTTGAAAGGAATCAGCAAAATGCCTTCAAAACTATTTTTTCCTCTCTTGAACGTGGGTCTCAGTTGAGCATGTGAACCTTTCTTTATGCTGAGCTGACATTGGCTCCTCATGACCTCAGATCACAGTAGGTGTTAAGGAGCAGAGGTTTCTCCAGGAAGTTCAGGGGTGGTAGAAATATTTTGATTCTGCAGCTGAAGAAAGGCTGCCAGGATCTTGCAAGCAAGCAGCGGAATATTGTATTTGTTTTTATAGTGTGGTCATTATTTTTCTCACAATGTGGTTCCTGCAATCTTTGAAGTCTTTTGACTCCTTTAGTCTCTGGATAATGGCTGACATGGCTTGTTTGCTTATTCATGATGCTGTCTCTTTCGGGAGAGGGGTTTTTTTCTTCTTCTGCTGCTGCTGCTGGTGCTATATCCTGTTTTATACAATCCTTAGCCACAGCTAGCAAATAACAGCCAGGAAGCCATAAAACACTACTGAAGATCTTCCTTTCAGTTTCTGTAACTCAGTGATGGAAACCATCTGTGATAATTAAATAGAAGTGGACAAGGTTTGGAAGGTTTCTTGTGATTCGTTTCTGAGGGTCAATAGATACTGAATGTTTTTCCTTCACAGAGATGGCACCATAAAGGCAGGGAGGGGGAATGTATGTGTACTGTACTGCCACTTGTGAATTATTATTGTATGAGTCTTTATTTTACTATGAGTTTACAACCTGAATGTTGCTATCACTGGGGAAAGCCTGAGGAGAACTAATTCAACAGTGGGCCTTCTCAGTTATGAGCTGCATTCTCCTCAGAAATCCACTTGGCACTACCTTTTGCTTACTTTTAGCAAACTGAAAACATGTATTTTATCATCAGGCTTTTGATGAATAATATTTCTGGACCTTAAAATGTAGTTAATGGATGGTTTTTAACTGATTTAAATTTATTATTGTTTGTATTTATTCTTGTAACCTTTACCTGAGGTCAATGGAGAAAGGGTGAGATATAAATTATAAAAATAAATAAATACAACTCAGAAAAATGCCTTTTTGTGGCATTCAGCAGCATCTCTGGTATCTAGTTGTGAAAAACATAAACTTTTCAAACTACATTTCTCTAGAGAGCTATTATTTTATTGTTGGCATGCACGGTCGGCTTAAGAAGACTTGGCATCTCAACACAACATCATTGAAACAAAGAAAATGAAAGCTGCCAAGATAGAGCAGATCCTGTGGGGACCTAGAATGGCCCATTGCCTGCCTGGTGTGTCCTCAACTCCTGGATCTCTGTCCAATTTCTCTTTACTTGTGGCAACAGTCACAAAATTCAGTATACAATTATCCTATTGATTGCCAGCCGCTCAACTAAAGTCCTTAAGCAAAAACATCTTTAACAAATGTCTTAATAAAGCTAAAAGCATCTTTAATGATGTGAACCAACAGTTCCTGAAAAAATCCCTAGCATTACCCAGATTCAAGGATTAAGCATCAAACAAACAGAAACAGTTGCTATGTTCCTATTGTCTTTAATCCTTCTTGAAATGATGGCGTTTGTTTTTCAGATGTTACATTATGACAATATTGCCTTCTTAGCAATAAATTACAAAGAAAAGCATTAATTCAATATAATGACTAATATAAGACCCCCAACAAGTGGTTTTTTAAAAATAAAAAAGCTTGTAATTCATGTTAAAATTTCATCTCAGCATGTGTAGACCACACAATGTGTCAATGTTTGTTCTTTACATAAAATAAGGACCACCGGGGGATTTTAAATTGTGCACTAGTTGTAGAAAAATTACTTCTGCAGCAAATGTGAGGCAGACAGACAGACAGAGATTTTTGGCTGATCTAGTAGTCCATGGACAGGGACATCACTTAGGCTGCCAGAAAATGAATCTGCTAACTCAATTTTTGTTCTTCAAATCATTCTATGTTCCTCAATATATTGCCCTCTGCTGCACTGATTTTCCCACTCATTTTCCTCCATAATAGGCCGGCTGATCACTAATACATATATTCTGCTTCCAGACAAACCTAGAGACCCAAACAATTCTCAGGCAATGAATAAAAACATCTTAAATACAGTGTTCGGTTTAGCTCCAGAAAATGCACAGCATGATATAACATAATAGATGGAGTTTTGGGACGATTTTAACATTATTTCACCACCACCACCAGTTCCGAATATGAAGGCTGCCAAAAGGCACTCACTCATGTCAACATTTCATGTGATGGGTTAAAACCTAAAAGCTTCTTAAACCATGTGCCACCCATGTGCGTGCATTGTCAGCATGCCAGTGTGGTTGCTGACATCACTGGAAACATACAGTATTGGTGCAAGGACACTGCATACTATAAGCAATCACATGACATGAGAGCTTTTCAAAGTTTTATGCCCACTACATAGAGCCAACATGGACTGGTGCTTTTTGACAGCCTCTACAAACCTCTACCCACAAAACTTTTTATTCTTGTCTTAATCATGGTTAAAAGAAAAGAAGACCTAAGACAACAGTATCCTTTGGGAGCAAAAGCACTTTATAATATGAAGAGGATCATCTGGGGTTCCTATTGTACTGCGTTTTTGCTCCCAATGCATCTTTTTACGAACATTAAAAGAGTAATGGAAAGTTTTGTACAATGACTGTAGTAGTGAAACTCTATGTTGAAATCTTGGTAACAGTGGCTTCACATACAGGTTTTGTGCTCATTTAAACGGACTCAACTTGTGGCTGATTTGGACAGGCATCAAATTATCTTATTGCTAAACTTGCTGGCCCTCTAGTTCCCAAGTTCTTCTCTCGCCTCTCAAAAGTAACTAAAAACTGATTTAAATTGTAATTTCCAGATCTTTCTAAACAAGTAGACAGCATCATGAGTTTAACTATAGTAATGATTTATTCAGCACATCTCCAAACTTATCACAACCTTAAGGATGTGCTGAGCAAGGAAATAAAGAATTACCGTATTTTTCGCTCTATAACACGCACCCGACCATAACACGCATGTAGTTTTTAGAGGAGGAAAATCCGTAGGCATGCCACCCGTAGGCATTCCCTCCATAACACGCACAGACATTTCCCCTTACTTTTTAGGAGGAAAAAAGTGAGTGTTATGGTGCAAAAAATACAGTATGTGTTGGAAATACAATTTTGCTACCAGCTTGCAATTCAAGTTTTACTCCTCCTGATTTACAGAGGGACAATCCTAGAAAAATATTGTGGAGTGGGCTCCCACAACTACCACTGATGACCACATAGGTCACAAAGGTCACACATGTATGACCCTCATTCAAATGGGCACTGACTAATCCAGTTTATTTTCTCCAAGACCAGCTCTGATCTCATTCAGTTAAATGGGAATTGCATATTAGGCAACATTTATAGGCAGTGTTCTTCCCCTGTCACTCAGTAAACAATCTTGTACTTGTATACAAATTAAAGAATGCATCCTCTGCCATGCAACGTGAATGAGCAAGAAAATCCAGTAAGATACCAAAATCATAGAAGAAGAAAAAGAATAAGTACTCGTATTTTTGCTCTATTTCCTCTCTACCACCATAGCTCTGATAGAAAGACACATAGCCATTGTCCCCTGAAGTCCTTAGGGTTTCTATTTCTTATATAAGCCTGATTCTTGATTGGTAGATGTGTTTGCATATATTACACACACACACACATGTGCTCACTTAATGTGAGGGTTGGAGTTCATGGCACTGGCCTAGTAGTCTGTTATTTTTTCCTGTGGAGACTGCACATATCACTCCTCTAACATATGTAATGCCTTGTGGCATAGATATCTCCATACATTTTTGTGGGTGGGAAAAAAAGCCACCAACTCATCCTACTTTTACTAACGTGAGCCCAATGGATGTCCTGGGCTGCCTCCCACAATTATCTAGTTCAAGTACCTAGTTCTGCAACAACACAATAGTTCTAGCTGCAGTCTCAGAAAGATTATTTGGAGGAGGGACAGAATCCAACTGAGGGAGACATGGTGAGAAAAAGACAGTGAAAGTCAGATGAGCTTCTAGCAGTATTCAGGGCCAAGGTTATGTCCTAAGATATGTGCCCTAACTCAGTATTTGCTAGTCCCATGCCTTCCAGATGTTGCGGAAGGGCACTGGGTTGGTGAAGGGTACCCTAACCCATTTCATCTTAAGCAGTAGCTATCACATAGGAATTCAGACACAGATGGATAGCTAAGTGCATCCCACACATTTACATGGCTGCTACTGAGTGGGAGATAATTTATGGTGATTAGTACAAACTGAGAATGGGAATTGTTCTAAGAAAAAATACTTGCTCTTCTTGTGGGCTCTTGCCACTTACGTCAGTATGGAAAAGATAACATTAATCTGCAATGATTTTACTACATACTTTTGCACTTTAAGATTTTGCATTTATTCCCAGAGGGTGCAGAATGTTTGATCTGGGAAACAACTGCAAATTAAAAGGATCACTTCTGAATGATTCAATTGGACTTCAAAATCAGATGTTCAATTCAAAGTATACATATTTTACTGCCATAACTTTTTAAAATGAAAGGGAAAAGAAACTGCTAGAATTCACTTCAGATTACAGTGGTACCTAGGGTTACATACGCTTCAGGTTACAGACTCTGCTAACCCAGAAATAGTAGCTCGGATTAAGAACTTTGCTTCAGGGTGAGAACAGAAATCGTGCTCCACGGCGCAGCAGCAGGAGGAGGTCCCATTAGCTAAAGTGGTGCTTCAGGTTAAGAACAGTTTCAGGTTAAGAACGGACCTCCAGAACAAATTAAGTACTTAACCCAAGGTACCACTGTACATGGGTATGGTAACTGTGAGCACTTGATAGTAGCAGATGCAGATGAACAACAGGCCAGAACCAGAATCTATTACACAGGAACATAAATGAGCTCCAGCAACTCCTGTATAACTGGTGAATATGGGACTCTGGTTTGAAATTGTGGCATAACTAGTCAGAACAAAAGAATGGTAATATGCTGAATGCTGTCGGTCTTTGCCATCTAAGTCACCAGGAACTACATTGTGATAAATACCCTGAAATAAGGATAGAAAATGTGGTGTTCTGAATCTTAGATATGTAGGATGCAGTTTGCTCAAGCCCTGCATGCTTACAATGATGATATTGCCCATCAGTACTAAATACAAATTGCACACCAAGCAAAGCATTTTTCCTCAATTTAAGAAAGCAAGGGAAAATGTGGGTGAAAATAGAATTGCTGCTGCAGTGTATGAGTCCCATTAATTACCCAACCAAAACGTGTTGGGTTCCTACATACATACACACACACACACACACACACACACACACACACACATTTGGAGCCTTCTTGGCCTTCATTCAGTCTGTCAACGTACTAGCAATAGAGACACATGAATCTGTCAAAACAGCTCAGAGAACTTCTGTATGGACTTTGCCCCCCTCAGCAGTCAGAAGGTTCCTGTGCCTAAAATAACTTGATCAAGTATGCCAAGTGTAAGCTTTAGAATGACTTTTAAAATGCATTCTATAATTTTTATATGATGGGAGCTTGTCTATCACTTTAGAAACATTCAGCTTTCAATAACAGAGTGGGGATGGCAAAGTAAGAGCACAATAATTCTATTAAGCTTTTAACTTGTCACAAACCCCTGCCAACATGCTCTGCAAAGTAATATAATTATATTTCATCCTATGGGCCAAAGTGTACTCCAGCTAACTGCACAATCCAAACCAAATCTACTCAGAAGTCAGATTGAATTCCCAGGTAAGTGTGGTTAGCATTGCAGCCTAAGCCAGACTGAACTAATTTAGAGTATTATGTAGTTTATTTCAGATTTCAATTCTTTGTACACAACCACCAACCCTTGAACAGAATCTGTCTTCTCTCATGGCACTCGCCAGTTACTATATTTGATGTTATAGGCCAGGCAGCAACACAATGTGAAGAGGCCAGTATTTTCAGAATAACCATGAGGCAGAATATCAATGCCTAAAATGAAGTTTATTTACCTGCTCACTGTTAACGTTACTTGATTAGATATTTATAGGGTCTGGCCTGGCAGTTCCCCCACCCCCCTTCACAGAGCTACAATTCCCAGCCTCCTTAACAAACAACAGCTCCCAGGATTCTGTGGGATGTAAATCACAGGAGCAGTCAATTACAACATTCCTAGAGTGTACATGTGTAGACATGGGGAGGGATGTTTGTCCAGCCAGCAGGTGAACTTCCTGTGACAGACTTCCTCCGCATGTGACCAGAGGTGGGTGTGGCCTTACTTGTGCAGGTAATGATAAAAGCACAGGGCAGGGCAGCCATCTCTCTCTCTGCCATCTGCCTTCAAAGAAGTAACATCTGCTAAAGATGCTCTCTTGGCTCCCAGCCAAGAGAGGAGAAAGGGACTATCTTCTTATAAGATAGATTCTAAATGTATATTACCTTATTAAGCCTGTCTGCCTTCTGGGATCCAATTGTGAACAGAATGTAAACTCTTTTTATACTTTTATAAAAGACTGTGTCGTCCCTTGTATTTTAGGAGGGAACAAAGGGGAAATTACCAGAGTAATTGTTATAGAGGTTCTAGCGAACCTGAGCACATGTTACTGTTGCGAACTTAAAAGGGGAATGTCTTACTCTGCTGATATTTTGGGAACTTGTTAGCACAAGTTGGATAAGGATATAATCTCACAATATATCCTCTCCTGCATCCCTGAACATTCCCACAGATTCTTTGGGGAAAGTCATGTGCTTTAAATGCGCACTGGATGTGCTTTAAATGCAAGGTGTGGATTGTCCTTTAGGCTATCATCCAGAATGCTAACAGCAAAATCTGCATTGCCATAGCTCTTGGGATCACAGTAACATAACAAGCTGCCCAGCACTGATTCAGACCAGGGATCCATCTCATCCTCTACTGTTGACACGGACTGGCAGTAGTTCTCCAAGGTTTCAGGAAGGAGTCTTTCCTGAGTCAACCTGGAGATGCCATGGACTGAGCATGGAATCTGCCTTTGAAGAGTAAAGCAAGTGCTGTAACTCAGGGCTATAACCCTTCTTCATAAATATTGCAATGCTGCTTGCAGAAAAACTGAAGGGACAGAAAGAGTGATTTGCATATTTTAAATTTGGCCAAGATGGGTTTTTTTAAATAGCTAACAGTTATTAATCATTTAGCAAATGGAAGTAGGTCTACACCACATGTATTACAAAGAACTCCTTGCTGCACGAACTGATCTCAGTTGTATATGCTCACTGCCCCTTGCGGCACAGCAAGTTTAAATGAGATGCATCCTGCTGCCGGTTTCAGAGCTTTGCACCAATTTTCAGCTTTTTGTTATACCAATCCCAGAGAGAAGTATCACAAATCCACAGTAATTTAGGCTACTACATGTGCAGTATGAACATAGTGCAAGCAAGTAGGAGCGAGAAACAAAAACGTATAGAAAAATATATCCTCTGCCGCAGGTATTGTGAGAAGCATGAAAATCTTATTACGTTTGGGTGTGAGGAATCAACAGGAAGGAGAATGCACCACCTTGCCATGAGTTTTTCCTTTAAAACAAAAATATGACTGTTGAGAGGGTTTTGTTCTTCCTGCTTATTAGAAGTAACCTACACTATGAGCAGAAAATCCACAACATGGGGTGGAGGAAGATCCTGTCTGAGCTGGGAAGAAATGAATAAGAAATATGCATTGCCAAGCCATTTAAAATAAAACTTCTAGAGCCTCTTTAAATTGTAACATCTTGAGTAAAGAAAAGTGCTGAATTATGTAAAAGCAGGCAGGGAGCCAACATCTGGCAACAGTAAAATTGTTTTGGAGGCGAGCAGTTTCCATCCAGCACGGAGACCTGGGTCCACGCAGCACAGGATAACGGATCTATGAAGATGTACAAGAGCTCTGGTTGCCAGAAGGATACCCTGGGCTTTGAGTGAAAATTTTTCTGTCATTTGATCTCCTAACACAGCCAGCTGAGATGAGTTATGCTTCCCCCCACCAGGAACCTCGAAAGAATTGTTCAAACCATACACTCATTCCTGCTGAATTGGAAACAAATGCCACAGCCGCACTGTTGGGCTTTGAAATCAAATTCACCCCAGCTCTTCCTAAACTTCTGTGAAGGAAACAAAGCTCTTTCCTGTGTCTGCCACTTTAGTCTCCACGGACAGGCCTCCTCTCTGCTGTGCCCCTCATCTCCTCCGCCACCACTAGCAGATTGCAATCTTTCATTCCAGAAGGCCACATCACAGACTTGCCCCATGTGTTAACTATACTCTGTTTGCTGCCATTAGGTCATGCCATTGGGAATGGAGTCTCCTAATTAAGCCCAGAGTATGGGGAACAAGTAGACTCCTCAAGACTGCACTGATCATGCTGCACTGATCATTCCGCTGCTTCTCTCCCCTGCAGGAAAGTAAACCTGATTTACTAGCTGCAGTGTTCATGCCAGGGGACTCATATACTCATTGAGCTGCACCTAAGCATTGGGTAAAGGTAAAGGGACCCCTGACCATTAGGTCCAGTCGTGACCGACTCTGGGGTTGCGGCGCTCATCACGCTTTATTGGCCAAGGGAGCCAGTGTACAGCTTCCGGGTCATGTGGCCAGCATGACTAAGCCGCTTCTGGCAAACCAGAGCAGTGCACAGAAATGCCATTTACCTTCCCGCCGGAGCGGTACCTATTTATCTACTTGCACTTTGACATGCTTTCGAACTGCTAGGTTGGCAGGAAAGCATTGGGTACATGAACCATATATGCAGTAGCTATGGGTAATAGCAATGCACCCTACTCTGAGAGCTTCACTGCTAGAAACCACTGGGTTTCCCAGTATCCATGCAAATGGCAGCTGCTCCATTAGGATGAATGGGGCATTGCCCCACAAGCCTCAGCCTTCCCCTGCCTGCCTGCCTGCCTGCCTGCCTGCCTGCCTGCCTACCTTCTTACAGCCAGTCTATGGAGTGTGGTGGCTGGGAGTTTCCTCCTTCTTAGTCTCAGTGTTGTCCTTGTAGAACTCAGCTGGGAGAAGGAGAATATGCTAAAATTGGTTTGCTTTCCCTGTCATTGGCTCTGGCTCCACCTGTTTTGGGGCTCCTCGCCTTCTTCCCCAGCAATCCCCTTGGGCACTAAGCCACCAACGAACCACACCAGCACTTGGCAATAGGCTGGCTACAATAACCTTTTATGTGGGGGAACCCCAATTTTGGAACACCCTTCCCAAGGAGATAGGGTGCTACTATTACACTCTTTCCGCGGCATGTTCTTATTTGTCCAGCCATTTAGGTGCTTTTTAATCTAGCCTGCTTTTTGTTTACTCCACCCTGGAGTAAGGGATAAAGGATGTCTAAGAAATATTTGAAACACATAAAGCAATCTCTGTCCCAACAAGGGCCAGTCTTACCATTAAGTAGGGAAAAAACACCTCAGGGAGTGATGGTAAGTTGTGGGGGGGCGCAGAGCTGTACATCCCACACACCCTGTCCTGCAACTCCTATGCTAGCCTGGTGCCCCAAAAGGCAGTGGAGGGGACTGCCCTGTCAGCAGCAGTGAAGTAAGATTCAACTGCCATTACGTCTGTGGAGTGATGAGACAGGCATCATCTTGTCTACCTTGGGTAGAACAATATCTTGCACCAGCCACAGTCCCAGCTAAGGGCTATCCCAAGAGTTCGCAAGCTTAATGCAATAGAGGAGCAACCTTTGATAGTGTTGCACGTCAGCCCACTATCTGAGAGGTGCAAAATTCCAGGGGTTCCAGGTATTTACCCAGGTTTCAGGTTTCCTTCCGGAAATGAGACACAGCTGAGACTGTGGTGTCTTTATGATAATAATGGTTTATTTACCCAAATATACAGCCTGAGCCTGTGATGGAGGGGTTCACAGCATTAACACCCCAAAGGGGTCTTGTTTCTTCCATAGCCGCAGACTTAGATTAAAGCAGAAATCAAACTTAAAGCATCTCAAATGTTACTCTGACTCTCTCCTGCTTGTTGCTTTACTTCTAGGTCACATCACTGCAACTCAACTATAAACTCTGGCTTCGTTCTTCTAACTAATGGTGTGCTGGGGGAGGGGCCATACCCATTTGCCATCTCACAGAGCCCATTTCCTTTGTTTTCCTTAATGACCCGTCACCCAGACCTCAACACCGTAAACTAGCTTGGCTTATAGTCGAGTACTTGCTGGATCCAGGGGTTAGAAGAATCTCACATTCAGCCAATTTCCTCCCCCACTCTCCCAAAACCTCTCGTAACAATACACACAGAGAGAGAGAGAGAGAGAGGAGAGAGAAATTGTCTATTGTAACCAAAGTTCCAACCAAATTTGGCCCTATGGTTCCCGATGTAAAGGAGCAGGTTTTTGTCTATGTTTGGATACAACTGGATGCCGTTGTGAATCAAGATGGTAGACTTAACCTTTCAAAGATTTTAACCACTGATTTCAAAACTGCATTGATATTTTTATTTATTAGAATTCTCAAGCAACGGCATGTACAAGGCTGCTTGTGTGTGTGCTGTGCAAAGCAGCAGTTGCATGATCTGTTGGGCATTATGGAACAATGGAAAGAAAGAACAATAAAATTTCTGTAAGTGAGAATAGGGACATTGTTCCTAGCATGACCATAATACTCATGGTCTCCCATCAACCTAGAGCTGCAGGAGAACAAAGATCTTAGAGGACCTCTTCTCAGAAATCAGTATGATGTCTGGCATTATTTACAATTTATTCCAGAGTTCATTTACAAAAAACACAGTTGGTTCCTGTTAAGTCAATAGTGGGATAGCTTCACAGACATTTAAATGTAGAAGAATCCTTGCTGACATCTCTACATGAGTCCTTGACTTTCAGTGCCTTTTGGAAATAAGAAATGGCCAGGAAACATTCAAATGTAGAATATCAAAGCTACTCTATTGTAGGTTAAACATCTGCTGAAAAACTGACTTTGTTATTTAACTTTTATTAAGAAAAACACCCAATGTTAGTGAATACATTTGTCAATAGGTCTTCTTTCCCAGCTGTGCTCTAAATTGTTAGACAGAATTCCACAGTGAATAGGAAGACACACAAGGCTCAGTCTGTGCAACAACGTAAGACTAACCACACAGGTTCTTTCAGAGTTAACAAGCACATAGAATTGCAGATGCTTATCTGAACCATATCCAAACTTTCCAAAGCCCTTAAGACTGGTAAATTTGGCATGAAATCTCATGAGGCTTTCAAGCAAGATTTCATGGACTTCCTGCTTGCAGCCAAAAGTACAACAATAATGAGAATGGGATACATCAGCAATTTGTTTTAATGATCCTAGTTAAAAAGCAAACAGGTGAGCAGCTGTATGTTCTTCTTTGCTTCAAAATGTATTATAGTAGCCATATTCCTGTGCATGTAATGCTGAGTCTGGCACAACTGCACTGGCTATCAGTTAGTTCCCAGGCTCAATTCAAAGTGCTGTTTTTGACCTATAAAGCCTTATACAGCTCAGAACCCCAGCACCTCAGGAACCACCTCTCCCCACATAAATCAACTTGGACCCTGCAGTTATCATCTGAAGCCCCTTTGTGTGTGTTCCCTCCACAGGAGGTTTGGAGGGTGACAGCATGAAAACAGGCTTTTTCAATCATGCCCCTCCCTCTGTTTGTGGAATGTTCTCCCCAGGGAGATATGGTTGGTGCCCCTCTCATCTATCCTTGGGCAAGACTTTTATCACAATGGGGTCATTCACGTCCGATTGGTCTGTATGCTTGACACATTAACTTCTGCTCATTCCCAGTCATAGATATTCATTGTGATACCACTGTTTGGCAAATATGTCAGTGGATTTTGATAGAATGTCTCTAGAACATTAAAAAGGACTTTGATAAGCTTGCTGCTCCATACCCAGACTTAACCATAATTTGGTCTCAGCTGTTGGAAAGGCGCTGCTGGCGTGCTTGCCCTGACCTATTAACAAATAGTGATATGGCACCCTGCCATCACCTTTGACCAGGAGGTCTTGTTCTGTAGCAACAGGGTACACCTTTCCAATGCTGGCATGATATCTGGTTGAATGGTATTACAAAGGGCATCAGGGATTGGTTGCAGGTGTGAGGGTGTTGGTGGTGAGCCGTTTGGGCTCAAGTGGCGGTTAGGCATTGGGTAAAGCAATTGGGTGTGGATCCTGTCCAATGCCCAGACATGGGATTGGGCCATGCCACAACCCCAATGGGGACTCCTTGGGGTGCCCCTATTTGATGTAAGTTATAGGGCTCCCCTAGTGGTGGTTTACCCTTAGTTGGACTCCCTGCAGATGGCGGAAGTCGAGATAATAGCCTGGCTTCACCCAATGCCTAAGCCAAACTGCTCGCATCTGTAACCCATAAAGTTGTAGCCTATTTGATCCCATAAACCTAAATACTCATGTCCGTGTGTTTATTAATCTCTAGGGAACTGCGAGTCACGGGGCCTTGGCACACAAGTCTGCTCACCTTTCTTAGTGGGCGGTGTTGCAGCCAGGCATCCGGGTCCCTGCTGTGATTTGGCTTAGGGGCGCCCTTGTGCCAACCCGAGCCGTGTCACCGGCACTGGGCAGAGCCATGCCAAGAATGGCTCTGCTGGCCAATCATTGCCAGCAAGGGGCGTGGCCATGGCAGTCTCCTCTCTCATCCCTTTTCGCCGGATCTCCCAACCCACCTGCAGATATTCTACTAGCACTTGTACAAGAGTTCACAAAAAAGCAGCACTAATACAGTTCTCCTTTCCCACATGGTTCTTTGGATCCAAGCCATTATCTTATCACTTGCAAATTGAATAATGATAACATCCAGACAACCATTATCACAAGCTTGACAAATTTGGCATTTATTTGACTGTCATATATAATTTTGATGCCTATTACTTTTCTAACATTAACCCTGATGTCTTCCTTATGTAACTGAATTATTCTGTTTATTCCTATCGTCCTATACCATACAGTACATGCCTAAGACAATGTTTGCTTCTTCATGCCTTCTACATCTCCATTTCATTGTTTTTGCTATTGCTCTCCTTGGTTTAGTTCCTACTTAAATATGTAATTAAAATGTTTTTTTTAAGAAAGAAAAAAAAGATATTATATTAAGGATAATATATTAACCCCAGTGTTTATAGTACATGAATAACCAGAATTTATAAAGATACTTAAGTAATCTGTGAAGACCTCTCAGCAAACACACACATAACTGTATTATTCTCTGGAAATAAAATGGTAAAGGAGCCCTTTTAAAAGCATTCATTTGGGATTATGTCCTTTGTTAGGAAGCTTGTTGGAATAATGCTGCCAATTGCTTATAATTTTATATCAAATCTTCCTCTGAAAAACAGCCATGTGCATCTTTAGATTCGTCTATTCATGGTAAAAATTTGTATATGGCTCTTCCTTCTTAAAAATTCATGAAGCAGAGAATGAAACAGAAGCATACCTACCATATCCATGCATTTTTATCTTACACAACAAAATAACTATTGATTAAATTGCCTATATTACGGTCTATATTATGCCCCCACACCTAATCCAGACTGGCCTGGACAACACCCAACTTGGATACACCGTCAAATCAATTTGAGTAAACACTGCATCCCTCTCTGAATCTGGTGCACAGCCCTAATATATATGCCATGTCTAATAAATGAAATGTGGGTGTTTACCTTCTGAATTAGTTCAAATACATATAATTCTAATGGTCTAAACTGAACTGTGCCACTGAGAGAAATTAATTTAATAGTAAAACATCATCATCCAGTCTGAAAAACAAAAGGGAAATGCAGGCTCCTACAATTCAACTTATTTATTCGTTTAGCATTTTTCTTTATTTTACTTTTCTGCCAGAAGGAGGCCTTCAAAGTAGCTTACATGAAACCACAATACATCACAAAAAATGTTTTAAAACATATGTAGGGGCAAGTTGTCAATAACTCTAATGCAGAAGTCTTTCTCAACCTGGTGTCCTCCAGACTGCCATGCTGGCTGGGGCACATGGGAGTTGTCGTGTGAGTTCTGAGGGACATCAAGTTGAGGAAGACCGTAATACAGTGGCAAAACCAATAATAAAGAGCTAAGCAGAAAAAAATCACTCAGGGTAAGGGCTCAGCAAAATGCTGTCTGCACAGTGGAGTGCAAAGTCTGCAATGTAGAAGACATATGAGCCTCTAGGGGAAGGGAGTTCCACAGTCTGAGAGTAGTCACTGCTAATTGCACCTCTGATGACAGCAGGCACCAAAACAGCTGACAATTTCAACACAGAGGCAGGTTAGTATTGGAAAGCACAGTCCTTAAAATATTCTGGACTCAAACTACACAGGGCTTTAAAGGTCATAACCAGCACTTTGAATTGAGATTGAAAGTAAAATTCTCTCCGCTAAATTAGATCCCTCCCCCCCTCAAAGCTTGACCTTTTGAAATATGCCTACATCCATAGCATCTGAGCAACAGCTAAAAGCTGTTTTTAAAAAATAACCAGCAAGGGTGCAACACTTCTCTACATTAGTCATATGGCAAGGATATCAAGCATGCAGCTTGATACAACGGTAGTGTGTTAGAACATTTAAATATCTTTTCTGTTTGGGGGGAATATCTACTAGCAAAAAGTTTAAGACAAGCAGCACTGTGTGCTTTCAGGTTTATCTGCTTCATCTACTACTCTTATTTCCCCCATATTTTCAGTTCAGTTCCATGTGTGTGGGAGCTTCAGTGTCATTCTCTAAGATTTCATTTCCATCCAATATAGTTGAGTGAGAAGTGAATGTTACCGTTGTCCTTTTCAGTAAATTATGCTCACAATATAGGAAGGCATGCTGGTTTCTGTCTTGACAAAACTAAACCAAAATCATTAGAAGCAGATGACTTCATTTCAGTACTGGGGCACCAGCTATATTAGATGATGCCAAAGGTCTTAACCTTGTGACCTTCAACATAGTGCTGCAAAGCTAACTCAGTTGAACATCTGTGATACATTTCCAAAACCATTCAGTGTTGTTTTTTTCTGTAAATTATAACCCTTGATTAAACAAGTGCCCTTACCAGTACAATGTATTGAAAATAACAGTGTCTTTTGAAAAGGAAATATTTACCTTAATTGTCTCAGAAAGTAATATGTCATGTTTGAATTTTTGCAGTAATTTGACATTTATTATCTTAGACCGATCTCACAAAAAAAAACAATTAATGAAATGATAATCAGTTGGTATATTTACTAGGGGTTAGTGGGCTGTGCTCAGGAGAAATAGAGAGTGAATTACCATTAGCTGGACCTATTTCATACAGAAACTGGGATGCTGAAAGATTTGATGTGAGCAGGGTGTTTTTACATGTGTGTCACCCAGGGAAGCTGAAGTAATGAAACCCAAGCATAGATAAACTGCCCACAGCAAAACAATTAGCAATTTTTAAAATGTTGATAATGGGATTTACAAACCTACATCTCTACCATTTTGAAATCTTAGCTACTATGGCCACTATCCAACAGGTTTTTAATGAATATTCTGGAAGAGTTTGCCTGCAAATTAAGTTCTATTTTATACAGTGTTTTAAGGGAAGTAGTATAAGGCAACAAATGAAACCTGTAATTAAACACTGCAGTGGAACATTATCTCCAGATGTGGTCCTGTTCAGAGCTCTGGCCAATTTTGAGCAGGAGCTTTGTAGAACTTCCCAGAACTCTCTGGAGGAGGGAGAGGTCAGGAGAAGGAAAGAAGAAGAAAGACTCCCAATGCCTTTCCTCCACTGTATTATATTGTGCTGAAGGACTTGTGCATGTCTGATTAGTCCTCCATGTATGTAGAAAGTGCTAATTTGTTTTTGGATGGCCCCATTTTGTTTCTAAACTGATGAGCACTCAATCACTTGAGTTTGCTATTAGAAGCAATTATATAAAAATGATTTAAATGGAACCAATAATGATTTGCATTTGTACTTAACTACTGCATTACTACTGTGAAATGTGGTTCACATAAGATTAATGTACAACAGTGTAAAGCAATCACTCAACTGACGCAAGAACTATTCCGGTTCTTGCCTTTTTACTTACCCATGTAATATTTCTGCACTACTGAATTGAACACCTGTGAAGAGCCAGACTCTGGAGATGAAGTACAGAGCCAGTACAGAGGAAGACAGAGTCTGACTCTGGAGACTAGCAGGAGTGGGTTACCCTGGCCCACCTTCATCAGGAGTTCCCAGACACGGAAAGCTCGCAGACAGAGGGAAGGGAGGAGATAGACGGCCTTGAGGGGGTTGCTATGCAACTAGGAGAAAGGCAGCATTTAGAGGCTTCTTCTTTTGATAGCCGGGGGGGGGTTCAACCACCTTCTCCCCGAACTAGAAGAGCTGAAAGGGTTAAAATGCAACAAAAGTGTAAGAAAGGAAGAACTGGGCTTTGATGCCCTTCGTGCTGTGACAGGGGCGGAGACTCTGAGTGACCAACTTGTAGCTAATGGTGGCAGGCTCGGAGCTGCTCTCTGGATTTAAATTGTAAATAAACGTACATAAAACTGCCAGAGACTCATTAATTTCTTATTGGAGCTTGCTTGCCTGCCTGAGATTATTACAAAATGGCAGTTTGCTTTCACCCAAATACTATGGAATTTTCTAGTAAATAAATAGATACACACACACACACACCACGTTTAGGATTGTATTCAGTGGTGTCCCTTGCACAGATGGAAGGGCTTTTGATCCAGTGGAAGCTTCTGTCAGCAGAACAGGGAGGAAGGCCATTTTTGCCCATTTCCTCTCTCTTCACGCCACCTCCCAACCCTCTGAAGCAAAATTTGCTTCCCCTCATTTCTACTAGTGGAAACCTCCTCTGAACTGAAGAGCCTTCTGTCCACATGAAATACACCATTGGATACAAATCTTTCTATGGAAAGCCAAAAATATTTCTTAATTGTTGAATCATTTAGCAGCCTCCATAATTTCAAGGTGGAGGTGAATGAACTAGATGCACTTCTAGAAGCATCTACATGGAATTTTTGCCCCAGAAGCTCCTGAAGAATGGTATGGTTTGTTGAAATATTTAATGTATTTTCAGGAGAACTGGATGCTTTGAAATTAGAAGCAAAACAGCACCAGCTGTAGTAATTTGTGTGGCACGGGGCTGTGTCTCAGCTGAACTGATATGTTAAGTATGGATTCTTTGTGGTAGAAAATTTGGCAAGAGAATGAACAACACTTACTGTGACTCCCTGCTGGTACTCTTAGAATGTAACAGTTTATTCCTGTTCTGGGTCACATTCATGAGGGGCAAAAAACTTTGACACAAACACCCCTCCAGATCACTGTGTTGTACATTGCTTGTCTGTCACTGGCTGAGAAATATTGACAAGATATACTTAGCCTGTCAAAATTCGGACACCATATATAGGAAAAGCAAAATGAAATCACATTTAATTATAATTAACTCACAACATGCAAACAGTAAATGCTTCTGATTGCTTGGTGCCTTTTTAGTGAAACTGATACATATTAGATCATATCCAAAGGACTGATTTATATTCTACCAATGTATTTTATCCTTCAGTTTCCAAGTGGGCAGTCACTTAAACAGTATGCTGGGGATAAACGGATCACTAACCGTACAAACAACCTGCACTTGAAGAGGTGCAATCTAGGTTCATGGTAAAGCTGTTAAATGCCCACTTGATCACAGTGTTGGCAAATTTTAAAATAAACAATAAATAAAATATCATTTAACCTAAACCTAGTAAACTGCGTTTGGAGAAACTCAAAGGTTTAAGTGAGTCATTCCCGAATCAAATTTTAAGGTCATCTTCCCAAAGGTCATTTTCCATACCCAACTTTCTTTGGTCAATCTTTATAGAGCACATACAGTGGCACACACCTCTGAATCATGTAGACTATGTAAAAAAAGTTATGAGTAGGGATTTGCATTTGGGTAATCAATCGGCATATTCACTATTCATAGCTTGTAATGCAAATAAACTGTTGGTACAAAAATGGTCCCATTGCTTAACTTTAAGAAGCATACAGGTGAGATGAGGCTGGTAAAATGAAAGGCCATATTCTGGGTAACCTGGTTTATATCACTATAAAAAAATACACATTGAGCCAGAGATGAGCCATTTCTTCATGTAAGTCAAAAGATAAATAACAGCCACTGTGTCAAACTTTACAAAACATAGTGATATATTTTTCTTTAAGATGACTATCCCAATAAATTCTTCTTCTTCTTTGGCAATCACTTGCACCGGAGTAAAATTGTCTTCCATGAACATGGTCCAACAGTGAGTCCATAAGTGACTGTGGAGGCCCATTCTGGATCCACACGTCCTTCCACAGTGGGGACGTAGGTTTCTGGGACAGGGTTGATCATGGTGAAGGTTTGACAAACGTGCCTTTCCTTTCGTCCTGAGTTTAAGCGTCTTCAAAGTCCATGACACCTTTGGTAAGGGCTGTCCTCCAGCTGGAGCGCTCACAGGTCAATGTTTCTCAGTTGTCGGTGTTTATACTACATTTTATAGATTCGCCTTGAGAAAGTCTTTAAACCTCTTTTGTTGACCATCAGCATTACACTTTCCATTTTTAAGTTTGGAATAGAGTAGTTGCTTTGAAAGTCGATACTCAGGCATCCAGAGAACATGACCAGTCCA
The DNA here is from genome assembly GCF_027172205.1 of Podarcis raffonei. NCBI lineage: Eukaryota > Metazoa > Chordata > Lepidosauria > Squamata > Lacertidae > Podarcis > Podarcis raffonei. Next base: position 49,385,969 of record NC_070608.1, on the reverse strand, counting down.
ACGAAGAATCATTGCTTTGACACTGGTGATTTTTGCTTCTTCTAGTACACGTTTTGGTTTTGTTTCCCTGCAAATGTCCCAAGAAATAATAGATAGTACAAGACCTGCTTTCAAAATCTGTGATTTTAACATTTGTTGGAGTCACTGCATGTCATAATGAAAGAAAGTGCATCTGTCTCGTTTCAATGAGATCATAGACTGATTTTTGTTGCACCATTAATAATTTTTAGTCCTTTGTAACTTCTGGATTTCTAATCCCACCATTTGGCCTTTTCCATGACCCAGAAGGTATTGCAAGCCTTCTAAGTATCAGGGTGTTGATGAGTTAAATAGAACCCTTGAAGTCTTCAAACATATCAAGGTGGGATGAAACAGATTTCCCTATATGGATACAACTTTTATTTATATGTTACTTTTCCACACAAGTATTCTCAATGCTGTATGCTGAGGAAACGTTAGGACACAGAAAAATAAAAGGTAAAAACAGATAGTATTCAAGAACAAATAAGGAACAAGACCGCCAACAATCAGCAGTCTAATGCCCTAGCTTTCAAAGATATGACTTAATAAAAAGCATTTATCTGTTTCTGAAAAGAAACAAGTGAGGTAGACAAGCAGACTTCCCAGGAGATAGCATTAATTCCCACAGATCCAGGGCCACCACAAAGAAAGCCTTGCTCCTAGAGCTAATCTGGCACATTTAGGGGAAATATGAATCCAAGAAGAAGGTTTACTTTTCCTTCAGCTTGTCATTCCACTGAGTTCCCTGGCATCAGGATATTTTGTCTGGAAAACGGTTTGTTTCTCTTCCTCTCCTAGTGTCAATCATCCACCAAAACAACAAAGGCAGTTTCTGTACCCAAACCAAAATCCAATCTATGGACCTTTCCTACACTGTCAGACAGGTGAATATACTTCCAAATATTATCAGCCCCGCAAACTCTGTTGTGGAAATGGATATAGGCTCTTTCTATTCATTTTCCCCTAACAAGCAACCAGTACTTTCAGAGAAAAGATAATCATGCATAGCAATTTAAATGCTGCTGCATACAAGAAGTCCTGGATCGGGGCCAGTATGTGGTAAACAAATGTGTTTCCCGGCTAAGGAATGGGTCTTCTCTTTCTCCTGCTGAGTAACAGGGCATAAAATATATTCATGTTGCTATGGGGCTAACAGACCCACCCTGTGCTGTAGGAATTCCAAAACATACTGTTATCTAACCTCAATATTTTTAATGTGATTAAAGTTCTCTACATTTGTCTTGTGAAATCCAAGCATAGAAGCAAGAAATATTGGTTGTTCCAACAAGCTATGGCTTATGAAGAACAAATAAGACAAATATTAACTTGGGGGGGGACCTCCCCATTTTAACAATTTTTATTAGCTTAACTTCTGCCTTTTTCCTCCCTTACACAAGAGATACATGGAGATAAAACAAGCACACCTAAAAAGGCATTTTGGTTCCGGCAAGAACTTCTTCCCTCCTGGAGACTTACCAATGGGATATGCATTTGAACTAATTTTATAAGTTGTCCTTGGACTGAGAACTTGATTGAGTGGACTGGAATTATAGCATTTGTGATGTTTTTACTGTTTTAAAGGGTAGAGTGGCCATTTTTTTATCCTTTTAATGTACTGCTGCATTACGCCAAGCCTAGTCTATGTCAAGAGAAGGCTTATAAATTTCACAATACAAATTGTTTCACTTGCACATTCCTCTCCTTCCACTGGAAGAATGCCTTGCAGAAAGCAGTGATTTTGGACAGGCAGGTCTCAGTTTAGTTCAAAGCAGCTTACAGAGAAAAATCTGAAATGAAACATCATTAAAACATGCATGCCATATCCTCCAAGTGTCCTGATTTTCCTGGGACAGTCCCGGAATTACAAAAACCATCCTGGCTTCTTATTTGATCCCTGAATGTCCCTATTTTCCCCATCTCTAAACTTTTCAGCTGCAAGTTTTTGCATGTGTTTAGACCACCAATTTGTTGACAGAAAACCCTGGTGCGTGAGAATCTTTTCAAGAGCAAAGCATTCGTGATTCCATATCAAGGCATCTGCAGGCATTTTGCAAAACATCTGGCAATGAGCTAACTCTTTGAAGGCCGTGAGTAGGCTTGATTCTACAGTGCATGAAAATCAGATCTCTGGCTTCCGGGTTAGCGCCATCGGCTAATGGCGGATTCCCTCCGAGCTCCGGAGGGAATCGGCTCCGCAGGATCCGGGTCTTGCCGCTGCAGCGACGCGGGGACCCTCAGAAATCACAGGCGCTGAACCCTGTGAACCTGGTGACTCGATGGGCACCATTTGCGCCCCCCGACCCACGAAGGAGCCTTTTTAAAGGCTTTGGAACGGGGGACGGGGTGAGCGGCGCGGTGCTGAGAGTTGACTGCTTCTCCTGCGGAGTGAAGCTGCATGCCATGGTCAGAGAGCGCTGACTTCTTCTTGTGAACAATTGGACTCTAAAAGCAACAACCCGTGAGTAATACGGAAATTGGATTTGTAAAGAAAAAATTTTTTTTGAATTAGGCACGATCGGGGAAGGCGCAAACAGGAAGTCCGTCTCCCCGTCTTATAAATAATCTAGAGCAAGGACTAGCTAACTAAGTTCGAGAGAATTTCTTCTTCTTTATTGGGTAAAAGACATTAATTTCACGATTTGGCAGTATAAGTAATTTCACTGGAGGATAAGAGCTAATTTTGAGAGCTGAAGTGCCACCCCCCCGGACCCGGGAGTGATCCGCGAGAGAGCCTGTTGAGGAGATATAGAAGAGTTTGACAGCTGTCAAATTAGCTGTCAAGAAGGAAAAAGAGAACTTTGTTTCTGCTATCTCTGCTGGATATATTTGCTACAATTTGGTTATATTTTGTTGAAAACAAGGAAGAACTGATACAAACTAACTTGATTTTTGGATTTGAACTGGAAGGAAGATAAAGTAACCAAAATCCCTCTAGAGGGGATTTTGGGACATTACAAGAATGGCTGAAGGAGGAAAAATTCAAGCTAAATTGGACAGAGTGTTTCTTCTCTTGGGAAAGTTACAAGGCCAAATTGATGTTTTGGCTACAAATGTTGCAACTCTGGACTTAACAGTAAACAAATCCATTGAATTTGATAAGGACTTGACTCATGAAGTCCATGCAGCTGGACAAGAAGAGAAACTTGAAAGATTTGAGAGTGTGGAGAAAGAGATATATGTTGTTTCTGAGGAAAAGGAAGGAGGAGATGTAATGTTGCAGATGACAAAGGAGAGCCAGAAGCCTGACATGATGGCTACAAAGGAAAATAAGTACTGGATGATGAAAATCTGTTTTGAATTGAAGATTGAAGAATGGAGAGATCTCCTTATGTGGAGATCTGAAGACCTATGGATTACAAATTTGATTAAGGTGAAAGTTGGAGCTTTTGGGACATTTGGACGTAAAAGGAGTAAGAAACAAGATTCGGGCTCCACTTTTAAGTATGGAGGTCTGGCTGGAAGAAATATGGACCCTATCGGGACAGAGCTTCTCCGAGATCTGGTGTTTAATATTAAGGACTACCAAAAAAACTGGCAGAGAGGAATTGAGAGAGAATTAAGAGCCTCGGACGTGAGGTCTCCAGGCTGATAGTAGACTAAGACTGATGGACATTTGTTGGGGGTTGAAACCGGGAAAGGGTGGGGTGGGGTTTGGGAATCCAAAGGGTGCAGAATTATAATCTGTTTTTTTATTTTGTTTTGTTATTAGTATGAAAATTGGGGAATTCGTGGAAGGGAATTTGGGTCGACTTTAGAAAAAAGTTTTAAGAATGAGCACTGATGTTTAAATACTGATGTTTATAAGTTAAAATTGGTTTTTTTAAAATGAATTAAATATAAAAAGGTCAAAAATTGGGGACAAGAACTTGTTGAATTAACAATTTGAATTGGAATATAAGAAGGGGAGGTGTGGGGAAGTCAGGGAAATATGTTATTGAAAATAAGGATTGTAAACTTTATGTGTTTTTAACTTTTTTGTTTTTTGTTTCTTTTTTAATGTATAAAGGTGGAAAAACTCAATAAATATCTTAAAAAAAAAGAAAATCAGATCTCTGGTTTCTGATAAATACCAATAAAGGTTTTAAAAAGTTGAAAACTATTTATCTGATCATAATTATAAAGGGAGAAAGTATTGTGATGAGCTCAGGGGTGCGATTAAAAATCAGTCCCAATTACAGTGATACCTTGATTTTCGAGCATCTCGGAAGCCGAACGTTTTGGTTTTTGAATGCCAAAGACCTGGAAGTAATTGCTTCCATTTTCAAACGCGCCTCAGAAGTTGAACAGCTTCCGCTGCGTGTTTTTCAGTTTTCTCAATGGAAATTGCACCTTTGCACCTTGGTTTTCAAATGTTTCAGAAGCCAAACAGGCTACCGGAATGGATTACGTTCGAAAACTGAGGTACCACTGTATCTGTATATTGTCAGTTGAGAAGTAAATCCCACTGAGTTCAATGGGATTTTATTTTCAAGCAAGAGTTCAGAAAATGGTTTTCTAAATTTGTATGATATACTGATGCATATGAATAGAGTTCAAATCGCAAACAAAAGTGTATGAGCTGGGATAGGGATTGTATTCCATGCATTTTGAAAGTTTTTAAAGCTGTTTTTCTTCTGGTCATCTTTTTTCACTACTTATTTTCTGAAGAACCACTATCATTTATATCAAGAAAGTAGTTTTTATTCAAATTCTGTTCCTTTAGGTCAGGCATGGCCAAACTCATGCCTCCAGATGTTTTGGGACTACAACTCCCATCATCCCTAGCTAACAGGACCAATGGTGAGGGATGATGGGAACTGTAGTTCCAAAACATCTGGAGGGCTGAGTTTGGCCACGCATGCTTTGGGTAGATTTACCTTCTAGCCCCTTATGCTGCAGAATGGTAAACGATTTCTATGTAAAGAAATTTAAAGTGCTGAATAATTTCCTAGTTAAATTGTCATTCAGTGTGTGCTTCCTTTTTTAAAAAAATTAAAAAGCAATTCCAGTCAATTTTCTAACCAAGGCAATAGGTTTACTCTTAAAAGAGTCTGTTACAGAGATGCAAGATCAGTTTCAATATAGGCAGTTCATTAATTCTGAACACCTATGTAATCATTGCCATGCAATAAATTCAATGCATACTTTCACTTTAGCTGAAAGCTATTGACAGCGTCACTTTGTTGATTCATATACCACTGCTGAAGAAGTTTCAATAAATCACAACCAAAACAGAGCCTCTTGTAGGGGGTCACCATAATCAACGCAGCCATGGGTTAAAGAGCAAAGAGTTGTTGTTGTTTCCACTAAAAAAGTTTCAGAGAACTGCAATTGTGTAGAAAGTCTTCCCAATTAAGTAGATAGAAAAAACACTGCTAGATATATTTTAAGGTTATACCGACAAGACAAACCCTGACAAATTGCATTGGTTTTAATTGTTATCATTATATTTCTAACCCACCCTATATCAAATGTTCTCAGGACAGGTTACAATCAATAAAATGACAACACAATATGAACCATAAAATCACTACAGAACACATATTTCTAAGAATTCTTAGGCTGGAATTAGATTTACAAGATCCAGAGCCGATGTAGCACTCTCATGGCTTGTTTTCATCTTTGCCTTGCAGTACCTGCAATTTCTGCTGTGAATGCACCTTCCAATTTTACTTCTGATATATCACATGATCACAGTTTATCAGACAGTTCATGACAGAGAGGTGGAAGGGGAACAGAGATGGAGGAGCTGCCTTTGACACCAGCCATACAATCCTCATCACGTCTTGTTCCAGACTTCTTACAGTCCTTTCAAAATGACAGAAATTAATGCTGATTCAGCAGTTTCAAAGCGTGTGTGAGCTGAAACAAGTGATGCGCACACAAAGACTTGTGCAAGATGAAAGTGACCTTATTTTTTTCAGTAGTAGAGGAAGGTTTTGTGACATGTTATCCATACACACAAATGGAGGTTTTCCTAGGGTAGGGCATGACTGGGGAATCTGTTGTGTCCTTCACATGTTGTTGGACTACACCTCCCATCTTCCCTCATCTTTGGCCATGCTAGGACTGATGAGAATTGGAATCCAACACCTGGAGGACTACATGTTACCTGTCAATGGTGCTTCCCAGCCAAAGGAATGCACACGGCAGATAGTTAACTCTTTATTGTCAAAGATAACAACTCTGGATACCTACCCACACCAATCTAGCATCTAGGCAGCTATTACCAGGTCCGCACTCTATTGAGCAGTTGTAGCAACAGGGGACAACCACCCTTCCACCAGTTTATGTACCTTCCATCCCCCCAACGGTCTGCAGGCATGCACCCAAAGACTGCACTGGCATGGCAACTTGCTCTGTTCATCCCTTTTCAATCCTGGCTCTTCACTTGTCTGACCTGCTTCTTCGTCCTCTTCTTCTGACCCATCCTGTGCTCCACCTCCAGCTCTGAAGCTTTCCCTGCCTCTGTCTCTTGCCTCCTGGCCAGTGCAGTTTCCCACAAATCAATGACACCCAAACCCCAGTCATTCTCCATCCTCCCTTTCCCCAGTGCACACTTGTCAGCATCCTGCCAGTCTCTGACATCATCCATCTTTGTTTTAGAATGGCACATTAAGCACTGAGCCTGGAAAAAACGTTATTCAAGCATTTCCCCACAAAATGTGTTATTTTTAAATTCATTTCTCATTACAAACGTCCATGGTACTGTAATAGCTTTTATGTAAGTTCTATATATTTAGGCTCATCTCTTGTTTATTTTCTTCCTCATGGTTGGCTAAGTAAAATTCAGGTGTGTATTTACTATGATTATGTCAAGGAAAATATACATACACAAGTGTGACATCTTCTGGATCACTCTCAAAAATTCCTTTGGACCTTTGTCATCTTGGCAGAAGCACTTGAGACTGTCCATTTTACAGATGTATGTACAGAACTGAAATCTTTCCATCTGCTTTTCTGTGTGTTTGGCTATATAACTTCAGCCAGTGTTTGGATTTCATCACAGGGGGTGCCAATTCCCTGCAGAGTCAGGAGGGGGAAAGTGTGTGAATCATCCTGAAGGATTCCAGATGTGATGTTCCCATTACCTGTTCGAGTGTATGCATTCATGGGCATTGCTCACTCCAGAAACAGGGATTGAATCCAACACAGAATTAGACATACTTAATTCTGTGTTGTTGGATTGTAACCAGCATGTGTGTTCTCCCCCCGCCCCCACTGTGTGCCTTTTTCAAATGCATTCCATAGTTTCTTCTCATCCTGCTTGCTACTAGTTCTTTCCACAGAAACAAACTATGGGCACCTCTAGGCAACCTGTGTACTGATCATTCATCATGATTTGCCTCCATAAATCTGTGTGTGACAGTGATGATCTTAGTAGATGACCCAATCTATGGGTGTACATGATGAAATCATACCAATGTGTATCAAAATTGTACTGTTTGCCTTTTATGTCCTTTCACCTGTCCATTAGCTTTTCAGGTAAGGCTATTTGCTGCGTGTTTGTGTGCTATCTTGGTTAAACCTAGGCCAGTTTTCTAATGCCTATTGATTAGGTGATAAGCAGCTCCCGTATAGAATATTTTCAAGGTACAGCAGAATTCTGGTCATCAAACCGCGAAACAGATTTCCCCCTTTCTTTAGGGGTAATCTTAGGCTAAATCTCATTACAGAAAATGCCTTGCCTTTCAAGCACTCTTTGCTAAGAAGCCAGAATTGCTAATGAAACCTGTTTTGTTTCATTGTGCTGTTTTCAATTATAAGAAGATTTGTAGCTTGTGAGGTGGTTTTGGAGACATTGTAAGGATTCTTTGCCTGGCTATTGCCTCCCTCCCTCATCTTTTTATTTTCACCCTTTTATCTCTATTCTGTTGTACCCCATCCCATCACGTCATGCTGCAATGGTTAAATAAACCCCCAATTCTGCCTTTTGTGAAGCTCTAATCCTTTTATTTCATAAATCTTGTTTAATCCAAAAGGCTTCCTTTCATCTTCTCAGTCGTCAGTTGGGTCACTACTGTTGTTTCCTATAAACAGACCCTGCAAATCCTGCATTGACTTGGGAGTTTTAGAAAAGCTTTCAAGTGTTTCTATATTGTCATTAGATCCTACTCAAACTATCCCAAACCCACTAAATGACATATTGCTGCTCTCTTGGGCTGTGTCCACATTACCAGCCAGGTTGTTCTTTTTCTCAATTCAGATTGAAACTAAATCAGTATTTTAGAAGAAATTCCAGGATAGATATGGATTGTGGCTAATGTGTGCACACCAGGTCCTAAAACAGCAGTTTGGGAACTGGGTGCAGTTTAGGCACTGGATGCAGAGTAAATAGGAGTTTGTACATAGCTTCACTCTCATGTTGGCTCTTCAATTACATTCACATTTCATCCCAGCTATGCAAGAATCAGAGATACATACACCCACACATACATATAACTCTCTATCCAGACAAGCAAGAGGCAATATAACATTTCAAGGCCATGCAAAACTACTTGCAGAGAGTGCAGAGCAGGGCTAGTGAGAGGTTTAGCCTGGGAAGAGTCCTGGGAGCCAGGAAGAACACTGGAGGGACACATTCAACCCCATAACTGTTGTTCCCCCACCCTTTCTCTACCATGTGATGTTAATAATACTATGCAGTGTCAACATTACAACTCTTTTTATTCCCAGTCTAAAATATTTTGTTAAAGTTTTTAATGAATGGGCGATTAAAAGGGGGGAAATTTTATGAAAATTGAGTAACCTATTGTTTCTTATTGTTTTAAATTATTGCTAATATGAAGGAGGAGACTCCTAAAAAAGATTAGTGAGTCGACTGAACACCCTTAACAAATCAAACAGCCTCTACAGGAGTTTAGAATAATAGATTCCCAAGAGAAAAGCATTATGTTGCTTGTTCTGGATTGACTCTGTAATGCAAGATGATCCTTCAATATGATCCTTATTAATTATATTTTGTACTCCTCTTGTGGGCGTCACTAGATAGGACTTCAAGGGTTGTTCTGACCTGCAAAGATAGTAAGGCTGATGGGAACTCAGCGTGACATGAGAAACACTAAAGCTTTCATTTCTGGCTTCCCAGGCCACCTGTTTGCCTGAAGTCTGTGTTGTGTGAAGCAGCAAATATTTCTAATGGGAAATTTCCCCCTCCCCCTAAGGTCTGAACAGGTACTAGTGTATCTCCATACACCATTATCTTTTACATGTTGACTACAGATGTTTCAGTGCTGACAAAGAGAATAATAGGAACACAAGTGTCACTGATGGGAGATCATAGGGCTATTTACTCCAAATCTCTTTCCACACAGAATATTAAAGACAGTAGGTTAATTAATTAATTAATAACTTTCCCCTTTGTATTATTCAGTGTGTCTGTCTGTGTGTCTGTCTGCATCTGTGTGTGGTACCGTCCTCATTAATTTGTGTTCCTTTTAGTATCAGATATAATCCCACCCTGACTCTATGACAGGAGTGAGGAAGCTGTGGCTCTTCAGATCACATCACTGCTGAAAGTTGGAATCCAACAACATATAGAAGACCACAGGTCCTCAGCCTTTCTCTAGGAAATTGGAGGGATTCTGAAAAGTTGAATGAGCATTTTAAAAAATCACAAAGGAAACAATGGCTGCAACCAAATATCAAATGACTTTATGATAAAATATTTAAGCTTTTTTTCTGTTTTTCTGGAAAATGACACTTCAGGTATTACTTAATTAACATGGGCACTATTCCCTGGAAGTAGTCTCACTGAATGAAGGAGAGCTATGCAAAAGGTTCTGCTCATTGAAATAGGCCTTGTCTTGTATAGGAAGACTGCCTATTCTCATTACATTCTTATTAAAGAGAATCTCAAAAAGTATGAGCTTAGGCAGGCTTCCTCAACCTCGGTCCTCCAGATGTTTTTGGCCCACAACTCCTATGATCCCTAGCTAGCAAGACCAGTGGTCAGGAATGATGGGAACTGTAGTCTCAAAATATCTGGAGTACCAAGGTTAAGGAAGCCTGAGCTTAGGCAACAGTAACTCGTCTCTTTTCCATAGTGCAAATTACTGGTTATCTTATAAAACATTTATTTTCACACACAGTTTGAGATTCAGCTTAGTACATGCATAGTTTTCCAGCTACCCTGGATGATATACAAAGAAGCAGTTGAATATTTAACTTCTAGTCCAAACTAGATCCAAACATATCTCAGTGTTTGCTGTATTGTTACTAATTTACAGATGAAAATTCACTTGGTAAGTCTAAGTACATGCTGGAAGAACATCAAATATGTTTGTTATCTTTATCAAAAGTGAGTCTAAGGGAGTAGATCAACAGGACCATGTAAATTTGATAAAGTTCTACATGACCAGCCTTTCAAAGTTCTGAAATCCCCTTTTTTATATCCTGTCTTCCAGTGGCAAAAAGCTTGAGCACCTCAACCTAACTAAACCTCTTACCTAGACAGGTTCAAACAAAACATGGAGTCAAACATAGAGCCAAACTTTGTTTAAAAGAACTACATGGCATAGTACACCAGTCTCACAATTCCAGACTTCCCCCCACCACTCATACACTAATGCAAAATGTTTGTTATAAGGGAGCTTTCGATCTTGGAATCTCTCACCTGTATTCTAAATCCCAAGAGGACTGTACCATTTGATTCTCCTGAACATAGAGTTCTCCCAGAAACATTCATTTACAATTGAATTGAAAATTTGCAAAATCCATACAGTACTCTGGAGCAGGTCGGGCTTTTCTCTTTGTTCTCCCCCAGACAGCATACCCAACTCTGCATCACAAACTGCATTTTAACTCTCTTTCTCTGTCACTGTCTTTGTCTCTGGATCTTGGTCTCTCTCTCTCTCTCTCTCTCTCTCTCTCTCTCTCTCTCACACACACACACACACACACACACACAGAGAGAGAGAGAGAGAGAGTTTCATAAGCAATTTGTGAAGCAAGACTGGGAGAGCATTTAAGGCAAATTAAAGCCACACACACACACACACACACACACACACTTGCTCCCTGAATCTTGCATTTCTTTGGATCCAGGCTTTTATTGTAAAGAGATATAATCACAAAGTAAGTCATCATTACATTACATGCTTGTTCTAGATACATACTGAGTAAGATATTAAAGTTTCCTCTCAATCATTAAAAAGTCTGTAAGGCAATAAAACAAAACAAAACAAAACAAAACAAAATAAAATAATAAAATAAAATAAAATAAAAAAGGGGTGAAGAGAGGCAGTGGCTCAAACTTAGGTCTACCACAGCAAAAAATAAATTCTTCTCCAGACTACATAAATTGCCAACTAGATGTTTGTCTATATTTCTTTTGCCCACCACTGCCTGGCACTTGTATATCTGTACTTTTTACTATACTAAATGGTAGAGACAGCCACAGGAGGTTTCTCTGGACATTCTTGGCTGGATTCATCAAAGAAGCCGGATGTAGAGAGAGAATTGCAGGATTTTCTTGTGAACAGAGTACCACTTCACAGCTAACTGTGAAAAGGCTCAATCACTGCACTGTCTGCTTTGATTCTCTCTCTCTCTCCCTCTCTCTCCCCGATGCATCTGGATAGAGCTTCATACAAGAGAAGCTTAGAAGAGAAGTTGGCTGATAGCCCTAATGTGGCGAAAAGAATTTGAAGCAGAGGAGGCAGAGATGGTGTTGCTGGTTACATCCAATGAAAGGGAAAGATGTGGCTAAATAATGTCCTGAACTTGAAGGGAACTGTGTGAGGGTGTATTAATATTACCATCTTGCAATTAATTTTGTTAAAGTTTTTTTAAAAAAATGTCTGAGTCCAGGTTAGGCTAAGTTTAGAATTATATGTGTGGGAAGTATGAAGAAACTCCAAAGATATCTCTGGAAATATGTTATCTCTGCTGCTGATTCACACATTCCTCCCAAATTTCTCTTTGTACTATGTTTTACTAACTATAATGCCTATGTATCTGGTGAATCTATCAGTACATTATAAGCACTAGTCATACATGATAGCAATATGACTTTTCGTAAATACATTGTTAATCCCACAAAGAACTGTATATATTACTTCTGTGTAAACTGAATTAAAAAAATGGGAGGGAGTGACTATACCTTCTGCATCCCTTGAGCATTCAGCATGTAACACCGGCATAGAGGCCATTCAAATACTTTATGTTGAATATGCAAAAGGATGACCTGGACAGTAAACATTATAGATCAAGCATAGGCAACCTCGGCCCTCCAGATGTTTTGGGACTACAACTCCCATGATCCCTAGCTAACAGGACCAGTGGTCAGGGATGATGGGAATTGTATTCTGGAGGGCAGAGGTTGCCGATGCCTGTTATAGATCTTCAAGTTTCCCAGGTGTGCAAGTTTGTGTTTATAAGTATACGCCTCACTTCATTGATCCTAGTTCTGATGAACTAGAAAGATGTCCACAAAAGCTTCCATCATTCTAAATCAGTTTGCCTCTTTCTTAATATCTGATTCTAAGTTCAGAAACTGACAGATTTTCCCGAAAGTGTCTTTATTTTTTACAAAGCATAGTCAAAGTGCAGAATGGGCATCACTAGGGAAAGGCAGTTTCAAGAATAGGTGTTTCAACACTTATGATTGTGTGGCAGTGTGCAGCGTTTGATCATACCATTGTATGAAACATTTAGCAGGATTACCTTAAAACATTTTACCAAAAGTGTATTTTTTGCTTATTTTGGCAACTTCTCTACATGTAGTAACCACAACCACAAATGATTTCCTTAGTCTTCTGGTACTCTTGGGCCCTGATTTTCTGCCTCTGCATTATTGTTTTTAAAATCTTGTCATCATATTTATTGACGCTTACCTAAAGCCATGGCAGCACAGTACCTCTCCTGTCTTCAGTGCTGGTGTTGTCATTACCTCTTAACCTCCCGTTGCACTGATTAACCAGTTTGGCCTGAAGCCACTCTTTTTCACATGCACAAACCTTTCACTTATGAAATTTACTTCTATAATAAATCCCAAACCACAGAAGCAATGGCATGTTCAGTTGAGCAAACTGTATTAGAGCCAAACAGGAGAATGGAGTGTCTTAATATTTTGGGATCTGAGTGAATGGTTTAGTCAGTTGCTTTAAAGACAGGAGCCCTGCTTCTCCAAAGTTAAAGGAAAGAACCAGGTGAAGGGCCACCTGCAAAAAGTTTACACCAGCTAAATTCAGTGGCATTGCATTTCATTAATGGCCGGTCAATGCAATCCAGCTCACATTTACCACATTAATCACCACTCACTTTCTGTACAGTAGCTTTGTGGTGGCCTGACAAATGTGGGTGTGAGGAAAAACCAAATATGGGTATGATCGCAAGTTGTGCTCAACCTACATTTATTCAATCCACATTATCACAATCACAAAATGCTTCTATGACATATGTGTCATCCTGCTGCACTAGAGCAGCTAGCCATCTACCAGAGCCCAATCTTCTTTAAGGTCCTTCAGCCATCAGCAGCTCTGCATAACTATCAATGTGCACGTGATGTCAGTGGCAGAGCCAGCAATGAGGCTCTGCTGCCCATGCAATGTGTGACCAGGGCTTACACGTACTGTATTGTACCCTATACTTATCAGGTCTTAAGTATTTTCACATTCTATTTCTGGAAGAAGAAGAAGAAGAAGAAGAAGAAGAAGAAGAAGAAGAAGAAGAAGACCGTAGCTCACATTCAGTATTTACGCAACATCGTGGTATGTGAGACGAGTGCTTCAAGTATGAAAGCATTGTGGGGGGAAATGGAAATTTATTTCACAGAGAGAAAACTATCGTTATTAAATGACTCAATTCAAGGCATTCCTTCGTATGTCTTAACTGCCATAATCAGTTACTTGTGACATGTTAGTGCAAGTGAAATAATCAAAAGTAGTTATTTTAGCTGAATGCTGGAAATGAGAGGGCTTTTTAAAATGTGTTTGTAATGATCTTTTGGATTCTGCTCAATTTGTTGATCTCAGACCTGGGAATGATGTATTGCATTTTTCCCCATACTAGAATGGAATGCAGTTTCATTCACAGTATTAAACTAAGAATGTCTTTTGTCTGTAGTTTTATATCATTTCTCTTCCACTTTATGTTTCACAATTTTTTGTAAAGCTCCAGTGGTAACAATTCCTAGCCACTGTAGCCTTTTAATACTATCCTTAACTTCAAAAGTCTTCTTTGTTTTGCCATCAGTTTTACTATCAGTACAAATCCCAAATATAGTTTCAGATTCAGTGCGATAGAGCCAAAAATCCATCAACTGCTGGAAAAGTGTCAGATGGGAGGGGCATAAATTATAAATTATTAATATGAATCCCAGCTCAACAAAGGACATATTGGTGGCTTTTGATAATGTCAAGCATGGTCATAGCCAGGATTTTTGTTAGGGGGGCAGGACTTTTGTTAGGTGGAGGGAAGAACCGATGAGATTGGTCAGTTAGTAAGTATTTCTATTGTTTTACTTGATGGGGGAGCAGGTGCCCCCCATGATGTCAAGTCATTTCTCCATGGGAATTATGATCTCTCATATTCTTGTGGCAAGGACTGTTACCCATTTTGAGTTACAAATCTTAGTTAATAAATATAGAAATGGTAAGATTTATGATGTGTGGTAATAAATAATAATAAAAAATTTATTATGTATACCCCACCCATCTGGCTCGGTTTCCCCAGCCACTCTGGGCAGCTTCCAACAAAGATTAAAAATACATTAAAACACCAGTCATTAAAAACATCCCTAAACAGGGCTGCCTTCAGATGTCTTCTAAACGTCAGATAGTTGTTTATTTCTTTGACATCTGATGGGAGGGCATTCCACAGGGCGGGCACCCCTACCGAGAAGGCCCTCTGCCTGGATCCCTGTAACTTGGCTTCTTGCAATGAAGGAACTGGCAGAAGGCCCTCGGCGCTGGATCTCAGTGTCCGGGCTGAACGATGGGGGTGGAGACACTCCTTCAGGTATACTGGACCGAGACCGTTTAGGGCTTTAAAGTTCAGCACCAACACTTTGAATTGTGCTCGGAAACGTACTGGAAACAATGTAGGTCTTTCAAGACCAGTGTTATGTGGTCTCAGCGGCCACTCCCAGTCAACAGTCTGGCTGTTAATTAATTCTGGATTAATTGTAGTTTCCAGGTTACCTTCAAAGGCTCCACATAGAGTGCACTGCAGTAGTCCATGCAGGAAATAGCTAGAGCATGCACCACTCTGGCGAGACAGTCCATGGACAGGTAGGGTCTCAGCCTGCATACCAGATATAATTCCTCAGTAGAGTTAAGGATCTATAGTTGTATCAAGACTGAGTTAGCTCACTTCAGTGCCTTTGAGAAACATCCTTCATTACTAAGTGCCATTAATTTCAAATTAGCTACCCTTCTGCCTCTGTGTTGCAACTTGTCTCATCTAGGCTGTTGCTTTTGGTACTGATAGCAAGGGGCAACAGTAAAGCTGAGAATGAGTGCAAAGAAAGAAATATTCTGATGCAAACTTTCATGCTGTACCTAACATTTCCATCCAGAAAAAAGACTGAAGTTGAAATGTTGAATATGTTATTATTGGTTGGCTCACAACTAAACTCTGCAAGTGTCAAAACTCCTATGAGAATTTTTCATACCATCATAGAATGCAGTTTTGTTCAGGAACCAGGTGAAATATCAGTAAGCAACTGTGTCCTTTTTAGACTGAAAAGTGATGTGTTGCAGCCTTACCACCTAACCAAATAGGTGGAAACTATTTGAGGGACTCAAATTTAAGAAAATAGGGGGAGATGGCCCAGAGTATAAGACGCCCCCTAATTTTTGACATTATTTTTAAGGGGGAAAAACTAGTCTTATACACTGAAAAGTACGGTACTTCTTTTTGTTGGTCTGCTGCCAAGTTCTAATTCCCATGTTCTACTCCCAAGTTTTAGCTATATGAGCATGGGGGCAGGTGAGAAAATCTATTTTCCCAGTTTCTCAACACCTGTAATGAATTCTATCCAGAAAGAGCTGTAGCTGACAAATGAGCCATAGGTGGAAATAGGTACTCTTGGCCTCCAAAGCTACCAGTAACAATGTTGGATCCAATAGTATTCCCAGGCTATAGACCTGCTCCTTTAAGAGGAATACAACCCTGTCCAGAACAGGCTGTTTCCCCAACTCTCATACTTGAGAACTTGAAACAGGTAACACCTCTGCTCTTTTAGGATTCCATTTCAAATTATTTGCCCACTATCAGCCCCTTGTGCTTCCAAGTATTGGTCCAGCACATCAAGCACCTTTCGTGATTCAGATAGAACTTGGAACTGTGACCATAGGGACAGTAGAGAGATTGCACCAACTTGCAAAAAACTTCTCTGTCATAAAGAAGCATAGATTTCTCTTTCTTTTTAAAATTGCCCCAGGTTTATCTCACCATCCACCCCCAGTAAACAAACTTGCTCTCAGACTTGGGGGAGGTTGAAACACTGCTTCCCACAATGACTGAGCATCCTCTAACACAAATTCTCACCCATCCCTTCCTGTGTGTTGTGTGTGTTACTGTCATCCCCATTGTCGCTCTTGTGGTGAGGTAGGGAGAAGAGTCAACACACACTGAGTGACCATTTTGAAGTTGAATGTGCTACATAGTTCTGGTTGGTAAAATTGTTATTGTAAGAGCACATTGGGCTTTGATGGCTGCCATGGGATTTAGTCTCAGAAATAAAAGGACAAAAGATCTAAAGGATGCCTTTTTAATTTTTTTCATCCTAGAACAATACTTTGTGTCATCTTGGCCTAAGTAGATACATATGTCTGAAAACCCACAGGTTTTTACTGAATGCAAAATGTTACCATTTATACAAATAATTGCATATTTTAAATAAAAAAATTACCAATATACTTAAACTCCTTCAGAAGCGGAAAGGAACACTGCTATTTCTTCAAGCTCTGATCAAAAAGAATTAAAATCCTTTGTCTTACAGACTTCCCCCCCCCCAATGCAAATGATATTTTTTTGTTTTTAAAAGGAAGGAAATCAAAAGGTTGTTTTCTAAGTTTTCCATACTTTGCTTTACAAAAAAATACCAAAGTCATAGTAGGCCTCCCCAAGTTTCTCTTTGACCAAGTTTTCTGTATCAGATTACCCTTTCATTTTCAATTTAGTTAATTAAATTAACTAATTCACGTGACACAATAAGAGAAACCAGGCCCTCAGCCCAAATTATTACCAGTACTATGAAAGAAACCTGGCTACTTATCAGATGCTCATCCCATGTATGTAATGTTTAGGTTATTATTAGGGCTTTCCCACATGATAGAAATTACATCCCTATCACATGATTCCCTCCCCCCACAATATTCCTGCAAGTCCCTATCTAGTACCAGCAGTACAATATCCAGTCCACACTGTGATGTACCCTATTCTGTGCTAGCTTCCATACACACATCTGCAGGGTGCCTCTGGTTCCACCCTCCTACATAAAACTCTGAGAGGGTTTATCTCCAAAACATAACAAGCCTCTTAAAGAGGTATACCCACACCCATCCCTAAGGCATGGATGGGGATACCCTTCTGGCAGGGTAAGGTGATTGCTTTGCTGTTATTTTGAACCATTTTTAAAAAATGTTGTGTACACTTCCAGCACAGCCCTGAAGAAGCAGCTCTCAAATAAATACATACAAGTGCACAGAGTGACAGTAAAGGAATAGGGCCATAAGACTTGTCATAAGAAGAGCAGCAGCAGCTTATAGCCTCTCTACAGTTCTGGCACATATAGACATAGTCTGAATCCGGTAAGAAAATGAGGAACCTAGAAAACTAGAACAAAGAAAATGATAAAAAATAGCCATTTGTGCTGGGGTTTTGGGGGGGGGTAGGGTCTGTTTCTATTATGGTTGCATGATGACTTTGAATACTGTTTTGCTTAGGCTTAGCACAATCCAGGACTGTATTTAGGAGCAGGCAAGTGTCTAGCGTATCAGGCCTGTGGGGTACCAGGCTTGTGGAGGGCTATCTATTCAACTAACCACTTAACAGCTGAAACAAATAGCACAAACAGTTCACATGCCATTAATAAATGCAGATTTACAGGTCATAGCATGCAAATGTATCCTCTTACACGACAGGGGTAAATCATGCACATGTCATGAAATGGGCTACAAACGCAAGGAAAAGTATGGTATTTAAAAGTGGAACAAATGGAGGGTGATGCCAAAGAGCACCTTGTTCGGAATGCAAATTGGTCTAGGAAGGCTGAGCCTTAAAACACAAATGGATATAGCTCATTTGCCTGAATCAACAGGCCTACATTTCTACAAGTTTAGCATTGCCCAGTGCCCAATATGAAAACAAATTTTGTTTTTAAAGAAAGTTCAGGTGAGAAAATAATAAAAGACTGGTGCAGCTTTTATTCAAGTGTGAATCAGAGGCAGTCAGGCGCTAAAGATATTAAAGCAACTTTCCGATCAAGCACTTTCTGGGCAAAATACAGATAATGAAGCTCGCAAATACATAGTTGGTTACGCCAGATCTGGAAAAAGAAAAACAAGTATATCTGGGATTTAATCCTAGATGAGCAGACTGAACATAGACCAGGTTGAACAAAACAACTGGGGTTAACTGTTTTAGCTAGTGCTGTGCTGAAATCTGTCCTCCAATTTATTCACCTGCAAAAAGAGGCTTCCATTTTTTCTGTCTCATTTACAGAACACTTAAGCATTTCTTCATAGTTTTGTTGGATGTGGCTTATTTTATTGTTGTGTGGCAGCCATGAATAACAAATGTATTTCTTCCCATTAAACCTTTGTTCAACACCCTGCAGCCTAACCAGCTGCCTGTGCTTCCTGATCTGAAAGAGCCCCGTGGGGAGTGCTACTTCATGACGGGTTTTAATGGCCACATGGGAAAGGGGATCATGACTACCGAGCACCTAAGACTGGTGCACACAGCAATTTTGGGGTTTGCGGAAGTCCTTCCTTTTTGAAAAATCATACCTTGTACTGGTTTATTAAAAAGTAAAAGGAGTTAAGTTCCAAAAAATTGTTTTGCAATGGAACAGTTGTTATGGACACAGCAGACAACTTCCTCAACCTACAGAAAAGTCCAGTCTAGGACATGCTCTCCCTTCCTTCAAGACTGATGTACTTCTTTGTTTTAGCTTTCTGTCTTTAAAGCAGACTTAGACCAGGCAGCTCTTCAAGATGACACATTTTCTGTTTTAGATTAGAGATCTGCCTTCCTTAAAGCAGGACACATGACAACTGGTACAGTCTACACAGCAAGTTGCTGCCCACAGATCTGTGGATTCAATCTCAATGGGCCTTTACATGGTGGCTGCTTCATGAGAAGTGGGCCTAAGTGTGCTTAGCATGACAGGCAGGAGGTCAGTAAGCATTTTATCCAAATACCACAGGAATGTTTTTCCACCAGGTATTTTTAGATGCTGCCTTTGGAAGCAGAGCCGCTGCACAGAATTCAACTTTGGGCTAATACAATTGTTCTGCCTAGCAACAAACAAAAATGCTTGTGCTGATGAAACAATCTCCCATATCCTCCTCCATATACTGTTCTAGGGGGTTCTCCTGACCCTCCAGTAGATTTGGGGTGTGAGGGGTATGCAAGGAAGCAGAGGGGGAAGTCACTGTGTGCTAGTGGGAGTCCTTGCTCTGACTTCCGCTGGTGCCCTGGGTCAGCTGAATCTGGCCCATACCTTCTGTTTCAAATTATACTGTAACTTAAGATTTACTGTACTTTTCAATCTTCAGTCTATTGTTGGGGGGGTATGATAATTGTTAGCCACCTTGTTATAGAGGTGAAGATAGGTTTAAAATACTGTAACTGTTATAAGTAACAAAAAATAAATAAATCTCTAACTCAACCATAAAGCTTCAAAGCACATATCATCATACTCAGAGGCTCTATAGCATGTGTGATACTGTGTGGGACCACTGGTGGGGGCATGGGGACTCTCAGTCTGATGACAATGATCCACATAGGCAGCCCTTTTCAGTGTTACTCATGGTGTCCTGATTATTCTTTATAAGGAGTCTTTTCTTTCAGCATCATGCCCTCAGAGTAATAATGTGCACACATGGCCATATTTATCACTCAGTGACTGCAACTATTAATATGCTTGTTTCTAAGCACTGACAGAGCAGGTTTTAGGAGAAGACTAAAAAAGTTGTTCCCTGCCACCAAAAGAGACGATCACACAACTGCTGCTGCCACTCACCCTTTCTGCTGCCACTCACCCTTTCTGTCTCCCCAGGGACCGTGGAAATGTAGTGAGAGCCATCTATTACAGAATGTAAAAACAGGATCTGTAAAACTGATTTATCATCAGGGAAACTCTCAAAGTAACTAGCTGTGCTTACTGAAGAACTATGAGGTTTGGCTGTGCAAGTATGAATCTCAACGAAGCCTAAAACAAAGAAAGAAAAAAGCTGGCTTGGAATGCCCACCTGCTATAAGCCATAATACAAATAAAACATAAACCTATCGTTCTAAATGTGATTCCAATATTTAAGCAGACAGAAACTATTCAAAGCCAAGCAGGTCAGGATTCTAATCCCAAAATGAACTACCGGTTCATTGTATGGTTTTAGGCTACATACTTGACGTTCTTGGGCCTTAGTCCACACAGCTGGAAAACTGTGTATGAAGAAGGGCTTCATTGAAAACCAGATGCTCCATCTGAGCTGATATGTACCAAAAAACAAAGCAGAAGGAACACGTGTTCCTTTTAAACATGTAGCCTTGAGTCAATAAAAGTGTACTGAGCTGGGAATGCAAAACTAATCTCTCTCAGAACATAAACTGTAATTTATTACTAAAAAGGGAGCATAAAGAAAGCAGGTGAATTAGGGAATAGTTAAGACCAAAGTGAATTTGTTCACCACAAAGATTTGGATTTTGTAGACGTTTGTACATCCAGGTAGAAAACAACAACACCCTATTTTATTTTATTTTTGAAGTTTCACTGAATCCCACAAGTTTATTCATCAGCATTTGGTTCTGCAGAATGAAGACAGAGGACTCTGTCTGGTGATGAAAGTGGGAGGAACAAATAGGGCATGTACCTAAATATTTCACCCACATTCATTACCAGGCATTGATTACTAGAATATGATTGTGGGCATTCTGGAAAAGCATGCCAGCTGCTCTCATCACCTCTTATTCAAAGCCTCTTAGATTAAGTAATGGTGTTTACTTGATGCCCACAGGGCAAATGGGTCCACAAGTTCACATAGCTGACAGGTGGTCTTTAGGACCAATGAAGACAGGGTGCTGCCTTTGCAGACTACACAACAGGTGCAGGTATGTCTGGCTTATTCAGGACCACTCCCTTATCCAACTTGTTTGCTAAGGTGCCAAACAGAGTAAAGAGAACTGTTGTGCAAAAACAGAATTGAAGGAGATGCATCTTACATAACATATAAGAGGAGCCAGCTGAGTCAGGCCAATGGCCCATCTAGTCTAGGCTTGCCATATTTCAAGAAGTAAAAACCAGGACACCTCGAAAATTGTTGAGCCTTTTTTAAGGAAATCCCCAAATCCCCATCAATAGCCTTCTAGGCACTCCCTTTCCAAAGCACTGGTAAGACTCATCTGCTTTTACTGGTCTTGTGTATAAGATACAAATCAGGACTAACCAACTTTATGTTGGTTTTACACACACACACACACACACACACACACACACAAACACTTTATCACATTAAAATAAAATTATGCCAGTGTACTTTGCAGCATGTTTTCAGAGCATTTCCTATTCCCCCCCACTCATTTGCCACTTCTCACAATTGGTCTTCAGGTTGTGCCAGCCATACTAAAAATAAAACCACTGATTTCTGTCCATCACAACAGAATGCCCATTTCAAAAGGGAAAGCAGCTACTTTTCTTCTCAGCATGGTGACAAAGGGGAGGCAAGGATGAAAAGTAATTTAATCCCATGTGATAATGCAAACAGTATAGCAGCAAACTAGAATCTTTTGAGAAGGTGGGTGTAAAATGCACCAGATGTGCACAGCAGCTGAGGAAGGCCCTTAATTCAGGATTGTTTGGTCCCCCCCCCCCGCTGCTCCAGAATGGGAAGGCATAACCATATTACTTGGGGCAAGAAAGACATGTCCGAGCAGCTCAAAGTAGAACCAGGATCCAAATGAATAATCAACCAAACCAAACTGATTTAATTCAGGACTAAATGGTACAGCAGAGTTAGATCACAGCCAGATCAGTACACTGCTGTGTGAAAGCTCTGATGCCGTAAGGTAAAAAACCACACAACAGTTTTCCCAATGCCCTGATTTGAGGAAGCTTCCTATGTCCCCCTCACAGGATTTCCAAGTGTTTCCCTCAATTCTGATACAGTTAGAGATCCCCATGGGATCCTAGTGGCCCAGGGTCCCTCTTCCATTCTTAGACCGAGGTAAAGTTTGCAAACCGGGACACTACTTCCAGTTTTGCGGAGCTTGTAAACCAAATCGTTCATAAACAGGACTGTTCTTAAACCAAGGTACCACTGTACTAGCTTTTTCCTCACATGCAGTAAAAGCTCAAAGGTTTACTTCGCTTGCATAGTTTGAGTCCCCATTGAATAATTCCATATTAAAATATGTAATAGAATAAATAAATTATTTGAATGAAAACATCTAAATACATCTTCAGCTAGGGAAAAGATAAATTTGAAAAGTCACTTGGGGATAAATTGGTATGGGGAAAACATGAGGTGAGAAAAGGGTAAAATACCACCTTCCTCCCTTGCCAGTTTCATTTCCCCTCCCTGAAGCACTTCTGCTTTTAAAAGGGGGCATCAGGGTACTGTGTTCAAATGTAAAATGTCAGTAGTCTCTCAGGTTTCTTGAAGTTTGAAGGCTATGTCAGTTGTATTTCCTTCCACTTAATGTTTAAACTTTGGGTTTGGAGTTTCCACTTGAGAACAATGGACTTGAGGGCTGCTTCAAAGCCAAACTGATAATGGCAAAAAAATGAAGTCTTTGATGTCTACACGGAACCACAATTTCTCAACAACTCCTTCTCCTTTCATATGCCAGAGGTTTGCAAGAATGGCTACTGAATGGCAGGCTACCTCTGAGGTCCTTAATGGTATAGATTTGGTTTAAACAAGGGCTTGCTAGTTCATAAGAAGGAAATCTAGACTAAAGATATCTGAATATGTTTTTGTAGAGGCAGTAATTCTATTAGGACATGTATATATATGTGTGTGTGTAAATATATTCCAAATAAGCTAGATAATAAATGATAATATTATTGGGCAATTATTTAAACACCAAAATCCATGTGTGGTCCTCACATTTCCTCTTCACTCAACAACAGACTAGGACATTTCAGCTGTTTTGGAATTACATCTTAATAATAAGTCATAGATGCATGAACTCTCCTTAAGGCAATCTGCTGATTGATCCAAGAAAGAATCAGTACTCTTTTTTAAAACCAATCTCCAGTCATTTCCCTAGGCACAAGAATTTAATACAGAATTCAAAAAACAAAACTGCACTGTTACAATATATTCATAACATTGTTTCACATATTCACATCCCAAAAAACTTAGTAGTACTATTGGAATCAATGTGAAAAGTTAGCTGTTGATCTGAAGGGGATCTAAGTTCAGCTAAATCTTCTTGAATAATTCTTCCTTTTGCACTAAAAATATTGTTGTCTACTCTGATATTATGGTGTACATCAGCTCCCTTCATAAAGTTCAGGGGGGTGCTGCAGCTAAGTAGCACAGTATCCGCTTTGCATGTAGGAAGAGTCAGGTTCATTTTCTAGCACCTCTGAGAAGGGGCTAGGAGAGATGCCATTCTGAAACCCTGGAGACTTGCTGCTGTTCAGTGCATACACTCCTGCACTAATTCGACCAATGGTCTGAGGCAACTTACTATGTCCTACATTCCACTGAATGTTTATACAGTGGACAGCAGGCTTGTGTTGCCTTGTGGCCACTGGTCCACCGTGCTTGATGTGTGAAAGAATCTATATGCATACAACCACAGTAACCTTACAACAACCCTTTGATGTGGCTTGAGTAGTAACACCCATAATGGAAACTGAGGCTGGTGAAGAGTGGCTCCCCTAGGACCAAATAGTGAATTTGTGTTGGTGAACAAGCTTTCAACCAACAGCCTCCTAGTTTGCAGCTCTGTCATTTAGCCACTACAGCTACATTAGATCTAAATCACCACCTTGTGTTAAAAATTGCTGTTGGGGAATTTCTGAACAACAACTGGAGGGCTGTTCACTTAATATTCTCCAGGTTCATTTTTGTTGTTCTGTCATAGCCCAATTATGATACTTGGCTTTACCGTGAGAACACTATTTCGTGTTGTGGGACCTAACTGTTAGAAGTAACTAATTTCTATGGTCTGTACACTTCAAGTGCTGGTGCATATCAATCTTATTTCTGTGCTATCGGGCAAATATCAAGTGCCATTATCTGTCCTCTTTCAGAGGTATGTACATCCTTAGGTCTTACTGGAAGGGATACAGGACAGGTGTGATGTTGATTAGTTGTGTGCTGCTAATCGTGTTATAGTCTACATCCAATGTTTCAGCTGCTCTTTTCTTCATATCCATTGTAATATTTGAACTATACAGATCTGTTGCAGTCACTAGCACTACAAGTCCAGGCTAAGTGAAAAGCTATTGTAGGGTTGCTATGGAATCTCTCCCCCCCCCCCAACCTCAGCCTGTTTAAATAAAGTAGCTCAAGGGAGAGGGCTTATTCCTCATTTGTAGTGTGTTCAAGTGGGACAATAGATCTGTGTGGCAAAGGATTAACAGGAAATGGGGTGGGCCCATTGAGCTAGTATTGTGTTCTTTTAATCTGAAAATTAAAACTATGCATCCAGTGATCCCATTGTCCCACTGTTGCAAGACACTAAGAATGAGGTTTCTTTTTTGAAGGAAAAAAAGAAGAGATCACATTCAGACTGAACCCCTAATTTTCATTTTAAGCTTCCTCCAGCATCCTTTCAAGCATCATTTTCTCTAAAGGAAATGGCAACATTTTCCCTGAAGTCATACAAAACGTGTAAATCCTATTAGAGAAATTCTATAATGGCTTTTTACAAAATGCACAAACAACCACCCTATATTTTGTTAGTGAAAAGAATGGGGCTTGGAATGCAACATGATATTTTGAGGGCACAATTCTCACACAATAGCTTCCAAAGTAGTTTAATTCAAAGCAAGGTTTGAGAATTGCAGCCAAGGTCAGTAACAAGAATTTAAGAAGCTATATGACGGCCATAGCTTTGTCATGTTAGTAGTTGACTGGATAGAAAATAATTTGTATTAGTTTCACATTTTTTCAAAAATGGTTTTAATGCCACTTTTTCTTTAACAAAATTATGATGGTTCAGGAGATCCAATAAAGGACAGGCCTAACTTTAGGACATTAAATGTGATGCAGAAAATTGAAGAGAAGGTTGAATATCCCTCTTAATGGAAAAATCTTAATAAGCATTTTATTTCTCAGAATTGGTAACTGAAAACTCCAAATCTCTATGGACTTCAGATTACAAATAGGTGAACATAAAAACCCCTTTGTACATTTTAATCTAAGCATCTCCTCCTTATCTTGCTTGCAAATGAATGGGAGGTTGCTTGCATAATCTTGGATTTGTATTTTAGCAAAAGTCCTTTCATATTCATTTGCAAAGGTGTTGATGTTTTGCACAGAGCTGTGCTTTGATCTGGCTGCTCACGTTTTTTGCCTGCCAAGGAAGAAAAAATGCTTTCTGCCTAGTCTCATGCTTACTATCATTACAGGTTCTGTGATACAGTACTTGTAGAATGTAAGTTGGTTAGTAGAATCACATGCTTAACTAAAAACACCGGGTAGCATTTTATTTAAATTACCATAGCTAGACCATCTTGCTGAAGGAACATCTCATAAAAAGTAATAATGCCACTCATCCTAACTTCCAACTGTTTCTGTCTTTTGAACCTGATGTATAACTCCAAAATATTATACTATGGACATATAATTTTACTTCAGTTATTCCTTAAATCATGTATTGAATCAACTGAATACTTTTATTTTCTTCACTGCCTTTATGTGATATACTTTCCCCCCAAGTAAACTTCTTTCCCACAGTTAAATTAAGGAGAGCAAGAGAAGAAATCTCAAGATGATCTACCAGCATATAAATGAAATTTCAGTCAAGCTGCACCTGTAAAAATTCCTACTTCAGCTTGCATATAAAGGAGTCCTTGACATTTCTGACCTCTGCCATGACATTTTCTAGTCTTAAAGAAAAGTTATTGGCCATCTCTATTGGTCATACATATATAAATGAAACTGTTCTTGATCCTTATTTAGAAGCAAGTTCTGCAAACACTAGTGTCACTGAAAATAAAGCCAGAATCTCAAATACATTTTGTATATTTTGTAGTGTGTCTAGAAATGTATATATTAGCTTTGACATCAGTTGGTGTAAAAACTTGTGGCTGATGTACTTTCATGATTTGTGTAGTATTAATATCGAATTCAACTGTTGTGGTATTATAGCTTTGAAATACGTACATTGGAAATTAATGGCTCAGTTTTACCCATGCAACATTTATTACACTGAAAGGGCTTTCCAGATAATTCTAGGAAAAATATTCATCTTTATATTTCATGGGAGGATTTAAAGGGTATGTGTAGAATATAGAGGCTACGGAAGGATAATTAATGTGATCTTACACCAAAAGAAAGATACTTTTATATGTCATTGACCTTTGGAGGTCAAAGGGATTACTGGAGTGTTTGAAGTTCAGGAGGAGTGGAGGGAAGAAACAAGAGTGCTTTCATGGTGCGATGAGATGTTGTGGTTGAGATTTCAAGAGCAGCTAACATATTTTTCTTAACCCTTTTCTCAGGTGGAAAATGTCTCTTAAACAATTTTTTTTAAAAAAAAAATCATCTTCTCCAGTCAACTGAATATGGTTCTTGAAATTCACCAGAACAGGCTGCCCGAATTAGGGAGTGACATACAAGGAAGCTGTCACCAGAGGGCTAAATGTGCTCCAGGACCAGGCCTGCTCCAAAAGGCTAAATTACAGGATCTTTTAGGTGAGGACTAACACAGTAGGAAGGTGAATGTTACCTACCTGACTGCCTGCTGCCTGCTTTTCCCAAAGTAAAGTCAACTTGTTACTCTCAGCATCAATTAAAATGTTATTAAGGCATTCTCTTACATAAAAGCTACAAGAGAAGAAGGGGTCAGTAGGATCATGCTTATAGAGATTGTGTATGGCTATTGGCACAGTCTTGCTTCCCTCTTCTCCATGTGTAGCTTCTATATATGAATGCCAGGAGACTTCAGGGTCTGTTACCAAGGCGCTTAGCATTGCCATGGTTCTGAATATGTCCCTGAGCACTTTGACTCTCAGAGCTTCACTCTGTGGGACACTGTGCAAAACAAGGCTGTATGTAAATACAATAGAGGCCTTCTGCTGTCCTCCCCATATCCTAGTTGTTCTTTTTATTGGCATTATGCTTACTGTCATTGGCTGTGACAGAGGTTATCAATGTGGTATCTACCGGCACACACGCACTCCCAAAGGCCTCCCTGGTGTCCCAAAGAACATGAGACATACTGTTTTTTGTGTGGTTTTTTAAAAATAATTTTCTAGCCTTCTTTTGTGCACATGCACTAATTATTGCCTTTTCCAAATCAAGTGTCTCATTTGCTTAAATTTGGAGCCCTAAGTTGAGACGGTATGTAAATAGACCTGATTTAACAAAACTAAAGGAAGAAATTGTCTGTATTTGAGGCTCCCTTTGAGCTTGAGGCTGTGGGCGAATTTGCCCTTCTGCCCCATCATTGGCCCAGGGTCTTAGCCAGTACTCTTAAGGCGACACATAGCCTTATGTTTCCCGAACAGTATTTATTTACTTAGGTCAATAACCAGTTGAGTTTGCCATTTCAGCCATGGACCTATTTTTCACCCAAGTGGAAGGGTGCAAAGTGAGCCCAAGTTGCTTGCTGTGGAAATTACACCACTCAAGGCACAGTTGTGCAACATACCATATGGGGACTTCCTGCAAGGAAAAATTGCGGGTGCCACGGCAGCAAGCAGCTCCTGAAGCCAGCCAGAGCTAACTGTGCTACTAGGCTGGCTCCGGGCTGCTGACTGCCGTTGCCGCTGCCACTACCGAAGGGGAACCGGGGATGCCCGACAGTACTGATTCACCTGGTCCACACACCCTGCTCTCCTGGAGTAATATGCAG
The DNA here is from genome assembly GCF_027172205.1 of Podarcis raffonei. Classification (NCBI taxonomy): domain Eukaryota; kingdom Metazoa; phylum Chordata; class Lepidosauria; order Squamata; family Lacertidae; genus Podarcis; species Podarcis raffonei. The sequence continues at coordinate 49,357,760 of NC_070608.1, read as the reverse complement.
CTGGTGGAAAGATAATTTTTGCGCAGGAAGAGGCAGAGGTGGGTTGAAGAGTGCAAAAGAAGGGCTTTGCACCTTGCCCGGCAGAGAAACCACGTGCCTTGCTCCCCTCCTGGGCAACGGCTGCCCACCCGCGACTCCCAAGCCTCCACTGCTCCAAACAGTCCGCCCACTGCCTCCCCCCAACTGTAGGGCAGCTGAGTGGGAGGGAGTAGGCAGTACTTTTTGTGAAACTGGCATCTTGATTTTTCTTAAAACATTCTGTTTCGTTTTTGTATTAACCACTTAACTTGACAAAATTATTTTTTCCCCCTAGCATGGATACAAATGAAATAAAGAAAATGTGCTTGGGCCTCACTACTACTGGCTCCCTGTTGCTATTCAGCTTTTTTTATATATATAAAAAGTGTCCCCGGATTCACTGAAAAAAATCTGGTAACCATAGCTCAAGGGAACCTATTAAACCAGGCATAGGCAAACTCGGCCCTCCGGATGTTTTGGGACTACTACACCCATCATCCCTGACCACTGGTCCTGTTAGCTAGAGATGATGAGAGTTGTAGTCCCAAAACATTTATAGGGCTGAGTTTGCCTATGCCTGTATTAAACCTTGCCTTACTGCCTTTTCTCTGGTTGTTTGCTGATAACCAGGAATGACTGGCATTGTGGTGCAGTGTAGTGGACCCTGCAGCCAACCAGCAGGTCTTGGTCACAGCATAGTGAAAAGGTCGATTAAAAAATGGAAGGAAGTTTGCATTTCACTCTTTACACTCACACATAAAGAGAAGTGAAACCTTGTAACAGATCACTTCACTACTTTCACCCAGATTCAAATGTAATAATAATATGAAGACTTGTAAATGCTTAAGTTCCACAGTTTAGGCAATTGTACACATAAAATGGAACATCTTTGAGGAAAAAGAAATGTTTTCATAAAGGGCTAACATTTGTTATTGACAATCTCGTAGTGGTTTTGAGTGCACATTTAACAGGGGTTTGGATTGACTCATTTTATTTAATGACGTGTGTTATGTGTGTGCTAGTAAATTAGGGTTGACACAGCAAAAATCCAATCAGAAAAGTTGTTGAGCTTTGCCACTTTTGTGATATTTTTCTGGAACATTGGCAAAAATGACACTGCTGACATGGGCCATCATATGTTCGGATTTCCCCAGAGATTTCCCCAATTTCCACCCGGACACTGCTGCTGACTGCAGTATTCTGGATATGTCCGAGAAATTCCAGACGTATGGCAACCCTACCATGCACCTTGTTTGCAACAAAATTAATGTAGCTGTTTTTTGACTGTTTCATATATAATTGAATGGTTATAGCTGAAAGGGGGATTGAAATGCAAACAAGTTCTACACAGAAGTAGAAATACTATTCTTTTAGACCAATGTTCCAAGATTGTCTCTCTTCCCTTGATGACTTTCAATAACTGGGGTGCTGGGAAAAGAGGGATGAGGAAAGGAGATGTTACTGCCTTCTTAACTATTTACCATGTCTAGCAAATGAGAAAATTGCAGGACAGTATCGCTTGGTTACTGTGCTGCTCTTTCCAGCTGGTTCAGTTTTCCTTTATGCTGATTGATTTTGAAGATTAACTCTTGCTTACAGAGCACTTCATTCCTGTCGACAACCAGCAGGTTGCTGCGCAGGAGAGACCAGAAAGCGAGCTAAATTAAGATTGCATGACCAACTGTAAAGCTATCATTTCCTGACTTTGAAGTACTCAATAATCTCTCCTCCTCCTCCTCCTCTTCTTCTTTTTTAAAAAGCTAGCAAGGCAAGCTCCACTGCAGAACAGAGTGCATGAAAGTGCTGGAAAACTCTTTTCCCATTTCTGAGGCTTTTTGCCAAATGGTTTCTCAGCACAACGTAGTCAAAATAATGTTAACAGCTTCTCCCTGTCACTGCCAAGCCAAGGAAAATAGACAGCTACAAACAAACATTTCTCCTCCTCCTCCTTTCTCAAAGATCACACTTTTTATCTGCCTCCAAAAACACAAGTAAGGAAATCAGATGGGAACATATCTGTATCATTTGTATAACAAGGAAGAGTGTAAAGTTCCACAATGAGCATGTAAGTCAGCAATGTATGAAGGCAGAGGATTACTTTGCAAACGACTCGACTCATGAACAACAGTACAGTATGATATGGGAAAATAGGCTAGCCTGCTTGATTTTATGCATGTTTACTCAGAAAAAAATCACATTGTGTTTAATGGTGCTTGCTCTTAAGTAGATGGAAGTACAAAGGCTGCATTAGTAAAACAAACAGTAGTTTATTGCCCAGTCTTAAGATGAGACACCTGAGGGAATGGTGGTTACTTAAAAATCAAAAGCAGACACTTCTGATCACGAAAAAGGAGAGGGAAGGGGTGACGATGCAAGCCGAAGGCTCACAGCAGCTCATTCACATAGGGGAAGCCATGGTTTCCAGTTATGTCTGAACTGGGCTAGTTTCACTTTGCCTATGTATGTTAGCCTATGTATGTATGTTCCACAAATCACTTCTGTGATTCAAAGTGAAGAGCACTGAACTTAATTATGTCAATAAAAGAAATACTTCACAATCAGTAGCTTTCTGTGATACCATTGTTTCCCCAGCTAACATAAACTGGTGTTTTTAACCATTATAAACAAAGGCTCTTTCCATATCCGTTAGAATGAGTGTTGTGCTAAGGATATCCTGCTTCGCACTTGCCTTTCCTCATGTTCTGGAAAGAATTTAAAAAGCATTTTTATCAGTGGTGGCAGACATATATTTACATATTTGCTACTACCTGTTCAGAAAAAATATTATCAAATATATTTTGTATGAATGAATGGATAAAAATGAAACATAGTCTAGGGGCCAATTTGTTAAATTATGTTTATAGGAAACAATCAAGTGGAAGATTCACATGGGCACGTCTTACCAAATGCAAGGTGGTTCTTTTGTTAAGGATACAGAAGCAATATGAAACACAAGTGAGGTTTTATTCCTAAATAGCAAGCAATATATATACATACCAGGACATGCACTTGGGAGCCCCAAAGAAGTGGCAAAGTGACTCCCCCAGGTAGCCTATATTGCACAGCCCTGCAGTCTGTGCATGAGCTTCTAAATCACCCTCTCCAAACCATTTGATTTTATAGATAACCACCACCTTTCAATGCCCCACCCTCCAACAACAATTTCCAACATTAAAGAAGGTTCCCAGCACTAATCTCTCAGACTGATTAAAGCAGCTGTGTGTGGGGCTTCACTTTCTCCCAGCTGATTAGGTAGGACATCAGAGAAGGTTCTCACACCTTCAAAAACTTAACAGCTGCCAGGGAGGGGGAAGGAACAGAGGCAAGAAGAGTAACCATGTTAGAATCACTGCCTCCTTGATATACAATTAGTCTTCCGGTTGGTTTTCCCATACAGTGCAAGTGCCACTAAATTTTGAGGAACGCAGCACAAGACCCTAATTCTGCTGTGCACATCTTCCATTCCTTTCAGGACCATTCAAACTGGCAAGTTGAAAGCAGAGAGCATTTTTTATTTGATATAATATTTCTATTTTGCTTTTCCAACTACAAATATTGAGCTCAAAGTGGCTCACAATTTTGTGCATCTGCCAAGTGGCTTTGGAATGCATTGCCTCTTGGACTCTGCCAGAGCATAACATCACAGATCTTTTGGAACGATCTGAAGACTCACCTTTTTTAACATGGATTTTCCCCTGAAGGGTTTCCCAAACTTATTACTGGTCTGCTTTTGCTGATGGCTTTGATCAAATTTTAGTAATTTTGGAACGCTTTCCTGTTTTGCAAGTTGCTGATCTTTTCGTCTTTTAGCTATGAGTCTGTGTGTGTAATTGTACTGCTCTAGTTTAATTAAAAGCTGCATACCCTCAAAAGTGGTATATACATATTTTAAATAAATAATATCAGGCAAAAACTTTTCTAACCCTTGTTATTATGATAACCAGCCTGTCATCAAATTGCGCTCTCTCTCTCTCTCTCTCTCTCTCTCTCTCACACACACACACACACACACACACACACACACTTTGGCTACTTGTAGCAATCGAGCTGTTCTCTTTCTTGCATTGATTTCAAATGTCCTTCTCAAGACTATGGATGAGGGAGAAATTCAATTTACTTCACATTTTGATCTAAATCTAGCTACTTTGCACTTCCTAAAACAATAGACAAGTGAAATAGTTGTCCTTTGAAATTTGCACAAATTTCCCCAATTTTCTGATGCAATTCTCCAACAACAACAAAAATGCAAAAATATGTATTAGTGGAGAGATGTATGCAAAAAGGAACATATTTGTGAAAATGATGTACAAAAATGCCTTGTGTTAGGCAAAAATGCATGCAAGAAAATTTAGAGAAATGTGAACTAAAATGTTGATCTCTAAGTTGGTCTCTAAGGTGCTACTGGAAGGATTTTTTTTATTTTGTTTCAATTACGGAAGACCAACACGGCTACCTACCTGTAACTAAAATGTTGAGCAATTTTTGTGAGGACTTTAAAAAAAAGGGAACTGAAATGGGAGATTTGATCTTAAGACTAGAAAAATTAGAAACTGGATAATGACAGATTCATTATTGCTAGGCTCAGTTCTTTCCTGTTTGTTTCATTAGGTAGATGAATAGTTCATGCTTCAAAACATTCCATGTTTTTCATCGCCTGTAGCAAGAAGTTTGGACTGTTCTTGGGAAATGGGATTTGGGTGAATATTTCTATAGCCTAACACCTTTACTGCTATGTATCTGTGAAAGTACAGACTATTTTTAAAAATTCATATAGGCATGGTTGTATGTTACATAATCATTTTTCAACATGTCACACAATAAGATGAATCATCTTATTTTCACTAGAAAATAATTATTTATAAATGATGATGAACCAGGGTGTGAGTTCCAGAGGGCGCACCAGCAGGCTGGATGGGGGACTTTGCAAGAGGGAGAGCTGGCCTCCGCTGTCCTGCGAGCTCACCTTGGAACTTTCTTCAGCACGAGAGGGTGTGGGTGAGAGCTGGAATATAACATTATAAAATGCTGAAGGAAGAGGCCAGCATCATCCCTGTGCAGGTGGCACTGAAGTGCAGTCCCCTTATTTCTAAATAACATTTTAAGAGTTGCCAGATGTGTTTGACTTTTGTCCCTGGAGAACAGCAGGTGGTTCTATGTACTGACGAAGCATTCACATATGATTATGTCTTCGACCCATCTACTGAGCAAGAGAAACTGTGTTTCTCCCCTTATAATGGGCATCTTGGAAGGGTATAATGCCACGGTTTTGGCTTATGGTGAGACAGGATCTGGGAAAACATACTCCATGGGAGTGGCTTACACAGCTGACAAAGAGAATGATCCCACTGTCAGAATCATCTCTCGGGCAATAAAGCTTCTCTTCCAAGAAATGAAAGAGTGGCAGTCTTCCCTGAAAGTCTCTTATTTGGAGATCTACAATGACGACATCTTAGATCTCTTGGCACCATTGGAAAGGAAGAAACCTTCAATCAGCATCCTTGAAGATCCCAGGGGAGGCATCAAGGTTGAGGGGCTAACCGAAGTCTGCTGAAGAGATCACCCAGTGCCTGGAGCAGGGGAACAACTCCCGAACAGTGGCTGCCATGGCCATGAAACCCAGTCATCACGCTCTCACGCCATCTTCACCATGACCATTGAACAGAAAAGCAAGAGTGATAAGAACACCATTTTGCATTCCAAGATGCACTTCGTAGACCTTGCTGGTTCAGAAAAGCAAAGCAATACAAAAGCAGAAGATGTTAGATTGCGGAAAGGGATCAGCATCAACAAAACACTCCTCTGCCTGGGGAACTTCATCTGCGCTCTTGGGGAGGAAACGAAGAAGGGCAATTTTGTCCCTTATAGAGACTGCAAGTTAACACGCCTTTTGCAAGATTCCTTGGGAGGCAAAAGCATGTGTGAGCCCAGCAGATTCAAACCTCGAATATACTTTGAATACTCTTCGCTATGCTGATAGGGTCAGAAAAATAAAGAACAAGCTGATAGTGAATACTGACCCTCAGGCAGCAGAGATTGCCAGGCTAAAGCAGCAGGTCCAACAGCTGCAGGTCTCACTGCTGCAGGTTTGCGGAGAGACCCTTCCAGTGCCTATTGGTGGTGAGCCCTCAGAAAACTTGCAATCTCTGATGGAGAAACCAAGCTGTAACATCACTGAAACAGCAGGCCAGATGACCCAGATACAAGAAACAATTGTGAAAGAAGATAGGAACACCATAAGAGAGGTTTTGAAGGAGAACCAGGAGCTCTGCGAATAGCTCCAAACCCTCAGACAGAGATTAACATCTGTTCAGACTGCCAGTGGCCAGAAGGCCCCTGCACCAGACAGCCTGGAGTCCCCCTATGACTCCAATCAATCTAAGACTCACAGGTGAAAGATCACAGATGAGGAAGACTCATCATCTGAGTTGGTGCAGGAGTTAATCCTCAGAAAATCTAATCGAAGGGAAGTTGAGGAAGAACAAGTAGATCTGAAGGACCGTGAAGATCCTACTTCAATAATCAGAGAAGAGACTTCTTCCAGAACACCACCTACCAGAGAGTCCCAGGCGTTGGAGCAAGAGGTCAATACCCACAAGAGCACTTCAATTATACATGGGCTAAAGAAGACTGTTAAGAATCCCCTAAGTAGGTGTTGAAAAGGAAGCTTGGCCTTTTAATCATTGATTGTTTATTTTATATAATATTTTATTAAATGTATTTTTATAAATATTTTATTATCTTTATACCTTGTTGAAATAAATATTATTTTAAAAATATATATGATGAACCTTAACTTCTTGGGGTGCCCTTGAGTGAGTCAACATCTCATTTTCTCATTTATAAAGTGGAAAGAATGCCAGCTGATAGAAAATATCTACCATTGCACTAAGAAGGTTTGCTCAGTTGCCACAAGGGACAACAGTGGTATCAAAAAGTATAGATAACTTCACATATATCTCACACCATGGGTGCTGACTCCCTGGGGCCCTGGGTGCCTGAGCACCCATAAAATTCCCCATGAAGGGGCCAGGCACCCGCAAACTTCAACGCCAGGGCCGTGTTTGCTACATGGCACCCACGGCTCTGGGCACCCATGATTGCAGGGCCAAGCTGGCATTCCTGTCTCACATCTAATTCTATGCCATTATGATACTGATGGCGGAAACTGATAGTGAAGCATCATGCACCTCTACTATTAAATCTATGAATCTTGCCATATGCAAATTCCTATTTGCAGATGCAAAGAGCTCAATAACCCACATGAGGACACACTTGAACTTATTTAAGCACTGTGTATTTGATCTCTTTCTGTCCTGCCCTTTATCTAATGAGCATTGAGGAGGACTTATCTGCATAAGACCCTATAAGGTTCATTTTATGCAAACTGCTTTGAGATGTATTAATTAATTTTACTAAGTAATGTAGACATCTTGCTAAATAAATATATCAAATGAACTTTACTTGATACTAGCCCTCCCACATCCAATCCGAAACTCTAATCACAATAGCACATTTCTCTTCGGGGGTTTTTAGCCTTTATAGGGGTGGACAGCAGTAAATGCATGCAAGCCAATTAGCTGGTCCTGAATACTCATGTGGTGGACAAACTATATGAAACAAACAAACAAAAACAAACAAACAAACAAACAAAGTCTACTCTACCTCCAGTTTTGAAAGTAATGACAATCTGAAGCACTAATGGTGCTTCTTTTCTGCCCCCACCCGAATATATAACTGCAAGCATTGCTTACACACCAGCATCTTACCCCCTGGTTCCTCCTAGCACCCCTTTTATGGTGTGATTCCTCCCCCCTCCACTTTCATCTCCCAAGCCCCTTGTTTTATTTGCCAGATGTCAGATGCCACCAAAGGCTGGTAGCAAAACTCAAAATATCTGCTTTCAACAAAGGCTTAAAATGCACACATAAACAAGGTCAGCACTACAGTTTATGGTGGGTTTTGTTTTTTATTAAATACAAAGATGTCAGATCTAGGCAGCAAAGTAAAATAAAAATAAGGAATTTGACGAATAAAATAAATGCTTTCGCCAGAATGAGAGAGCCTGCATAGCAAATATTTAATTCATGGGTATGACATTTTTCTTAACCAAAAAAGGAGTGAAGGCCCAAAATACGTATGAACTTCCAGCTATGTGCTTACAAGGAGGGTTTCTTCACATGTAAAACATGTTGAGAGTTGAGATACTCTCTATTTAGGCGAAAATGTGTACACCCGCACCCACACTATTGTGTGAGAAATTGCAAATGTTTTAAGACAGGCATAGGCAAACTCGTCCCTCCAGCTGTTTTGGGACTACAACTCCCATCACCCCTAGCTAACAGGACCAATGGTCAGGGATGATGGGAATGGTAGTCTCAAAACACCTGGAGGGACGAGTTTGCCTATGCCTGTTTTAAGAGGTCAAACAACAGAGGACCTCGGAATTCTGTGACTGGAACTTCCAACTTATTTTTTATTTTGCAAAAGCAGGCCCCAGTTTGAACTGGGGCTGCAGCCAGCGGGGGGATGGGGACCGTTCATCCCTTGCAATGTGTTTCCAATCTAAATCCTTCCCCTTAAAGCTGCTATTTGTTGCAATGGGTCAGAGAAACATGGGTATAGGCCCATAACTTTTGGCTCTCATCTAGCTAATAGCAGCTTGGGGCAGAAGGAATTTAAATAGGGGAATCAGCACATAGGCAAAAGGTTAGAACCCCTTGCTCTGCAATGTAGCCCTGAAAGAGAGTGGGAGGCAAAGGAAGAAAGCATGGTTGGTATTTTGTGAAAGGAAAAGAACGTCAGAACTCCTGCATTATGTGCAGTTTGACCTTGTTGCCTCAGTTACAAGGGTTAGAAAGTCATAGTACACACTGGCTTCCAAAAAGGGCATCTTCACGTGTTTTCTACATGTACGTGAAGAACAGAGTTATGTATGAAGCAGCTCTAGTGTAATATAATTTGATAGTTTTTGTAAATAACATGAATCTAAAACACCGCCTTTCAGAAACTCAGCAACTTCCCCCACCCCACCCTGCATCTTTTAATGAATGCGCTTCAAAGAGTGCTGGATCAGGAAATACCAACGCTCATAGGTAGAAGAAACTATGTGGGTGGTTTGGGATTGATGCACCCATGCCTCTGGGGGAACAGATGTTGCCACTGATTCACTTTGCAAGCATGCAAGCTGAAGTCTACATCTGTGACAACTTACACAGAGCCAGTAAGAAACTGAGCAACTGCAAAATAAAAGACACAAAAGAAAAAGTCTGTCAAAATTCAAAAGGCAAGATATAGTTCAAAGCCTGAGAACAAAAACATTTGATGTTCTGGAGTTCAAAAAAAGAATAAGAGATTGGCAAGAAGGTGTAAAATCATTGCTAATGAAGTCTATAAATCAGAATCTTGGTTATTAAGAGTTTAGCAACTTGCCTTTTCACATATAGTGTGTAGTGGGGAAAGTACCTATCCCACAAGCAGGACTTCCCTAGCTGTAGCCAGTCACTAAATTGCAAAGGAGGTATAAGCATGGACTTATCTATATCATGTACAATGCATAGAAAATCAAAAGATTATCTTCTGTATATGGCGAATATTCTTTCTTTCTTTTTTCTTAGCACCCCCCCCCAACAAAAAACCCTATGTCCTGGGATAAAACATATCCAAGCACTGAAATAATTCCTCAGAATAGGATGGTTTGTTGTGTTGATAGAAGTGAACACTAAGCAAAATTCAGTCATCAGATTATTCTCAGTATAGCAGTGTCATAAGTTTGTGGGGTACCTGGATTCCCCTTCTAATTCTGATCCCCCCTTCTAATTCTGGGGTACCAGACATTGTTAAAATGTAAGCCATTTTTTTTATAAAAAAAAGCTAGGCTGGCCTCCTGATGAAGTAATCGCCTGGAGAGAATCATAGAATTATAGAGTTGGAAGGGATTCCATGGTCATGTAGTCCAACTGCCTGCAATGCAGGAATTTCAACTAGATCATCCATGAAAGGCGGCCATCTAACCTCTGCTTAAAAACCCACAAGGAAGGAGAGTCCACCACCTCTTGTGGAAGTCTGTTCCACCGTCAAACAGCTCTTACTGTCAGAAAAGTGGGTCATTAAAAGAGCACAAAGAAATGGGTGTTGACCCATTAAGAAGGCCATTAACAGACACTTTGGGCCAGAAAGAAAATGGGGAAAACCCATCTCTGAAGCATAGCTGTCAACTTACAGATTTGAAAATAAGGGACCAGGAGCCTTGAAAATAAGGGACCAGCAGCCAAAATAAGGGACCTGCAGCCTCACCTGTTCCAGGCACTCCAGTCTTCCTGTCCTCCTGCAGTCTGGTCAAACTCATGCTGGGTAGCTTCGAGAACACTGTCCAACCAACTTTGTAACCAGAGGTTCAACTGAATAGAATCTGAATCACATGCACCACAAGGCCTATGCAACCTCAACTTAAGATGGCTCCCTGGCCTGGCTTTGCACTGCAAAGTTTGCAGCAGCACGTGCAACAAAATGGCATCCAGCATTCAAAACCCCCCTCAGCTTGCATTAACTAGCCACACACAAGGCATGCAAGCTCCACCCCCCAGTCGTTCTTAGACTTCTTATTGGGTGAGCAACACAGCCAAGCAACACAGTTGGAGCCTCCCTCCTCCCTGGCCGGCAGGGAGGGAGAGGAGCTGCTTCCTTTGAAATTTAAGGGACATCATTTAAGGGACATTTAAGGGACATCCATCAATAAGGGACAGCGGCGGGACATGGCGCTGGAATAAGGGACTGTCCCTTCAAATAAGGGACACTTGACAGCTATGCTCTGAAGTGAGAGAGAGGCAGCAGATACAAAAGGCCATAGTTTCAGGAGGGAGGGGCAGAACTGCAGTGGGCAATGAGGTAGGTAGAAGGAAAAATAGCTGTGTTTTTGCAAGCAGTTTGGCAAGAGGGAAAGGAAGGGGCAAAACAGAATGTAATGGCAGTTTTGGCTCCAACCTGGAAGCCATGAGAAGAACAGGAAATGTGTTGCTGTGCCTATGAGAGAAGCAAGAGGCAAGAGTGTAATGCTGGGCACTCTCTCTCCCATCTAGACTCAGGTTGTATATATGTGTAAATAACCATATCTCATTCACTATTCTCCGCTGTACCTCATTGTCCACAAGGCAACACAGACCCTGAAAAGTGCCCTGTGTACCCCTGAAATCTCACATTGCTTGGAGATTGGAGTGACGTGCAACAGTACTTAAAACAAGTTTTGATATATTAAAGATAGCAAGGAGCCATCCACATTTTTCAAGCTATCCTAGAACAGGCCTTGAAGCAACCTGGCCATCAGTTTCCAAATCTGGGAAGAAGAAGTAATTAAAGGGGAGAGTTGTTTTCTGAGGTAATTAATCTTCTCCCAAGTAAAGCAGGAATAGACAATGTAATGTCCTCTAGCTGTTGCTGAACTACAACTCCCATAATCTCTGACCACTGGCCATGCCCTCCGGGGCTGATGGCTGTTAGTTAGTTCAACAACATCTGGAGGGCACCATGTTGTCTACCCCTGAGGTAAAGAGAGCCAATGTGATGTAGTGGTTAGAGTCAACTCAGAAGTAAATCCCACTGAGTTCAATTAGGGTTACTCTCAGGTAAGGGAATATAGAATTTCAGCTTTAAATAAAAGCATGGAGATGCTCTACATCTCTAGAGTTAGAAGGACAAATATGTAAAGAACAAAAAAACTTGCAATATGTTACTGATTGAACTGCCAGATCAATAATTTATCAATAGAGCTGGTGGAAACCAGACTTTTTCACACAACCAATGCAGTGTGCAAGACCATTCATGAACCCTTATAGATGGTCAGAAAATGGGCTTTCAGAAGGCAGTATAAGGTCCTAGTGATTGTGTTAATAGAATAGCACCATGTTTTATCGTGACAGATTTTTAAGGATCATATACCAAAAGCAGCATCCATTAAGCATTACTTAAGGATTTTACTTGTGGGTGTCATAGCTTTTACTTGTGAATCATCTGACATTTGTAGAACATCTGTATTTAAATGTTTTCTTCAACTGCACCAAATTTCTGTTTAATATTAATGAAGTAGCAGAGGAGAATCAATTGTAAGGCGTGGTTCAAGTAGGCCAGGAAATATTTAAAGAAGTCAGATTTAAAGAGATAAGCAACATCAAGGGAGGGGTGTTTCCAACCAGCCCACGCGTTGCCCTTGGAAACCTAAGTTGCTAACATCATGGGCAGGCTGCTGCTAGGACTAAGGTGAAACTGTGAAGCTTCCTTGATATTTTTGCTATTGGATGCTGCATGTTTCTTGTTATATTTATAGTATTGAAATGTGGGTTTTTGTATTAGAGAGAGAGAGAGAGAGAGAGAGAGAGAGAGAGAGAGATGATAGATAGAAGATAGATAGAAGATAGATTAGATATAGTTGTATTATGAATTTGTTTTTGTAGTGTTTCCTTGAAATGAATCCATTTCTTTGTTGTGAGCTGCTTTGAGCATTGATTTTTGTGTGTGGAAAAGTGGCGTACATATTAAGTGAATGGATGAATAAGATTTGTGGCAAACAGAACAGGCAAGAAACATGTGATTGTCAGGAGGAGTTGATGCATAAAAAAAGCCAGTCACTTCATCCTGATGGATATGTATCAATGCAACAGAACATGCAGTGGCTCCCTTAAGTTACTTCAGGGTGCTATTTTGGATAAGTGTAGCCTGTTATGTTTTTTGCCAGCTGTGATACTATTATTACATCGCATTACAGCAGCTGTCCCCAGCCCTGTTCCAATTCAGTCAATCAATCAGTTTATTATTTGTACCCTGCTCATAGAACACTTACAGTAACTTCACAACAGTGCATATCAAAAAACAAACACAATAAAAACATTATAAAAATTAAACTAAAAGCAGTCATCTGAAACATTGAACCGGGCAGCAATAAACTTGAACATTACGTATTATCTGATGACATTGTATCACCATTGTCACCCCAAAGTTTCCAAAATACCAACAAAGGTTGCCAAAAGAATATCATGTAGTGCAAAGAGGCATACCCAGCCAGTTATACCATTTTAGGTGTTATATTTGTTCTTCGGAGTCTGGGCAGGATGTCTCAATAAATGGCAAACCACACTAGTTTGGGCCCAAGGGAGATGAAAGTTTGCTGACCTCCTCCTTTCTTGCCAGGAACCTGTGCTCCGAGGACCCAATAAGAGGAAGGGAAGAAGGTCCTTCAACAGGTTCCATTACAGGAGAAGATATGTGTGGAAGAAAAGATCTAGCTGATTTATTGAAGGACATTGTTGATACTACAGTATTGCAACTCACAGCAACACCTCTCTAGCCCTTTGCTCCATGATGGATAATATCTGCACTTCTCTGTCTCTCACTCCATTTCTGACCTTTCCTTCTCCCCTCTTATTTTGGAACAGCTACCCATGTCTCTGCAGGCCAATCTATTTACATTTTGGTCTCTATCTGAAGCTCAAGTAGGCCTATCAGTCACCTATCACCTTACCATCTCTTAAGTATCACCAGCCCTCCGCAGTGTCTCCAAAATACTTGCACATTGCTTTGTCTCATTTGGACATTTTGTCCACACCAAACCCTCTCTATGGATTCAACCAGGCAATTGCCTATCTCATTTGAACCCTGTTTATATCAGCCTTTCTATTTCTGTGATAAACCTTATAATCCAAGTTCCTAGGGTGCCCAAATTACTGCTGCAATGCACTGCAACTTTTGGCTGGACTTGAACACATATTCTTTCTGTACAGATGGGTAGTAATTGACACATATAGACTAGAGCCCCTAGTTCCACACAGTTTAGGTCCAGATGGCATGGTAACTGCTAAAAGAGAAGAAGAAGCTTCAAATCTCCTCTTTACAGCTATACTAAAGGAGCATAGGGGAGGAGGAACATAAGACTTGAGGCTCACTGCAGCTTGCTCTCGTAACACTAAACCATCCTTCAGCATTACATCTAGACACATCCACTGGAGGTATACTTAAACCACTGAAATTAGAAGTCTTAAAAAATTACTTTTTTATCACAACCTTCAATCCAAGGAGCTCAAGGTAGTAGATATGGTTTTAACAACCATCCATTTTATCCTCACAACAGCCCCAGGCAATCTAGCTAGGTTTGGACTAAGGTTTGTACATCCAGTCTTGTCAATTTATTTGCTCTCACAGCAAGCCATGGCCAGCCAATCTTATGGGCCAGGCTGGATTACATATGGATCTTGCCTAGGACTGCACAATGATTCCATGGTAAAAACATGCTATTCCTTATAGGCCACATTGGCTTTTAATAATAAAATAATAGAAATGATAGCAACGTTTAGTTCCCACAAAACAAATAGCTTCTGGACAAATGCAGTCTGAAAATGTTTTTGCCCCTTCTCATTTCAGTTATTCTTATTTAAATTAATTTCTGTGCAGATAATTATGCTGGTGTATTTGCAGAATAATTGAGCTTCAGTGCTCCTGATTTCTAACCATTTCTTGCTGTTATTGTTCATATGCAGTCTTCTTACTTCTTTGTATTGTTCTCTTTTTTAAAAATAAATATACTGAAGTATCACACTGCAATCTCCAGTATTACATCTGGCTTTTCTGAAAACAATTGCACTTTGTTTTATGGTCTCATTCCTCTCTTTTGTTTATTTTCATACTTTACCACTGTCTTTTAAAATGTCAAAATGCAAATATGAGTAAGGAAAAAAGACAGTTAAATTATATCCACATGGACACTAACAAGCTGCTTCTAAAGTCTTAAACAGTTGTTTAACCACAATACAAAACATATGAAAAATAAGCCTAGCTTGCATTCACTTTGATGATTCAGACTCCAGTCCTCAAAGTTCTCTGCCTGGGCAAGTCTCATTCACTTCAAGAATAATACTGGCAACAATTTTTGACAGCTAGACTTCTCCTTTATGGAGAGGAGATTTTACAGTAGAAAGTTTAGAAAAATATTTGTGCTTTTTATCCATATCCTATTTTAAATCCCCTGAAATCTCCTTCTACCCTATCTTTAAAAAAATTCAGAACAAATCACAGCATGTGTAGATTTGCCCCTAAAAATAGTGTTATCATTTTGTCCCAAAAGCCAAAGGAACATTTTTTTTAAAGGAGGACAGAGTCTGAAGGAGCTGACTGAGCCAGCCTTCCCCAACCTGGAGCCGTCCAGATACTTTGGAATACAACTTCCATAATCTCTGGCCATTGGCCATGCTGTCTGAAGGTGATGAGAGTCGTAGCCCAACAACATCTGGAAGACACCTGGCTAGGGAAGGCGGCAAAGCCTATCAGGAAGAGCTGCCAGAACTCTCCATTCTGCTGAAATAGTAAATGAAAGTGCAAAGCCATTTTTCATGTGGATATAAATGCAGCTCGATTCTGGGCATATGTACATAGAAATCAGTTGCATTCATGCCTACCTGAAGGATTTCCATTGAGCTTATTTCTAAATTCTGTTGAGTTCATGGAACTTACTCTAGTAAGAATGCAAAGGGCTGCAACCCTTTCATGTTAAAAACAAAACACCTTTCTATGCTCGTAAAAAAACTAGTATGACAAGGAGTTGTTTTACATGAGCAAGGAAGTTATTTTGCTTTTGTTTTTTTGTTTTGTTTTTGCAAGGCAGCATACAACATGATTCCCATATCTAGATGTTGAAGTGGTGCACAATTCCAAGAGAGCTGAACTATACAATTTGTCTGAATGTGTTGCTATCATCTGAGAGCCAGTGGTGTGTAATGGTTAGAGTGTCAGACTAGGACCTGGGAGACCAGGGGTCATATCCCTGCTTGGCCATGAGGTTCACTGAGTGATCTTGGGCTAGTCACTCAGCCTAAACTACCTCACAGAGTTGTTGTGGGGATTAGCTGAGGAGAAGGAGAACCATGTACACCAGTTTATGCTCCTTAGAGAAAAAGATATAAATGCAATAAATAAATAAAATCAGGGAGATGGGCAAAATCCTTGAAGCTAGAGAACTAACATTTCATTGGAGTGATGGTAAAGCAATAGTTATCCTGCCTTCCAGATGAAGGCTAAGAAGATTGTGACCTGACATCTGGGTACCACTTCGCTCCTTATGCTTTCCATCCCCTGTCTGCACTGTAGCAGAACAGAAAGCAGTAGTTTCTTGGAAACTAAGGTGCAGAGGTTCAAGTGGAATAAAATGAGCACTGGCACCCCCAGGGCCCAACATACTGCTCAGAAGATAATGAGACAATAAAAACTAATTACCTTTTGGAGGGATGTAGTAGGCTTCCTTGTGTGTCTATATGAGCATGCATACATGTATGTCCCTGGGTGCCCATGAGCATGCTTAGAGTCCCTGACACATACACAAAGGCCCACTGATTTCCCCAGAAGTGTCAAAAACCTGGTGCTAAATCTACAAGTCGGTGAGCTTAGTATTTATTGTGAAATGTGAATACCTCTACTGAGCCATATGAAGTTATTCTGGAGTGTGGAAAACCACTGCTTCACTCCGAAGGATATTTATGTCTCGGAATGCACATTTTCAACCCTGAGCTAACAGTTGTAGGGCTGTTTGCAGAAAAGGGCACAAGGATTTATTTTATGATAAGGTTGTATGGCTTGGGGTTTTTTGCTCAACATTTGCAACTTTGCAAGCTTTACCCCCAGGTTTCATTTACAGGATCAAATACCACAGGTGTTAAGGGAATAGTACTGGTATTATTTCAGGAGGGAGGGAAGGTTGCTCAAGTAAGCACTTTCACATCATTATTGCAGGAATTTAATATCTTAAGCTGGGCAGACAGGAGTTAAATAGCACCAAAAGATTAATAGTACTAATTGCAACCTATTGGTCAGATAACCAGCAATCTCTTATGCCATGCACATTGTGTTGCTCACAAACATGGAACATGGGTGCAACTTGTAGTTTAACAACATCTAGAGAGCCAAAACTTCACCATGCCTGCTCTTCTGTTCCAGAATACATAGCTAAAAGAAGGAGTCCTTCCTTTCTTTTCTGCTGAAAAACAGAGGAAAAGCAGAAGGCTTCCCTGCAACTTGGGGAAAACTTTACATAAAGGTCCCTACCAGTATGGTATCTACAGGACAGAGGGTTATATTCGATATAACACTCAGTGGTGCTTTGCATGAGCAGAACAACTTCTCCTTGCATAACTGGACTTTCCCCTATTCTCCCCCCCCCCCCCGCCATGTGCAGCCTAAATCTGTTCTGGTAGTTTTTTCCACGCCTCTGGAGCAGATTTGGGATAACCAGGGGGCACACGGTGAGGGTGAGAAAGGTGGAAAGCCCCATTGAGCAACTGTTAGTCATTTGACTTTACATGTGTTTAGTTGAATACTACCAGAAGGTAGGCTGAAGGGAATCCCTCGCCACTCAATTCAGGACAAGCCCAAGACATTTTGGCACCTGAGGCGAACCACAAAATGGCATGTGCCCCCCAACAGGGAAGAAGGGGGTCAGTAAACATCTACATCAGGAACAAGGAATCGGAATCAAATCAACCTTACCCAATGGCTGAAGCGTGAATCAAAGGCAGTTGTGGGGCCCACTCTGAATCATGCTGGACCAGTGCAGAGCTCAGTAGACCCCAGAGGGCACTCCTCACAATTTCCTCCCCCAAAGTAGGAGGAGACCAGAGCCTCCTATTCACTGAGAGACCACTATGGAGGCAACATTGCACAGTGGTCTCTTGGCAAATAGAAGGCACTAAATGTCTTCTCCCGCCTCTAGGGCATGCCTCTAGGGGGGCACTGCTGAGGAGGTGGCAGATTCATCCTCTGAGGAGTGTTCCACAGTTGTCGCTCCCACTATAGCAGCAGCAAGCAGTGGGAGATGAATTCCTCAGATCTGCTGCCCCTGTGGATCCTGCTGCCCAAAGCACCCTCGTGGGTGGCCCAGCTGTGCCCCAATGCATGCTAGAAACCCCAATTTTCTCACATGCACACCATACTTTTAAAGCATTCCTTATCACTTTACAAGTCATGGTCCATGTCGTTGTCCCCCGAATCCTGGGAATTGCAGTTTGTTAAGGTTGCTGACCTCACATATCTACAATTCCTAGCACCCTTAACAAACTACAACTCCCAAGATTCTCCATGGCTGTTAATGTGACATAACCAAGTTTTAACTGCATGGTGTGGGTATAGGCAGGGGTGTTTTTCGCCTCTTTTCTTGCCAGCCCCATAGCTGTTTATGGTTCAAATCCAATTGCTGAATGGCCAAGGGTGTGTTCACATTAACTATGCACTCTGGTTGATGCATAGGGTACCAACCATCTTGACAATATCTATTATAGCAAATATGTCATCATACATGTGAGGCTTTATATATGGAACAGTCATGGACATTTCAGTTCAAAACACTTCAGAAATAGACTGAAAATGGGTTTACATAGAAAAGCGTTAGGCAACCTTCATTTTGGCAAGTTAAGACAAGCACTCATTCACGCCACATGCATTTCTTTAATTCTCCATTTTACTAATTCCTATAAGACCATCTTTGAATTAAAATAATGTCGAGAGACTGCAACTAATGTTCATTAAATCCAGAAAACTTTCTGAACGGGTCTTTCAAAACAGATGGTTTGTTTTAGTTTCATAAAAACCCTGCTGTCTAATCTTGTGACACAATCTATGGTTTATGCATAAAAGGGATTTGGCTCTTACACATATGGGGTGAGGGAGGGAAGGAAACACAGAAACGGTATATAGTTTAACTGTCTCTTCTCCTAAAACATGCAAAGGAAAATATAATTTAGATGGCACTGTAAATTACACCCAGTTTGTTATTGTTTTTCTCCAGCTGAAACAATTTACCATCTGTCACACATCAGCAGATAAATATTTTTCTGTGCATATATATATATATATATGCTTATTAGCATAAATCCTGCGGGGGGACAGGACCCTTTAATTCTTAACATGTTTCAACAACTGTCCCTTTACTGTATCAAGAAGAAACATTTCTTAACTCTATTTACTTTAAATTGTCTGTTTATTTCTTTTTCATTTGTCTGTTCTATCTAGCAAGTTCAAAATGCTAAATTTAGGCTGCAGTCTTATACAGATTAATTGGAGAATAAGATCCATTAAATTCAGGGTGATATTCCAACTTAATCCAGAAAATGTTGTGAAAGACTAGAGTAAAAATTATGTCATACAGCATAGGGATTCTGTATCCATAGATCAGGACATGGAATCCTATAGGCCTCCATATGTAACTCGACTACAACTCCCATCATCCCTGAACTTTAGCCATGTTGGCTGGGGCTTATGGGAAATGTGAAGAACTGAAACTAAAAAAAACAAACTTTTGTTTAAACTGTCCTTTTATATATGGTTGAGTTTGGGAAGCAAGAATTGGACTTTTAAACATCTGGGCCAAACAATTAGCATGACAACTAGACTATTATGTATCCCCATCCAAAAGGCTGCATTTAAAACTTGGGTTTGAGCCACTGTGTAGATGGATATGATAGACCAACTTGCTGCGCTGAGCTGAGTTCTGGCCTGTTGCAAGCAGCTGATATCTGACAAAACTAGGCAAAGCTTGGGTATTGCCCAACAGTTGTATTATTGCCAGAATTGCTTAATTGACTGGAGCATTTGCTGTAGCTCTGTATCAAGAAATGCAAGCCCATTGCACCCCCATTTCTCCCATTACCCAGTGCAGCTATGGCCAGGAGATGCTGCTACTGTTCTGAATAATTGCAGTAACATTGAGGGTTATTGCAGGGCCAATTCACATGGCATTGTAAGCCAGACTATAGTTCACTGTGGTCTCACAAATGTGGTGCCTCCTGGAGAGATTAAAGCTACTTTGCTCCTCCCTGGGCCTTTTTACTGTCACATCATGCGAATATAAAGTTTGTCTTAGCGCAGCTGCAAGGTGTTCTCTTGAAGTGTGTACATTTGGGCAATCTCATTTTGTCTTACCATGTCATACAAACCAGATCAGAATCTCCTAACTCAGTTGTGCTTGGAGTTTGCTGAGTCTTGGTTTGTTCTTGGTATGATCTTTTGTGTGCATACACATTTCTTCAGATGCACTGAAACAGAAGTCACTAGACCTTTATATATAGTGGGGAAGGGTATTACTCAGAAGGGCGGTGGGAATGGGTGTGGTAAACCTGTTGACGACTGTTAACGACTGCAGTTGGTCTTACAGGAAAAAGCAAGGGATGAGATGGCCAAAAGTACCTTTATCATGTATAATGAGATAAGAATCCAGTGTCTCTATTCAGATCAGGTCTCTCCATAGTTTTAAATGAAACAAGGTTGTGTTTCACACTCCAAGACCTTAAACTACTGCAAGCTTGATGACCTTAAAATATACTCTCCCATTTCCAAATACTTATTGTTTTAGGGTTATAGCTTATTGGAATGTTGGGGGGGGCTGCCTTTTAAAATGAGGTCTGTTTGCAGATAACTTAATATTCTGATTCTGATTCATTTGCACTGGTTACCTATTCGCTTCAGACCCAATGTGATGTGCTAAATACCTGAGAGAACACCTTCTTCTACATCTTTATCCTAATGCACTTATGTCTGTTGGGATGGCTCAGCTATGTTTCACAGAACATTAGTGAGAGCATAGAAGATGTTCCTGGCAGGCTGATGTAATCATAAAATGATATATTCCAAGCATATTTAGCAATTTCATTTTGCTGCTGGGCTGTGTTTTGTTGTTATGTCAGATGTTTTAATTATGGCTGTTTTATTTGGACTGGTTTATAGAGATGTTTTATTTTGCATGCCACTTTGAGAGCTGCTTGTAGCAGAGACTTCTGGCCTAGAAATGTCACAGTAACAACAACAACAAAAGCACTTTAAAGAACAGGTAAAAATATGGAGAGACACATTGGTCCACTTTAGTATAAAAGAAACAATGTGTTAATTTTGCTTTTTGTTTCACATGGAATAGTTCTATGTCTACTGAATTGTGGAAAATGTTCGATAACAGTACAATGGGCTGCAGTGGACACTTTTTGTAACATGATAGCTTTCTCATCACTCATTTATCTGCTAATAGTAAGCCACACACACAGAACGCTATAATTTTCTCTCCTTTTGAAAAAAATTATCTGACAGAGAAAATATGCTAACATTCCTTTGAGAGCCTGTATGTGATGTTTGTTCTTGAACTCTTTTCAACTTCAGAATAAAGTGTCTCACATACAAGAAAACCCACACAATGCAGTGCACTGTACTTGCCCTCTAAGGATTGACTGTGGCCAGTTGATTATTCTGTATTGCCATACATTACAACAACTGAAGCTATTTCTTATACTTTTGACCTCTTGTACAAAGTTAAATGTGTTTTTATCAATATATCCAGGAGAAAACTATATCACAAAAAACATATTTTACATGCATTTAGACAAGGTCACAAAAGATATTTAAATTTATTATGTGTTTGTGTAGATTTGATGCATTAGGGTTGAGATGCCCACAAAACAGTATATCAAGAATAGGCAGGTGAAATAACAAAGTATTCCTAAAAGTAGCCATATTAGCCCAAATCCCCCCAAACCCAGAAGGGTAATTTTCTTATTAAGACCCGCTAAAATATCATGACTTTTTATAATATAATTTTTATCAAGAATAACATGAAACACTAATGGTTATCAGTTACCAGGTACAAAGCAAAATTCAATCAGGAGACGTATAGTGAAGAAAATAATACCAGCAAGTTAAATAACCCAGCCAAGAAGATGTATGAGTCACATGGGGTCTAGGTTCCTTTGTGAAAGATTTAATTAATTTAATTAATAAATGAAATCAGTATAAACTAATTTTTTCCTTCGCATCTCTCTACATAACTGTGTAGGTTTATCAGAGAAAGCCAAGTAATATCACAAAGTTTTGAGATGATTCTATTATGCTCAAATTTGTTCCCTTTATTCTACTTTTTTGTTTAATACATGAAGTATAGAAATTCTTCCAACATTAAGAAAAGTTGTTGGGAACTCAAAAGGCTGCTAACTGCTTTATAAATATTTTATACAGCAGCCCTCAGTCAGGAAGTTTTCAATGTTTGATGTTTCATTATATTTTTTATATTCTGTTGAAAGCCACCCAGAGTGGCTGGCGCAACCCAATCAGATAGGCAGGGTATAATTATTAATTATTATTATTATTACTATAGCTATCATCCTTATTTCCTTATCTGAATTCTTATTAACTAATGACACACCACAGATACTTTGTACTTTCTATAACTCCCTTTTATAGCTAGGTTTTGATATATTTTGCCCCAGTTTAAACTAGAAATTATAGCTGTGATTTTCTCTTCCCAATCCTTATGACCATTGGTGGAAAAGCTAACAGTTAATATCTAGGGAGGTTTGTTGCACTCCCTGCCTCCCCAATTTCTCATAAGAAAGTAGTAAGCATATGGGACTATCATGTGAAGATTTCAAATCTACTATATATCAGTCAGCAAAGTTATATATCCTTAAGATTAAAAAACACACCAAATAATATAAAAAGCAAGGCATAGTCTGTGTTGGTTTTGGAATGTTATACAAAGTTTAAGCTCATTTATTGGGTTGTGATTGCATTACCACATTTGAAATGGCACTGATAGGAAATCATAAACAGAGCCTCATTTACGCAGCTGGCCACAGCAGTAATAAAGTCATTGTTTTCCTTTCTACACATGACAATACAGTGAGATATTGGTAATTCCAATTTTGCAGGACATAGTCCCCCAAGAATGAATGACAGGGATCCATGAAGCAGTACTGTAAAGTGAACTACTCAGATTTAAGACAAGAGTCACATTAAAGTTCAGAATATCTGGATTTAAATTAAAGGTAAAGGGACCCCTGACCATTAGGTCCAGTCGCGGACTCTGGGGTTGTGGTGCTCATCTCGCTTTATTGGCCAAGGGAGCCGGCATACAGCTTCCAGGTCATATGGCCAGCATGACTAAGCCGCTTCTGGCAAACCAAAGCACTGCACAGAAACACCATTTACCTTCCCGCCAGAGTGGTACCTATTTATCTACTTGCATTTTGATGTGCTTTCAAACTGCTAGGTTGGCAGAAGCAGGGACCAAGCAAACGGGAGCTCACCCCCTCGCAAGGATTCGAACTGCCGACCTTCTGATCGCCAAGCACCAGTTTAGTTCAACTAAATCCAAGTAGTCCAACTTGCTTGTGGACCAGGCTGCTTGTGTCTTTGTGGGATGAAACAGATTTAGGCTGTTGATTTATCTGCTCAGTCTTGTTTTGCACAGTTATGTCATTTGGTTTTAATTAAAAAGATTCCTTAGTGAGACTTTTATTAAATTTAATGGTTATTTGTTCCCAAGTCTATACATTAAGTTTCCAGACTGAATGCGCTCTTGAACTCTAAGATACAATTCTATGCTGGGTGAAACAAAGAATGCAATGCTGAACTTCAAAGTGGTCAGCAGTTTGGACTATTGGTGGCAGAGGCTTTCACTCACGTTGTGTTCCACTGCTTCCTATTTCTGTGGGAATTTTTCTCTAGACTGTGTAACCTGTTTGTTATCTATTATACATGGCTAAGTACCTAGGAGATAGATTCAGGTAGGTAGCTATGTTGATCTGATGCAGTCTAAAGAAATAAAAAAATAATAAAAATAGTCCAGTAGCACCTTAGAGACCAACTAAGTTTGTTCTAGTTATAAGCTTTCATGTGCATGCACACTTCTTCAGATACACTGAAAAAGAAGTCACTAGATCCTTATATATAGTGGGAGGGTGGGGTGGGGTTTTTCTCAGAAGGGTAGTAAGAGATGGGTGATTGACTCAATGGGTATGATAACCTGTTGATGAATGTTAACGACTGCAATTACTCCTACAGGAAAAAGCAAGGAATAGTATGCAGATGACCAAAAATAGCTTTAGCATATGTATCTCCCACAACCCTTATCTTTTTCCTGCTGCTGCATCACACTGTTGACTCATGTTAAGCTTATAGTATACCCTCAATCCTTTTCACATGTACTATTGAGAAACCAGGTGTCCCCCATCTTATAATTGGTTCTTCTTGCTTAACTTTAGAACCTTACTTTTGTTCCTATTGAAATTCAGTTTTGTTTAGTTTGGCCCCAATTCTCCCATCTGTTAAGGGCATCTTGAATTCCAATTTTGTCTTCTGCAGATTAGCTACCTCTCCCAGTTTGGTGTCATCTGAAAATTTGATGGAAACCCCATCAATTCCTTCATCCAAATCATTTATAAAGACACTGAACAACAATGCGCCCAGCATCCCACTTGTCACTTTTTTCTAGCATGAACCCTTTGAGTTCAGTCAGTCAACCAGCTATCCACCTAAGAGTTACCTTCTCCAGCCCAATTTTACCAGCTTCTCTGTAAGAATATCATGGTGGAGTTTGTCAAAAGCCTCACTAAAATCAAGATACATTATGTCTGCAGCATTTACATGTATAAATATTACTTGGGGGGATTTAAAATTGTCAGATGATAATATTATCCTACACCACATACCAACTATATGTGGTTTGATAGCGGGTCAACATAAATGGACAGTTCGCGCGCTTACTCCTGCAAAAAGACTGATATTGATACATCAATACCCTGGTACCCTTTGAACAATGGATAGAAGATATGACTACTCTTGCAACATACCAATGGATTGCTTTAAGTTGTAGGTTGTGTATGGACAAATATGATATTTAGAGTGCATTTATAAAAAGCATAATGACCTGTTGATAATTTTATACTCATTAGAATAATCATGCTACTTATATACCCACATATTGTACTGTACCAGTTTCAAGCACTTTTGTTTTGAATTCTACCTTTTCCAGTTTATTTTTCTACTGAAAACTTTCATATATATATATATAAAATATACAGTGGTACCTCAGGTTACATACTCTTCAGGTTATAGACTCCGCTAACCCAGAAATAATACCTTGAGTTAAGAACTTTGCTTCAGGATGAGAACAGAAATCGTGCGGCAGTGGCGCAGCAGCAGCGGGAGGCTCCATTAGCTAAAGTGGTGCTTCAGGTTAAGAACGGACCTCCGGAACAAATTAAGTACGTAACCAGAGGTACCACTGTATATGAATTCTCTAAGATTATAGTCAGAAGCTCTGAGATTACACCCGCAAGCTTCTTTACTACCCTTGGGCACAGGCCTTGGAGATTAGAATTAATTTAAAATAGCTAGGTGTTCCCTTACTATCTCTTTTCCTACCTTGGGTTGTAGCTCCCACCTTGCATCACTTATTCTGCTATCACCAGGTTGGGCACTGCTTCCTTTTGGGTGAAGACAGAGGCAAAGTAGGTGTTGAGCAGTTCCTCCTTCTGTCACCCAATAGCATTTCTGTCTTCTCCACACAGAGGACTTACTACTTGCTTGTCCTCTTCTTGCTTCAAACATTGCAGAAGAAACCTTTTCCTATTATTACCTCCGCACACTGCTATCTCTGTTCCGCTCAGTAGAGAGTCACCTACGACAAACACGTCTCTTCCTTCTCTGGGGAGTGGCAGAAATTGTTCTGTACACTGTGCCATCCACTGCCAAATCAGACTGTTTTGAGGTTTAGTTTACAACTACTGTCCTTACTCCTCTTGCTCCACCACCCTTCCCCACCACTGTTCCAGCACAGCCCACTGCTCTAGCAAGAAATTCCTCATCTTGTGGAGATACGCTGAGGGGAACGGGTGGCGCTGTGGTCTAAACCACTGACCCTCTTGGGCTTGCTGATCAGAAGGTTGGCGGTTCAAATCCCCTCGACGGGGTGAGCTCCCGTTGCTCTGTCCCAGCTTCTGCCAACCTAGCAGTTTGAAAGCAACACCAGTGCAAGCAGATAAATAGTTACCACTGCGGCTGGAAGGTAAACAGTGTTTCCATGCGCTCTGGCTTCCGTCACGGTGTTCAGTTGTGCCAGAAGCAGTTTAGTCATGCTGGCCACATGACCCAGAAAGCTGCCTGTGGACAAACGCTGGCTCCCTCGGCCTGAAGTAAGATGAGGGCAGCAACCCCATAGTCACCTTTGACTGGACTTAACCATCCAGGGGTCCGTCACTCTCTTTTTAACCTCTACTCACCCATGGGCTGCCCTGTCCTTCCCTAATGAGCAGGCCGGCCCTTGCTGCCAGAAACAGATTTTCAGAAATAACCAACAGTTTGTATTCTGAAGCATATCCAACGTAGCAGGTGGGGATAGCTGGTGTCTTATAGAGTCAACCCTGTGCTGGAATGAACACTGCTTGTATTATACAAATAAAAGCAAATAACTCCTTAATTGGTTGTGGTTACCTGTGGTAGGTACTGCATGCATCATTATGAGGGGAGCACACATGCACACACACACACGAGTTTTCCTTGGGTGAAGAGGCCTTAAGGATGCCCCGCCTTTTAAGGAACAGCCCCTTAAACCACAAATCATCTGTGCAACCCGACTGAGTGGGAAATCTCTAGAACCCAGGGATTGCTGTGCGTGGAGCACGGCAGGCTTCTCCACACTTCGGAGCAGCTCCTTCCCTGCCAAAAGAAGCCGACAACAGCGACTGACACAACCGCCGCTCTTTGGGATTTCCCGCTCTTTGATCTGCCCGGGCCGCCTCTGCTGAGGCGCCTGATAAACGAAGCTCTTTGATGAGTCCCGACATTTCCCCCCTCAGCCCGGGCCATCTGACTCGCTTGGTACCCATGACTGAGGGGAAGGGCAGAGGCGGGGACCGCGCCCTGGGCGGGAACGGCGCAATCCTCCCCCTCCGCATATCTCCCAGCCCTTTGTAGTCTCCTTTCAAGTCGAGGGTGTCCGATTTCGGGATCTGGAGGCGAGCAGCGCCCCTCCCCGACCCCTCCTCCTCCTCCTCTGCCCGCTGGAAGGGGAAATATGAAGGGGAGTTTCTGCAGCAGCAGCAGCTCAGTGAGGAGGAGAAAAAGCCGCGGAGGAGAAGCCGGCAGGGAAACAGGGACGGCCAGAGAGGTTGCAGAGGGCAAGGAAGGCGCCTGAGGAGCCCCAGACGCCTCTCTGCGCGCGCCCAGAGTCCTTCGGGGCGCCCGGCATGGGGCGCGCCGCCTTGTATTGAAAGCCCTCCGCGCAGGAGGGGGAGCGCGTGGAGTTCAGCCTCGGGCAGAAGCCGCCGCCGCCGCCGCGCGAGGAGCTGGAACTTGGCTGCCTCCTCCTGCTCGTGCCGCTGGCCCCGAAGAGAGAGCGGGGATTCTGATTCCGCCAGGTGGGTGCCCAGAAGAGGCTCTCCAGCCCGCCCCTTCATCTTCTTCCCGCACAAGGATTTTGTGTGCGTGTGTGGCGGGGGTTGGGGGATTATTGGCATTGCAAGGGAGGCACAAAGCTTCCCGGAGAAGAAAGTGTTGAGGGAGAGGAAGAAAGCGCCGGAGGATAAAAGGAAGAAAGAGGCGGAAGGAAAAGTGAGAGGCTTGGACGGGGGAAGCCGCTGGAGAGCTGGAAATGTCCTGTCTCTGCTGCAGCCTGGTGAGATACCTGTTCCTAGCCCTGCTCTTGCAAGGTGAGTACTGCAGATAAACGCATTTGCAGTGTTTCTGTTATACTATCGTTATATCTGCGAGAAATTTTTATTGCTTTTCCTCTTAGGCAACTTTAAAAACTTGGGAAGTTTTTGACGTTTGACGTTTTATTTTGTTTTTATATTTTGCTGGAAGCTGCCCAGAGTGGCTGGGGGAAACCTAGTCAGATGGGTGGGATATAAATAATAAATTTATTAGTAGTTATTGTTATTTAGGCGGATCTTTCTTCGAAGTGGCAACCTGAATATTTTATCGTAGTAATGAGCAGCCTCACACGTTGGTAGTGCTGCACTTGTGGATAATAATAATTATTCTTTATGTATAGTTTCCCCTTTCTCGTGTCACTTTAGGCTAAGGGCTATCCGCAGTGAAAAGCTGTATTTTACCTGTTTTAGTTTTAGATATAAACGTTGCCACAAACATCAGTGCCTGGAAGCAAGAGCTTTCGGTTCTCCAGAAAAGCTAACTAGTTTGAATAGGCAAAAATTGTGTGGTGTGTTTTCTAGAGTCAGAAAGTACCCCTTCCACATGCAGAAATGTCTTGTATATTACTTGTGGTCGGCTGGGTGATTTTTGATGGTTCTGAAAGACACAATATAAAAGCAGTCTGTAGTGAAAAAGTAGGTTTTTGCCTATAAAGCTTTGAACAGGATACATTTGATCTTTATTAGCTTGTCCCCATTTGGGGGCTATATGGAGTGATTTTTCCTCTGTCTCTGTTTTCTTAATTGTATCCATGGGCATAACTTGGATTCTGCATGCTTGATCACGTGGAAGGAGTTTCAGGCCACAGGCCCAAACTCTTTATTTCATTGATTTCAGTTACACTACTCGGACACAAGCGGATTCAGACCAAGGGACCATCTGATCTAGCATCTTGTTTCCAACAGTAGTCAGCTGGAAAGTCCACAAGAAGGGTAGAGAGCAATAACCTCTGCCCAGCAACCGCTTTTCAAGAGTTATTTCTTAACATGCAAGGTCCCCTTAGTCATTTATAGACATACCCTCCCTTAATCTGTTTCATTCTTTTTTAAAGCAGGCTAAGCCAACTGGTTATCATCACATCTTATGGCAATGAGTTCCTTAAGTTTATTATGAGGAAGTATTTTCCTTGGTGTGTCCTGAATTTGCTGTGAATTAATTTCATCAGCTGACCCTGCATTCTAGTATTGTGAGAGGAAGAAGAAGAAGAAAAAACTCTTTCTGCTTTCCTCACAGGGTCCATTATCTTAAAACGCTGTTGTGCTCATTTTTAGTTGCCTTGTTACCTAAACCAAAAAGCCCCAGCTCCTCATACAGAAGGTGTTTCAACACCCTTGATCATTTGCTTACCCTTTTATGCACCTGGCACACTTCTGCGTAAATCTGTATATTTTTTATCATATACAAGACTAAAGTTGTATAATAGATTCTAAATGCAACATCATCATACAATTATATAAAGTTATTATGACACTGGCAGTCTTGCTTTCTGTCCTAATAATTCTGCCTTTTTTCCGCTGATGCGGAATTTGTTAATGCTTTCATTGAACTATCTACCACAACCACATCATATCTTGCATAATCACAATGTTTCAAATCATATAAGGGTATATATAGTTGGGTTAAGGTTAAGTGTGCACCACTCTACACTTACTCTGTTGAAACCTGTTTGCCATTTTGCTGCCCTAATCCAATATGTGGAGAGCTCTCTGAATAATCCTTAGTAATCTGCCTTTGCATTTCCACAGTCTGAATAATTTGACATCATTTGCAAACTTAGAAAACTTGAAGCATATTCCTCCCTGATCATAATGAAATAGCCCCAATATAGATCTTTGGCAGGGGGGACTTCTTAGTTCCCTCCATTTTGAAAATTGCTCATTTATTGCTACCCTCTGCTTTCTGTTCTTCAGCCAGCTACTGATCTGTAAGAGGATAGCCCCCCCTTATCCCAGGACTTCTAAGTTTACTCAAGAGATTCTGGTAAAGATTTTGTTGAAAGCTCAACTATATAATATCTTCCAGATTACCCTGATCCATGTTTGTTGACAGCCCCCACATCCAATGAATTATAAAACACTGATGAGGCAAGACTTCCTTTTGTAGGAACCATGCTCTTTCCTAGAAAAACGTGTTCTTCCATAGACACAGTATTCAAGTTTTAATAATACCTAGTCCAGAGCTACTATAAAGTATGTAGCATTTCCTTCTAAGTGGTCTTTGAACACTTCAAAAATGTTTATTGGGATACTTACTCTTCACTGCTGGATAAACATCCAGTAGGAGATGAAGTGACAGTTAGGCAGATATGACCCCAGCACTGAACTCCATTGCTGAATTTTCAAACATGCTAAGCAATCATCAGTGGCAGCTGTGGAGAGTAAGCATATCTGAAAAGCAAACTCTGCATTATTTAGATACCTTACTAAGTTACATGCCTAATTTTATGCACTATTGATATCTAAAATCCCAAATGGTCATTGCTATAGTTTTTGGAACACAGGAATCACATCTTCCCCTTTATTCGGACAACACAAAGTACATAAATGCCACATAGTAAATAATAAAGATCATGAGCATTCTGTGTATCTTTTGCCTTTTATAGACAGAAGACTTGCTCATCAAAGGGTTTTTTATTCCTCCCCTTCAACTCAAACTACAAAATATATAGACTGTATAAATATGTCTGGTTGAGACAGACCTGCATGGACGCCAAGGTGCACTTTAAAATTCTGTGATCTGGGCGTCTAGAAGTCAAAACGGAAGGTTTGAAGTTAGAGGCTAAGTAAGGAGAGAAGGTATAATTATAGGGTTAGACTCTCAGGCTCATCTGCTTGGAATTACCCAGCTGTTTTAAACTTTGGCTGAAATGTGAAACAAATCAAGGCCAATAGTCAGATCAAACAAGCCGCTGCCAAGAGAAGTTGAAATGGGGAGCCTTGTCTGCATGCGCGCGCACACACACACACACACACACACACACTATAGTGTCATCAGATGGGAACATTAAAAAGAAAAAGGAGAGGAGAGAAAATTAACTTGTTCAGGCCATAGTCACTGATTAACAACACAGGGATGGAGAGCTGATGTGGAAAACCATATGGATAGACAGTTGGATGCAATACTTGGACTTGTAGCTTTTTTCAGTGCATCTTAACTCCTAAACATGCTTAATGAAAATGTTCTGTTCCTTTCAGGAACTTGTTCATGAATAAGAATCTGTAGGATTCAGCAACGATTATGATTGTGGTGCAGATTTGTGTAATACTTTATACTGGGGTTGTTGTTGTTTTGACATTATGACTACTACAGACTTTGTTGGATAGATGGGCTATAAATTAAACAAGCACAAGCACAACTTATTTAATTCTAGAACTCGTGGCTACCCAGTAAAATTTATTCAGGATAGTGAAGAGAAAGTACTTCACATGATGTATAAATTAACTTTTGGACTTCACTGCCATGGGATGTAGTGATGGCCACTGGCTTAAATGGCTTTCAAGACGATTAGATGAATTCAAGGAAGGTAGGTCTATCAATGGGCGTTAGCCACCTTGCTACATGGAACGTTTGTGCCCAAAGGCAATTCATCTTTGAATAACAGCTGCTTGCCAGCAAAAACACCAGGAAGAGTTATTGCTCTTCTACTCTGCATGTGAGATTTTTGATAGCATTAAGCTGGCTGCTATTAAAAATAAGTTAGTGGGCTAGATAGACCTATCTAGATAGTCTTATCTCAGTTCTAAGCATGTACCCCATTGCCCTTTCCTTTTATGACTTCTTTTGCATATTTCTTCCTCTGTTCTCTTCTGAATCATTGATGGCAGGGTAGGGAACCTGAAGCCCTCCAGGTGTTGCTGGAGCACATATCCCACCATACCTGTTTGTTGACCATGCTGGCTGGAGCTTGTGGGATTTGATGTCCAGTAACATCTGGAAGGCCACAGGTTTCCCACCCCTTTACATTTCATCAGCATCCATGAAAACCAGTGCTCAAAAACTGAATTGAATGTCCCAGACAGATTTAATATATCACTGATGCATAACGCTAATATTATTTTCCACTATTTGATATATTGCTTCCGAAATGGAATTGGCCTTTTGGGCCACACTGTTGTGTATTGACTCTTACTCAGTTTAACCACACTAACCCCTTAACCACCCCTTAACATTCATCAGCAGCTAGCCAAACAATAACTGAAAAGAAATGCTGCCAAAATATCACATAGCTGTGTCTCAGCCAGCTGGACAGCATCTGGCAATCCAGAGGTATATTAAATGTGTTTACATAAATAGGCAATAAAATTCTAACACACCTTTTTGAAGTCAAGTTTGGTTGCTTATCAAATGGAAATATAAAAGTAAAATGCAATTCAAGATTCAGATCCATGCTAATATTGCTTCATAAATGTATCTCAACAACACAGGAATAGCCTTTTTAAAAAATCCTTGTGTTCATTAATCAAAATAAAACCTGTTGAATGTCAAAAGAGGTTTGCAGCTGGAACTTGTCCATTATCGTGGTTTGCTCTGCTTATACAAAAAGCCACAAATGTTTCAGATGTCAAATGCTAAAATCATTCTGCTCCAGCAACTCTGATTAACAAGATGGGCAGTAAAGGTGGATTCAAAACAATTTAGCTAATTCAGTTTTAAAATGTTATTTTCCCACCTCAAATATCACAAATTATGTGAAGAGACATACCAGCCTTGCAGTATTTATATTTTTGTTGTTGTTGTTCGGTAAATTCACATTTGCTTACCTTTGGTTTAATTCTTCAAGGTAGTACTTGTTGCAGCCATATTGAGCTTTTCAAATACATAATGTAGAAAATGTGTACATAAAAATATATTACCCCTTATAATTTCTTGGAATGTGTTTGTGTGATAGTGTTCCTGTTTTACAATATGATTTTTTTAATATTTAGTTTACAGCATTTATAGGTTGCTCTATCACAAAAAGTTCTCTATGTGATTTAATTAGCAACAGGACTCCACTCCTTTCCCCAGTAGGTGAAAAATGTAGCCAATATTAAGAATTAGTACGTGGACCAATACTGTTCTACATTTATCACATGCATTTATTAAACTAGGGATCCCACTTGAACCGTGGTTTGATATTTTTTCTTTCCATCTGTTAATTTTGAAAATGGAAATCTGTGGTAGATTAAATTAAAAGGTAAATCAAAAACTATTCCCTTTGATGAGTTAAAATTCATTTTCTTTTCTTACATTTATCTGTTATGAAATATTCTAATTTCTCCTTGGCAATATGATACTTGAGTTATTATAAACCTGCCTCCTTATTAACTAAACAAATTTAACCCCCTCTTTCAGAATGTATGTTCTCATTAATTAAGTGCTGGGAGTGTGGGTCTTGAAAAAGTTTTGATACATACATTTATTTAAAACATTTCCATACACACTGTTTAAACCTTGGGAGGATATTTTTATTCCATTAAATATTTATGCCTAAGAATTTTTAGGATCTACTTCTGATTGCAAATTGTTTTAACTGATTTTAATATTATATTTTTATATTATAACTTGCCCTGGGGCCTTTTGGTTAAGGACAGGTAAGAAATCCAATAAATAAAGTTGATTAAATTCCCCCCATAAATTCTGTCAATTACTTTTGTAGCCTAGGTAGATCTAAATATAATTCTCACATTAATATTGCATGTGTGTATGCAGTACTGAATGCTGTTGACCAGCATGGGTCAAATCCAAAGTTGAGCACATCGCGATGCTGCATATCATTGGCAATGGATTTGTGGGTAATAAAA
Source organism: Podarcis raffonei (assembly GCF_027172205.1). Lineage (NCBI taxonomy): Eukaryota > Metazoa > Chordata > Lepidosauria > Squamata > Lacertidae > Podarcis > Podarcis raffonei. The sequence continues at coordinate 49,324,467 of NC_070608.1, read as the reverse complement.
ATTGCTTGCAGTGCTTCAAATAATGGGTATGTTCTCACCAGTATAAAAAGAATCAGTGATTTACAGCACCTTTGGGGAATCACATGCAAAAAGCACACATCTGGATGTGCATTTGTACCTGATCTTTGCCAACAATGAAGTACATGCTGTGTGCCTGGCTGCCAGTCCACCATCAAGAACCAGAAGTGCAGACTTGAATGGGAGCCATCTTTCTTTCATAAAAGTGAATGGCTCCTGCTGAAAGACACAGAAAAGTCAGAGACACAGTTAAAGGGACAAATCCTGCCATCTGATTCCTGGAGACCCCATTGTTAGGGGAAATGGCAAACTGTGCCCCAAGCTTAATTATCTTCTCTGTCACACTGAGTTTGCAGCAGTGTGCTACAGCACCCCAATGTGATCTATAGACACTGGTTGTACAAGCATATATAATCATTACCTTTTACAGTGCTGCCAGTATTCTGCTGAGGCCTAGACTTTCCTGCTTAATGAATTTGGCGATTTTTCAAGACCTTAATCCTTTTGATGTCCAGAGTGACTAAAGCAGAGCTACTAACAGAAACATCTGCTTGGCAGTGTTAGAAATAATAATCTCCAATGTAATCCTTTTTCTTTTTTTTTGCAGTGTATTAGGATCGGTAGTGGTGAGCTTATCTAGCTGTTTCCCACATCAATATATATCTATATATTTGTTTAGGGGAATTGATTAGATAAACAAAGGCTTCTCCTTTAAATAAATTGTGTTTTATTTGCTGGAAACTTTCAAAAGCTGATAAGTTTCACTTGAAACATTTGCTACACAAAATGAATTGTATTTATATTTTAATAACAGAGTTAATGTTTACAGGTTTCACAAGAACTCAGTTTATTGAGCCATTGTACCAAATGGAGCAAGTCTTAATTCACCCTGGTGGAAATATTAACTAACAGCCTTACAGAGGCACCCTATGCATGGTTACTCAGAAGTAAAGTCTAGAGCCCAGTGCAGATGTTATAGTTTAGTGTGATGTAAACAAGCCACAGCAATCATTGTGCTCATGTGCTCTCTGCAATCCTTCTCTGACACAGCTGGAAGGAGAAGTAAGGAAGTATTTGCTCCTGGCTTTGAACTGATAAGCTGGTTAACATTAACATTGTTTTGAACAAATCATGGTTAATGTTTATTAATGCTAATTTGGACAAAACAGCATATGGTTCTTTGGTGGTGCAGGAGAGGAAAGAAGCACGTGAACCCATGGCTCACTGATGTTATGCTAAGCTACGGTTTAGTGCAGTGTCTGAACATGACCAGTGTGTTCAGTGAGACCTATTCACTAGTGGGTGCATTCAGGATTGCAGCCTCAGTATATTTAATGCAGAAATTCACCTATATGCAAATACCATGTCTTTCTCTGATTCTTTCATGTATTAAAAACCATATGTATACATTAAATCTTGCATAATAAATTAGATTTCCAACAATTTTAAGATGGCAGTTCTGCAGCTTTAAAAATGACAGTTCAGATCTGGAAGTTGTTTTAATCATTACAGTACACTGGTGACTGAGCTGGAATTGGAATCCAAGTCTCAATCCTAATCTTTATTCACTGAATCACAGTGGCAAACTAGTTGTCCAACGCAACATCAGAATAAAGGAACTGGTGCATGCCAAGAATTATGTTTCTGCATGACTGCTATATGCATACAGCATCTAAGGAAAGTTTCAAGAACTGATGGATTCAATATTATTTTCACTTTTTAACATATCTTTCCATTCCACATAGCAGTCAACATATTGTACAGTTTGTCCAAATATACAAGTTATGATGTTGGTAAATAGCTTTTCTACTGCACAATTAAGAGTAGAATCCTAAATATATTTTGTTGTAAGCATCGTTAAGCTTAGTGGGACATACTTCTGAGTAAACTTACTTAGAAATGCACTACATGTATGTGTATATTTTCCAAATTTATTTATTTTCTAAAGTGAGCATTGTGTACATGCGCACATACACATGTGCACGACTGGTTGATGTTACCTCAGTCCTCATTTAACAGACTTAGCAGGTCTGTGGGGCACCAGAATAGCAGCTCATGACATGCAAATCTATGGGGCCATGTTAACTATTAGAACATGAAACAAATTCTGAAACTAAAGAAATGGTATAGAAAGATGTAGGGCCTGGCTGTTTCAGTAAATTTCTGGTCAATTGTGGTCAGTTGGGGACTTTGTTTAGTAAAGAAGTTTGAAGAGAAAGGGCAGGGGGAGTTTGACGCCTTCTGAAATGATAAACAGAATGCTGTTATTGATAATCCTAGAGTGTGTTTGTTGTTGTTGTTGTTTTAAAAAAATACAACTGTTAAAAAAATAAAGTAAGTATCTGTGGCAACAAATAAAGCATTTTCCCTTGCATGAAGTTGTCTCTTGGATATATGGTTGTATATATTCCACTGTGAGGAGGAAGCTATTCTACATGCTTTCAATTTCTATGCCCATTTTTATATAATAAAATACACTGATCCTCCTACTTGAGTGCTTATGCACAGGAACATAATGTGGGACTCTACCCTAAATACATCAAATGTACAAAGCCCATTCATGAAAGGAGTCTTTCACATCTGAAGATTACTAGCAAGCAAAGCTATTTATTATAGTCATTATATGCAAACAGTTTTAGTTCTCCAAATTCACCAGAATTTATTTCATTTGCCATCTCTGATTTCTCACAGGGCTGGGAGAAGGTTCTGCACTTCTTCATCCAGACAGCAGGTCACACCCTCGATCATTAGAGAAGAGCGCGTGGAGAACTTTCAAGGAGTCACAGTGTCCTCACATGTTGAAACATCTTCATAATGGAGCCCGAATTACTGTGCAAATGCCTCCTACTATCGAGGGACACTGGGTCTCCACCGGGTAAGACTGCCGACAAACATGATGATGATAATACTATATAGAAAACATGCTACAATGCTTTGGTAGACATTAATGTCAGGAGGCAAGTACTTTAGATACATAGAAAAGTAGGACACCATACTGTACAGATTTGTTACTAACTATATTTTGGTAGGCTATAATCCACTTAAACTCACAGCTAGTTTAATGTACACAGTGAGCTTTTGTCTTTTCTTTCTCTTTCAATATAGCAGCCTCCCTAAACTAAAAAATGCTTCTAAAGCAGTTTACATTGTGGGGGCGGGGTGGGGTGGGGTCTGCTATTGAGAGGAAAGCTGAAAACTTCTCCTATGGACACAGAAGCTTTTCTGGCCACAAAAGTGAGCCTTCAGAATTTTGTGGCTATTGTCCGTATATTAAACAGTAAGGCGTTTCAGTCTTCCTTACTTTGGAAACCACAGTGTTGTTGAAAATTGCCAGCCTATTCATAGGAAGTTCATATGTCATCTGCTTATTCAGACCGCTTGCAAGGGCGAGTGAATAAATCCTTGCCTTTATTGCTGTATCATGTGACATGTGTATAAAACAAAGTTCATTAACAAAATGAAATTATGAAGCTTTAGCTGACGAGCCCAAGCATGCACAAGTGCTTATCTGAGATCACAAACATTCAGTTAGGCAGAGGTATTTATTTTGTAGTCTCAGCTTGCAAATATACAGCTGTGTACTCGCAATTATTTTCTTAGGAAGGCTCCTTGGGATATAAGATTCCCTTCAAGCCGAGTCCTGCAGTCCTTACTCAGGCAAAGCCATCACTGAAGTTAATAAAAATAGTGTTTGAGTAAGCAGTAATCCTCACTCAAATCCACCACAGATATCACTGGAAAGTCAGGGAGAAGATGTTGGGCTCCCATCACTTAGGAGGGATCTGTTGTACTTGCAGAAAGCAAGCAGACTAGGAAGAGCTCAGCTTAAAAACCTTTTTTTTTTTTTTTTTTTTTGCAACTATAAGCCTTACACAAATATTTCAGATGTTCTAGTTTGGTTTTATTTTATAAACACATTAAAGCATGTTTATTACTTTGCTTGCCTGAAGCCAGGCAGGTGTGGTCATTCCTTTTCCTTGTTGATTTTATCACCATGGAAGTAGAAATATATTAAAAGTGTTGCCTATCTCTTAAGAAACATAACCACATTGTCACACAGAAATAAAACAGGAAGGGGCTCATTGAAAAGCTATTGAGCTTATGAGAATATTTATCTTCAGGGCTAGAGGCTTTGACAGAAGCTTATTCATGTTAGATATACATATTTAAGAAAAACTGAAGAAGGAAAAAAAGACGTTAAGTTGGATCCAGACATGTTCACGCTTAGGGTAGAGTCACTGAAGTCACCTGAAGTTCCATTGATTTGAATGGGTTTACTCTAAGCATGATAGGCAAAGCAATTCTAAACCCTGGCCAGGAGCATCAAAACAGCTGTCATATCTGAAGCACTGCCAGCTCATGCCAGCCATTATTTTCTGTTGTGGCAGCTCCAGGCTGGTGCATGTGGGGCGCCTGGAACAGCCTGGGGCTCAGCAGCTCCATGGCTAACCCTTCACTGCCTCACACCCATAATGCTCTATTTCAGGGCCTTACTCTGGCCACTGCCAGCAGTAGCATTTGATCCACCACTGCCTGCCTGGTGGCAAAAGTGAACAGATAATGGTATTGTAGGGGGAAATCTTTGTCTTCCTTGACAGCACTTGGAATAGAGTTGCCACAATTCTAAGTAGGGATGCAGGTAGCGCTGTGGTCTAAACCACAGAGCCTAGGGCTTGCCGATCAGTAGGTTGGCGGTTCGAATCCACAGCTGTTGCTCGATCCCTGCTCCTGCCAACCTAGCAGTTCAAAAGCACGTCAAAGTGCAAGTAGATAAATAGTTACCACTCCGGTGGGAAGGTAAGCGGCGTTTCCATGCGCTGCTCTGGTTCGCCAGAAGTGGCTTAGTCATGCTGGCCACATGACCCGGAAGCTGTACGCCGGCTCCCTCGGCCAGTAAAGCAAGATGAGCGCCACAACCCCAGAGTCGTCCGTGACTGGACCTAATGGTCAGGGGTCACTTTACCTTTACCTTTGCAATTCTAAGTACTTGGTGCACTAAATGTGGAGAAAAGAGGAAGTCAGCAATAAAATGAAAATAAAAGTATCAAATGCAGCATAGAACTAATATACCTTTTAAAACATCTTTTAAAAAATGAAACCAGAAACTTAGTGTTAAATAAAGGAAGATGAGAAAAATTACTATTTTGGTTCACTATTGCGAATATTGTGGTGTTAATTAAATGTGTTATTAGTGCTGTCATCTTCTCAGTGACTACTTTATATACTTCATGTCACACCTCACTAAGCTTATGCTTTTAATTTGCAATTTGGTTACAGTTGTGAAGTAAGGTCGGGCCCAGAATTCATCACTAGATCCTACAGATTCTACCACAATAATACATTCAAGGCCTATCAGTTTTACTACAGAGGTAACCGATGCACAAACCCAATCTATACCTTAGTTATCCGTGGCAAAATTCGCCTTCGCCAAGCATCCTGGATCATTCGAGGAGGGACTGAAGCAGATTACCAGCTGCACAACATACAGATAATCTGCCATAGTGAGGCAGTGGCTGAGAGACTAAGCCAGTTGGTGAACCGCACATGCCCTGGATTTGTACCAGAAGATAAAGCCTGGGAGCAGAATGTGAGCTACGATTTGTGGAGAGAAGAGAATGGCTACGAATGCACCAGAGCACTGAATTTTGCTATGCATGAGCTTCAACTAATCCGTGTAGAGAAACAGTACCTTCACCATAATTTAGATCACCTGGTTGAGGAGCTATTTCTTGGAGACATACACACTGATCCTGCTCAGAGGATGTATTATCGTCCATCTAGTTACCAACCCCCTCTTCAAAATGCTAAGGTATGTGAACATTTCGGTTTTCAGTTCCAAGGCACTTGCAAAGAGTATCCCTTTATTGCAGGAAATGCCCCAAATACCTAAGCCAAAAACTCTCATGCAAAGATCTTCATATGCCACAAGCATGAGTCTTATTTCCTCCACAGCTTTTGCCCAGTGCCCTCTCACATCCCTTATTACTGCTTCTTCTTTATGACTTGCATCCCAATTTTCTTTGAAAGCCGCAGCTTTACGTGACCTGCACCTGACATCATAAAATGTCATGTGAGTGACAGGTGGGCATGGCAAAACTGCCCAACAGGCTACATTAGCTTGCCTAGGGCTCAAGGGCCAGAGCTTCCCAACCCCTGTATTACGTCTTTTGTCTTTCTAAGCTGTACTTCCTCCTTTAACCAAACTATAGTTTTTTGTTGTTAACACTTCAATATGTTTCTAAGTAATGTTGTAATAAAGTTCCCATCTTTTCCCTTAGCCTGTGCCCTTCCAAGCTTCCATGCACTTTGAAATGTTCCTGATAATAATAGAATATATTCAATTTTTCTTGAATGTCTGGAAACTATTCCAGCCGACCAGCCAACCATCTCAGAGGCTATTTTGCTTTGCTTTTATGTTTTACTAGAAATCTTGTATATCTGCAGGTCAGGTAAAAGTAGCTTAAGGTCACAACACAGTTGTGTGGTCTACAGACGCTCATTAAAATCCTGATAAAAAGAAGCAAATAAAACTTTACCTAATTCATTGCTTTTGAGCACTTGCAGATTCAGTGTACACCCACTAAGATTTTTACTAATTTATATTCTTCATATTTTATGCTACCAAATTCATAGTGTATTATTTACCTGTTCATTTAAAATCCAGTAAACTGCTTCATTCAGAACTCTGGCAGCTTGTGGACCATCTTTAAGGATAGCCCCACCTGGAATGCATTACAATAATCTAATCAAGAGGTTACCAGGGCATGGATTATTGTGGCCAGTTTATTCCAATCTGCAAACAAGGGGGAACTGGAAGAAGGCACTCCATGCTACCTGAGCCTCAAATGACAAAACAGTATCCCTATGCTACATACCTTTCCTTCAGAGAGAGTGCAACCCTATCTAGAACACAATTCCTGGACACAATCACCCACCAACAGAATGTCCATCTTGCTGGGATTCATTCACCCCATTACAACTTTCAGGCATCTGTTAAACACCTGCGCAGTTTTACCTGATTCAGATGGTAAGGAGAAATAGACCTGGGAATCATCTGCATAGTGATGGCACCATGCCCCAAATTCCCCCAATGACCTCACTCATCAGCCTCATATGTTAAAAAGTATGAACCCTGTGAGACCCCGCAGCACAGACACATTGATAAGGGCCTGAGTAGGAATCCCCCAAATGCATATCTCTCAGAATAACCCTGCAGGTAAGCATGGAACCACCATACTGTTCAACTCCCAACCCATAGAGCTGTTCCACGATCAGTGGTATTTGAAGCTTCCAAGCGATCAAGGAGAAGCAACAGGTTCACGTTCCCCTATTTCCCAATAAAGATCAGCAACCAGGGCAACTAAAGGTGTTTTGGTGCCAAGGTGGGCCTGAAGCCAGAATGCATTGGGTCCAGATAATAAGATGAACTAGTGAGCAGTAGCTCTTTTTTTCATGGTTTTTGAGGTTGCAGCCATTGAGTGCATAATGGTTCACACTCTGATAAGCCTAACACTAGCACCTGGAACTTCCTTTTGTCATAAAGATGAAACTGGGTATAACAGAAGGACGTAAGAATTGTCTTTGGAATTGCTGATATGATAGTGGTCCTGGAGTGCCACTAAGGTCTAGCCTCCAATGTCCTGATCAAGATTGGAGGGAATAAAAATCAAGGAACGCAGACTCTGGATAATATTTCTATCTGTCCAAGTTTGCAAATGACTGTTTCATACTTCATGGTTTACATACATCACCTCTCTGCTAGTTGAATTCAAATAAGTCATTCCCTTTTGTCTTCCTTTTGTTGTTTGTTGCCTGAAGTACCTCTGTACCTCTAGAAGTAAGTTTTGATATGTGCCATGATATCTCTTGAAAACTGAAGCCAGAACAAAAGATTAATCACAATAACAATAATAATGTATTTATTTATTTATACCCCGCCCATCTGGCTGGGTTTCATCAGCCACTCTGGGTAGCTTCCAACAGAATATAAAAAACACAATAAAACTTCAAACATTAAAAACTTCCCTAAACAGAGTTGCCTTCAGATGCCTTCTAAAAGTCAGATACAGTAGTTGTTTATTTCCTTGACATCTGATGGGAGGGCATTCCACAGGGTGGGTACCACTACCGAGAAGGCCCTCTGCTTTGTTCCCTGTAACGTTGCAGTGAGGGAACTGCCAGAAGGCCCTCGGCGCTGGACCTCAGTGTCCGGGCTGAACAATGGGAGTGGAGAATTCTACTGAAGAAAGCAAATGTTGCTGAGAAGGTAGGCAAAGAAAGCATTGCTGGGAAATAGAATGGGGGTGATATAGCCACAATGAAAGAGCAGGGGTTATAGTTTAGAGCATTAGGAGAGAAACAAGTCATTAGCAAATCATGTGTAAATCCGAGGAATGGAGAGAGAGAAAGAGGGATTGAAGCAGAGTGCTGCAGTTTTGCAGTGGGGCTGTCTGCACATCTTTTCTGATGGCATCTCAAAGGAATGCCTATAGCAATTGGAACCACATTTGAGACTTTATAGCTGTCATCAATTAGTTCCAGAAGAAAAGTTTTGGGTCAATTCTAGCTTAAGAATTCTTCTTTATTTTTCAATTATTTTTTGCAGTAGTGACCGTGCTTGTAACCAGTTTCACATAATTACTTAATAAAGCGCCATTGAATGGACATGCAAAATATTTACGTATCTGTGGTGAAATAGATTTCTTCCGTCAGTTAGGAAAGAATGTCAGCAAGAGAAATGCAATCTATTTTTCAACAGAATACTTTTAAATACTGTTTTACATTTTGTATTCTTCTATTCAAAGTCACAATGGCTATGTTTTCATGAGAAACAAGCAGAAGAACCTCCTGGCTGGTCAGACCAGGTCCATCTTGACAAGTATTCTGTTTCCAGTAGGGCCTGATGCAGATACTGATTTTAATGCAGACATGAATATACATGACTATAATATTTTGGGTCAAAACTACATGTTTCCCCTGTGGGTTTTTTTGTGGGAGGAGCTTTCTTTAACCCAAAACCAAGTGGGGAGCATATTACTTCCACAGCAGTCTAATCTTCTCAAGCTTCAGCTGGTCCATTATGTAGCACCCAGATTACTGGCTGGAGTTCTGTTTAGAACTGATATCATGTTTAAACTCATATATGTTTAAAACAGCTGCATTAGTCACCAGTTAGTTTGGGGGCCTAAATACACTAGTATTTAGAGTGTTAAATGATGTAGGTTCTAAATATTTGAAAGACTGCTTCATTCCCTACAGAACATTTTGTATGTTCAGATCTGTGGGCGTGGGCCACCCTCATTTGGGGTGGGGGTGACCCAGCAGAGGGCATTCTCTGTGGCAGGTCCTAAATTTCAGAATTTCCTCCCTACAGAAGTGTGTCTGACACCTTCATTATATAGTTTCTGTTTTATGCTGAAGACATTAGTCTTTGCTGCCTGTGACATCTTTCTATTACCCACCCTAGTCATGTTACTGTAATTTATTTTTAAATTGTTGTAATAATAATAATTTGCCCCCAAGTGGTTTTTTTTTGGGGGGGGATGCAATGGATGAGAAGATATTTGCATTTGTATATTCCCCTCTTGGGTGTCAAAGAGCTTGCAGAGAACAATTTGGAAAGGAAAAATATCTACTATGGAAAGAGATGTCCTCCAATGCAAACTTCCACATCAGTTTACAGCTTCTCACAACTGCGTTGGGTAAAGCAACAACAACTCTCAAAGAAACATTTACACATCTGAACATCATGTGCAGTTTGACCCCTTGTGTAACTTAGCTATAGGTCGTAATGGCTTTCCTAAATATATGAAGGATGAAAGCATAGGATGCATTTTGAGACCACACAAAATATAGAGCTATGAGGTTATAACCTTTCTCCTTTGAACTTCTTTCCTTTTCTAATTGTCAGTCCACGGGGACTCAGCTGAAAATGAGCTTAAATGCTTAATTGAGTTCAAAACCACTAGTCTCAGACTCTTCTGGAAACTGGACACCGTGCATAAACAGAAACATTAAATCAACTTGTTTTTTTTAAGGCTTTTATGGTCACATAGTGTGCTGGGTGAGGAAATCACCTCTGAAGTGAATCAGGTGTATTGTACAGAATCTGTCTGGCAAGGCTTGTTTCATTTCCTCTTTATTATTATTTTAAAATATAAAAACACAGCTAAAATAATTAAGGCATCTATGAAAAATAAGAGAACCTTGAAGATTTTTAAGTTGATAAAGCTGCAGAATTGGATGTGGAAGCCACATTTATACTACTAATATGGTTGAACTGAGTGGTAATTAAAAGCAAATGATTCCTGGATATGTTAGGAATGCTAAAGCTGAACAGAATTGATCTTATTCCAAATTCTTTACAGCAGTTTAGCGGCAGGATGATAAATCAAAGACCCAAAGTGAAAACCAGACAGATCTAAGCCAAGCTGCTAATTTGAGCACGTTTCCAAAGACTCAAGAGTTTGTTCAAGCACACAGAATATAGCATACTTTCCCTGCTAAAATGTCTTCTTTGTGGTCCTTAAGTAAATAGCATTTATTCACAATTAAATATAAAGACTGTCTTTATTCATAAATTCATATAAACTTCATACCCTTCAACAATATGATCCCAAATGCATGTGTGGCAGGGGAAACTCAGCCAGATGGGTGGGGTATAAATTATTATTATTACTGTTATTAGTGTAGCTGCATTAGTTAAAGCAGCACTTCCTAGTGGGGTAATAGCAGCATTTTGATTGCTCTCATGCAAAACATTTATTTCCAAGTATCAGGTGGTTTTGTGAAGAAAAGAAATGAGTAAAGGTAAAGGGACCCTTCCCTGACCATTAGGTCCAGTCGTGGCCGACTCGGGGGTTGCAGTGCTCATCTCGCTTTATTGGCCGAGGGAGCTGGTGTACAGCTTCCGGGTCATGTGGTCAGCATGACTAAGCCGCTTCTGGCAAACCAGAGCAGCGCATGGAAACACCGTTTATCTTCCTGCCTGAGTGGTACCTATTTATCTACTTGCACTTTGAAGTGCTTTCGAACTGCTATGTTGGCAGGAGCAGGGACCGAGCAACGGGAGCTCAACCAGTCACAGGGATTCAAACCGCTGACCTTATGATTGGCAAGTCCTAGGCTCTGTGGTTTAACCCACAGCGCCACACGCTCTCATGCAAAACATTTACAGTGGTAATTAAGTTCTTAACCTGAGGTACCACTGTATTTCCAAATATCAGGTGGTTTTGTGAAGAAAAGATATTTGTACGGTAGGGTAAATGAGTATGCAGTATAGGCCACATGCAGTTGTAGCCTAGATAATTTATTTACTTTGGGCATGCCAGGGGTGGGTGGAAACGCCCCACAAACAGATCAGTTGGCAGTGCCTTCTGGTTGTTGCAGTCAGGCCCCTTCAGAAGTCTCTAGGGAGATCCAGGCCAATTCTAGCTGTTAAAGAAACACAAAAGACAAAATGAGCCAAAAAATAGTGGTATGTTTATATAATCAATTGATTTGAGGACACATTCCTCATGTTCTGCTCTTGTGCCACCAGAACCAATATATTTTATTAATATTTATGAATATGTTAAGCTATTTAATATGACAATCTACAGCAAATAACAAACAAATTATGCCTTTACCAAATCATATATCTTATTTGCTTCAATTTGCATTCTTTGTTGGAATTCACACAAATAACGGTAAATTAGATAGATCCTGGAGTGATTCAATAACAGGACACTTTGTTATTTGTGATTCGTTAACAGGACAGTTATTAAGAATATGCACTCTTAACACAGTTTAATTGTGAAGAGGTTCTGCGTGTGGTCTGTCTTTTTCTAGATTTCCAATAGCCAAGGCTACAATTACAAAGCATTATTTTACACACACTGGGGAATGCTGCACAATATTCAGTGACTCACAGCTGGCACATAGTTTTAGGGATCAAGGAGACTGATTTAGACAAATATAATTCAGAGTTCGGCTAGGGACGCCGGTGGCGCTGTGGGTAAAAGCCTCAGCGCCTAGGGCTTGCCGATCGAAAGGTCGGCGGTTCGAATCCCCGCGGCAGGGTGCGCTCCCGTTGCTCGGTCCCAGTGCCTGCCAACCTAGCAGTTCAAAAGCACCCCCGGGTGCAAGTAGATAAATAGGGACCGCTTACTGGCGGGAAGGTAAACGGCGTTTCCGTGTGCTGCGCTGGCTCGCCAGATGCAGCTTTGTCACGCTGGCCACGTGACCCGGAAGTGTCTCCGGACAGTGCTGGCCCCCAGCCTCTTGAGTGAGATGGGCGCACAACCCTAGAGTCTGTCAAGACTGGCCCGTATGGGCAGGGGTACCTTTACCTTTACCTTAATTCAGAGTAGATATTACAAACTTGACCGTGTTGACCAGGAAACTCCTAGATGTATGAGAAACAGCTATGTCTTACCATTTTTGGATCACTGTGTGTGTGTGTGTGAGAGAGAGAACTCTGCTTTTGCATACTGAAATAGTGTTTTCAAAATCAATTTATCCAGATAGAAATGACAAAAGAAAGTAGAATTACACATTATGACAGATGGAGCTGCTGTGTTGAATTCTCCCCTTATGTAACACACACGTTGCAGCTTGTGGCCAGCTACCTCCTGCAGTGACATCAGCCCTCTAATTCCACCCATCAAATGATAGGGAAAGAAATGGATCCTTACGCCCTGGAATATGATGGCTTCAGGCCCAATCATTCCAGATCCAGGCTGTTGCTGCAGCAGCAGCCTGTCTGCGCCTCACTTTGCACCCTACATGTGTGGCAGGAGCTGCAGAAGCAGTAATGACCCAGCCAAGTTCTGCAGGGCTGGAGTCTTGATTGCTTCTTCTGTTTCTGATCATTTAGAATAGTTCAAAGCAAGTTAAATGGTTGACTTGGAAAAGTGATCAATTAAATAAGGCCTTTCAGAAGCATAGGAGTAGGTAGGATGCAGTTGTTATCCTTCTCAGTAGTTGCTCCCAGACTTTGGAATTGCCTCCCTAGAGAAGTTAGACTGGCTTCCTCATTGTGGTCCTCCTGCCAGCAGGTGGAGACATTATGGCTCCAGCAGGCTTTTCGGAACTGGCTGCTTTAAATGAAAGGGCTGGTGCCGTGCTGTTTTTATTGTAATTATTTGTATGGTCTTAATATAATTTATGTATATAGTTTTAATTCTATCATTTTTTAATTGTTTTTAATCCCCCTCCCCGTTTTTAGCTGGTTTTTATGTATTTTTTAATATCTCTAAGCAGCCTTTTCAGGGGAAAAGTTTGGGGTGGGTGGGAAATAAATAAATAAATATAAACCTTTCTCGGAAATGTTTGCTGAAAGTATGAGAATGTATTCTTTTTACAGGCAAATTAGAATATGTTTTTTAAATACTGGCCTGAACGTTTTTTTAAAAAAACAACTCCCTTAAACTTGTAAAATGTACTCATGAATAAAACTGGCAAATACTATATTGATGCATATATGCAGACACTAAATATAAATATTTCCCTTTCTTTTTTGCTACCTGGCACTTGTGCTTAACAGAAATTCAGTGCCAGGATCTTGGAAATGTCTGCAGTCTGGGCCAGGAATTTCAAGCAGAGCTGATATGGAAGCTAGTGAAGACCAGGAAGTGTGAAATAGACTGAGGTTGAAACATGAATTCTATATCATTTCTGGGTTATAACATCAGCTCATTCTTTATGTTCAAATAATTTTTGTCCTACACAATTTGACAAATCAGAATGGTAATTTGATCCAAAGAAGGAAGGAAAATATGGAAATAGAAGATTAAAAATAAAAGATTAAAGAAGAGAGAACCTGCTTTAACTATTTAAGGCTTAAGAGAGAGATGAGGGAGAACAGCCTCTTAAGAACTGATTTCAGAGAATGAAAGGGAAGCATTCAGTCTAGATAAATAAGATGCCACAGATAGCACCAGAAACAGTTGATGAATCCTCTATCCACAGAAATGTGCGTTATATCCCACACACACATTCAAAGCCACTGCCAGTGGATGTTCTCAGATTATTTTAGTGTGATTTTATTTTTATTTTTGAAATAATGCTCCAATTTTGCCACATCCAGGCTCAATCCTCATGTCAGTATTTTCTATGGGATGTCAAGTTGCTTTCTTAAAATATGTCAGAACATCCAGAAAATGAATGTCTCGCTCCTGTAACTTTACAGCTGACTTCAGCCATTGGAAAATAAATTACAATCAAATGATAGCAAATGCACTACATTTAAAAAAAAATTCATAGAGTGCAAAAAATTGTAGACTTGAGGTACAGATGAGCAGGAAACAAAGCATTTAAGAAAGTCAAATCCAGTTGACACAACTATTTCAGAGAAGACCTAGAAGGCAATGGCAGGCAACCCAGGGACAATTAGCACTTTTATAGCATTTAGATCTGCTCCTTAAACAAAATATTTAAAGACCAAGTACAAGTTTGGATCATTTATGAAAGTCTTTCAACTGCACAAAGCAGTCATTCAGAACATGAGAAGGAGACAGGCTTTATCAGAGTCGGAGAGGATTGCAGCTATCTTTGATGTTAATGCTATTTCCTGAAACTGGCGTTTTCAGTTTCTATACAGTGACCAGAGAGAAATAGAGGAACAGTACACAATTTCACATAACACCTCCCCAGTTTCTCTCACTCTGTGTCTGTCTTATTATGCCTCCCCCCCCCCACAAAATACTCAGGGATGCAAATGTGTGTTCAGGGGCCTGGGGCTCTTAGAAATAAGAATGCTAATTAGATAGGGCATGTTTATTTTATAGTTCCTTGCTTACAGTTATGCAGACCAGTGTTCTTCCGTCCAGAATTCCCTTTGCCCCATTTCCTAAGGTGGACTATCTCATGCTTAGCTCAGAGCATTCTGAAATCCTGGTCTTGATCAAGGAATGGATTGGTCACAAACATTACATCTCTCCTTTCCCCCTAACTATCAAACCACAAATATAATTGAAAACACAGAACACTTGAAAACACTTCTACAACTGTGTTACAAAAACTACAGCTATAACAATATTATACAGCTAAAGCCACAGAACAAAACCAAATAATTGCTGTATGGTTCACAATGGAACACAATGGTTGGCCCTCGCTGGGTACCTTTGACCACACGGAAAGGAGTTGCTGGACTTGGTACAGCAGGAGTACGCTTTTTATGAAGTTGCCATCATGCCTATGAGTTCTGAGCGGTGCTGTGAAGTAGGTTAATGATAGAAACATTTCTTGTTAATTTTGGGGGACCCCTTGTGCCGTGACCATTGTGCCACGTGCTGTGATTTGATATGGCACAGAATAGAAGAGCACTGAGAGTATATCGCGTGGCTTGAGATTGTATTGAGAGTATATCGCGTGGCTTGAGATTGTATTGAGAGTATATTGTGTGGACACAAAGGGCATCCCACTTTGAATGGCGTTTCTGTAGCTCTCTTACTCTGCTTCGTTGCAATATATGCCGTATCTCATTGGTGCAAATTCTTGTTTTATATTGCTTCCATCTGCGGTAGCAATATATAGAACTTCTGAATGTCCCTATAAACCTCTCAACCTGCCCATTTGCTTGTGGCCAATAAAGTGCAATGTTTCAGTGTTTGAATCCAGTATAGTCTGAAAATTAAGCAAAATGATGGTCCGTTTTTTACTTTGAGGATATGTTAGCTGCTTCTTGTTGGAATGTTTCTGGAGCACATGCACAGTTTCAGTTTCTTTAGTGGGGCTCCCTTTCTCAATTTTCTGGAAATGTACAGTATTTCTGGCATTTCATTTGCCTGAGCAGTGTCTATAGTGTTTTAGCAAGAGTCATCTGGGATTCTCATAAAATTTGCCTGAACATTATGTTGGCAGTGCATATTCTAAAACAGCTGAATAGCAGAATAAATATGAGTTGTTATATTGAATTAGTAAATGAATTAATTAAATGAGGTAGCTTTCAAAAATTGGCTCTTACAGTTTTTGCATTTTGTGTTTTGGGGGCAAAATAGACTAGTGCTGTTCAACAGTATGTATGTATGTATGTATGTATGTATGTATGTATGTATGTATGTATGACTTCACATTTGTTAACTTGGCAAAGATACACTTACTTTGGTATTGTGTTCCACATACCCCTCAACTAATTAAGGCCTCTTCAGCATCTTGGATAAGCATTGTCTGAAGAGAACTTATCAGTCAATCACTTTGATATTAAAATGTGGTGGGGGGTTGTTGTGATGGCCTTTCCTTCACATTCTATCCCCTGCATCTTCTAAGAATTTGCAAAACTCTTTTCAAAAATATATACATTTGTCATTGCAAATTAGTATTGCTTCGGTAGAATAGGTGACAGATGCAAGACACTGTTTGCCTCGTTTCTCATATTTCACAAAAATGCTAATGTTTAAATTCAAAGGAAAATGAGCTAATTTTTTGCCTTCAAAGAGTTCTAAAATTGTATGGAAGCAGACAAGCCAGACAACTTCGGCATTTTACATTTATTGGTACAGAATGGTTTCAAAGGGTCACAAAGTGAGATGTAGTTGATTTCTTCCTAGTCTAGATACCTGAATTCTTGAGTGCTTTAAAAAAATGACTTTCCAGTATCATTCCCATATAATTATTTTGCAGTCTTAATAAACTCTGTGGACCATTTGTAAGCTTGAGTTATAATTGCATTTTTTCAGGCCCCCCCCCAATGAGTTGCCTTATCCGTGTTAGCCTCATCTGTGAGGTCATGGAAAGCCTGCTACTTATCACTTTGTGGGGGAGAGATGCTAGCCATTCAGAAATGTGTTCTCTTGGGACTGAGATAGCAGAGTTGTGGAACACTAGTGGGAAATTGTGCTAAATATCTATGAAAGTATTTTTACATGGCATAAGCTCCACGGCAACAGAGGGCAAAAAATCCCAGACTTTCCCATTTGTTTTAAGTTATTCTCAGATCCATTTTGGAATCAAACACCTCAAGAGTTTTCCCTTGGGCTCTTCATGGGAAATCTTACCCAGAAGACCTAGACACCGATTCAAGAGCCTTTAAAATACTGAGTATAATAATCCTGACCTAACATGCCCTTCTCTGCCATTAGTTGGCTGTGCCTGCAACTCAACAATTTTATGGGCTTAATGGCTTGCTGCTAAGTACATCTTTTAAGGCTAACCAAAGTCAGCTGAATGAAACGGTTCTCTTAGTCGACATGTCTAATAGGCTAAAACTGGTTGTTCTTAACTCTTTCCAATACTCTCAACTTTTAAAACAGTTCTTGGTCTACAAACATAGTATAAACATCTGGTATAAATCAACACAGTTCCTTTAAAGTTTTTGGATCGAAGGTTATTTACACCTGATGAGAATCTGGACGTTTTAGTTTGAATTGTGCCAGGCTGAAAAGAAAAAGAGGCAACAGGAAGAGAAATCCTGAAATAATTTTTACTTTAAACTTACAAAGTTCGTATTAAAAAATTATGGTGCATTAACCAGAGAAAAAAGAATGGTCTCAGATAAGTTAAGGAAGAGAACAGAAATGTGTGTGGTGTTTATATAATACATCCAAAGCATGCTAAAATGAAAGCTAGAAGTAATTGGTTCCCAGGCGCCAAGTGAGATATCACCCAAAAATGCAATCGTTCTGCATACCATTTGTGGGTTGATTTCTTTTTCTCTGTGGCATCACTAAAAGAGGAAGAAGTAGGATAAGGAAAGCTTCAAGGCCAGGATAAGAACAATCATTTGCTTTCCTTTTGCTCCCATTATGAAAAGCTCAATTGTTTCATCTTACTGCTTTTATCATTTGGGAAAGGATACATTTAGCACATTGCAGCTCCAGATAAAGGAGGCATCAAAGGTACATGCAACATATAAGGAAGAGAGAGGAACGTTTTTCCAAACTGTTCTCTATTTCCACTCATTAAGATTCAGGTTTTTAATGCTTGTTTTCACCTAAGGATTAATATGTCACTTTGAAATCTGTATACCTCATACATTTTTTGTATTTTTTATATTAAGTTATATTGAATTTGGGCAGGAGATTCTGGGAGTTAACATGGTATTTCATTAAAATGCATAGAAGGAAAAAGAATGTTTGAGCTTTGGGGTTGATTAAACACAAAGAAAAGAAGATCAGTCACCTGAAGTGAGTGTAGCATGAAGAATTTTATTATTTTCATCTGTGGGATGAGAACATGAAAGTGATTAATAAATATGAGGTTCAGTGACTGGAAAGTAATGTAGAGTATTCCAAGACATTCAAGATAGTTTGTTGGCTTTCATCCAAGGAAATATATTGCATGTCTATTTTGCTTAATAGGACTTTATAGCAAGGCAAATTGTCTCATGCATTCCTGGATTCCATCTCTCCTTGCCTGAAGCAAGCCAGTTATATTCACCTTAAAACTCAGGGTCTGGAACACACTGGCACTGGCTCTTACTGCCACAAGCTATATTGACTGGGCCACAAACTTCTGCCACTGTTTTAGAGATGGGTTTCCCTTGGGCATGCAATGAATTTGCAAGTCTTCTCCTGTCTTACAGCTGTACTGAGGCAGATTGGAGCGTGGTAACCAGTCAAAAAACAGTTCAATTTTACATGCTCTATCTCAATCAGATTTTATTGCAGCATTGCATAGTAAGGACAATTAACATTATCTTGCAAAAAAAGGTACCGGGGGCCAATTCATCTGTTGTTCTTTAAAAGGGCACTATATCTAGGACAAATATCTCTTGAGGAGTGGTGTCATTTTTCCTTGGTGGAAGTATGCATGTCTCATACAGTTGTCTATTTCCTGTGTTTATTCTGGAGGTAGGGCTGTTTCACGTTTTTTTCTACATGCACAGTGTCCATTCTGGGCATAGGAACCATTATTAATATATGGCCACCATGTATGGCTTGCCTAAGATTTTTTGCTACTCTTAACAACTCCACTTTAAAATCTGAAATTCCACTACAGAGAATGCTGAGGTACAACTCTTGGGTCATGTGGTGCTTCAGCCAAACTCCACAAAACTTGCCACCTCAAGCAACTGCTAGGTTTGGTTATGCTGTATTTCCAACCCTCTATAAGCCTTCTTAAACCACATATTCTGGAGGCAAGCCCATTCCCATAGAGTGATTGGAACTAGAATGGTCTTAACTCCCTCCAATAAAAGGAAGCTTTCGCATCTACCATCACGCTCCAGGATTAACCTGCAGTCTGGATTACAGCACTTGATAGAAGATGCAGCCTGCATTAACTCAGGAAAGAACAAGAAAAGCCGGACTTGCAAGGGAAGTTTCAGCAAAACTAAAACTGACCGGAGTTACACAGGGGCTTCTCGTCATCGTTTTTTTGTTTAGTCTTCAATGTTTTCATTGTTGCAGAGCCACAGTGGAGATCCCCACGAGGGGCTGAAGATTTTAATCAATAGTGTTGCTTAAATGCTTTGTGCTAAGATACAGTTTTAGGCACACTTCAGTACTTCAAATTCTTCTATTCCCTTTTAAGAAAGTTACTTATATTCTTCTAAAAATATAAATATTATGCAGATAGTGTGCATAATGATCCACATTCTCAACTACTCAGTCTTGCATTTCCCTCTTTTGTTCATTTCGCAATTAACATTTGGTATCTGGGAGGTGGAGACAACACATGGCAACTGCTTCCTGTTAAAATACCCAGAGCTCTTCTAAAGACTAAAAAAAATACATCAAAGGTATACTGAAATAGGCAGCTGCTTGCCTGGGACTGAACAGCAAGGCTTGGGTCACAAAAGAACAAGTGTGTGTTCAAATAGAAATGGCACGACATATTATACGGTTTGTTTTTCCAAGAACGCTGTAGGATAGTAAATCATTCACTGGAATAAATGAATATGGTTATACTGAAAAGCATTATTAGTGCAAAAGGTGAAAAAAGGTATGGAAATACATTACAAATCTGGCCATGTATCAAATGTGGTTGCAACTGTGTAGAACCTGCAACGAGAAGGAAAAGACTTCCATTTTGCACAGCACAGAAGCCCCAGAGTCTGCCTTGGTTGCCTTAGCAAACCTTGGAAGTAAATATTACAGCACAAGTCAGGGATGAGAACCTGTTGTGGGGGCTGATGAAATTTGGAATCCAACAGCCTCTGGAGGATCACAGACTCCTCATCAGTGGCATAAGGTCACACTTGCATCCCAAGGGCTATTACAATGGCTAAGGTTGCTTGCCAAATTTTGGTTCTGTAAAAGAATCTGCCTGTTAAACTTTTATGCAGTGTAAGTGGAACACACAGAAATTCTGCCATTATTGTTTTCCCGCATGCTATAGAACCAGTAAGAGAACATGCCTCTAGGAGCTTCTAGACTGGGGACTTTTTAGCACTACAGTGGTACCTCTGGATGCGAACGGGATCCGAATTTTAGAATTCTACAAATGTTAGCATGCATAAAAGCAGAAGCTAAAAAAAATTGTTAATTTATGAAATGGCATGAAAGAGCCCAAGATAACAAAAAGGGGGAACTTTAAATTCCGTGGCCATGATCAGTCAAGGGAAGGTGGTAACTCTTGCTGTTGACACATAAGGAAAAAAGTGTTTCACTTTCACCTACTCTTAAGTACTATCTGTAGGCTGGAATTCACCAAATTACTTATTTATTTACAAATTGCTTCCCATAAAACATCCCAAAGTGATGTAAATATGCTCAAGTGTTTGAATATGCCCAGTGCAATTAAGTGGGGGGGAGGGGGAGCTTCCCCTTCCATTTCATATTCCAAAATGATTATTTTTATTTATTTGTACCCTGCCCTTTCCCCTGCTTTTGAAAGTTTCCAGTTTCAAAAATATGCGTCTGATGGCCCACTCATCTCTTAGGCACTATAAGTACTGAACCTATAAGGAAATTTGATTTGCTAGCAATTGACTATGTGTCTTACAAAGTTTCTATCAGTTTTACAAGGTTTCTGTTGGTTTTGTTTCAGAACCATGACCATTCATGTATAGCATGCAGGATCATCTATCGGTCAGATGAACACCACCCACCAATTTTACCTCCGAAGGCTGATTTGACTATTGGATTACATGGGGAATGGGCGAGCCAGCGCTGCGAAGTGCGTCCTGAAGTGCTCTTTCTCACCAGGCACTTCATCTTCCATGACAACAACAATACCTGGGAAGGTCATTACTATCATTATTCTGACCCAATCTGCAAGCACCCCACTTTCACCATCTATGCCAAGGGTCGTTACAGCCGGGGAGTACATTCATCCAGAGTGATGGGCGGAACAGAATTCGTGTTTAAAGGTAAGATCATTAGTTTTCAACCAAAGCTCTTTCCAAAGTACAGCATAATTTTTATAGCACGTAGCAAAACAAATATGTGGAGGGATTAATATCATATCAAATTGCCCCACATGTTCTTGGATATCCATCTCACAGTAGACCAGCTCAGTTTCTTGTAGCCATGCAATGCTTTATTTAAGCTTCCTGCTGCCTTCAAGTAGGACTATATTCCCGTAGTTCTCATGATTCCTGCCTTGTGCTGCTGCACTAAGTTGAATGGCCCAGACTGGCCAGGGAAGGGGAATCAGTAAGCATTATCAGGTATTTTGACAGATAGGAGCCAGACTCTCAGATTTCTGTAATAGACCACCTCTTTCTGTGACGCTTGTATGATGCTTTTGGGTGGTCTTTGGAAGAGGGGTTGGGCAGTTTCTAAAGCCTTTAAAAGCTGTTACACGTCTTTGTTCTGGGTCCTCACCACCTTGCAGGGGTGGAAGCTCTGTTGCAAACGAAAATAAAGATCTCCCTTCCTTCTAAAGAAAGAAAGAAACTTGCTGCAAAGCAGCAAGGTCAAATAGTGTCAAATAAAGGGCAAGTACTTAAAGCTTGGAAGTAGTGTAAGACAGACTTGAACTAATTACCAAAAAATCAAGTTAAGATACCTGTTATGAAACAATGGAATTAAATTCAAAAGTGTTGTAATCACAGCCAACTGTGTTAAATAAATATAAAACGTGGATCAGTCACCTTAAAGAGACCTTAAAGTTCTCCTTGGCTTTTAAATAGAACCCCAGGGATAACTGAGCTACAAACAGTTCTTAAAAGAATCAAATGAAAAAGGCACATGGCAACTATAAAATGAAAGGTGGTTGTGCCTAAAGAGTAAGCCTGCGAGTTCTTTTTCCGAAATGGTGAGAGAACACACCAAACTCCTGCAGAGTTGAGAAACAAAAAGCCTTCACTCCTAACATCCATGACAAACTTGGAGACCTTGCCCATCACTTTTATAAAGGCATTCCTGGGTTTGTGATCAATTGGTGGGCATTCCAGTCTTAAGCATAGACCATAAAAGCTAACCTATGAAGTCAAAGGATGAAGTCAAACATAACAAATCTAAACAGGGCTGCTTCTGTGTTGAAATGACATGCAAGGGGGCCTGGATTTTTGTTAGGATTTGTTGAATTGTTCATATAAATTTATTAAAATATGCCACCCAAACTTGAAACTGGACCAACTTAAGTTTGTTTGGAATTCCCTTTCTTGAGGCCCTTTCAGTTCAGCTGGAACTCAAAACAAAATTGTTTAAATTACTTTTAAATTAAATCTAGTCAGTCTTTTCAGGATTAGGAGAACTTGGCTGATATAAATCAAGGTTGTTTTTTTAAAGCTCTGAAGTTTATAGATTATCCATTCCTCAAGATGTTGCACACATGAAGCTTTAAAAGTGTGGATAATATATGATGGTAATGGAGCTGACATTTTCTGAGGTTTTTGGTTTCCATTTGGAACTGGTTACTTCATTAGCTTTCTGACCAAGTATATGTTAAAAGACATAGCTTTATATCCTGGCTACAGAACAATTTTTAAATGAAATTTGAGTGCAGTTTTATAGCGTCCTCTCTCATGAAAACCAACTTGGTTTTATTTGTAGGCTTGCCTGGGGCAGCAGGGTTGTGAAATAGAAACTGTTTAATCTCTTGCCTTTCCTATCTAGACATCAGTCTTTTTTTTCTTTTCTTTTTTGGTGGAACTTGCTTTCCCCTCTCCTTGAAGACTTAATTATGTGAACCAATGTTAGTTCATTTGCTTAGCATGCCCACAACACAGAAGCTAAAAATGTTTGTGAAAATTGAACAAGTAACTGACCCAATTTATTGTCCCCAGCTCATTATATAAATACATTTGAGTTTTACACTTTGAAAAATAGGCGTATTAAAATGTTTGATGACATTTAGAGGCTTAAAAAGAAATCAAGAGCATCAAACTGGAAAAATGATTTATAATTAATTTCAAATAAATTTGCACCTTATTTTAAAAAGTGTATTAATTTTTGTGCTTACTTTAATGAAGCTTTATTGAGCAACTGGATAGCTGGGGGTATATGTGTATGGAAACAAATTTCTATGAATGTATGTTTAAAGCTTGGATTGAGAGCAAAGTACTGGATCAGCACCCTGTGGCTGTTTTCCCTGTAAAATAACTGTCAGAATTAAGCGTGCTTTTTTTTTTTAAAGAATGTTAAATGTAGCTTTATGTTATATTTAGATCAGAGATCAGAACCACTCTAGTAATCACATGATCTAATCTAATGAGTAAAGGTATAAAGTAATTGTTATTGTTCCTAAATCAAAGATTGCAACATGTCCTCACCTTTGATGCTAGCATGTGCATAAGGAAGTTAGGGCAATAATAGACAACCCCCCAATCCAGAGGCGGCTTACGGGTACAGGAACTCCATTTTAGCTCAGAACTCTCTTGCTTATAAACATGTGAGTGCATAAGCTTTGATTCAAGTCCTCCGTTGAAATGAATGTCAAAGAGATGTAAACACTGCTAACAAAATTAAATGCTTGCATTGGTCATGCTCATTAAAACAAGAAAAAATGAGGATATGTTCATGCCTTGCTGAAATATTTGTTCATGGCCAAGGGTCAGTAAATCAATCAAGATTGGCGGTTTGCCGTCTTCCTTGGTGTAGCCTTTCCACGCACATACGTGTTACACAGCAGTTGCATGATTTCATATTTTAAGGAAATTTAAACCTTAACATTGTCCAATAGCTGTAAAGCAGTCATGTGATAGTCCAGTGACAATGAGAAGTGAAGCATGCCAAGGAGGAATACATATACCATACAGACCAGCAATGGTTACTATAGAAGAGGAGGTGATGCAACCTGTTTTGTATATCATAAGGTAGAGTAGCATATTAAATCTAGGTCATGCCCAAGGACTAATTCCTTTGAACACTGTCAAGGCTGAGCTACAAGAAATGGCACTTTTTGCAAGTCTCCAAACAGCAACAGAAAGCAAACCAGCACCGCACTAGACAATTTTGTTACTCAGGGAGTGAGCAAAAAAGTGTTTGCTCATTGCGGGGCAGGGAGCATGGTTCTCTTGGCTGAGGTCACCTATCTCAACAGTTCAGGAAGCCCTGTCCTCACTCTCAGATCAGCTTTGTTTCCCATGATGTCACCACATTCACTACATTATCCCTGATTCAATAGGAAGAGAGGAGAAATGAACGGCAATGTACAGGCATACAAAGTGACCATAAAGATAAAATGGGTGATTTGCAAAAGCAAAATGGCTACCTTGAGAGCTTGTTTTCTGGCACCGCTCAAATTATTGAGCATTGTTACCACACTGAGAATTCAGCAGTGTCATTAAATCTATGTAGAGTCATATCTCGAAAGTCAAACGCCTTGCGAGTCTAACGTTTTGGCTCCCGAATGTCACAAACCTGGAAGTGAGTGTTCAGGTTTGCAAATGTTCTTTGGAACCCAAATGTCCGACGTGGGTTTCTGATTGGCTGCGGGAGTTTCTTGCATCCAACTGGAAGCTGCACCTTGGTTTCTGAACATTTTGGAAGTCAAACAGACTTCCGGAACGGATTCCGTTCAACTTCTGAGGTACAACTGTGTCTGATTTACATTTTGCTCACCCTTAAAATTGACTTATGATTATTTTCATCTAGTCAAAACAGAGAGCACTGCTGCAAGAAATTCCCACAATAAGCCAACCATGTACCTTACTAGTGTTCCACTACTAAATACTAGATCTGAGAGCATATTTATTCAACTCACTAACTTGTGGACATTGTTCTAAGAGCCACTAGCTTAGATAAATTGGGGATTGAGACACATTCAGAAGAGGATAGATCTGTTAATAGTGATTAGTTATGATTTACAGGAAGCTTACCTGTGAAAAAGCAGTTGCTGTGGGCAAATAACGGGAATGGTTGTTGCTTGTACTTTTCTTAAAAGTATCTGGCTGGGCACTGCTGGAACAGGATGCTGAACTAGAAGGGCCCAGGAACTAATGAGCAGGGCTCTTCTTATGACTTCACTTGCAACTCTTACTGGTTTTGGTTTTTAACCACTTTTTTTCTTTCTTTCCATACACTTGAGTTACTCTTCACATTTATAAAGGCTCAGTTCAGAAGCAAATGCTGTGTCTTTCAAGGTCAACGGGTTTAGAAACTTCTACAGAAGAGAATCAAGCTCTTCCTGAAATAGAAATCTGGCTGTTGACAAAATCATATTACCTCAAGGCACAATTAACAGTCCCTTCTTTGTTTTTTTGCAGTGAATCATATGAAGGTTACACCCATGGACATAGCTACTGCCTCTCTACTGAATGTCTTCAATGGAAATGAGTGTGGGGCAGAAGGATCATGGCAAGTTGGGGTGCAGCAAGATGTTACTCACACCAACGGCTGCATTGCTTTGGGAATTCGCCTGCCGCATACAGAGTACGAGATCTTCAAAATGGAGCAGGATGCCAGAGGGAGATACTTGTTGTATAATGGCCAGAGACCTAGTGATGGATCCAGTCCAGACAGACCAGAAAAGAGAGCCACCTCATACCAAATGCCCTTAATTCAATGTACTTCATCCGCACCAAGAGTAGATGAAACTTTAGAAGAAAACAAACTAGGATGGTACAGCAGTGGAGCACCAGCAAAAAATCCCTGTGCTTTTGTTTTGGTTATGATGCTGGCTGTTAGTACTGTGCCAACGTTGGGCATTTACAGCTAGAACTGCATTTTCAAATGACTCCTATCAGGGCAAGTGTAGGACTTAGGCTACATGGGGAGATGATGTCATAAAGCATCTTAACAGACAAAAAAAGAACATTTTCTTGATGCCTGAAGAACTGTTGTTCCTTTTATCCTCCTTGAAGAATCATGAATAGCACCAGTTTGCTTCTGCTTTGAACTCCATCCAATCTGATCCATGGCCTGAAATGACTGCACAACAGTAATTGCACTTTAAAACTGCAGTTCTTCACCCTTCACCCTGTCTTCAGTTTGTTCTTTGGAAGAAAAACTTATTGGGCTGAACTATCCTACACAACTTTTCATCTACCAACTGTGCTGTTGCAGTTGCTCCTACTCCCCAAATCAGTTTCATCTTTGAATTTGATTATCTAGAATTATGCTTTTATCGTATTGTGTCAATACTGATAAACTGCATTGTTCTTATGTTACAGTGTATATAATGTATATATGAAAAATCCAACTAAGGATGTATCTTAAATACACTTTTATAGAGTTTACATAAAATATTAAATGATCTTTAGGATCAAGAATGCTGATTGGAAAATCTCAAATTAAACCTGCACAGATAATTTAAATGATTGTATATATAGGTGGTGAATTTAAGAATAATCAGAGATTTAGAGTGACATATGGCGCCAATGTTCTTTAATAAGTTGCCCAACTTATCACAGTTCAAAGCAATTTCAGGGGTCCACCAACCACTTTCCATCAACTTTGAAAAAGCAAAGACAAAGGGAAGAAAGCAACAAGATCTCTCAAATATAGAAACCAAGGTGAATTGCACCATATCTTCATAAGAAATTCAGGATAGTGGACTGTTTGCCAAATGCAATGCACTTGACATTCATTTTATTAAACTGGGCAATTCAATAAAGCAAGCAAGGCTTAATCTTTATCTTTATATATTTATTTTTGCAAGACTTTTTTTTAAAGAATTCATAATAAGATGTGGCAAAAATGGAGTTTAACTAGGAGCGGGATGCTAGCCAAGTCTGTTTCCTTTTATTGGTGAAGTAGACAAACTGAATATTAAATGATTCCTTTTTTCACTGGGAATGGGACTTGTAAACTCCATTGCTTTAAATCAGGGACAGGGAAACCTATCGCTTTCACATTGTTGGACAGAACCCCAACCAGCATGGTCATTGATGATGGGAGTTTAGTCCAGCTACACCTGGAGGGACAATTTCCCCACCCCTGCTTTAAATTCTCAGGAGCCTCTTTACATAATGCCACAATGACAAGGCCAGGAAAACATCAAAAGATACTCTCCCTAAATACCATCTTATTTAAAACCAGCAGTTTGAAGAACAAATTATCTCTTCTCTTTCATGCATGTGTATTCACATATAATTTATTGACATGTACAAGGGGGACAAGTTTCAAATCCACTGGTGAAAAATAGCAATGGGTAAACCAAGCCACGGTGTTGGGTCCCTTAGTATAATAGGAAGTGTTCTGTCATAAAATGCAAACTTACAAATTGGGACGTATGATAAGAAGGAAAGGAGCAATAAGAAGCTGCAGAGGGAAGGTGGCATAAAGAAACTTTTCTCCCTTCTGTACATAGAAGCATAAGATCAGAGTCTTCTATCAACAAAGGGACACAACTATATACAACCTGTGGTAAGGCACAACAAACAGAAAGTGAAGGATGCAACTGAGTCTACAAAATATTGGAAAAGGGACCATTCTTACCAGCAGAATTATAGTTCTAATGTATAAACATTCACTGGAAGCTGCTGCCATGGGCTTCCTTTCTCCACTTATTTTTTATCATCTGCAGAAGTGAAAGGGGAACTCATTTATGCTGAAGTAAGCAGAGATACAATTCAGAGAGAGATCTTGTACTTTTGACAATGACAGTGAAAAGCACCATGTGCAACACCTGTATTTCCACATCTGCCATAACTAGATGTGAGAAACCTCTGCATATATTTGGTTCTGGGCTGCAGATTCTTTGACTGTTCTGCCACAGGGTAGATTATGATTCCTGAATTGGGAATCTGCTACAAAGCTTCACCTGTCCATCAGCCCTCCCTGCCACCTAGAATAATAGAATCTCAGAATTGTAGAATTCGAAGGGACCCCAAGGGTCATCTAGTTCAGGAATATCAACTAAATCATACATGGCATATGGCTGCCCAACATCTACTTTAAAACCTCCAATATCCTCCTTAAATTGTGGTCCTCAGAACGGGGCACAATACTCCAGGTGTGGCCTGACCAAGGCAGAATAGAGCAGTACTTACTTCCCTTGATTTGCTCCTGCATAGCACTGATGAGTCATGTTAAGCTTGGGGGTCCTTTCCACATGTACTATTGACAAACCAGATGTCCCCCATCTTATAATTGTGCAGTTGTTCATGCCTAAGTATAGAACCTTACAATTGTCCTTACTGAAATCCATTTTGGCCGTTTTCCAATCTTGTTAAGGTCATCTTGAATCCCGATTCCGATGCCCCTGAATACTTTCATCCAAGTCATTTATAAAGATGTTGAACAACAACAGGCCCAGGACAGAACCCTGTGGCATCCCATTTGTCACGTCTTTTCCAGGATGACAAGAAACCATTAGTGAGTACTCTTTTGGTTTGGGCAGTCAACAAGCTGCAAATACACCTAACAGTTACCTCTTCCAGTCCACATTTTGCCAGCTTCTCTGCAAGAATATGAGGGACTTTGTCAAAAGCCTTACTGAAATCAAGATACACTATGTCCACAGCATTCCCCTGATCTACCATGCTTGCAACTATTTTTTTAAAAAATGACTCTTCTGGCATGACTTGCTTTTGAGATACACATGCTGGGTCTTTGTAATCAAAGCATCTTTTAATTATCTGTTCTAGGGCATTTCCTGGTAAATGTTAAGCTGATTGGTCAATAGTAACCTGGGTCTTCTCACCACCCTTTTGAAGATGGGGACATTTGCCTGCCTGGAGAACAGGTGAAATATTTCTGCCTTCTGCAAAGACTTCATCTGTTCTCCAAGAATTCTCAAAGATTATAGACGCAGGCTCTGATATCAAATGTGCAAGCTCCTTTACTACTCTTGGGTGCAGCTCATCAGGCCCTGGAGATTTGAATTCCTTACCACCTGGTTTACTATGTTGAGCTGCAGCTCCCTCCCCTCCTTGCATTGTTTGTTATGCTTTCATCAGGTTAGGCACTGGCTTTCCTTTTGGGTGAAGGCAGAGGAAAATAGGTGTTGATCAGTTCCGCCTTCTGTCACCCAATAGCATTTATCTTCTCCACGCAAGAGATCTACTACTTGCTTGTTCTTCCTCTTGCTTCAAACACAACCAAAGAAACTTATTATTATTTTAAACCTCTCTTGCAAGCCTGAGTTCATTCTGAGCTTTGGCCTGCCTGACCTTCTCCCTGCAACTGTATACTCTTCCTTCCTGATTTCTCCTTCCTTCCATTTCTTATACATTCCCTTCTTACACCTCAGCTCATCTGTAAGCTCCTTATGCAGCCACACCCGTTTAGGTGCCTCCCACTTTTCTTGTTGCAAATTGTCTGCATTTGTGCCTTCAATATTTCACCTTTAAGAATCACATACTGGGCTCCCTTCTCTTCTGAGTATTTCTGACCACAGTAGTTCCTTAAGATTTTTGAAATCAGCCATCTTAAAGTCCAGAATGCATGTTGGACTACACTCGGTTTTCTCTTGCCTCTGAGGACATGATCAGTTTTTCCCAAGGTTCCCTGTACTTTCACTTTGTTGAACAGTTCCTCCCTATTGGTGAGTACCAGGTCCCCTTGCTGCTGCTTCCACTTTCTGGGAAGTGAGGGAATTGAGGAATTTGTTGGATGTTACCTTATTGGCAGAGTTTGAGTTCCAACAGATACTGAAATGGCTGGAAGTCTCCCGTGACTATACCACTTCTTTTCAATAGTTTGGTAAAGTGCTTTAGGAAGGCACCGTCCAGGTTTGAAGGCATGTTTGACTGGGAAGTTGGAACAGAGTAGAGCTGGGGGCAAGTTTGAGATTTTAAGGTGGTTGTATATTTGCATAAAACCAAGGGTGTGTTTTTTAAAAAAGATATTTTATTTTTGTAACATTAAAAAACTATATTTTCTTCCCAGTTTTCTTCTCTAGTTTAAAGTGCCAGGGAAGTTTCAGTACTTGTTGAAAATGTTGATTAAATAAAGAGTAAATGAAACCAAAATTCTTGGAAGTCTTCTCAGTAGTTTTTTCTGTATTCAATAGTTGTATCCACCAAGCTGAAGAATTTTAACTATAAGCTCTTCCTGTGTCCATGTGCACAAAGTTTATATTTTATATTGAGTAACTATTATCTACGGCTGCATATCAGGCCATATAAAGTTAAATATAAATCTTGTTTGATAGCAAGTAGCAATTTAATATGAGTTAAATGGTTCATACACCATTAAGCTTATATATTATAAACATATAGCTGGGGGGTAAGCATTCATTCTTTTTCTGAGAGATTTCCCCCCCCCCCCAAATCTCCAAACTGATCTTTAATTTCCCTTGGCATCAACAATCAAAGACAACAACACAATCCTGCCATGTAAGCTTTCATCCCTAACTAAATGGAGCCCAATACTTTTAAAAAAGCTTCCCTTCAACATCAGTAATCACAAGTATTCCACTTGGCTTCTGAAAATCTGAAGCCACATTAGTTATGGGTCACACAGTGCAGCAAGTTGTAGGCACACAAAGAAAAAGTTTTCCCGCATTTACTCCATTCAGCAACTACTGCGCAAACCCCTAAACTGTCCATAGTACAGACATACCTTGGGTAACAGACATTTCAGGTTGTGTTTTTTTGGAAGTACCTAAATCATGCTTTGCGCAGAAGCGCCAAATCGCAACCCGCACATGCGCAGACGCTTTGCGAACGCTGTGGGTTGCGAACGTGCATCCCGCACGGATCACGTTCACAACCCGAGCGCCCACTGTAATGAACATACTTACCCATTACTTAATGCTTACACATTTATTTGCATTTTTAAGTTAACCCTTCTCAAGTCATCAGGGCAGATAATAGAAGCAAATTTTAGAAATGCAAATATAGTATGCATTTGCCTAAAATAGTTGGGATGTGGGAGACAAGCATAAGTCCCTGTTAAGAATCCAAAACCGCTCACAAAAATTAATTCAGATTGGAGGTTGCTGAAAGGCCTGCAATAAACATGATGTATAATAAAACATTGCCACCTAGTGGTAACATCTTGTCTCAACTCTGAATAAGACTTCAAAAGTTAAGAGCTCTTTGCCCGCAAACACAAATGGAGAATTGTTATTTTTGGGGGATGGGGTATGAAACCCTGCTCCATGGAAAAAGTCAAGCAGGTTTTATGAGACTAAGGAACTACTATTTCAATATTAGTCTCTCAAACATTGTTATAAGCTAGCTAGTTCTGAGATGTTCTGTTTAAAACTGATTGCAAATAGAAAACTCTGCTGCTGTGGGGGGATCACATTTTGAAGAAATCAAGTGAATTAGGTATTCTCATGTTCTTTTCAAAACCTCATAATAAAAGTACATCTATTGTTTACCTTTGTACATGTTCTCTTTCTCATAAAAACTTTTAATTCAGGAATGCAATGCAACGCAAAGTGGGTTAAGATAAGAATGCTATGAACAATTAAATTACATCTGAAAATGTGGGATATACTTTAACGTTTCATGTAATCTACATCCTAGTCAAGCAGTATTAACTTTTAAAACTAGCCATTCTGGTACAGTGTAAAAGAGAATTAAAGTAACTTCTATCAACTCTTTCAAGCTGGCATACATATATACAAACTTCAGCAATTAGGAAAATTTCCAGATTTCGGAAAGAATAGCTAATCAACAGCACTTTTCAACTTTCAATTAAGGGAACCCAAAACAGTTCTTGGCAGTGTAGATGACTAACACAGACATTCTGACGTCTTCTCATCTGCACTGAAACTACTTTCAAAGCCAACACTTTCAGTGATTTAAACCAAAACAGAACACGCAATAAAAAGTTAAAAGTAATTCAATTGCCTAGCATTAAAATGTAATTCAGCTCTTCAGTGTATCAACAAGTCTTGAAAGCCAGAATACAGTTTCGTAATTGCTCCGTTGACTCCCATAAATGCTTTTCATAAGCCACTTTGCTACCAACACTTGAAAGGTTTGGAGCTTAATGTCAAGGCCAGCATGTTGGTGGTGCCCTGAACTATCAGACAAATGGTCTGCAAACCAATAGAATGCTTAAATAAAGTACTTTTTTCCATTACAGAGTAGAAACAGTCGGTTATATTCAGAACTTAATTACGGTGATGGAAAGCCAAGTCAAGAAGCAGTTGATAATTTTATTGATAATTTCACTGCTTCGGGTCGGGTGATTCACACAGCCAAATTTATCATATAATCCAGCTAATGAAGCTTTTTATGTATCACAAATAAAACTTATATTATGAAAAGAACTATTGTTGATAAGGATCCTTCCAACAGGGCCTCAATACCATGCAGAACTGCCTATATTTGTTCATTTCATTTAATCCAGTGATCCTAAGACAGTACAGTAGAAAGAAGAGCCAATTTCAGCAGCTGTCAGATCAAATATCAAATATAAAAAGCACTTTTCAGTGGAATGTAGTGTTGGCATATTCGTGGCTCTACCACCAAGCTTCTGCATTATCTTGTACAATTTTCTAAGTCGAAGCCTTAAATTTCAATACCTTTCCTCCTGTTTTCCCTATGTTCAAGGTGCGTTACAACACTTAGAAGAGTACGAGCCCATACTTTAAGAAAATGCTTAGTCTCAAGAGTGAGACTAGCAGATAGATTGTGTGGTCAAGGGAATGCGTGCACACAATTTGCAGTGCTGAAGTACCCAGCAGATAGCATTCCAGGGCAACTAGCAAACAGCAGGCAAAAGGAGCTGAATCTGGGATAACCACATTACGCTGGCTGTTGAAGACCACTTTTATTTGAAGTATAACAATTTCCTCCCTCAGCAATTTCATGGGTCAACTTCAAACAACCTACTTAGATACGCTGCAGTAAAAATCAAAACTATTATGAACAAGGGGCCTAAGAATATATAGAGCCATGAAAGGATCCAAAGTATATTTTAGTTTACAAATTGAAAGTTTAAAAATATGCAAATGAATATGAACCGAAAGTAAGCATTCTTCAGTTTACATTATTTGTCCTTATGGCAAGATTTCAATTTCCAAGCCTAACAAACAGCAGGTGGCAGCAAAGCAGACTAATAAGGTGGTAGAAGTGCAAGAGAGAAAATCCCAACTCAGGTCTCATCCCAAACTGAAAATCCAAAATATCTATCAAGGCATTTGTGCCTATTAACCTGGTTATCCTAACCTCTCCCTTTCCCCCTCCTTTGTTCCCTCAACTGTAGCAGCTGTGACAAAATATTAATATTCTCATTAATAACTACCTGGATTCGGTCTACAGAACCAAATCCACCATGAATATAGATTTTTCATATTACCGGTACCCAAGACACCTGATATATGTAACAATACTTGATGCATCTGAATTCCACCAAGTACAAAGAAATTACTTCCATTGTTTATGAACAAGTAGACATCCATATCTCAGGTAAGCAAACTGTTCAGTGTCCCAGTTTGACACTTAAGACAAACATCAACCACTAACGTCCATTTTCTCTCCATGGCTAAGATTTCTGAAGTTCAGCGTTTATGCTAACATAACCTTAAAGGTGAAATATTTTAAGAGAATGTTTACTAGTAAAAATACTTTTATGTGAGCATGTTGAATTTGTAATCATTATGTCCCTTCTAGAAAAAGTTTCACTGATTTAGGGATATTAACTCAATTGTCTGAAAACATTTTGTGATAACCATAAACTAAAATATAGTGATCAGGTTTTTCTCCTTGGAGGGGGGCGCAATCTATACACTATGATGGACGGCAACTTCCATCAAAGCCTTTCTTGTGTAAGAAATAAAGCTATTAGAAAACAAACATTCTTAAAAGACACCACCTATTCATCTTACACACTTACAATATTAAGTACCAGCCCAGAATTTTTGCAGCAAGGTATCATTTGATAACCACCTGAGAAATTAATTAATAATAATAATAATAAAATTTATTATTTATAGCCCGCCCACCTGGCTTGGTTTCCTCAGCCACTCTGGGCAGCTTCCAACAGAATATTAAACAGAATAAAACTTCAAACATTAAAAACTTCCCTAAACAGAGCTGCCTTCAGATGTCTTTGAAAAGTCAGATTGTTGTTTATTTCCTTGACATCTGATGGGAGGGCGTTCCACAGGGTGGGTGCTACTACCAAGAAGGCTCTCTGCTTAGTTCCCTGTAACTTGGCTTCTCGCAGCAAGGGAACTGCCAGAAGGCTCTCGGCGCTGGACCTCAGTGTCCAGGCTGAGCAATGGAGGTAGAGACACTCCTTCAGGTATATTGGGCTGAGGCCGTTTAGGGCTTTAAAGGTCAGTAATTCACCCTACAGGCAACGTTGTAGGAACAGTATGCATGCACATCCTCAACCACCCATTCCAAAATTACTTGAAACTTCCAGCCTTCTCCCAGCATGCTTAGAAACAAAAAAAAAACACCAAAAGAAAATGTGCAATGATTTCTCCATGCACAAATATAAAAACATTTCTCCAAACTAGATGTATTTGCTGAACATGCTAACAGATTTTAAAGAGTTGGCCTGATTCTTCAGACCATGTATTAATAGTCCAAAACAGCAACTATGAAGCTTTATCATAATCCTATTGTGCACAATAGCACCAGTCTTAAGGCTTAGTTGGAAAGACTTCAACACCTTTACAAATTTTCAAAATAATTCATTTTTTACAATTAAACTAATAGCACCCACTTAAAGTATTGAGCTGTGGTAGTATATCAGTCTACATGTAGACAGCAAAGATATGTGCATTGGGATGTACACCTCAGAACTTCATTTAATATTATGTTATCAGAGGCTTCCTTTTTAAACTGATTAAACAGCTTCAACAATGCTTCTCTGCCACATTATACTTATTGAGCAAAAGAAGGAATACATATTTTATTCTCTGTTCATTCATCTGCTTCTTTTAGGCGGTCTATATAATTTGAAATACACAATGTTTTCTATCATAATTTGTATTCGGCTGTAATGTACACTAAGACATGTTACAAAGGCATATGACTATCCAGGCTGCAGGATCAAGTAATTCACAACATACATGAAACTAATGTTAAGGGGACAGAAGGTTCTCACACACACAGTTTTCAGGCGCTTATTAGTAACAGGGACAGATTTTCCTCACATTTATGTACATAAGCAAGCAGGCAAAGTTCTAACCATTTCAGGAACAGACAATTTAATCCGTGTTACATAATTTCACTGAATACAGTTGATATCATCCAAAATCACTCCTGAGAGCAAAAAAATAGTTTAGCATTACATTTTATATACAATTATGAAAGGATTATTAGAAACCAGAAGCGCATCCATTTAAGGAGCACCGCACTTTACGTATACTGGACATGACGCCCAAATGCACCTTGACTTTTTCAATAATAGTTCTCTTTAAAACGTATAATTCAACTACATGGCCCAACAGGCTCTCACTACTTAATTTATCACTTATTCAATATTTATGATAATCAGATGGTAGTCTCTGTATCGTCATTATTTTCTGACATCAGGATACTTCTCAATATCAAGCTTCTAAGTTCAGTTTGTCTTTGATGAATTATTCTCTAATCTCTAACCCTAAAATGTATAGCTATTACTACAAACCTTTGTATGCACTCCTTTAACAGTAAATGTAACTTTTAAATTTTCTCCTTCCATATAGAAATATCCAAATGCATCCAGAAGTTACAGCCTGTACATTAGCGCCCCCCCCCCAGTAATCTTCCAATGGTCAAGTTCCTTTAAGGAATAAATGATTTCTTCTGACGTACCATTTATACACCACAGTATGGAGAGTCTTATGGTTTCAGAACTGATGAAATGAGAATCAGACTTGAGCATACTTTTTCCAGTCACCATGGTCAGAGAAGACTTGAATGCAGATACCAGAACACATAAAAAGGAAACGTCTGTATTTGCATGCTTTTAAAGTGAAACATCATGCAATGGTTTGTTCATCTTCTTCTTTGCAAATTGCATGTGTTATAAAAGTTTGCCAGAGACAGCAGTGACAGTACATGATGTATATTTTCCAATAAAAAAGCACTAGAAATCAAAGGCAACCAATAAGTATATTTTTGCTAGAACATTTCTCAGCTACATAAGATCGAACAGTTAGCTGCATCCATATCCAAGAATATACAAAATTCTGCCTACAGGAATAAGCCTTTCAAGAATGTCAGTTCCGAAATAACTCCCTATGGTGGCTAACAGTTAAAAATAGCTAAGTATTGTGCTTTCAAAATTATCTACTTAATGACATAGAGATCAGAAATGAAACAAGCCACGAGGTTAAGTGAGGAGAAGCAGTTCAGACCCAACAAAATAAACTTTCTAGAACATAGAAGGTATGCATAGCTAATGGGAAGTGTGCCAAGACATATTTGCTGGACAAAACTTTATTTTCCTTTCATAAAACTAAACGATAAAAGATTGCTCAGCTGGAATCATCCTAAGGTACTTAAGGAAAAATTATTTGGAAAGGTCATACAGAATGTATTTCCAGAAAACATCTGGACTAGTCAGCCTGAATGTAAAATTATGGATCATTAAAGGACTACTGGGGACTCCAGATAAGGGAGCATCAATGAATCAACAGAAATATACCTATTTGATACCTGCAAAGTCCACCACTATTTTAAAAGACAAGTTTAAAATACCTGGCTCTCGTAATTAGTCCCATGTCCCAAAACAGAACTAATTCTAACCTTTCATTTTGCTTAAAAAGCCAGAAACCTTTTCTGCCGCTGTTAAATAGTATGGAAACAGCTATGTTTCTTCCAAAGCTTCGCTGGCACCAGTTCAAGCAACAGCTAGTGAACTGAACATTCATCTGTGACAAGGTTATGTGTAAAACTTGAAGGAAAACTTTTCTCAAAGTGGAACTCACAGAAACAAGCTACCCAGCATAAAGTATGTTAACAGTTTTATTTTTTTTTATGTTAAATACCATGGGACAGGGCTGTAAGGATGAAAACTTTAACAACTGCCTCACAAGGGGTAAGAAATTCTGCCATAATATTAGCAAAGTAAGGTAAAGGATAAAATTTACACACTAAGAGGAATCATTTCCCCGCAGAATGCCTCGTCATATTCCTGAACAAGTGGGATTAACATTCTAATAATCATTTTCCAAGAGGCAAGAGCAACAGATAA
The DNA here is from genome assembly GCF_027172205.1 of Podarcis raffonei. Lineage (NCBI taxonomy): Eukaryota > Metazoa > Chordata > Lepidosauria > Squamata > Lacertidae > Podarcis > Podarcis raffonei. Next base: position 49,287,157 of record NC_070608.1, on the reverse strand, counting down.
TTTTTTAAAGGATTATTAAAATAACATTTACAAGACTCTGAACAATTTTTGAACTCTTATTAAAACCACAGAAAGAAAGAACAATTCTTTATTTATGTATGACTTTTCATAAAGGACTGAATGTGCAACTGACACCTGCTATTGATGAATTAATATACAATTTGTCCAGCAGCCGACCAGTTTGTCTTTTTATTGTGTTGTCTAACCGTGCAAGATCATTAGAGGCAAAGCCTGTATGATGCTGTACACAATAATGGTCACTTGGGGCCATACTACCAATGAAGTGGTAGGTAAATACATTTTTTTCTGGCCAAGAAAAAAAGGAAGCTGCATTCTGCATGCTTCTCTCTCTTTTTCCCCTCTCTACAAGATGAATTTCCCTAAAAAGAATCCAATGAAAATGGCTGCAATTACAACAAGAAGTGAGGGAAGAGGATTGGAGACATTATCTCGGAGAGCCAAGCCTGATGTTCCAGGTTTATCCAAGTGTGCCACCTTTCTCAGCCTCAAACCTTCATCCTGAAAACACATGGGGGGAAATAATCAATCAAAAATTATCAAAGAGATTGTTTCAGATCTGAATTTAACCAAAACATTTTAAAACTTAAGACAGGTTTAGATGAGATACAAATTTATTTGTGTGTGTGCACACTATCTGACTTTAAAAGATGTCAAAATGTAGCACAAAATAAAGTGTAGCATGTTGTGTATAAATTAGTAACAAGAGCAAAATATATTAATCCTTCTACTGTTATTTACTATCAATAATAGCCTGTTTACAAAACCGGGGAAACAAAAGACCCAACTATTTAAACTGTTCCACTGATGATGGCAATTTATCCCAGAACACCACTATTAGCTCAGGATTGCAAATTGATTAAACAGCATAACACTGCACCTTCTAGATTTTCAGTGGCCACAAGATTTGTACGGCTTTGTGTAATGCTCAGAAATGAAACGTAAAGACAAGCAAAAACAAACAAACAAACAAACAAAAAACACCAAGGGAAAGCTTACACTGCCTTGGATGTAAGGAAGTGTAAAAGCTGAAAACTGGGGCAAATCCTATCTCTCCTTTACCCTCAACCCCCTGTTCAACAACTGACTTTATTTAGAACAGTCCCCTGATTCTCGGGAGAGGCCAAACCCCTTCTGTCAGTGGAAGCCACTGTCTATGATTATTAGTCAGGCTGTTATAGTATTATTTCAAGGGTGGGTTGGTTTTAAATCAAGGAGATTTTAAAATTACCAAGAAAAAAGGATCAATTTAAGTAACTGAAAACTGATCCCCTTTAGGAATATTAAGAATACACTCAAATATCTTATAACAAATAAAATACATGTTCACAACTAATTATTATTACAATGTACTTGTATCATGCCATCAGTACATGGTACTTTGCAGAATAGAATAAATCAGATAGGTCCCTGATCCCAAGGGGCTTCCCATTTAAGATGGGCAGTGGGTGGGGGAAGCTACAGGGACAGGCGGAAAATGCCAAGGGTAGGGAAGAAAGAATGTGGGCAAATATTTTATAGGCCATGTTGGAAGTGATGCATAAGGAGCAGCAAGGGAAAATAGTCAGTCATGTAACAGAGGAAGGGACCTTCAGTCAACTGTGATAAAAGCCAAGAGAACTGATGTCACGGGCAAGGACATAATGAGAAACAAGGACTAAAAGAGTGAGACAAGGCTGCAGACAAAGAGCTAGGAGCATAATCCAAAATTTTAAATCATGCATACCACATACATTTTACACTGTGCTTAATTATATATGCCTAAAGATAAGGGACAGGTTTCTGTTTGGCTGTTTGGCTCTCTGTACAGCTGCACTACTACATATATTTATCTAGAAATTAAGCACTACTGAATTTGGACTTACTTCTGATTAAAACGTCATATAAAAGGTAAAGGTAAAGGTACCCCTGCCCGTACGGGCCAGTCTTGACAGACTCTGGCGCCCATCTCACTTAAGAGGCCAGGGGCCAGCGCTGTCCGGAGACACTTCCGGGTCATGTGGCCAGCGTGACAAAGCTGCATCTGGCGAGCCAGCGCAGCACACGGAAACGCCATTTACCTTCCCGCCAGTAAGCGGTCCCTATTTATCTACTTGCACCTGGGGGTGCTTTCGAACTGCTAGGTTGGCAGGCGCGGCAGGCACCCCGCCGCGGGGATTCGAACTGCCGACCTTTCGATCGGCAAGCCCTAGGCGCTGAGGCTTTTACCCACAGTGCCACCCGCGTCCCACAAAACGCGCCACCCGCGTCCCACAAAACATCATATATCAGGCTGCAAATAAACTGAAACTTTCTAGGAGCAAATCTAATAGTTACTAGGCAAAGAAGACTGGAATCCCAGAGCTTTGTGCATGAGCAGAAAGAACTTCTACTTGCACATGGTATATAAGAGATTGGTGATTCCAGCTGCAGAACTGCAACTCTTGGATGGAAATCATACACTTTCAGGTACTTGGACCCTCTACAGTACCTTGGGGTGGGAGTGACTCTTTTGGGAAGGGGGAGTGAGAAATTTTCTACATGCACATGGAATACTGCAAATTGGATCCAAGTCAGTGTTGGTCCATGAGATGCAGAGTGTTATGTTCTTTTGTTTGTAGTCATAAATCTTCATGATTTAAAAGTGGGTGATCCTGCACTCCTGTTTTATACCCTCCATCTACCTCATCTCTGCAAAGTGTGTAGTTTTCACAAGCACTAGAATACAGGACATACTCTTGATGACAATTACAGGGTGACATCTCTTGGATTCGAACCAAGAGAACCTCACAGTAAACTCACATATAAAAGAAAATACTTTCATAGAAAAGAAAGTACTTCTTCACATAGCACAGTTAAACTATGGAACTTGCTCCCACACGATGGAATGCCAGTGATAGTCACAAACCTGGGTGGCTTTAAAAGAAGATTGAACAAATGCATGGGGCTATCAGTGGCTGCTAGCTAAGATACCTATATTCTGCCTCAGCAGTTGGAAGCAGTATGTTTTTGAATAAGAAGCTAGAAACTACAGGAGGGGAGAGTGCTCTTGTCCTTGAGTCCTGCTTGTCGGTTTCCCACAGGCATCTAGGTGACCCAGGCAGGATGTTAATTGAGTCGAAATCCTAGTTTAAAATGAACTAAGTTTTAAAAATAATTTTATTTTCATCAACAAATTTTAGCTATCCTGATTAGTCAGATTCTGGTTTGGAGGTAATGCTTAACAACAGGCACATGAATAAAGGAGGCTTGGTGCTAAGAGGACTATCAGTTAAGAAAAGTCGCTTAAGTTGAAACCAGCGTCAAATTATTTTACTGTGTGTTATTAAAAAATTAAATGTTATCTCTGACATCAAAAATTTGAAGAATTAAACATACTCTGGCAGGGAAATTTGCTGTAGGTTTGCTAAATCCTGTGGGTGACATCCTTTCCTCCCCCCTGCAGTTCCTTACGCTCCTCCAAAATCTGCTCAGGTGTGAGGTGGGTGGGGAGGAGAGCCCTGTGAAATCCCATCATGTCTGCTACTGTGATGTTGCCTATTGCCTACCAATTCTTTGTTCTTGGAAGAAAATTATATGGGATGTATAATAAGGGTACTACGATAAATACTTCCGTTTAAACAGGGTGGTTTTTTTAAAAACAACTTTCATGAATCTGCTCTTATGAACTTACTCTCAGATGTCTGTTTTCCTCTGATAGTTTCACCACATCCGCCTGAAGTCTTTTGCATTCTTCCACTAGCTTCCTTGTTTCGGTGTCATTAAGCGAAACACTGTGTGGTTTTGGCATTGGACCATCCTGCTTAGCTGTATTCAGTATTGGAGCAGATTTGCTTGCATCTATGTCATTCTGCAAATATTAAAAATGGTTTCAGAACAGGATTTTCTTTAATCAAAGCATTTTTTTATTTTAGTACCACTGGGGGGGGGGATACCAAGTTAGTTACAAAGATGACAAAGCTGAAAAAACAACCAGAGAATAAACATTGTGAAAGATGATTGATAAAGATATGTTTCAGGACCATTTCCCCATTTTATTTCATCTCTGAAATCATTTTGCTCACTTAGAGCTTTGCAGTCTGAAATCTGCGTATGAGCTTTATTAAATCTTTCCCAAAGAACAAATTGTTTTAAAATAGAAGTATACACAAGCCTGTGTTCTCTTACAGTTCCTAGCACAACTGAAAGGAACAAAATGTAAACAGATGAGGCATGAACAAAACACTAGGAGATAGTATAGTTATTACACTAAATCCTGGGTCAAGAAGAGACCCAGCATAGATACCTGAAAGCAGACACTGGCAGACATCTAATACAAAGAGCAATTAATCAGAAGACAATGAAGAAAGATGGTTATTATTTATAAAATTCATATACTGCCCCTTATCCAAAGATCACAGGACAGTTTACAGTATAAAAACAGAAAATAAGTAACATAATAACCAATAAGTGGGGGGGGGGGAATACACAGGCACACACCCTGTGGCTATGTGTATGAACATGAGAAAGTTGGGGTGGGCTAGTCAGAAGAGCCAAAGGATCTCCAGTGGTTTAAGAATAATGACAGTGTGCTGTAAGTGTGATTCTGTAATTGCTGTAATTGTCTGAAGTGGTAATTGCCTGTGTAGCTGAACGTGTATAAAAGATAATGCCCGAGAGGATCAAAGTTCAGCCAGCCTGATTTGCTGACTCTACATACATTTGTATTAATAAAGGCCTAATTTTTCACTTAAAGCTGTTGTCCACTAGCATATCTTGGGAAAACCCTTTACAAAAATTTCCAACATCAAATTTTTTTTTTAAATTCAAGTGGATTAAAAATAGAGAAACAATTCGTACCCACCTGATTCTAAAATGAGAACAACTCAACAGAAATAAACATCTTAGCCCTGGGTGTAAGACAGAGAGTAACTGAGTCCACACAATGTTCCTGATGACCCAATCATGGTTGGGAGATTAGGCATGTCCCTGGGCTTGCACATTCTCTATGCTCCCCTTTCTTAATGTGTTTGCCAACTGTGATTTTGAGCTAACCAGGATTAGCTTTAACATCACTGCAAAAGGTAATGCTGCCTTGCAATTAGTTGTTATAATGGAGAGGAATAAATTAGAGTATGGCAGAGAAAGAAGTTAGGACATCAAGAACTGAAAAACCATGTATTTCATGTGGCAGTCACTAAGCACAGTGGCCAATCTGCAATACGACTCAAGAAACTTCAAATATTTAGGAAACATTTTTACTGTATTTGATTATAATACAAACAGTATAGGCTTGAATAAATGATATGGCAATAGTCACAGACTTGCAAAGTACAGTAAGACGTCATTGTGTATGCTGTATGCATTTGACACATACAAGGCTGAATCAAGCACAAAATTTGGCTTCCTAAAATTATCATTTTTTCAAAGTTTTAATAGGAAACATTTATTATGCATAGTACCTAGGCCAGTACAATTAAAATAACTGTAACATTTCAGATAAGTATATTTTGGAAACTAATAACCCCCTTAATATCAACTGTTATCTCTGTCAAATATTACTGACACATATTTTTTTCAGCTACGGCAAAAAAATTCTACCCTATGCACATTCCTTTTTTGCAGGAAAAGTGCAAACCACGGTTTGCTGGTTCAGAAATAGTGACAAACTATGATTTGTGAAAACCAGAAAATAACCACATGTACAAGGGGAGGACAGAGTGAATGGGCTCTTTTGAGGCAGTTCTCAGAACCAAACCACGGCTTGGTGTAATATCAGAACAAATCCAAAGATTTGTTTCCAGTTGCCAAGAAGAATTTAGGCTCCTGCCCTAAGACTGTTTCAACTGCCTTACTGATCTTTTTTGGTCCCTTCCAGCTGAGACCTTTCACTTCTTCCTCTTGCCATATATCTCAATCATAGCAACAAAAATTAATAAAGCAAAATTTGAGAGCAGGATACACTACAAAAGTATATTTTAACCATTTCATTGTTGAGGTCTTTCTCAAATAATGCTCTCTTCCAATTTAAGCCTATTGATATTTTATTAGCTAACTACAATAAATTTAATTAACCACTGAGGCACTAGAAGAGTTTGAGTACTTTCAGCTCCCTAAAACAAACCTGATTCATCTTGTGTTTGACCTCACTGCCTTGCTCCATCATGTCAATCTTCTGGCTATAACTTGCAGGTATCTGAAGATTCTTGCTGTTGGATGGAGTTATGTGTACGGATCCTGATGAAGATAAAGTCTGAGGTGGAAGCTGAGACATGCCCTCAGCACTCAGCAGATCTCTCATTGCAAGACTTAGGGGAGTGACTAAACCAACAGCTAAAGGATTAGGCTCTGCAACCCCTCTCTGCTACTTAGAAAAACATAAATGTTATGCACAAGCAGTCAAGTAACAGCTTACAAGACAGGAATAGGCAAAAAAGCTAGCATCTTTTTTATTTTATTGACTAAGGGTGCTAATCTAATCACACTTAGTAGAGAGTAAGCCTCACTGAAAACAGCAGGACCTACTTCTGGCTAAATATGTATATGATTGTGCTATACACAATACAGTGGTACCTTGGTTCTCAAACTTAATCCATTCTGAGAGCCCATAAGACTCCCGAAACCATTCAAAAATCAAGGCGTGGCTTCCGATTGGCTGCAGGAGCTTCCTGCAGTCAAGCGGAAGCTGCGCCAGACATTCGGCTTCTGAAAAATGTTCACAAACCAGAACACTTACTTCTGGGTTTGCGGCGTTCGGGAGCCAATTTGTTCAGAAACTATGCTGTTCGGGAACCAAGGTTCCACTGTATACTGTAAACTATATACAGAACCATGTATAGAAGCTAAGGCTACTTTTGTTGGGGTTTCCACAGCACTTTCAACTGCTGACAAGAAATTTTAAAAGCAGTGTGGAAGCAGAACTTCAACGGCGAAACAGATTTTGGGCTGGATTATAGTATATCCTCCAGCTCAGTTAAGTTCACTGTTTCTTCTCTCCTATTTTCTGTAAAGCAGCACTTTCTATAAAAAAAAATAGCAGCACTACATAACTAGTTGTATCAAGGAAACATGCTTGAAATACAAAAACATCTGCAAATAATCTTCTGGTTTAATAAATGGAAAACTAAGCTAGCAAATATCAAACATCAGTGCATGGTGGACAAAGTGAATAATACTTCTGAAAAGCTTAAAATTGTCTTTCTTCTTAAGGTGGATGATATAGTATATAACTTTCTACCCCAACCCTAGAGATTAAAGCATGGTCTTCCCTGTCTCTATCAATTATGGACTGGTAAATTACCCCAACCTACTAGATTTAAAAGTTCTTACATCCTTGTCTGGATATAGGTTTTACTTTTCCCCACAACCCAACCATGTATAATCATGTGAGAGCTGGCCCTCAACTTTCCCACAGCAACCTCTTCCTTAGGTACACTGTTCAAAATGTTGCAAATGGAATTCAAGGCCATACATTTATTTACCTTTGTGACAATGACCACAATAACTAAGTGGCAATAGCTTGGGCTATTGATGCAGGGCAGGGGAAGAAGAGGAAAGCATAAAGGATATTGGAGGGCAACAGATTTGTAGAGGCAAAAGAACAAGGATTTAAGAACCACAGGCAGGAATTCTTAAGTTGTACCAAGGTTATCATCATGCCATTACTGTGGCTATCTGAAGTTTTTAAATATTTTGCAAAACAATGGCCCATTTAAGTCTCTCAATAACGAAAATTAGAAGACAGTTTTAAGAACATTACAGATCTCAGGGCCTTAGGATTTAGCAGCTTTTTCATTAAATCTAAGAGTTCTGTGCTTCATCTTGGCCATATCAATTTCTAGATACCCTGACTACAGTTACACCAGTGGCAAGGCTAGCCCTGCTTTAGGAAACACTATGAGATGGCATGCGGTAAGGGCAGGAATTGCTGTCTGAATGCTGCAGCAAGCGTTTTGAAAACTGTTGTCCCTGAACGGGAGAGGGCCCTGGAGCTCTATTTTAGGCAGCAAATGTCTTGGGTCAACACTGAGCAATGGTGCATCTTCATGCAGGAATCAACAAAAAGCACATCCTTGCAAATAGTATGACAACCATGTTCTGCTGCCCAGGACAATTTCCTACGTGCCTATACAGCATGTGCAACTTAACAACAGGTACCGGATAAGATGGTGCAGCCTAAATTGGCAAAGAAGGAATTGGATGCATACTGTCAGCTTCCTCTTCTCAGATCTCACACTTGTAGCTTTTAGCTACAGCACTGAAATAAAAAATATAGAAGTTCCTATGCTAATAACCCCTTTCGCTCATGCTTCCAACTTCTTTCATCCTCCTTAACAGGAGAGTATTATAGGATTGCCCGTAGCTCATTGTGTCATAAAAACATAGAGCTCTTAGAATATACTACCATACTGCTTTATCTTTCGAACTGCTACCCTTCTTCAAAGATTTTTATGTGATCATACATGGGAGTCTTGAAGTTTTGTTGCTCAGTTCCCAGTGACAAGGTCACTGCACCTCTTTGAAACACACCCCATCTTCCCAACTGACTAGCTTGCACTCACTGTGTAAGCAACACAGTTTTCAAGAGGTGGAACCAAGGCAGCTTTCACTTTGACAAAATGAGCTAGGGATATGCATGCACCATTTCATATGGCACACACTGATGGAGAATAGACTGATAGGGAGGTTACAGAAAATAATGCACTTATACTGTATGCTAAAAAGAAATGTAAAAATACAAAGCTTTTTGTGTGCTACTGAATCACTGGTTACACTGCCCCATATTTTAATTTATTTAATACAATTACATAAACTGTTCAGATACAAAACAACTACGAAGCACATTCTTAGCTTAAGATAGGTTGTTATAAAATCGATACTTGAAGTTGTTTTGTTTTTGTTTGTTTACTTACCAGCTTATCATTTTCATTAGGCATTTCAAATACACATCTCAATTTGGAGTCCATTAAGTCATCAGACTTTGCATCCTTCCACTAGGATAATGAAAATAAATTAAATTTTAGCTGCTTTTTAGTAAGTCATAATATGCAAACTTTGTCAAATACACAGTATTTTAAGACTGAATAGGCTTAGAAGTGGGAAATCATGGTTCAAATAATTACTTAGACATGAAGCTCTTAGGCAAACCAAGTCTGGGAAGATATTAAGCAAAAATATGTACAAGTCTTGTGTCTGAGCACACTGGGGTATGCCACTATAAGTTTTCCTGGTTTAATTAGCCATACACTCCCACTACACTCCCCAAATTGGGAGGCTATGGTTACCAGGATCTGAAACCATGGTTTGTTCCATTTCTGGCAAGCATAGGCTTCCAGTTTAGATGTACCGTAACAGAAAATATAACTTACACAGGTATGGGGCTTGTGCACCTCTCTGCTTAATAAACAAAGAAATGATACTATCTCTCAGCCTAATCTTCAGTGCTTTGGTAGATATCAAATGGGGGGGGGGACTAAAACATGTCATGTTCAAAGATAGTGGAAAAAAATATTTTATTTTATTTTTTGTTTGGATCAGGCTATCAGGAAGGAAATTTGATTGGCATATTCCCTGAAAGAAGAGATTCCCCCTACTTTCTAGAATTAGAAACTCCAAAGTTGTATTTGCCACAAAATTGATAAACACAAGACTCTTCAGATTATAGATCTTATCAGGGGAAGTGAAACAGCAATTCAATAAATTACCAGTAACAAGGAAAGATGTGCACCACTTTGCAACAGCATTTATGAAATTTAAAGGCAGAAAACAAAGATAATCCTTGTAGATACTACTTCCTGCGCTTAGTACTGTACAACCATCTTATATTCTACTGAAATTTTGTCAGAAAAGAAGCACACAGAACGTCCTTGTTACTTAAAACAGTATCATCTTTGAGATCCTGACTGAGAGTACAAGGCCATTTTTTCTTCAAAATAGAAGTGGTAACATTAAGCACACTTAAAAAAAAAAGTGTGACCAACATTAATGTCTAATGCATTAAAATGGCTAGTTTATGCAAGTAGTTCCAAGTAAGTATTGGTGTAACAACAACTGATGGCAAATACACTTTTTCCCCTGAAGATGAAGAAAGCAGCTCAAGGCTTAGTTCCTAAGTGGAATGTACATTTTGAGGTCTCTCGCAACAGTATTCTTCCAGCTTGTGCCAGCAAAGCAACAGAGGAGGAGAAGTTGGACAGACTCAAAATATATGTTGAACATAATACAAGAACCCTAATGGATAAAATATGGCAAAAGGCAAAAAGTAAGAATTCATCTTGTTAGCTTACAATACTGAAATTAAATCTATTTACTTACCACTGCTTCCATATCTGTAATGTTTGAGGGGGCAAAGATTGTCTGTACCATAAACTTATGTTTACTCTTCTCATTTGGATCATAGTCAAAAGGCTGTAACATCACTGTATAATAGACAAAGTATGAATTACTAGAGGCATGCAACCTACTTTTCCTGTCAATTTCAAAATTTTAAACTCAGCATGAAAGAACTGTGCAATCATTTGGAACAGATAATAAACAAGATCTCTTGCAAGAATCAAGTTCTATCATTTATTGCAAATTTGCCTTTTATAGTTATCTGTTCATGTCCCGATATTATGAAAAAAAGTTCACTTGCAAAATCAGGATTTTTATGTCCACATAACAACCTGAGCTTCCAAATTTGATGTAAGTATGTAATTAAGTTAAAGCAGGCAGAAGTTTGAAACATCTGAAAATGGTGGGAAGAATTTATTAAAGGGCCACCCATTACCATTGTGATGTATACAAAGAGTGGGTAAGAGATGCCCAGGACCTTGAATGTTAGCAAAGGAGGACAGAGGAGATCTGCCACACTCCTTCAAACAGGAATGATATGATCACCAGAGAGAGTTTGCAGAGAATCTTTCTTGCCCTAATATTCTGCATATATAATTTTGATCCAAAGATACACTCCTTGGATCCAAGCTCTAAAAGAGAAGAGAGTTGAGAGAGTTGACTTCTTCCAGTCTCATCGTCAGAGAGAAGGATAAGGATGGGAGAGAGACTGGAGGAAGTCAAGCATGGGAGCTTGGGAAGCCTACCACGGATGGCACTTTGATCATTTATAGATGATCAATAAATGATCTAGCTCAGTGCTCTTTTTCATATGTGTGTCTGCCTCCCAGACAGTATCTCTGTCACTCACAGGAGACAGAGGGATGCTGACCAAGAAACCGAGGTGCTTAATGGAAGACAGGCAGGCACACATACAGTCAAGGAGCCCTGCTGCAAAGCTGTTCATGGAGTAAGAGATTGTTCTCTGCATGGACATTTTGCTGTGTTTCCATGGTGCATGATGAGAAAGGGAGCTCCTTTCTTAGTATACAAAATGGAAGTCAAGAAAACTTTATGTATTAGTGTGGATGTGTGACTGGAGTCAGTGTATGCGTGCTTTGACCCTGTCCATTTTGGAATTTGCCCTGCTCACTGCTCATATGTGGACCCAGACAACTTCCATTAATAATAATAATAATAATTATTATTATTATTATTATTATTTTATTGTATCCTGCCCTCCCCGGCCAAGACCGGGCTCAGAGCAGCTAACATCAAATATAAACATTGATATAAAATCAAACAGTAATTAAATCACCTTTTAAAAAGAAGTCAGGATAAAATGAAAATCTGAATTAGATGGCTTTCTGCAGGATTTGGGTTGGGAACAGTAAATGCTCATCAGGCCCAACAGTGTACGCTGATCTTATATGGGCCCTCAAAGAAATGTGGCCCTTAGAGAGGAAAAAGGTTCCACACTGCTAATAAAAGAAAGAAAAACAACCAAACATTTTTACCTGATACAGTTACAGAAGAACCTGGGTCAATAATTCCACTGTTTGGCCTCACACAGTATCGACGAGGTGCTGTAGTCTTCACTTTAAAACATACTTTTCTGTCCGATGGATTTCGTAATTTAAGATTTGTAGTGACTACATCTGTGAAGGGACCTGAAATTGTTAAAGGTTTATGTTTAGTAATTAGTCTATTTGTTAGATGTGATCTCCAAAAACAGGCATCACAAGCAAACCAATGGTCTAAATCAAGACATATCCACAGACCATGTTTAAGAGTTTAAGTAGTCAATGGTGACCAGCAAGTTATTATTGTCTTCCATCCTTTCTCCCAATATCTTGCAGTTTAGAAAAGCCTACCAGCAAGTCCCTGCCTCAATTAATACTCTTTTTGTGCTCTGCTCTGCTCAGGCAATGTTTCTCTGGCTGGTTTTTGACAATTCCCTTTTCCTCCTATAGTCCCCATGACACAGCCCATACTATTCAAACCCTCTGGAAATACCTTTCAGAGGGCAGAGCGGAAAATAACTTGTAAGAGCAGCCTTCCATTCACGTAGCCATTGGTGCTATGGCAGTGAAAACACCAAAATAAAAATGGGAAATAATTAGAAAAAGGATCCTCTGTGCAATACTGTCCAAAACCTCTCCTGCCTTTGCCTAAACTACTCTGCTATCACAGGAATATGATGTCCAAGCTGATAGGGAAGGAAAAATATTGTTTAGGGAATCTGCAACATTTATTCTGGAAAACAACCTCATGGAAGAGAAAGACTGGAAAAGGAACATGCATCACACACACATACCAGAACGGTAGTGGTTTCTGTTCTTCAGAGACCTACTTCTGAACTGCTGAGAATGGTCTCTGAAAAGACAGCATAATTTTCCCCCACTGCAACACTGGGCTGTGAGGTTCATCTACTTCTAGCTCAGAACTCCAATGTGGAGGAAGAAGCCTTGTAAACCAATTTACAGAGATTGGTGGGCCTCATCTGGCCCATGGCTTAGCACCCTGCACTACGCCAACCTATTTTCATGACTGTCAATAAAAACCAGCAAGGATCCATGCATTTGAATGATTTTATTATTATTATTTTATTTTTTTGAGGATGGCATCTCACTAACAGCCACAAGGATAAGCCACAGCTGAAAAAGAATGAAAAAGAGAAGGCACGTAAACAGCCAGAGGCAAGCATGCCAATGAGGCAGCAGATAGAGGCAGAGGTCTCAAAGGACAAAAAGAAGGGAACAGTGGCCAAGAAAAGAAACAGTGGAGAAAAATCAGCTGTAAAAAGATGTGCCCTGCTATGACCATATTGCTACAAAAATTCCCATCATTTGGTGGGTATCCTATTAGCTGAAAACAGAACTATACATTTGTGTCTAAATCATTTGTGTCATTATGTCATTACATAGATCTATGGTGCACGTGCATTTGAATACTCTCTGCAGCTGGACGATCACTGAGTAGCTAATTACCAAAATAAGCCAAGCATCTTGCATACAGAGAAAGGTGGAAGAAATTAGAATATTTTAGTTCAGAAAATGGAAGCCAAGATGGAACATAATAAAGCTTGTAAAATCATGATGTGCAAGGAATGAAGAAAAGTATTTCCTCTCTCTGAGCTCTTAGGTTCTTGGGTAGTACAGTGAAATTAACAACTGGTCCAGGACCAATAAAATGAGATATGTATTCAACATATAAATGCCAGGAAATCTGGCCAGGAAATCTAAAAAAATGAATGACCTGGCAATAGGTTTAACCGTAAAAGCCAAAAATGGATCTTTCAACATGGAAGATCATGTTACCCTTGCACAAGCGTGTTGGAATTTCTCCTATGCAGCCCATTTGGAAAGAAATTATCATTTGACTTTAACCATTTTATCCCAAGAGCTCTCTAAATCCTCTTCAACTTAAAACAAATTAAAAAAACTGGATCCTCCATACTCAGAGACAACATCTATCTGATTACCAAATTCTAGGGAAAAATAGGCCCTCTCTTCTATCACTACCTGTGTGTTTTCCAGGATCATCTTACTGGCTGCTGTTGGTGACAGAGCGCTGGACTACACTGAACCCAAGTCTGATGTAGAAAAACAATTATGATGGAGAACAACTGTCAGATCAGGTGGCATCTTAGTAGCCCTTATGCTACATGCAACCATTATTCTTCTGTAAACAAAATATGAAAAGTAGAAAACAGCTCATGTTTATAACACATACATGCTAGACTGTCAACATGGTATCAAATTAATAGTATCAGTGTATTCCTGAACATATGTCAACTTATGCAAGAGAAATTCTTAGCACAGAATGCTTTCTAAAAGATGTTTTGCTCTTAAATGACAGTGAGAGATATTACTTCTATGGAGAAATTAAACAGTGTGAGTGCCTGCAGAATTTTATGGGAGCAACTTATATTTGGGTATTGTTCCCCCCCCCTTGAATATGGTATATAAATAAAACACGTCTTACAGGTGCCACCTGACTAAAAGAAGCTGCATCTGACTATACAACCAAAAATGATTGTTAACACCACTAGCCAAGATGGGTTTACATACAATCCCTTTCTAATGTTATTCATCTAGGAACCATTCAAAGCAATTAACAGGATTAGCACTGAACTTCCAGGGGTATCCCCCAGAAGTGAATAAAAGCAAATCACATGCTGAAAAGGCTCTGCTCCAAAAACAGAATTTGACTGTTATTAACTGTAGAACAAAAAAGAACTTAACGAAAACTGACAGATCTTTCCATGATGCAGTTATTTTCAAAGTAATTTTCTAAATTTCTATCATAGGGTAAAGTACAAAGAATTATTGTTAGCTGGCCATTGTTAATAATATAAACATTATGAAACTGAAGAAAATTATGCATGCAGCTAAATAATTAGGATACTTTTAAAAATAAAAGACTTTAGCTTCAATATAGCCAGAAACTGGTCAACGGACTTATTTCTGAATTCAACAAAATCTCATTACCACCAAGGGCCTTGGTGTGAATGCTTTTTAGAGCACTGCTTGTTGGGCTATGTTTGACTATACTGTAGAGAAACTAGCCTTCACCAGACTGGCTAGAAAATGCATTCAGTATGCTACACTTTTAAAATTAAAGAAGGGTCCTCCTGGTATCGTGCTACATATTGCCAGAGCTAAGGATGAAAGTACAGCACTACAATTTTCCTCTTAACATTTTCTCATAAAGAAATGAATATGTCACATTGCACTTAGTATTGAGACTGAGATCTGAAATTTTAGCTACTTTTTAAGCAGGTGTTCTTATGCAGCCCTAAACTCTGCTTATCGACTTTACATTTATGTATTACCTAACATTCATTGATCAGCTTTAAATTGAACCAGTATATGGATTTTGTACATTCTTTTCTTTCTTCTGTGCTTTTAATTGGTTTTAGTGTTGTTTTTAATAGGGTTACTTATTTAATTGTTAGTATTTATACCGATACTATGTTTCTAGTTGCGTTTGTTGAAATTCAAGCTCTGAGCCGCCTTGGATCCTGTCCCAAAAGAAAGGCAGGATATAACTTATATCAATCCAAAAAATATGAGGGATTGATGTTTTCTTAAACAAAACAAAACAAACAAACAAAAAAACCCACCTCATTGGCTTCCCAAACTACATGATTATTTGAGACTAACAACACAAGACTATGCATGTTTATTCAGAAGTAAATATCTCAGGTACATATGTACAGGATTCCACCCTGAGACTGCAATCAGAGTAAGTCTGAGTGAACCTTACTTCTAAGTAAACATGTACAAATTGGGTTGCAACTCAATTCTCCCGACCCCGTATTTAATGGCCACAGTGCTTTACAACGTGTAAGATTCTCATACCAAGGGCTTCCTTAAACCACCCCAGTTCACCCACCCATAGCAAAGCAAACTATGTCAGCTGTACAGCCTGTTTCCTGTTCTTGGCACAAATGTCTTCTAGGTAACTGAACTTTTCAATCATACTGTCTATGTTTCCGGTTGTACACTACAGTGCCAAACCAGGAGTGCCAGCAGCTGTTTATGAGGCTATTAATGCAACATGTGCCAATGATGTTCACTATGCTAGTATAAATGTTACACATATTTCTCCATTAAATGTAACAAAAAAGCACAGAATATATTCCATTACCAACAGGGGCTGCATATTACACCATTTTAAATGGCTTCTAAATTTTACGATATTGGCTTGGATAAAAAATGCCTTTCTGCTACCAGAAATTGGTTGTTTCTGACCTACTGGGAGAGCACTGCATTAGAAAAGTGATTCCCTATCCAAAAAAGTTATTCTACTTGTGCAAGCTCCAGCCCAAGATTTGGCACATGCTCTTTCAAAGACTTTATGACCCATAAATGTAGTTCATGCACTACTTATTCAACATGCTTCTCAAACTGCAATGCAAACCCTGATATACCTTAGTACTGTGCGGCAAGTAACCTTCCGCTAGTACTTGCACAAGAGTATAATGAATAGCATGTAAACATTTTCTTCTTTAGATAAATCCTAATAAAGTGATTTGGCATTCAGAACAACCCAAGCAATTTTTGCCCTACCTATAACTAAAGATTTTCTGTGTGGAGCTCCATGTGGGGCTGCCCTTCGGCCTGGTCCAAAAGATCCAGCTAGTGTATAATACAGTGGGCCTACTGCTTGTGGGAGGAGGGCTGACTGTATGTGACATCTCTGCTAAAGCATCTGCACTGGCTGCCCAAATGCTACTAGGCAGGTTCAAGGTTCATACAAAGCCCTGAACAACTAGGGCCCCGGATACCTTAAAGGCCACCTGAGTCCTTATACCCCAGTGAGAATATCCAGAGGAACACTGTTATTTGTTCCTGATGAGAAAACCTTTTCTCTGGCCTTCCCCTTTGAACACTTAGATCCTCTCACCTCTGTCCAGAACTATCCTGTCAAAATCATGCAGCTCTTCCTTCCTTCATGCGATATCATTTCCTCCATAAATACCTCCATTGTCCATGACCTTTAGTCATTCAACTACTATCATCCTCAGCCTGTCCAAAAGTCTTATACTCTTAGAGCAGGGGTATCCAACATAGTGCCCTCCAAATGCTGTTGACTACAGCTTCCAATAGCCTTAACCAGCATTGCCAATGGGCAAGAATGGTTGAGCAGTAATCTTAACCAATGTTAGAAACTGAAATATGAAAGCTAGGAGCTAAATGGCACCTTAAACCTAGCTTATGGGTGCAACAACGGAATGTCCAGGCACACTTTTTAATAACAAGAATACAAAGCTGTAAGTGAATGAATTGCTGCTAAAATCTAGTCTAGTCCTCATCTGAAGACTGCAAAAAAACAAAGCCATGCTTCCCCTGCTCACCTCCCTAATACAGTGGTACCTCGGGATAAGAACTTAATTTGTTCTGGAGGTCCATTCTTAACCTGAACCTGTTCTTAACCTGAGGTACCACTTCAGCTAATGGGGCCTCCCGCTGCCGCGGCGGCACAATTTCTGTTCTTATCCTAAAGCAAAGTTCTTAACCCAAGTTACTATTTCTGGGTTAGCGGAGTCTGTAACCTGAAGCGTCTGTAACCTGAAGCGTCTGTAACCCGAGGTACCACTGTATTCTTAAGCGAATCTCTTCTCCGGTCTTCAGAGAATGGTTGGAAGCGGGGAAGCAGAAAAAGGTCCTTCTTTCCTTCCGCTCTGCAGACAAGCCCTGGATTCTCCCTACACACCCTTTCCTTCAGATAAATGTATCTTTTTTGGGACCACAACTGACACATGTTAAAGGCCTATACAACTGATGGCAGAGACACCCACCTTGAGTGTCCAGTTCCCAAACCTAAGACTTGCCATATTTTTCCATGTATAAAATGACCCCTAGATCTATTGGAAGTCTAGTTGGGAGGAATTTCTCCTCCCACACCCTCAGCGACAGCAGTGCCAGTTTTAATCTGAAATCTTAGGAGTAGTACTGTACCCAGAGCTCAGAAACTGCTCACTTTTATGAAATTCCCTGTCGCTAAATGTGCCTAGAACAATGGTAGTTTCGAACGCTGATCTTAACATCTGGAAGGGCCCATGTTGGCCACCTCATCTAAGAATGATCCCACTTGCTCTCCCTTGCTGCCCCATTTAAGCCCAGAATACCCAAGTGGTGGCACCATTTTCCTTCAAGTTCCTCATTAACGATCACCTATTCCATGAAGCATCTGGCTTAACCCTTTTGTTTGTCTCCCATCCCTTGGTAAGTACCCAAATTTAAAGTTCTTCGGGATTTATCTTGATTATATTACTTAGTAAAGAATCACATGCATTATACATAATAATAATCTGCCAACATATTACCTCATACAAATGGAAACTGGATAACTAAATTTATTTTTGTTGTTGGTTTGCATGTTACATAGAACAGTAGCTCATATATTTAAAAGTCATACTTTCAAATAATAATACTACTACTTGTCCAGCTTTAAATCACTTTGTAAGCAAGGAAAAGATAAGAAGAGATAATAAACAGGTACAATAAAATGTTTTCTCCTATGTGAAGTTATTTAATCGCACTGTTCACAGACTCTTTAAAATTAAAATAATTTTTTTCCAAGGAATCTACAACATTCCTTTAAAGTCAACTTACCTTGTCTTCATTTTCAACACACTAAAAATCACATTAATAATTTAGAGCAGTATACCAACTGAGATAAGCAACTACAGGAAATGCAACATACTGATACTCTAGGATATGATGAACTAAGCAAATAATATTATGTAAGCCCCAGTGAATACACACCCAGCCAAGATCAAACCCATTATACACCTAATGTTTGCAACAAATATGTCAGGCCTTACTTCAACAACTAGCTTATCATTTTAGAAGACCAACAAAAATGAAGGTTCCAAAGCAAACACAGCACAAAAAAGTCAGCAGATGGATACTGCAATAAGTTGACTGACAGAAAAAGAACCACATGCATTGTAAGCCAAAATTATTCCTTCATCAGGAGAAGTTACTGATGAGCACATTATTCTTTGTTGTTATATAGTTAAAATATGGTATGCTGCTTCTAGATACACAGAATTCTCCTCATGAAAGGCTACCTTTGGTCTGAGAGAGGTTGGGCTCTTGTCTGCGTCCTATGGAGATTTTTTTATGCTGCATTCATTCATATTATCAAGGCTTTTGTGCAACAATATAATGCTATGATGTGCTGAGGCGCATTAGACAAATTATTCTGAAATAAAGTACCACCTAAGGTAGTAGAGTATCATGAATCCTTTTATTAGCCTAGATGGACTAAAATTTCACAATATGATCTAGTTGTTCATTAAAGGTAAAGGTAAAGGGACCCCTGACCATTAGGTCCAGTTGTGGCCGACTCTGGGGTTGTGGCGCTCATCTCGCTTTATTGGCCAAGGGAGCCAGCGTACAGCTTCCAGGTCATGTGGCCAGCATGACTAAGCCGCTTCTGGCGAACCAGAGCAGCACACGGAAACGCCGTTTACCTTACCGCTGGAGCGGTACCTATTTATCTACTTGCACTTTGACGTGCTTTCGAACTGCTAGGTTGGCAGGAGCAGGGACTGAGCAACGGGAGCTCACCCCATAGCGGGGATTCGAACCGCCGACCTTCTGATCGGCAAGTCCTAGGCTCTGTGGTTTAACCCACAGCGTTGTTCATTACAGCTCCTTAATTATCAATACATGACATACATGACCCTATATAGTTCATCCAAAAGAATTTCATCCAGTAGAAATCCTAATGACATTGCATTTATTAAACTGCAGTCTGGTGGACAAATATGAGCAACCATTATACAAAAACGAAGAGCATTAATTCCCACCTACCATTCCTTAACTATTCTAGACATTTACTACTTTCTGGTTAGAAGTTACACACAATACTGGAGTGATATCATGCTCAACTGATTCAAATCTACTAAAGACATTTCTGACAAACTCCTCTGCTCCCCAGCTTTAAGTAGCCCAAACAATTTGCTTTAACTTTGTATTCAACCACTGCCGCACAGGTGGCCACAGAGCTATAACAGGCAGAATTTTTATTCCCAGTTTTATACTTCTGTAACCATACTTCATACTACAACCTCCCTAGAACTTTCTAGCAGTGTTATTAACTGTATTGTCTATACTGTTGTGCTCTATATTGATTTGCAAAGATAAAATATAAATAAAGACTTCCAACTGCTATACAGGAAGCCATAAATTTGGTACAAAATTGTTTTAGTGCTATGATCATTCCATGAGCAGAAGAGTCCTTCCATGGGCAATATGATTCTGTCTGATATAATCCAGTACATTTTATGTGAAATACTGGTAAGATTTAAGCAATAATTTCTGGAAATATTAGACAATCATCTTAGATTACTAAAACAGTAATTACAGGAATGATGCCATGCATCTTTATTGAGAAGTCTCAGCAATTTCAATGGGACTTGTTTCCTATTAAGAGTGCATAGTATTACAGCCTAAATATCAGTAGCTTTGTTTATGCAAGAAGGCAACCTGCGAAATTAAAGGTGAAATCAATACCCACCTGCGCAACCGCAACTTTAAGAACTGAGTAGAATTTATGCCCAAGTAAACATGCATTAAGATTGCAGAACTAAAAAGCGTTTTGGACTTAGAATGAATGAAACCAAGTTTGTTTTGGCCAGTGATGTGGGACAGAACATTTTCCAGCACTTTATTTTTCCACTTCATAACTTAATTCACAACAATGCACAGATATAAATGGAAAATATATTAGGCGAACTTGGCAGTTTCAATGTTTTTAGCATTGCTTACTAAATACAAGTAAAATAAAGATGCTAAATTAGATCATTCTCTAGCACATAAAAAAAACTTCTCGTGCAAATTTCCATATGCAAACTAACCTGCATTGGATTTTTTTCTAAAAGACTCCCATCACTGTTTTCAGTCCTATAATTCTATTTCTGACCTAATATATTTTGCAGTATATTTCCACCTTAGAATAAGGTTGGTGCCATTCATCACAGCACCCCCCACAATTTGATGTTGCAAATACGTAATTAAAATGTACCAACACAGAAGTTTTTGCACCCAAGAAGCCAGTTTACTATCTCACTTAATGGACTTCTGAAACAGCAATGCAAATGTCTAATCAATATGAGGGCTGTTTCATATTACATGTATGCAGATCTATTTTAATACTCCACATTAGACATGCAGAAGCCAAATACCAATTTGCCCCTAACAGGTATCTTAAAAATTAATTGAAAGACGTGTGTATATGAAACTGTGACGCAAGAAACAGCTATTACATTAGCCAGATCATGAAAATTCTCACTTCTTTTCCTTCAGTGTCTTAAGTTTGAGAAAAACATAAACTAAGTTAAAAAAGACATACCAACATATGACAGATACATATTTAAAATGTTCCAACCCTGCCTACATGAAAGGCATACCAATGACCAATTTTGGCAACTGATCTTAAAGGCAGAGGGATGGGTTTAATGGTGAGCTATTTTTACTCTTAAGTGCAACCGTCTCAATTTGCAGTAAGTGTATATCCTTTGCAATACCAGCAGCTATGCAATGGTGAACTATACTTCTGTTATCAGATCAGTTTTAACAATTATCCACCAAGTCTCCAACATTCTGCAGTTTATAGTTAAGCCTAAAGTATTCTTCAGCCTCTGTGCTCTATTTGCAGAGATTTCAAAAAATGCTTAAACCTTTGGATGCACCAATACAATATTACAAAATATGTCATCATGACTTCACCATGGTGAAATTCCATCAGTAACTAAACTACCTGTACTTGAAATGTAATAACTAAGCATGAAATGTTGTTCTTTAATATGGGCAGTGTTAACAATGGCTAGTGTAAACTTGTAGCCAACAGAGAATAGTTATGTGTGGCACCTTAAATCCACTGGGTGAAATACAATTATTTAACCTGCTTGTGTAATGGAACTTCTGGTTTCTCTTTTCCAGTGTGAGAAACTCACAATATATAAGCTAATCGCCAAATGGCACCTTAAACCAAGGTTGTGGTCACCACAACGGAATGTCTAGACACCATTTTTTAACAATGAAATTTATTTTTATTATTATGATTTTTCATTTCATTTCTATACTGCTTTATGTTTTAAAGATATAATGTGTTTACAACACATTAAAACATCAAATAAAACAATCCAGAATGAAAACAAATGCAAGCTTAAAGGAAAATATTTCAGATTCTTCCGTAAGTGACATTTTGCTTTCCCCTGTTTATTTATTTGCCTATTTAATTTATATAGCTGCCCCACAGCTGAAGTAATCTAGGAAGCCAGTGTGGTGTAGTGGTTAGAGTATTAGACTAGGACCTGGGAGGCCAGGGTTCAAATCTCCACTCAGTCATGAAGTTCACTGGGTGACCTTGGGCCTGTCACCGCCTCTTAACCTACCTCACAGGGTCGCGCTGAGGTAGGGAGGGAGGAGGAAGGAAGTGAACCATGTACTCCTTGGAGAAAAAGATGGGATATAAATGCAGTAAACAAGCTCTTCTGCTTACCTGCTTAAGAAAGCTGGAGAAGCCAGCCAGATGGAGATCTGCATGTGGTCACAACCGGACTCAGGCCAGTAGCAAAACACAACTAATTTCTAACACTGCTCTTCTCTAACCTCCATCTGCCCCCCAAATTTGTTTCAAGGGGTCCCCTGGAAGGGGAAGCCCCATTACACGAGTGGACACCCATTCAACTACAATGGATCTCACCCTTAAGGATATAGCACATAGTTACAATAAGGTGTCTTCTATTGGGTCAAGCTATTGGCCACCTAGCCAAGTATTTCAGCTGGCAATTCCTTTCCAAGGCAGACATCTCTTTCAGCCCTACTATATGATAAAATTTAAATCGGATATCTGAGGGATTTAACATTGCTATTCATGATTGAGGCCCATCTATTTCAACTTTAACTTAATCACATGCAGTATGCACTAAACATCATTCATTGTTAGAATGGATGTAAGAATGTTTCATCATTACTGGATTTAAGAGACTTTTTATTAAGAAACACTTTTTTTTGCAAAGGAAACATTTTAAAATAAATTTTATGGCAATGCAATAAGCTATTAACTCGAAAGACAGCCTGGCACTGACTGCTCAACTGTAACTTTTAAGAACGTAAAATAGTAATTTTGAACTTATATTTGAAATACTTTTGTCTTGTTTACCACTTAAACACACTTGCATTATCAGCAACATACAAAGGCAATGAAAGTGACCCATTTGTTTGTACTACTCAAATGGTGAACTGCAGCAAAATCTTTTATTTTGAATTATGATGTAAAGAGTTCTAGCCCGTTTCTGCGTACTATTACAATTTTTAAAAAGTATTTATATTATAAGCTTTTCTGGGGTTTAAATATGGACCCAGTGTAACTACTACCCTTATTCTAAATATGTTAATGCCAGTGCATTGTCAGCAATGTCAAAACATTGTTGGAACTGTGTCATAAACTTTCAGTTATTTTGTATTATCACAATTCTTGATGTAACTTTAAACAATTGTTTACAAGCTGCAAGGTTATCATGTTGATTCCTGTAGCACTTACATCCTGATCTGAAACATTTGCACTGAATTGTCTGCCTGCAATATCAGCATAAGGTCACATTTGTGATATTGCACTGGCACAGCACTCCATATATTCTGTCCTAAGCCTTTATTTGCTAGGGAAACCTGTTTTAAGATTGTGGCAGAAATCCAGTTTATCAGAGCTCTGGATGAGAATGTGTCCAGATCCTTCTGTATTCTGAAACAAACTGAAATCCCATTACTTAATTGTTTCAATACATTTGGCAATGACAACCATTTTACTTATAAGGTAAAGGTAAAGGATCCCTGGATGGTTAAATCCAGTCAAAGGCGACTATGGGTTGCGGTGCTCATCTCACTTTCAGGCCAAGTTTTACAAATTTCAGGCATTTGTAAATATTTGTATATTTACTTATACAAATGTCTATATATGCCAGTGAGACTCAAGGGCAAGACTCAATAGGCCTACACTTGGTTTACATGCACTGTACATTACCACATTGTGGTTGCTACTCTAAGCAAACTTGCTTACAAGTTTTATTAGAGTAAACAGGCTTACAAGTATATTCATTTCAGATTTAAATTTAACTGAGGCAACAGTACTAAACACACTAACTTGAATTC
This sequence comes from Podarcis raffonei, assembly GCF_027172205.1. Lineage (NCBI taxonomy): Eukaryota > Metazoa > Chordata > Lepidosauria > Squamata > Lacertidae > Podarcis > Podarcis raffonei. The sequence continues at coordinate 49,263,194 of NC_070608.1, read as the reverse complement.
AGGACAACTTACTTTTGAATAAACAGACTTAGGATAGTCCAGCATACCAAGGGTAAGGTGCCTCTATGTATTCTATCTAACTAAGGACTGTACACCTTCAGCTTTGCCATCCAAGTTGTTGTTTTTTAAGCTGAAAATGCCATTGACTGGGCTTTATACAAACAAAGCAAATGTTCTTATTTTAAGTTACTTTTGAGTTGTGTTCAGGTACTATAATGAAACCACTATCTGGTTTTATGCTATAGATTATTCTAAAAATGCAAACATGATATCAGGAATTTTAAAAAATTGATTTAAAAAGTAGCATGCCTCCCGACAGGTAGATGCTTCAAAAATTCCTCTGAAGTAAACCTTAACTGATTCAACTAGATGACTTCCCTAGGTAATGCAAGAACCAAAGCTGAAGGCCTGCTGCAGACCCATGTATACTTACCTGGGATTAAATCTAAAAAAGCTTACTGGGAATTACTTGTGAGTAAACGCACAAACTTTCAATGGCCAGAGTCTATAAGAATTCCACAGATGTTTCCACAACATTCTATCTTACCCTTCATCCCATCTCCACCACAAAAAAACCTCATAATGAGTAACTTTTATCAGTTAAGTCTAATTTTTTACATTTTCATATCTTCCTCCTGAACACATTATCTGTAAATTTCACAAAAAATTAGTGAGATTCCCAAGCAATGAGTTTAGCTTGAGGTTTTAAACTAAAACTGATTTATGATTGTCAAGTTGCAACAGAGCTTGAAGATTCTGAAATGCTATTTAAAATATAAAAAATAAAATAAAGAAATGAAATTATAAAATGCTACCTGAATTCACAACTTCCTTCTTTGAGCAACAAGATTACTTTAACACCCCAAGTGTCCAAAAAACTAACACCAATATGTCATTTTAACTGCCTGCTCCCCTAAACTCCCATTAATCAACCTTTGAATATTACAAACTTGCTCAAAATGATATATTTTTCAGTTAGAGTTACAATCTAGCTCAAGGTAGGTTATAGTATTACTATAGTCCTCCCTATACCTAACTCAGTAACTTAAGTAATATTAATTCCTCTAATAAGCAGACAACTGAGACCTAGATTGTGATGTTTCTAAAGGCATCCATTCAACCTAGTGCTAATCAGAGACAGAGTACAATTTTACGATTAACAGAGTATGTTTACTGTGTTTTGGCAATTACCCTCCAAGAATCTTGGCTCTTTTCCAAATGGCATTACAATTTCATCACCATCTATATCACTGCTATAATGGGGGATAACTAAAAAAAAATTAACATTCTGTATATATTGCATTAGAAACATTCTGCAAATAAGAACACACCGAATACCGAAGCAACAAATACTCAAAGCACAGAAACTTATCCTGTACTTTGTACACGATTCTTATATTCGATGCACGGTCTCAGGAAACACACCTGCGGGGCGGGGGGAGGAGAAGCTTTTATTTCTGCCAACAACAACAACAAAAACGTGTCGTTCACTAAAGCCAAGGTGTCCAATATCAAAAGTGTCGTTGCTATGGAAAACGCCCATTACCGAGCTCCTTACATGACACGTCAGAGGGCGTTGGTGCAAGATACCACCACTCGACTACAGGTATATCAGAATGGAAGAATCGAGGTGGCAACGAAATCGGGGGAAGGGAAGGCGCCGCCTGGAAATGTAGGAAACGTGCAGTTTCCCCCTCCCCCATCTTATACAAGGGCTGCCCAGCCGCATCTTGAGCCTCTCCTGGAAACACGGGTGGCGCGAAAGCCGTCCCCGCACTCCTCTGACAGCGGCGAGCGGGTGGCCGGCCAAGAGGAGATTTGGCCCAAGCAGGGCCTGGCCCGGGCTGCGCTGCGGAAGAGGAGCCCGGGGAGGGGCGGAGGAGCTGGCAGCGCCTAAGGCCGGCTCCGCAGACTCGCCAGGCCGGCTACTCTCTCTCGCCCTCCGCCGGCGAACGGAGCCGTAGCTGGGGCCGGCCAAGCCGGCTGCTCAGGATGACGCGGGGAGGTCGGGGAAGCGGGGGAGGGAAGAGAGGCTCCCGCCTCAGCACCGCACACCGACGGCGAACCGGGGCGGGAGAAGACAGGAGGAGAGAGCAAGATGGCGACGGCGACGCCTCGTCCCGTCCCTCCCGATTCAAACCTCCCACCCGAATCTCCGCGGAAGGAGGGCGGCTGGGCCAGGCCTTCTTGCCGCCCGCCCCACATCTCTCAGCCCCACCGCTAAACACGGCGCCGGGCGGGGGAGGAAAGAGTTGCCTTTGCCCGTCCACCCTTTTGGGTATCGCCGCCGCCGCCCTCCCCCACCCATTGGGAAGGATTCCTGCTCCTCCGCCCGCTCTCTCGCACCTTTGAATTTGAGGTCGGTGGGCGGATCGAGGACCAGGATCTGTTCGTGCTTGGAGAGAGCCCCGGCGGCCGCCATCGCTGCTCCCTCGCTCGCTCAGTCCGGGAGGAGGAGGCGGAGAGGGTGGGTGGGTAGGTAAAGGGAGGACACTCTGGTCGGGGAGGGAGGGAGGGAGGAAGGAGAGAAGGGAAGGGACGCCGACCGAGTAGTAGCAGTCGTAGCAGCAGCAGCGCCCGCCGCCTCCTCCTCCTTGCTCCCTCTAGAGGCGCGCGCGGACAGAGAGACGCGCGCGCCGCCTTCCTTCCTCCTCTCTCTCTCTCCGCCGCCGCCTCAGCTTTCTTCTTGCCCGCTTTCCTTCCCCCGTTAAGGACTTGGCTCGCTCTGTGAGGAACCCCCCGCGCGGCTGTCCAGCGCACTGCGTTCGACGCCGACGACGGCACGGGCGCGAGGGCAGCGGCCGCCTCAAGCTCTGGCACCCGCACGTCAGCCTATGGGGAGAAAGGCAGGCAGGCAGGCCCGTGCGCGCGCGCACGGCCACGCGCGAAGACACATAACACCAACGCCGCTTCGAGTCTCCGCCTGCTCGTCCCTCTCCCCCCGCCCCCTGGTCGCTTGACAGGTCTGGTCGCTAGACACGGGCCGCCTCCTCCTCTCACGTGGGCCGGGATGGGGGGGAGAGCTGTCACGCGAGCCCTGAAGGCGCCACAAGTTTGGGTTTTTAGCAGTCAAAAAGGAATTCTCCCCTCCGGAGGAGGTGGGTGGGGGGATACAGTGTGGTACTCGAGGCAAACCGGAAGGAGAAAATGACACCAAAGGGTTAAAGCATCGGGAGTCTCCAACAGCGGAAAAGGAGGCGGGCTGGGAACTGTTGGTTCCCAGCATGCATCGCTCTCTAGTTCTCTGGACGTTGCATGCTGGGAGTTGTAGTCGCCAAACAAAGGAGAAACGGAGTTGACTTGGGTTAGAAAGGTAGCCCGTCCGGGTCTCTGTTCCCTCCGTACATTGAGTGCTGGGGACATTTAATTGCCCCCGTGTGGCAGGAGTGGCCGGGTTAAATGCTTAATGTTAAATTCGAAACAGATAACATGTTTTGCGCTGAGGATCAGAAAGAAAGGAAAACTGGATTTATTTATTTTTCACTTGAGTTCTTTCAATAACGCTTGCTTTGTTATTTTTACCACCGTAAATATTGCTGGGCTGGCTATAAATTTACAAAGATCGCACAATCTGTTTAGCACAATAAGCCTGCTCACTATCTTTGCCCAGTTTCCCATGGCAAAGTGTGTTTTTTGCACCTTGAGACCTTGATCCTCTAATTGAGGTTGGCACAAGGGTGTGGGTGTGGAAATACTGATAACAGAATTATCTGAAAATATATAAAATTCCAAGCAATTCCACGTATTTTTATTGATAAGCAGCTATCACTTGGAATATATGGTGGGGAGCACATCAGAATTAAACTGCAGTGGTAATAAAAATATACTGTATGAGGAATAATAAAAGCATTGGCACACCCATTGCAGACATAGTAGAATTACAATCAATGTATCACATTTAAAATGAATATATGTTGTCACAATGAGAACAAAATATAGATGTTGACGTACCCAATTGTACAGGGAACCCTGGAAAAGAAGAGAGAAAAGAACAGATCTTAGGGCAGCCACTAAAATGTAGTAACTGACTAGAAATTGTTCAGTTGCAAGCATCTGAACTCAAAAGACAATTGTGCCAATATTTGTTTAGGTACAGGAATTATGAGTCTTGCTCAGGATGCATGACATGTTAACCACAGTCCTATGCTTGTTTACTTAAAAGAAAGTCTTGCTGTAGTGCTCAGTGGAAAGCTCCACTAGAATGTATACAGCAGAACAGGAAACATATCACCAAATCATAGAGAATGCTGGTGTGGTTAAGTGCAAACACAAGGCAGCTACCAGAGGCAAGGGTGTTTTCTTCAGGGGAAAAAATAGAGCAAAAAGGAACACAAATTTGCCTTTAAAGTGCAAACAGGCAATAAGGGATGCAGAAAAGGCCTTGCAGTGGGATTGAGTGAGATTTGGTTGCCCTGATGGATATTTATCAAGAACAGGAGAGGAATCCAGCAGGGCTCTTACTTTATTGATTTGAAGGTAAGGCATTGGCTTGCAGCCCAAATCTCCAACATAGCTCCCCTGAGTTAAAAAATAATAATAATAGGACTTTTGTTAGGGTTATTTTTTCTGAAATGTCAGTATGACTTTCATTGTTTTCATAATCCAAAAATTGGGAGGATACAAATTTTTAAAATACTACTGAATTTTTAATGTAATTAACCTACTTCTGTTCTTACTTTTAGTCAGCATTCAGTTTATTGCAAATATCTTATGTAATTACATGCAACTAGTTCCGTATCATGAAGTACTATTCTTGCATTTTTATCTGAGGTGATTTATAAAACATTTATTCCTTTTCAGTCAGCTTGTATAGTTTTATAGACGGAATCTTTGACAGCCTCCTGTTGAATTATTCATAGGGCCACGGTATGGGTGATACTAATGAGAACTTGCTAGATTGGAGCTTGCAACCGATACAATGTACATGTCTCTGTATTTTGTGTGTGAGAGGGAGAAAGAGGGGGAGAACCTTTTCCTACTCCTCCAGATCTTGTGTGACTTGTAATCATAGAATCATGATAAAGTAATATTAAGCTTTAATAGTAGACAAAGCTTACGAGTAGCTGTTTCTGCTGCTTTATGCATCTTGCCATGGTTAAATCCTTTGGGTTGCCATGTCCAGACACTGGTACCTTTAAGAGCTGCATAACATGAAACTTTCTGCCAATTGCAGCGCTTTTCCATTACAGTACTAATATTGTAATGAGGACAGCAGTATTAGGCCATATTATGGAATTCTTAAAGCTACAGAACCTCTCTCAGAGCCTTGACTCAGTACATCCGTTTTCTCATCTTCTGCAATCTGCACTGGTGTTCTTTCCTGAAAGTGCTCAATGATTTGTGCTGCTTCCCTTCCCCCAACACACCCCAAAGTTATAATTCATTGATGCATAGTAATAGATGTACAGCTAACTTGAAAATATAAATGGCAGGTAAGTGGTTTATCTTTGGAACAGTCTAGTTTTTACATGCAGTGGGCACCATGCAACTACCTCAAGCCTACCCATAATTACATAGATAGAGTGACTGAGCTGATATGTGAATAAGGAAGAAAAAGCTCTTGAAGCTGAGCTTGCTGCTTAATTTCAGGGAATCTATTTCACAACTCTGGTAGGTAACCTAAGTGCTTTAACAGACTTGAATGAGCAAGTGGAGGTTTGAAGTACATACAGTATTTTATCAGATATATTACCAGGAGTCGTAACAGGTCTTTGAGAAATCACAGGTGTATTTAAAGTGACACTCCTTGATAAAGCTCCACTTCGCTTTGGTATTTATTTTTTGAAGTATGAAATATCTGTTTACATACATACACACACACACCTCTAAGACCTTTTGAACTGAGAAAGAAAATTGTACCTTTTAATATAAAGAAACAAAAATAAGTTATTCTGCACTACCTTATTTGGCAGTGATCTTGCATTGATAGCAAAGTGGTTAACTTTTCAATGGGCAGTTCTGTTTCTGTCGCTCCATAGGAGAGAGATCCACACATGATGTGTCGCCATAGTATTTTGCAATCATATTTAGTCTCTTTTACAAGCTTGTGTCTACTAACTGATCTGAGATCAAACTACTGTTATTACATATCTGTTTCAAACTATATAATAGCACAAGCCAACTCATTCAGGAAAAACATATCTGTGTACCAGCCCCAAAAGGGTGGAGACTGCTTTTACAGATGAAAGCATTGGTTCAATATGATATAAAATTATCTGTCCTTATCTTTTACATCTATCAAGCTTCCCTTATACTTCCTACCAGACCAAAAAGCCCCGAGCACTACAACACTCCCATTGTTGGTCATTCAGTTTTAGCATTAATATTTCAGTTGTAAGACGGACTGTTAAACATTTGATATTTAATGCATGTAAATAATTTTGTGTTTTCTTTCTATACGCAGCCACGAGCCTACCATAGTATCTTTCTTTCTTCTATCTTTCTTGTATTATTTCTACTTATTGAGGCATTTTAATCAATAATCAAAGTATCTGAGATCCATTCCTGCCTTACAGCTGGGTTGGGAGTTATTATTCAGATTTGAAGATTCTGCATTCTTCAACTGTTATTGGGTACCAAGAACAGTGGAGGGAGCGCTCTTGGTAGTTCCTGCACCTTCAGAAGTTTAGAGGTGGCAACCCGGGAGAGAGGCCCACCTTATTTCTGTGACTTACGTTGTTGTAAACTGGTATTGATATTGTGTTGTGATGTAGCCCATCCAGGGAGTGTATGGTGAAGGGCAGTTAAGTGGTGGTGGTGGTGATGATGATGCCATAAACAACTTGAGACCCAGGACCCATACAAGAGCCTCATCTTCCCTACTGCCTGATGTGAGCCTTTCATTCATCTGATAAGGACTTCCTGGGGATGCTACAACTACTGGAGATTTGACTGGCAGTCACTGAGGGTAAGCCTTTTCTGTAGTGGCACTCCTTTTTTGCAGACCCACATCTTCTAAACTTAGGCAAGCACCATCCATGATGGTATCCCTGCACCTCCTTAAAATGTAGTTATTCGACCAAGCTTTTGCTAATGCATAATTCTGGTTTTAGCTGGCTTTTAAATTTCTGCCTGATTGCAGCTGCATTTTACGATGTACTTGTTTTTCTTTTTTTCGTGTTCACCACCTCAAGACCTTGGTGGCAGGTAGTATAGAAATGTTCTTAAAAAATATAATAAACAAACTACAGCAATGTCTTTCCAGGTGTATTTGTGATTTTATAACTCCCACCCAATAGCAGAGCTCAATATAAGTTAAAGCCTCCAGAAAAAAATAGTTTCGAGGATGTGTGAATAGCCAGAGGCATCTTAAATATGGCACCTGCTTACATTTATGGGAAAGTTAATCCCACTGAGTACAATGAGACTTATTCCCAAATAAGTCTACATAAGACTGCAGCTTCATATCTCACAAATTGCATTGGATGTGCAGCTGTTTTATTTAAAAGGTGTAGAAGGAATGGTCACAAAAATGATTTGCATAGTTAATTCTTAAAGTTATATTGTCAGATTACTTACAGACTGCTTACAAAAGTTTTCAATTGATTTTATGCAAAATGGTGGAAGAACCAAACTTTTGCATAGGCTTGTAAATGATTTTCTATAGAGAAAAGAATGTCCATCAGGAAATACAAGTGCTTTCTGTTCTGATCATCGTTCTCTTTTATTTTTGTCATCTAATCAAGGCAAAAAGGTGCAAAAATTAAGAATATTTATTAGTATCATTCATTATTGATTAAATAAAAAATGATTGTTTTAGACACAAATCTTGTTTCTGATCATACAATTACAATATAGACACAACAATATTAAAAGATTATAACATCTCATACATAACCACCAATGGGTCCAGCCCATTGAAAGCCCTTGCATAAACAACACAGAGTGATAGTACTGAGTACAAAGCATTACACTGGAATTGATTGCTTTTCTGGGTTTAAACAAATAAGATGGAATAAGAAAAAGCATATGTCTACACAGAAATAGTGCCATGAGCACAGAAGCACAATCACAATTGTGTGGATGGAATCAACTATATAAAATATTATTCACTTGTATTATATTCAAGCACACTAGATAAATCTGTTGCCATTTGAAGATTTGTTTCTTGTTCTGCAGCTTGCTGCCATTGGTCAACAGATACATGTGCACTATTATGCTATTTTAACACTTTACACTGGCAGATATCAATCAAAAATCCTGGGGGAAAATGGAGACTGGACTCAGGGAAGTGCACCATAAGAGCCCAATTCACCTCCCCTCACATTCCTTTTGCTAGAAATGGGGCAGCCCCTGTCATCTCTAAAAGAGTCCTAGTGGAGCGATTTGGCCTTTTGGGATGCATGCCATATCTTCAGTGCCCAATTCGTTCTCCGTTCATGATGTCTTTCTGAGGCAGTGGAATATAGGCCCCTGTGCCATTGAGATGATCTTTTCCAGAACACCATCAACCAGGATCAGCCAAAGTTGTTCCACCAAGCCAAGCAACTGTTTTCACTAAGAGGTAAATAAAATATGCCAACTTCTTGGTCAGCTAATATAGCTCTCTTGCTCCGGGTGGCATGAGGGATGCAGGAATGAAGTAAGTCCTACTGAGTTTAATGGGACCGTTTAAAAAATAAGTACGTTTCTGATTGTATACACTAGAAATGCAAACCAGAATTATCCAGTAGAAATAGCTACCAATATATATAGAATGATACATATGTTAATATACATATTGGCATTTTCTGCACAATGCTCTTGTCATAAGGAGACTTTTAAAAAGCGATCAACAAATGTTATATGGAATATGTTATCTATACAACTGTTCTTGGCTTACATCTGCTAATAAGGACCAGATATAAATCATAGCTACATTAACAATATGCTGCTGCCCCCATATCTGTCTGGAGGTGTTGATGCAATTGCTTTAAGAAGTCATATGTATGAGTTCCAACCATTAAGTCCAAATCTTAATATCTGAGGGATTATGAAGCAAACAAACACAAAGTCAACATATAAATAGACAATTCATGGTTTTCCTTTCCTTCAAAAAGCAGTTCATTCATGTGATTTCAGAAACTTGTATTCATTCCAACTAAAGAATGACTCTCTTGAGCTGGAAACTCATGATATACTGGATTTGCAGATTATGCTATAGCTATGTTAGCACTTGTTCCAGTTAAAGTATTCCAGAGACACATGTCGGGCTAGCTGGTCAAGACGGGCATTTTGTACTGTAATCAGATGACGTTACCTACAAATACAAATATTTTCCAGCGTTGCTCTCTGACCCAGCCAAGCACTTAGCCAAAGCTCTGGTCCACATCTGTATAATATTAACAGTGTGGCATGTGCTGGAGATTTTGCATTGCTTTTGAGCAACAGTAGGAAGCAATAGCCAGTAGTCCACCAAGCAATTATCTCCTTTAACCAACAGTCATGTAATGTGCCCTACTGCAGCCTGCATTGTGTCAACATTAGCAGTCATATTTCACCACCATCCTACATCCTAGAGGTTCTTACGTGCAGTTCAGTGGCATACTCCTTCCCAACATCAGTGACAATATCATCATGACACCAAAATCACCATCACATTAGTCATGGGATCAAGTCACTTTTTGTCAGATGTTTTGCGACTCTATGGCCTTGCTGCAGGCCAGATATATTTGGAAATGCCTTCTAATCACCAGTAACCATAGAAACATCAGGACTGCAAAGCCCGAAGTTCAAAATGTGGGGGTGGGGGAAACCATGCCACTCCCAATGTAACACCAGCTCTACTCCTATACCTGGTATAATCACCATGCCAACTAAGAGTGGTAGCTCCTGTTAAATTGGGACCTAGCATAATATCAATTACAATGGTCTATTTCAAATCCAAAGGAGGAAGGGGAGAATCTAAATACCAGTCATTGTGCAAGCTGCATGCTATCTTATGAGGGGGAAATGGGAGAGAGAAACCTTTTCAAACAGCAGCTTATCAATAGTTGCAGTGTTGAATATACTTGAATGTAATTGCCACAGAATAAACACTACAGAAAACTGAAAATGTGGCTGAAGTTCTGCATTCTGCTTGGTATATAAATCCCTTTTATTTTAATGGATTTGCGCATAGAACCACTTTTCAGAATAGGAACAGATATTAGTTGTGAAAAGGTAAAAGTCACTCCTGTGCATAGCTAAAGCCACATCCTGTATAGCAGTACAAGTGATGCCCTACTTTTCTCTCATTTGTGATTCTGACCTTTCATTCTGAAACAAATGACATTTTACATTTTGTCCAAATGATCAAACCTAAGAAAAGCCTGTTGAGACTGGTATTATGCTTCCACATACCTGCTTAATCTTGGAAGACCTTGTCAGTGTCCCCAGTTCTTCACACTTTCCTACCCCACTGAATTTGTTAAATACATGGAGATAACCTCTTTTCTCTGCTCTACAGACTGTTACTATACTCTGAAGCTCACATTTTATCAAATAGGTCTACAGGAGATAATAAAGCAATTTCATTCCACAGAAATGATATACTTGAGACCTGGTCATGAGACATGAGGGTTTTGTGTATCAGCTTCCAGGGCCTAAGTAGGGAATGCTCATGCAAAACCACCTAATTTCTCTTATTTAAGCTGTGCCTCTGGTTTGGGCTACTATATAGCTATTCTGGAGTATATCACTTCTGAGTATATCATTTTTGCTGGGTTCTGAAAGTTAGACTACTATGAAACAAATAATGGTGAGCTATGCACTGACAAACACACATTTTTATAGTTCTGTAAAGTAATGGAGTTTCAGTTCAGTTTGCATGACAAAACAGTTTTGCAATAAAACAGTTTATCCATAAAACACATAAATGCAGCTACTCTATAACTTATGATGGGTTATACTTGCTTCTCCCAATCAACAATATTACGCTCTCTTATTATAAATATATACATTATGCCATGTATATGCCATATACAGACGCGTAAAGTGACTTAAAGATTAAGGTAAAGGACCCCTGGACAGTTAAAGTCCAGTCAAAGGCGATTATGGGGTGTGGCACTCTTCCTGCATTCAGGCCTAGGGAGCTAGCGTTTGTCCACAGACAGCTTTCCCGGTCATGTGGCCAGCATGACTAAATGACTTCTGGCTCAATGGAACACTGTGATGGAAGCCAGAGTGCACAGAAATGCCATTTACCTTCCCACCACAGCGGTACCTATTTATCTGATTGCACTGGGATGCTTTCAAACTGAATAGCCATATACATTAATAGAAGACAGGTAAAGCAGCTTGTAATAATTTGGAATCATATCTGGAATGCTTTGCAGCATTTTTTCCCCTACTCCTTCTTTTATAATATTTCACGCAAAACTGGAAGACATAATTTCATTTCAACTGTCACCATTGTATACCACATTAAATTTTAAAAGTAATTAAATGTGAAGTCATTCACGGTCTGCACTGTATTAGTGATGGGTTTTGCTTTGTCTCTATTTGCAGTATCATGTATGGACCCATTCTATTGTTCGTAGAATTGATTTCACATTTTTACAGAATGAGATCTAAGCAATTTCATATTCATTTTTTGTTTTTGAAATACTATTCCCCTATGGGAAATGCTACTGTTCTCACAACTGATCTCTTCCATCATCTTGCAAGCAGAAGCAGAACTGAGGTGGCAGAAACTATTCCAATTGCGGAGGTGGGGGGGGGGATGGGGATTATATAGCTAACTTTGCACACACAAAAGGTCATTCAGGTTTATCATAGGAAAAGGCACATTACCCAGAACTTTATGATTTTGTAATTTGACAATTTTAGCTCCCAAAAGGGGCTTTCTTTAGCCACTGGTCATGTGGTTCACAACCTATTCAGGTAAGAATACCTATGTACGCGAGCAGAGAAGAAAAATATTACTTCTACTTATAAGCTGGAGATTTTCAGTTCCCCCATTTCTGTAGAAGCTCCAGAACATCACCAAAAAGCAAGAAGTACTCTGGAGTAGCATATCATGCAGCTCAATGGGCTTTTCATGGATTCCAAAATTGACTGGCTTCTCCCATGCCCACATGGAAGCATTTTCTTTGTGACTTCAGTACATAAAATATGAACAAGCAACTTAATAGCAGTGTATCAATTCAATAAACTTGCCCAAACATTGAATCAGTATTGTGCGTTATCTCTATATACAGTGTCTGAGGGCATGAAAATAACCTCTCCTAATGCTGTATTTGCAACCAAACTGCATTTATAAGCTGTTGTGGTACAATCTATATCAATTCACTGCACAGAAAGTTATTCTTCAGCCTTCAACAGCTTCAAGGTAAATGCTAGAATAATGCAACTACCCTTTCTCAATCAACCACGAAGGGTGCATGTTGCAAAACCTATAGATATTTAAGACAATCAGCTGCACACTTCTTTTTTCAAACAGCAAAACACTGGCTTTTGAGGCTTAGGTGGTAGTGTAGCCATGCCACATTTCCCATGATTGTGATCAACAAGGCCATGCACAGATTTTAGTAATGTATTTAGGTTGCTTTCTTCTCACAGATCAACATTATTTACGTCAGTGCTACTTACTCCACTACTTTCAACAACTTGAAACAAAGACAGTGGCAAGACTGAAATGAATATGCCAACACACACATAAAATATGTGCTACTGTTCTTACCGCTGTTTTTATGGACTGGAGTCCAGTGGTTGTTATTGATGCCACATAATTTGGCTACTTCCATCTGCTTATTTTCAGACATATCATTGGCATCAAATGCCAGTTCGGTATTTCTAAGGTGAAGTCCTTTAAAAGCTGATTTATACTTTCTTTGTGAAAAAGGGCAGATGTGAACAGAGCTGGGTTTGCTGCTGTCTTGTCTACCTTCAGTCCAGTAATTGAAACTGAAGGAGACAGAAGAAGGATTTAGTTCATTGTATCAAACTATGGAGCAGGGAAAGACACAACTACTGACAGATCTTCATAGCACTGCATCGCCGCCAGATGGGCTTTAAATGAATTCAAGTATCTGGAGGGGAAGGTATGTTATCCTATTCATTTTTGGCTTCTGGAGCAGCATCTACTAATCATTTTTTACTATGGTAATTGGATGTTAAATGCAAATATTTTGAGTTTACAGTGCTACACCCTCTCTCGACTCCTTTAAGACTTCCTGGTGTACTTAAAAGTGTCGAGTTTGCAATTACTGCTTTTACCTTTCAAGTATAGAAGAAACTACAGCTTTAAGCTAAAAATTACCAGAATTTAATTTTTTTAAAAAATTACTATTATTTTTATCTATTTATTGTTCAAAGATAACTACCTAATTGGCACCCTTTTAAATTATTGCTTTAGAAACAAAGTCACAGAAGCCAAATCTGGTTAGAAAAAAAAAATTAAGAAGTACATATCCTTCACGTAGTTAAAATACCATAGTATGTTTTTTCATAAAGGTCAAATCAGAATATTGTACTGAAAATGTAACATTTGCTCTTATCAACAAAAGGCTTATTTAAAATACCCATTGGTTTAAACAGATTATTCCAATAATCTGAGTCAATATTTTAAACAGTTTATTGCTAAAATGAATTGTCCATTTTAATTGTGCAGATCCAAGACCTTTCTCCTACAATTCCAATAAAAGCACTATTATTGCTTTTAGACAAGATGTTCTGTCATTGAGTTTCTGAAGTCTGTAGCTCAATAAATAAGCAAATGATTTCTTTTCTTTTTTCAAGTAATGCAAACCAGGTTGAGTTGGTTTAACAACACCGCTTAGTTGTTTGTGCAGTCTGCTTTCCAAGTTTTATCGTCCCACTGTTGCCATTTTCATGAGTTTCCAAGGGTGGAATCTGTCGACCTAGACATGTTGAAAAACAAAACACATGCAAGTGTTCAAAGCCTGGCATGTTCTTTTAGGACCAAATTGGATTCAACACAAGGGATCTGTGAACAGGAAATTCCACGGTGCTTTGAAGCCGAGATAATCAGCTAATCGTAAGGGCACAAACAGAATTGCTGCTTTGAAGCCCCAACAATTAGTTGTTCATCAGGGCTTCAAAGCCCTGCACATGGCCCTATGTAAGCAATAACAAACAGCTGATTACCAGTGCTTGCAAAGAGCCACTCAAGGTGCTATGCAAAGTGTTTTGCAATACTGCCAATCAGGTGACTGGTGGTGCATAGCAACCCCTTTTTTTGGGACAACTTAGTCTTTACCTGCTGAAAGCATACAATACCACATTTAGGGCAGGTACTGTAGGTGTGGCTTAGACAAAACAGGGAGGCCTGGTGGGCCTAATTAGGACCAAGGATGAGAGGTTCTCCATCATGGACAGAATGTTTTTACACAAAAATATGATTGAATATTACTTGTGCATTTTTAAAGAACTCAGGATAAATAATCTAAGTAACAATATATTGCCAGATTTTTTGCTTCATGTTCTAGGATTTTTTTAATGGTTTAATAGAAAAACTAAGGCAGTTGCCAATTCACTCATTCTCTGAAACATATGGCAATTTCAAGTTAAGGCACCCTTTGGAACGTCTGTATCATGTGAGATGCCCATCAAATTTGCAGATGACACCAAACTGGGAGGGGTAGCCCATGCTGCAGAAGACAGAATGAGGATTCAATATGATGTTAACACTTGGAGAACTGGGTCAAAACTAACAAAATAAACTTCAATATGGACAAATGTAAGATTCTACCCTTGCACAGGAAGGACCAGCTCCATGTGCAGAGGAGGGGGACCAAAATTATCAAGGGTCTAGAAGCCAAGCTTTATAAGGAATGGTTGAGGAAGTTTGGTATATTTAGCCTGGAAAAGATGAGACTCTGAGAGGAGATATGATAGCCATCTTCAACTATCTAAAGGGCTGTCATGTGGAAGATGGAATCTTGTTTTCTCCATCTCTGGAGGCTAGGACCCAAACGTTACAAGAAAGTAGAATCTGACTAATCAGGAAGAACTTTCAGACAGTAAGAGGACTCTCCTTCTTTGGAGGCTTTTAAGCAGAGGTTGGACAGCCATGTATGCTTTAGTTCAGATTCCTGCACTGCAGGAGGTTGGAATGGATGGTCCTTCGGGTCTCTTCCAACTCTACAATTCTATGGTTCTATGTAAGCAGTAAAGATCTTAAACAATCTCTAATATTGTGCTTAATAATAATAATAATTTATTTATACCCCACCCATCTGGCTGGGTTTCCCCAGACACTCTGGGCGGCTTCCAACAAAGATTTTAATGTATTTTTAAACATCACTCATTAAAAATTTCCCTAAACAGGGCTGCCTTCAGATGTCTCCCTGCACCCCCACTTTTTCTTGGTCTTTCAGTGGGAGGCAACACTGTGGTACGTTATACAGAATGTCATGGTCATAATTAACAATGCAACCCTGGGGCAATTATCTCTGAATGCGTGTATATTTAGACTTGAACCATAATCTTTGACGGCCAGGCAATTTTATTTTACATACATGCCACACTTCTTCTGAATTGCTCTGAGCAGGTTAGCATATGGTTCATAGGCGTTCTTTCATCCAAGCATCTTACAATACTAGACCTGCTTAGCTCTAGCAGTAGATCTGCATTATAGTCCTTGTTATACGTTCTGAGTTCCAATTAAAGAGAACTGCATGCATTAACTGCATATGCCAGCCAAGGCTTTTAAATCAGCACCTATCCTAGACGCTGATAATCTAAGTGGCCTAAATTAAGAAGGGCCACAGCTCAATATCAATGTGCATGTTTTGCATGTACAGGATCCCAGCTGCAATTTGTAGCACAGGGTGGGGAGCCTTTTTCAATCAGAGGGCAGCATTCCCTGCTGGGCAGCTTTCCCAAGGTCACATCCCATAAACTGGGATTTTGTTAGTTGCACTGTTCAATGTTCATCCAATTCAATTAGACTTACTTCTGAGTAGGCATGGTTAGGATTGCACTGTAAGTCACTAACAGAGATTTTGATAATGGGAGGCTCTTTCCCACTTAGAAATAAGTTCCTTTGGCAGTAGCTGAATTACATAAATTATTCTAATGTACCATTTATTGTACAGCAAGGATTTGTTCAACTTTGGTTCCTATTTTGTGGTACATTTCGTTGGTTTCAAAGAAGCATGCTGTTAACATAGACAATAGTTTTAGGCATACTGTATAATTTAGCAATCCTATACATATCTACTTAGTAATAAGATTTATGAGTTTGATAGGGCTATATACTAGGCAAAAGTATATAGAACTGCAGCATTTATTTATGCTATAAAGTAGATATAAGTATTCTAACTAAATTAGCTAATTTGTATTCACTCCCTTTTTGTTGATGCATCAGCATACTATGAACCCATGAAATGAAATAAATGTAGTTATTGACAAGTATGGGTCTGCATTCTTATGATTTATTAGATTTACACTGCTTTACTTAAGTATTTAGGCTGCTTAATGATTAAAGATTTGGAGAGGCTTATTTACTACCCAAACACAAGTTACACAGGCTGCTTGCTTCAAACCACTCATCTTCAAAAACCACTCAAATAGGTCATATTCTGCACTATCAAGGAGATTTGGGGATGAGTTTATCATAAGTGAAATTCAGGTCTAATTTTTCTATAATAAAGTACACTGCAAGCTGGCAGATCAAATGTACTATATTGCACTGAAATCATAGATGAAATTAGCTGTGGTAGCCTCTTGTTCCGGGGCGGGGGGCAGGCTAATATGTTCTTTTCATATATTATTGCCCTTACAAATCTGAGAGCTTTGATAGTCACATAGTGCTAAATTATCACATCTTCTCAGTTTTGCTTCTCTTTGTTTAAACTTCTATTGTTTGTGAAGTCCACTTTTTATATGTCACCCTTTGTTTATTATGGAAGCATGAACATGCAGCATATTGTCACAAACTTCTAAAGGAATTCTTCATAATCTGGGTAGAGGAGGTGGGCACATAATGGAAGGTATGCGAAGCAGCTGCTCTAATCAGTGCCAGAATTACTTTAGGATAAAATCCAAACAAAAACCACCTTCCCCTTAAGGAATTCTATTTAAAACTATATTTAAATGTATTTTATGGGAAGCTTTCCCAATGGGTAGCTGTTGCAGGGAGGGGAATACTGTACAGCAATGCTGCAGTCTTAAGACTGCAATTCCTATAATCAGGCCAATTTTTTTTTTTTAAAAAATTCCAACATACATTTATAATATCCAATCTAAATTTATCACATATTTTCTCTTTTAGACTTCCTTCAGCCTCTCTGACAATCATCCATTATTCAATTTTTTAATTACGCATTTCCTAATTTTTAAATTGCATTTTATATACCCTCTCCCTCTTATTTTTCTTCAATACAATATTCCTCAAACATTCACAGAGCTTCTTGAAATCCCACTAGTGTTATTTGCTCATCACAATAATCAGGCCAAATTTAATGAATCACAGAGAGTTGTAATGGATAAGCAGATGAAATTATATTTTACTATGCAAGTCAGCAGCCACTCTTTAGAGAAGATAAGATGGCTCTTTTCTAAGTCAGCTTCTGAATGAGCTATACCCACTGACATATATTGATTGATTGTGTCTTCTTGTCAGACTTGTCCAATTTCAGACATCGGCATCTGCCACTGATTCTGGTGCCCCCTAGGAGACTAGCCATATCCTTTTTCACATTCTTTGCCAGTCAGTATAAGTCTCCTGGATGTCAGAGGTGTTTTCAATAGCAAAGATCAGGCTTCTAACATTTATGTTAGTGGCAGAGTATTCATGTGACTCAGCCCTCAAAAACCCTACTCAAAGTTTTGAGTAGAAGGGTCAAAAAAGGCTAGCCTTACAACTGCTCTCCTTTGAGAAGGAATCACCCATGTACCAGGAAACAATGTGCCATAGTGAGAGTAGTGGTGCACCACATGAGAGCACAAGGACAGCAAATAGCTACAGGTAAAGAGGTGAAACTATGTGTTATGGAAGTGGAGAGGAAGGCTTCATCCCCTTAATATAACCATCCCAGGTTCCTTTGGTGGAAGGGCACAATATAAATTCAATTAACAAGAGCTAGCCCTGAGTTGCTCAGTCACACCACTGCTTGTATCTAACCTGCTAGAGCTTATGTCCTAAACTGGCCGAAGCTTCCAGAAGAATAAGCTCCTTTTTGTCCTCCTTCCAAAGTATAAATGAATAGGAAAAAAGGAGATAAAGGAGAACGAGAATTAGAAAAATCAATGTCATACCCGCTTGTGTGAGGGGTTGCTTATGCCTGGGAAATCAGGCTAACTGGCTATCAAATTCTACCTGTCAGAGCCTGCTGTGTTAAGACAGGCCAAGCTAGTCTATGCAAAAATGGAGCAATCACCACAGCAACTATACAAATGTTTATGATAAATTTAAATAAAGATAACATCCTAAGAAACAGCTAGCATGTTGCAATGGATTAAGAGTAGATGGGGAATCCAGCTTCAAATCCCTGCTCAGCATTAAACTCACTGGGTGGCCTTGGCCAAGCAACTCTTTCTCAGCCTGTCCTATCTCCTAGGATTACTGTGAAGGTCTTTGAAGGAAATAGGAGATATAAATGTATCAAATATAATAATAAATAAGTAGCATATACTTCAGCCAAAGAAAAATGTAGGCAGCTATTTTTGGTTGCTATATCAGTGTCATTAAGGATTACAGCCATAAGGCTCCTCACACATATTGAATTATCTCTTCTCAGCAGCAGACTAAAAATAATGTAATATTGGTGGATTTATTTAGTTAGTGGTGGCACAGTTAGACATAAAACAGCAGCAGCTGCAAATCCTTCACAAGTCCCTTAGGTCTTTATATCTGGAACGTCAGTTCTGTAATACTAAGGAAATATAGGGCTATAATATATATTCTCTTGACTATGCAGGTGTAGTTTTAATCAGGCAAATACTTTCAAAAATATTTCATATGTTACTAATGTCGATGGTAAATGTATATGATGCTTCTGTTACGAGTATAGTACATGCACTCATAAGTTCAAAGTTAAAAGTTCACTCATAAGTTCTGAACTTAAAAATGGAAAGTGTACTGCTGGTGGTCAACAAAAGAGGTTTAAAGACTCTCTCATGGCGAATGTAAAAAAAAAAAAAAGTAGTATAAACACTGACGACTGGGAAACACTGACCTGCAAGCACTCCAACTGGAGAACAGCCTTTACCAAAGGTGTCAAGGGCTTTGAAGAACTCAGGATGAAAGGGAAAAACAACTCCCGCCCAGAAACCTATGTCCCCACTGTGGATCCAGAATTGGCACCCACAGTCACTTACGGGCTCACTGTTAAAACCGTGTTCATGGAAGACAATCTTACTCGGCTACGAGTGATTGCCAAAGAAGAAGACATGCACTCATATTTTCCAAAAGTTATCTAAACCTATATTCTCTGAAATGTTTTTTTATTTCTAAACAGCTGCTAACACCTTTATTGTTATTCCATAAAAACAGAAATGAGAAATGCAATGTTTTTCACAAGGCCTCCAGCTACTCATGCTTACTTATGGATAGCCTTTGTCATGGATAGCTGAAGTCTTGACAATGCATTGAATGATTCAGTTATTTGACAGTGTCCCCACTCAACTTTTATTTTTATATGTTAATGATAGAAGTATGTAACATTCTACAGGTTTTGTTGAAAATGATTGGTTATTTTACTACAAATCAATAAAATATTCTATATGTAAAAAAAATAAAAATACTAAGCAACTTGAAGTTGTTGTTTTTTTACACACACAAATATTCTGACTTTACTTACTGATTCCTTGAAAGAGTTCTTCAATGTTAATTGCATGCTTGGCACTCGTTTCAACAACAATTGCACCTATAGACTCTCCATATTCTTTGGCATCTTTCATAGGTACCTCCCTAAAATTAAAATTTGAAATTAAACTGCTGTGCATCCAAAAACATAGAAAGTAACTGCTCGAGTTAAAGTGTTCCTTATCATAACCTGCATTACTCTAGGAAAGAAAAACAGTTTCTACTCAATGGAAAACACTTCTCCCCTCCTTGTGCTGCTTGTTGCAAGCTTCCCCACATTCCTCCTTTAAGCCTCGGACTTCAGGAGTTTAAAGGAGCAGCATGAGGCTCCAGCAAAGAGAGCTCCCTTGCACTTGCCCAAGTCAGCTGCTTAAGGGATTTTGACAGATGGGTGGGGTAACCCACTTGGCAATCATGTGATAACATAATGACAGATGGGCAGTCTCACCTACCTGTCACATCTGGTCCATGGTGCTAAGAAGGTTCCCCACCCCTAACTTACAGGGACGGGCATAGCTTCCACAGGACACTCGGGTTCATCCACGCTTTTGCTTGCCCTACCACTCCCCCTCCTCTTGGCAAACCACATCTTTACAGCTGAATTGGAGCAAACATCAATTGGGTTTTTTCTCTGAATTGATTCATTCCCTCCCATTTAGAGCAAGTTTTCCAAGGGAATGGTGGGGCAAAGACAAAAGTGCTTAGACCCATGTCTGGAAAGCACAACCACGGCTGGTTCTGGGGGTGGCATCCACCATCTCCCTGTGGGCCAGGGGAAGGGATGGTCACTCAGGCCCAGCCTCCTCTGGCATTGCCAGACCCACCATTTGGGGCAGGCCTTGTCCGCAAGGCCAACCAGGGCAGTGGCATGGGGGATGGGCCCTACCTGTCCCATCATACAGTACTTCGGGTTACATATGCTTCAGGTTACAGACTCCGCTAACCCAGAAATAGTACCTCGGGTTAAGAACTTTGCTTCTGGATGAGACCAGAAATCGTGCGGCGGCAGCACGAGGCCCCATTAGCTAAAGTGGTACCTCAGGTTAAGAACAGTTTCAGGTTAAGAACAGACCTCCAGAACTAATTAAGTTCTTAACCCGAGGTACCACTCTATTTAAGAGGACAATGATGTTTATTTTCAATAAACCATTACAATAAACTTGCACCAAACTTGCACTATTTATATCAGCCTTAACAAAATGGTATTTTCATCAAGTGAATAAACTGTGAAGAGGAATTCAATAGAATTTCTCTATGATACTGAGAAAAACCGTCTGATATCAAACACTTAGTATCTATCACCAAAAGGCTGATAAAAGGAAAACAGAAATCCAGATATTTATTGGCTTGATATGACTTTGTGCCAGTGCAATCAAGCATATATGCCACTCAATATCACAGGGATATTGTAGGGGGGCGGGGAAAGAGGCAAGAACAAGCAATTTGAAGACAAAAGGTCAATACTTTACCTAATATCAGAAAGATCACATTTGTTTCCAGCGATGGCCATTACAATGTTTTCAGGACCATGTTCCTTTAGTTCTTTTACCCATTTTTTCAGTGTATGAAATGAATCCTAAATTAAATACAAGAGCCTATCAACAGGAAGTTGCTAAATGCATCAATATACTGAACCCTGTAATGACATAAGGATACCAAAGTACTAGATAAGATATTATCAGTGCCCTTAACAAATATAAACTTTAACTTGCATCTGATGTTAACCTATAACTAACTAAACCAGCTTTTGAGAGAACAGTATGTCCAATTGTGGCTTCTCACACAAACTGCTCACACCTAATTACAGAAGTACCTATTTGTGGCAGCAGTTATAAAGGACACAAGCATGGTTAATTCAGTAATCTCCCTTTAAAGACACATGGAAACTGCATGTAGGGGAAAAAATTAAGTCCCTGCTTTGGTGAATTTTAAAGGACTGGTATCGCATCATTCAGAACTGTTGTGGCATTGGTATACAGTGGTTTTGTTGTTGTTGTTGTTGTTTAGTCGTTTAGTCGTGTCCGACTCTTCGTGACCCCATGGACCAGAGCACGCCAGGCACCTCTGTCTTTCACTGCCTCCCGCAGTTTGGACAGACTCATGTTTGTAGCTTCGAGAACACTGTCCAACCATCTCGTCCTCTGTCGCCCCCTTCTCCTTGTGCCCTCCATCTTTCCCAGCATCAGTGTCTTCTCCAGGGAGTCTTCTCTTCTCTCAGTGTCTTCTCCAGGGAGTCTTCTCTTCTCTCAGTGTCTTCTCCAGGGAGTCTTCTCTTCTCTCAGTGTCTTCTCCAGGGAGTCTTCTCTTCTCATACAGTGGTACCTCAGGTTAAGTACTTAATTCGTTCTGGAGGTCCGTTCTTAACCTGAAACCGTTCTTAACCTGAAGCACCACTTTAGCTAATGGGGCCTCCTGCTGCCACCGCGCCGCCGGAGCACGATTTCTGCTCTCTTCCTGAAGCAAAGTTCTTAACCTGAAGCACTATTTTTCGGTTAGTGGAGTCTGTAACCTGAAGCGTATGTAACCTGAAGCATATGTAACCCGAGGTACCACTGTATTTGATACTTAAGTACCAAGTGTTGTCTGAGGGGGAACTATTTATGGAATACAGTGGTCCCTTGGGTTACAGACGCTTCAGGTTACAGACTCTGCTAACCCAGAAATAGTACCTCGGGTTAAGAACTTTGCTTCAGGATGAGAACAGAAATCGTACGGTGGCAGCACAGCAGCAGCGGAAGGTCCCATTAGCTAAAGTGGTACCTCAGGTTAAGAACAGTTTCAGGTTAAGAATGGACCTCCAGAATGAATTAAGTTCTTAACCCGAGGTACCACTGTACAGAGTTTCCACCTCCTAATTCCACGTGCAAAATATAACCCACATCAGGCCAAATATGAATACAATGACAAGCAAATATAGGATATTTAAAATTAAATATCCAATAATTTAAACTTTAATTAAAAATTTTAAAAAAATTGGGTGCTCTTATATTTCTGTGCTGCACACAAATACTTGCTTCTTTGGCAATATCATTGTTTTCATTTTTTTCTCCTGAGAATTCCTTGCTATTAGTACCATTTAATCCTTCTTTATAAAAGGATTCATTTTAATTTTCAAACATAGTTTGATCATAGTCTACAGCTCTATGACTAATTCTGTTTGCCCAGGAGGCCTTTGGAAGCTTGGGAAGATGCAAAACCAGTCTGTGTCAAAATGACTCAAAACCATGTGGAATTGGGGGTTACGTATTTTAGTGGACGCATAAAGTTCTTGGCCTTTTAAACAACCTGATAAAGGTTCTGGGTATGCATGACTCTTCCCCCATGGAGAGAAATAAATTATCTACCATACAATTTATTTGAATGCAATATCTCTGGTGTCATGTTCTACCCTTTCCAAGGATGAAAGAGCAGAGCAATATATGAAGACACCTAAACATATTCCAAGACAATTATGCCCACTCATATCACAAAGAACTCATAACCCACCTACTCTTAGCAACCAGAAACATCATAACCAGACACTGGAGAGACCTGTCAAGAGTAAGCATGGACCAATGGTACCAAACAGTATGGGAAACAGCCCTACTAGAAAAATTAACCAATAAACTGAAACTGACACGGGGACAAATAGAAGACGATACCTTCACCCCGGTATGGTTCCCCTTCATCACATACACAGCCCAACAAGAAAAAGACAAGAACCCACCAACAGCATATGAAGCAATATGGCTAACCTGATTAAAAAACACCCACCCACCCCATTCACATACGAAAACAAAGTTCAACACAGCCAATCACAAACAAGCATCCGCACCCTAGGCCAACCACAATTTCTCTCACCCCCAAAGGAACACAAGCGCATAGCAAAGAGAACCTGCACAAACGATGCTGACACAAAAACCCACACATACATTAAGCAAAATAGAAATATCACTTCCAGACCCCACCCCCACCCACCATGGCCCCCTCCACCTCTTTCCCCCTTTTTTCTTCCTAATGTAACCCTAATGTCTCAACAAATGAAACTGACCTATGGAAAATGTAACTTGAAAAAAGGGACATTGAGCATACGTTTGTAAACCAAGAAAACTTTAATAAAATAACATAGAGAGAGAGAGAGAGAGAGAGAGAGAGAGAGAGACTCTGTTATTGAAAATCATGGTACCACCTGCATTAGATGTTACTTAGTCCTCAGAGTAAGAAAGTAGGAGAACAGCAAAACAAGAGAGCTTGGGATTTGTCATTTCTGGTAATAAATGTCTAACAAGTCAATTTATACACCCCTAAGGCACCATATTAGATTATGGCCTTTGTAATCACCGTTGTTTAGTTTAAAGGTAAATATCCATTTAGTATGAAATTAATGGGATTTTTTATTTGCATTGAGTGCATTATCTTTCCTCCATAGTTCCCCAACACTTCATTCAAGTTCACTACCACTACGCAGGAAGGTGTTAGCCCTTGATAAATAATTTTGCTAATATACCAATTAATTGTGCCAACACTTCTGAGCTAAAATCAAATATGTAATTCAATTTGCTAAATATGTAAACTGAAGGCAAGCTATTATATTCACTCATTAATGCCTTTCCTGTCACACAGCACTAGCAGATGGGTTTCTTACTAAAATACAAATACATAATTTGGCCTTGAAAATGTGCAGCTTTCCATTTGGATGTTGTAGCAGAGAACGTCCTGACCACACTGACTTCCCAATTTCAGTAATCTGTCAAAAACCAAAGACTTGTTGTTATGTAATTTTAATTTCAGCTATAAATATGGAGCCAGTTTTGTTATTACTTCATTTACTTAGCTGAACTGTTTTGGAACAGTTTAAAAATATCCGAGCAAATACAAATTGCACATAATAAAATGTATATATTTCTGTATTTTTAGAAAATATGCCGTATTTTTAGGTACTAATTTTCCTATACCAATGCAGGTATGGGAATGTCATGGTTGCTTAGTGTGAGGAGTAAGCCCCACTGAATACACCAGCCTTCTCTAGCCTGATGCCCTCCAGCTGTTTAGAGCTACATGTCTGCTTACCTTACTTGTGGATGTGGAGGTGTTGCGGGCCGGCCACCACTTCCCCCTACGCAATACAATGTGGCAGTGCTCTTAATGGAGGTTTCCTGACCGTGGTGGGGTTGGGGAGCCAAAATGGTCTTCCTCACCAGCTGGGAGGCCTGCCAGCCAATTTGGCCAATGGCTAGCAGGCCAAGAGACAGGCTTTCTCCAGAGGGCAGGCTCAACTGAGCCAGCAGGCTTCACTTGGGTCTGCTCCTGACTATTTAAAGAGATCCACACACAGTTCCTTGTTGGATCCCACGCCCACCCTTCCCTTGTTTTAGTCTACTGTTGTTTATCTACTTTACCTTGCTATGGACATTGTTGGTTGCCGTATTCAAGGTTGGGTGGGGATTTTCCTTGAAACAAATTGGCTCAGTCTGAAGGTTATGCCTACCTCATAGCCATTGTCACAACTTTGGTGGTTTGACATTGGGGTGGCCTTAGTCTTGGTTGGAGGGAAGGTTGTAGGCCTTGGCCTGCCTCTCCAAGAAAAGTGGGTATCCTGGTAAAGAGATCTGGTTCTGTCTATATGCTCAGGCAGGGGCAAGGGCGACAGCACCCCTTAAGATGGCAATCCCATGGGGACAATCCTATTTGATGTAAGTCATAGGTCCTCTCTGCCTCAGGGCTGACCCCTTTGGTAATACTGCCAGCACATGGGCTGGTAGTTATACCCAATACCTATGTCAAACCTCTTACATCTGTAATCTATAAAGTTGTGGCCTTATTTCACCCAGAAGTATTTTGTCTTGTTTGGTTCTTAATTATAAATTTGGGGTGTTGGAGGGCTGTAGAGCCTGGGCACACAAGTACCATTCCCGACCACTGGCAATGCTGGCTGAGGCTGATGGAAACTGTAGTTCAAAACATCTGGAAGTCACATCCAGAATGCAGGAATACATTGACTAACTAAGGCAGTGATGGCCAAACTTGGCCCTCTAGCTGTTTTGGGACTACAATTCCCATCATTCCTGGTTCTGTTAGCTAGGCATGATGGGAGTTGTAGTCCCAAAACAGCTGGAGGGCCAAGTTTGGCCATCACTGAACTAAGGAAAATACTACCAACTTGCAGGACTAAGCGAACACAGTATAATATTAGCAGAAGGCACAGGGAACACTCACACTATGACTACTTGAAAGTGAATTGATGAGTAACCTACATACCAGTGATGGAACCAGAGGCGGGTTTAGGGCAGCGCAACCAGTTCCGCTACACTGGGCGCTGAGCCCAGGAGGTGCCACAGGGTATCACAACTATGAGGTAGTGAATTGAGCAGAATGTAATGTGGGCGGGGGTGTGTGTGCCAAATTTTGGCCTCACACTACTGAAATCTGAAGGACCAAGGTCCGTCCCTGATGGAACAACTGAGATTTGAAAGCTTACCTGCTTGGTGATATCATATACTATAACAGCTGCTGCCGACCCACGGTAATACATTGGTGCCAATGAATGGAACTATTAAAAAATGAACACAGAAACAGAATAAAAAAGTAGTTAAAGTTCTTGCATTTGTGTAAGTCAACAAAAGACACTATGATTGCTCTAGCTTCTTTAATCAGTATGCCTTGTGACTCACTGTTGCATTAATGTGTTGTTATTAAAATCACATTAAAATACAGTGTTTTAAATCTACTAAGCTAGAATAATGAATGCACATACTCTGGTACAGGCCAACTAAAGTTAAAAAACTACAGGAACTTTCTGTACCAGGTCAACTCCAGTTTGCTCAAGGGGCAAGAAACAATAAGCCAGTGACTTGTTCCAGAAGCTAGGGAAGAGCATTCATGTTTGGATCCTGACAAGAACCAGCATAAATCAGTCAAATGAGTGGCCAGGTGGCACACCATCTTCTCCAGTCCATGACTGCTATCTATCAACCTGCAGCAGAGCCTGCTCCTGGTATCTTCATGACTATGAGACTGGGATGGGAAGGGTGAAGTGTATTGACTCTCTGGCCTGCAGAGTGAGCTGTTTTATATTGAAGGAGTTGTTTTACATCCTGTCTGTGTGGCCTTCTCTTCATAAAACATTTTGTCCCGTCCAGATTGTCTTCCTTCCTCTCCCATTAGCAGATACCTAGAACAACAGCACTAGAAGGGGCAACTGGATTCTTGCCCTGAAGCTCTAGCAGACACAGAATTAATTTTCAAGCTGTTTGGAGCAAGCTAAAGAATTCCATTCCAACATCATGGGCTCAGGTAGGCAAGGAACTGGAACAGGGCAGGAAGAATATTTGGAGCTTTGTTTTTCTATTCCTTTTCTTACTATGATGTCTGAGCAAACATTAAAATTAAGTCTTCCAACTTTGGGTGATTAGTTTCAAGTTTGCAAAAGAAATATAGCTAATTTTCTGGAATGCTAGGCATCTGAGATTTAATCCAGCAGGAATGCACATGATTTCATGTGACTTCTCATTAGAAACACTCCTTTGAAAGAAAAAAAATACTGTATTTCCTCACAATGGCTGTTTTATTAACACAGTAATATCTGGCACCCTGTGGATAATGAAAAATATGTATTAAGGCATGTGCTTTTCAAAAGCATGGCTGTTTTCACAGCATGCCTTTGAAGAACTATACACCCTATGAAAAAAGAATTCAGATTTTTGCTCTGTTAGCTTTACAATTATAAAAGAATATGGAAGATTGAATAAAAACGTTCCTCTTCTTTTTTAAATCCATGAAAACTGTGTATTACTTTTCTGTGAAACCCTTAGTCCAGTAGCATATAGGTACTGGAAATCTATAATACTTCCCTGTGCCCAGGACAAGTCTTATTACAGGCCTATTACAAACTCTGAGGATACACTAGTTGAAACCAAGTCAAGAATTCTGTT
Source organism: Podarcis raffonei (assembly GCF_027172205.1). Classification (NCBI taxonomy): domain Eukaryota; kingdom Metazoa; phylum Chordata; class Lepidosauria; order Squamata; family Lacertidae; genus Podarcis; species Podarcis raffonei. The sequence goes on along the minus strand of NC_070608.1, from coordinate 49,235,552 downwards.
TTTCTCAAACAATAATAGAATAGCATTGGCTTCACTCAGGTATATTCCAAAGCAGCCAAAAATATTAATTCTTCAGTTGCGCAACAATGATGATGCAGCAGGTAATATCAAGTACAGGCCACTGAAATGGCCCATGACATCTGTCAGGGAACTGCCATCGGAGCCAGAGGCGGAGGGAAGGCTCCAGAGGGATGCTGGAGAGGGTCCCAGCAGGCAGAGAAGCAGCCCATCTGCTGGGGAAGGAAATCAGCGTAACACCAGTGGAGAAGGGGGGCAGATGGGGGAATCGGAGAGGAGGCTCCAGGACTCTTCACCGGAAACCAGCGGAGAGAGCACGGGTGCTCCGCTGCCCACACCCTCCCTGCGCAGAAGACTTCCGCGCACGGAGAGTAGGAGGAGACTTGGCGTCAAAGAACTTTGCTGGAAGAAGTTCAAGAAACACCCACTGACGGATTCTGCCAGCGACTGAAACAGCCACGAAGTGAAGGGCTGTCCAGACAGAAAGGGTTCAACCAGGTAACCTAGCCAGGAGTGGCGGCAACTTACGCACGAGCAACCTCTATAACCATTACAACATCCAAATAATATCAGTCTCCCAGTTGACAAAGGTCAGCTGCTAGCCTTTCACAAGGTCTACTGCGCAGTGATTAAAGTTCCTTCTGTTGTGCTGATCTATTTCTTCTGCGGTAGTTACAGGGTAAGATTTGCTCAAACCATCTGGTTAGACCATTAGGTCTGGAATAAGTCTTCCAATTCACCCATTTGTTCATGGTCAGCAAAGTTCTTTCTAGTCATCTCCGAAGCAATGGAATGCTGATCCAATATAGTATAAGGTTTCTCAAAGTTCTTGATCTCCATGATTAGCCATTTGGAATTAAATAAGGCATTTCTGGATGCCAGTGGTGAAGTGTGCATAGGATCTCTTTTTACTAGACCAGTCTTGAAACTTTCCTTCAGTTTCTCCCATGTTGTCAGTAGTACCATTCTGGCTACTACTCCATGACTGAGGCGATAATCCAGGTATAACGTAGCAAGGCATTCACCAGGGTGATTAACCTGTGGCTTTCCAGCTGTTGTTGGACTACAATGTCCATTGTATTGGCAATACTGGCTGGGTCTAATAGGAGCTGAGCATTTGAGGTGAAACAGGTTAGCCAATCCTGAAAAGCACAGTGAACACAAACTGCTCCTCTTTGTAGCTTGTTTGTGTGGCACAACATTCAATGGAGTGGAGGAGAGCCTCTGGTCTATGTGAAATGGTTTCTGCCTTATGCAGGTTTAGATAGGGGACTGTTATTGAATCCTTTACAGGTCTCCTCTGAAAGAAGTGTGACATCGGCTCCTCAAGCTACATTAAAATTAATGTTGTCTCACAAATAGTTAAGTTTATTCTCCAGGGAAGATCACCGTCTTTACAAAATGGGCAGCCTAAGAAAAATTGGTCTGCTTCTTGTTCCATCTGGGTATAAAATATGATAGCAAAAATGTACACTTCCTGCACTGTGCTCCTATAGCTGGATGAAATCCTCTAATGTTGTAAACTTTTCCACAGTCTGTAGTCTGAACTGGTAGGCTTTTTGCCGCAGAATGCTTTTCAAATGTCTGGACTGCTTGTTTCTTTTGTACACTTTTGGAAAGCATTTTTTAAAATGGCTGCAGCTGCTGCTGGCATAGTAAAGGTTGCCTCCTCCAAGTCACCCCAAAGTTTTCTTTGTTCCCTATTATGCATTTTGATCAACTTTGATTGCTTTGCCATCCCTTTTTATTTGAGAAGTAGAAAACCAGAGATTACTTGTCCAAATCTCTTACCATTCCATAAGCCTTACATCCCTATAGCTGCTCATGTGAAAAGCAGCTAGCTTTGATTGTTTTATAGTGTTGTTTTTATTAAATTATAATTTTACATGTTGTAAGCTGACTGGTGCTTTTACAGCGGAATAGCGGAATATAAATGTCTGGATAAATATAAAAAGAAATTAAACAAACAATTAGCCAAGGAGACAGGATCAGTAGCTAAAGCCAATCATAAAAACAAGATCTGCCACATACAACAAAGGCCTGCCAAAATAAAACAGTATTTAGTAACTGACAAAAAGATAGCAAGAGAAGAGACCAATCATACTTCATATACTTAGAATCCAGTTGTCTCTATCACACAACTATTCAAACAGGCATGGAAGGCTGGCTTGGCTTGAATGCCAACTTTCCCTTCATCTTATTGTGCCCTCCCTCCCACAAAGCAGAGAGGATCAGGTAAATGAAGGGTGTAGCAATGTCTTCCAAGCTGGAGGAAGGAGCTGTGCCTACTTTTGTTATTGCAGTTAACTCTCATACTACTCAACTGATATGCTTTTAGTTTATTATTGGTTTTGATTTTTTGAATGTTTTCATTGTTTCTTCTACTGATATTATTGTTTTATTCCTTTTGTAAACAGCTTTGGGGTTTTTTTTACAAAGGTAGTATATATGAAATAAACAAACTTGCTCCATAAATAGTCCTGAGGTACCTTAAACACTAGTGAGTTGTGTAGGTTGAGTTGAGTTTGAGAACCTGCAAAGATGCATAAAATGGATAGAAAAGATGTTGGATTTATGTGGGTCCCAGGGAAGCAAGAGAATCTGTTTTACGAAGTGTGATTAAAAAGAAATGGATCCTGAAAGCAGTAATGAATTAATATACCAAAATGAACAAGCTTCAGTTGTTAGGAACCAACAAGCCCATAGCTGTAGATGGGCCCAGGCACAGTGACCATTTCATACATTTCCATCAACCTACATACTGCACAAAGCAGAACTTGCCTATGCAGCAGGGATGTTCATTGGCTGTCTATGATTTTTTTTCTCACAAGGACTCTACTACTGGATTTGTGCATCAGAGGGAAGAACAAATCAATACAAATTTTACCATAGCTTTCAAGAGGATTGCTCTTAAAGGAACAGTGAATTATTTAAAAGCAGTTTACTTCCCACTACTTACCAGTCACATTTCAAGAACAGACCTCTATGAATAAGCCTTGAAAGTATTTCTGTCAATGTTTGAAACTCCCATTGTTCCAGGTGAATTTTGCAACAGGGAATTTCATTAGTGCGAGCAGTTTTTGAGCTCTGGGTGCAGTACTGTGCCTAAGATTTCAGATTAAAACTGCAGAGTGGAAGGAAAGGTGGACCTTTTGCTGCCTCCCCACTTCCAGCTACTCTCTGGAGAAGAGACCCTCTTAAGAATTAACAAAGGTCTATGGATGTAATCATGTAGATTCAGTGTTTATCAAGCTTCAAAGAAAAACAAGAGACATGTAGTAGGAAAAGTGCACAAAGATTTATTACAAGATAGAAAGGGACAAAATTACAAGTAAACAAAGGGTTACAATAGTCTGGGTATATAATACATTTGTAGTGCTCGGGTTTGTGTGGATGAATTTCAAAATATGAACTACAATTATTCTACTCTAAAGAGACATCAAAGAATTACTTGTGCAACTTTTTGTCTAGAGACCCCTCCTGTGGGCAATACTAGATTTTTTTTTATAAGGCATGGACTATGTAGATCCAAAAAGCCATGAGCAAAAGGAAAATAGCTGCAAGCAGTATTTCACAAACCACCTTTTAGCAATTTTTACGCTTTTACTTGTGCAAATTGAAGAACATATTTGGAATCTGCAGCACAATTCCACACATGTCTACTCAGAAGTAAATCCACAGAGATTCAGTGGGAGTTGCACCTAGGATTGAAGACTTAGTTCCATTTTATCTCACAACGCCCTAGCAGGAGATGTAAAGCACTCCTAATGCCAGCAATAAACACCTTCCATGTACAGAAAGGCACACTTGAATTCACATCTCTATGTTGGGAAAGCTAGAGGTTAGTAATGTAGCAGCAGCATGGAGAAGAATTGGTGTGTGCATTTAAAGTCTGTTTTCAAAAAACTAATAATGTCAAGCACATTATCATGAAAGAAAAGCTGCTTGGTTCATAAGAGAGGTGCGGGGGGAGGGTAGGAAATAGCTAACATTCCCAGCTGGTGAAAACTGTGTGGAAAATATTAATCCACACTTAAAAAAAACATATTAAATACATTCTTTCTATACAACAGTAACAGATAGGAACTTTAGTTCTAGAGAAACTTAGGAACTACAACTTTGTAGTCCTAGAAGTTCCATTGAATTCAGTGGGAGTTACTTCTGAGTAAAGAAGCAAATGGTTAGACTTATGAAACACTTACTTGGAAATAGGTTTTGTTAAAATAAGAGAGAGAGAGAGAGAGAGAGAGAGAGAGAGGAGGGAGAAGGAATACTTGACAATATACACCAGTCTCTTCAATACCATTTGATTTATCCATTCAACTTCCTTCGCATCTCCAAAGGAAAAAAGTTTATAAAACATAAAGACTAAAGTAAAGACTAACGTAATGTTAGCGTGATCCTCAGTGTATTTACTGATTTAGTTCAACTGAGTAGCTTAATCACAATAATAGTAATATATTGGCCTAAGTAAGTTCTGTATTTACCTGTTGCTCCCGACAGGAACATTTAGTTATCAGTATCAAGGAGTACCGTAATACAATTTTTAGGTGAAGCCCTACATCAGGAGTAGCCAACATGTTGCCATCCAGATGTTGTGAACTGCAACAGATTATGTGGCCAGCACCACCTTGGCTACCCCCGAGCACGATTCAAAGTGTTGGTGCTGACCTTTAAAGCCCTAAACGGCCTCGGTCCTGTATACCTGAAGGAGCGTCTCCACCCCCATCGTTCAGCCCGGACACTGAGATCCAGCGCCGAGGGCCTTCTGGCGGTTCCCTCATTGCGAGAAGTGAGGCTTCAGGGAACCAGACAGAGGGCCTTCTCGGTAGTGGCGCCCGCCCTGTGGAACGCCCTCCCATCAGATGTCAAAGAGATAAATAATTACCTGACATTCAGAAGACATCTTAAGGCAGCCCTGTTCAGGGAAGTTTTTAATATGTAACGCTGTACTGTTTTTAACAGATTGGGAGCCGCCCAGAGTGGCTGGGGAAACTTAGCCAGATGGGCGGGGTATAAATAATAAATTATTATTATTATTATTATTATTATTATTATTATTATTATATACAGCAAAATATACAAAAGCTGAATGGTGTTCAGCTCTTATAAAAATCATTTTTCATTCTTTATCTGTGATTTAATTTGGGGAATGACAAAAACACCCCTGAAGAAATCTGTGAAGAAAAGAAAGGAAGACAAATCTCTATAGAGCGCTGGTGGACCCAATCTATACCAACCAGACAGGGTCAGTCTGGGAAGAGAAGACTGGTTCCTTCCCCTGGAAAGGAGGGAAAAGACAGGACCCTGCCTATCACCACCAGTAGGAGGTGTCATCCCTATCAAAGGAATGTCCTCCATCAGGATCCAGTGAATACCAGGTCTCATTTTTTAAAAAAGAAAATGAGCTACGCAGACCCTAACCCTTATGGTGCAGTGATATTTACAATTGTAAGTCACCACATTTTACGGAGTAAGCAATAAAATTATAATAATGATGATAATATAAGATCAACGCTTGATGAAGTCAGAGGATGGGGCTAAATAGTGTTTTCCAGCAGCAGCAGCACTCAAGCAGCTGCCGTTTTAAGCAGCCCCTCTCCAGAGCCCTTTGGCGCACCGCTCATCGTCTCTCTGCCACCACCACCGCTAGCCCCTGCTGCTTGCAAGACACAGGTAAGTAGCCACCGGGGCTCGTGGTGCTCTTACATCATTTTTTCCCTCCAAAATATAGTCCAGCCCCCCAGAACGTCTGAGGGACAGTGGACCGGCCACCTGCTGAAAAAGTTTGCTGACCCCTGGTCTATACACATGGAAATGTATCTTACATGCATGTTCAAGAAATAATCACTTCAGTAATCTTTATTGGAGACAACCACATGCCACAGAATATTGCAAGGGACACAATTACTTTAGAAATGCAGTAATGTCCTCTTATGAGAATGAGCAAGAACCAACACAATTTACTGTGATTAAAGTCTTATTAACACAAAATGGCAGACAGAGTGAAACGGCTTTGCAACTTTAAGTGTTATTACACAAATAAAAGTAACAAGACAGTCAGGTGTAACAACATAGAAAAACATATATTATCTGGACCATAAACCTAAACTATTAGGCAAGCTGATTGCCTTTTATGGATTGAAGGTAGAACTAGGAAAACCAGGAAAAATGCAGTGAGGCCTAAACACACCAGGAGGAAAAGCTATTTAGAGAAAGAGAGATTTGGGGAAATGAGGATGATGAAAGTAGGAAGTAATAGTGAGACGCTAATAATTATTAGACCTGAGTAAAGATAAGCTGTCTCCTGAGTTTCACCATGACTTGCAGGGGTATGGTAGCCCCTGGGTCCAGGACATCTTGCAAAAACTAAGCACAAATTCTCTGATGGCTAGTCTACCCAGATGTCGTTGACAGCAACGTGTGAGTTGTCAGTAAACAACCAGAAAAATAATTCAGGTGGCTGAAGGTAGGCTAACCTTTGTAGGCCACCCTTGAGCTAAGTCAATTCACCACCCTGGGTTCCTCATAACCCTCCCAGTAAAGTTATTTAAAAAGAAAAAGTTTTCTTTTCAGATAATACTGCCTTGTGCTTCTCATAAGGGTCCTGACTAATTGGATAGAAAAACAACAAGCACAAACAGCTAAATGGCACATGAAACTGCTGCTTTTTTTGGTCTCTTGTTCATTGCAGTTATTGTGGCCTGGCCGTTACAGGTCTTTCTTGCTAACAACTGGAAGTTGCAAGGAGGTTAACCCCCCCCATTTTTAAAAAATGATTGACCCTGCCTCCATAGCACCTTAACTCTTTTGTGTGTGCTCCATACCTCACTGACATTGTAATTCTTAATTATATCTACTTCCCAATATTTTAGTGAAAATAAAGAGGCACAGCATGTAAATGCCTTCAGTTAAAAGATACTGGAATCATACTCACCCGTTCTTGCCCTGCTGTATCCCAGATCAGAAATTTATGAAGTTCATTCCCACAAGGCACAGTTTTAGTCATGAAAGAAGCACTAAAAGGTTGTAAGAAAAAGCAGTACAATACTTAAAATATAAGCTTCTTATATTATCAACAAATCATTTCTTAATACCTGGCCACTGTTAATACCTGGGCAGGTATGTACATATACTACAGATGAAAAACACTGCCACTAGATAATAAAAGTACCAGTGATGTTCAATCAAAGATTTACAGAAGTTGCTATATGAATGTTGCTAGTTCGAACTATATCCATGTAGCTTTTTCTCTGAATAAATGAAATGGGGAGGAAGAGTACCATATATCCCCCCTGAGGATACAAGGAAATGCAATATTTATGAACAAAGATGCCCTGGTTATTTCACATGTTCCCAGAACTGTAACTTGACTTATACTAAGTCCTGCCAAAGCATTTACTGACAATGGCTATGTTCCAACACAAATGAGCAGTAAATAACAAAATAAAGAGACAAAAATATACAAAAATATACATCTATTCAGTAAAGTAATTGTAATAAAATAGAGGTTTGAGAGAAGCTAGAAACAATATATTAATACTGAGATCTAATTGACTGCTAATTAATGTTTATACATCAAAACTCAATATAAAATAACTAAAAACCCCATAATTCCATCCTCCAGAAGCTAGACTAAAAAAACCCCCACCTAGTTGCATAACAAATAATAACCATTCAAGGTACATAATGGATAATAGTGTGGAACTGGCATTACCTAAAGAGAAAGTTAATAGGCTTACTCAATTAATAGTTCTCTACATTATACAACACTTCGAAAGAATGAACAATACCACTATTGTGTTGAGTATTGAGCTTTCCCATAAACTTGAAATATAAATGGATTATATCAATTCTGTTTATTTACTAAACTGAAACTGTAGTAACATATTATATATGTATGTAAGTATGTATGTATAGTACTTACCCAATAGTGGGGCTAATATTGTGGTCAAAATGATCCTGAACAAATCGACAAACTATACTAGATTTGCCAACTCCAGTATCCTGAAAATTAAGAAAGGAAGAATCAATTCAACATTACATTGAAATAAGGTGTGGGTTAAAAAGAACAATTGTCTAATCTGAGGAATGTTTACTTAACCACTTAATGGTCCATAATAAGTTTTTCCTCAGTACATGCCACTTATGCTGCAGTGTAGAAATCAATACAGTCCTGAGGCAGCTGTGATTAAAACCATTCAGGCAGATTCTAGTCAGTAACTGTGGCAGAATGGCGATATTGCTATTACGAAAAATTTACCTCGCCTACTGATTTCATTAGAGATGTTGCAATTCCAGGATTGCGAAGTGTTTTTTTTTAAGATTAGAAATTATTTGTAGGCAACTTCAGGCAATACCATTGTTATTCCTGATTTGAAGTGAATGTTTGAAAACAAACTGCATTTCCCCTTTTGTGGTTAAATGGTTTCCTGTTCAGCGTTTAAAATCTAATTTCTTCCAAACAACCCCAAACCACCTCTGGTTCATACACATCTTGGTAAATATCATGGTAGTTTAGCAGATCACAAATTAAAAGACCCTGGTTTTGCAAATACCTACCATGTATAAGCTGATTCAATGTTCTCATAGTCTATTGTTCATTGACCCTATTGGAATTAATTGCGTTAAAGTCTATGGAATTTGCCCTTAATTAATCTGACCCACTGTTTCTGTGATAAGACTTCTGCAGCTATGTTCTAATGCGTGCTTTTTTTGAGTTGGGGAAGCTTAATGATTCATTTTAACTTCCTTTTCCTCACCCACCTCAAGTAAGATAAAAATATTCAAGGAGGGTGTGAAGCCTGAGGGGGGGAGGGTGTGGCTGGTGTCCTGGCCCTCCTCAGCCAAGGAAGAAACATGCCTGATAGTTAACTCTTTATGAATTCATCTATGTCTCCTGGTCCTCCTCAGCCTCTGAGGTTCTCTTGAGAATAGTGTGAGCAAGGGGGGGGGGAACCTACCACTAATCATCATATCAGAAGTCAGGAAACAATATTGCCTAAAGCCAAGTGGCTTCCCGGCTTCCCCCCCCTCCCACTGCAGCAGCCGTAGCCCCCACTCCATATGCATATATCGTCACTTGCTTGCTCCTGGTGTTTTTATTTATTCAAAATCCTGGCCCCCGTTTCTTAAAAGATGTCCTGCTTTCAGTATGATTTTCCACTCATTTTGTACTCACTGTCTTGCTACAGTAGCACATTGTGAACTGCACAGACTGATTTGTGGGTCTCAATGGACAGCTGGGGCTGGAGAAGGTGACTTTTGCTCATTCCCTGCTAATTACATGCTTGAATAGGGACACCACTCCTCACTTATGGGGATGGGGGAAGGAGGACAATACATTTTAAACAAGAAAGAAACTTAAAGAATATTTAGCTAAATATTGTAATATAAGATAAAGAGAAATTTCTTGGAAGTAATAAATAGGCTTAGGGGTAGAATAAGAATACGTTGTTAATAAATAATAAGGATTAGAATATTAATAAAGGAGAAAAGGTTAGTAAATGAAAGAAGTTAAATACTATTAGAAATATGAATTTGGAGAACTGCTAAACAGGTGATATAACAAAATTCAATTAGAGGGGATTTGAGGAAGTCAGATATCAATGTAATGAAATTAGGAATTGGAAGTAATAATTCTTTTTTATGTCTTTTCTTTGTTTTTGTGTTATGTAATGTTTTTCTTTTTTCTTGTTTCTTTTTTATGTGATAAATGTGAAAACCAATAAAAAAATTGGGGGAAAAAATACATTTTAAACAAGAACTTACGTTACTGGGTGGCCAGATCAATATAATAAAATAAATTTAAAACAGAGAAATTGCCAGAGGGAAAGCACAATTTGCATTATAAATCATAATATAGGTTAATCTTTCCTCTAATAGTCCCCTTAGCAAAATAGGCTTGTTTCACTTGCACGTGGCTTGGTTTGTGTAAGCATTTTCTTACTGCAAGGAGGTAAAATGTTTAATATCCTAATCCTAAAAAACATTACTAAGAAGTAGGTCTAATAAAAACACACACATATATATCCAAGTAAGCAAAGGGTAGAGTAATTTGAGCTGTAAAGCTGTGGAAAACATAATTTGTGTATGCTTTTTTGACACTGCCACGGTTTCCATGCACATGAATGAACCTTGCTCCCTCAGTGCAGTCTCTCATCTTGCCACAAGAGGAAGACCTAGCCAGCATTTGTTACACCATATGTTCAGATAACACACGTGTTATTAAACAACGCTAATAAGTACCTAAATCCTTTTCATTTAAGAGCAACATCACGTTAATATGCATATAAGTAAGTAGCCTTCAGTAAAGTATTGAACTGCCATAATTTCACACATACATACACCCTACCTAAGGCTGCAGCATAAAGCTTGTAACCCTACTCTTAAAGTGCTCACACCATCCAACATCTATCTCTATTTCAGTACAAAATAAAACATATAATAATGTGTCCCTTTACACTATATAGTTTAAAGAAGGAGTTCTTAAACTGTGGTCTGTGGACTAATGTTGTCCCATGAAATCCATTCAAGTGATCTGTGGTAAAATTGCAAGGTGTCAAGAATATCTGTACACTCAGCCCTGCACTTTGCATGTTTTTTCTTCTGACAACAATGGAGACTGAGGCTGTGTCGATCAGGGCCAGATTATCAAACAAGCTTAAAAGACCCTAGTATGGGATCTATGATTTTCATAATATGACACTGGTTTTGATAATGATGGAGGTTTATTCAATAAGTAAAACCAATGCAAGTTTACCATGGTCTGTCCAGATCCCCAGCGGTTTTCAAGTGGTCTGTGGGGGAAATTGTTTGAGAACTGCTGGTCTAAAGGACTATATTCAACCACTGCAACTCTCTGGCTAGCCTGATGGAAAGGAAGCTATAAAAATATATCTATTTATAGTAAAGCAAACACAAAAGTCAGTTTTAAACGACTGCATGGAAAAAAAATGGCATTTTCTTACTGTTATGCAATATTAAAATTGCTTGTGTGATTTAAAGATTTTGTAAGCATTCTGTTTCTTATTTACATAAAGATTGGCAACATAGACAGACAAAACAGTAGTAAGCAAGCATGGTATTTTAAGTTTCAGGGGTGTTTATTAAATACACTGTCAAATTTCCAATTCCATAACTTCAACCAGATGCTACTAAAAAACAAAGCTTTGTTACAACTTGGCGTATTATCTTATATGTTAAATTTCCATTTGCACAAACTATAACTACTATATTATTGTAGTAATTTTTATTGGGGATATCCTTTATTCAGCACTTTGAGATGTAAAATTGCTTCAAGATGCTTTATAGGAAGCAATTTATAAATGAAATACTTAAATCATATTTTTGCCTGTTATTTTTATTATTTGTTTAAATGTGGAAAAAATAATTTTCCATACACAAAGTTGGCTTAAGATTTTGATTTTAAACATATCCATATTCCACCTAAACATTAGGAAGAACTTCCTGACAGTAAGAGCTGTTCGACAGTGGAATTTGCTGCCAAGGAGTGTGGTGGAGTCTCCTTCTTTGGAGGTCTTTAAGCAGAGGCTTGACAAACATATGTCAGGAGTGCTCTGACGGTGTTTCCTGCTTGGCAGGGGGTTGGACTCGATGGCCCTTGTGGTCTCTTCCAACTCTATAATTCTATGATTCTATGATATCCTATGGAGGATTACCTCCCTTTATTCTATCCCGCTTGCTAGGGTTGCCATGTGTCCTATTTTTCAAGGACACATCCTCTTTTTAAGGGGTAAAATCTGAGACAAATTGCATTTATTTGCTTTGAATAGCTGTCATAAAAGGTAAAGGTAAAGGTACCCCTGCCCGTACGGGTCAGTCGTGTCCGACTCTAGGGTTGTGCGCCCATCTCACTTAAGAGGCCGGGGGCCAGCGCTGTCCGGAGACACTTCCGGGTCACGTGGCCAGCGTGACGAAGCTGCTCTGGCGAGCCAGCACCAGCGCAGCACACCGAAACGCCATTTACCTTCCCGCTATAAAGCGGTACCTATTTATCTACTTGCACTTTGACATGCTTGCGAACTGCTAGGTGGGCAGGAGCTGGGACTGAAAGACGGGAGCTCACCCCGCCGCGGGGATTCGAACCGCCGACCATGCGATCGGCAAGACCTAGGCACTGAGGTTTTACCCACAGCGCCACCCACGTTGATCTGAGACAAATTGCATTTATTTGCTTTGAATAGCTGTCATAGCACCCTCTTTTTTGCTCTTCATAATATGGCAACCCTAACACCTCCACCAACCACACAGAATCTTACCAATCAGCCCTAAAAGAGGTCAGAGAAAGAGATGGCTGTGGGATGTGGCGAACATAGTTAATATCTGTGTGCAGATGGGTAAATGTGGATAAATATGATCAATTATTTGTAAATTTTAGGGAGCAACTTCTGAGGTAGAGGAAAATGCCTGGGAGAAACCATTTCCTGAAATTCAGTACAAGAGGAAGTTTTCCTCCCTTACTGCTGTTTCCCCAGCTGATCAGACAGTGACAGCTTTGCAACTTTTTCCATGTCTTACTAGTGCAGTCATGTTTCTAAAACCACATTTCAAAGATCTGCTCTGCTGCTTGGAGAGTATTTGAACCTGGCTGTCAATGAATACAAGTTGTATAATACTTTTGGGAGTGTTCTGAAGATTCTGGCTACACTTTTTGGAATTTTTTTTTTTAATTCAAGGGCTATTCCAAGGTGGCTCATATTGAAAAGAAAACCCAGTCCAGTTCCGTTCAAAACAACCTGGTTTTATTTTCTTGTGCTAAACGTTGAATCTTTTTCATGCTTCCCACAGGACTCCACATATGACTTGAGGGTGATGTGGTCAACCCACAGCCTGTGTAGTCCATAATCAACCAAGTGCAGATAATGAAAATACAAACAGTTGGCAAAATATACATAGTGAAAAGCAAGCCTTGGTTTTTAAACTGTTACCCATAGATAAAAGTGCAAAACTATAGACTAGTCTTAATGTCTCATCTGGAAAATAAGAACAGCCTATGTCTTTAGGGGCAGCAAGTGTATATCAGGGACTTCCGGGTTGGCGCCTCCGGCAATGGCGGAGCTCCTCCGATTGGGAGGAACTTGCTCCGTGAAAAGCAGGGTCTAACCGCCACGGCGAAGGCGGAGACCCATAGAAATCACAGGCAGGAGAAGCCTGTGAACTTGGGATTCAGCTGGCACCTTTTGCGCCTCCCCTACTCGCAGGGAAACCCTGTTTTGGGGATCCAGAGCGACGTGGGGTGAGTGGTGCGGTGCTTTGAATCGACTGCTTCTTTCACGGAGTGAAGCCGCATTGCTGCTGCCGGAGAGCGCTGACTTTTTCCTGTGGACAATTGGACCTTAAACAACTACCCGTGAGTAGACTGGAAAATTTGGATCTTCAAATATTTTAATTTGGCAACGAAGCGGGAAGGCTCTAAACAGGAAGTCCGCCTTCCACTTTTGTAAACAGACTGAAGCAAAGACGTTACAAACTAAAGTCTCTGAAAGTTTTTGACAAAGGTTTAAAATTCCATCGGTTAAAAATACAAAAACCCCTTGGAAGCAGGAGAAGAGGGGGGAAGTCGTGGACCTAGTGAGAACCTGCAGGAGAGAGTGAAAAGCAAACTACCACTGCTCTGAACCTGGGAACCGTCTGCCTGATGACGTTTGGGGAAGGTTCATTGACAGAACAGATTTGACAGTTACTTAAAATTAGAAAGATACTGTTTCCATTGATCTCTTCTGAGTTTATCAAAGGGAGGAAAAAAATAATTGAAAATCGAAACTGTTTCTGTGCTTGAAAGAATTGATACAAGTTGAGACTGTTTCCCTCTAGAGGGAGCATGTGAAACTGTTACAGGAGTGTAACAGGGTAAGTTCCAGCTGCAAGATAAAGTTTCTGAGAATCAGAGATTGACCTTGGACTATTCAAAATGCTGATAGGAGAAGTTATTGTGACTGTATTATATAAGATAAACCATTCACTTGAACAGCTGCATAAAAAGGCAGATGACATGATTTCCAAAATTGACAGCCGGGAACAGAAAGTGACCAATTTGAATCAAAAAGCAAGCAACAATACAGAAATAATTCAGGACTTGGTACAGGAATATACTTTGGTAGGACAAATGGTGGAGGAAAAGGAGAAAGATGCTGTTGCGAAACCTAAAGTAGTTAAAGCAGGATCCTCAGTTCTACAGAAGCAAATCGAGGATTATAAATTGAGGCCTTGCATGATTGATTCTAGCAAAAGCCAGATTTGGAGGATTGGACCCTGGCTTGGACTGAAGAACGAAAGTTGGAAAGATCCCTTTATTCAGGGACCAACTGACTTTTGGGACATGGGTTTGGGTTTGGAGGAGCTTAAAGCTTTGGGGGCCTACGGATTTGGAGGAATCCTGAATTACGTCCTGAAATACCCTATGGACCTTAGTTTCAATTATGGAAACTTGGCTGAGCTGTTCAGAATGAAGAAAAGTTTTGTTTGGTTGGAGTTTTCCCGAGATTTGCTCCTGAGCATTAAAGAAAATGAAGAGGATCCACAGAAGGGACTTGGAAAAGAATTAAGAGCCTCGGATATAAGATCTCCAGGTTGATGGACTATACGGATCTGACGGAAAGGACTGGCAGAATCCGAAACCAGGGAGAAGAGAGGGTGGAAGAAGATTGGGAAGTTAAAGTTCATATTTAGAAATTTTGTAAAATTAATGACTGTTAGAAAAATTGTGGAATGATATTATATGGATTTAGTAGAAATGTTAGAAGAAGTTAAGTATAGTTTAGTTTTAAAGGGAAATAAGGTTAAAAAATATGTTATTTACAAGATGATAAAAAACAGAGAAAGATGGAAAGGATTTGCTGAAACAATTAGAAGAACTGGAATACAAAAAGGGAGGTGTGAGGAAGTCGAGGAAACAAGGAAATGAAGGATAGAATATGGAAAAGGAGAGATGTATTTTAAACTGTTTTTGTTTTAATTTATGTGCTTAGTCTAATGGGTTTGGGTTGGGTTTTATATTATTTGTATACTGTATTGTATTGTGGTGTCTTTTTTACTTTTTTGTTCTTTTTTTCTCTCTTTCTTGTCTTTATTTTTCTTTTTCTGTAACCTTTAAAAGTAATAAATATTATTTTTAAAAAAGCAAGTGTATATTCAGGAGTTCCAGCATGATTTCCAGTTCTTTGCTTCCACAACGATGCAAGTGAAAGTGTTTCTAAGTAATCCTCCCCACAACAACGATATTACTTGACTAAAGACACCACCTCTCTCTGGCACCCATGACACCTCCCCCTTCCCCAAATCCCTACATTTGGAGCTGAAGGCAATATATGTACCTCCATAACTGCATCTGGTTGAAGCTATTCATTAACACACTTCACTGAGCCAGATTCAACTAATTCAACCAGATTCAATGAAACATTTGTGCTAGCAGAAGCCAGAACAAATCCCACTATTGCAACTGGGGCTTCCATCCTCCCGCCTGCTCCCCACTAAATCAGCTCTGGGAGTCAGGAGAACCCTAAGAAAAGCACACGGTGAGTGGGGAGGGGGCAGGTTATAGTACTCTGTCGGGCAAGCAGACGTTTGTGCTGACAGAACTATTCTAATAGTGCAATGTTTAATTCTACCCATTAATTTTATTTTCTATTTTAAAACAATCAACTCTGAAGAGTCTGCCTCCGATTCTCAGTCCCTCGTTGCGGAAAAGCGTGCCTTGCTGGCTGTGGAGAGGAGGAGGAAGAGGAGTGGCCACCGTTGGCCAATGCAATGCGGATGTGCGACGTCACATGCAGATGCTTGCAGTGTGTGACATCACATTCACTACATGCAGGCATGTGTGTGTGACGTCGCATGTCTGTGGCGAGAAACTCACAACCCTGAGGGAAAGATGGCAATCCTGTGACATACAAAGAGTTCAGTGGATTTATCTCATGAATCTGAAGACCCTTTGCAATGGATGACAAAAGACCATGAAGTTGCTCCAAAGTCCCAAACTTTATATCAGAAAATATGCTATAATTTTAAAAACTTGCCATTGTAACATGACTAAAGCACTTTACTACAAATACAGCAGATTTATTACAAATTCATTACCACCCAGAGGTTATCCTGTACACAGGCATTTTTACAAAGGTGGTACCTATTGAACTGAAAAGACATCCAAAGTATGTTCATGGACTACTAATTCCCCCTCTCTTGTAGTGGTTCTTCTTGTTAGTGCTGAGTAACTCACTATTTCACACTCTTTTGGCCTGGCATACAGCCCTCCCCCACCACCACTTGCCAGTGCAGACTGACTGAACCAACCCATTAAAAAAAATTCCAACCTAAATAAGCCTATTATCAGGAAGTTGTAATATGGGTTACACTTGCATATGACAACATTCTCATGACCTTAGGAGATGAGACAGTACAGGCTGTTTAATACATATTTGAATTATAACCTAGGTGTTATCAAATTCTTTACATTTTCTCTTGCCCGTTTAATCCCACACAGATAAGAGGCAGGAATTGTCTATTATATGCCTATAAAATGTGTTTACATGATATTTATTTTAAAGGCTCTACTTGTGTTGCAAATGTTCTTGTAAGAAAGAATGTCCAAGGTTTCAAATATATTACACAAGCAAAGTTGTATATTTGACTTCTGCAAATGAAAAAAAAAATCTATCTTTGGTAGTTAGTACAAATTAAAAACTAAGGTCAGCCACGGACTCCCAATGACATCAACAACATCCTGTTCTTTTGCTGAAGAGTTAAAAAAAAGCCTTGTAACAAATTTCTATCATACCTACAATTTATACCTTTAAAAAAACAAAACAAAACCACACATTCTACTTGTGGCTATGTTCTTTTTGCACAAGTACCCTTCTAAGTGATTTCGGTGAAATGAGGCAACCAGGATGCTCCCACCTTTCAGTGATTTTAGCCAATGAGTGAATTGGGAGCTGTGGTTGACAAGTGAGTTGTGTGGACACCAAGCAAAAGGGATTCATGGGATCCCAGAAGAGCTGCTGCTTTCCTCTTCCCTTTAGTGTACTTTTCCTGCTTCTTTCTCATTTTCTGGTCCTTGGAATCTCTGCAGTTTGCCTTTCTCTCCCCCCCCCCCAACAACTGTGGTTAGGTACTTTCTAGAAGTTGTTTTTTGCAAATATGATTACACAGTAAGTACAGTGGTACCTTGGGTTACAGACTCCACTAACCCAGAAATAGTACCTTGGGTTAAGAACTTTGCTTCAGGATGAGAACAGAAAATTGTGTGGCTGCGGTGTGGCAGCAGCAGGAGGCCCCATTAGCTAAAGTGGTGCTTCAGGTTAAGAACAGTTTCAGGTTAAGAACGGACCTCCGGAACGAATTAAGTTCTTAACCTGAGGTACCACTGTATGTTAAAGCATCCCCCTGCAACGGCCAAGGCAAATTATGAAAACTTTGCAAAGAGTCATGTCTGCTGCTGAAGAAGAGTCAAAGGCTAAACACTCATTAAGAATTCACTATTACATTATTATGCAGTATGATGGTACACATGTCTACTCAGAAGTTTGTGACTTTGTGCTTCATAGTGGTTACTCGCAGGAAAGTGGGTACAGGACTACATCCCAGACCTAGGTATACGGTTGGCCTTAGGAGAAAGCACACTTCTTGTGCCTTTAACAGAGCTGTGGAAGGTAGAACTACAAGTTAAGGTTTTTTCTAATACAGAAATATAATTGTGGGGAAAGCTTCACCTGCTCACATAGTTTCTGTCAAATACTTTCTGTGTATGGCCATTAAATTATTTTTAGACCCTCTACTACACCTTCAGAAGAGGACACAAATCTGCGTGTTCAGACCCAGAGACCTCCCTCCTAAATAAAGACACATTTTACTCAAATTTTAGTTTTGGTTTTTGGCAGAATTTAGGCCACAACTTTATTGATTACAGAAAAGTGAGTGGTTGCTAAGGCTCTGGTTTGACAAGCTCACTACACCCTTGTAGGTAGCGCTGACCCAGAGCTCTATCATAGGTCAGCCAAGGGTGAACACCTGAGGAAGGTGAAAAGCCTGGGAGCAGACTCTATTCACTCCCCAGATGCTCCACGGGACTCAGGCACAGGGTCAACCCTTTTCGGGGGCTGGCCAAACCAAGTTGAGTCTCTGGATTCCTTTAACAGAATACCCTTCCCATAGGGATGGCGGACCGTTCTCCCATCCCTATCATATGAACCAGTGCCTATGCACAACCTTACAAGTTGTGACGAATTGCTGCGCGGCAGGCGAAGCCCAAATTACAACAGCCAATCAGCCAAGTGGGAAAATTCCTGCCGTACCCGTCCCAAAGACAGACGACACACGACAGCATAGCAAGGTCAATCGCAAATGGCCCTAAAATTAGGGAGAGGTGGGCGGGTGTTCCGATGCACAAGCCAAAAGAGGAAGCTCTGGGTCATGTACATGGCTTTATATAGGTCCCTTGATCCGTTTAGACTGCAGCCCAATTTGCCAGATTGAAACCCAGCATCGAGTGACCTACCAATCGGGTGTTGTGGCTATCCAATGGACACACCCACAGTCTCCAGATCTCACCGCAACATGTGCCCTCTTTTAGGAAGGACACGATTTGCATGACACAAAGCATATGCAAATTTTATTCAAATCTGTGTCCTCTTTTGCAAGTGGGTTAGGGGGCCACTAATTAGACTTTATCTCAAATTATATCATCACTTGCATTTGCTCCTCTCCTAATCTAAATCCATATGTACCGTACTCCGCCCAAAACAGAATACAGTCAGATTGGATTCCTTCAATTCCCTTTCAAGGTCCATGTTTTTTGGTGTACAGTATATGCATTTCCACATAACACATTTCAGTGCATACAAAAACTACACTTTTTCGGTAACATGCAACTAAATAAACATGTTAATGGAAACAGGTCCTCTAATAGAGTTCCCATATTTGAAACAGTGAAAATGCGAGACAGAAGCCTTTTTTGGCCAAAGTTTATGAGCTTTTTTAGTTTTGCCCAAAGCTGTTGAGCGTTTGGGGGCAACCCACCCCCAAGAAAAACAATTTTTGTGCTATTTTTATAGGAATTCGGAAAAAATGACACTGTCAATATGGGCTGCCATACATCTGGATTTTCCTGGACATTTTGCCTATTTCCGCTGACTACTGACTGCAGCATTTCGGATATGTCCGGATATGTCCGGGAAATTCCATGAACACAATCCAAGCCACAGACTTCAGCATGGTAAGTATGGTTGCCCAGATTTTATAAAGCCTTATATGCATTTTTTATCACATTTTGCAGTGAAAGGGGAAGAAGGTCTGAACAGTGAAGATATTGTTATTTATACAGCAACACCTATAAAAATATAAATGAAACTTTACTGTTATAAGCACTGACCTGCCTTGTTCTAATAATCTGTATCTGACACAGGCCAGCTTGCTCTGCTACAGGAAGGATATTGCACTCTTGGAAAAACTGACCGTCAAGCCTTTATGAAAGGTGATGTAAGTAAATCACGATCAAAGCTGATGCTTTTGTAAGATATTGCATTTAAGTTCACAAAAGCCTCCTCCCAATGACTAGTAGTCTTGGCTGCTGTAACTAAAACTCTTCATGTCCTCTTTTTTCCTGTGTTTCTCTCTGACATTTGTTTACAAGCTGGAGAGTTGTGCAAGCCTAGTACATGCAGTACATCCACAGAGTCTTATTTAAAAAGCCTCTTGTAAATCTAACTTTAGCATTCACAGATTTCACAAGACAATGAGCTTTTCAAAATACTGACTCTAAAGGTACAATCCCATGCACTCATGTGAGTTAGGCCCTACTGAATTAAGAGAGGCTAACAGCACAATCCTATACAGGTCCACTCTACTGAAAGGTTCAACTGAATTCAACGTTACTTATTCCCAGATAGGTGGATACAGGACTGCAATTTAAGGAAATATTCATAGAACTGGCTACATGTTTTGCTTGCTCAAGAAAAAAAGCACGGCACATTTTCTAGAATAAAAGTTCAGTAATCATGCTGGAGACAGCTAACCTAAAAAAAATGAAAGGTCATATACCATAAGATAAACCATGCAAAACTTTATATGTTGAGCTATTAAATGTACAGAAGCAAGTACAGATCATAAAGGTATGTTACACTTTAACTTCCCTAGGAATACACAGTGGAAAATGCCCACAACAAACTTTTAAAAGTTTTGAATAGTTTTGTTTAACATTTATAAAAAGTCTGTATATTGCAGTTTAATTTATGTTACTTATGACAAAAGGAAAGGCAAAGAAGCTGCAAATATAAGTACTTCTCTTTTTCTTTAGATGCTGTAACACAGCTGGTTTGGATAGCAAATGGAAATAAGTTAAGCAGAATGAAACTTCTGCAATTAGTTCATTAGGTCACATACATCTTTTCCATCATTCCAGCAAAATCAGTGAAATAGGGTGGTACACAGAAAATACTTGTTTAAAGGTTTTAGAAAGAAGGACAAGAACATGTTGATTGAACTGAGTAACGTCCTAGTAGAAAAGCACCTCTGCACTATAGCTGCCACCCATTCTGCTGCAGCATGGGTGATTATATCCTGCGTGGGTGGCCATTGTACTCAAGGTTTAAAGCAGGAGAAGGATTCTAGGCCAAAACCTAGGCATAATATACAGCACAGCAAAATAAAGACTCCCCCGAGTGATTTGCACAACCTACTGTGGATCCATAGGACAATCATAGGCCAGCTTTCTGTAAAATAAGTTCTGTGGCGCTTACTCTCATGTACGTCTGCAAGAGAACAAGCCTTCGTGCTGGTAATGTCAACAGTTTATCTCCAAGAGTTTTGACCTAAATAATCTATGCAATGGTCTATGTAGCTGGCATTGTTTGGCACGTATTAATTTATTTACATTTATATCCCACTTTCCTTCCATCATGGAACACAATGTGGCATATGTAAGGTGGCTCCCAGGTGTTCTTTCATCCCAGAACTGACCAGACCCAGCCCAGGTTAGCTTCAGCAAAGCAATAGTCCTATGAGCCTGCAGATCCTATCTCCACACACTGGAGTACTTTTTTATTTAATCCATTCTAAGTGGCTCTTTACTTTTTTGGCAAATATTGCTGATTTTTAAACTTCCTTCTTCCTTATTTGTTGTACACACAATGCCATTCTCTTAAAACTAAAACTAGGTTTATTTGTTTTGCCCAAATAAAAGGGAGGCAAGTCTATGTAGTTAGTACAAGCCAAACATGGCTGTGCAAAACAGTGTGTCATTCCAACAAAAGGTTTGTCAAGAACACTGAAAGCAAAAAGAGAAACAACTCCCTGTGTTTGCCCGCCAAGTTTCAGCTGAGAGGAACTTAGCACAACTGATGCAAACTCTTCTAAAGACACAGGCACAGAAAGACAAAATTTTAGCTGAGCTGTGTCCGATGTTTAACTGCTTTGCATGCGGGAGTTTACTGTCCAACTACTGCCAAAATCAGTTGAAGTATGTAGCAATCTCTTTCCTCTCTCCAGCGCGAAACGTTACTTGCTAAAGATAAACCACAAAAGACCATGTTTGGATAAAACGTATTTTAGCTTGTGGAAGAAAGTTTAAGAGAGGGAGGAGGGATGGGCAAAATCCTTCTGTAGTTCAGCATATGAGAAGCACTAGTATTTTTTTTAAAGCCACCTTTCCCCCACCCCAAAATAAACAATTAACTAATTCGTACGGAGATGGTGAATCTGGGCCTGGACCACTGCAGGTGGGGGCTGGTATGAGGGGGAGAGTAAAGCTCTCCAGTTAGAAAACTGGACGTCAGGGGAAAGGATTCTAGGACGATCATTTTCTATCTGCATATATCTACAAACACAGGCTCGCCATCTCAGTGAGAACTATATCTCCCAGAAGATAAGACTCCATTTCCACCTGGTGGAACGAAGTGAGGTAGAGCAGGAATGGATTAAGCAGGGAAAGATCCCAGGCGCGATGGCGGAGGGTGAGGGGATGTCTGCCTAACATCCCTATCTAGCACAACTGCCAAACTTCCCAGAAAGCAACTCGAGGAAGCGAGAGCCAAACAAGCCTTTGCAGAGCAAACGCACATCTGGCCAAGTGGGGGCCGAAGGGAAGACAAAGGAAGCTCTTCTGGAAAGACCACGAAACTTTCCAAGGTGCCTCGGGGCGGGCATCCTCCCTCTCGCTCCTCAGTTTGCGCGTTGTTGTTTTATCCCCACGACACGGCTTCAGAACCCAGCGCCTCCTCCCCGCCATCTCTCCTTCAGCCCACACCCCAGCCCACTCCGCCTCTTGGTCGCTACTCACTCCAAGCAGACACACTTTCAGCTCTCGTATCGCCATCATCTGCTTGGGGCTTGGCGGCTTCGCATCCTTCGGAGAAGCCAATCTCCCTCGCGCTACCACTTGCACAGAGCAAGGAAAGCAGCTGCGGCTATTTCTGGGCAGCCCCAGCCCTCAGCCGCCACCGGTCACATGAGCGCAGCCCCGGAGGCTCCAGCTCCTCCTCGCGTCTTTTTGGTGCTTTCCTCACCCAAACCCAACACGTACAAAATATCTGCGCTTCAGCATATTTCAGGAGACGCGGTTTCCATTCTTGGGTCTGTGCTGCCGCTGTTGCTGCTGCTGCATTTCCAGACAGGCAAGTTTAAAGAGACAAACTCTTCTGCTGCTCACAATAGCAGTCTGGAGTTCCCGCCCATTTTTCTCCTCGCACTTTCTTCTGGGGAAATTGTTCGATACGTATTCCAAAGGGAACAGCAAGAGGCAATGCTCCAAAGGGAGGGGAGGGGGAGGAGGAGGTGGAGAACATAATCTTTTGGGGAAAACGTTTCAAGTAAAAAAATAAAAAATAAAATTTTAATTCCAAAAAAGTACAACTAAAAGGGCTTGACATATTCAATAAATGCTCATTTATCAGAATTCCACTCAGTCGTGTGTGGGTTAACAAACAAACTTTAAAAGTAATAATTTGTTTTTAAAAGCTTCGCTCCGAAAAAAAAGTGTAACCAGAAATGTCATTGATATATCACTCATGATATAACAGGATTTATTCACAGAAGAAACTGAAAATAATATCTTAGTTAGTCAGGACACTCAAACTGAGCAAGACCTGTCAAGCCCTACTGATTAACTGACATATAATATAATCTGTGCCATAGCCAGGAATGATAATAATAATAATAATCAAATTCTGCACTGGTAAACTAAAAAGGGAAACTGGATTCTTTGATGTGTACAAGTACTTATTTGCATAATATAGTCTACCACCCCTAGAGATGTCATTAGAAACCTAGCCCTGCCTCAAAGGAATGAGCAATGATTATGGGAAAAAATTCTATGCATACCAGATCTTTCCAGAATCACAGAGCACTTTCAGACTTGCTATTTTGCCTGTGGGATTTAATCACATATAGCAAATCCAGGTTGTGCAATTAAAATGGATTTGGCTCTTACACAACAAACTCACTTAAGAAAACAAAAATAAAATAGACTTTGCAGTAAGAAAAGTGACAGAAAAATGCATCGTGGCGTGTCATAATATAACCTCTACACAAACAGATTAGTAAACAACATGCATCCTATAATCCATACACACACTGTGTGCAAACAAATCAAGATGAATGCACAATAAAAAGGTCAGGAAGTGTCTACAGACATAGAAATTCAGACTAAATACAGTTGTTGTTTTTCAGTCCATATTCAGGTAGATATCAATTAGTACTGTATATATCACATAGTAATTTTAGAGTGTAGTAGCCTGGAGGGTGAGGAAGGCTTTAGATGGGCAAAGAGTCAGCCCAAGTATTTTACCACTGTAAAATTATGGTCATGTTCAGAATTTCATACCAGAAAAAAACTTGCCAGCCCAAGTGAGGACTCCTTGCAATAAAATGCAGTGATTGACATAGCCTGTAACTTTCTGTCACAGAAGTGAATTGGCTTAAAGTAAAGCCAAAATAGTAAAGCCAGTCCTTTACATCATGGATTTCAATGGGATCCGCTGAGTTCCGTGGGATAAAGCAAACAGGCTGCAAATGGGACGAACAGATCAAATAAACACCCCATAATATGCATGCAATGACCTAAAAGGCCACAACAATAAATTTCAGTGGAGACATAAATTTCTCCAGTGATGTGGTTCCATTTCCTGCCAAGGTAAATATAATAATAATAAATTAGTTTAGTTAGTCTAAAAGGGTTTCTGTTTGAAAGGCAGAAACTAACATTTGTCTGCATGTATTAAGGAATTGGACAGGAAAGAAAAAGATATGGAGATGGGTAAATCTGTAGATCAACGTCTTACACACTCCCTCAGTGTCCATGGACCTAAGGCAGATAATCAGTGAAAGTTGTTATAGATTTGTGGGGGAGGACCCAAACCCTAGAAATTAATAAATGGTAATATTTTAACTAATTGGGATATGAAAGGAGTAATATCCGCTGCAGAGGAATTTCTGGGCTAGCCTGTGCAAACAGACCTGGCCAAGCTAGGGCCTTTAAGAAGAAGAGTTTGGATTTGATATCCCACTTTATCACTACCCTAAGGAGTCTCAAAGCGGCTAACATTCTCCTTTCCCTTCCTCCCCCACAACAAACACTCTGTGAGGTGAGTGAGGCTGACAGACTTCAAAGAAATGTGACTAGCCCAAGGTCACCCAGCAGCTGCATATGGAAGAGCAGAGACGCGAACCCTGTTCACCAGATTACGAGACTACTGCTCTGAACTGCTACACCAAACAATACAGGGCCATTGAGAGCCATTGGCAATGCAAGAGAACTGTCCTTTTCCCCTACCATGAGGTGTGATTTGGAAAGTTGTCAGGGTAACTGGACGTGATGTCACAGGAAGAGTTTGGGGCCGTTGGCATAACTGAGAATAAGCTTTGGGATAGCTGAGAAAAAGGCCAGATCCATCTTGGGCAGGCTGGCTGAAGGCAGGCTAGGAGAAATGCCTCAGGCTCCACTGCTGCACTGCTGTGAGGAATAGGCTCCTCTTGAGATGCCTGTTCTGTAAGATCTGTACACCCTCCATCTACATGCAGGTAGAAATATATGAATCATAAATCTTAAAACTACGACAGCCTCCAACGTGCCTTCAATTCTCCAAAGGGGCAGAGACCCCAGTTGAGGGCCAAGGCTCCTGGAATCCCATGCATGGCTCAGCAGGGATAGGGGTGGCCTCTAACACTACTTACATCTCACTATAGTAGAAATATAAAATGGTTGGCACTTTGTTTTTCCAAGCCCATCTCCATGAGCTGTGCCAATCAGGAGTAGAGTTTCTAACTTGAACTTATAGGGCCTGAGTCAAGATAGTATTGTTATTGCCAGACAGGAGGACATAGCCCGTGTGAAACCTGGGTTGTTTCTGGGGGAGCAGTTGTACCGGGCTGCTCCAGCTCGCTACCTGGCGGGTATCCACTACGTGGAATACCACAGATTATTTACTGTGGCTAGGCTGAATGTTCTTGACTCGGCGGTTCTGAAGGGAAGATATGGAGGAGTCCCATATGACCAGAGATTATGCCACTGTGCATTGGGTGAGGTAGAATCCACAGAGCATATTTTACTGAGCTGTCCCATTTACAACGATTTAAGACAGTACCTTATAACTCCACACTTACCCCAGCTCAGTTCCCGACAAAGAGGAATGCAGACAGCATATCTGCTAAATAAGTCTTCTGGGAAAACAACTTTGTCAGTGGCTAAATTCCTTTTCCTGGCACTCAAGTATCGGAAACGTATAACTGAATGCTTTGATGTGGGTTATCTGTGAGAGGTCTAGTACTGTGGCCCTACCTTATTTATGTACCCCTATGATGTTATAGTTTATAATTATTGTGTAATGTTTTATTTCTGACTATCGGTCGAATAAAGGAAATTGATTGAGATAGTATTGTCACAAGATGTATTCTTGACTCAGCAAAGTGTTCACGATTATATTAGGCAGGGATTCAGGCTCAATTAAGTTGCACCTCTCATCCTCACGACTCACACACCTCCACTCCTATCAAGCCCCAATAGATACAATACACATAAAAGTAGCCTATAGTAAGCCAGCATGGGCTGCAGTAAGGTATAGAAAAAGCAAATATATATGCCAGGACAACACTGCACCAAATCTCATTGTACTTTCTTATAAATGCCTGACACAAAACAATAAATCTTCCTGTACAGTCATGACCCAGAACTTGTTCCTGAGTACTTTTCATCTTATTTAATTATTACCCTAAAATTGCTGGTTTGTGAACTGTAGTCTCATTCATGTAAAAGTAATAAGTTTACTAACCAGTTTTAAATAGGCTGAAATGTTTTAAGGACTAAAGCACTCATAAAGCACACTACAAATATTTTGTGCAAGATTCAATCTGTTAAACAAATGTGATTATCACGAAAGTCGAGGTCAAACAAGGTAAGGAGGAAATATAAGAACAATCTTCTCTGTTTATCTAACTCACACAAAGAAGAAAAAAATAGAGACATGTCCTTCAAGCTGCCTCTGACCCAATCTGTTCCAGGAAACACCATAATTGTTTGTCTGCATTCAAAGAGCTGTGGTCAGGGAAACATTTCTGGGGAATTTGTCATATTTTAGTATGTTTAAAACTGCAGAAAAACAACTTTGACAATCCTTGCCTTCTCTCCCTCCCCCTTTTGTAGCAGCTTGGTTGATCAGCAACTTTTGAGTTGTTGTTTTCCTTTTGTGATGTTGTGATTTTTTCCCTTCTATAAATAAATTAAGAGAAACTAAAAAAAAATAAGAATGGAGAAAGCACTGCTTAGTGGTAGAGTGCATGCCTTGTATGCGTGTAGAAGGTCCCAATTCAATCCATTGCACCTTCAGCCCAAAAGACCTGTGGTAGCAGTGGTCTGAAAGCAGGAGTCTGAGACACTCCAGTTACAGTGCATAATACTGGGCTAAACAAACCAAAGTTATGAGTGGTATGAAGAAAGGTAACAAATTAATTTTGTGCGTTCAGGTCCTGCTTCTGGACTTCCCACAGGCCTCTGACTGGCCACTGTGATAACAAGATTTTGGACTAGATTAATCTAGCAGGCCAGTCTTATGTTCTCATTAATTTATTTAACAAAAACCAGTTGTGCAGAATGACCCATGTCTATTCTTGTGCTGACTTCCATTAAAATTAC
The DNA here is from genome assembly GCF_027172205.1 of Podarcis raffonei. Lineage (NCBI taxonomy): Eukaryota > Metazoa > Chordata > Lepidosauria > Squamata > Lacertidae > Podarcis > Podarcis raffonei. The sequence continues at coordinate 49,208,401 of NC_070608.1, read as the reverse complement.
TCTGCTCTTTCATCTGATCTGCTTCTTTTAACTAATCCCATTAGCTGTGCAACTGTTGCTAAGTATAAAGTGGTACCTCAGGTTACATACGCTTCAGGTTACATACGCTTCAGGTTACAGACTCCGCTAACCCAGAAATAGTGCTTCAGGTTAAGAACTTTGCTTCAGGTTGAGAACAGAAATCATGCTCCGGTGGCGCGGCAGCAGCAGGAGGCCCCCATTAGCTAAAGTGGTGCTTCAGGTTAATAACAGTTTCAGGTTAAGTACAGACCTCCGGAACAAATTAAGTACTTAACCCGAGGTACCACTGTAATTACTAAATGACTGTACCACCTCAGAATGCATACCAGGGATGGCATATTTAAAAGCATTACATATAAACAGGGTTGTTGGTTAGGCTGTGGACCATGGGACCTAAGCACCCAGTAATTTGCATTGGGCCCTGAAATATACTCAGAGTCGAGAGTGGATTTCATACTCTTTATTCTGCTCAAAGTGGTGAGGAAGAATGAAAATCCCCTCAAAGTATCTGCTTTATATACATTATTTACACAATGGGCTGCACGTGATTGGCTAATTCCGGAATTCTCCTGTAGGCAAATCAGGTTGTGGATTCACTTCCATCTGGAGCTGGATTGGGTGGCTCCTGCAGACCAATCATACTGCTGCATTGTTCTAGGACCAATCAGAGTGCTGCATTCTGAATCCTATTGTTCTGGGACCAATCAGACTGCTGCATTTTGGTTCCTATTCAACTCAGTATATAACAGGCCCCCAAACTCCTGTCCTGTCTTCTCCCCTTTTTGCCTTAAAACCCCCCAAAACTATGCTAACAGGGTGGCTGGTTGCAGCGTAAATGAGACCCCAGCCACCCATCATCTTAATCTGCCCAAAGACAAATTTCCTTGATGTTCCTTTCCCTCAAGTCTTTTAAGTACCTAGCAATGCCCCTGCACATAAATATCTCCATCAGTTGGCTCTACATTCAGTTCGAGTGCAAGCATGTTTGAGCTTGGCTTCTGACTTAAGTCTAATCTTACTGTTGTGTTACACAACACTCCAAACTCCACCAATTGAAAAATTGGCTGCACAAGATCCCAGGGGTTCCAGGCGCTCTTCAAGAAATATGGTTCATTGCACACATATTTACACCTGGGTCTACTTTGGAGAGAGTTCAGAGCATTACATCTAAAGAGGATATTTTTCTCTACAGCAGTGCAGCATTGGAGTTCAAGGCATCTGCATACCATCTCCATGCCTCTGTCCCAGCCTGCCAGGATGGTTCTGTCTAGTTGATGGTTTCAACTGATGGGTTAATGACTTGCTTCTAGCAGCTTTTGCCATTCTTAATGACTTCTATTCCAGGTGAGCCCCTGGCCTGGAAAAGAAGCTTCACCTGTGTTTTCCCCTAGTCTAACATCTGTCCTTCAATATTCCAAATATTATCTAAAGTCTATCATTTATTAATTTATAATATTCACTAATTCTAGCAGTTATGGATGCCCTTGCAGCCCCATACGCTGTTACTCCAGATCTGTAACAGTAAGTTGCTGAAGAGTCAGAATAGTATTGTAACGAAATAACTGTGTAAATTGGATGGGATGATTGGTTTGGGCACTGTAGCTTTCCAATACTTCTGTAGTTTAATTTGCCTTAATTGCTGATTTTACTCATTAGCCACTTTGTTTTCTTTTGAAGATCAAATAGAGTAGAGATTTGTAAAATAAATAAATAAAAATAATATTTGGGGTATGAAGTAGACTTTTTTTACAGTGAAAGAGGACATAGCTGTCAACTTTTCCCTTTTCTTGTGAGGAATCCTATTCGGAATAAGGGAATTTCCCTTTAAAAAAAGGGAAACGTTGACAGCTATGAAGAGGAATGGAAGGATACCTTTATGTGTTTGTATCAAAACTTAACAGCAAGTGTTATGCTATGTAGATTATACTAATACCAGTGTTTTTTGGGGTGTGTTTTATTGAAATACTGAAGATTTAACTCACCAGCACCAGAAATCTCTTAAAATCATTTTGTCAGGAGAGTATTTTAATGTGGCTTCAACAGTCGTGCATCAACAGTCTTATTTCTTGCACAGGAGACAGCTGGGGGGAAAAGCAGCCACAAGTCTTCCTTTCAGTCCCTTTACTTTACATTGCAAAGTATGAAAAGGGAATTAAATTAACTCCAAAGACTTATTGTCATGTAAACAGACTTGTATTGTGCCCAATGCCAAAGAGAGATAACAAGTTTCTTTTATAGACAGCCAGTTCATATACTGCCAAATCGGCATGAGCATGATGAGTACCGCCTGCCAACTAGAAATTCAGATTCAAACTGGCTTTAAAATGCTCAGTTTGTAGAAGTGTTTCGTAAGTGCATTTTGTAGAAGCAAATGGATGATAAATATTTCAATAATAATCTAAGAGCAATATTTCAAACAATGTTTAATGTACTTAAGTAAACCAAACTTCTTCCTTGGTCAATAAAATCATACTATTAATTACATTTGATCATTTTTGTCTGCCATATGTTGTCCCCCACAACAACAAAAAATACAATAACCAGAGGTTATCCATCAAAGTTCCATATTCACAGTGCAAATTCTATGAAATGAAGTTCTGAGTATAGATCAGAAGTATAGAGTATAGATCAGAGTTCAGGAAGAACACCAGAGATTTAAGACTGCAGACTCACGACATAATCCAGTACTACACATTATGTTACAGAATTTAACAGGCTATGTGCTTCAGTATATGCCTTTTATTGTGTGTCTAATATACAACTTCTATTCTATTTCCAGATTATATTATAGCAGAGTATTATCACAGACTGTAAGCATGCAAGCTGGCATCAGCAGCGGTTTCATGAGCAAAATGAACACTGCAAAATAACCACAGAAATATCCACAAGTAATGATAATATTTCAGTCTCACTGATGCAGAGATAGAGAAATCTCCATGTTTGCAAAATATTGCCCCAGTGCAACATGTGAAATGGACTCTCAGTTTGCTATTTCAGCTTAAGTATTCTATGCAGTACCTCCTGGCATCACCATCTGCTGTCATTAAAATTTCTCAGAGGAATTAAAAGGCTAGTGATTGCTAAATAATTTATCAACACACTTTTTATGTACCGAATGTCACTAACATTAGATGAAGCAAAATACTTTGGTCTTTCCTGGATCACTGTCTTGCAATTAATTTTGTGCAGCTTCATCAGTCATGGAAATGGAGTGAATTTTTCCCTCTTGTTTCAAACAAGGAGTTTAATTCAAAGAGACACACACATTCCCTCCCTCAAATATACTTTTTAATGAAGTTCAGTAGCAAAATATGGGACTATTATACCCACTAAAATCTTGGTAAAAATAATTTTGGATGTGATGTCGGAATGTAATGTTAGACCAATTCAGGCTGGATACATTTTGTACAGGTGATAGAAGGGCTAGATTACTCAAGTTTATTGATTTATACATGTTCTTGTGCATGGATTTGTTTCACTGCAACATCAGTTGGGAACCAGACTATTATGGATAAAACTGTCAGAAACTCCCACAGTGGCTGGATAAAGCAGCATTATAAACAATTTCTTTATAGGTTGCCCATGGTAAGAATCTTCTCCAGGCAAGCAGTCAGAAAGCTTTATCTAACTTTTGTGTGACGACGATGACACTTCCCTCATCTAACAGCAGTGGGCCCGTTTGTATAGTCCGGTCTTGTAGACTAATAGAAAATGTGTTCCTCAATGCTCTGTGTGTTTTCCAGTGGAGAAAAATGGTGATCCTGATGAATCCCTGATCTCAATATGGAATTACAAGATGAAACAGTCGCTCCTGAGCATCCTCTCCAGTGTTTTGGAGCCTGAGCAACTCCTCCTTGATCGTAATGATGATTCTCAGTATATAAATATGCAAGGCCCACTGATTATATAACCACATTTGCAGAACTGCCAGGGGTGGCAAATGCTAGGAAAATCAACACACACACACACATATATATATATAGAGAGAGAATTCACTACCTGCAGTGTATGTAGAGTGTCTGAGAACCCTTTTTTTTTAAGGAAACATAGGAATTAATCTTGTGCCTGCCTTTTCAAGGTTCTTCAGTCCGTCAGTGAGTCCACAGCCTTCACATTTTTGGGTATTTATTGACTGAGTGCTAGGTTTATTAATTTTATTGCCCTAAATGTTGTATTTTTATAATGCATATAATGAGATAACTGTTTTGGTTGACAATTTTCAACTGTTATACCTAAACGACTGTGGCAGTTTCAGTACTGTTCTTCTGTTATTCCCTGTATTTAGGGTTACCCCTTTCCCCCTAGCTCTATTTGACTATAACAATTATTTTATTCCATCTATTAATGCACTTATTCTAATTTTTAGCTTTCTGCTGAGCCTGAAAAGTTCTGATACCCTCTGACCTTGAATAGTTTTGTTGCAGCATTTCACCAATTCCAACTTTGTATGGGACATTTTGACAGACCTGAAACTTGGCAAATCTTTATCATCTGTCCTCACAAGACACCAGTTGTAAGGAAAAAAAGAGACTCCATTTTGAGGTAATCATGCACGGAACTCAAGCTTATGACAAGAAGAAGGAGCAATTAGCACATGCTCTGCCTATCAGACCAATGGGAAATATATGAGCTCAAGAAGGGAGTATAACAGCTTTTATTTTAGATGAGTGGTCTTTTATCTGTCTGCCCTTGAATAAGAACATTTGGCACTGGGGATTGCTTGCAGGGTTAATTGCCCCATTGCACTATTGAATAGGTATAAAGGTCTCCCCTGACTAACATTAGGGTCCAGCCTTTTTAGTTTTAATAGCTTTCTAGGTTGCTAGATGCTGCACCTTTCTGTACTTGAGTGGGAAATAAAATTATGCTTTGATTGCTCAATCCCGGTGTCTGTTTGGCCTCCCTTGTTGGTGCTGTTGAGTAAAATGGGACTCGGCTGACAGCGGACACTGGGTGGGTATTTTCCTCACAACACAGCCAACCCACAAAAGCTTCACGGCAGCTTCCTACCACTTGGTAAAGTGGTGAAGAAGGTAAAACAAAACTGTCAAACTAGTTTTTTCTCTCTACATAGAACTTGTGCAAACAACAATACAACTGAATGAACACATACATTTAGCAACTATACACTGCATGTTTACTGATTAGTCATTGTACATGTTTTGTATCAAAAGCCTCCCATAAATAGGGGCACATTCTTTTCTTGCTTGCTGAGACACACAGCATTAGAGATATCTAAAACAGCTGGCTACATGGTGAATTAAAAAATTGAGAATATTTTGGAAAATAAGATCATCTAAGTGTAATTTACAGCCAGAGTTTGGAAATAGCTGAAATTAAGCTTTTCACCTGATTAAGGAAACTAATCATATGAGTTGTGATTGCGATCAATCAAGTAAATCTGCACACATTTACATTTTGTTCACTAATTTTAAAAAACAGTATAAAAATTAAAAAATAAGCAATACGGTATAATAAAATCATTAAAAACTGTTCTTAGTGCTTGCTATGACATGCATGCATAATCTATCTTTTAAAAAGGCATTCCATTCCATTTCCTATCCAATTTTTAGTAAATGTATTTTTAAAAGCTACATTTAAGAAACACTGCTGCTACATATGCAGGAGGACCTTTTTAAATCAATCAACCACTTTAAAAATCAATTAATATAGCTGAATAATTAGTTGGCCTAGAAAAAGAGAATGAAGACAAATGGACAGCAATAGCCATTTATGATTTGGTGCAGTAGCTCAACCTGAAATTCTGCTGAAAATAGCTGGTAATCCCTGTAAAATAATTCAGCAATTAATGGCTAGCATGAGCTGTTACATTTATATTGCTTGGACATACCACTGAAGCCTATTCAGCCAGGGTCAGGGCCATACCAAACAATAAGTGCTTTAGGTTCAGGTGTACAGTGTACCTAATGTTTTAACAGTACCTCTTACAGGTACACTCATCAGGGGGCATTACTGCAACTATTAGTGTGTGGGAAATCAATATTTGCCTCAGGTAATATATAATGTGTGTTAAGTGAGAGAGGGAACCTAGGTATATCCATTGTGAGTGACTAGAGCCTTTGTTTTTAGTAATTCATTCTGCTTTTCTTATTGGTACCCAAGGAACAGCTCATTGTCATGGTGAGATTGTGACATCTCCTTGTACAGAGGCTAACAAGAGATATATAGCAGCCAATCATTTATCTTTGTCCTCCTACTCTACTCCGTGCTACTTTCCTTAACCTTCAAGTAAACAGAGCTATGAAAGGTAGGACTTCTTTTTATTTTCAACAGTCATTCTTTACCCTCATTTCCCCTTTTTTCCATTCCAAGTGTATAGAGCCCTCAAATGGCCGACATGTCTTAACATGCTTGAAATAAATATCCTAAAATGCAAGTCTTTCATCTGAGTCCTGATCATGCTTATGCCTTCAAAAATAATGGTTAAAGTTCAACACAAAGTTAAGCTGAATAAAATATATTGCAATAGATGGGCTTAAGCATGCTTAACTGTGTTGGGTTGTGAGCAGCATATTTTCAAACTCACTCATTTCAGAGGTTTCATTTTTAAAAATTGCTTGATACACACACATACTGTCCAACCAATTGCATAGTATGTCGACTGAAAATTGTACAATAAAAATCTATTTCCCCCTTTGGAAAAAAAAATCAGATTCCACAATGCAATTCCCAAAATTATTTCTGCCCCATTGAAGATGTTATAATTTATTAAAAGGCATTTAAAAAAATTATAAATAGTACTATCTATGAAAAGGGACGCGGGTGGCGCTGTGGGTAAAACCTCAGTGCCTAGGACTTGCTGATCGCAAGGTCGGCGGTTTGAATCCCCGCGGCAGGGTGAGCTCCCGTCTTTCGGTCCCAGCTCCTGCCCACCTAGCAGTTCGAAAGCACCTCTAAGTGCAAGTAGATAAATAGGTACCGCTTTATAGCGGGAAGGTAAACGGCGTTTCTGTGTGCGGCGCTGGTGCTGGCTCGCCAGATGCCGCTTAGTCACACTGGCCACGTGACCCGGAAGTGTCTTCGGACAACGCTGGCTCCCGGCCTCTTGAGCGAGATGAGCGCGCAACCCTAGAGTCGGACACGACTGGCCCGTACGGGCAGGGGTACCTTTACCTTTTTACTATCTATGAAAAAAGAGATAGGCGTTGCTATTAGACATACAGTTGAAAGTTTTTAAAAATTAATCTCAGACATTGATGTAGGATTGATACTTTTCAATTAAATTTTCATCTCCTGTCTCATAGAAATGCATTACTATTAGTAACACAATAAAACTTTATTTTCCCTAGGAAGCACATATCTCTTTATTTGCAGAGTTCTTCAGTCATGCTAAAATCAAGCTGTAATCCATACCCCCAACAATGTGTGCAGGGTTGGGGGGACAGATTGAGCAGAGGTGTCTCTCCATCCAGCCCTGCTGGCTTTCTGCCCATGGAGTGACACTAGCATTACTTGGCTAAAATACAAAGGTCCCTGTTCTGTAACAGCAGTGGCAGACCTTGGGGTCTCAAGATGTCCGTGGTGCCCTGTGCAACATCAAAATTCAGCACCTCCCTGTCTCTTGCCTTCCATTCTACGTAATAGTTGTGATGCTCCTAATGGTCTGCACCCCACCTGCCTCTGGCAACAGCACACACACACCCAGTCTGAAAACCAGGTGTTCTGGATCTGCTGAGCCAGCCCACTTGATGGCACTGGGGCTGATTGTTATTTCCCTGCCCTCTGCCTTCCACCCTGTGTGAGCAATAAGGCTAGAGATGCAGCTGTTGCTCTATTGTTCTCTCACATTGCACTGCTGCCCAGCTAGTGTTTGGATTGTCCTGCAAGCATGTTTTCAATACCTTAGTCCCTCCCCTCAAAATGTAATGTAAGGGAAATGTATGCTGCCAAGTAGTTATTTGTTTAGAACCTTTATAAACATTCCAATCAAAGTAACTTTGATTTTGTATGAATATAAAATAAAACCACACTGTTGCTGCAATGCTGCATGTGTCTACTCAGAAGTCAACTCTACTGAATTTGATGGGACTTTCTCCCAGGTAAGCATGCACAGAACCGTGCAACCCGAGTACATTTTATTTATTTATTTTTCTAACATATGTCCGTTCAATTACATTTGGAAAAAAGATACAGCATTTATACAACATGTGAAGAAGCTAATATGAGGTACATTTAGTAAAGAAAACTAAAAAAATACGTCATATATATGTGCTAAATCATATCTCCATTGATTTAGGACAGCAGAAATTTGTCCAGTAAAATGTTTATAGAAAACACTGTCATTGGTCACAAGAGAATGATTTGAATGTCATAAAGTTGGTGCTATCTTTGAAATCTTTATTAACAGCCTGTGCTACTGCACTGTATGCTTGACTATACATGTAATGGTTAAAGTTAATCCATACAGCTGCTAATCACATTTGACAGAAAATTTAATATGCCATAGTGCTTCATTCCTTAACACATCAAGCTTGTACACTGTTTTGCATATGAACAGAAACATGAACTCTACTAAACTCATAACTACTGAATCTTTGGCAGCTAGGTAATCACCCATTTTTCTCCAGCATTCTCCATCAACAACAATATAGCATCCAGATAGAAAAATGTTGCTTATTATCAGTATTTTATATGGGCTCAACCTCCTATACATGACATTCCTTCTAGTTCAATCACAAATGCCTGAGATCAGAAATTACTGCAGCTACAAAGGCCAACAAGTCACAATATTATGTGCCAGGCCTATGCAGGCCATTCAGATAATATATTTCCATAATAGCTAGTTGATTGTCTCTAATATTGAAATTTTAAATGTTTTTCCTTATTTATTATTAAAAACTTATTTGACTTTATGATATAACAGTATATAAATATTTTTCATAAATTATGCTACATCGCACTACAGTACTTGCATGGTATTGAAGAAGTGCAAGGGCTATGCCATCATTATATCTCAATGTCTGACTCTTAATCACTCAGAATTGTAAGCAGATCTTAGGTTTACTTATTTAATATTAAGGAAAACTGTGTGACGTTTACCAAGAACTCTCATATAGAAGTTATCAAGCAGAAACAAAAAACACAACCCATAGGAGGCACAAAATTAATTTTTGGGTTTTGCAAGATTCTTACCTTTTATGCCAAGTAAAAAGCCGAATGGCCAAAGCTACCGGAACAGAAAAACAATGAGTAATATAGGAGGTGCCCCGTGCTGTCTACTCTGACAGGAAGCAGTTCCCTGAAGCTTCAGGCAGATATATTTTGCCATCCTTGCCATCAAGAGATCCTTTAACTGGAAATGATGGGAACTGATCTTGGGGCCTTCTCTTAACAGCAGGCAGAAAGACAGACAAGGTTTGTCAGTGTACGTTTGTCTGTTACAGAGATCTCTTAGGAGTTCTGTTGATTACCATATGGTTTTGTAAAGTTGGTGTTTACACTGTTCAGACTACAAAATGGTGCAGTAAGGATAGTGTAAGTACACTATCTAGCGATGCTTAATCTAATTTCCGGCTTCTCCCTTTTCTCCAGGAAAGGAATTGCAGATCACCAGTCATCTCAATCAACACTGCAAATGGCCCATGGTAAGCTTATAATGTAGAAAACCCAATAGTATGGTATAGGCATCAGCTACTGAAATCACTGTGACAGTTGTGTTCATATTTCTTTGTACTAGAGAACCTTAACTAGTACAGCTGATATTGTAGAATTATGATCTTCATAACGACTGCAGGAAAGGCTGAGCACCTATCGAACCTTGTGGTTCTGCAATTAAACATATTTTTTATTTTGTGTTTTACTGACAGATGAAAGGGAGTCTAGTGGCAAGGGGAAACTATTACTAGCCTCAGAGGAAATATTATACTATATTTAGTATATTAAACAAGCAGAAATTTTAACTGATTTGGATATAAACATGCTTTATACCTTTTCAAGGCAATCCTGTGCATACCTACCCAGAAGTCCTATAGAATTAAATGAGACATTAAGGCAAGTGTGTCTAGAACAGCAGCCTTATCTACTGTGCTATGCCAACTACCTTTCCGTCAAAATATTAGATTTTCATTAAACCTCAGTACAGTTATATAAGCAGCTAAATGCTGATTTCTTATTAGGGTTGCCTGGCTCTTATTAAATCAGTCCAAGACTTATTTTAATGAAAGTAGGCAATGACCCAAAAACCCAGTTTCGGATAGCTGTCCCAAATGCTTTTGCAGAGAACATTTTAATTTTTGAATCCATATATACAAATGGCCACAAAACAAAGCATGTGTGCCTACAAATACAGTATAGGTTACATTGTGACACCAACCCTGGAATTATCACCTGAGGAAGGTGGTTCTTTATAGAATGACATCACAATGATTCAATCTACTTATTGCAGTGTGTCATATCTCAGAGCTCCATTTGGCATCCTCTAAACCAGTGTTCGGCCACCATTAAAATAGTGTGTTCAGCTTCATTCTCTATAGGAGGGCAATAAAAAGGGATGAAAAGCAGCAGCAGTATTCCTAAGTAAGTTTAAGAGGAGCAAGGTTAAATAACAGAAAAATACAGCCAGGGATGGGTGGCAGTGATATCAAGCAAAGGAAAAAGAATGAGAGGCAGAGCTAGGCCACAGTTTCAGGTAGCAGGTGATGTGCAGCCAGGTGCTAGAGGACAGAGCTGTTTATCCCACACTGGCTGCCCCTGTGCTCCCTAAACCAGCCTAACTGCCCTCAGGTGTGGGTATCGCCCCCTTGTCCCATCACTGCTGTTGAAAGCAGAGTCAGCAGCTGATCTAGGTGGCTTGTGTACACAGAACAGGAAGGGAGATGGAGCGTAATCTTCTTCGCCTCGGGCAGCGAAGTGTCCTAGGGCAGCAGCGCTGAAGGAGGGGCGGGAAGAATGCAATGGCCGAGCCCAGAAAGGGGAAACGAAAACCGGAGCCAAGTGGCACGGAAACAAGTGCAGTAGTAGAAAACCAGAACCAAACCTAGATGTGGGGGGAGATAACAGCGTCACAGCCAAGTTACGTAGGTCTGAGTTGTCCCGAGTAGTCGCCGTGCCCTGCAGCCGTGCCAGTGCCTAGCAGGGCGCGGAGAACGGAAACTGCCGTACCCTCTTAAACCAACTTTGGGAACGGCAATGCCATGTGGGGAAGGCAGTGCAGGGTCAGGGTCAAGGGAAAGCACTGCTAGGCGAGTGGGGAGAGAGAGAGAGGGCGCTCACAGACACCGGGGTGTTTTTTCCAAGTGTCCCAAGTAGTTCACTCTGCCTCACCGGTTCCGGCTGGGCCAGACCTGCCTAGCGGCCCCACCTGGCTGCGCCCGACGGAGGCGGCTTTTGAGTCTGGAGTGAGTCAGCCGGTGGAAAAAGAGGGCAAAAGCGCGGCAGCTCTTGCCTCGCATGTCAGGCAGCTCTCTCTCTTTTTCCCTCCCTGGCGGAGGCGGGGGCAGCCGTTTCTCTCTCTGTGTGTGTGTCCGGCTCAGACCCCTCCCTCTCCGGACTGATCGCTCTGTGTGAGACTCTCCCGGGGACGCCCGGAAACGCCGCCTGGGCCCAAAGGCCGCAACCGCCACCCCAACCGAGCCCCCTTCCCTCAGCCATCGCCTCCTGCGGCTGCCACGGCGGGCTAAATGTAGCCCCTGCAAATCGGGCGGGGAGGTTTGCAGAAACATGGCGGGTAGGTAGCACCTCCCTCCCTCCCCAACCCCCCTCCCACTCCCAGAAACTCCGTCCGGGCGCGAAAGAAACACCTCAGTCCGGGCCCCCCCCCCCCCCGCTTCAAGGAAAAAGCAAAGGGAAAGCGCCCTTTAGCGAGTCCTCCTTCACCTCAACTCATCGATTTGGGGGGTGGGGGGGTTGCCTCCTGCCTACCTACCTACTTCTCTGTGTGTGTTGGGGAAACTATGGCAGGAGCTTGCGAGGGGATTTATCTGAGAAATTAACGACCTTGTGTGGCAAGAAGGGCTTGTGGGATTTGTTGCCAGATGTAGGCGTCCCCCTTCTTTCTCTCGGCCCCGTGAGTGTGAGGAGGGGGCGCTTAGGGCAGGGTTGTGTGTGTGTGTTTTATAGCGTGGTAAAGAAGAGCGAGGCGCTCTCGTGGGGTGTGTATTACGGGTGTTTTACAAAGGGGAGTTGGTCTGGGGTGGGGAGGAACCCCCTCGGCTGGAGTTCACTTTGTCTTGTCTCTCTCCGCCTCCCCCCCCCACTCCCCCGTCTAGATCTGTCGCTGCTCCAGGAGGACCTGCAGGAGGAGATAGACGGATGTGAGTAGCCCCAGCTGCAACAGCTTCTTCTCCTCTTCCCCTCTTCCCCAGCGCACTCGGCGGCGCTGCCCGGGCCGCCCCTTCTTCCCAAGTCCGTCTTGGGTGTGGGGGCTGGGTCGGGGCGGTCCCACTTCACTCGCACCCGGAAACTCAGGGGATCCTGGGTCTGGAATGAAATGGGGAGAGGGAGTCTGTTCCCGTCTAACGAGGGTTTGTTCCTTATCTATATATATATGTATATATTCATAAAATACAACCGGGAACGGAGAGGGAGAGGGATGGATTGCGCGTGTGTGTCAAGCTCTCGTTTGCTTTTGCTTCCGCGAATAAATGGTTTTGAAAGCGTGGAGGAGGCCCAAGTTGCATTGTGGGAGGAAGCAGCCATGCTCAGCTGTCCTTGCCCGTTTCCCCCCATACAGGCATTTATGTGTATGGCTTGCAAACTTGCTCGTGTTTGTGCCTGTCTTGATTTTGTTGTTGTTGTTAGTTTGTTTTACTTTTCTGGAGACCACGAAGGGAAAATGGGAAAAGTTGTGAGTTGGATGGGTTGGTTGTGATTATAGCATTACTGCTGCTATTCTGATGAATGAGATTTAGGTCACGTTGTACTTGAAGCTTAACAGTGTCTTAATATTGAGATACAGTACTAGTAGAATTCGTCTTCCCTTAATAACACCTTATTAATTGCCATCAGAACTCATTGAATGTTCTCATATAGGAATTATGCTTGTGTGCTTTTTAAAATCAAGGTGTGTTCAGGTTTGATATATCCATTGAATATTTAAATTGTAAAAATTAAATTTACATTTTAAATGTCAAAAATTTTATAATACTAAAATTTAATACATTGATATTTAAAAGTTAGCATTTATGTTGAATTTTGGACAGCTAATGAGATTAAAAAATGCATTGTGATCCATAAAGGGTCAAGAAAGCAAAACCCAAGATTGGTAAAGTTTGATACGACAGTGACCTTGACTTTGTATGTTAGATAAATAGAATGATGCATATTCTTCTGAATTAATTTGTGGCTGGTTTGCAGGTCTGTTGTATGAGGTTCAGGTATTCTAATTAGATTTTGACCTGCTTTCTTTAGTTTTTAATCTTTTAAAATGTATTGTGTATATATCAGACTTTAGAGAACTGGTGCTACCACCTTTTTGAATCAATAGCATACACACGCACAGAGTAATGTGCATTTATGTTCTGAACAGAAGATAAACCTGGGTAACTCAAAATATTTTAGTAATGTATATGAATAGACACTTAATTTCTTTACAGCAGTAAATTCGTGATAGGTGACCAGTGCAGGCATCAGTGATTGTGTAGAACAGCCTTCTCCACCTTGGTGCTTTCCAGATGTTTTGGACTACAACTCCCATGGATGTTGTAGCCAAAATATGTGGAGGGCACCAGGCTGGAGAAGGCTGGTATAGAATATTGTGTGAACTAAATAATGAAGAAGGTACTGTGGAAAATAATAATGAAGTACCTGAATTAAATAAAATATAAGTATAGAAGAGAGTTTAGAAGATGTGTCCATATTAAAAATACATGCTCCAGAATAAGAATGTAAGAAGATTGAATAATAGAGTGTCCTTTCTAATTTCTGCTACTTTTACTTACCATCTCTTTCTTGGAGGCAGATTCTTTGGTATACATTTTGATGGTTAACTCTTGGATAGGAGCACTTAGTAAAACATAATTTCTCTTCCAAGGCGATATTAGAGGGTGGCATTAGATGAAAGCGAAGTCAATTGCTGCTGTAAGTAGTGTTGTAGTATTCACCACAGTGCAGCTGTATACAAATTAATATTCATTACGTTGTCTCCTTTTTATTGTCCATAGTAAGTGATGCTTGCCATATGAGTTGTCATGCCTTTGAGTTCTTGATTTTTAGGGTCTTAGTGTGAAGGTTTTATCTCAGTGGAGCACCTATCAATGAGTTCAGTGTTTGAATTCTGCATTAGCCTCCTTTTCTGTATTAGCATCATTTCCTGTAGAGGTCTGCTTGGTGCCAAAGTTCTTCAACTGAGAACACTTTATTTCTTCTTCTCACATGCTTCATCCTCAACTTTGTACCCTGTATGTTCTTGTAGCATTGCAGCTGTCTTGGCTCTTCATAGAGGGAAATGGGTCATCAAAAGACCTGATTTGTACTCATGCCTTTTCGGATTGAGATGGGACCTTAAGCAGCCCAGAACTGAGACACTGATGCCAGCAAATCTGATTCCTTTTAATAAGCTGATTTCTAAGGCGAGACTGGTGACTGCATATTTTATTTTTGTTCTCTGTTATTTTAGTGACAAACTACATATACAGTCAGTTATGGTAATCCACAAATCCTTGACAAAAACAAAGGCCATAAGCTGCTGAAATGCCCCCAGTAGCATTTGTATCTAACTAATGGTACAGTGGTGCCTCGCAAGACGAAATTAATTCGTTCTGCGAGTCTTTTCGTCTTGCGATGTTTTTCATCTTGCTATTCTGAGAGTTCTCCATACCCTCTGGAACAGATTGGGGGGGGCTCTGGAGATGCAAGGGAGGGAAGTTCTATTTAGCAGAAGCCCTTGCACTAACAGGGTGACTTAGATGAATACAACACATTGCTGTTTAGCATGGTCACTTTGACCAGTAGTAAGTAGGAGAATAGTAGAAAGATTTCTTGTTCTTTTGAAACCATCTGAGTATAGATGGAAAAACAGTATTTTCGTCTTGGATAGGTTTGTGAATTTCATTTACATAGCAGAATAAAATTGATGGTTGTCCACATTCCACAGTGAACATGAGTTTTGTTTGTATAATAAATGTCATTTCTGAATATAGACATGTAACTGAATTGCCTATAAACTACAGGCAGACAGGTGCCAAAGATCAGAAAAGGAGGTACTTTCAATAGACATTAGGAAAGCAATGTTATGTGGTTAGTAGCATAGGAGATTCCATAAGGGATGACTACACCGTTGAAATATGTTTAAATGAAAGAGTTCAAAATTATGCTTACAAAATGGAATGGTATTTGGTAACAGTGTGCAAATTTCCCTACCTTTTGTGGGCAAACATTGATTGCTGTATCCTTTAAAAAAATCCCAAAACTGTTGTACATTGTTAGGCAGTAGGTTTTTGAGTTTTAAGATTTCTTTGAATTCAGTGCATTTATCTAGGTTTTTGCTTCCTATTTAAGTTAATTCTTTTTGGAGGTTATTTTTTATGTTTACAATATTGTACAATTTTGAACACTTTCCTATGTTTCCATCATGTTAGAGCAGAGGGGATAGGAACCTGTAGCTCTCCAGATGATGCTGGACTACACCTCCATTCGTCCTTGATACTTGGTCATGCTGGCTGAAGCTGATGAACACTGAAGTCAAACAACATCTGGAGGTTCACATGCTTCCCATCTCCATGATACAACCAGATCTTGTGTTTACACTGAGATCATGGTGATGTTCCATAAACATTCTTCCCCCCCCCCCAAATATTGGCATATATTAAAAGTTATATAAAGTAGTAGAAATGTTCATCTCCTGTAGGTGTTGCTTATAAAGGGAAATATTTATGCATCGTCTTAATACATTTTATTAAACTAATAAACAGTGATGTTTTGGATGAATGGACATACAGTGGTACCTCGGGTTAAGTACTTAATTCGTTCCGGAGGTCTGTTCTTAACTTGAAACTGTTCTTAACCTGAAGCACCACTTTAGCTAATGGGGCCTCCTGCTGCCGCTGCGCCGCCGGAGCACAATTTCTGTTCATATCCTGAAGCAAAGTTCTTAACCTGAAGCACTATTTCTGGGTTAGCAGAGTCTGTAACCTGAAGCGTATGTAACCTGAAGCGTATGTAACCTGAAGCTTATGTAACCTGAGGTACCACTGTACTTCAAGGAGAATACTGACAACCTAGTTTCCAATAAGTTTCATTGTTGCAGGTGTAGCTGAAAATATAATGCTAAAGCAAGCAATCAGTACTTTGGTATGTGTTTTTAAGTCAGCTTCTTAATGTTAATGGACACACCTCTCTACATTATTATTACTATTTCCAAATATAAGTTCTGCATGGGCTACCTTGAGTTTTTCACATCTGAATATTGGCAAATAAGTGAAGCAACATATAGTGGTACCTCGGGTTACATACGCTTCAGGTTACAGACTCCGCTAACCCAGAAATATTACCTCGGGTTAAGAACTTTGCTTCAGGATGAGAACAGAAATCGTGCTCCAGCGCAGCAGCAACAGCGGGAGGCCCCATTAGCTAAAGTGGTGCTTCAGGTTACGAACAGTTTCAGGTTAAGAACGGACCTCCGGAACGAATTAAGTACTTAACCTGAGGTACCACTGTATCTGCCATTTCACACATGATATGAGACTTTGTGTCCACGTTTGGATCTGCCTTTCATTGCTGAAAACTTTGGTCAAATGAGATGGTTTCAATTCAGTTTTAAGTGAATAGCAATGGTACAGTATACAGCTGTGCTACATCATGTCTCTGAATACCAGTTGTTGAGAAGTGAGAGTGGGGAAGAGCACAGTTGGTCCTACTCTGGTCCTACTTGCAGACTTCCCCATGGCATCTGGTTGACCACTATGATAATAGAATGCTAGACTAGATATACCTTTGGCCTGATCCAGTAGGATTCTTCTTATGTTATATACGGAGGTACAGCTCAGACATCTTTTGATTTCATAATTTTGTTTTATATAAATAAATATATTGGAAGTTTTTCTTTTAGCCAAAGCCATTTATCTGAAATATTCCTACAGGAAAAAATAAATAAATGAAACAGACTTTCTAGTTTAAATGTGATAGTCACACAATTTCACAACTTTACTTGAAAAATATTTTTATTGGGATATACCGTATTTTTCGCTCTATAGGACGCACTTTTTCCCCTTCAAAAATGAAGGGGAAATGTGTGTGCGTCCTATGGAGCGAAGACGCCATAGCCCCACCGCGCTCTCCCGGCTGGAGAGGTAACGCGGGGCTATGGCAGGAGCCTCCATAGGCGCGCGTTACCTCTTCACCTGGGAGAGGGTCGCGGGCGGCTTCTTTAGCCCCCCGCGACCTTCTCCCGGCTGGAGAGGTGACGCGCGCCTATGGCAGGAGCCTCCATAGGTGCGCGTCACCTCTCCAAGCGGGAGAGCGCGGCGGGGCTAAAGAAGCCAACCCGCAACCCTCTCCCAGGTGACGCGCGCCTATGGCAGGAGCCTCCATAGGCGCGCGTCACCTCTCCAGCCGGGAGAGGGTCGCTGGGGGCTGCTTTAGCCCCGCCGCGCTCTCCCGGTTGGAGAGGTGACGCGCGCCTATGGAGGCTCCTGCCATAGGCGTGCGTCACCTCTCCAGCCGGGAGAGCGCGTGCGGGGCTAAAGAAGCCCCCCGCGACCCTCTCCCAGGTGACGCGCGCCTATGGCAGGAGCCTCCATAGGCGCGCGTCACCTCTCCAGCCGGGAGAGCGTGCGCGGGGCTAAAGAAGCCATAGCCCCGGGACCCTCTTCCAGCTGGAGAAGTGACGCATGACTATGGCAGCAGCCTCTCTGCTGCGCCTTTCCGCTGCTCCCTGACCTGCTCTTTGGGGCTGGTGGTGGGCTTCCCCCCGCCAGCCCCAAAGAGCAGGTCGAAAGGAACCTGAAGCCTGGAGAGCGAGAGGGGTCGGTGCGCACCGACCCCTCTCGCTCTCCAGGCTTCCAAGGTAGCCGCCTGAACGCACCTTAAACGCACCTTGTTTTAGAGCGGGAAAACAAGAGGGGGGAAATTCTCCCACTCTCTGTGCAGCGCCTCCTGCCGCTTCACTGAAGGGGCGCTGGGCAGAGAGCGGAAGAATTTTTTCCCCTTGTTCTCCCCCCTCTAAAACAAGGTGCGTCCTATTGTCCGGTGCGTCCTATGGTGCGAAAAATACGGTATGTATATATTTTAAAACCTGACAACTCAATAGCAAACAATCCCTACATTGCTTAAATGTTTAGAAAATCATGTCAAGACACTCAAAACTGTTAATACAGTGGTACCTCAGGTTAAGTACTTAATTCGTTCCGGAGGTCCGTTCTTAACCTGAAACTGTTCTTAACCTGAAGCACCATTTTAGCTAATGGGGCCTCCTGCTGCCGCTGTGCCTCTGGAGCTCGATTTCTGTTCTTATCCTGAAGCAAAGTTCTTAACCTGAAGCACTATTTCTGGGTTAGCGGAGTCTGTAACCTGAAGCGTATGTAACCTGAGGTACCACTGTATACTGTACCAATTTTAATATGCCTAAATAGCATGTTTAATTTGGGAAATGTAGTATTATGGTGCACATGTGCAAGAACTTTGAAAGAGTAGTCATGTGAGAAGCTAATTGCAATGCTGGACAGTTTCTGTTAGACTGATATTATATCCATGTATAATGATGGTAGTGGCTTAATTTTCTGTAGGAAAAATATAGCAGCTGAAAATTTACATCAATTGTTTTAATATGTGTGCTCCTGTTTGCTACAAGGAGGATTTGTCAAGGATATTGTGAATACAGTGCTACCTCGGGATGCGAACGAGATACGTTCCAGAGCCCCATTCGCATCCTGAATAGAACGTAAGACGCGTCTGCGCATGCGCGGGCCATGTTTCGCCGCTTCCGCGCATGTGCGTGACGTCATGCGCGAGCAGCGAAACCCGGGAGTAATGCGCTCTGTTACTTCCGGGTTGCTGCAGAGTGCAACCCGAAAATACTTATCCTGAAGCATATTTATCCCGAGGTATGACTGTACTTGGAGCAGTTGATTCATGGGCAGGGACTTGGGAGACTGTTAGCAATTTGTGATAGTGCCAGAGAGCCCTAATCATGCATCAAGGGTTCTATTGTTATGTGTATACCATAGGTAACAAGAGAGCATTATCCTCTACGCTGTAGAATAAGTGTAAAATAAGAAAGCATGAGACAACTGGAATATTCATCTGTATGAAAATAGATGGGGAATGGCCAATTCCTCTTCCCACTGTACTCCAAAAGGATAGAACAATGGAAAGTCTTCTATCTGACTTATTAAAAGCACTGCTCTTGTAACAAGACTGTTAATAAGCCAGTCAGCCAGTGAAAGCAAAATGGTAAATTGAGAGAGTAGTTAGAATGACAGCAGTGGATTCCATAGATGACCGATCCTTGAACAAGTGGGGATCATCCATGTTTTTTGGAGATAACTGGTATTCACAAGATTTTTATGTCTGTTGCTTTGACAATATGTAAGTGTTGGTAATTAAACTTGATCAGATTGCTGCTGACATGAATAGTGTTGCAATAAGTTGGAAGATAACATCATGAATCTAGGCTGACTTCTTCCCCCACCCCATCCTGAACTTAAAAGTAACTAACAGATTTGAAGAAATACAAAGTACAGCCCAGCAGCATCTAGATAATTGCGCTAGATGCCACAATCACAGGTACTTCGCTCTGCTGCTTCCAGGAGCGAAGCCTTGGATTTGCTTCAGCATTATGCCTGAACCTAGACTTGTGGTTTGCTTCCCTCCGAGCAATTAATTATAACCTAAGTTTGTTCTTGGCTTTACTGCCCATGGTTCCCATGTAATGCTAAGCAAAACTAGGGGAGCAGAGGAGGAGCAAAATTTTTAGCCCTGTGCACCAGCATGCTGAATGCTTATATTTAAACTATACTTAACCTTAACAGTGGTTTTAAGTCCTGATTTTGGTTTTAATTGCACTTCCTAACTACTTTCTTGGGTCTTCATCAATTTTGAGGTTCATATTCATTTATGTATACAAATTCGGCTACTAGAGATCTTTATCTGGTATGACAGGAGAGGTTTTAAAAAACAGTTACTTTACTGAAGGACTAGTAGAAAAAGCAGTCCGCTGCAGATGGTGTGTGGTTTACAAAATATTTGAGACTGAAGGAAATTGGAGAACAATTTTGTACAAAAAGTGGATATAGTTCAAGAAGAATGGCTGAATTGTACAAAAAGCATGCTTTGAAAGGGAAGAATGGTAAAGGCACACAAAGTTTTAAGACTAATCTGTGTTGAAAGCAGACTGCGGCATAGCCTAGCTTCTTCTCAGCATTAGGCATCTGTTTTAAAATATAGATTTGTGATTATAAGGAATGTTTCTGATGTCTCTGATAGTTGGTGTGGATGACTACAGCTCAGAGTCTGATGTGATTATTATACCTTCAGCCCTGGACTTTGTCTCACAAGATGAAATGTTGACTCCTCTGGGAAGATTGGACAAGTACGCTGCAAGCGAGAATATTTTTAACAGGTATGGTATTTTAGCCTAAATAATCTGTTTTATAAGGAGCTATCTTAAAATGTTTTGTGTGCAGGACAAAACTTAATCTCTTTTTTACAAGGAAATTCTATGAATTAAATTCACACACCTATCCACCTTTTTCATTTAATGGATTATCTGTCCTTATCAAGAGGTATTTGGTATATTACTTTGTAAGAAGATATGTATTTAAGATTTGTATTGTATTCACACTATAACACAGTAATGTTTGAAGAGACTACAGTTCATTTCCAAATGTAAGAATACCAGCTGTACACATGATTAAAGATGGTGGCCTAATGTAACATGTCTTCGTTTACAAGGATCTGTCTGCCATCTGATATCGGAATATACAATGCTGTAAAATTCACCTTAGTTTTTGTTGAGTTCTAAGGAAAGATTTTCCTCTTTTTGTATTCGGTATTCTTATACAGTGGTTTAATTTTAGTATTCTTTTCTGGGTAATAGTTCAAAATGATTTGTTTTGATTTTTTAATGTTAAGTATTCTGTTCTGAACAGTTTTTTATCCTGTGGGCTGTATTTGGTGTAGCAGACAAAAACTTGGACCAGGAAAGCTGGGTTCACATTGCCACACAGCTATGAAACTTTGTTTCGTTTTTTTTAAATGATATTCTTCCGATAGATTTATTGCTTTATTGTATGGCGCCCAGCCACGCTCCCCTGCGAGTCTCTGCAGCTTCTGTTTACGCAGTGTGGCTTTGGAGCGGTCGTAAAGCAATTAGCAGAATTACACAGCGTCTGTGTGTGAAAGGGCAGTAAAAAAAGTCCAGACGTTTCTTCTATCCTAATACCTCTTTATTGGAAAACAAAACAGCGTATTTACAATCCATAACAGCCATCAGAGTGTAGCTGCATTTTCTCTGCGTCCTTCTCTCTCAGCTTGCAGCTATGCAACAGAACTGCTTTCGCTTTCCACTCAGCTCCCAGCATTCCAAGCTGCTTTCGTCACATCCTGGCATACTTCCCTTGTACGCGCCTCCTCTCAGGCTCGAGGCACAGAAGGTTAACCCTTCACTACACCCAACAGATATTTTATTCAAATTTCAAAAAAAGATTACAAAAATAATAAGACAATAAAGAAAAGAAAGCAAATAATACAAAATACCGAAAAGAAAAAAGAAAAAACAATAAAAAATAAGTCCATCTTTCAATGTCTTGCCTTTCATTCACTTGTTTCCCTGACCACCTCACACCTCCCTTTTTTGTATTCCATTTCGAGTAGTTAATTCAGCAGTTAATTTAGCTCTTTATCTTAACATATTATAACCTTATATTTTCATCTATTAAGAAATCATTTTTACATACTCCTTTTTAACATTGTTGCTAAAACCGCTTCATTTCATTCCGACATCATTTTAACATTCATTAATTTTGCAGTGTTTCTGTAAATAGTCCTTAAATTTCTTCCAATCTTCCTCCACCGACTCTTCTCCCTGGTCTCGGATTCTGCCAGTCATTTCCGCCAATTCCATATAGTCCATCACTTTCATCTGCCATTCTTCCAGAGTGGGTAAATCTTGTGTCTTCCAATACTTTGCAATAAGTATTCTTGCTGCTGTTGTAGCGTACATAAAAAGAGTTCTATCCTTCTTTAACACCAATTGGCCGACCAAGCCATGAAACTTTGGGCAAGACACACACACTAAGGGTTGTTGTGGGCAAAATAGGGTAACCCATATATACTACCTTGAGTTTTCTGAAAGAAGGCTTGGATGCAAATGTGTTATATTAAGGTGGGATAGATAAATTATTTCTTGACATGTAAAAGCTATAAACTTAGTTCCACAATATTGCAATTTTATTCTCTCATGTTCTAGGCAAATGGTGGCTCGAAGTTTGTTGGACACTTTGAAAGAAGTGAGTGATGATGAGAGAGATTGTATTGCTGTACTGGAAAGAGTCAGCAGGCTAGCTGATGATTCAGGTATGTAGTATGAGCTATCTTAATGAGGTAATGAAGTAGATTAAATGTTGGGGTGGTTAATGTGAATAGTGGATAAACTAGATTATATTTCTTTTTTATTCCATGCTATTAGTATCCTCAGTAGTTCATTCAAAAAAGCAATTGTTGCTTTGCAGCTGCTGAAGAATCATGATTATAAAACCAAATTCATGTTATTGCTGGCAGCACTGTAAAGAATATTTAGAAAAGGATCAAAATAATACCTATTTCAAAATGGCTCCTAATAGCAAGGAGGCTTTTCAGGACAACAAGGAGACCATAAAATGAGAGAAAAATGGAGACTGGCATAAGGTATTAAAGGCAGATTAAAGGCAGAAAGTGGTAAGGAAGTGCAGTGGGATGGGGAAATTGGCAAAAATTGCCACCCTTCCTTTTCCACTTAGCAGATGCATCCTCTGGATTAAAAGGACTTTGGTGAGCACAGGGACATCAGTTGAATTCCACAATTAACACTACTTGCAAAACAAGAAGGATTAGTGACTCTCTTGAACTTTTAATTCATAAAGCAATAAATTTGAATCCAAAACGATTCCTTTATGACCAGTTAGAGAGAGTTTATTAGTACTGCATTATAGTAGGTATTTGACTTTCGATCAGGAGATCGATAACATATGATTTACTGGTTCATCTTGACATTTTTATCAATAGAGCCAACAGTACGAGCTGAATTGATGGAACAGGTGCCTCATATAGCTATGTTTTGTCAAGAAAACAGGCCTTCAATCCCGTACGCTTTTTCAAAATATTTATTGCCTATTGTGGTGAGATACCTTGCAGACCAGAACAACCAGGTAAGAATTCATTAAAGTTATTGAATAATTACACAGTTGTGTACAGATTTTACATGTTTGAAATAAACTGCATGCAGATCTTGCAATCCTCCCACTTGTTACCCAAAAATTCACTTACCTGAACATAAACAATTATTCCCAAACCTTACTACACGCACAGCTGATTCAGATATCCGAATAGCCACAATTTGTCCACTTCCGTGCTTGTTTATGTTTTGCTGGTTGGCGGCCGCCATTTTGGGGGGGGAGGATAATGGATTAGAAATGTTCCTGCAGGAAATAATGGAAATTGCCAGCTTGTTATGCAAATGCTCTTCTAATAAACAGTTTCCTGAGAATGCATTGTGTTTGGTAAGTGGGACCTGCGTTTAATAGTACCATGTTAATACTCATCCAAATAAATTGTTTACATAACAGCATCAGTGTGTATGGGACTTTGAAGTAGCAACATGACAGGTCCCTTCCCATAGGGGCTGACACCTGAACATTCACTACAGGGGAGGGAAAAACAATGCAGTTTAGTGGTTTTGAAATTTCACAATTATTTGGATCAGTTAATGTCCCAACAACTAAAATTAGATTAAAGAGTTTTGAAATAAATTTGTGTCACAGACTCCATAATTAAATTAAACAATTTATATTAGTCTTCCACAAACCGATGTCCTTATAGTTCAAAACATCTGGAGGGCATCATGCTGGGAAAGGCTAGTCTGTATGAATAACCTGTTTACTTCTGTGTTCTCTTTAGTGCCTTTTGCAGTGGTACTTGACCAGTGTTACATAGTAGCAGTAGTATAAATATTATCAAATTAAAGATTTACAATGGTATCATTCCATATGTTAAAGAATTCATGGAAATAAATACTAACAGTGTATGGCAATATCCCAGACAACATAATCCTGTGTAGATCCTATTCAGAAATAAGGCCCATTGAGTTCAGTGGGACATTCCTAGGTAAATATAGAGTGGAGCCTGAAAGCGATTCACAGGAGTTAGTTCTTGCTGTCTTATAAAATGTTTGTTATAAAGCTTTGTGGCACAGGTGAAAACATAATTCAAATCCCTTCCTCTCTTCTTTTTAAACATAGGTGAGAAAAACAAGCCAGGCAGCATTACTTGTTCTTTTAGAGCAAGAACTTATCGAACGATATGATGTGGAGGCCAAAGTATGCCCAGTTCTTGTAGAGCTGACGGCTCCAGACAGCAATGATGATGTGAAGACAGAGGCTGTGGCAGTAAGTTGGAGGATGACTTTGCATTGTCTATATTAATTAATTATCTGGATTTACTAAGCAGCAAACATGCTTGCTTTCCCACAGAGTATCCTTTGTCATGAATGAGATGTAAAATGGTGCTTTGCAGACTAAGATAATGGTGTAGTTATAGCGATAAGCATGTTTCAGAGATCATAAAACATTTTTTTGGACCAAGAACAGAGGAAATGGAAGAATGGTGATGCTTCAATCCTGCTCACAAGTTGTTAAACTCCTGGTTAACTTCCATGGAATAAAGCACCCAAACTATACAGGATTGCATCCACTGAACTTAATGTGGACCAAGAACTCAAATTAGAAAATAATTAGAAAAAAAATTTAATTGCCTTTGTTCTGTCTTATTGGGCCTTGCAAACAAGGAAAATTATTTCACCCATGATTTCTTTCTTTGTCAATGTCTGGTGGAGGGGGAAAAGGAGTGAAAGGGTTCACCTCATTCATTCAGCTGGCTGTAGCTCAACAGCCATTGAAAGCTAGCAGCAGGCATTTTCTTTGACACATACTTGGTCAGTGACAAATGTGGTCTGTGTCTGAGAAAGAGTGGGGGGAGGTATGTGTGATCTGTGTGAGAGACTTTCATTTATTAAAATTCTATCACATCCTTCCTCCCAAAGGAGTCTCAGGTACCAGTGTATGTATGTATGTATGTATGTATGTATGTATGTATGGTTGGTGTGTGTGAGTAGGGAGGGGAGTTGCAGGTAGGTCTGTGAGAGAGAGATGCACTTGGGCAGGCAGATGCATATGTGTCTGTGGTCTGTGTGTGGTGAACATGTGCATGTGTTATGCAAGACATAGTGTGGTGTAACCATTTTCTAGACTTTTCCCTGGTAGGAATTGGGGAGGTGGATCAACATTGTATAATCTCCACAATCAGGATTAAAAGGTCATAGCTAACTTCTCACATTACTCATAAGGGGTGGAGCATGAAACAGCAATGAGTGTGCTCTTATGTTGTGTCATGCCACCACCAGCCATTTTTTGACTGGTGCCCATGGTGCTTTCCTAAAATTCAAAATACTACTACTAGTCCATAAAGTTAGGCAACCCCTAGCTGAGACCAAGAGAAACATTTTTTTCATTGTATCTGCCTTCTGTTAATTTTAATTGGCAAGAGCATTTTGTTTCAATGTACAGAGAGGATGCAAGAGAAAATACTAATTAAGCATTTTGTAATACACATTTTCATAAAAATGCTATTGGATTACAAGCAGGAATTTTTGCATATCTAGGAATGCAGTGATACCAGATGCATAATCAATTTTCTTCTTGTAATTAGATAATGTGCAAAATGGCCTCTATGGTAGGAAAGGACATTACAGAGAGGCTCATTCTTCCCAGGTTTTGTGAGATGTGCTGTGACTGCAGAATGTTTCATGTTCGTAAGGTATGACCTTTTTCCTTTGTAAATCTCTTATTTCCCTTCTTTACCTTGCCAGAATTTTAGCCATGCTTTTTTTGGAAATAGAAAGCGTTTATTCTAAGTAGGAATCAAAACCTCCTTTGTGAATGCACTGACCTCTTAGCAGCTTTGTATATGCAGGTCTTTCCTGTTTATTGGAATGAATGAGGAAACTATAGGTAACGATTATGGCCATAAACAACCATTGTCTTAAGATGTCAGTGTGGCATCTAGAAAATATGACTTGGGACTCTGGAGACATGACTTTATGTCCCTCCTCTGCCAGGTAGCTCAGTGGGTAATTTTGAGTGAGTCATTAACTCAGTAGCTAACCATCACTGATGGTACTAAGAGGCTAAAAATGTGATAACTCCTTGTATGCCATCTTGCATTTCTTGGAGGAAGGGCGGGATTCACTGACTCCATTCACAGTAAGGCAGGACAGAAATGAAGGATTTTCAGGACATCACTGCAAATGAAGAAGCAAGTAAACGTCAGCTGTTGCTGATACTCTAGGGTTTGGCATTTGACTCGCCAGAGCATATACTTTGAATATTGTACAGTCAAACAGTTGTAAAAATTAAAGCATTAGAATGATAATATTTGACTGCTATCCTATCCTCACTTTATTCTGCAAAAATTATGGAATCCGGAAATTAAAATGCTAGTATCATAAAGCTGGGAAGGATTAGGAAGAACATAAAGATCAGCCCAGCTACTCTAAGGCAAGATCTTACATACATCAATATTTCCTCTTCAAATCATAAAATTGTAGAGTTGGAAGGGAGCCCAAGGGTCATCTAGTCCAACTCCCTGCAATGCAGGAATCTCAACTAAAGCATCCATGACAGATGACCAATACAACACAATTTGTTGGCCAAAGCAGAACAAAGTCCATAGTACTGAGGTACATCAGTGCAAGACAAGAGCAGATAACAAACAAATGAGCCATTGCTGCACT
This sequence comes from Podarcis raffonei, assembly GCF_027172205.1. Lineage (NCBI taxonomy): Eukaryota > Metazoa > Chordata > Lepidosauria > Squamata > Lacertidae > Podarcis > Podarcis raffonei. Next base: position 49,181,442 of record NC_070608.1, on the reverse strand, counting down.
ATGGGAAGGGCAAATTTCTCCACATTTGTTATTGGCATCATACCCACACCAAACATTTAAACCACTCTTCCACCACTTTAAGAGTCATGGCTTTTCCCAGAGAGTAATGGAAACCATATTTTGTGAAAGGTGCAGAGACCCTTGACAAACTACAGTTCCCAGGATACTTTAGGAGAAGCCATTACTCCTAAGGTGGAAGAAGGGTCCTTTAAATGTATGGTGTGGATGCAAGTAAAGTCTGAACTTTAGGGGGAAATTCTTTCTTGACTCAAAATCTGGTGATTGGTTAGCAGCTAAATGTGAAATGAGATCCACCCTCGTTCTCCCCAAAGGAAAACATAATTGCATTGAATGTTCACCTCATTCAGCATCAGCTCTGTAGTAAGGGGATGAACCAGAGGGAGTTGGGTAAACTCAACAACTTAGGAAAGAAGACTTTTCTGATTGCTCACACTGGCTCATAACTTAAGTTTCCAGAACCTTTTTAAAAAAATCTATATTTTATCCTACTTAATACTTAAACCAATTGTGCTCTTTACCAGTTTGTTCCTGCAACTTTTAGGGAAACAAGACTTCTTGTTCATATCAAGTTGTATCTCCTATTTTTAAATTAGCTACCTTTCAAGATTAGAACTGAAGTGAGTAGTAAACCTGTGAGTAGTAAACCTGTGGCCCAGTGCAATAGATTTACAGTTGATTGCAAAAATTGTAGTTTGAGAACCTCAGTCTTGCTTTTTTGAATAGTTTTTGTCTGCTCGGTGCCATATTATAATAAATGTATTGTTTTTTCAGGTTTGTGCAGCCAATTTTGGTGACATCTGTAGTGTAGTTGGACAGCAAGCCACTGAAGAAATGCTGGTAAATTCTGGAATAGTTAGTTATAATTCTTCCTATTAAAATCACTGGAACCAAAGTACACTGATTTATGCTAGATTTCATTTATGCCTTTCACCAAATTTAGTGCATCAGCTACGGCATTCCTGGACCTAGATATCATGGCCACAGTTACACATGAATTCTGTGTGGGGCTGTCCCAAAAGCTACAAGTTGTAGAGAATGCTGCTGAGTGGAGTAGCTTACTGGAGTAGCTTAAGCTCTTTGTGAGATGATGGGATGGTTTTCTAATACCAAAAGGAAAAGATATTGTAAAGCAATTCCAAACATAGGAAGCAAAAAAATGAATTCACTCTTGTCTTAATCTTGTCCATAGCACACTTAATAATTTTCCACTATAACATTTTACAAGTTTATGAGGAATTATTTCAAGATAAAAAGTCAAAACCTCATTTAAATTATTCATAGAAAATTTGTGTTATGCTTTGTATTTTTCAGCTTCCTAGATTTTTTCAGCTTTGTTCTGATAATGTTTGGGGTGTGCGGAAGGCTTGTGCTGAATGTTTTATGGCTGTTTCATGTGCCACATCACAGGAGGTCCGGCGAACAAAATTATCAACACTTTTTATTAACCTTATCAGTGACCCTTCACGATGGGTAAGATGTCAGTTGTTAAGCTCCCCTTCTCCTCTTGCAAGATTCTTGACAATTATTTTGAGAGAGTTTAATTAATGTTTAAAGTATTGATAATACCATTGACATGTGGAAGGGGGTAATGTATTATGCAAGGTATAGAAGCTCCATCCTCTGTAGTGTTTTGTAGACGTTGATTATGTTTTCAATAACTATTAGGGCTAGCATTTTAAGGCAACTCTATGTCCAGATACTTTTGTCGTTTTACTTATTTGTTAGATGCCACAACATATTTTACTACTTTGAAAAAGCGTAAGGAACAGTGCTGTTATTTGTCAGAACCAAAAGTAAAAGTATATGCCCCAAAATGAAATCTTCTATTATGAAAGTAAATATAACCATGTACAGTGAAAGTGTACAGAGGTTCTTAAGATGGTTTGACAAAGGAATAAACAATTGGGCAGGAAACAGGATGTGAAAATGCATATATATCTATTAAACACTTTACAATCTGGTTTGTATTTGTTACTTGGTTCTTTCTCTAGCTTTTAAAATATGTATTTGAAAATATTTTTGGATTTCCTGCTCACCCATTCTAATATCTGCTTTGACAAATTGTGATTTCTTCTGTTAAAGAGATGTGTACTTCTGTAAGTTCTGAATATGGATGGAAATGTAATGTAGGAATTTATAGTAAAATTGTGGTGAAATATATGTGACTAATGCAATATTTCTCTGGATTAGAATAAGGGGTAGCTAACCTGTGGTCCTCCAGACAGGAGCTGTAGTCCAAGAACATCATCCCTGACCATTGGTCATATTGACTGAGGTTTTTTGGAAGCTGGAGTCTGACAACATCTGCAGGGTTTGCAGATTCCCCACCCTTGCTCTAGAGTTTTTAAATATTCTTCTGCAGAAAGATATGTACTTTAATATGCGTATTCAGACACTGGTGTGACACTCAAGTATGTACCTGGTTGTAATGTAATATTCTTGAGGCAGCTAGCATAATGCATTCCCATGTCCCACTTGTTGGCCTTGTTTCAAGATGCAAGATTTCCTTGCAGCATACCTTGGGGAACTTAGGATGTTTCCACTTCTGACAGCTGGAGCACTCATTACAAGCAGCTATATTTAAAGGAACTCTCTGGAATCCATTACTCTAGGTCCGCCAAGCTGCCTTTCAATCCCTGGGGCCTTTTATATCAACATTCGCTAATCCATCCAGCAGTGGTCAATTTTTTAAAGAAGAAGAATGTAAAAACACTGAGGACCGGAACCTTGCAGAGGAACATAGGTATGGATTGGTTATTAATTTCATTTAAATTCATTGGCTCTTAGCATTTTTGGGGAATGCTTTCTCCCTCTGGGAAACTGGAATCTTCTAACTCTAACTCTTCCCTGACAATTTTTTTAACTAATACTTTGATTGTATGTTCTACCATTATGAAGGAAATTTCATGTCCCAAGTTCTGAGGTAGGATGGGTTTAAAAAAATCATTCTTTTAAACAACCCAACCATTCTGATTATTAGACATACACATTTTCTGGGTCTAGCAATGAAAAAATTGTGGATACAGAATATATGTGCCAAATGTTCATTCTTTTTGAAGGACCTTAATTTTGATGCTGCCTGTTTGTGAGCAACTAAGAAAGGCACAAGTGTCCTTATGTAGACCAGCAGTGACTTAACTATGCCAGAAGTTGAGGCCAGTTTATTTTGCACTACAATGCACATACAGCTCCTTGTGCTTTGGTGTAACACGTGTCTTTAATTTCGTGTTTGCTTGTTTGTCCCAGCATCCTTCCACCCTCCATTTTCCCCTTTGTGACCTCCATATTGCAGATTGCCCACCCATGTTGTAGCCAAATATGTCTTTATAACCACTGTGGTAGATAACACACACATTTATTTTCTTTGTCCAGCAATGAAAGAATTGTAGATACAGAAGATATCCCAACACATGATGTACAAAGCCAGACAGAGTTGCCTTTAGATGCTGATGAGAGTGATTTTGCAGAGACCCTTGAAAATGACAAGGAAGAGAGTAACTCCATGTTGGTTCATTCCCTGCCTGAGACAATGTTTCATTGCACTTCGTCTTCAGAATCATGTCAAGAAGCAGCAAATAAGAACGAACAAAGTTTTGATTGCTGTAGTATAGCAGTATTGCCAGCACCTGCACCGAGTTCCCAGGAAAAACCCCTTTCTGATCAGGAGCTATATAACTCATTCAATTTCTGGAGGACTCCACTTCCCAAGATAGATATTGATTTAGAACTTCAGGAAACTGCAGAAACACTTGATTCAGAAACTCAGGAAGGAGAGCAGGAAGTTGTTGCATCAGCTTCTTCAAACGTTACCATGGCTACAAGGAAGGAGTTGGAAGAAATGATAGAAAATTTGGAGCCTCATATAGATGATCCAGATGTTAAAGGTATTAATACATGTTAATACATTCCTAGTTCCAGGTGAGGTGTGAATTAGATGCCTAGAAAAGAAAGATTAAGGCCAATTGGTTGAAACTGAAATGAATCTTAGAATCCTGTAGGTAAATAGCCTTGATTTATGCAAATACACTATGCTTACTTATCAAGAAAATCAGGTCTCTGTTTTGCACCACTACTCCCCCCCTTCTGTCCTTCCATTTCCTTTTCTTGATTTCAAACAAAGATCTAAATTACAGAGTGGATAAATTGTTACAAGTTAGTTGGGCCAGTTTTCCCTGGCCATTTTACTCCCTGGTTTAAATGTTAAGCTGCCTGTTAAAAAGTGATTTGGGTATCAAATCCCAACTATATCAACATATTGCAGTACATTAGAAGTGAAGCTGCAAGCCCAAAGTCTCTACCATCACTATATAGATTAATTTCCAGGAACCTTGAGGGGCTGCAAACATTTTGCATTTCATTGAATATTTTGCTATCAGAAATGTCATGGAACATGCCTCTTGATCCCTGTTCCACTTCACTTTTAAATATGGTGTGGCATGTGAAGGTCTTTATGTGGTTGTATTTCATAATAATTTGCAGAAATCTGTGTCTCCACCTGAATACAGTTGCCCTCAGGACTGGTTTACAAACCTTCTTCTTGGCAGTTTTTTTCTGTAAAGTTACTGAATGTTCCTAGGTGCTGCTGAATCTACCATGTATTTTGGAAGATGGTCTCTTTAGCTCATCTCTCTGAATTTGGACACTTCTTAAGAAAGCTTGCATGATGGTTCCTGAGATCAAGGAGCAGGTTTTTGTCTATTGATATAATTGGACACCATTTTGAATCAAAATGGCGTACTGAACCTTTCAAAACTGTGCAAATTTTCATCACCAATTTCAAGACGGTACTCACTGTTTTGTTTCTTAGAATTCCCAAGCAGTGCTGGGTCTGAGACAGCTAGTGTAATGTAATTCAGCATCAGTTCCAGAAACCTCTATACTAGCTGAGAATCATGAGTGGAAGGGTGCTCATGTGTCCAGTTTGTTGACATTGCATAGGCATCTGATTGGCCACTGTGAGAACAGAATGCAGGATTAGGTAGGCCTTTTCCAGCAGGGCTCTTCTTATGTTCATATGAAAGATAAAAGTTCTGGTAGCAGGATCCATCACCATATTAGGGGTGTTGGTTGCAGTACACCTCTTTATGAACTATGGAAGAAACAGGTCAGCTGCCCTTACATCCAAAACAAAAACCAGTTTGTCCACTTCTTTACTACTACTTAGCCCTTCCAAGTATGTCTCTTGAATCTTGGATTACTCCCGTTGGTCATTGTGCTAATTTACTAATTTAATCCATAAATGGTTAATTGTAGAAAATGGGCTAGAAAATGAACTACTTGATCCATTAATGATGTCAGATGCCAAATAGTGACTCTGGACAGCTTATTATAGTCTCAACTCAGTTGGATTGGGTTTGAATACAGAATCTCAAAATACACTTTATTAGGAAGCTTCCCACCCTTGTGTTTTACAGCGGATTTGCTTAAATGAATTTTCACTTGCAGACAGCTTGCCAACATGAGTACTACTGAGTAGCTTCTTAAGTATTGTATCTATTAGATGACTTTCAATACTAGAAATGTTCCCTATGCGAATGCACCACAGGAAGCGTTTTAAAATTATGCTCCCCCGTGAAGTAATTACATAGCAACTTACTGTGTTGTGAAGTAGAAAGGAAGTAAGAAAGAGCACTTCAGGAAACAGAAGCTGCAGATGATAAAAAAACAGGAGGATGTTGTATTGCTGTGCAAGCATTGTATTTTAGCAACTACACACACAACTAAAATAATAAATAGAACTTACTAAATGAAGGAAATAAGAGGTAGTATAAATTAAATCAGGGCTTCCCAAACTTGAGTCTCCAACTGCTTTGATCTACAACTCCCATCATCCCTAGCTGGTAGGATAGGACCAGTTGTCAGGGATGATGGGAATTGTCGTCCAAAAACAGCTGGAGACCCACGTTTAGGAAACCCTGAATTCAACTAAACAGATCATTGCCCTGAAATTTCCCCAGATGACCTAATGTGATCTGACCAAGGCAAAATAGAGCGGTACTATGACTTCCCTTGATCAGGACACTAGACTTCTGTTGATGCATAAGCTTTTTTTGCTGTTTACTCATGTTAAGTTAGTAAGTACTAAGTACTAAGACCCCTAAATCCTTTTCACAAGGTACTACTGGTAAGCCAGGTTTCCCTCATTTATCCAGCTGGCTGTTCCTGCCTAAGTATAAAACCTTACATTTGTCCCTATTAAAATTAATTTTGTTCATTTGGACCCAGTTCTCCAGTCTATTAAGGTCAGTTTGAACTAGGTCTGAGCTCTAACTACCTACCTCATTTTATGCTTGTTTTAATAAGTAGATGAAAGTGCTTTCCATCACATTCTCAGATACTTGTACACATTTATATTCCTTTAAAGCCATAATTGTCTCTGCTGCTTTTCTTCCCTTGCCCTTACAGTCATCTGCCGTGTTCCCCGTGCTTCAAATCTTATTTAATCTTTAATCTTATTCCCTGTAGTGGCTAACATGTTGGTTTTTTAATGCCACAGTACTACATTGGATGTGATTACATAATAAATGTTAATAAAAATAACATGGGTTGTCACAGCCAATGTCATATAATGCACATGTTGCATTAGAGAGAACAGCATGACATGTCTTGTGTAATGGTTTGGTAGGCGCCAGGTTTTAGGTAGTCTGAGAGAGATACATTTTGATGTGAACCGGGGGAGTTGGGGAAGTTTCAACTGAATGGGAAAGGAGCCAAAAGCAATGTGTTTTGGTATTGATGCTAACCGAGGTATGATTCACATGAAGTTGCAGAGTCAGACAAGGATAAAAGCCAGTACCAATTAGTGGTGGTGCCCCCAAATTATTCTAAACCTGAATGACATTTATTTCCTTAAAGTTTCACAATAAATTCTTTCACTTTCAGGACCTAAAAAAATGGTCCTGAAATTGCAGTATCTAGTTCCTTTGAATAATTGAACCCTACCTCACAACTCATCACACAGTATTACCAGTCATTTTTTGAAATATTTTAAAATCCTTTGCAAAAGCATTAGTCCCTTAATCACATTCATACCTGAGAGGCTGCTTTCCAAACTGTCTTAAAATCAAATATCACCTCAACTGTGAGTTCACTTCACCAGGGTAGACAGACTTAAGGCTTGCAAAATATACTGTATTTTTTACTAAACCCCAAGATCTACTCAAAGCTGCCTAGTGCACGAGGCAGGCACATAAAATAATTTGGGGCCTAGGCATCCTGAATGGAGCTCACAATCTTTCACACAAAACTAATTTGGGTTACCCCAAGCTTTCTACATTTCAGCAGTATAATTTAGGGTGGCAGGGAGAGGTATCAGTTTGTTGCTATTATTCACACGCAATTGGGAATCAGAAGCCCCTGCCAATCTACTGCTAAGCATGTACAAGTAGATCTAGATCTAACTTCTGCCCACTGTGACGCTAGACAGCCTTTGGCAAGTTTCTCTATCTCTCCTTCCCCATTCCCCTCAAATTGGAGATAATAAAATTGGCATCTCTTTAAGGATGTCACAAGAATGAATAAAGTAGTGAATAGAGAAATAGTTAAGCATTCAGAGTATGTTATCATTACTATTATTATATGGATGCTTTTATTATTCATTATATGGCTACATGCATTTTATGTCACCAAAGCTTGCTTAGTTGTGCCTAGCAAATCCTAATTCAGTCACCAGTTAGTTCCCAGTGTCTCGGTTCTTATAGTTGCATATTTAACACTGAAGCTTTGTTTGGTTTCTTCAAAAGAAGATTCTGCTCTCCCCCCCCCCCCCCCGGAGTCTCTTGAAAAGCCTAAAAACCTAGGCAGAACATAACTAACACAGTGACCCCTGTCTCAAATGGCAAATGGCCAGAAACAATGGCTTCCCCAGGATGAATTGCTTCTTTCAGCTCTTTGCTGAATATAACAACCACTAATACAGCTGACTGTGTAGTAGGAGGAGAACCATACAGTCAACTTTGTCTGTTGGCCACTACTGATGCCTATAGTCTATGGTGGTCAATTTGTGCAGTTACAAGAACTGAAGAAAATATGTAATGAGATAAAGCTCCATAACTACTTTAAATACTCTGGATGTATAAATTAGCAGAATTTGCATATCATGAACATGCAGGTCTTTGAATCAGCTGTGAGTAGACAATACTATATATACCCCTACATTGTTACTATCAAAATATGCAAGATTTTAGAAAGCAAATGAAAAATGCTGATGCAAGGGGTCAGAGTGAGCCTATTTAAAGGACCTAACTTAGTCAGGTTCATTAATTTCATTGGCTCTGCTCTGAGTAAAATTTAGTTGAATACCAGGCAAAGACAATTGTAGCTTCTCAGTTTTACTTACATTTATGTTATAACTAAAATATAATAAACAATGTGAATGCAATAAACAAAATTAAATTAAATAGAACTGAGAAACATCAGTTCTCAGCACATTTTGAAGAAATAACCTTTCATATTTAAAGGCATTAGGTGGCTCCATAAGATGATGGATTTCTGAAATTATGAACTTAAAACAAGGAATAATGCCTTGAATTGTTTCCAAAGTGCAGGAAAAAAGAGAAGGTTACCAAGATGTGGGGAGTGTTAGGAAGGAAGAGAAATATCTAGCAATGTAAGAAGCCAGATAGTACTCCCTGGTTTTTTTAGGGGCCAAATAATGCTGTGAGAGTCCACATGGTTGCAGAAAGAAGTAAAGGGCTTCCTTGGTAGCCTCCAAATGTGTACTGCCTGTTCACCTATTTACTCTTATCTTTGAGTATGCATGCTTGGAAACCCTAATGGAACTGCATCTCGCACTGTCGTACAGCTTTCATTTAGAACAGGGGTCAGCAGCCTAAGGCCCATGGGCCAGAAGCGGCCCGTCAAGGTCGTTTGACCGGCCCATGGGCTGCCCCCAAACCAAGCTGCCCACTCGCATTTTGCGCTAAACTGGCGCAGCGCGGGGACTCACTTCCACGGCTCCAGAAATCACATATGCGCAGACGCCAGAAATTACGGGGGCATGCGCTCTGGCCCACGGAGGGATCTCCACGGGACCGATCCGGTGCAGGCAAGATAAACCTTGCTGACCCCTGATTTAGAGCATTGTTAGGATGTTTTTTTCATAAGCTCGGAACAGCTTACAAAGCAGATTACATGCCACCATCAGGGTAAAATACTAAAAGCAATAAAAATGCAGCATAAAACCAGAGTCTGCGTATTCCCAAAGTTTACCTAACAGATTTATTCCATCCTTAACCAGAAGTGTGTTGTAATTCTTTCTGAAACCATTTAAAGACTTTACACCTTAGCAGCAAGATCATTCCATAGCAACAGGGCATTTCTGTAAAGGCTCTGCTTCCATCAGTGGAGGTTCTCAACTGCTGTGTTAATGGATTATGAAGCAGGGTGTGGGGGAAGTACTACTACACCACTGAAATGTTTGTGTAATGGGTGTAGAACAAGTTTTTGACCTGCTTGCCCCCTTCCTTACATGCACAGCACAAGTGGAGGTGCTCTCTGCTGCCCTTCGAGCCTCAAGCCTGGACCCCCAGGAGGAAACGACATCAGGCATTGGCAAGTCAGTGGATTCTCAGAATGAGCTGAGCATCAAAGATCACCTGAGCTTTACATCCATTCAGGATGACCCAGTGCCTTTAATCAATGATACTGCTGAGGTAAATATTTGGCTGCTATGAATTTTATCACTTGAGCACCTGTCAGTTAATGTCAGAAAACAAGTAACTTCATTTTCATATGCTTTGGATTTACTTTTGAGTAAATATGCATTGGATAGTGCTGCAGAGTATGCCTGCATTGTAAGTTGTTGTTTTTAACTTTCCACCACAGGACATTGTAGAATCTGCTCTGCGTTATATTCACAATGATTCCGACTTTAGCACTAATAGTAGTTTCAGCCCTGAAGAAGAAAAAAAATCTAAAATTCAGGTATTTTTAAAGAGTTTTCTCCTTGTACAACTTAAAAGTAATTTTACATGTAATATATGATCCGACACCTGTAAGTATAATTTTTACTTTGCTTAAGTTGTGCACTGTGAGTTTCTCCCTCTTTTTTAAAGAATTCTGAACTTCGAAATTTAAAATTGAAACCTGAGCCTCCTCACTCAGACTACTGTTGTCCCCTTGAGAGCATCATCAGTTGCAAATCTGACCTGTACATGCAGTCAGCAAGAATTTCTATTACAGTAACAGCACACCGGTCTAGTGAGTGTGTGAGAGAGATGGCTTGTACTATGTACAAGCTTTTCTGTTTCCCTTTTGCCTTAATGGCTTCAGGCACCTGTAAGCAAAACAGAAACATCATAGCCCATATAGTCAGCAAGGTGGTAGCTAATCCCGTTGCCCTGAGTCACCGTTTCCCTTGTACTCTGTACTCTCAGGACCTAGGGCACATGTGGCAGCCTTGACCCATGGGGGCTGCACATGACTCCCATCCTCATTTTGTGGCTTCTCCCTCAACTGTCATCAGCAGGCGTCCTATTGGACTGCAGGAGAGGGAGGGAGATGGGACTGCAGGGCCCCTCCATCAGCTCTGTTGAAAGGTGAGCAACTTCGCTCTTGCTCTCCTTAAAAAGTTCCCATTTATACTTGTAACAAGTTGGTTATTAGAAGAATAATGTAACATAAGAAATAGTACTTGAATTTTCTTTTTCATTCTCTTTCCCTGCAGTCTTAACATTTTTAATTAATTATTTTTTATGGCGATGTAGTTTTTTCAGAATATACGCTTAAATTCATATGCTTTGTGTTTTAGGACGTTGTACCTCAGGCCTTGCTGGACCAGTATTTATCCATGACTGATCCCTCTCGAGCTCAGACTGTTGATACAGAGATTGCAAAGCACTGTGCCTACAGCCTTCCAGGTGTGGCACTTACCTTAGGTAGACAGAACTGGCACTGTCTGAAAGATACTTATGAGACGTTAGCCTCTGACATGCAGGTAATGTTATAGCTCTTTATAAGACCTGAAAGTACTTAGATACAATGTGCAATTTGAAATTGTATGCTTTGGCTTCTCTAGCCTTCCAGAAACGAGTCTGAGGTTCTTAATGTAATGGGAAAGCAGAAATGTTGGGCCGCTTCTCATTACTATAGCATTCTTGATGTTTTTCCTGAGAATAGGGATATCTGAGGGGAAGGGGTGGTAACTACTTGTGTCCTGGAAGGAGAATTTGCACATGTCTTTATCATATTTTTCTTTCCAGGGGAGGAATCCTATACATAGTAGGCTAGTGTAAAGCAAACCAGTGTAAATTAAGCTGGCATAAAATTACTCCAGATCCAAACTCCTTTCAGCAGCAAGGCTGTTGCTGGCTAAGTCAGCTTAAGGCTGACAAAGGGAAAGTAAGCCTTTAAAATAGTATTTGAGTTACACCATCCTGTTTACTGGCTTAATTTACACCGGGTTGCCAGATTACATGATCAGGCTTAGGATCCAGCCCCTGTCACACCCCTTTTCCAGGGCTTATGCTGGTTTAAGATCTACTAGGCTTGGCTCAGCCAACTGGGCTCCATCTGGGCTAGAATGGGGAATACAATCTGGCAGATCTCTGGCTGAGGTGAAGAGGAAGGAGTTAAGCAGTGAAGTCTGGCTGTACTGGGAACCTCCCAGTTCAGTCAGAGATCTGCTGAATCCTAACCTACTCATTCCGACAGATCTTGCTGTAAGATTGCTCTGTAAACCATAAGTAACCTGTTGGATTTCTTTTCTCCATTTACACTGATCAACTAATAGATTTGCTGTAGGAACAGCTTGCTCTAATATAATTTCTGAAACCCCCCAGCATTTTTCCTTTTTGATTTCAGTGCAATGAATCTGCTAAACTCATAAAATAATTCAAAGGATTAGAAAAGAACTTTGCTCTGTGCCAACATTTATCCCAAGAGTTTGCGATAGCATTCATACAAGGCCAGAGTTTACCAGCTGTATGGGAGTAATCTTATTATGTCTAAAATTCCAGGCAAATCAGTAAAATAGAATTATGAGCACAATTGTGTGTTGTTTCGCAGTGGTGAAGAGAGCCTAGGATTGCACTTCAGACACCTATGCAAGGGATGCCTGATCCGTTGGCTGTGGTGTTAGAATTTTGAAAAGGTTCCTCCTCTGCTGGGTTTGCAGGAACACAAAAGGTCTTCTGGGGAACTGGTAGAGGAAGTTAGGACATCTTTTGTTTTCTCCTGTTACCCCCCAAAAAGTTATAATAAGGGATTGAATGGAATGAGAACATGCTTAACATATTTTTTGTTTAGGAAAGCTGATCCAAATAATTTCTATTTTGTATAAACTGCTTAGAGCTGTGGTTTTTTTGATTAAGTGGTATATAAATCTATATATATTATCACTCAAATAAAAAGTTCGTCTCCAGCCCCTTTCTCAGCAGTAAATAGTAACTGCATTAATATGTTAACTGATTGTAAGTTAACTGATTAATTGTAACATGGTAGCAGAAGCAGATATGAGAGATGCTTGGCTTTTTGCTGAAAACAGCCCCACATCTCCTCTGTTTCCAGTAATATCCAATAAATAAAAATGCATAATGTGATTTAATTGCATTGAAAATTTTGTTAGGCCAGGGTAGACTTGCCAGTGCACCATGATGTCCAACATGGGTTTTATGTTACTAGACTTCACCAGAGGAAAGAAGAGATGCATGGAAGCAACCACGTCTCCTTTTTGTCTTGTTCCAGCCTTCAAATCAAGCTGTACTCTTGGCTGTGCAACAAATCTAACCCTAACATTGAATAAGTTGTATGATTTGCTAACAAGTTGGCCTTGTGCATTGTTTCCTCTTAGTGGAAAGTTCGAAGAACGTTGGCATTTTCTATACATGAACTTGCAGTCATTCTTGGAGACCAGCTTACAGCTGGTGATCTGGTTCCAGTCTTCAATGGCTTCTTAAAGGACCTTGATGAAGTCAGAATTGGTGTGCTTAAGCATCTGCATGATTTTCTGAAGGTACATACTCCTTTTATGCATACAAAACAATCATCCCTTTTACTCCTCCCTGTATGCATACTTCTGTGGTGACAGATAATTAAATTTATAAACTTTTAGTATTTAGTAAAACTTGATGGATATCATGTGATGAAACCAAAGATGTGTTTAATTTCTGCCATCATTCGCATTGTATATTGCATTACTGTCTTGTTCCAGGATATTTCATAGAAATTCTGGAATAGCCTCATTTTTTGATAGACTATATTCAACTATAATTTGATAAACTACAATCAACTATAATTTGTATGGTTCTGAAAACATTCATCTTTATTTTTCCAGCTTCTTCACCCTGATAAAAGGCGGGAATATCTGTACCAGCTTCAGGAATTCTTAGTCACCGATAACAGCAGGAACTGGCGTTTCCGAGCAGAACTTGCTGAGTAAGTTTTAGTAGTAAACTATGCTGTCTAAATGCTAGACCTGATTATTATTAATATAGAATTACAATACCACTTCTGTTTGGGCACAGTTTAGCTTCTGAGGAGACCCACTAGTGGAAAGACGCACTAGCTGCTTGTTTTTCATTCCACTTGCCAGATGAGAGGCTGAAACTTAGGGTCTATGTATAGTTAAGTAAAAAGTAATTTTTGTGTGTTCAGTGGGACTTAGTCCCAAGAAAATTCAACTCATTGGAATTTATTGCTGAATAAGCATGCTTGGAATTGTAGTGTGTGGATCTTTTAGATCTAAGAAAGAGCAGAACCAAACCTCTCCACCCCATCAGCAGCACAAGGGCATGCTCCATTTCAGCTCCAGAAAGAGGCTGCTGAGGTGCCTTATAATGAATGAACACTCCAGCAGCAATTGGTGGCCATTAGAGCAGGTGGTAAGATACCGGGAGTTCCTCCTGCACTGTAGCTTTTCTTCAGAGAGACTACTCAATCAGGCTGGAACCCACATCTCTGCACTTCTATGCCAGTGTGGTGTGTAGAGCCAGTGTGGTGTAGTGGTTAAGAGCAGTGGACTCGTAATCTGGTGAACTGGGTTCGATTCCCCGCTCCTCCACGTGCAGCTGCTGGGTGACCTTGGGCTAGTCACACTTCTCTCTGAAGTGTCTCAGCCTCACTCCCCTCACAGAGTGTGGTGTTGTAGGGGAGGAGGGGAAGGGAGATTAGCTGCTTTCAGACTCCTTAGGGTAGTGATAAAGCGGGGTCTTCTTCTTCTTCTTCTTGGAATATTCACCTTTGCTTGCAGCACATAGCTTCATTTTCATGATTGGTTAGCAATTTTAAGTCCTTTGTTTATTTTATTTTTGTAGGCAGCTGATCTTGCTTCTAGATCTGTATAGTGCCAGAGACATATATGATTACCTACGACCTATTGCTCTCAGTCTTTGTGCAGACAAGGTTTCCTCTGTTCGTTGGATTTCCTTCAAACTGGTATGAACTATAATGTAAACGTTAAAAATGGAATTTGACTTAGTAACCATTTTAGCAGGTAATCCATGTATTGGGTTCTTTGCGTATTTTCTAGGTTAGTGAAATGGTAAAGAAGCTGTATAGTGCTCCACCGCCAACATTTGTGGTCGATCTCATGAATGAACTGGTTGAAACGTTCTGCAGGTGCCAAAAGTGGTCTGGCAGGCAAACGTTCGCCTTTATTTGCCAGGTAAGAGATTCATGAATTTTTCTTATTTTCTTGACATGTAAGCCACTGCTACAAAGTTACAAGTTTTTCCATTTTCAACACTGAATTATTTCTGGATTCCAGAGTTTGATCATGGGTACAATAGGAAGTTAGTAAGAGTAGCTAACTGGATAGTATTTGTGAACTCCGCTCCTTACAAAAAGATAAAGAGCTTTTGGAGGTTGAGCCTAACGATGGTTATCATTCTCTTGTCCTAATTTAATGTGTGTTATCCAAAAATATGTCTCCTTGAAGCTTTCCATGCGGATGGCTAGCTGTGTGTATCAGTGGAGAAGGGGGATGGGTGGGGAGCAGCCCCAAATCCAAGAAAGCAAAAAGAAGAGAGCTTCAAAATGACCCTATAGAATATATTTTATTGCTATTTTAGAGGCTTTGCTCCTGCTTTTCGGGGAAGTCTAAAACAGTTACTTTATCTTCTTTTCAGACTATCATAGAAGATGACTGCCTGCCAATGGATCAGTTTGCTGAGCATCTATTGCCCCATTTACTGCTCTTGGCCTCAGATAGAGTTCCAAACGTTCGAGTCCTACTTGCAAAAACATTAAGGCAAACGCTTCTAGAGAAAGGTTTGTGGACTCAAGTACTCTTGCTGCATTTCCTGCTCTGTAGAAATTACACATTTCCTGTGTGCATTAGCTAGTAAATGTACTCTCATGCCATTGTTTTTTCCTCAAGCGCATCTTTTGTTCTGGACTGGTTCCTGATGTTTGAAATACTTGTAACAAGGGATGAAAAAAAGTTAACATCTAGGAGGTTGTGGGAATTTCCTAGGTACCAGACTGGAAGCAGAAATGGAAATTCTAACACAGGAAGCCTCCAAGAAAGGTTGCTCCTCACATGGAAAAACTCTTTAAGATTCTGTGCATCTTCTAGAGCAGGAGTGGCTAACTTTTTTGGCCTAAGAGTTGCATTCAGCCTTGGCCAGTACTTCAGGGTCTACATTAGCTGAGAACAGGGGTTATGGCCGCCTCGCTGCATGATTTGCATTCCTATCAGGGTGCTGGGCTTTGTTCACTTCAGCACAGTCTCTTTTCTCCCCTTCCTTTTTGCCACTGACACCAAAACTGATGCAATCCTAGAGGACCAGAAAAGTTGCTGGGGCAGGCCAGGTCAGCTACCCATAGAGGAATCATATCCAATTGGCAGGAGTTTTCACTTGAGACATGGCTGAAAAACGTAAAGAGGTGCTGGTAGTATTATTTATTCTGCTTGCATTCTACACCTTTGCAGCCATTTATGCACCATAGTTAAAACGTATAAAAACTACAAAACCAAAACAACAGCACGAGACAACAAACACATTGGTAACACTGCTAGGTCCAGGGTATTGAAGCTTGGGTGAAGAAGTATGGCGTTAGCAGCACAGGGGACAACTGCCATTCCCCAGGGAAAGAATTCCACCATTGGGGCATTGCCCTGTGTTGTGCCACATTATCAAGGACGATGCCCATTGGTGGGATCAAGAGCAGGGTCTCCCCTCCTGATCTCAAAACAAAGGTCAGTAGGTAAGGGACAGGCATTCCTTTAAGTACTTGGGTCCTAAGCTGTACACAGTAGGTCACAGGCATCCAGTACAGTGCTTTAAGGATCAGTGACTTTTCCCTGCTCAACCTTATGCAGCACAGATGATTTCTCAGTGAATGTTGATTATAACTAACACCTTAAAATTGAGCCAGAAGAATGTGGGAGCCTGTGCTGTATACTTTCTGCAACCCAGTCATGATAAGCATGGTTCCTTTGTTTGTTTGTTTATGCCAAATTATAATATATATAAATGATTTAAAATGTTAGTCTTTGTATGCATTTTGTATAAATGTTCTGTACTGGCAGCAAAAAAAAATAGCATTGACTTTGCATCCTAATTTGGGGTTTTATAAGAAGCATATCTTTTGTGATGCTACCTTTTCCTTTATAAAAAAAGATTCTCTTGCTTTTTCTCCATACAGAATATTTTTTAACATGTGTCAGTGCTCACCAAGAAGCAGTGGAGCAGACAATTGTGGCCCTCCAAATGGATAATGATAATGACGTAAAATACTTTGCAAGCATCCACCCTGCCAGTACCAAAATTGCAGATGATGCCATGAGCACAGCCTCTTCAACTTACTAAAAGTAGCCCCTGAATGTTGCTATAATTTTAATTAAAAAACAAACCAAAAACATTACAAAATCGCAGGGCAATCCTCAAGTGCTCCTAAAATGGATGACTGAAACTTTTTTTCCCATGGAGGAAGGAATTTCTTGCCAGACTTTTAACTTCAGTTGGATGTTATCTAAACCTGAGACCAAGGATTTTAAGAGTCAAGGAAAAATAAAAATAAACATTACCTGTTGAATCTTGACTTTAGAACAACTTTGCTCAGAGGATTGTATTTGCCACCAGAGCCTTAAATCTTCTGTCTTCCTGAATATGTGAAACTTGAATTGGCTGAGCATTTTCAGTGTAGAAGGGATGTGACCGGCATTTGTTTTCTCCTGAGGAGTTAATGTAACAAGCTTTCCCCCTCTTAGGAACTGATAGCTGAAATTCTCATTCCCTATAAAGGCAGATTTGTACCAAGAAGCAAGAGACACCTCCAGTATTAGCTATTAAAAGTTTTTATCCTTGAAAAGACTTAATTTGTATGCAGCTGGGCACCTCCTTAAGTGTGAATAGTTTTGATGTGTGTAAAAGAGGGAAAAGTAGAGATTTGGTGTTTGTTTTCTCCCCTTAAGGGCTCAGTGCTAACACTAACAACAATTTGATTGTAAACCTTTAAACACAGCATATTGCTGTACTCATTAGCAGAAAACTCCACTGAGTACCTGTGTCCTAATGTGTTTTTCATGCTGGTCATGACCTGAAGGAAACCTGTTAGCACATGTACTTCACATCAGGTATTTTTAACTAGATCATGATCAGCTCTTCATATACTGTACATATCTGTGACCACTCTTGGGAGGGCTGCAGTCTTTAATCATGCTATTTCAAACTGTTGTGATAAAATGTTCTCTCCTTGTCCAAATAAAAAGAAAATTTATTAATAAGAGTGAATGAAATCTCCTTCTCTTAATACCGTATAAAAGCTTGCAAATAGGGAATGCTTTTATCAAGTCTCTCCTTTTCCTGTTCTGATGGTGGTATGTGGGTCTAAAATTGTGTGTTTAACTTCTCATGGCGATTGTGTGTGTGTGTGTGTGTGTGTGTGTGGTTACCCAAGGACAGGTGGATGTCCTACTCTGAAGAAATGTGTGTAGCTGGTATTGTGTATGTATGTCCCCAGGCTGAAAGCTTGGTTCAAGAGTCATAATGGGGGGGACGGGGGACTGACAAATGCTGCACATGTTCATGGTGGCTAGTTATCGATGGGCAAAGTGGCTGTTAAAATCATGGGGTTAGAAATGCATAACGAATGCTGGTTCTGCCTTATTTCTTTTCATGTAGTAGCAGCTCCCTACTACGATATACTATGTTTAGTGATATCGGTTCTTTCACATATATATGTGTCTGTCTATGTATACATGAACTTATATGCATACGCTACTACCTCAACTTGTGATGTTCAGATAAAACCATGGTGTTAGTTATTTGGAAGCTCTGAGAAGCTGCGCTTTCAAAGAAATGTGTTGAACTTGTTTGAACTAAAACATGCTTTGTAAATCTGTAGAGACCAAGTATTCATGGCCAGATCCTGGCCTGATAATCAGTATTAGAAAACTAGGCTGCCTGAAAGTAGTATGGCACACTAATGCTCTGATGGAGTAGGAAGGCTGGGTTGTAACCATGTGGCATGGGGTGTTCCAGTTCAGACAGTGTCCTAAATCTCATGCAGTCTCCTGGAGAATGTTCACAGTGAGCCATGATGCTGCCCCTATGACCTTCCTTTGACTTGTTTTTGTATTGTTTTTTTCAGTGTGTCTAATGCTGGTATGTTTCTGTATTGAAGTGCTCTTTTTATCTTTTTTAGAACTATAGGCTCCTTTATTCCTTGAGCTACATTTTGGGCTTTTTTTTAATGGTTGTATTCATGCCCTGCTTTTTACAGTTTCAGTGGTTTCTCATCCAAGGGTCTATAGCTGCTTAACTTAACAATGTTGCAGCATCTGACCACTTGGTGCACCCCATATTGTCTATTAGAAAGCACCACAATCTGGAAAAAGCATACCCATTTCTGAGTTCATGCAGCCTTTTTAAAAAATGTTTAAACCTGCACTTGCTTTCATAAAAGTGTTAGAATAAATGTACAGTGATTAATTCAACCAGTTCTTCATATTCATGTGGTTGACTAATCTTTTTCTTTCAGCTTGTTCTTTCCCATCACCTGCCGTCTAGTGGAAAAACATACTCGTTTTGATCATAACATGTCAAACTTGCCAGATTTTTTTTGTACTGTGTTACCACACAGACAGCTGCTTAATATTTACTTTAGCTATCATGAAGCAGCAACAATGCTGACTGCAAATTAACGGTGCAAATGTATGCACATGTATTCAAAAGCAAGCCTTATTGACTTTGCTCCCATCTCAAGAGACTGCAAATGCTGTCTGTGGGTGTTCCCAGTTGCAGAGTCTCTATTACACAACACTTCCCCATTTCCCCAAAAGCCTTACATGTGCCTGTACAAGTCACATTTGGACAGCAACAAGTGCTTGAGATAGTTACAGCTTGCAGTGGATATCAACGTAGAAGCTGCCTTGCATGGAATCAGATCACTGAACTGTTGAGCTCAGTACTGTCTGCGCTACTTGGTAACACCACTCCAGGCTTTCAGATGGGATGTTCCCAGCTCTTTCTGGAGCTGGTAGGTATTGAACCTGTCCAAGTTACTTGTTTCCTGTAGTTAAATAAAACCACTTGCAGATGGCTGTAGAATTTATTTACTTGATTAACATGGTATTGACAAAATAGAAGTTAACCAGCAGCAAGATATTTGCTTGATGAACATTGATTATATAAAGGTTTGACAATTTAATAGAAATTAGTGAGAATTTAAACAAAAAAAAAGTTTAAATATTGCCAGAAAATATAAAATGTATGTAACAGGCAAAGGAAAATGCTTTATGCACACATAACCGTCATCTGACCAGTCCCCATAAATTCTTTTCTTCAAGGTTTAAAAAAATAAGCTGTTCTCTGTAACATATATCAAGGCGTTATTTGTACAAAATAAAATCATGGCCAATGATTCATAAGCAGTGCAATAGGCAAAGAAAACCATACCAAACAAAATAAATAATGCAGACTAGAAACTACGGTAAATAAGCTATAAAGCACCCTGTGGAATCTGTTCTACATTACTGAGATGACCAATTCAATTAAACTGCACTTTTAAAAATGGGTGCTGCTGAAATACAAACGTTACCAAAATAATTTGTTGCTGGCAACAGAAAATGATCAAGCAAAAGGAAGCAGCTCTCCATCAGGAATTGTTGGAGGACATCTGAATAGCTTGAACTTCTCTACAAAGAGAGGTGTATATTACCTGATTAAGTAAGCCACATTGTCCAACAGCTTTAATTAGAAGTTCACAAATATGCTCACCATGGCTAGTGTCCCATTGTCCTTTGGAAAGAACGATGAGCCACAGTCCGCCTCCTGAGCTTGGAGTTAAGGATTTGTCTCAGTAGTCACACTATACTTCAGAGTAGCTTAGGGTGCCCCCAAATCACTGTATGACTCTCAAGGATGATCAACCATTCCCTTCCTAGCCTCAGTCCTTAGAAGGGGGCAGTTGCTTGTGTCATGCTGTCTCCTAGGCATTCCACATGCACCAGAAGCACAGTGCAACTTCTGTAACAATCCTGGAGACATTCCCATGCTTCTCAGGGGCACAGTACAATGGCACCGGTGATATCCCACCACCTTCCTAGCTCCAGGAGGAGGTCAGAGTTCTTTGTGTTGCACTGTACTTGAAAATACTCTGCATCTCAGAAGAACAGTACATCAAAAATAAACTCCAGCCCCTTTCCAAGCTTGGCAACCACAAATTGGGGGCTGGTTATTAAGTGAAAATGTGTGGGTCCCTGTTAAATTATCAAAGCATTATCCACAAACATAGGAATAAACTTTAAAAAGAAATGAACAGAGTCTGCATTATGAGGTGCTGGCTATTTACTTATACGGTGCTTGTATTCTCACCTGTAAGGAACATACATTTCCTAGTTAATTAGTCCTATACTTAAGTGCATTGCCAAGGTTTAACAGATCTTTGTGGGTAACTTTCATTTATGGGGCTGTGCTCATCAATCTTTGCATCTCAGCTTTACGTATAGTTCCATACAGCTTTAAAAATGTCAAATGAGAATGAGAACATGCTGAATAACACTAATGTTTTGCCCTTGGAGACCTTCCATCCACTCAGGACAAATCTACTTTGTAAAGCTCCACTGCTCATAATCTGTACCAAAAGCACAAGCAAGAGTGAGTAAAAAGATAGAAATTACAATGGAGAGCAAAGAAATTCACAAAGCAAGTAAATGTATGGTTATGGGTTGGAACTGATTCTGACCCAAGAGCCACTTCACACATTATCTTTCACCAGCACAGTGGAAAAAATGTGAACACTATTATGGATGATAGTTGCATTTATCTATTTTGTTGCTGCCAACTGTGGCTTCCCAACGTGTGTGTGTGTGTGTGTGTGTGTGTGTGTGTGTGTACAGCAAAATAGAAACAAGCATGATCTGCACATGACACATACATAGACATATGCAGCCTTTTAAATAAGCCCATACAACTTATTAGCAGGCTAGTTTTTTTAAAAAATCCAGGCTACAAAGCTAGTTGCTTACATTTCCAAGTTGGCTGCAGAGGAAAGGAAGATCCCTTCTCTAGAGTCAGTACTAAAAAAAAAGGCCTTCTGTCAAGTGGTATGGTGAAAAAGGAACAGAGCAATCCATCCCTCTCCCACCAGCCTATACAACTGGTGGGAAATTCTGCTGCCTATGGCTACCAGGAAGAGTGGCCAATTACAAGGCTGGGTATGTAGGCTTTCCCCCTACACTAAGTGGAGTGAAATGATACGCATGAAGTAGCCCTTAGGAAGAAAACACATGAGAGAATTTCCAAGACTGCTCCAGACCCAACTGTTTGAAAATGAAACTTCCCAGCGAGTCATTTATTGTCACCTGATGCCAGTATCTGACGTCGCAAAGTAACAGCTGTGCTGCACCCTCTTCCCCATCTCAAATTGCTTTGTCCTTCCAAATAACCTGAGCCTGATAGGCAGAAGCCACAGGTAGGGAGGAGACAAAATGTCTCCAGGGTGTAAAAGACAACCTATTTACAGAATATACATGCCTCAGATTTACAGTAAGTTGCACAGTCCTGGCTTTGCCCCAGGTGGTCTCCTGAATACCTTAGGAATCCAATTAAATTGGTGTTTCCTTTCGCTCCTTGCTTGGCGATGGCTTCACTGGCTCCTTGATTGCCTTTGGCTGCTCTTTCGCTGCTTTTGTCTCCGGGACAGTCTCTCTTGGCGGCTGGGGCTGCTGAGGCTGCTGCTGCTGCTGGGATGCGCCTGCCCGTTTCTCAAGCTCTTCTTCTTCCTGCACCTGCTGCTCCGATTTTGCTCGCTGCATCTGCAAGAGCCGGAGCTGCACTCGCAATTCAATGATGGCCTCTCGCTCTTCATGAATCGCTTGGTTCAGATGGTTGTTCTTAATCTTTATCCAGCACAAGAGGGAGGGAGGGGGGAGGGTCACTTCAGCTACAAACAGCTACTTATGCAGCTAATGAATCGTTAATAGAGCATCACACAATGTAACTTTTCCTTGGAAGGGGCACAAGTATGTTCATGGGAGAAGGGTTAGAAATGAGGCGCGTGGAAAATCCAGCCCAGGAGGAACTGGGTATTTATAACCACAGGAGATTAAACAGCGACACAAGATGCTGCTAACTCCCTCTCCACTAGAGAAGGTTCTTGCAGTAATCACAAGTTTAAAATTGTGGGTCTTTCCTCCCTAGCATTCACTGGGAAATTACATTTGTTTATACAGTTTGCATTTTCACTTTACTCTGAACTTCTGTGTGCCCACAAGTATTACAAAAATGAAGGTAACATGGTGGCTTTGAATGTGAGGTGCAAATCCTTAGTTCAGATTGTACTAGAAGTGAAATCCCAGGTTCAGTGGGACTTACTCTCAGGATAGTTAGTGCAGGGTTGACTTAGTTGAGTCACTGTCTCTTAGCCTCACTCTTCCACCTGCAATATGGAGGCAACAGTGACCTACCTTAGAGGTTGCTGAATGGATTACAGAGATAATACGGTGGAACCTTGGTTCTCGAACTTAATCCGTTCCAGGAGTCCATTTGACTCCTGAAACTGTTCAAAAACCAAGCAGAAGCTGTGTCAGACGTTTGGCTTCTGAAAAACGTTCACAAACCGGAACACTCACAATTTGGGAGCCGATTTGTTTAGGAGCCAAGCCATTTGAAAACCAAGGTATGACTGTATGTAGCAAGGTATGAAGCACTCAGAGTACTCTAAATCGTTTTTATTTTAAAACGTCAGTAGTTAATAACATTAAGACCTTTTATATTGTAACATGTAGGGAGCAAAAACCCTATTTAGGAAATTCTGCAGGTTACGTTATTTTGGATGCTTTACATCAGGTAGTTGATTCATATTTGTAATTTTGTATTGTTCAACTAAGTTAATTGTTTAATTAATTTGTTAGCATTCAAATTTTCCACAAGGAAGCATGCTTTGGAAGAAATGCATAGGAAGCCAGAGGATTATTTGCAGCTTCCAAGCTTGAAAAATTCCTAATTTCTGCATTGGTTTTGAGGTAGTAACAAAGCAAGATATAATCCAGAGACCTCATCAACAACTCAAAAAAAATTCCCATCTAAGATTGAGCTTCAGAGAAGAATTTTGTATTTCCAGTTCATTCAGTGATTCTTTGGCAACAGTCTCTCTCACGTGTTTTTATGTCGTTTTTGTGATTTCACATATCTATGTATTATTGTTACTATATAAAGTAACTAAAATAAATGCATATAATACAATCGTTTCCATTAGTAATGGAGATTATGTAACTTGTGCAATTTCCTTGCCAGTGCTGGGAAGACCAGCAGGGAAGGTGTATTAAAGATTACAAAAGCAACACTAGGAAGGGCAAGAGTCATAATTTGCAATATAAATGTGGCAATAGTACAATATAATTTAATCTTTTAAGTGTCCACCCTTCCACATTTTTAATTATAATTTTAATATTTATTAAGTTACATAAGATAGTCAAGTTATTGTAAAATATAATAAAGCAATTAAGAATGTTTTTAGATCTGAAGACACACCCAGTATTTGAAAATGTCTATTCTATACTTGTCAAACCAGTAAGGCAGCAATTCAGTTGAAATGTATCACTAGTCCTAACAACATACTGTATATGTAGCTCCAATATTGTTTTTCTATTTCCCAAGCTAAAGCAATGGAAACTAGTAAAAAGGAGTTAACAACTATTATCTGCCCACCCCCCTGAAAATTGCCAGCACTATAGCAGAACTACATATATTCAAGACATTTTCAATGAAAACAACCTCATGCCTGCCAAAAACAGGTTGTGATTCATTAGGTGACAGAATGAGGCATATCAGAGGCTGTGTTTTCAGATGACATACACAGACCTGCCATAAATATTCTGATCCTTCTCCTGATTAAACCTCTCAGCTCTACAAAAAGTTCAATGAATAAATATTTTGCAGTAGTGCAGTCTCACCTCCAGTTCTTCATTCTGCCTCTGCAAGTCTTCCAAGATTATTTGTAGCTCTTCTTCATCTTCGCTCTCACTCTCACTTTCAGAAGAATATTCTTCGGTTTCGCTTCGACCATGCTGCCGACTAAAACAGATGAGCACGTTTGATTTTTTTTAAAGCTTACTTCACTATTTGCCTAGATTGCGATACAGCATTAATCAATTGCCACATAATGGACATGATCTGGAGCACAAATAGATGTTTACTGTATGGTATACTGTATATGGAGAAGTGTCACTAAACATAAACGTTCAAATATTACACTTAGAACACTTTTGAAAAAGCTACTTACAGAACCACCAAAACATAGAACCACTTCTGTTAATAGGGTAAAATTCAACAGCCTATTAAGTTTACTGGATTTTACTAAGATTCAAACCAAAGTGTAGTGTTAGGATGATGTAGTCAAAAATAGCCAAAGGGTGCAATGTAATTATCCTTCCATCACAGTCCAGTACGAGCTTATTGCTTTAAAAATATTATTTTAGAATTCAGAAACCTTGATTCCAGAGAGGTTGTTACCTTTGAATTTCCGCTATTTCTGCTTGGAGGCGATCTATTTCCTCTTTTTCGGTGGCAATTTGTCTGCGCAAAAACTGCTCCATTGCCAGCAGCTCTTCTTGTTCTGTCAAAATCTCGTTCTCCTGCAAAAGATTAGATTACTTAAGCCTTTGGTTTATGGATCAGGGATATTACACTGCAATTGCTACCCTTCCTTTCTCGACTAAACACATGAACTATAGCTTCTAAAGCTGCTGGGCAGGGGGGTGGAGAAGGGAAGAGATGGTTAGGATGCTGACTGGGAAAGAAAGCATAAAACTCGCCATGCCAAGACATCTCCCCATATAATTTTCCAGACCAAGGCATTTATCTCACCAACTGCACAACTTTATGGGAGGAAGTTCAATATACTGTTTGTTCTTTAGTGTACAAAACCACCATTTAGGCAGCTCTACTTCCTCTTCTGATTCCTAACCACTTGAATGCTCTCAGCTCCAGTGGAAAACTGAAGCACTACATTCCACACAAATCCTGAATAAGCAAATGAGGGGCAGCCTGATGGAGTTTGGGCTGTACTGCATGATTTAAGCTTGACTTACCATAGTTACAGTATTTTGATAACCTTGCCCTGGACCACATTTTTCTCTTTTTATGAAGAGAAGATTGGGACATAGGAAGAATAAATGGGGAGGTGGGTGTTACTTGGGCACCTAAGGGACTGTTTTGGGGTGCATGACCAGAAATTATAAAAGAACCAAGGATGGTAAAGAATGGGCATGGGATTCCTACAGGTAGCTGAGGAACAAGCAGCATTAGTAGGGATGACCAGTGGAGTGCCAGAAATTGCAGGGACTGCTGGAAGGCAGCAATTCATTAAATTAACCCATACAGCAACTATTGAAAGGGCATCCTGTTATCTTGAATTAACAACATTTCTGTAACAACTTTGTTAACTCAATAGCCAGTGGTTGAAATCACTGTCTTCCCCCTCCACTCCCAAATAGTGAGGATGCCAGGGGTCTGAGCTAAGAAGGGTCCATTTTGGGATGAACAAGCAGTTCTACCAGCCTCATCAGATGCTCATCAAGGTCACCAGAAACAAAATGACCATCTGGAACTAAGCATGACATCTTTCTAGCCATCCCTGCCCCACCTTTCAGATGCTCAATAAGATTAATTAGAATGCACCTACAGTGAGGGGGGAAAGTATTTGATCCCCTGCTAAATTTGCCCGTTTGCCCTCCGACAAAGAAATGACCAGTCCACAATTTTAATGGTAGGTTGATTGTAGCTGTGAGAGACAGAATAACAACAGGAAAACCCCCAGAAACCCAGAAGACAAAAGTCAGAGATTGATGTGCATTATAATGAGTGAAATAAGCATTTGATTCTTTGGCAAATGGGCAAATTTAGCAGGGGATCAAATACTTTCCCCCCTCACTGTATAAATTATAGTTTCATTAAAGTAACAAAGAATTCTTAAAGTATCAAAGAATTCTTTCAAATATGAATGTCCATTTCTCTCCAAGTCAGTTTGGCAACAGTTTAATGTTACCTTAATGAATAGTGAAAAGGGGAAGAAGAAGAAGAGGAAGAAAAATAAAAAATAGTGCATTCAACATCAGAAATTACCTGAGCGAGCAGAATATTAATAACTTCTTCATTCTCATTCATTTCCTCTTTGGAAACATCCTCCTTTGAAAGGCTGGCAATCTCTCGTGCAATCTTTGTTTCACACTCCTGCATTGAAAAAATCTTGATTAATGGCCACTGCCAAACATAGCCATATGGTTAAATGAAATTGTATCTAAACAGGAGCTCACAGAGGTTTTTGTGCTGTTATTATACTGAGAAAATATCTGAAGTTTTTCAAACTTCCTAAAGTAGCATTAGTGGGTCAGGTTAATCACTTGCTTTCCCTTCTAGGACAGATGGCGGTTAAATCTGTGCAGCTGCTTTTGATTCTCTGTGAACAAGCAGACTGTGGGTTCCCCCAGCAGGCAGATCAGCTGATTTATGCACTGTGGCAAGCAGACATTTTCACATACCGTGATTAACCACACAAAAGGCATTAGCCAATAAAGCCCAAGGCAATTACAACAAAAGTCTGAAAGGTAACCTTGTCAGAAGCTCAAACACCAAACTGTGAAACTGAAAGCCAGAAACTATAAGCATCCCAAGAGAAGAGCAGTCATCTAGTGCAACATTTCTATCCCATGCCTTTGCAACAGAAACTCAGCATGGTTTAGAAGTGAAATATCAGGAATACACACAATTTTATCATTATCAGATACCATGCTGGTACACCAGGCCATTCATTATTACAGGATAGGCTACCAAGGATCCCAATAATGAGATCCTGGAATTCAACCACTGTTGATGTGCAGCAGTGCCCAGTGTTTAAGGAACTTGAATCCCTGCCTCTGATGCTCTGATGCCTCTTATGCTGTGTGGACAACTATGCTGGACAGCAATGGTCAAAGGGAGCCTCTTATTTAAGGATGGGGAAAAGAACTAATATGCTGTGAGACATTTTGATCCATCAGAACTATGAACTATAAACAATTCCGCACTAGACTAGTTAAAAGCCTCCACAGCAGAAAGGAAGAAGAGCTCTGTCCCCCCTGTCAGGAATAGCATGGTATTTTGATTAAGACAATGTTAGCTACTATTTCTATCACCAAAGCAAAAAACCAAATGAGGCAGCTTAGAAATTATGAGAGTACTCTTCCTGTCCAATTCGCGTGGGTTACATGCAAAGAAACTCACTTGTCTTTTAGCTTCTCTTAGCTTCCTTTTGAGAGCAGTCAAAATTCTTTGCACCTCCCATAATCTCTCCTCTTTGGATAAATCTTTGATCCCCGCCTGTAGGTCTCGGTGTAAACAATTCAACAGGAATTCCTAGTAAAACACACACCATTCAGCAATATTATTCACTTTCTAAGCTTAAAAAACCTTTTAAGAACATAAGAAGAGCCTGCTGGATCAGGCCAGCAGCCCATCCAGCATCCTGATATCACAATGGCGAACCAGATGTCTATGGGAAGCCCAAAACCAGGATCTGAATGCAATAGTAGTCTACCCACTTGTGAGTCTCAGAATAGCATTCAGATGCATAGAACATTCAGAGGCAGAACATAGCCACGGTGAGTAGTAGCTGTTGATAGCTGGTGTAAACCTGCCATGTTATTCCCCTGCCCCCCAACACACAATTGTCTACAATGGGAGGGGAAGCTTGAGGCTCCTTCATTTTTAGTTCTTATTTTCCAGTCAAATTATGACCTCAAATTCTGGAGCCTTCTTCACCACCTCTTTTTTTAAAGAAGTAGGAGAAGCAACTCTGTAGTTGAGATGTATCACGTCCTATGTTAAAACCCAAACTTATTTGTTATAAAATGAAGATAATTTCTCCTGTATTTGTCTGGTCAGTATGAAATTTGCCCTGTTTTAGTGCTGCCCCCAATCTGTATAATAATTCAACTGAAAGAGCCAAGAAAAGTACAAGTGCACCAACCTGTCTTCTAATTTCTTCTTTGATGCTTTCCTGTGTTTCAGGCAATGCTGGCATTGTTGCCATGTTAGACCAGCGTAGAGGCTTTGTCACCCGTTTCAGAATCACATTTCCAAAGAACTCTTGAACATGTGTGAAAAACACATACAAGACACGGTTGCTGATCTGAAAAGACGTAACAGTCAAATTACTACTTTTGACCTTCCTCTCTAATCACTTGGTCTGCAAACATCCACAGCATAGATAATTCTAACAGACCTAAGATATTCCTTCCTGTAACTTCCTGAACAGGCTAAAGACGCAGAGATCATGTTTAAAAATAATTAGCTGTTGAAATGTAATCATGTTAAAATCTAATGTAATCATGTTAAAATTGCGTAGTTTCCCCTAAAAAAAAAATCACACAATTATCTGGGCGGAAATGTAATGGCCGACTCTTTGATCCTAAACAAGTTACTCATTTATGTCAATTGTAACCATCAGCAAATAAGAATTAAGTTCCAAATTGGCTTTAATAACAACTCCAGGCTGCTGCTACTGTTTGTTTACTCCAAAACTGTAAAGGCTCCAAAGGAATCTGGTAAATGAGTATTTTGTTTAAACGTTGGGGTCTGACCATTTGCAACCTTCATGCAAGGAGAAATTTTTATCCAGGAAAGGCTGAGTAAATGATCTTACAGTTTTATTTTGTTTTACTTTTTCCTTTAAACTTTTGGCATGACCTGCCTTTAAGAGTAATGTGGAGTGTTCTGTTCTGCAATAGCAGTACATTTTCTTCCAGTGGAACATGATCTGAAATCAATATTTGAGTTTATCTCCACTAGCCTGATATGGGAGGGGTTCTGAGAAGAGGCCAAGGATGGACTAAATGACAGGTAGTTCTAGAACAGTAGAAGAATCCACAAAGGGAAGTTGCAAAAACCTTTCTGACAATATTTCCTTTGTTCTTTTCACCATGATTTGGCTTTACGATAAAACGGCACCATTGGACTTCTCTTATTTAGGCAATACCAACTGCATTATAACACCAGTTGCTCTAGTGCTACAAAACAAAAGGGAAGAAGACTCTGGCCTCTACCAATGAGAGGCTGCACCCCCTGCCTCCCAGGAAGAACACCATGGAAAACAGAAGATTAATTCATTGATCAGAGAAGGAACAGCTGCTCCAATGCTTGCTTACTTCTCCCTTTCCCATTCCTTTTATGAGATGTATATGAGATGTTGTGTCTGCAGGCAGAGACTGCCTTATCTTTAATACACATATAGGCTTAGAAAATCTTAGGCGCTTTAGAAGTGTAAAATAACAGCAATACTATTATTCAACATTTTAATATAAATGGATTATGAAGGTGATGTGTCAAACGTGCACTTCTGACAGCCTAATCCTAATGCCCCAGTTTGATGCTCTTACATAACAGTAAACCAGAGACATCCATCCAGTCTGTTCCCACAAACTTCCTAAAATTGACTAGGCAAGAGCAGGTTTATTTTAATAAAGACTCTGTGCTGTTAGCCTTCTTTGTTAGTCTAAGCACTGGGAAATGGATCCCAGGCGAAGTGTTAACTGTATATCTTGCAATCCCAAAATGTCAGAACGCTTAGAAAGCAAAATATTAGCTAAAATTTTATACTGTCAATTCCAGAATCTCCAGCTGGGTTAAAGCATTGATATAATGAGATCCTTTCTATGAAGTCTTTAGGTAGTACTTTGAATACCTGCAACATTTTTAAAAAATGCCTTTTTAACTCTCCACCTATAATAAGAATATTCAACGCATAAAATATTTTTTATCACTTGTCAGTCATTTTAAAAAACACAAGGAAGTATACACTGAGAAGAGATACTACTGTTCGTGGTCTTGAAAACTGATTTGTTTTGGAATCTAGCTGTCACATTAGTTTCCAGAAAAAATCTGGAGTCTAGAAATATATGACTTTAATTGAACTTAATCCTACATATATAACAAGATATGACAGGGTAATACCATGTTGCATTCATTTTACGTTGGCTGCTAAGAAGGGAGATGGAGCAAAGACAAGACATCAAAGAACATTGCCTAATCCACATGCCAAAAAAGCTTCACTCTCTCATTGGATTACATAAAAATGGCAGTGAGATTAAAAAACAAATATTACCTAGACTTCAATTCTCAACTGGGAATAATTTAAATTCAAAGATATAATGGAATAAATTTAAACAACAAAAAGTATAACACTATCAAATGATTTGATTTTTGTCTTGACTTTAGTTGACACATTGCACAAAAGGAGTTTCAACCAGAATATCTTGTTTAGCACTTGAACAACTGGTTTGACAGCATCATTATTCAATAATAAAATTAAAATGAGATTACTGTGATTACTCATTCTGGAAGGAGATCAACATATGTGATCTAAATTTGGAGATGTGAAGGTAGCAGGTGGTTAAGCTCTCAGTACCTAGCAAAAGTCCAGGTTCTAGTGCTTTTATACTGATACATGTAACTATGACTAACAGTGTAGCCCTTGTGTACTCAAAAGTTAGTTCACTGTGTTCAATGGGACTTAATACCTAGAAAGTATATTTTCTGCAACCCTTTGTCATGCCTCCATGGCCAAAGGCTTAAAAATGCCAACCATTTGGGATGCCAAAGACAGTGGCCTCTGATTTCAAAATGATCCAAGATTGTAAAGATATTACTAAATATATCAAAGAAAGGATGGCTGTTTTAAGCTTCAAAATCTCAGAAGTTGCTGCTGCTTGGTAAAGCTGGGTTTCGTTTGCATAATTTTCTTTCCCTGCAATGCTAATTGAGAGAACAGAAGTAATGAATGAGAGCCATTAAAACATTGCAGGAAGAATGGTAAATTATGTATAACTTTAGGATATGTCAAATAAACCCTCAACCCAAACAAAGATCCATTCTGTTCTAGACCTTGGGAGGCTGGGGAGGAGAACACAAAGAGAACTAACACAGTCCCAGTTTAGGAGTGTCTAACGTGGCTCCCTTGCCTGAACACCATCTGGAACTGTGTGCTTTGCAGGTACCATTTTACTGTGTGTGTGGAGCCAGTGTGGTGTAGTGGTTAAGAGCGGCAGACTCATAGTCTGGTGAACCAGGTTCGCGTCTCCGCTCCTCCACATGCAGCTGCTGGGTGACCTTGGCCTAGTCACACTTCTTTGAAGTCTCTCATCCCCACTCACCTCACAGAGTGTTTGTTGTGGGGGAGGAAGGGAAAGGAGAATGTTAGCCACTTTGAGACTCCTTCGGGTAGTGATAAAGTGGGATATCAAATCCAAACTCCTCCTCCTCCTCCTGTACACCTGCTCTCTGATAGTTGCACACTGGTCTGGATTATGTAAGAGGGTGACTGGGTACTACCAGAAGGTCATTAAGTTTGATTTGTTGGTCCCAACCAACTGTAAATGATAGCTTGGTTCACAATTAATTACAATTACATCCCCTCTTCCTCTGAAGAGTCAAAACAGCTTCTATATGCGTCCTACACAGATCCCAACTCTGCTTACCTTCAGCAACATATGGATGTAGGCAGGGATATAGAGAGTGCAGTGGTTCTCAAAGAGTGTGGCATGCCACGTTGGTGTGGCAGGAAAGGATAGCAAGTGTGGCGGGAAGATTCAAGGACAATCAAATAAACACCTAAACATTCCAGTGTAGTATAGTATAGCATCAGAGATCTTTTCAAAATGAAGCACTGCTAGTTGTTGCTTCTTTTTGTGTCCCAATGTATTTCTTATCAATTAAAAATTCAGTGTGGCAAGAGCAAATTATTATTCTGAAATTGGCCCAGAGAAATAAGTCTGAACACCACTGATATATATATATAGAGAGAGAGAGAGAGAAGTAGGGAAAGAGAGAGTCTATTATGCATACCTGAACAGTTGGGCTGAGTACTATGGAAATGTTCTGTATATTCATTTTTGTTTCTAGTTCCTTTGCAATTACATGGTCCATGTGCACAATCAGCCAAGAAATTAGGAGATAGTTACACTCTGGTAGTTCTTTCAGGAGACGCTGGCACTCCTGCAATTTCTCAACCTCCAGGCTCTTCCCACAAGCATCTTCAAAGCGAGGCATGAGCTCTTTGGTAAGCAAGTTCTCAGGAAGTTCACGCAGATACTGCTTCAACAAGCTGGCTACAGTGTTAGGCTCATACTCCTCCAGGTTGGGGGATTCTTCTCGGTCGTATGCTGCTTTTAGCTCATCCACCTTTGATTTAATTCCTTAAAAAAATAATAAAAAAATTAGAATGATTTCACAAAATAATTCCAAAAACATACAAAAATAGAGCAATCACACATGTAAAGCACTATCTTCATTTTGCAAAGTCACAAAACACTGGGGAATGTACTCAAGTAAGTTTTATTCAGAGCAGACCCATTCAAATGAATGGATCTACCTTAGTTGCGTTCATTAATTTCAATAGGTCTGCTCTCAGGAAAACTTTGTTGAATACCACCCTGGGCTCTTAACTCAAGAAATAACACTACAGCATGCTGACTGTAGATAAGGGTGTGGTGTACAATGGAAGAAGGAAGGAAGGTGCAGTAGGCTGTGTCTGCATGGTTTAGCATGGCGTGGATGAGCCAGAACAAGCCCAAGCAGAACAAACCCACAGTCTGACACCAGCTTGTTATGAAACTTGCCAGTTTGTTTTAAATTAGAATCCATGTTTCAAATGTAGTAACGATCCAGGATTCTGTGAAACTAAACTCTGCCAAAATGTACCTCAAGACCTGACGGAAGAGAACGATGCATGCAAGCCTGACAAGTCACTCAGGCTCACCCTTGGGTGTTAAACCATAGTTTTGTGTATTTTGTGGGTGCATCCAGGGTCTCCAATTTACAGCAAAAGCAGGTAGAGGAGAAACAGCAGAGATAGTGGTTGGATGGTGACTTTTTGATTTGGAATTTCGACCATCTCTTTAATTTGTTTAATAATAATAAACCACACCCATGTTCTGATGTGTTGTACACTATCCACTTTCAATCCTTATTTCTAAGAACACACCTGGTCATCAAAGGCCACTAAAATTCCATGCAGGCAAGTGCATGGAATTCTATGCTGATGAATGAGCACACTGGTGAAGGAGAGACAAACTGCTCTGCTGTCCTCTGCCAGTGTGTTCGGTTTCCATGCTAGCCACAGAGGAAGGACAGGTACAGAAATGCAGAAGGCTTAAACACCCATCCACACCACTAGTCTGCTAAGAGGAGGGGCTTTCCCTCCTCCCTGGCCAGCTTAGAAACTAGCAGGTTAGTAAAAAATAAAATAAAGCAAGGTTGCAGGATACTAACTTTTATGGACTTATTTACAAGTCAGTTATAATCAGAGTACTTCACTTCTCTGCATTGTTCAGACTTGCCCGAACACTTTCCAATGCTTGCACAAATTCCCTTTCAAGCTTAAATTCCAAGCAGTATCCATATCTACTACCCAGAGGAGGACACTTTACACTGTCATGGTCATACTGTAGCACGGCCTGGCATAGTAAAGGATATAAACCTATGAACCTCAAAGATCAGAAAATAATATTTCTGCAAGAAATAGTGACATAGTGTCAATAAAAGTGTGGCTATGCTTTCATATTTATGTTTCACTAATGTGCAATGTTTGCACTAAACATCTCTTCAAAATATTTACTTCCTGTGCAGTTTTGTCTTTAAATTCCGCCTTGGAATTTGCATTTCAGTTCCTGTCAAAACAGCTCGTGCACTGCATTTCGATCACGGGCATGATGCCTCTCACAGGTGGCATTCACAATTCAAAATACAGCTGTATAATTAAATAAATGACTCGAATCATTGTTACTTTTATGTGGATCAAGGGTTACACAACTACTGTGGCTGCTAATTATCTTGGCATTACCACCGGGGTGTTTTCTTCAAATCCAAGCTAAATCCTCAACTGCTATTGCAACATTTCCCCTGTTTTTTCAAGATACCAGCTAATGAGGACTTTGTGTATAAATTCCATTTGGAAGAAAGTCAAAATGAAAGTGTAGGAGGGAAAAACAGCTGAAGAATATGTTCTCTCCCCACCATATGCCACTTGACAAATCACTATTTTACTTGCTAGCCCTGAATCTTTTATACAACATAATTAAAAATATATAGCAAACAACTGCGAGGTTCTTAACATCTCTGATTAGGTTATATTCTCACAGTCCTCAAGCTACTTACACCACTCTATACCATTATACATACTGAAGTCACTACTCCAGAGCGAGCGTTGTGAGGAATGCAGTTGGGAAGTGCCACATGCCAATTTTCTCTTTCTATCACAAAGACTGAACCATGTTGTTGTTTTTTTCAGTTGCTCTACTCAGCAAGCAGGTTGTGGCAGATGGCTGAGGAAACCGCTTGGAAATCAGAGCCACTCTAGGGAAGCATGACTTTAATGGATCTGATAAGACACTGTGCCCTCAAACGCAAAAGACTAGGTTTGCTAACTTACGGCATAATCTTATGTGTTCATTGAAAAGGAAATCCAGTCAAATTCAAAGGGCTTACTTCTAGAAAACTGGGCATAAAATTTGCAGTCTTAATTGCAGTGGTAATATATGTAACTTGTTTAAAAAAAACACCCACAATCAAGCAATTTATAAATTTTATGAACTAAATAGATAAATAAAATGCACATTAACCCAGGAGCAAGCACCACTGAACACAAATGGTAGATGCATATAGAATTGTGTCTTGAACTTTAATATGTATAAGCAGGGTAAAACATTTTTCAATTATACCTGCTTATCAGCAATCCTTCCAGCCTTAAATTTAGAGCTAACCTAAATTCAACAGCAGCTAAACACATTTGGTTTTAGGAAGCTGCAGGCATTTACAAAGTCACATGAAGTTTTGGGCAATGTGAAGGTGGAGAGCCCCATTATGCCCTTTGGGTCAAAAGACAGGAGGCAAAGCAGACGAAAGCTACCTTCAGTTGGGCCACTATACCTGAAACTCTGTAGATGCCTTCGCATTTCATGCCATATTTCTCTACGTAATCTATACATTCCCGGAAAACTGCTGGCAGGCGGATGCCATCATACAACATGGTCCTTTCTGCTGCATCTGCCAAAGGGATACCAAACACAGGGCGAGGCCTGGGAATATCCACCTGCGGTATCTCTGCCTCTTGAGCTGGTTTCTTCTTCTTCTTCTTCTCTTTCCATTGTTTCACAACATCCGCTGCTGTCAAGTCTTTAGATTTTTTCTCTTTATGTTTTTCCTCCTTGTGCTTGTCCTCTTTATGTTTTTCATCTTTGGGTTTTTCTTTTATCTTAAAATCTTTTTCCTTCTTTTTGGAGAAACTTGGCTTCTTGAAAACGTGGATCCCTTTGGAGCGCTTTAACTTGGAGGGGCTTTCAGCTTCATCCCCAGAGCTGTCTTCCTGGAAGGCTGCATAGCCTTCCGCTGTTAAGAGAAAAAGGAAAACATGAAGGAGGGAAAATATCAAATGCATAATCTACCTAGAAAAGCCAAAAGGCAGAAAAAATGCTCAGCAATAATGTGCTACATACACAGATTTGCAGAATTATGCAGGACTTGGATACAATTCTGATGTATTTACTTCCCCTGAAGAGTGTATATGAATTTTAAAAAACATTACTCTGGTATGAAAGCTTCATACACATTTTTCAGGAGAGATACACAAGCAGAATCACATGATTACCTGCTGACAAAAATAGGCTAAAATGTACAGTTTGAAGTTCAACTTGCAATGCAAGCCTAAGCCAAGGCTTGAATATCCCATTGTCTTCAGTGGAGTTATTCCCTGGTAAGTAAACTTAGTACTGGCACCTTCATGTTTTTCATCGTTTCCTCCTAAAGTAAAATGTAACATCAAAATCAATACAGAACTGATGCTGTAAAGTGATATGAATGGCACATATCTGCTTATCTTAAATCTTTAGCAATATTCCAGGATCTGCTGTAGACTCTTGTAAAAAAACAGACTGTGCAGAGAATCTTGAAGTTTGTATATGATTCAGGTCTATGTGATTTTTCTTGGGTAGACACTAGCATCCTGTTGCATGAATTTTCCAGTTTGGTTACCATTTTCTAAGATGGCCAACAGGCAAACAGGGATATGTGATAATTTATGAATGAGTGCATATATAAAGCTCATTATGGTGGCAAAAGAGTTTGTTAAACAAGATGAGTAGAAGAGCTATTGCTAGTCTCTATTACCACTTAGGAGGGTCTCATGGATAAGAAGCAGAATATGAGCAGGAAGACTCAGATTCAAATCCCTGCTAAGCTTTGGAAATTTAATGGATGCCATTTGGCTGGTAACCATATCTTAGCAAACCTACCTCAACAAAGTTATTATAAGGATTAGTGTGTGTCTGTGTGTAGGTGGGGCATGTACACTGTCCTGCCCTGGGTTCCTTGGAAGAAGAGTTGTATGAAAGTGAAGTTAATAAAATTATTTAATAACCATTGCAATCAGAAACAATATTCAAACAACACACATTTTTCACTAATAAATGGAAATAATTTTTGTTATTTAAGAAGCATTATAACACAGTTGTTCATACTTGCAAAAAGCATAGAAAATTTGTTAGAACTTCTTGAATTTGCACATTTGTTATTTTCATCATAAATATTAATTATAAGAATCATTATTATTAAAATTAGAAGGTCAAAAATATATGTATTCTTGCAGTGAATATAACACAGTGTCGTGGCATCAGTTAAACATCTTTACAAGCACATCTGAAAATCAACCTGCAAAAAATACAAATAATACAATCCTGCTGCATTAAAATGAGTGAGAGCTTTGCTACTGACTTCAATGAGAAGTGGATTGTGTTGCAAAAACCACTAAGTTAACTGCTTGGAATAAAAAGGCTAGACCAGATATTCTAGGCAAACCAGATATTCCACAATGTAAAAAATGAATGTACAATCTCTAAAAAGAAATAACTTACTTTTCAATTCCATGGGCAAAGTCGTCCCAATCATCCTGACAAATCTCTAACTACATGTGCCCATTTGGATTATGTAAACTGCACAAGAGAGTTCAATTCCACAGCCATAAGACAAACAAAGCTTTTGCTGAAAATTATCAGGTGCTTTACTTTGCTGCCTCTGAAATAAATGCACACGAGTCCAATAAGCTACACCTCTTCTGCAACTAGCCCTGCCTACCCTGTAGGGAAGAACAAGAAAATAAATATCTAAAACACACCCATCACTTATTGCAGCACATATGCTAAGACAGAGGAGGAAATGGCGAAAAAAACCCTGAACTAAATTTGATGGAGAACCTGCTAGAGCATTGGTTCCCAATTAGCTAAGTACTGTGGACCCCCTGTTTTTCAAAAACCAAGCCGTGGACCCTACTTTTGAAAATTTTGATATACCGTATTTTTCGCTCTATAACACGCACCAGACCATAACACGCACATAGTTTTTAGAGGAGGAAAACAAGAAAAAAAATATTCTAAACAAAATAGTGATATATGATTTTTGTGGTTCATGCTGTGGCCACAGACATGTGATCTGACAGTGAGTTTGGAGTAGCCCAATGCAAAAATCCTGAGGATCCATGTGGATCCATGCTTTGTAACCACGGAGGAGGGAAGGAAGGGGAACCATGGATCCTCTGCTCACGACTGCAGCAGATCCCCCCCGCCAGCCGCAGGCATTCGCTCCATAACACGCACAGACATTTCCCCTTACTTTCTAGGAGGAAAAAAGTGAGTGTTATGGTGCAAAAAATACGGTATTTATGGTAGTTTTTATGTGAATGGTGCCCTGGGTGAGTTACGCAGACCCACTGTGCTAGAGAAGTGATATTCCACCATGAATGTCTGGCCATCAAAGTGGGGGTAAGAACTCTGTATCCACAGATGTAGACCAACTTGGAACTAGAATATATGGTACATAAATAGACTGCCATGGTACAGCCTTTTAAAAACATGCTCAATGAAGAAGAAAATCATGTTTTTCCGGCCTTTGGGTTTTTTTTTTAAAAAATGATTTAACAAACCCCAAATTCTGACTTTTAACTTCTCTGTTATGAGAAGACCCTACCATTGTCCGCTAAAGATGGGATTTGGGAACTGCCTCAGTACAGTAAAGACCTGACCCAACATCCCAGGATTAAAAGATTCCCGACTGGACCAATGGCCCTTGTTTCCAGCAAGAATTCCACTATATCACATCTCTATTTAACCCATTCCTTTAGCTCAACTGTATGTCCCAAATCCTTTCTACAAATCAGTTTTCTTTATCTCTTGCCTTCTGCTATGCCCTAGGACTGAGAGTAACCAAGCCTTGACCCAACAGCTGCAGCCCTGCACTAAAAATCAAATCCAAAATGACCTAGGGATGCACACTTACTTTGGAGTAAGCGCCACTGAACATGGTGGGATTTATTTCCAAGCAAACATTCATAGCCTTCTGCTCTAAGAAATTCTAATTCTTCACATTACTTCAAAAACCAGCAGGCAAACAATGCTGCCACTTTTAAAAGAAGGAAAAACACACAGTTGAAGTCTGAAATTCTGGGCTCTCATATTTGTTTAAAATATTTAATAAATAAACAGCTACTGAAATATTAGATCCATAATTTGAAGCTAAGCACCTTGAGTTTTTCTGAATGCCTACTGATACTTCTGTATACACAAAAATATAACAGCATCACAGTACAGAACAGAATGTTCACCACAGATCAAGGCACCAAGATAAAATGTAACTTTTCAAAGAATTCAAACTTTGATTAACCAATGTGTCTTGAAATCAAAGATACCCCAAAATACAAAAAATGGTGGACTAGAAATCCCTAAAAAATGTATTATCAAGCAGCCATTCTGACAGCTATGGTACTTGCAGAAGGAGAACAGATGTAGTAGAATTAGCACTGAAACAGTGGGTGTGGATAAAAATGCCAAAAGCCGTAACTCCCAATACAATTAGAGAAGCAATTTCAGAACTTTTTGACAAGGCTTAGAAAACAGTTGTCTTTGGAGATTTTACTGCTAATGCCATTTTTTTTGCAATAAATTTATTTTCAGATAGCTAGACAATACATGAATCTGTCCCAATGGAGACCAAAGGGAGCAATTAACGTCAACAATTTTAAATGAACAGAAGATCTATTCACAAGCCTTTAGTTATCTACACATTAAACACAGGTTGCATGGCAGTAGTGGCCACAGTATGCACAGGGCTGGTAAAAGGCATTGCAGTTATCTCCCCCCTTGCAATCAAATATTTAATCATTTGCACCTGCAAATGCCAAGGAAAAATGTCCATTTGCAAGCAAGGTTTCATACCAAACTGCACCTGTAAATGAACAACTTATTTTAGAACCAATAAGCTGATCTGCCCCAACCACCTTAAAAAGAGGCCCGTGGAGGGGTGGCCCAATTTCTGATCCAGCCCTTGGGCTGAAAATGGTTCCCCACCTGTTTTAAAGTGACGGCATTAAGCTTTAGACTGTAATTTCTTTAGCTTAAGAAGCCAAGATATGAATGAGTATCGTACACTTGCAGAGAGCTGTTTTGCTCCTCCCTATGCATGAGCAAGAAAGTAAGTCAACAAGTTTCTATTAACAAGGGTTTCCCATTGTTTCCAAACCAGGAAACTACACTCAATGCTTACAAACATGCATGGAATACTAAGGCACTGTTTAAAGATGGTTTAATATCCTAATTTGTTTGGAATTTGTTAACCATAGTTTCCCAGTACAAACCTATCAGGAAACTATAGGTTAACTGAGAATTCCAAGCTTACTTCCTGGATCATAGGGAAGGACTGAGGTGGCTCCATGAGGCTTGTTCATACCTCAGTTAGTTATGAGGTATGATAGTCGATGCACAGTCATGATGTCACTGCTGCAATATGGAAATATTTTTATAGTCCTCATTTAGATGTCATGAAAGCCTTAGCAGATTTACAAATAATCTTAAGACTCTGATGGATACGAAGGCATCACATACCAAAACATTTGATTAGAATTAGCACATATTTTATAGCACCTTATGCCTTAGAAAACATTTACATACAAAAAAAACCTGTAACACTTATGAAATACATTTACACTTGTGGTGCCACACACATTGATAACTAAATGAATAAATTATATAAAGGGCTACAGTATAATCACATCTTGCACAGGGTTACACTCTGGAGATGGCGTATATACTCAGGTCACCCCTTGAAACTGTCACTGTGCAACCATACTTACCTTCTCGAGTCAATGTGCCAAGTGGACCTTATACCCAAGGAAAGCAGAGAGCTTTTGAGCTCTTTGCCTTGCTTAGCGGGCAAGTCATGCTCAGCTTGTGGTCTCTGGGATGCTCTCGCGAGATCTCGTGGGGGCATCCACATTCCCACAAGATCATGCAAGAGCATCCCAGAGCTCGCGCACTGAGCAGGACTTGCCTGGTAAGCAAGATGGAGAGCTCAAAAGCTCTTTCCGAACTGGGAAAACCCAGCGCAAAAGGAGCTTTTAAGTGTGAATTCGCGCAATTTCAACTGGCCTGCTTTCAACTGCGCAAGACTGAAATCACACTCGTTAACTGTGCACAAGATGTGATCGTGCTGTACATTAAAACACATGCACACAAGTACTGAGTCATGAAAAGCAAACCGTAAATACTAAAAAGCACACTAGTAGCACACAGATTGGAAGAGGAGAAGGACTACCTACTTCTTTTCTCCTTCTTTTTAAATTTTCCTTTCTTCTTCCCATGTTCTTTCTCATCATCAGACACAATATCTGGAGGCTCATGCAGGCTGTCATGAGGTGGTGATGGCTCGCCAGTTCGATATAAGCCAGGGAATTTTGTTGGGCTGATTTCTTCAGAGCTCGGGGTCCGAGCAAGACTCCCACCATGCTCTACTCTGCGGTGCTCACTGGGGCTACTGGTGGGAGGCAGGAAGCACTCCGTCATTCTTACTCTCTGGCACCACAGCAGAACAATATCCTGTTACCTATCCATTATGCCTGCAATAAAAAGAACACATAGTATTTTTGTCGCTGCAAAATACTATTATAGTGAAAGAAACTGCTTTCAATACAGCTTTATATGTATTACACTCAATATGTATTACACTCAATTTCACTCAAGAATTCATCACATGATATAAACAGGACTACTCATGATATCACATACATTGAGGTTCAAGTTTAAAAATCTGAAATTCAACTGCAACCATGAAGTACAATTTCAATTTTCAGAATTTGTTAAGAGTAGCTTCCTTTACACTCCACATTCTGGTTCATCACAAATCATATATTCATACATCCAGGACTGTGTCTTCTACGAGATTGTATCAAGTCAAGTTCAGTCCAGTATTTTGTTTATTTTGGATATGATTGGTATGTGGCACTATGTTGGTTACAACTTGTCCCCAAACAGATACAGAGAGAAATTCAATGCAATGTTACCTCAGTGGGAACTTTCTACTAAAAGAGTAGGCGTATAATCTGTGGTGGCCCAAAGCTTATTTTGAAGTGTACACCCCAAAGTCTCTGCTTCTCGTCTACATATTTTGGTTATTACTGGCATTGTATATGTTAAATAACAGAGCAGAAGCTATTGTGGAAACATTTTAAAGCTTACAGTTTGGCATAATTTTATGGATGTAGATGCCATGGTTCATGAGATAGGAGGAGGAGAATGACAATGGCTATTTTGGAAAACGACGTCCGCAACCTAGGGTTTTTCCATTCCAAATTATATCTTCTATGTCATCCAAGTAGAAACTTCAATCAGTAATGGACTTTCCTGTAGAAGTCTATTACAGCAAAGGGACTATGGATCAGATGGAGAAATCTGACATCCACTTTCGACCTGAAGCAAACTGGGCTATTTTTAAGTTTGACTACTCTATCCTGTTAGCCCTGTTATGTATTTAATTTTTTTAATTGTGTGCTGCCTTCCACAAGCCTGGAAGGGCAGAGTACAAGTACTTTAAAGAAAGCAATACAAACAATACAATACAATGTTATCCCAGCACAGCATGGTTAATGTGATGTTGGAATGATGTACATCAGACAGAAAATTCATCAGTCATCTCAGCCTTGCAAGTGCACTTTTTTTTGCAAGCGGTGAAGTATTATAGGATTTATAAAGTCAGAACTTTAAACAAAGGGACCTGAAGTTCAAAATTCAATGCAGAAGAGGGAACCCTTCAATATCCAGAGGTACCTTTCAATTTCAATAAATCTTAGCAATTTGAAGATCCCCCACCCCACCTACTCTTCATACATCCTTTTCTCGCTGGACCCTAGTTCTTGCCCTACACTCCTCTTAGCTCATAATCTCTCCCCCTTTATGTCAATTCTTAGAGAAGAATTCTATATCTTGGAACAGGAGGTGAACCTAAAACAAGAAGTATAAGAGTACATTAGTTAAAGTATGTCTGTGCCAATTTCCTGCATGCACATTGTTTATTTCCATCACAGAATCTGGGGATTGTCTTAGGGCAAAACTATAAGCCTTGTTTGAATCTCTTGCCTTAGCTATCCTTGCTGTCAGACTGACTTGCAGTTATGTAAAGAACACTCTGTTCTCTCTCAGCGCTAAAGTTTATCATGTGTAGACTATACACTGGTAGAACATGTTGTTATTTCAAAACCAGAATCATAGAATAAAAATTATCAGGACAACTCGTAACTCCCATGTGAATCACTCTCTTGCCTACTATTGCTTATGAAAGTCTTACGAAGGTCCTCCAATTAAGTTGCACAGCCAAGAGCAAGTGCCAAACCACCAGTGAAGCAACACCTTGGAGATTTAGATAAGGAGTATGAAGCCATGGAGTTTTTATCTCTCGCTCCTTCCACACAACTGTTCCAACAAAAATTGAATCCCCTTAAAATTACTTCAAAATAAAAAATAAAAATGGGAGATCCCACCATAGATGCCATGTCTCTCATGCAGTTTTGGCCCTGAATCAAACAGCTACTGCTACCTAATCAGAAGATGACTCATTCTGAAAACATAGCCTAGCATTTCAGAATTGAAGTTTTCTCAGCTAACCCTGCAATCCTAGCATAACTGAACAGAATTAGACTTAGCCCTCAGTAAATATGCACTGAATTGAGCTTCATGAGTCAAAACTTAAACCACTTTGCCCTGAGTAGCCCCACTGACCTTGAACGACTAAAAGCTAGAAAAGTGTCCATATGGTGCC
This sequence comes from Podarcis raffonei, assembly GCF_027172205.1. Classification (NCBI taxonomy): domain Eukaryota; kingdom Metazoa; phylum Chordata; class Lepidosauria; order Squamata; family Lacertidae; genus Podarcis; species Podarcis raffonei. The sequence continues at coordinate 49,137,874 of NC_070608.1, read as the reverse complement.
TTTAACTGTAAGTGGGTCAAAGGGAAGGAATACAAAGAATCTATGTATCATAAACAAACCTGATTTGACCCCATGTCAGGTTCCTATTTTGTTAACAGCACAGCTGCAACTCTTCAAGTCCATACACAATTTGCTTTTTAAGCAGTTTATTAGCAAACATTCAGACACAGTATAACCTTTATCATAAGTTCATTTCAAAGTCATGGTACAACAAATAACAAACACTGAACAGTTCCGCTCTCTCTGGTATTGAAATGTTCTGGGAAACGCTTTCTTATTCCAGATTCCTCATTTGCTGAGCCACAGCTAATATCATGTGTCCACACATGCTCAAATCTGGCAGCATGTTTGCCTCAATAAAAAAAGGAAAAAAGCTTATCTAGATGAACAATTCAATTAAATTCAGAGAGAGAACTAACCACATGTGTATCTCCCACTGAAGTCAGTGGGATCTAAAACTGAATTGTGACTAAAATGGGCTGGGTTACATCAAAAAATATGAATGGGGAGAACACTGCTTTCCACAGCTTTGAGGAGGCATTTGACTTTGTGACATCTGTGCAGAGGTCCATATTTTTTGGCTGGCCTTGGCTGCAAAGCCAAGAATTATGGTCACAAGGTTCCTGCCCCTTCCCTGCCATCTTCACCAAAGCTCATCAGAGGAGACCTATTATGGAGAAGCAGCCAGAGAAGCTCCCTGCCAACCTTTCCGAAAGGAAAGAGAGGAGGTGGGAAGAACAGTAGTTTTTGCCTGATGCTTAGCAAAGGTTTTCTGAGCACAAGAAAAATTTAAAAATTATACTTCCCCATCTCTTTTCCTTGAAAGTCAGGGCATGAAATCTGTTTTGATCTCAGTGGTCGGTATACTAGCACAGAGCAAGCAATGTAGATATGGGACACAAAACAGAACATGGGACTTCCAAATCAGTCACCGATTGGAAGAAGAAAAGCTTTCACTGTGAACCAGGAAGGCAAACTTGAAATTGCTTTAGTGTGCTTTAACAATCTTCAGGATGGGGTTACTTGCACTATGCAAGCTGTATTTACATATACACAGCTTGATTTAAACACTCCTGCTGCTGCACTGATCTTCCTCTGTTACTCAAATATTACCAGAACTGTGGAAGATCCAGCCATGGAGCAGCTGCAACCATGTAGCTTGGGTAAATATATAACCAGCTACAGTTTGAAGCACTTCCAAAACCTTTAGGGAAACTGTAGCCACCTATACAGAGATCATTCTGTGTGGCTAAAACAATTCCTTGTGTTAACAAATGCACCCAACAGGACACATACAAAAAGAAACCTTTCTTAGAGAGTTCTTTGTGGTGCTGAAGGATATAAGCAGCTGCCTTTTCCCAAGCCAGACCAATTGTGCCTGAATGAGGACAGTCCTGTCTGACAGTAGCTCTCCAGGATTTCAGAGAGAGGTATTTTAAAACTTTTTTTCTTTTACAAGGTGCGCTGGTATCTTTAGTATTTGCTCTGTTGCTAATAACAAGCATTCTGTGTGACCAATACAATTACGAGCATAGACAAATCTACAAATCTTTTAAAATAGGTATATCACAGTATTTGTTTCTTCAACTAATCCTGGTATGTTATGGTTTTCATTAAATACAGAAACTAAAGTATGTTATAAACGTACACAAAGGAGGCAGTAGTGCTCCTAAAGAAGCCCTCCTTGGATCTTGAGGTGTTTGACAACCACCACCCTATCACAAATATCCCCTTTTGGGGGTAAGGTGCTTGAGAGTGGGCTGGCAGACACTCTTAGAGGAAGCTGATGATATTGACCCATTTTAGTCTGGGTTTGAGCCTTGTTTGGGAATAATAATAATAATAATAATTTATTATTTGTGCCCCGCCCATCTGGCTGGGTTTTCCCAGCCACTCTGGGCGGCTTCCACAAAGACCAAAAATACACTAATATGTCATACATTAAAAACTTCCCTGCACAGGGCTGCCTTAAGATATCTTCTGAATGTCAGGTAGTTGTTTATCTTGGGTGTCCTGATACATGATGATCTTCAGAAGCAGGACAGACCTTGTTGCTCTTGCTTGGGCCCTCAGAAGCTTTTGATACCTTTGACTATGGCCATTTCTGTGTTGTGAGTTGGTGGCACTGTGTTGAAGTGATTCTGCTCATACCTAAGGAGTTGGATTTGGTAAATAGCATTAGGGGATTAGGTTTTTCCCCTTTGGCAGTTGTACCGTAGGGTGCCACCGGGTGCTTTTTATCCCCAATTCTGTTTGATTTCCATTTGGCTGCTGACACATATATGAGCTTCTGTAATCCTTTTCAAAAAAAAATTAAATCCCCATTTCTTTTTGCACATCTAAGTAACTAAGAAAGAGTACATGGAAGACTGCAACAGTTACTCCCCCAAAAATAAAAACCATTACATAAATGCATCCTGAATCACAATAGTTGCCACTGTGTTCCCATTTCATAAGTTTGTTTGATCCTACAACCAGGATGCTTGCAAATGGGGACTGGCTGGCTGCAGTTTAACATCATTAATTAGTTATCTTTTAACCATCCTGCCATAGTCTCAAAGGGGCATGTTTATGCATTAAGAGAGTCCACATAAGCAGTCACCAGGAGCCTTAAGCAGGCAAAAGTGGGTGGGGGAATGATGGTGAGTGGAAGATACTCAGACAACACACGTTTATTCAGAGGTTAACCCCACTACATGCAAAGGGCTTTTTTAACATGTTAAGTGTGCATAGGATTGCAACCTGAACCACTTGTTGCAGAGAATTTATTTATATCATAAAATTTATACACCGCTTGAGTGCAACCCCCCCAAAAAAACCCTCAAAGCGGTTGATAATGTCGACGTTGCTTGCATCCCACCCACAGGGTGTGCCAATATGCCAACACCCCACTCAGCAATCCTGAGGAGAAAAAGGGAGTGGCAGCCTAAGACCCAACCGGGCCTCAGTCACAAGGCGCCACGAGGCGCTAGGGGGCGCTGCACAGGCATACTAGCGCATGCGCGCCGCAGAGAGCGCTTCAGTTAATGCCCTTCTCCCGCAGCCTCGGCCACATTTCCCTCCCTCACCCCCTTCTCGGAGGCAACGGAGCTGATGTGAGGGAGAACCCGGGTCGGGTGGGGAGTCCTCACGCGCATGAGCATGGCCCCGGCACTGACCTGAGCGGGTGGGGAGCCCGTCGCTGGCAGGACGGCTGTGCTGAGCTGGGCTCCTCTTCGGCCTCATCCGGGCCCCGCTCCGCGCCCCATCCCCTCGCCGCCCGTTTACAAGGTCGGGTATAGGGAACAGAAGGAGGCAGTTGGGAGGCGCATGCGCGAACGCCCTTCTCTCCTCCTCCCCCCCGCTTCTCCGGCCTGTTTCTTGCAGCCCTTTGGCTACCGAGGGCAGAGGCCGGAATTAGGCGGCGCACGCGCATGACGCACAGGGAGGGGCCGTCGTAGTAGCTGAGGGAGCAAGCTACCCAAGAGGAGCGGAGAAGGGAGTCTGCGCCTGCGCACTTGTTCTCCCTATTTTTATATAACGGGTAGAAAGTCCCGCCTGCCCTTTTTTTGGTTTGATGCATTTTGGGAGATGTAGTCTTATGGGGGGGGGTGGAAGCGAAGGGACGGTTTGAGCCAGGAGCACGCCTGCGCATTGCATAGGCGTCCGAATTAACGTTAAATTTACGCCCAAGCGGTGTCCGTTCCTCTGTGGTATAATTCGCTTTAACAAAATTAGAATTTGCTCTGCCTGTCACTGGATTTGGCTCTACCTATTGTTGGTCTCCCTTCCACCCTTCAAATTTCAATGGGCACCAGTAACTAGAGATTCCAAATGTAAGGTATTCCAGAATTCACCTTAAACAAAAGAACAAGGACAAGCAGGGTAGAGATGAACAAAGTAAGTGAAAAAATGTAATATGTCTAAGAAAGACTATAGCTCACAACTCATTTGGGCATTTACTAGCATTTCAAGGAGAAATAACTTCTCAGGATCCATCTGGGCATGAATGTAAATAATAGGCTGGTCCACAAGATGAAGTTTATGTGCAGTGCAGTCCTATTCATGCTTGCTGAAAAGTAATTTCCAGTTCTGTCAATGTGCCTTATTCCTAAGTAATTGTGCACAGAAAAGACAGTAGTCTCTTTGGCCAACAGGTACACAATAACACACCTCTCATTTCCGATCTTAGCAAATGGACAAGAACATGTTAAGCTACATAGGTTTCTTATGTAATTCAGTATGGTGAGATCTCTGTCCCTTTCAGCTACACTGTAATCTGGATCTAGTTATTTCAGGAACAGCCTCCCTCCCTGCTTCTTATAATTAGTAAGCTCATACAACATTCAACCAGTCTCCTGTTGTACAGTACAGCTCCCAGCCAGTTTTATAAATTAATGAAGAGAATAAAGGTTGAAAGAAAGGGTATGAAAGTTGAAGAGACCTGCCATTTAATGGATTTGGTCATGATTCATTCATAGTCATAAGTATTTCAATCCTTTCTGTATAGGACAGTGGTTCCAAAATTAGCATTGAGATGCAATCCTTATTCAGGACTCACCTTTGTTAATCCGATTATATGAAAGTCATTTAATTTCTGCCTCAATATTTACAATTAATTAATTAATTACAAATTAAATTTACAAATTACAGGTAGAAATTGTTTACCACCATAACTTTTATCTAACATAAAAGCTATTAATGGGGATTATCCATCAGTGTTAGCATGGACTAAAATTCCCACTTCACTCATAAGCATATAATGGATGAGTGGAACAGAAATTTGCCGCCTTCTCATGGGTTTTCTACAAGAGAGTGGTTAAAACATGGTCAATAAGTAGCCTGTAACATTAAGCGACATCAAGTATGTGGATTTTTAGAGATAATATGGCACAGCATGAAGTGCCAACTGCAAGACTAAGACCCAGGTGATTAGCCCCTGCAACACCATTAAACTCCAAGAAGTCCCATTTTATCCATAACCATACTTTTAAAGAGGGAGCAAAACCAATGCTTTCTCACACATTATCTTACTTCATTTGTGGCTGGTTAAAGCATGTTAAGAGGCAATCAACCTTTGTAGTATTTCCTCATTTTCAGTGGGGCTTACTCCCAAATGTTCACAGGATTGAAGTCCTAGTGGGTCAAACAGATTCACTGGGAAAAAACATTTTGGCTTTCTATTTAAGAAAGACTACAAAAGGAAAATAAGAGGGGGGAAATTCTTCATGGAACTTTGAAGTGTCAGGCATAGCTCTAATGGCTTTAGCCCAAACGTAGCAGAGTTTTCCTGCACAGCGAAGAAGCTAGTTGAGGTGGAAATGACTAGTCAGCTAGACTCAGAATAACTATTTACAGGATTTATTAAAAGGAAAAATAAAACCAGCAGAGTTTCTGCATACAAAACAAAGCAAAATAAATCCTTTCTTTCTCTCTCTCTCTCTTAACCACACACAGCACTCCTACTCCTAACACACCTCACATCACACTGTGCTAGCAATCCCTAGATAACAGAGTTGAGTGCTGGTCGTTAACCAATCAGAGTAAGTAGTTTCTAGGTCAAGCTGACCTTGGCTTTCTGCCAAGAGTAAATTGACACTGCCTTGAGTTAATTGTGTGAAGCCAGAATCTGTAAGTTTCCCATGAGAACCAATTAACAGAAACTCAACACCCCCTCACAGATTCTGCTGGACAATTAACATCAAATACACCTATGTAGGAGATTATTTTTCCAGCAAACCTAAACCCTTGCACATTCGTTTGTTCTTTACCTTTGCCAATGGTTTAGTTAACACATCTGCTACATTTTCTTCACTTGATACATAAGTACAGGTGATTACATTGTCTTGTACACAGCAACGTACATTTTGGTATTTTACAGAGATATGTTTGGAACGTGATTTGAAACCCTCTGTTTTACTTAAGGTTATACAAGCTTGATTATCAATGTAAACTTGTACTGGTTCTCCACAATTTACATTTAAATCTGTTAACAAATGCTTGAAATAAATCACCTCGTTGCACAATTCACTCAACGCGGCGTACTCTGATTCCGTTGATGACACACTTACAACGTCTTGCTTGCGTGACCGCCAGCTGATTAGAGCTCCACCGACCATTATGACCAGTCCTGTGACAGATTTTCTATCCGGCAAATTTCCCCAGTCACTATCACAGTAGCAACTCAACATTTCATCCTCTGAAGAATTTAATTGTAACATATAGCCAATTGTCTGTTTGAGGTATCTCAGAACTTGTTTTACCCCTTTCCAGGCATTTAGTGTGGGTTTTGAGACCAATCTACTTAATATGCCTACTGCATAGCTAATATCAGGTCTGGACCACTGTGCTAGATACAATAAACTTCCAATTACAGAATGATATACATCAGGATGTTCAAATTCAGGACTCTCATCTATATGAAGTGTTTTTATGAAACCTGGATCCATAGGCACCACTGCCCCTTTGCAATCCTGCATCCTGTATGTAGTCAGTAGTTGTTTGACTTTGTTCTGCTGACTAATTAGGCAGCTGCCATCTTGGGCCCAGCACACTTCCAACCCTAGATATGTCCTAACCGGGCCTAAGTCTTTCACTTTGAACTTACTGGACAATTGCTTGGCAAACCTTTTAGTTTGTTTATCTGTTTTGCAAGCATACAATACATCATCTACATAAATCAGACAAAACTCTTGATCACTGCCTGTACCACGTACATAAACACAATTGTCAGCTGTACTCTGCTTGAAACCAAATGACACTAAGGCCTCATGGAAACATTTGTTCCAAGATCTTGCAGCCTGTTTAAGACCATATAGAGCTTTGTTTAATTTCAACACTCTATTGGAACCTGTCTCATAACCAGGCGGTTCGGCTAGATACAGGTCTTCTGATATTGATGCATGTAAATATGCAGTCTGGATATCAAAATGGTTTAACAGGAGTTTTCTCTTTGCTCCAAGCGTTAAAATCAGCCTTACACTGTCCCCCTTAGCAGTAGGGGAAAAAGTCTCGTCATAATCTTTTCCAGGCCTCTGAGAGTATCCTTGAGCCACTAAACGAGCTTTGTATTTGTACTCTCCTGTCACCAGAGGTTTAAGTTTGTACACCCACCTGCAGCCTACAATCTTTGCCCCCTCAGGCGCTGCTACTGGTGTAAAAACCTTGTGCTCATTCAGAGAGGACATCTCTTCCTCCATTGCCTGCTTCCAGAGCTCTGCCTCCTCTTTTGGTAACTTTAACACCTCCTGAAAACTCTTGGGTTCTGCAATCACACTAAACACATTTGCAGTATCTGGAGAAAAACGCACTGGAGGCACTCCTTTGTTTTGTCTTTTAGATCTTCTGGGAGAAGATTTTTCTTCTGACCCACTTTCCTCCTCAGAACTATGACCTCTCTTTTGTTGCTTAGCAACTGGTCTTTGGGCAACTCCACTTTCTTGAGAGCTCTTATCTGAACTTTCCTCCCCCTCAGACTCTGATTCTCTATGTTTACTTTCAGAGTCATGAAGCTCCTGGGAAGGTTCAAACCAAACCTCAGTATTGGCATGTAGTCTCTCCCAGCCACTATGTTCACAAAAACTGGCATTCCTGGAGATCACAATGCCATTTGTCCCTTCAGCAAAGCGGAAACCTTTTCCCAGCTCCTGGTAACCCACAAACACTAACTGTTTGGTCTTAGGATCTCCCTTCTTTCTCATTTGTTTTGGAATTAACACCCAGGCTTTTGATCCAAACACATGCAAATGGTCAATTTTGGGTTTTTTCTGAAACAATTTAAAGTATGGAGTTGTACCTATTGTTTGATGAAAGAGCCTATTTTGGAGATAACACGCGGTGAGCATGCTCTCCCCCCAATAAGACATGGGCAAATCAGCATCATCAAGCATGGCAAACATCATGTCTTGTAAAGATCTGTTTTTTCGCTCTGCAACGCCGTTCTCCTCTGGGGAAAAAGCGTTCGTTTTTCTATGCCCAATGCCACGCTTTTGTAACCAATCTCTAAAAGCATTTGACATAAATTCGCCACCTCTGTCCGTCTGAATCCTTTTGAGTTTAGTGGACAGAAATCTTTCCACAGATGCCACCCAGCCTTTAAACTTAGTGAACACGTCACCCTTATTCTTCATGGGAAAAACCCAAGAATAACGCGTGGCGTCATCCACAATTGTTAGTGAAAAACGCGATCCACCCCTGCTTACAGCAAATGGACCAATTACGTCCATGTGAACCAGCTGTAGCGGTGACTCACTAACTCTGTCACTTCTGGGGTAAGAGACTCTGTGGGTTTTAACCTTTTTACAAACATTGCAATCAAGGTACTTGTTACAACTCTTTAAATTACCCCCATCAGCCAATTCAGACATTTTTAGTACACTTTTCCAGCAAGCATGCCCCATTTTCCTATGCAACAAGTGCACACAGTTGTCATGTATAGCTTTGTTATTCACTGCAGGCTGAGATTTACTGACTACTGCTGCAACTTGAGATCCTGCTTTAAGCCAAAACAAGCCTCCCTCTGACTTAGCAGTGCCTAAAATCTCACCAGCCTTCTTAATAATGCAACTGTCTCCTTCAAAATACACTTTAAACCCAGCTTTTAGCAAACAATCTACAGACATCAGATTGCTCCTTAATGAAGGCACACAAAGTACATTTTGCAGGCATTCACGAAGACAAGGAACAAAAACTGTACCCCCCGAAATCACTTCGGAAGTACTTCCGTCTGCTAGAGCCACCTGGCTGCGCTGTGCTGAGTTCTTGGAAACAAACAATTCATCTGAATTTACGATGTGCCGAGACGCTCCCGAATCGACCACCCAGACAGCTTGTTTCTCATCAGCAATCTTGACCTCGGCGGTCACCAGTTGAGCCGACTGTTTTCGTTTGAAGAATTTCTTTTTACGCTGCTGCTGCTGCTGATCTCGTCTCTGCTCCTGCACCGGCCACTGAGACTTGACCAACTCCGGACATTGTCGTTTTAGATGCGCTGAAGACCCACATCGAAAACAACGCCTAACAGCAAACGCAGACTCCTCACCGGCACGCTGCTCTTGCTTCACCCCTGGCACGGCATGAGAACTCCTTCCAAACCGCCCGCCTGTAGAAGCCTCTGCAGCAAACGACCTTTCTTGCCTCTTCTGCCATTCTTCAATCAAACGCCCAGTAACGTAACTGATTGATAAATCACGCTCCTGTATGCCTTCTAGAGACAAAACTAAATTATCCCAGCTTTCCGGGAGAGAACTCAAAATAATAGCCACCTTCTCCTGCTGGTCTAACGCACAGTCTCTTTCCTGTAGCGCAGCAAACTTTAACTGTAAACTGTGTAGGTGTTCCTGCATTGTAACCCCAGGCTGTAACATTGCCTTGTACAATGCCTTGCGAATGAACAGCTTGGAAACCGCTGTCTCACGCACATGGAGTTCTTTAAGTGCTTGCCACACACCTCTAGCTGTCTTGATTCCCCTCACATACGGCAACTGGGAATCTTCCAGCCCCAAGACAATTGTGGCCCTTGCTCTTTGGTCTTTATCGAGATCTTCATCATCAGGCTTCGCAGGAAACTTACTCACCACTTGCCAGAGACGATCCCTCTGCAGCACTGCCTGCATGCGTTCCGACCACAGCAAGTAATTGGAGTCATTCAGACGCTCAAAAGCCATCTGAACTGGTTGTGAGGCCATCTTGAGAGCGATGTCCCTGGAACCCGGAACCAGCTACTCACGACCACCGAGAGAGAAAACAGGAACCACAGCACCCAGCACTCACACGCTGCAGCTGTTGTCCTTGTGTCCGCTGCGTCACCAGCTCACCACAGTCAGGAACCAGCCAGTGTCCATCTGCTGCACCAACAGGAACAACAACTTCTGGAACTACTGGAACCAACGCCGTTGATGCTGACACCACCACAACTCAGGCTGGCAGCACAATGCCCATAACCTCATGGAACTTTGAAGTGTCAGGCATAGCTCTAATGGCTTTAGCCCAAACGTAGCAGAGTTTTCCTGCACAGCGAAGAAGCTAGTTGAGGTGGAAATGACTAGTCAGCTAGACTCAGAATAACTATTTACAGGATTTATTAAAAGGAAAAATAAAACCAGCAGAGTTTCTGCATACAAAACAAAGCAAAATAAATCCTTTCTTTCTCTCTCTCTCTCTTAACCACACACAGCACTCCTACTCCTAACACACCTCACATCACACTGTGCTAGCAATCCCTAGATAACAGAGTTGAGTGCTGGTCGTTAACCAATCAGAGTAAGTAGTTTCTAGGTCAAGCTGACCTTGGCTTTCTGCCAAGAGTAAATTGACACTGCCTTGAGTTAATTGTGTGAAGCCAGAATCTGTAAGTTTCCCATGAGAACCAATTAACAGAAACTCAACAATTCTTCCCTCTGCAAATGAGAGGAAGAGCATCCCATGAGTCATACTGAGGGTGCATGAAAATAAATGTGCCCTGGGAGGTGGGTAGATTATTTAATCCCATCTGGGACAGGTAAGAAAGTGTCAGAAGTATGAAGGAAAAGGAACCCTAGAACACAACTTGAAATGAAGATGAGGTTACCACCATTTCCCCCCACCACAGTATATTTCCTATGTATATAGCAGCTGTAAAATTCTGTAGATGTTTCTTCCAACATGAAAATAAGTGAAAGCTTCATTTGTTGAATCATGACAAGAAATGGTGATAATCCAATTCACATTCCTATTAATATTTACACATACACAATGCAGCGTATGTACAGAGAAGTTTCATATACGTAAATGGGAACAGACCAACCCCCTCCCATCCAATGCTCAGGTTGCATATATGTGTAAATAAAACCATATCCTAAAGACAAAATAAAAATAAATGGGAACAGGCCGACAATATTTGCTCCCTAGATGTAAAATAATTGTCTCTATTAGAGCTCAGTGCATCTAACACCAGTGAGTAATTTGTACAATGATAAATAAGTGGGCGCTAGGCCTTTCTTTTAACATGGGAGGCAAAAATTCAGCAAGTGAAGCTGCTGAATTCTGCCTGCCGTAAAGGTATTAAACACACAGGTGTCTATGGGGAGAGATAAAAAGAAAAAGAATACCTGGTTTGCTAGCTTTGAACAAGTTTGCCACACAGTCCTTTGTAGCAGTATCCTTATCGTCTGCTGGCTAGGTTTTCTCCATTATTGAGACTGGGCAGCTTCTACTATAGCTTTCACCAGCTGCTACTAAAGCCTTGTCCACCCAACAACCTCTTCTTATCAAATGCTGCTTTACTTGCTTGTGTGACTGAAGAGGAGAGGCGGGGCAGTGTCTATTATTTTCTTGTGGATTCCAAGCTCCACATGTGCATTTTAAGCATGGTGGCACAACTGCACTAAACTCCTTCCCTCCCAATTTACATTCCTTACTTTAGAGCGATGTCCCAAGGAACTATGTAGAATATTATATGGTGCTTAACCAGAGAGCTAGCAGTGTGCAATTATTGGCCCATCATACTCTCTAAACAGCAACAACATCCTTTTCAAACCTGAACGTCAAGAACATCCGCATGGTGAATAAACATGTAGTACTATGTGAACATCCTTTAAGTGCAAGGATTTCTGCTTGTGCCACAGAATGTTTTCTCCCTCTCCTACCTTCATTTCACTCCCAATTTGTTCTAGGAGTCCCCCCAACTCTATGGAGCAGATATAGGGAAGGTTCAGGGAAAGTGTGGGGAGAAGGTGGAAAGTCCTGTTGTGGAAGCAGGAATTCTTGTGCTGATAGGACATGATAGTTGAATACTGTCCATGGGAAACAGAAGTTCCTAGCGAAATTCCAGCTTAGTGTTCTGCCTGTGGCGTGTATACTCCAAACACCATTTCTCTGGGAGCAAACAATGTGCCAAAACACAAAAACCCGCTGGGAAACTTTGTGCCACTTTGCTGCTTCTGTGCTTATCCCATTTTAATCAGCAATAGGAAAATGAAGAATCTGTGTGCCTATTCTGCTGGGTTAGCTTCTGAATTAATACAAGCATCCTGTGTCTGAATTAATACAAGCATCACACACTTCCTGTGTGAATATTCCACATACATGAATTTTGACATGTTTATACACTTGGATGCTACAACCAGATCCCCTCTACATGCAGCAAAAATGCACAATGACCACATTAGTTTAGTTATGCTCCATCTACAATTTCTACACTGCTTAGAAAGTATTTTGATTAAATAGTTTAAAACAAAAATAGCAAGAAATAGTAGTTCATCACATAGCTATCAACAGCAATCAGCATAGCAGCCAAATTGAAGTCCTTGTTTGGAGTTATTCTACTTTTGGAATAGACAGTGCCAGAGACAAAGAATAAGGAAGGCTTCACAGAGGGATCTGGTTGGCCATACTTGAAAACAGGACACTGTGTGAGATGGATCTCAATCTAGTTCAACAAGGCTCTTTTTATGTTCTTAATCCATCTATCTAACGATTTCCAACATTCTCTGTGTCACACTCTTGAAACATTAGTCACACTTTTGGCATGACTAAGGGACATATTTCTGTAGATGAAAGAGTCTATGCAGACAGGGATGGACTCAGTTTTCATGAGCTTCCCTTGAGTAGATGGCATAGAGCCTCCAATTTGGGAGACATATCAGAGACAGCAAAAATTGCCCCTCTTCACCTCCTCCCACCCAAAAGCACTAGGGTTTCTCAATGTTCTTGTTAACCTTACAAAGGAAGGTTAATTTTGTGTTTGTTATTCATTCACACTAGGGAAAATAAAACACTAAACTTTTTGACAAATTTAGCATGAGCAAACTCCCTTATAGTGGAGTGGTCTGACCATCACCAACAGGGATAGGACACAGAGGGCAATGTATTTTAATACTCTTCTGGGTTAAAGCGTTAAAATCGAGATGTGGAAAATATGGAAACAACGAGGAGAAGCAGGATTGAGATTTGGATATATGCTTCAAGGTCCAGGCTATGGGAAGTCCCAAAAAATTAATAATTATAATTTGGATGATAATTTGGTCTTTTTATTTTAGTTTTTTATTTTAATTGGATTATAATTTGATATGATAATTGGATGTTTTTTTATTGGAAAATTAATTAAAATGATTTAACAAAATAATAATAATAATACTCTTCTGGGACAACTTAACAGAGTTCCCCCCAGGAGCTCAGATAGGCTTAAGCTGAGACATAGTGACTGAGGATTTGGATCCAAGTCTCCCTAGGCACATCCAGAATCCCTCCCTCCACATAACGTATACCCAATCATAATGGCAGTCATTCTAATAGTACAATAAGAACATTATATTATTAGTCAGTTCTTCACAAAAAATGGAGAATTGGTCAGAATATAAAACTACAATCTTATCATGGAACTTTCAAAGATTTATTTTTGTCAAAGTGTATAAAACTTTAAGAATGAAAATTTCACCATCACAAGGATTCAACCATCTGTTAGCATGACCAATAGAATTTATTAAACATTGTATTTACAACTATTTACATATGCTTTAATAGGTAAATATTAAAATAGACAATGTACAACTTTTCATTGAGAGGCATTTGTAAGGGAGAAGCAGGACACTAAAAGGCTTGTTTTGAGACCACAATGTAAGAGCAGATTTATAATCTTTTAAGATTTTAAACATAATACTCTTCATAGTAAGTCATAGGCATGGCATTACAGCAGCATAGCAAAAGACAAATGGCTCTAGGAAGTCAAAGTGTAATCCATTAAGCACTGCTGCAACCACACTGAAAGGGACACTCATGCAAATTCCTCTGAATGAATGGATGCTGTACAGAAGCAGTGCTTGGTGGATTGGCACCGTATGTTGCAATCATTTAGGTACCACACAGTAGGAAAAAACCTGAACTGAGCTAGCATGCAATACCACTCAGTCTCAAATCTTAACAGTTATGGTGATGGAACAAGTAGCTAAATCAAATGCATGCCTTTTAAAAGAAAATTGCCTATACACTACACATAAGAAACAACAACTTTGGTCCAATAAAACATTAGACAAAACAGTTTTACAATTAAAATATCTATTTTTATACAGGGTTGAACGTTAAATACAAGATTATTTACAATTGCGCAATATGTATAAAATAAGTTATTTTAAAAAATGAAAACAATATTACATCTTTTCCAAAAAGAAAACTGTACAGTTAACCTATAAATTATATAAGATGAATAGACCCTCACTCCCCACATTCCCACAAGCGTGTAATATTTCCCACAGCTTGATGTTTTGTTTTTTGTAGGAATTCAAGTTTAATAAAAATCATTAAAGTGAACATAAAATAGCAAGTGCTTTTCAGCAGATTTTTTTGTAACAGCTGCCAGCGCTGTTAAAACTTCAGTGAAAGATTTTTTTGTGTGTGTACATAAATAGCTCTGTTGGGAAGATGCTTTTTGGACCTAGGATCTAAAATAAATACCATTTGTAATAAATGGTATGCACATTTACAACATTGAATAAGATTTTGTGAAGCATTTTGATGTTATATATGGAAGATTGAAAAAGGCTGTATTCCACATTAGTGCTATATTTTTAAACGAATTACATATATATTTCACAACGATAAGCTGTAACAGACAGCAAAGAGATGCTAGCAGTCATATAGGCGTCAATTCAAAGTCATCATTAACATCCACAAGAGGAACATAGAATTCCTGAATTTCATAAATGCTGATGGATTTATAAGTTGCAGGATCAAGTTCTTGTAGTTTAAGCTGCCATTCCAGTCTCTGAACAGCGTTTAAAGCTGCTGCTTCATGTTGTTGCCTCATCAAGAGACATGTCTATTTCAAAATAAACAGATGAATAGTCAATTATTCCAAGTACACCTTAATGTGAACCGCATACTGAATTCTCCAAGACAGGGACGGCCAATTTGACAGTCCACAGGCCAATCAAACCCCTGAGACGATTTGATCTTATACTTGTGAGCCTATTCATGTTTTGAATAGGGTTTTTATTTTTTGTAATTCTAGAGGCAATTAAATATTCCATAAAACAATGCTAGCACTTTTAATAAATCAACCCTAGAACAATTAGATGCTAAAGCGTCAGCTCCTTTTACCTAAAGCTTTAAAATGCTGGCTATTCCTGCTTTAAGGGCGTCTTTAGAAAAAGATATTCATTCTGCACCATTTTCTTTTCTCAACTCTGTACATATGCAGTTCACTCTGAATTAGATCCAGAATTAAGCATGTGTAATTAAAAAGGCAACGTCCATGAACAGGACATCTGCTCATGAAAATAATCCCCACCCAATTTTCAGGCATCCTCCCTTTACCCTCATATCTCTGTGTCACAGCCCATCCCATTTAGCAGAGTCCCCTGAAAGATTTCTAGGTATTTTGGGAGAACTGCTGTGGAGAGGAGGTGGGGTGGGGAAGTCAGCTACTGCCAACCTTGTTACATGCACTTAATTCTGGGTCCAAGACCTCTAGACATACACCATATACTCCATAGATGCCAATGACATGATTTCAAAAGAATTCTTAAGGTGAATGGAAATGCTTCCATGTGCACTTTAGGGCTTCTCTATATTTTGTTCCCCATCCCACCCTTTTGCAACTCCTGGAATGACACTAGAAGAAAAACACTCAAATTTCATTTGAATTGCGCAAATAGCTTGGTGTGCGCAAGACAGAGAAAGCTGCTTTAGGATTCCCTCAACAAGGGCGGTCTTTTTGCTATTGTGGATCCTTAAATTCAGAGGAAAACAAAACATGCTTCCATTTCGCTGAGAGCACTACGATTAAGTGTATGTAAATTGCTCTGGATTGTGCGCTGGATACACTAAGAATATCCTCCTGACACCTTGATATACATGAAGTCTACCCACTGAGTACTGGCTTCCTCATTCAGTGCAATAGTAAGGCAGTTCCACAAATAAAATTGACACGTTTGTGATCCCTGCAAATTCCCTGAACTGAGAAACCCATGGAGGCAGGAACTCAGGTGTTGTTCTATTCCATACATGTGAGCAACTTAATGAATTAAGACATGTATTATCTATTTTCACCTGAATTTGCTATGACACAAAGAATGTGAAGGAGACCACATGCTAGATGGTTTATTGCAGCTTTCTAGTGAAAGATCTTTTTTGGAAAAGGTCCAATAAAAGCACATACCTTTAATTTGTCGAATTTATCATCCACGTCCTGTAACCATGACATAAACTGTCGTGCATTAAATCGATCTCTAACTGATGTTTTGCTGTCATCGGTCTGGAAATCAAATGTATTAGAAATTACAGACAATGTTAATTATATAGTAATTTATTCCCGTGCTAAAAATGGTAGACCCATATTTTTAAAATGTTAAGAATGATGAAAAATAGTAGTTTGGATCCAAATGTGACCTTGTCTCCTTTAGGTGCAGAGATGGGGAACCTGTGGCCCACCAGATGTTGAAACTACAACTCCCTCCATCTCTGACCATTGGACATACTGGCTGAGGCTGATGGGAGTTAGCTACACCTGGAGGTCCACAGGTTTGCTGTTTTTGCACTAGCAGAAGGCCTCTTCCAGCCAGGCTGTTACTGACCTAGTGGGGAGAGTGAAAAAAGTGATTCTCCCATGAGCCGGATTAAATCTGTTTACATAAGACTTTACACAAACTCTTTCAACATTTTTAAAACGTTAAAAGTGAACAACTTTCTTCTCTGCAAACCATGCTAATTTGTCTTCAGCATCCAGCATCCAGTTCTTCTATATAAGAATTCTAGCCTAATGTTTCCCACTAATTTAACTAGGCATGACATTAGCCAAATAGAGTAATTTCTCCTCAGCAGATTCCTTTTTAATTGGTTTTACAATGGGTACCTTCCAAATGTCCAGCAAGGAAGATAATTTTAGGAACAAGTTGCTAGAAGTTCAGACAATTCAACGAACAATTTCATATGTGAATTCTTAAAGAACTCTAGTAGTATGCTGTCTGAATCAGCAACTTTTAAAATTAGAATTAAATTTAAATACCGTATTGGCCCAAATATATGCTGCACCCACATATAAACCACACCCTTAAAATTCAAGGCTTATTTGCAGGTGTGGCCACCAAGCCAGTGCTGACGCTTGGTGCCCCACTCCCCAAGCCGGTGCCAGCCGCCCCCGTTCAGGGCGGTAATGCCAGTAGGCGGGCACACAGCACACTCAGAGCCGAGCGCTGGCACCGGCTTGGGGAGCTGGGTGCCCACCTACCAGCTGGTTGGTGGTGCGTGCACTCCCTAGCTGTGTGTGGGGGGAGTGGTGCGCCCGCCTCCCAGCTTGTTGGCAGTGCATGCGTTCCCTAGCTGGCTGACCTGCGCACGCTCCCCCCCCAACCAGCTGGGAGGCAGGCGTGCCAATCCCCCCCCACCAGCTGGGAGGCGGGCATGCCGCTTCCCCCCACTGCCAACCAAGCTGGGAGGCGGATGCTGCTCCCCCCACTCCCGCTGTCAAGCAGCTAAGGAGCGCATGTGCTTCCCAGCCACTTTCAGCAGCATATGGTAAAAAGTCACGAATATAAGCCTCACTTTAACCTTTCAGGGTCTGAAATTGGGGAAAAGTGCAGCTTATATTCGGGCCAATATAGTAAAACTTTTTCATGTTAACTTTATTAGACTTAGTTTGAAAAAGTAACTTCAGCTATGGGTTTATTTCCAAACCAAACCCTAAAAGCAGTCTTTTTAAAAATTTACCTGGCTGTCCATAGGCACATTATACACTTCAGCATCCAGCAGTACTGTGCATGCACTGAATGGTAAAGTCTGATTAGCTAAAGTTCTTGCTGCTCGATAATGGACACGCAATACTTCTTGCTCATTGGAAACAATAAGCTTTTCCTAGTTAAACAAGAAAATAATAATCAGAGTATTAAAACACAAAATTTCATTAAAAAACTATTTGATCATTGTTTTTCCTTTTCTGAAGTACACTTTCAAGATTTTTGAAATGCAATATTTCTATTAATTTTCTCTATTAATTCATACCAATAAACATGCACATTTACAGAGATTTCATACAGAAAATTCTATGAGACTTGGCTTAGAAATCTAAGTAAAACTTTCAAAACTTCCCGGTAAGAGTGGCTTCTTATATGAATTTCTTAGCATACAAATTTGCACACAATGTAAACTCTCCTTTTCTTTAAGGGAATTCCCAGGTATATATAGGTTCTGACTGGAGATGCAAGTTTTTAACAACTTCCTAACAATCTACATATTGTGCTTAAATCTTAATATGTAACAGTTTTTCTTCATTCTAATCCTTTCTCTTTAAAACGATAAAACTTTTAAAAGACTTGCCCATCTTTATACAGTCATCAGTCTACTGGGTGAAAATAAATGAATAAATAAACACTATCAGCCAAGATTTTATGGCACTTACCCTCTCAATACTGTGCTGCAAACGAAGTTTCATCCTTACAACTTCTTGTTGTCTAAACAGTTCTTTAAGTGGATCTGACAGTGAAGGAGGTGGTGTGATCTGTGAAAAAATTGTTCATGCAATATCATTTATATACAATACTGTATACATAAGCAAGAGCCATAACATAGTCAACTGTAGGAAAAAATTATGGTGCTTAAAATGTCACTGAATGCACATATTTGTATCACAAATACAGAATTAAATATATGAAGTTTACTGTGTTAACATGAAACATTGTTTGAAGAATCTTCATATATATGAAAGCAGCACATCAAGCAGATGCCAAGTCAATGGACTGCATTCATATGTAACGCTAAAGCATGGCATAGGACAAGTCTGTGTGAGCCTTGTCTATTTTTCCCTGGCACAGCTTGCAAGGAATTTGAAAGCTTGTTTCTCTTTCAGATTGACTTCTGAACCAGACAAACTGCAGTTAGTTTTAACAACTGTTTACAAAAACAAAGCCAATTTCAAATTGTAGTTTAAGAAGCTGGCTTACTTGAGTAAACCGTGGTTCATAATAACAGTTAATCTACAGTTTAAGGCTCAGATGTAATGTTTAAACAGAAGTGGAAGCTTCCAAACTCCTTCAGCTTCTGACAGCATTATCTGTCTTCTCCAAAAATCTGGCTAACAAGTCCTCCTAGCAACTTTCCAGTTGCATAAACACTGGAGCTAAAAGGGCAATGTAAAGTTATCTTGTAAAAAATGTGGAATGCAAACTATGCTACTCATGAGTATTTTCTTGGCCCTTTTGGCATCAGCTGGTTGCATCAAAAATACTTATTTGTTTTGCATTTAATAAGAAGGTAGAAAACAGCAGCATAGCTATTCTCCTTACGCAAAAACATCCCCTTTCTCATTTAGTTTATGCAGAAAGTAAAATATACTATTGTTATGGGATGGGGACAGGGGGTGGCAAGGAGCATGCAGAACTATCAAGCAAAAAGTAACATGGTTGCAGCATGCTCCTACTATGCAGAATAGAAATCTGGTTCCATTAGCTTACACTGGAATGAACTGAACAGTTTAAGAGATTGCTGAGAGTATATAATTCACTCTATTAAAACTTAAATACCCAGTTACTTACAGTTGGAATGCATATCTTGCTCAAAGGGTTGCCATCTAAGAGGTATGATCCATTGAAGGTCACATATTCATCGTAATACTGAGGCGCTTGAGGAATAACACTACACAGCAATTTACGCTTTTCTTCTATTTTCTTTCTTATGTGCAAATATTCGAAGTATGGATTTGCTCTCTCTGAACTGTATGGCTGGATCTCTTCTAGTTTGAGAGAGTCTACAATAGCTGCCAGAGACTGGTGAATTTTTTCTTTAGCTTGCATTAATGAGGGATTCGCTTGCACAGGCTGAGGAACACGTGACAGCTTTCTTTTCCGAGGATGATGCGCCTGAGCATCATCTTCCTCAGTCAGTCTTATCCTTCCTTTTATAGAGGAAGATGATTCAGAATCTCTTTCTGATATCTGAGGACAACCAGTAAGATTTTGCTTACTTTGATTAGCAAGCATATTTGCTCTGTTCCTTGTGATTCTTTGAGGAACTTCATACTGTTCTCCTTTATGGTCTTCTATTGCTTCTTCCAATTCTGACTTAACACTCGCACTGTACTTATGCACTTCATGTCCAGTTAATTGTGAATGGCTTTCCAAACAAGGTGAAAGGCACTGTTGCAAGTTTTCTTCCACTGAACTGTTTTCCATGCTGTCTATATTAAAAAGTTTTCTGTTATATTCATTAGCAATTCCTTTCAGCGCTCTGCCATTTAGATCCTGTAGATCTATTTCATTTTTATTACTTGTCATATGGGATGAATACAGGTAATCAGAATGGTCTTTTTCACCTGCAATCTGAATATCAATCATGCTGCTATCTAGCTCATCGACTTGTGATGTCTTATAAATGAGCTTACTGACTACAGAACTTGCATTAGGGTGTAAACGAGGATCATTTGCAATAAAATCCTTTTCAAAATGTTGTGAAATCTCTTTAGTGAAGCTTTCAGGATACACAGTGATTAGCACATCCGACTTTTTATTGTTTGATGGAAAGAAAGTTTTTTCTATCTTCTTTTTACTGTTTGTATCTACATCTAAGATTGAATTGGTAGCTTGAATGGCACTTTGTTGGTGTTTAACAACCAGAGACTCTTGGCTGCTAATATCTGGTATAGAATGCTTTGACATATAGACTGCATCTGTGATTGGCTGAGACGAACAAGAAGACTGGGGAGAGAAAACAGCTGCAGATTCCGGTGATGTAAAATTTGCTATGTTTTCAGCATGATGAAGAAAAGGTTCAGAATTTTTCTGTTCTTTCAAGATTTTATTTTCAGAATTGTGTATGGCTGGGACAGTTGCTGCATCTTGCTCAAAGCCAGGAAAATTTGAACAGATGCACTCACTGCTCAATGAGTTCAATCTATCCAAAGGTACATCCCATGGTTTACTTGATGGAGTCGTATTATTCTGGCTGCAATGCTCCAAAGGTGTATGACTTTCTCCTGATGGGTTTGTCAGAGTAGCATTTTTAACGGCATCTGATGTAATATGCTTGTTGCTAGCAGATCTAGTTGGAGATGATGCAGAACTGGAATGCATGCTTGACATACCATTTTGGGAATCCTTCTCCAGCAAATTACAGCATAGTGATTCATGTTTAGGAGAAGGGCAACTATGACTCTGAACTGAAAGCAACGCACTGTGATTATTTTCTTCTGACACTCGGGGCTGCTTTGCATTTTCACAAACAACAGATGGCATACTACACCTTCGAACTTCTACAACCGGCCTGCACTCATTTATAATAAGTTTAACATCCTCAACAGATGCTGATCTCACATAAGCTGGTGGAAACCTGTTTGGAAAAGGTGCTTTATTGCGCTCCGGCAACTCTGATAAACTATCAGTCTCATGATGAGCAGGTGATTTGGCACTAGGTAAAAATGGTGAATGTGAAAAAGACATTTGAGAATCAGATCCTTCAAGCATGAAGTCTGAATCATATTCAGTTATTGGTCTTGGAGGAGTCACTGTTGTATGGCAAGAATCCTCCGAACTAGCCACTGAAAGCATGGACACTGATCTGGATGTTAGCCCTGTCTTTTCACTTTCTGATCTGGGAGATCTACTTAAGCTGTTGTCCTGTAGCAGTGACAGTTTCCCACCAGCTGCTAAATTCTTTATGTCAACAGACTGCGATCTACAACTTGTAGCATCTTTCGGCTGCTTATCCTTCACACAAGTATCTGACAACTCAGAGCTTTTTGAACGAATCAGCTCTTTAGTTTTTGATTCAGTAAGCGGATGTTTTGTTTTGTCCTTATCTTTTATTTTGTTAAGTTCTGAACAGGATCGATTCTTCAATCTTTCTTTTTCTTTCTGTTTTATTTTTTCTTTGTGTTTTCTATGCCATTGTTCAATTTCCAGATCTTTAAGACTAAGCATTCTTTCAAAGCTTGTCTGCATCAAATCATCATTCAATAATCTCTTTTCTTTAGGCCGACTGTCTTTAGGTGCTGATGTTGGTTTTGACTTAAGCTTTTCAGTTTCAGGTTTTAGCTTAAGTACGCTGTTTGGCTGTATTTTATCTTTATGTTTGTCACGCTCTTTATATCTATCTATATCTTTATCTTTTTTATCTTTCTCTCTTCCATCTGGAGTTTTCAGTAATTCATCTTTTGGTTTCTCTTTCAAGGACAAGGTTTTTTCAATGCTACATTTCTTCTCTTCTGGAACATGCTTTATAGTTGCAACTGTTGAACTATCCCGATCTCTCGGTTTTTCTTTTTTCTCAGCTTCCTTTTCTTTTTTACCCTTTTCAATTTTTGAATAGTCAGCTTCCTTTTCAGAAACCTTGGATTTTCTCTCAATTCCAGGCTTTTCTTTGCATTCTGACAAGTATCTATCACTTTTTTCTTTGTCATGCTTTTTATCAAGTTTTTCTTTGATTTTTTCTCTGTCATCAAGCTTTTTAATAGTATTTATGCTTTTTAATTTGTCATTTTCTTTATGAGATTTTTCTGTTTGCTGAAAATATGATTTTTCTTTTTCTTTTGTCTTTTCTACATTTTCAATGGGGTCTGATCTTTCTTTTTCTGACTTATGTTCACATTTTATTTTTTTCTCTCTGTCTAAATGTTTTCTTTCTACTTTTTCAGTAGCAGAATTCCGCTTCTCCAGCTTTTCTCTATGTTCCTTTGTGGGTTTTTCCTGTTTCTCAAGGTCTGTTTCTTTCTCTACCAAAGATACATTAGTAGCTAAATCCCTACCACCTAAACAAAACAATTCTGTTTCTTTATCAATGAACATGTCTTTTTCTTCCTTTGTATCTCTTGCTTTTTCCTCCTTGTCACTTTCTTTTTTATTTTTCTCTCTCTCCTTTTCCTCTCTAAAATTTCTATCTTTTTGAAAGTTTTTCTCTTTCACATATTTGTCTTCTTTCATCAGAACTTTTTCCAGCTTAGATTTTCTCTCAGAGGTTTGAGATTCATGGTCCAAACTTGATATATCCTCTGCTTCATCACTTTTAAAAAAGTTCTCTTTCCAAAACTCTCTATCAAACTCAATATTCCTTTGGGCCTCCTTAGAACTCTCTCGATGCTTGTTCTTTTCCTTTTCTCCATCCGGCTCCTTTTTGTGCTTATCCTTTTCTTTATGTTTCAGTTTATGCTTCTTAAGTGCTTTCCCCTCCTTATCTACTTTTTTCAAGGTACATTCAGAAATTTCAAAGGATGAGCTATTGTGTTGTTCCTCCTTAAGTTTAGGAGTGGATTTTTCACCAAATTCAGAAATAAATTCTTTCTGATGTTTACTTTTGTCTTTGTGCTTGTAGGATTTGCCACTGGAGCTTTCCAGTACAAACTCAGAGTCTGTATTATGATCATACTGCACTAATTCAGATTGTGATGTTACATCAGACCCTCCTGGAGATAAACATGTTTTAACATTTTCTTGTTTAAGTGGAGTTGACTGCTTTTCAATTAATCCACATGGGTGCTTGGGGGATCTGCCTGCAGTAATATGGAGTAAGGGCAAAGAAGAATCCTCTTTTGAGTTAAAAGATTTTCGAAAATTCTCTTCTTCTCTGCTTTTGTCTAAAGATTCTAATACAGAAGCACCCAGGTTTAGCACTCTGGAATTCTCTTTTTCAAGTTTTAATTGTTGGTTCTCTTTATTTTTGCTTTGATTTTTTAGTTTTCTTTTAACTTTTCCTTTCTGTTTATATTCACTAAAAGCATATTCTTTTTTAATCTTTGCATCAGAATTTGAAGTTTCTGTGACAGAACACGGAGAAGAGATTATCTTTTTGTCCTGAAGAATGTCTTCATCTGAACTTTCAGAACTTGAATATAAGACTCTGGAAGGCTTCTGTTTCTTATTTTTAAATGATTTTGGAAATGTTACCTTTTCCTGTTTAAGAAATAGGTTACTCTGTTCTATTTCAGATTCATCCTCTTTTCTCAGATCTTTCCTAGGTATATGTCTGTCATCAATCATTTTCTTAACTTCATCTTCATCATCATCTTTAAACTCATATTCATCAAGAGCAGATGAAAATGATGCCTTATTGGGAATGTGCTTGCTGTCTAGAGACTCTTTCTCTGTCTCAGAATCCATAGTCCCATCTATACTGGAAGGATTTACAGACGGTGTCTCTTCAAGATCTAGAAAAGAAAATGAAAAGAGTCAACAAATATATTCATTTATTTACTATTCATGACAGTGAATATTACTTTTAAAATGACCTGTATGTTACATGTGTTTTATCTCTTTTTAACCATCTTTTAAATGTTTTCTGGCACTGGATCCCACAGTTTAACTACATACTGTGTGAAGAAGTGCAAAAAAGTTCATTACAAGTAAAGGCTTTGGGGTGGGTGTTCAGGTGTTGCTGTTGTCTCTTGGGGTTTCTTGTCAAGCTGTGTAGATAGCAGTTGAAATATATATAGGAAATCACACACTTTTACAGAGTGGACAGATCACCTCTACAATAGCTCATTTTATTTGACATGTAAAATAACTTTTCCAAAGAGCAGCGATTTTATACATACATATATATATATATATATATATATATATATATATATAATTAGTCTATATATAAAATATATAATTTTATATATTATATATATATATAATTAGTCTTCTATGAAACTCTATTTTTAAAACCTGGAAAACTACAAAAAACTTGCTGGTTAAATCCCAAAGGGCTTGGCAAGTTTTTAGTTTGTGTCTACCTGGCCCATGTGAAGGACATCCAAATGTTAATTGGAAGTGTGCAGGGAAGGAATAAATATGCTTTATTCGAAAACACACCCAGCTATTGTTATGGGGGGCCCATAAGAGATGAACAGTGTAATCCTGTGCATATCTAATCAGATGTAAGCCCCATTTAGTGCAATGTGAGGATCAATCAGCAAAATGATTCATCAAAACTAAGCTGATGACAAAGTTGTAGGAGATAATTTCACAGAACCATGTCTCTGCAAATTACTTTGTCCCGTAAAATTCAGTGGGAGGTCACTGAGAGGTATAACTGTACTTATCTGCAAGGATCCTGTTTTCTGTATATGCACACCAATATGAAAGTCTGTGTATTATCTATACACACTTATGTATAACTATAAAAGTACAATTAAAAGGGTTTTTTCTGACCTGAACAACCATCGTCATCATCAGAAATAGGAACTTCTCTTTTCAGTAACCGCCCTAGTTCTTCTGTATCTGCTACATCAACAGGCCTTTCTCCTTGTTTATTAGCCTGAAATGGATTTCCGCCATGTCGGAGCAGCAATTTCACAATCTGAAACATTAGGTATTTAAGTTTATTAGACATTAATTAACATTAAAAACAGGCCTTGGGAGGTGATTAGATTGTAAACAGACACCTGTTTTTTTAAAGCATCTCACTCTGTAAAATGCTATATACATGGATGACATTATATACCAGTAAGTAAATCAGGGTAGGACAGCAGTGCTGAAATCCACACATAACACACTCCAGAACAGTACACTGATTTATTTTGACTGCTCTAAATCTGTGGATTGGTGCTAAAGATAAAAAAATTAAGCAACACAGGAGATTAAACTCTTGTAACATATTTTACAAAGCAATCTTTTCCTTAAGTTCTGTTGACTGAGAGGCTATAGTATTTGGCAGAAATCAAGATATGACACTGGCATGCCAGTGCTGCTGGCAGAATACCCAAATATGCTGAATGAACAGCTCTGCCAACAAAGATATGCTGATGGAATGGCCAGAACAGGATGGAGTCATGAACAGGACAGAGGTGGATCAAGGGTAGAGGACATTTACACCATGTTCCTTACCATCCCTGTACCTAACTATCTGCTTGGTAGCCATAGGTCACCAGGAATTCTATGGAGAAAAGTTAATGGGCTGGTGGAGAAGGGATGGATTTCAACATTCTTCCTCTGCCAGTCTGCTTTGTTTCTGCTTTTCAGTGCAGGGAAACCCATCCCTCAGCAATATCACTTCTTTGTTAGATACTTAAAAAATAAAAACAGGCCTGCTGAGAAGCTGGTATCCTGAATTTTCATGATGGCCATAGAGATGGGAATTTTCCCATCTCTTGTGACCAGCATGGAAATGCAGACTACAACTGTCGTCACAGGCTGGTAAAAAATGGCAGGCTAAATAACTTGGGCATATTTACACATTGTTCTGTAGTCCTCCAGACTGCTGCCATGTTCATGTTGATACTGGAACTTTATACCAGCCCTAGACCTGGTGCAAAAAATTGCTGTCTCACTGAGGAGTTGTGTGTGTTCTTTAAGCCACCCTTTTATCAATGACTGCCCCTGCCAATCTCACCATGGCAGAACATTGTACTTCAGAACCCAATAACTGTACACCACTGCCAATATATAACACCCACAGAGAGTGGCTACAACTGAAACAGAGTGCATGATATGGGGCAGTATCTCAGAGCTCATGCATAAGTCTTCTTTAAGTCTCTCTATATAAAATGTAAGTAGATCCTGCTGGATTAGGCCAATGGCCCATCTAGTCTAGCATCCTGTTCTCACAGTGGCTGGCCAGCTGCCTGTGGGAAACCCTCATGCAGGATCTGAGCACAAAAGAACTCTCCCCTTTTGTGGTTCCCAGCAACTGGTATTCAAAAGTATTACTGCCTCCAGATATGAAAGCAGAGCATCATAGCATAGGCAGGAGATTGGCTGGTCAAGAGGAGGAGGAGAGTAACTGTCAACAGCCTGTGTTTCTTGGTTTGGGGCACAAGAGGGCAGCATAACCCACTATGCCATAGATCACCACTACTGGAAGAAAAAGAGAACATCATACCAAACTGCTTGTCTCCAGAACACCAATATGAACTTTAGAGATGTGTTACCACTATGCAAACTATGCACACTGCACATTACAAGTGCTTCAGATTCCAGATACAAAACACCCAATATTCTACTCCAACAACTGGGTCTGCCAGGACAAAGCAGCCCATCCAGAAATGCAAGAGAAGGTGGCAGCCATGCTATGAAGTGTAACTGTTATAACTGTCACCCATGTCTTCCTCCCACTTTGTTATATGTGAATAGCATTTCTTGTCTGAATTGTTTTGCTTTAGTACCTCTTACACCTCCCTCCTCAACAGCAGGAAGCAGTGTCTTCCACACACAGAGAAAGCACTCGTCCCTCCCACATGCAGATGATGATGATGAAGAAGAGGAGTTTGGATTTGATATCCTGCTCCATCACTACCCTAAGGAGTCTCAAAGCAGTTAACAATCTCCTTTCCCTTCCTCCCCCACAACAAACACTCTGTGAGGTGAGTGAAGCGGAGAGACTTCAAAGAAGTGTGACTGGCCCAAGGTCACCCAGCAGCTGCATGTGGAGGAGCGGGGAATCGAACCTGGTTCACCAGATTACGAGTCCACTGCTCTTAACCACCACACTACAGATGAGCTCTCTGTTGATGAAGGCCAGGCACTC
Organism: Podarcis raffonei; assembly: GCF_027172205.1. Taxonomy (NCBI): domain Eukaryota; kingdom Metazoa; phylum Chordata; class Lepidosauria; order Squamata; family Lacertidae; genus Podarcis; species Podarcis raffonei. The sequence continues at coordinate 49,110,493 of NC_070608.1, read as the reverse complement.
TGCCCCAAACATTGCCATTACTGGCCAAACATTCATAAGCGTAACATCCCTTGCAAACAGAGTTCTAGTGAAACCCCCCAAAGGGCAAGTATATGCAGTCTCCCCCACTCCTGCTGAGGCATTTACGCTGGCAGAACACTCAAGTGGCATCATTTACTCTTCTCTGTCACTTACAAACACCTATTATGCAACCAGGTTCAGGGTCTATGCTTTCCAGCAGCTACCCACTGCCTCTATGTCCCCACTCCCCAATTTTCTGCTGCTTGCTCCTGGACAGGTGCAGGATCTACCCCACACTCTGTTCTATGGAAACCATGAAGGAGGCCCACCACCTAAGAATGCTCCCTGCTATTTCTCTACAGGGGCTGATAATCTACCAGTTCCAGGCAGGCTTCTGCACCTGGGCAAGCTTCATGATAGACAGTGATGCTACAGGTGCTCCTAACAAAAAGTTAATGCCACAGGAAACACTTCAACTGCTACCATGTTGTCAAGCAGTTGCTGTCAAGCAGAGGCCCCCTTTCTCTCTGCTCACTCAGGTTCCCTTGTTTTGTCAGGCACAGGGATAACTGCTGACACCAGGATGAATGAAGCACTCAGTTGCAGAAATGGAGAGCGGGGTAATGAGGGCTGCTGGGATGCTAAATGAGGAAGAGGGTAGATTGATCATATGAGTTGCAGGGGGTGTGGTGAGCTGGTTGGCTCACCCATGCAGGAGCCAGGCTCTGGGTCCATGCACCACTCTTCCCAATTGGATTGGGTGTTCCCTACCTTTCTTATGGTCAGGATGAGTATTATCTACACTAGCCTGGCAGTGACTATCAAAGGCTTCAGAACAGGGAGCATTCCCAGTTCCATCTGGAGACGCTGGACACTGAACCTGGGACATTCTGCATGCAAAACAGATGCTCTACTCTCCTTCCCTTAAACATAACCCATTTCAACCAGTTAGGACTCCCCCTGTAGCACTGGTGCTACTGGAATCTATAAACTGGTGCTAAATTTGGGGGCAGCGAAGAGACAAATGCACCATGATGTGTCTGATTTCTGTCTGGTGCTGTACGCATTGTGCTGGGATGCAAAGATATGTGTTCAGGGTGTGCCCACATTATTGTGAGTTCACTGGCTCCCTCAGCACATTTCTGGCATACTGGTGTTGTTGCCAGCATAACTTGTTTGAGGGTCTTTCTAGGGTCACTGGGGCACTACGTGTTTTCCCTGCTGTTTTTGAATGTTTTGAGGTCACCCTTTTTCCTTTTGCTCCTAGGCTGAACCAGTATAGGATGCAGTGGCAGTTCCACTGGTGTGCTGGAAGTCCCCCAAGTTAGTGTTTAGAAATCCTCTGTAGATTTTGTTTAGTTAGTTTGGACCACTGTATCTATATGGGGATTGCTTATTTACTGCATGAATGGTACATACTTTTCTATGTCCGCTACTTGCAGAATCATGAAGTGGAGTATCATCATCTAGTCCTTGAGTATTCACATCTGCCCCTGCTGCTATTAAGACCTTAGCAACATCATAATAGCCAGCATTGCAAGCTTCATGGAGAGGTGTCCAACCTATTACAAAAGAAGTCCAAATATGAAGGATGTATGTGTGTATAATTCAAAGATAATGCAGTTTGATTTGTTTTGCAAAGACTGATACACACTTTTAAAATTTTAATAGGAAATCATTCTTTTATTCCTGCAGGTACAACCATTTAAAATGTAGTGTTTTGCTATGTGGTTTGTTAGGTTAATTAAAATTCAAACAACAATGTTTTCAGTTTTGTGAAATATTGGAGTTGACATGTACTAGCTCCAGTCACTGCCCAGTCACTGGCTTTTTTCTTCTCCTCAAGTGAGCAGAATAAACTAGGAAAGTCTTGGTTTCCCTTGAAATCCCAATCAGGGATTTGGCTTTGTCACCTTCTAAGAAGCCAATCTTCAGTTGTGCCTTGTTATTCGTTTGCTGATCTTTTTTGTGAAGGTGCAACAAACCACAATTCCTTGTTTGGACATAAGGGGAAGCCAAGGATTCCAGGTTCAGTTATCCTGCTTGCACCAGGGTAAAAGCAAAGCTGAGCGATCAGGAATTGCCTGCTAACACACTGCTCATTTACAGTAAACCATAATAAGCCAGAAAGTCTGTCTTATTACATGTTAACTTAGCCACTTCCTTTGAAAGTAGAAGTGCCATTTTTAGCTATTGTGGCAAACTGACATTGACAAACCTATCTTCTGAAGTACCGGCACACTAAAAAAATAATATAGTTTACCATCATGAATCAGGAAAACTCACAAGCAAATTTGTAAAGAAGGTGTCCAGAAGCTATAGAAAAAAATCCTCAAATCTCACACTAGAGTAAACATTTCACACTTTGAAATTATACATGATGCTCTTCAAAGGGAATATTAAAATTTGCATGCCACACCGATTACCATGTAAAGAAGCATGTGCCTGTCACTGAACATAAAACAGTAATGCCAAAACCTTCAACTCCTCAGTACAGGCTGTTTGTTCTATAGACCAATAACAAACAGCAAGTTATTCAAGAGTCATTATTTCATATATCCTAATTGTAAGAGAGACCAGAGCGTCTTATATAAACTGATTACTCGTCAAACTTACCTGCAAAATCTTTTACATTCACATTTGCACCTTGACTGATTAACTCTTTAACTTGTTTAATGTCGCCTCTAATGGCTGCAGTATGTAAGGGGGTTTCCCCTCGTTCATTTCTTTTGTTAACTTTGTCTTTTTGTCGTGATGAAGAGCTTGGTGTTTTCTTTTGTGTTGGTGTTGTCTGCAGAGGATGATTTAGACTGGGATCTACAAATTAAAATTCAAGACAAAAAATACTGTAAAAATTTCTGCCATAGTGAATAAAATTTGCTTGACTGAAGTCCTCTTACAATCTCATTTTTTTTCTTGTGGGTGGCAGGCTGTGTGTGTCATGTCATCTGTTAATAATCTATTCAAATGGTGAGGGAAAATCCATTGAAGAAAGGACTAACTGGATCCCAGCATCAGCTCCAAAAGACAGCTAGCAAACTGATTAATTTCCCAGTTAACAAAAACTCTGGACTAGGTGGTTCCCTAGGCCATGATATGTTGCAATAGCTTCATGAAACCTGGAGGTTTTGGTCTTTGATACAACACTTGCATCACAAAAGGGTTGTTCCCACCATCTCCTTATTATCTTGCAGCCGTAACAGGACCTGAAGCCATGTCAATCGGGCTATACATGTATACTGTATCCAGGGAATTATGTAATGTATGTCTACTTTCCCCTATGCCACTGAGCCAATAAACTCCTCCTCCCACAACAAGCTGCTATTAAGTCCTGGGAGAAAAGCTCTTATTGGTTCCCCCCTGGGGCCAATGGCAACTTGGGGGTGGAGTTTTCACAGAGCCTGTGGGAGAGGAGGAAAATGTTAGACCCCCTTTCCCCATGGTCCTGATACAGGGCCCCTGCATCTGTATCTATACACACAGAGGAAGTGCCTGCTTGGTAGTACCTGGACTGTTGTCTCTGGCAGTCATCTGCATAAGAAGGGCCATCTGCTTGCGTTCTGATAGTGGGTAACCAAACAGAATACTAACAGGTGCTGCTTTCTTATTTCCAGTTTCCTTTTTCATTTTCTTCTTCTCTGGGACTTCTTTCTCTGGAAATATCAGTAGATCTCAGTAAGAACAAAATACTGTCAATTATAGCACATTCAAGAGAAAGCACAGATATACAGACTGGAGAAGTATATCATTTTACACACTCCCTCTGAAGTTACTAAATTGCTTTCCTCTGCAAATGGAAAGAATATATTAGCAAATCTTCTCTTGAAAATATTTAGTCAATAAGTTGAGTCAGTGTGAGGTAGTGGCTAAGGTTGGCTTTGTGGAGGAGTTGGGTTGAGCAATTAAGTTCTCTGTGTGGCACTGGACAAGCCAATGACCCAATATGCATGTTAATGCTAAGCCAAACTGGCTAAATGTGATCATGTAGGTGTATAGGTACTCACGGTAGGGAAAAAAATATCACAGCTAACAGCACACATTGAACAAATCTTGGCTACAATTTGTGATTTGTCTAGAGTAAGATAAACCACAACACTAAGTTTGGACATGATACTAAGCCAAGCCTTTGTTTAGCTTCAGATAGCATGTCAGCAGTAGGACTGGGAGAGAAGGGAGCCATGACTTTTACTATGAGTATCTACACACTGTGTTTGGCTTAGTGTTACATGAGAACTGAGCCAATACTTCACAGAACTGTTGTGAGGCCACTCTAACAAACAAACTAGATATGATTTTGGCATGACCTCTATGTCAGACTTAAGTCAACACTCAACTCGTACAAGTTGGGATAGGTAAAATAAAAGGGGGAAGATCCCTTGAATGGTAAAGTCCAGTTTAAAGGAGACTATGGGGATGCCGCGCCCATCTTGCTTTCAGGCGGCGTTTGTCCACAGGTAAGGCAATCTTATCTTAAGGCAACCATAGTTGGGATAAGGCAATCTAAAGTGCACATGGTACATGGAAGTTGCAGAACTGCTTTCAAGTATGTGCTTCTTTCTTAAAATCGTTCCCCCCTAGCTTTTTCTTCAGGTAAGCCTCCAAAACTAGAAGTAACTTGATCAGGAAAGAAACAGCTGGGGAGAATTGTTTTCAGAAAAGACAGCAGTAAAGGGCTATCTCCTCCATTCCCCATGCAATAAAATAGCACTTTATAAGTATTTTACATTACTTGTGTCGAGTCAGCCATTGTTACATATAGTTTAACCCTAAGCTCCTTAAAGGAAGTGATATAAACCTAAAATCAAACAGAATACTTTAGAAAACACATGCAGTCTAAAACTCACCTTTATGTTCCTAATACTGAATAAGCATATACTTACAGTAACCTCAATTCACAACCACAGTAAACCATATCTTCTCTCTGCTAACACATAGGGAAAACAAACCACAATCCTTGGGCTTGGTGTCATATGTGAACCAGGGACCATGGTTTGTTTCACTTCCAAACTATAATCTGTAGCAAAGTTTTCTTACTGGATTAACGATTGGAGTTTAAGAAAGGGATCATGGGTTTGTTTCCTCTGAGTACTAGCAAAGACACGTGGATTGGGCCATAGGATATTCAGATTAAAAAATCTCATACTAGCAGACATCCCTGTACTCTTACTGTGGGGGTGTCTTGATATATGAATAGAATTTAGAATTCAATGGTCAAAAAATGGAACCCCTACTTTATTTTTACTTCTGAGGTAAGATTTGTTAGAATGACAGAAGTATAAATGCTGCATATTAACATACTCTCCCATTTCAAAATGTCTACATATTTCAGACAAAGTATTTGATTATATTTAAAGAAACACTAAGAAAAGTTTAAAAATTTTTAATGCCCCATATATTTGAGAAATTTAGGCTCTGACCACAGCATTCTCCTTTCTAAACATTTTCACTCAGAGGTCAGTGGTTTTTCCCCCCAAATTGATGTGTCTACAGTAACAGCTGCAGCTATAGGTCACACATGTAATAAAAACTATTGCTGCAACCCTGTATAATGTAATAGGAAATGGGCTAGAATATGTCTCAGACTATACAGGTAATTGTATTTTTTCTAAAGAGTTTATACTGCAAGTTAATTAAAATTGTTAACCATCTTAGCATTAATTTTCTCAACCTCTCATTTTGTTTTTTTACTCAGTAGCAGATGGGACATTGGGGCTGTGTTGCTTACCTGACCTCCGCCAGCTGCATCGCTGTTTACTGGGATGGAGTGAAGGGACTAGTCAAAGGTGAGGTGCAAACATGCCTGCAGAAATGCTGGATTGCCTCTGCCAGCACGCTGAACTTCCTTCCGCTTTGCATCTTCCGCTGCCAGTATACAGCAACAATAGCAGCAGCTGGATAGAGGTCAGGTGAGCAGGGCAACCCCATTCAAGTACCACCCAAGCTACTGTCTTCACTTATCCTTCTTTATTAAGAAACCAAAATGAATATCCACATCATACCCTTATAAGCCTCTACTTTTATATGTAAAGTGTATTAATTTGAGATTCACTGTGCAGAAAAAAATGGATTTACCATGTTTAAAATTACTGAATGCCTTGTATGCACTGATTTTGTAATTTTAGAAAAAGGAAGTGTTCATACTTGTTTGGCATGATTTGTTGATTGTTTTATAGGAAAAACATTTGCCACACAGATTTAACTCTCAGTTTACAATGGATTCTAAATACCTATATCATCTGTTATAACAACTAAAAATATATCTAATACAATAATTGCAAATATTTTGAAAATTATCTTAGGGTGACAATCAACCAAGTCATACTTAGAGTAGGCATAATAAAATCAATTTACTTAAGGGTCTACTCTGGATATGACTTGGCTGGATATCATTCATTCACATTCACACACACACATTCTCTCTCTCTCTCTCTCTCTCTCTCTCACACACACACACACACACACACACACATTTACTTGTTGTGCATTACTTTTTCCATTTGTCTTTTAATATAATAATTATTCAGCATAAAACATTTTCTTCCTAAAGAAGTTACTGTGGTTACCACATGGTAGCTGCCATCTTCCAACACAGATGTGAAGGGATTTTATTAACAGCAAATAATATTCCTGTACATGCTTAAGTTTGATGGTCATTTTAGATTCTCCACTGAAAAGTAACACAAGCTAAGCCTATATTAACACATAAAGTATTTGCAAGGAGATTTATAGGCACAAAAAACAACTAATGAAAACTACTGTAAATATGTGAATAGGGAAAAGTGCAGCTATTTTAAGTATACCTGATAATGCATTTACCTGAATATGTCCTGTAAGTAGATATTAATCTCTCCCCCCAGTTTTCATTTGTATGTCCTGGATCTGAATCTACAGAGTGAAGAAGACATGGGAGAAAAGGGGTGGAGGAGAGCAAGGAAGTGTGGCATACAATATAGATATATGGACATGCCACTTTTTTGTTATTCCTACAGAATCCTTATGCTAGCTTTACAGTGCTGCTAAATAAATGCCTAGAAAATTAAGAATTCACACCATTGCTAAACAGTCTAAAGCAGTAACAAATTGTGATTTTACAGGGAAATATTGCAGAACACTTGTAGAGAACATACTGTACTTCACCATAGAAGTTCTTCAGTACATGATGGACAAACATCAGAATGAAACAACTATGTAAGAGGAGTCTGAGATTCACAACATTTTAAGAATTCCAGAGCATATGTTTTACAGCATGTTTCAACAGAATATTTTTTGTTATTGTGGAATATAATCCAGAGATGGATGGAACTATTAAAGTTTGCCCGTCCCAGGTCTCAGAGGAGGTAGACCTCAGGCTGTGTATGCACAACATTTTATTCTAAAAGCAATGGAGACTGAGTATTTGTTTTTTTCTGTGTAGTCCATACAGAATCTAGATCTATTGCATATTTTTGGCCCCTGAAAAGTGCTTCTTGAGAAACTGGTTTCATTCAGAAAATAAAAGCTCATTGTGAATTGATTCTGCATTACCCTGCCGCTAGTGTATAAATAATAAAACAGATGAAAACAAATGTAGACAGTTCTGGCAACTGGAAGTGTTTCTATATCTGCACATTGTGGCTGGGCACATACAAATATCACAATAACCACTTCCTTTTTTTCATTTCTATGGGGCATGTTTAGGGAGAAAAGGTGTGGATAAGGTAATCAAGGAGAGGGTTTTCCAAAATTTTTATCAAGAAATCAATCTAGATTGAAAGCAGCATGCTGAGGAAGAGCAACTCTTCTCCAAAATATTCCAGGGCATATCTTATAAGGTAGAAAACTTTAAATGGCTGTGGTGTAAAGCTCTGCTGGCATTGCAATGCAAACAGAGGGCATTATCCTGTCAGTTCAAAGGTTTCCATTTCTGTAATGAGACCCCCCCCTCTCCTCCCTCACTCTTCCCAAATCTGCTCCAGATATTGAGAAAACCCTTAGAACAGGTTTAGAGGGCACACAGGGGAAGGGTGGGAGTTCTGTTGCATATGCAGAAATCCTTGCATTGACAGGGCATTCATGCGGTCCTACACTGGACACAATCCAAAGCTTCCAACAATTCATAAGGCACTTCAAAAGCATGTGTTTAACAAATAGCAAATCATGCCAAACCTAAGACTTAATTACTACTTTTGGAAGTATAAAAGAACCAAATCTAATAAACGCCAGGTTTAAACATTAGGAAGAACTTTCTGACAGTAAGAGCCGTTCGACAGTGGAATGGACTCCCTCAAAATGTGGTGGACTCTCCATTGGAGGTTTTTAAGCAGAGGTTGGATGGCCATCTGTCATGGATGCTGTATCTGAGATTCCTGCATTGTAGGGGGTTGGACTAGATGACCCTTGGGGTCTCATCCAACTCTACCATTCTATGATAAAGTTTATACCAGCTAACAGAGCATTAAGTTATCTGTATTAATGTCTAAAATCATTAGTGAAATACATTGCTATAACTAAAACGGGGAAGTCCCAAACATTTTGCAGATCTCATTCCAAGAGCAAGCTGATATCAGTTTCTTTGGGAAGTTTTAGTTTAGATTCAGGTTTGGTTAAGGTTAAGGAGACAGTTCTGGTCACCTCACATCAAAATGGATATTGTAGAGGTGCAAAAGGTTTACAAAAGGGCAAGCCAAAAGGGGAGTAAGGGGGGCATAATAGAGATGAATAATATTATGCATGGTGTGGAGAAAGTTGATAGGAAACCGTTTTCCACCCTCTCTCATAATACTAGAATCTGGGGCCATCCAGTGAGTGCTGTTGCACTCTGGCCCTGCTTGTGCGATTTTCACAGACATCTGCTTGGCCACTGTGAGAACAAAATACTGGACTAGATGGGCCTTTCATCTGATTCAGCAGGACTCATTTTATGTTCTTATCTATTCTGAATGAACTGAAGCTTCTAAACTGTCTTATGCACCATCCCAAGTAGAACACATTATGGTAAGGGAAGCTGAAAGCAGTAAGATTTGAATAATCAGGCCAGGCCTGGTTTTTCCAGGAACATCAACATATATTAACAGGCAGACTGCTCATTTAATAGGTGCACTAGGAAAAAAGGTAAGAAAAACTGTGCAGCTAGATTAATGATTGACAAGTGGGATATAAGCAAGCACTTTACTATTACTTTTTAATCTTTTGTGAAGGTTTATTATAGCAAATTTTTTCAAGAGGAAAAAATAAAGCTGGCACTACCTGTGTCTGAATTTCGATCTTCATTTCTGGATGGACTAACATTAAACTGAAGTTTACGTTTCATGGAAGACTTTTCTTTCATCTCCTTTCCCACATCACTCCTATCCACTTTGGCAGTTTTGGTGTAGGAGGCAATCTTGTCCTTGCTCTGATATAAACAGAGTTACAAGTACAATGTTTACATAAAACTATTAACAGCGTATTTAAAAAAAAATAAAAATAAACACATTCTATGAAAAACCAGATAACCAATAGAAGAATTACACCTCTAATCTGTTCCTCAGATTACAACAATCTAGGATTATTAGACTTTACTACAGATTTACTACAGCAAATACAGAACAGAATAGTAATGGAATGCTAAAGAATCTTGCATCATCTTATGCTTTCTGTCATAAGTAATAAAGAAAATAAAGCATGTTAAAAATACATAAAAAGTATAAACAAAAAACAAAATAAAGTTTAAAAAGGAGAGTAAAACTGTTATTGTGAAAAATTGAGACAGAATAAAGACTAGTGAAGCTGAAAGCTAAATGCCTTGTTATGTCACAGAAAAACACTAGGAACAAAACAGCTAATGCAGTCAACACATGTGTAAAAATATTTCACTGAACTCAGAAGTACAATTTGATAGACGTTTGTGATTCAGTTCCTACAACTATAATTGTAGCCAGTTGACTGTATAAAGTTTGCTTTCTTAACAATATAAATTACAAGTGTATCTACCTAAGAAGACAACATTAGTTTTCTAAATATACACTGAAAAAAATACAACAGCAGGTTGGATAAATGCTTAGCTCTTATTCTTTTCTCAGACTCAGTCCTTTTCTCAATAAAGGGTGGATTGGGCAAACAGTAGACAAACATACTTGACACAATAATATATTTCAGGGATAGTTTAAGTTACGTAATCTGGCTGCCACTAGCTTTTCTGACTCCACCCCTGCCTCTTTTTCTGTATTTCCCACTGCACTCTGTTTTAGGGTGGAAATAACTGACCTAAAAAGTTGGCACCTGGCATGGTGCTTAACAGTGCTAGTGGCATCACTTCCAACTGAGGGAGCTCCTGTGAAAAGTGAGACAGCTTGAGAAGTCTCTGCATTATCACAGAACTCTGGGGCACCCAAGCCTCACTTTTTGCTGGAGTTAAGTTCTGTTTAACAGCATGCCAAGTGTTGCTGCCCACCTGGCAGGCTTCACATGTCACTTCATGTGCAGCACCTGTCAGACACAGAAGTGCTTCCAATTTGGCAAGTGTTCCCTTTAGTAATAGAATATAATCTTCATTACCCTGGGGATGCACATCCATTATGGATGGACTGGATCTACTAGGGATAGTCAAATCTGTTGCCATTGGTTTCCCATATTTTCCATTATTATGTTCCGTTTGCCACATTTCTACATCAGTTTGATTTTTTTTTAAAGTGAAAATCCAACATTTTTGTATGCAGTTCTCATAATATAAACAAGCAATTTCTGCAATTTCTGTACTCCTTTTTTGGTTGAAGAACTGTATCATAAAATTTGGAGCTATGTGAATATCAAATATTGTTTTGGTTCACAGATTGTTTCCAGAAATGCAAATTAGGTAGATTAGCATTAAAATGTGAATGACATCCAATTTCTTCCCCATCCACGGAGTCCAGCTCTAGGGGATAATCCGATTTCTCCATGTTGAAAAAAGTTGGCCAGCCCCCATCTATTAAAATGTTTACTATGCTGAATATTGAGGAACTAGTAGGTAGAAAACAGAGCAGATGTGAAACAGCATTTACTGTAAGTTTTTTAAAAAAAACTTAGCTTTCTTATGTCATGAAAATTACTGCTATGAAGCAGACAATATTAATTAATGAAATCAAAATCCTTTAAAATGCTCACATAAAATATATGTAGTAAGTACAATTCTAAATTTCAATCCGACTTAGCATCTTAAACAGAGCAGTTAATATTTTTAATGGATTTTCAAAAGAGCAAACAAACCAATCATTTCCCATGGCTTGTTCATTCAGAATTTAAGTTATATTTTTCAAACTAAAGTTGTTTGCTCATCTAATAATACTGAACAAATGTAGGCAAGCAGATTACACTACGTTACGCTCAATGTAGCTATGATTATGTCTGTTAGACAAACTGCTTTTTCATGAATCGTCACTAATAGCCAGGCAGCAATACATGGAATATGTTTTACTTGCCACAATCTTGCTATCTTAAATTTCCACCATATTTTCAGAGCAATACAACAATCCACTGTAATAATTCATAACTTATTTTCTTTTAAATATCTTGAATACCACCAATTATGAAACTATCCATTTCATTCAGTTAAAGGCAAATTACAAAGCTGATACTTAAACTGTTAATTATCAATATTTCTCTGCAGCTCATTGGAGACATAGGCCTGGAGGTCACAGCAGGAGTTGCAACATCATTAGGCAATGCTATGTGACTGCTGTTGATCTCATTCCACAAGACAGCTAAGATTATAGCTGTAAAGGATGCTACAATCAAAGACCAGAGCCCCAAGGATATATGGACTGTAGTAGCTCTGGATATATAAAACTAACTTTAAAAGTACATGGATGATGGAGGAACCATTTTGTGCCCTAGCTGTTAGGATTGTGAACTGGAAATTAAAGGGCCGTTATACCATCCTGGCTAGTTACTGCCCACATTTTGGCTTAGCAAGGCAACAAGTTGCCTGTGTCAAATAAAAAATTCCCCCAAGAAGCTTGATGTAACTAATATTGCCATCATTCTGGGTTGGCACTGCTAAAAGAACTCAAATATGCAGTTGATATAGTGCTGCTCTATATTTTTACAAGTTGATTTAATGACCTCTCAAGGTCATTTCCATCCTATTCTCAATAATATCTATCAAAGGAGTGGAATGTACAAGGTGGCATCACTGTTTTCTCAAAAAAGGGATCAAAACCAGCTTACTCAAACACAAGTCAAAGACACAAAAAGACACACAGTCAAAGACACAAAAAACACAGATTCACAGGACTCCTGACATGTTTCCAACAGCTTTGGTGTGTTAAAGCATAAATATTTTTCTCAGCAGTTGTTACTAGAAAGTATAAACACATTTTTTTCCCTTGCTAGAGAAACATTTTTCAATAATGGGCGCTGCCATCTTTTTGATTTTTAAGGATATGAAAAATCCCTAAGTATATGGCCTTGATCATTGTATCCTCCTGAACTAGCTCTGTGGGATGGAAACTGGGGGCACTGTTTTTGGTTGGTTTCAGAGAGCAGCATTTTGTGCTGCCTGGTGCTGTAGGGTACCATTACTTAACATCTATATGAATCTGTTGGGAGCAGGCATTAGGGGTACTTGGATGAGGTGCCATCAGGACACTGATTATACCCATCTCTGTTTTTCTGTAACATTTGAATTGGGAGAGTCCTTGCAAGCCCAGGACCAGAGCCTGGACTCAGTGCTGTGCCAATTAAGGACCAATAAATTGACTCCTGGCAAGACAAAGCTCTGCACTATGGGAGGGCTGTGCTTGAATTCCCATTATTTTTTATTGTGAATGTGCTTTGCAATAAGAGGAGGAACAAATAATTGAAGGAAGCAATTAATTTCATTCTCCCTGGAGAGAGAACAGGGAACAGATGCGAGACAATAATCTGTTCCCCACCCCCATCCCCACTGTTAATCTAAGCCAGAAGCAACAAAATAGGCTAAATTTGTGAACGGGAAGCTTTCAAGTAGTTGCACAATAGCCCTAAAAACCTAAATGGCACATGTTCACAATGTCCAATTATTATCAAATGTTTACCAGAAATCAGGTTTGAAATAACATGGGATGACAACATAGAATGCATTAATTTGGTAATGAAGTTGTATGGACTCTAAAAAATTGAGAGAGAAAACACCAGCAATTCCCTCTTCCCACCAGTGTGGAAGCAACCTTAATGACAACTATAATTAGCTGAGCCATAGATTCTAAAATTCTAAGTTACCGCACTTCCTTCAGCTTTTTTAACACTTCTCATATTGGTATTTTGGTAATATACATATTTATTTAAACTTAAAATAAAATTTATTGATTAAATGCAATGATTAAACCAGGCTTTCCAAACTTGGTGCCCTCCAGATAGTGACTGACTACAACTCTCATCATACCTGACCATTCACCATGCTAGATGAAATGGAGCACAGCTGGAGTTCTCCAATACCTGGATGTCACCAGGTTGGAAAAGGTTGGATTAAGTCAGATAAAATGATCAGATCAGCTAACAGGCCTACTTTAAGCCCTATTGAAAGAAGGAATTAATTTTGGAATACTATTAGGTAGGCAACAGTCTTTTCATAGTAATCTTAATATGATACATACTGAATTCTACTCAAAAGAAAATATCAAAAGTTCACAACATAACACCTCACAAATACTTTAAAATGAATGTTGTGAATGTTTCTTTAAAAATCAGAGGGATACTTCAAGTTTGTGTTTTATCAACTTTAAAACACCTTAAATGTAAGTAATGTCATCAGCTATGAAAGAATGCATGAAAAAGTTTCAGGGCACACAGTGAAAGAGGAGATTATGGTGGGTTTTAGCTCATTACACCACAGGCAGAGTTATTTTAGCAACTTTGTTTAGTTGCACATAACGCTATCTCTTCTGACTCATACATGTTCTTTGCTTTTATGGATTTGCCTAGCTGCAATGTAATCTTCTTAATCAATTTTCTTTTTATACCTTTCTTCCAGTTGGTTTCTCCACCATGGTGCTATCGCTGTCAGAATTTTGAATCTGAACTGCCTTTGCTGACCCAAATCTGGGCATTTTATAGTTGTTCACTGACTTTATCTTGCATCAGAGTGCTCATTATGCATCTGCCAGGGAAAAGACAAGAAAGATGGGGAAAGAAAGAAAAAATAAATATCAGCATACTTGAAGTAATCTACAAGTATTGGGTAACATTTCAGTGTATCTAGAGTCATCAGTTTCAGGGTTTCACAAATATATTTATTTATTAAATTTGTATACCGCCGTTCATCTACAGATCTCAGGGCGATTTACAGCATAAAAATACAAGATAAAAACAAGAACAAAACAAACAAACAAAGCAGCAACCACCCCCTCCCACAAACACATTAAAAAGAATATATGATGATACTCAGCCAAAGGCCTGGTTGACCTGGCACCTAAAGGTGTATAATGAAGGTGCTGGGCAAACCTCCCTGTGGAGAGCATTTCACAAACGGGGAGACAATGCAAAAAAGGCCCATTCTCATATTGCCACCCTCCAGACCTCTTGTGAAGGAGGCACACAAAGAAAGGCCTCACATGATGATCACAGAGTCTGGGTTGGTTTATATGGGGAGAGGCAGTCCTTGAGGTATTGAGCTGTTAAGGCTTTGCAGGTCAAAACCAGTACTTTGAATTGGGCCCGGAAACTAATTGGCAGCCAGGACAGAATCAGTGTAATATTTTCAAATCATCTTGCGCTGGTGAGCAACTTGGCTGCCGAATTCTGCACCAGCTGATGTTTCTGAACTGTCTTCAGGGGCAGTCCTATGTATAATGTGTTGCAGTAATCTAACCTAGAGGTTACCAGAGCATAGACAAAAGTAGTTAGGCTATCCCTATCCAGATAAAGGTGCAGCTGGGCCACCAGCCAAAGCTGATGGAAGGCACTCCATGCCACTGAGGACACCTGAGCCTCAAGCGACAGCAAAAGATCCAGAAGTACCCCCAAGCTACGTACCTGCTCCTTCAGAGGGAGTGTAACCCCATCAAGAGCAGGCAACCTCCCATCCATCTGGTCTAGAGAACCGCCCACTAACAGTGCCTCAGTCTTATCTGGATTGAGCTTCAGTTTGTTGGCTCTCATCCAGTCCATTACCGAGGCAAGACAAGGGTCCAGCACATCCACTGCCATACCTGCAGATGTAAAGGAGAAGTAGAGCTGTGTGTCATCAGCATATTGCTGACAACGTACTCCAAAACTCCAGATTACCCCAGTCAGCAATTTCAAGTAGATGTTAAACAGCATAGGGAATAAAATCAAAGCCTGAGGAAACCCACACTGAGGGCTCCACAGGGCTGAAGAACTCTGGAAGCATCAGCCTTTGGAAACATCCATCCAAGCAGGACCGGAACCAGCGCAAAGCGGTGCCACCCAACCCTAACTCAGACAGCCACTCCAGAAGGATACCATAGCACACTTAGAATTGTGATGTTCCCGTTCATTTGATTAGATACTGTCATGAAGAAGAAGTATTCGCTGATAGGAAGAAAATCAGTGACTGACAACAAATTTAGGAAACTCATATATACTTTCATCAAGATAAGTATTTCTATTCACATTGGCTTGAATCTAAAGTGGCTCCTCCATTCAAATTGGGAGGGGGCATTTTGACCACCTCTCCTTTCTACAGCCTCCACACCATATCCCACTCCATTCTGTATGATCCCAGAAAACCCAGAAGTAGATTTTCAGGGAGCTGCAAAACAAAGGAGAAGGCAAGAAAGGCCTGCTCCATGAACTCTGCCCAGTTCAAAGGAGGTAAGTTAGGATCTTAGCCATTATCCCCAAGTAACTATAAACCAGATTGCTACGGCTTCTGGAGAACCAAACGCATAGATGACTACAACCACATAGAAAGGCCTATTTATGCAGTAAGCCTAGCATTTCTGCAATCTGCTGGATGAAGCAGATGATAATATTGGGCTTGCTACAGCCACTACACAGTGCATGGTTAACAATTCTGTATATAGGCCAAGAAAAGTTTTCTTGTCCTCATGGTTGTAAGTGAATCTTCCCCAAACCATATCTTCTATAGTATATTTACTCTTGTCATTACCATTATTATAATTGTGAAAAACTAAATGTTTTGTTAGAAAAATACAACAATATGAAGCGGGGATGAAACGGTAATGAAATCCACTTTGGGGTTTTCCCCAACATAAATCACAGGGGTCTAACTCTATATTCATGGATACTGAACACAGGGGAACATTGAGTGATAACAGTGGTGCAGCGACATTAACTACTGTTCCAAAGTTCCAGAGGAGATATTACGGTGGCCTGTTTCTACAATAAAAAAGTTGCCACACAGCATAAAAGGAATCTGGCTTTGTTTGCCTTGAATCAGATAAGTGTTGATGGGTTAGTAACTAGTTGAGGGGTTAGTTTTTGAGCCAGAACAATATACTACAATTTCTATACCAACAACCTAAGTTGAAACGAGCTGGGTTTTTCCCGCACTGTGACACCGTGGCAGATTGCGTACTGCCACAATAATAATAAAAATAGCAATTTATTAAATAAATTTGTCTCCCACAAGCATGAACAATAATACTAATTTGGGGCATATGAATATAACAATTACATACTTTTTTGTTAGTCTATGTCAGACAGCTTATTGCTAATAAGTGATTACACTAGAAATGTTTATTATATTTGATTGATAATAACCGATACGTTTTAATGATTGATAGTTTATTTTCTAGTAATTTAAAATGTTATAAAGTTTATATTATCAAAAATTATTACTTGGATTGTCATATTAAGTTTTGAAATTATCTAGTAATTGAGTGTTATTGTTATGATGTACTGATTTGCATTTTTGTTGTGTTGTGAGTTACTTTGGGCATAATTAATTAGCAAAGCAGAATTGAAATAATAAAAATAAAATAGTAATATATCTTGTCCAGCATTTTCCCCTCATTTCTCCTATAACCATATTCCAAAAATGGTCGTCTTCATTCCCACCCTAAATGGAAGCATATCCCTCTTTGTATACAAGCCGCCAGTAACAGACTGTGCATTATATACATCACTATAACCAAAGTTTAGGACCATCCATCCAAGCAACAGTTTTATAGAGTATTCTGTCATATACACTGAAATTGACCTAAAAGGGTTCCTTGCCAAGTTGCATTCCAGGAGTGACCTTCCATTTCTCCTTTTAAGCTTTGCTCCCACAATTTTTGAGCCCCAAATTAGCACCTGTAGAACTTTCAATTAAAATGTGTATTTTGGAGACTAAGCTTCTGTAGACATCCTTAGCTTTACCACTAGTTTTTTAAATGGCATCAAATTCTAAGAGGCTTTTACTTAATTGTGGGTTTAGAAATGAAATATTTTATCTGATCTGATGGATTGTACCTCCAAATCCTGAAATGTTGCTTCAATCTGCACAAACATTCCTTTTTTAATTTCAGAAAGTAAAAGGTTCACAATAAGAAGTCATGGATTTCCATTTTTCAAAAAAAAAAAAAAATGCCAAGCTGTGACAAGTGAGATAACAAACAAAAGATTACCTAAAGTGGAATCACAGTTGTTAGTTCCAGACTGCCAGCACTATTCAAACTTGACGTCAGCTTACTGTAGTTAGTATGAAATATCCAAAGCAGATCTAAATAGAAATTATTACAATTACTAAAGTAAATAAGATAATTAAGAATTGTATCCATCCATTTTCTCAAAATACAAATATGGTAAACAAATGCTCTAATAAATCTTAACTTTATTTCCTAAATACTTCTAGCTATATTACTGTGTAATTGAAAATAAAATATTGCTTAACACACACTCTCAGTGTGGTTCTACTCAGAAAGCAGCAATGATAATGTTAGTGCCATGCTATTTTTCAATTAACATTTTTCATATGTTACATATTCAATGCCTGATGACTTGCATATGAATGTATAAAATACTGCATTGGAAAAAACTGTGGAGCGATGATGTGAGATAATATGAAACTTCTATTCATACACTTTGATTTGTGATGGCTCATTCATACATATAGTCACTACTGCTTGCTGCAGTAATTAGATGAGGAATATGCATTTGTGAACCAGTCAATAAACCACACAGAATCTCTTAGTATGCATATCTTGGAGCCTAGTTCCATTATGCTACGGTCCTTGATACCAGTTACAGTAGGATTACATCAGCATAACTTGGTGGAATCCTATGAACTCACGACAGAAGAGAAAAAAGCAAAGTAATAGCAGTACAAACAAGAAATAATAGCAATACCAACATTCTCACTGCATTCTTGCACCCACCCGCCTCATCAACGGTACATAGAGAATGAGCCCAAATTATTAATGCACAGGACGCCAACATACTCAACACATGGCAATGAAAGAACAAACCCATTATTTTATCTGCAGCAAGTCACAAACAGTAAAAAGCTTAAAATAATGTGCTTTATAATTCAATTTTAACTTTAAAGGAAACATGTATTGAAAATGAACTTATGATTGCTTTATGAAAAGCAGCTTGTTTAGGGAAATAATTATGCAAATAACATGTTCAGTGGTCATCATATAGCACAATGTGTATTGTCTTATTTTCTGGCTTGATACTGAGCTCAGGGACTAGCAAGTCACCACAGGTATCATCTACTAATCCAGTCAACTCCAGCTTGGTATCCTCCAAGTGTTTGGACAACTCCCACCATCCCTGACTTTTGGCTATATTAGATGGGGTTTATGGAGGTTGTATTCTAAATATTTAGAAAGGACTGGATTGGCAAAACCCCAGAACAGATTTAGCGGGTGGGGAGAGGGAGGGGAATGTCCGCTGCACACATGAAAGTCCTTGTGTGGACAAAGCAACATCACTGGATATAACCCTGAGTTCTTATATTCACTCTCTACAGATGCACACCACCACTGCAACTTCAGCAGAAGAGAGTCAATAATAATTTCAAGCTGCCTACAGTGAAGGCTTGAGAGCAGGCAGATAATTGTAATGATTCTGTGAACCCAATTACAATTTTGCAATAACTGAAAACTTTATGTCTGTGATGTGGTTCTAGTCAGAATTCTATCGAGACAGGGAGATTTGGCTTGGGATAAAACTAATTTTTTTTTTAAGTAGGCATGCTAGAGAACTATGTTCGAGTTAAATATCTACAAACACTTTCTCAGGTTCAATTTTTCTAAAAGCACTTGTATTATCTTACACTTAACATTCTAGCATATACCTATAATTCACATAGCATTCTTTAATGCAATGTAGTAATTAATAACCCCATCATTCTAGCACATCAAACACTCAGGCATGATTTGCTTAAGTGCAATGACAATTAATACACCTTTTCCAACACCTGCTCATACATGCTGAATGTTCTGTAATCGAACACATTAACTCATACCTCACAACAAAGAGCCAGTACAGGGCGTACAGCATTGCTACTCAAAGTGGTAGTTCACAGACCGGGGCCAGTCCCTGAGTCATCAGCTGCTGGTCCATGGCAACGCCATCACAGCCTAGGTTGGATGGCATGCTTCAGGGAATATGGTACCAGTTCCTAACACATTGCGGGGGAAATGCTAGCCCACCACTTTACATGAGAAACACTAGTCTGGAGTGCTTGTATGAACTGTAGCACCAGCCAGAACATAAAAAGTAACTCTAGATAATCAAAGGCCTCTAGGCACCCAAAAATACAATTGTTATGGGTTTCTTACTAATTTTGCAATGGTGTATATCTTTCTGCTATTTATTGAATTATACGGGGTTGTCCGGTGCTGCTGATTTGCAGCTAGTAAATAACTAAGTGTCTACTCAGAAGAAAGCAGCACTGAGTTCAGTGGGCCTTACTCCCAGGCAAGGGTGTGTGGGGCTATAGTGTTTTATCTAGGCAGCCAGGGCTCCTCCACATGACAAGATCTTTTTGCCCCAGGTCAGTGAGGACAAATTGCTTTTAAAAATTCTCCCATATATACAGAACACCCTGTGTGGCTTTTGGACTGTATCTGTAGTTCCCCCTTGTGTCCAATAACTGGGGTCAAATAAGTATTCTTTACTTTTTCAAATGCATGGAAGAAGGTTCTCCTTTGCAAGGTTCTGGACTCTCCTTTCTTGGAGGTTTCTAAGCAGAGGCTGGATGGCCAACTGTCATGGATGCTTCAGCGGAGTTTCCTACATTGCAGGGGGTTGCACTAGAAAGATGACCCTTGGGCTTCCTTCCAGCTCCATGATTCTATGTTTATCTGCTTCAACAATATTTCATTATGTTCCTATCATTTTATGTAATGGTATTTTTAAATAAATTATAAAACAATAAATAAAACATGTTCTTACAAACAAAACTTTTAAATAGCTACCTTTCTACAGGTAGGACGGGGAGGGCATGGGCGTAGCCAGGATTTTTGTTGGGGGCAGGCTTTTGTTAGGGGGGCAGAACATATTGTATTTATTTGCATTGATTTTTACTTATGGGGAGCAGCTACCCCCTGCCCCATGCCCATGGGGGGGGGGCACAGGGAGGAAACAAGGTCGAAAGGAGGCCACGGTTGGAAAAAGTTTGGGAAACTCTGGTCTACAGTATATGATTCCACCAAATTTGCTTTCCTTGCTTCAGAAGATATGTCACCATCACTGTGGACAAATAACTTGAATGTTTTCTTGTAATTGCAGTGTACATGGGTTTTTAGGTTTTCATACATAGGTCCTGCTGGAAAATCACTTCTGTGTTATTAAATTTCTTTCCTTTTCTGTTCTATACTTACTGTTTCAAAGCATAACTTGTAAAGCATATTATCACATCATAACTCTAAGTGCCGTCAGTGTTTGGTGCACTGTGTCAATGTCTGACTCTTTCAGCTGTGTGTGAAGCAAGTGTATTCTATCAGGTGACTAAACATTGGTCATTTTATTCTCTTCCATGCCCTCCTTCAAGTCTTCAGGGTCCTGAAACTTGAAGTACAGTATATATCTTTTTCTGCTTTTTCATGTCTTTTATTTTCTCTTTCTTCTTAAAGCTCAAATTCAGTGCTTTGCCTGTCTTTCCTGTCACTGACTCCACTTGTGCTGAAATAAATTCTACCTTTTCTCCCCAGGGTTGCATCACTGCTTTCCGACCCTCTATCAATGCACTCTTCATACACCGTGTATGCTTATCTAATATTTGCTGTAGCTCGGCTTCAAATCTATCGCCTTCATGAGCTGTCACTTTCCTTCCTTCTGCCATGTCAGTTTCACTTACATGCAGATTTGCTGAGCATCCTGAAGCCTCACCGAGAGGTATCGCTTTGAAGCATTTTAAACCATATTTTTCTTTAGCAGTCAGAACCTTGAGACATCTTTCAAAGCTTACTTCTATTTTTAGCTGTGTTTTATCACTTTTTATGCTTCATATTGGGTAATTTGGGTACTAGAATAAGGAACTCTCAAATTAAGCAGCTACCTTGGTCCAGCAAGCCCTAGACTTTCCATACTAATAACTTTCATGAGCTGAAATGTATTCACTGGTGGTCTGCTGATGCATTTAAAATAAGTATTTCCAAACAAATTTTAGCTTCTTGGGTCCTGAGATTCTTAATTTGCCCCAGTGGGTATCACCCATGGCTCTGCCTCATCTGGACAAGACTGTGAAGATTTGAAGCACCTTTGGATACTATTTCTCATTTAATTAATGGCCCATTATGCTGCTTACAATTGCAGAAGAATTACAGCTGAATGCAAGCGCCACATAGGGGAACCCAGCACATAAAAGTGGAAAAGTGATGAGATATAGGTAACTAGAATGGCTCCACCAAAACAGAGGAAGATGAACGGTCACTACATGATTGGACAGCTGGGCCAACCAGACCCAGGGACTGGGAGAGGGAGATACTAGAGGAAAGAAACTGACATTCTGAAGGGGTCACAATTGGAAAGGTTTAATTACTGCTATCAAAAGAAACTGATTCCTTGCTGCCATCTACAGGAAGAAGGGGAGACAGTGATTAAACTGCAGTTGCAGTTATTTGCCAAGTTTTCTAGATAGTCCATGAACCAGGACTGAAATTCTTACCATACATGATGCAGTGGGGAAACTAGGCTTTTTTTTACCCATTTTGCCCCCCCCCCCGCTGCACACGCATTTGCGTACACATACACACAGCCTTAGTGGGATGCGGGTGGCGCTGTGGGTAAAACCTCAACGCCTAGGACTTGCCGATCGCATGGTCAGCGGTTCGAATCCCCGCGGCGGGGTGCGCTCCCGTCGTTAGGTCCCAGGGCCTGCCAACCTAACAGTTCGAAAGCACCCCCGGGTGCAAGTAGATAAATAGGGACCGCTTACCAGCGGGAAGGTAAACTGCGTTCCGTGTGCTGCGCTGGCTCGCCAGATGCAGCTTGTCACGCTGGCCACGTGACCCAGAAGTGTCTGCGGACAGCGCTGGCTCCTGGCCTCTATAGTGAGATGAGCGCACAACCCTAGAGTCTGTCAAGACTGGCCCGTACGGGCAGGGGTACCTTTACCTTTACCTTACACACAGCCTGGGAGCCTCAATGGTGCCCCTCTGGCCAGTCCCCCCGAACAGCTATGCCACCCAAGAGATAGAATATAGGTGGTAGTGCTGCAGCAATCATGTAGTTTTGTGTGCAACAACAACTTATATAAATCTAACCCAGGGCCCCCTTAGTGGTTATACCCAACGTACGCACATATGAAAAAGAAATTGTGTGTTTATGTACCCAAACTAAGCTTCCAGCAACCTCAAAACATACACCCTTACCTCAAGGAAGAGAATCCTGTATGAAACACTGGTCCAATGCTTCATTTGGGTGCCACACTTGGCTAGTAATATTCAATGTACATGGAAATGAACAAGGAACTGGGAGTGTGCACCCCAAAATAAGCTTTGGGCCACCTGAAATCATACATCCATATACCATATACTGGATGGTCTGCCAACACCCAAAGCCATGCTTTACCTACAAGTGTACAATTGCACCAAGTCATCTGAACTGCCCAGACATGCTTGCTTGGCAAATGGGCTCACATGCACAAACATGTTCAAACTCCAACAGTGTTGAAACTGGGTATTAAGTCCAGAGAATGGTGAACATATAGCTGAGGAAGAATTGGATGGTTATTCTAATGCTTAATTTTCAGATGAGCACATCAGATCAGATGGTGCAGGACAAGAAAAGTGAAACAAAATAAAGCCTGAAATGTAGGCTTCTGAAATTGCTATAACTGCTGTTAATATGTGCTGGTAAGAGATACTGATTGGGATGCTAAGAACAAGTATATTAAAGCATTCATAGATCATTTTATTGGTGTCTAATTCATGTTTGAATTAGACACCAATAAAATGGCGTGCTCTGGTCCATGGGGTCTGGCCATACCTGGCGTGCTCTCGTCCATGGGGTCATGAAGAGTCGGACACGACTAAACAAAAACAATTCATGTTTGATGAGCAGGACAATGTTGAACAGCATACACCCACATTTTGAAGAGATCAAGAGTTCAGGCAGTAACTGGGAATTCCTTAGTTCTTATTATACTTAGTAAGGATTAAAGGCATGTTTTATCCTGTCTATAGATAAGTGTGTGTGTTTTTTAATGTAGTCAACGCTGCACACCTGGTCACCTTTTGACAAAAATTCCCAATTACCAGGGTGGCCTGGCTATTCCAGCAATTGAATCCCATCATTTTTCTTATATAAAAAAGTCCAATATTTTGGGGGAGTGAGTTTGCTGCACAAGAGCTCCAAATTAATTTAAAGTAGGTGATCTGAATTTGCTAGCATATGATTGTTAATTATGTTGCTTTGAATGCATACTTGACTTTCTTCAGTAATGTTCTATTCTGGATTGTTTTATTTGACTTTTAATATAGGTTGTAAACCGCTGCGATATTTTTTAATTAAGAATATAAAGCAGTATAAAAATGAAATTAATAATAAAGTATTTTTTAGGATTTCTCATACGGAAATTATGACAAAAATGAAGGGTGCTATTGTTAAAATTGTGATTACACACAAAGCAGTATGATTGCTGTAAGTCTGCTACCCATTTTCCAACATTTGATTTACAGACTTTTCCAAAAACCATGTTCAGAATCATTTAGCACATATGGTAAGAATTCACCGTCTGTGGCAGTATGGTTCTAAGAACCAGAAGAAAAAGAGCGAAACACACTAATTTGCCTAAAAGTGTGAGGTTTCTGTCTATAGGACCTTGCCTATGCTATTGCAATCATTCTTGCCACTTTGGGCTTAGTGCTCCAATGCTATTCTGGTGCTTGGGGAAAAACAACAGCATGGGTGCTTCAATATACTCCTCCTGCTGCCCTGCTTAAGACAGGGATAACCAACTTCTGAATCCTTGAAGGCCACTCCTTCCCAGACACTGCTCTGGGGCTCAGAACTAGACAACCCATGATGACTACATGATGATACAAAATTTTGTATCACTTAGCAACAAGGGCTTTCATACAGATATAGGCACAAATATTATCTTAGTACAAGATCATTTTATCAGGCCAGGGTAGGGGGAAGAGAATGACTGAACAATGAATGCATTCCTTAAAATATCTAAAGAGGCACATTAAAAACATAAGAAGAACCTGCTGGATCAGGCCAATGGCCCTTCTAGTCTAACATCCTGTTCTTACAGTGCCTAAGCAGATATCTCTAGGAAGTCTGCAAGCAGAATCCAAGTACAAGAACACTATTCTTCTCTGGTTACCAGAAACTGGTAATAAATACTCATGGCATCTAGTCTGGTTTACAGAAATTGGGAAAGAATTGCCTTTCAAAGTATCTGTTATATTATACACATCTTTAAGTTTCCTAGGTGGGGAATCATGGTTTTTTCCAGCACTGAAGGTACCTCGCACATGAACTCAATGCGTTTGATCTAGCCCTCACCACAACCTCGAAGCAGGGGAACATGAGACAGAACCATGCTGTAGCAAACTGATAGCAAATTTATAATGGATTTCAGATCACTCAGTTCAATTTTCTTCTTTAAAACCACATAAAATGGCAAGATACTAAGCACTATTGAAAATCCCTTTGTAAGAGTTAGTTTTACATAGAGGCGTCTGTTTGTATTACATATCCACTTCAAGGGTAATATTTAATTGTGGCGTTCAATTTGCACAACTGGCTTCCACTTGTGAAAATGGGACTTCCTCTCCCCTCCTTCCCCAACAATCTTTTATACTGGAGTGGGGAACACTCAGGAGCAGATTGGAGGCTGCAGGGGGAAGGGTTAAAGAGGAATCCCATTGCATACCCCCAAGACTCCTGTAGTAGAACCACTTTCAGGAATTTATGGGAGACCAGAGTTCCTCATCATTTGATACATTTGTCATGTATAGTTGAGATCTGTACCCTGTCAGTCCTACAAGTTATACACCATAGCTACATCCATGAAGTGGAGTCCCAGTATTTTAAACACCAGCTGATAGAAAGTTTTCCAAATGTACAGTGAAACTTTTAATCAGTTAAAGATCGTTCTAATCAACTAAATGATATGCCTGATTAACTATGCAACACATTTTGATCAAATATGTATAAAAACTGCAGATGGCAGCCACCATTTTAGCAGAGAGATATTCCTTTTACTCTCAAAAAGCTTTTCTTATAAACTGGTGCATTTAGCAATACATAGGCACACTATCTAAAAGAAACAAATTATACTATTCCCTTGAAAATGAACTTTTACATGTAAGTTTATGTGTATTAATTGATTACCACATCTGATGATTAGCTAAGATTTCTTAAACAAGATGAAAGCTCTAATTTAAATAATTTAGGATGCAGCAGTTCGTAGCTCCATCTCTAATACTAGTTATACTTTTAATTTTAATATACTAAAGAGTACAATGTGAAAAGTTAAGCATTTTATCTGTCACCTTTCTCCACTTAGTTTCTAAGGCAACTTACAAACAAAATTAAACATTACAAACAGAATAAAACAATTAACAGATTTTAAAAATTACATCTAAAATTAAATTGAAAACTAGCAGCAACAGCAATAAAACCAGAAGACTGAAATTAAATACTGCTAAAAGTTTAGTAATAGAAACATTTTCAACTGGTGTCCAGAAGATAATAGAATAGACACTAGATCTATGTCTAATCAGGGCTCCATAACAAACATAAGAGGAGCTTGCTGGGTCAGGTCCATGGCCCATCTCTAGTTCGGCATCATGTTCTCACAGTGGTCAATCAGATGCCTGTGGGAAACCTGAAAGCAGGTACCAAGCACAAGAGAACCCTCCCCTTCTGGGCACTGGACTAGGGGGTCTAGGCTAATCCCCTAAAGGTTCTCCTGGCGCCTCCTTCCCAAAGCCCAGGAAGCTTCTGCCTGGCTTAGGGGAGGAGGAACAATGCTCCAATGGGTCCAAGAGCCCTCCCACAATTTTGGGCTTTGGGAAGGAGGCAGGAGGGCTCCAGCATCCTGTCAGAGGCCTGGCCTCCGTCCCAAAGTGCAAGAGACTTCTGCCCAGCTGAGAGAGAGAAGTGCAATGCTCACATGTGAAATGTTTGGATGTCTTGATGTCATGTGCACTTTATCAACCTCGCAAACTGGCACCTCTGGCCCCAACTGTTCCCCTATGAAAAATTTCACCATACTCCACTGTCCCTGGGATTGCCAGCAACTGATGAACAGAGATGCAGCCTAACTTCAAAGGACCTCCAGAGCAGGACATCAGATGATCATATCCATGCATGAGCAGATTTATACAACAGAGAGCAACTTTTATTCCTTCAGATACCCTTGCATATGTTGGTAAGGGCTTTATGGGTCAAAAATAACATAATGAATTGCATCCAGAAACATGAAACAAATTTGAAAGTGAAGGTTTATCAATATTGTTACAACGTTCCACATGACAAGTCCTGATTAATAATTCAGTCCCCATATTCTGTACCAGTTCTATTTTCTGAACATTTTTCACTCATAGTACACTGCATTAACTAACACGGACTAATGGGCAACCATGGCAAGCCTCTGGTTGTCCATTAAAGGCCACAAATAGTGTAATCAAACAAAGTGGTTATCAATCATACCACAGACAGCATTTGAGCAACAATAGCATTTCCAAGCTGCATTCTTCTCTGTGTGTGATTGGTACATAAGTACCTGCACACCCTCATTTTTAAGTCATTATATTCATTACTATTCTGCTGCTTGCTGTCCACACCAGTGGACAGAGCTTGATGAAGTAGTGCTTCTTTGCTCTTTCCCCTAATCATTCCTCCCAAGCTCTCCTGTTACAGTACCTTTTCCTATGCATAAGAGCAAACATTACTTGCTTTACTTGTCATGTTTCACATTGGAGAAAAAGGAGGCATGGGAAACAACCAATAAAACAATACAAAAATGTTAAAAACAACTCTAATACCCTCATAATAATTTCAAAGTTGCCAGAAACAATCTGTCAACCACCAAATGCCTGAGTAAACAGAAATGGACTTAAATTCCACCTAAACATTAATAATAAGGGGACAGTTACACCTAATCAGGAAGAACAATCTGTAAATGGGAGCCCACTAACCGAAAGGCCCTGTCATAGATCAATACCAGTCAGGGAGCATCCAACAGCTATACTATCAACAAATCCTCCCCTTCCAACTTTATGGCCTGAGACAGTTGATGTCCTTATGGTCAACTGAGTCAGAAAACAGTAACATGAATTTTGAGTTGCAATCTTACACATACTTCCTTGAGGTAGTCCCTATTGAACAAAGTGCTCCTTTTAAAAAAGTTAACATGCTTAAAGATTGAACTGTACAACATACAGCAGCTAACTGGTCAGCTAATAGCCTGAGAGTTCACATTAGTATGAAACACTGTTGAGGAAAGGTGCAGATTTTTTTAAATTTTAAGTCAGCATTCATATTTTCTTTATATTCATTCTCGCCTTCCTAAATGGGAACTATTCAGTTGGGAGCCACCCAGAGTGGCCAGCGAAACCGAACCAGATGGGTGGGGTATAAATAATAAATTATATCATTATTAACCATTATTTGATTGACATTTTTATTTTACCCTAAACATGGTCACAAAATTATATAGTTGTGCTTATGCTTCTTGGGTTTAAAACAAATGCTTTAAAATTTGTTCATGCATTTTAGATTATAAAATGTTTTTAAAACATGATTTTAAATTATTTGGAAATAAAAAAGCTTGATTTTATTATAACACTAGTTTCTATATACTATTAATTTAGGATTTTAGTTATATTTAATAATATTTTTGGCAGATGCATATCAATACTGCCACACTGAAAAATGCCAGAATGTTTTACAACAGATTGTTCATGCAGCAAATATGGGTGGTAACATAAGTGTTGTCTCTCTGAATACTAAACAAGGGAAAACAGTTTAGTGCAAAATTACCTGATTTTGGTCGCTGTTTATTAAACACTTGCAAAAGCTTAGTTACATAGTTCCCACCACCAATCCCAAAATCAGGCCAAATACTTCATACACCTGATTCTCAGTATGTTTTTCATTCCAGTGCATTAAATTGTTTTGCGCCACTTCTTCCCTCACCCCACCGAAGTTAGGGCAATCTTTACAGCATTATAAAGCTTACTCTGGAACAGAGTACCAAATTTTTATACTACCTTCATAATCTGCATCTGTCACCATTATCCAGATTGTAAAAGCATTCACACTGTAGTGCCTTTACATTTTAACCTGTGCTGGAACAGTTTTAATTGCTGCTCTTTATGCTGCTCTTTGGGACGCGGGTGGCGCTGTGGGTTAAAGCCTCAGTGCCTAGGACTTGCCGATCGAAAGGTCGGCGGTTCGAATCCCCGCGGCGGGGTGCGCTCTCGTCGCTCGGTCCCAGCACCTGCCAACCTAGCAGTTCGAAAGCACCCTCAGGTGCGAGTAGATAAATAGGGACCGCTTACTAGCGGGAAGGTAAACGGCGTTCCGTGTGCTGCGCTGGCTCACCAGATGCAGCTTGTCACGCTGGCCACATGACCAGGAAGTGTCTGCGGACAGTGCTGGCTCCCGGCCTCTAGAGTGAGATGAGCGCACAACCCTAGAGTCTGTCAAGACTGGCCCGTACGGGCAGGGGTACCTTTACCTTTTACCTTATGCTGCTCTTTATTTACTATTGGGTTTTTTTAATTGAAATATTTTCCATTCATTGTCTCTGTTTTTAAGTCTTAGCAACATGTTAATTTAAACCAAAATAGAAAGTACATATAATTTTAAATATTTTTCTCATTTTAGAGGATGAAATGGTATTTTGCTTATTTAATAACTGCATTTGCTCATTATACATGTAGAGCTGAAGTACAGTATATTATGAACAAAGAAATGGGACTTATACTGTACTGACACAGTGACTATCATTCTGTATGCTACTTGTGGATAATTCTCTACCTCCAGAAGCTGAATTCTAGTGCCTATGTCAGACCCTGGCAAGTTGACATAATTTTTGACTTAGAAAAAGATATGCTTCTTTACTTATATGTGAATGCAACCTTCAACCTGACAGATTACCATCAGGTCACCCTGATGAAAGTTATTAGGATTTGGGGGGCATGGTATCATTAGTACACCGATAACACTTGCCTCTCTTTCTCCATACAATCTGAATCAGGAGAGGCCATGTGGTCCAGTGCCTGGACACAGTAGTGGGATGAAGAAAAGTGAGCTGAACATGAATCCTAGTAAGATGAAGGCACCATGGATGAGTTGTTCCTGTGTCTAAGAATTTGGTAAATTGCCTTTGCTAGATGGAGTTCTGCTCCTCCTGAAGGAGCGGGAATGCAGTCTGTGGATGCTACTGGATCCAGTTTTGTAAACAAAGGATCAGGTAGCCTTAGTGGCAAGAAATGCCTTTTACCACTTGACTGATTGATTTCTATACCGCTTAATATATTAAAAATATCTCTAAACAGTGTACAAAAAAAATGAAGCAACTACAGATAACTTTAACAAAATATTACAGAAATACAGTTACATATAAAAAGTTACATTAATACAAATATATTCATTTTCCTTTTGGCACACCCTCCCTCCCAGCCTCTGGGTTCTCACTCAGGGTCCAACAACTCTCAGCTCACCCACAAAAGTCTCACAGTGAGACAAGATCCTGGAAACAGTGGACATCACTTTAGACATCATCTCTAGACTTGCATTTTAAGGGCAGGCCCAAGGTGGATTGTACTTCCTCAAGGTACCCACAGCTGTGTCCCATTCAACTGCACTCTCCACACCCAGGTGCGGCAGGTTTGCTGAGTTTCCCAAATAGGAAAATGGCCCTCCTCCACTAGCAGCTCTTTCTTCACCCACTGTCCTCTCCTACTCCAGCTGCTTGTGGCTAGTAACATCCATTTCTGAGCAGGGAGAACTTGACCATGGTAGTTCAGGCACTAGCGACTTCAAGACTGGATTACTGTACTGTAACACACTCTACATAAAGTTCCCCTTGTGCATGATTTGGAAACTGCAATTAGTGTTCAGAATGCTGCAGCAAGGTTGTTGAAGGGAATGAGGCCTTGACAACTTACAAGAGCTCTAGTCTGAAGTCTGCTGATTTGTCAGCTGGTCAAGTTCAAAGTGTTACTATTAGTAATTAAAGCTGTTAACAGCTTGAGACCAGTTTACTTGTGAAAGTGCCTTACCCCATATACAGTGGTACCTCGGGTTACATACGCTTCAGGTTACATACGCTTCAGGTTACAGACTCCGCTAACCCAGAAATAGTGTTTCAGATTAAGAACTTTGCTTCAGGATGAGAACAGAAATTGTGCTCCGGCGGCGTGGCAGCAGCGGGAGGCCCCATTAGCTAAAGTGGTGCTTCAGGTTAAGAACAGTTTCAGGTTAAGAACGGACCTTCGGAGCGAATTAAGTACTTAACCTGAGGTACCACTGTATAGCCACTCAACCACTTTGATCTGTGGAACTGACAGTTACCAGTACTTAACACTCATTATACACTTGTAAGAAATCAGTATTTTAGGGTGGCGGAATATACCGTACATTCTGGAACTCCCTATTTACTTGTACTTCTTTTTGGCGCCTGCTTAGTTTAGGCAAACCTATCCAGACATATAGAAAGCTGATATGTGTTTTAATAGTTTTGTTCAATTATTTTTCTTCTGCCTGGCCTTTGGCTTGGAATCAATTTGATTCCCTTCCCCTCTTTCTTTTTTTCTTTATCCTCCTGTGATGGAACTCCTATTTAGGGACTTCCCTGGCTTTTTTCTGGCACATGTAGGACCAGTCTGGATAGTTAGCCTTGGTGAAGACTTGACGTTTTCATCCCCAAAAAAACGTTTTTGATTTTTGTTTCCATTGAAATGAGGCTGCATTTTAATGTTTTAATGCTGTATTTTACTCTTGTTTTTTAAGTTGTATTTCAATCAATTTGTTTTTATATCGGTTGTTAGCCACCCTGAGCCCAGTCTTGGCTGGGGAGGGCAGGGTACAAATAATAATAATAATAATAATAATAATAATAATAATAATAATAATAATGTTTCTAAATAACCGTTTTAAAACTGTCATTTGTTGATAGTTTTGTTTATTTCTGTAAACCACTTAAAGGTTTAGCAATATAAAAAGGCTGTGAAATAAAACAAATAAAATTAACTCCATTTTTTAAAAGAGTCATATATTCAGGTTAAAGAAAATTATAGGAAGCACAGTGGGTGGGTGGTTTCAGTGTCTGGGAGAATGGTCATTTGCCTGCCCTGGATGGAGTAACTCTGTCTGGGAAAAATGGGTGCACAGTCTGGGAGTTCTCCTAGATCCATCTTTGTCACTCAGGGCTCAGGCAGCACTGGCTCTTATGAGTGCCTTTCACCAGCTGCATCTGGTACACCAACTATGACCATTATTGGACAAGGATAGCCTGGCTGTAGTGATTCATGCATTGGCAAGCTTAAGACTAGACTACTGCAACGTGTTCAATGTGGGGCTAGACTTGCACCTGGTATGGAAGCTTTTATTTATGAGGCAATAAAAGAAAATTTGATAAAGATGTTTTACAGATGGTATCTAACACCAACCAAAATATGTTAAATGTATACATAATTTGTTTTTATGTACACCACTTAGAAATATTAATGATTAAGCAGTATATAAATAACTTAAATAAATAAATAAATAAATAAATTGAGCAGTATCATTTTTAACAATAAGTTTTTTGTCCATCCTGAAAAAGTGAACAATCTGGCTTAATATCCTTGTAGGCATAAAGAGAGAACCATACAGGAATCTAAATATTTTCTTTACACAGTGCACATGAATTGCTTGATCAGAAGTTGCAGATTATATACCCCTAGAATGTCAGAGATCTGATTATCACAGCAACAAGTTACAGGCATGGAGAAAATATCTAAATTTCTGAAGGGGGGATTTTATTTAAATGAAAGATTGAATAATACTTTTTCTTGATGATTTATATCACACTGGGGATGAGGAAGCTGGTGTAGCTATACAGAATTCCAAGATAATGGAATTTCTAGATCCAGATATAGAAGTTCATTCCAAAAACTGGCCCAGTCTTTTGACTGATCCAGAAAATCATTAGGCACCAAAACAATGGAACTGGAAAAAGTGGGCGTGCAATCATTTCCATCTCTCTCTCTCTCTCTCTCTCTCTCTCTCTCTCTCTCACACACACACACACACACACAAACAAACGCCTTTAACTGAATATAAAATTACACAAATAATATTTAAATGTTATGACTATTCAAGATAATGATTTTTTTAAATGGCCAAGTTATTTTTTAAAAATACAAAAAAAGTTTTTGTCACAGTATAATTCTCCTCAGACTTATTTTTTTATTTGCTTACTTTAAGAATTTATAAACCACTTCCCAACAAATGTTTCTTAAGCACTCTACAATAAAGGTATAAAAAAGAACATATAGTACACACAGCAATGTAAAAACAAATCTTAAAAACATCAAATTGCACAAATTCAGTATACATTATAAAATGGCTGAGTCACACTTTGGGGGGGGGATGCCCTATTAAATATAGACATTTTCAGTAGCTGGCTAAAAGCAAGAAAATGAAACACTTGTCTAATTTTAATTGGAAGCCAATTCTAGAACTTAAATTTCTACTTTTCACATGCTAGCCTCTATAGGTTTCTTTAATCATCCAGAATATGAAATTCTCAAAAGGTTCAAAGAAAAAAGTCAATAAGTGAACAAGGCTTCAGATGAGCAACAGATACAGTGCATCCATAAACAAAGGACATTAAATGACTGGACATATTACACGTGTAGGTCTTTGTTTTTAGGAAGAACTACAGAGTATTAATGCCACATTATATGGTGTCAGGGAGCCATAATTTTGAACTATATTCAACTTTGGTCAATCATTCAGGGGAAGGCTTATTTGAACAGGTTCAAATAAGAGCAAGAGCACAGCACATCACAGGACAGGCAAACATGTTAGAAAGGTTAAGAGAGCTGGGTCAGATAGAAACAAGGTGTCTTGAGAAGGAATTTGAATATTTTCTGTAGCTAGATTCAATAAGGCTAGTAAAACACGCGGGGAAATTTAAGTAAATTCTAACTATGGAGGCAACTAACATTTATAATGTTTTCAATGATGAGTTCAGAATGGTGACCAGAAGGTGAAGAAAGTAATGGTCTGTATATTTTTAAATAGACTTTGAGCCAAGACTTTATATCTGGGCAGCTCTGCCTCCTTTATGATCACCAGAGGTTACCATAATTGGTGGTTCTAAGTGACATAGATCTACATACAAGGAACCCCCCTTCTCTGTCCCCCAGAGAAGTGAGTGTATTTTGCTTCATGCTCAGGAACTACCTGCTTGCTGCATCTGACTACAGAAAAAATATTGTCCAAGCTTGGAAAGCTAGGAAACATGGGAGGCTACCGAGGGTAGCTCCCCCCTTGTAGCAATTGTCCTGGTTCACTTGCATGAGGCCTATGCTTTTTAAAAAAATACTAAATTGCTGTTTAAATTATGAAACATTTGGTGCACACACCTACACCTATTTTCTGTATCCAGTAATAATTGTATGTGTGGTATAAAGTAGCATGTGGACAGGAAGAAGCTGGACCAGACACTCATCCTTAGTACTGTACCTACTAGGGTAAGAGATTGTCCAAGGCCACACAGCACCCAAGTCAAACTCTTCAAGCTCTCAATACAATATACACTTACTAATACTACTGTGGCTTTTATGCTCTTCACTTTCAAACCCTGAAGCAGGAATAGCAGTGTCAAAAGTTAACAAAGACACAGCACTAAAAATCTTCAGCACAGGAGGCTGTATCTTAGGCTTCAAGCATAAAGTTCAATGATCCCAGGGAATTACACACGTGTTGCACTAGCATAACCTTTTTTTTAAAAAAAAATCTGTCATCTGCTCTACGAATTTTAAACATGAGCCATCAGAATGATACTGGCAATAGCATTTCCTTTACGCTCCAGAAGCACCATTTTTTTGAAAAAGAAATTACTTACTGCACGTTCGTTGTTGCTTTCTCTCCCCCTAGCAGCCTGTCGAAACATACGCAAACGCTGGCGCGCGCTAACACACACACACACACACGCTCAACACTGCCTCTTCCCTTTAGAAAGGGCTGACAATGCTGCAGACCAAAAGAACTCAGTCCTATCAGCATTATTATTATTATAATTACTGAACGCGATTATCCTGCCCTCACTCACAAAAATATAAGCCTCAGCGCGGGGCGGGGAATACGAGAGAAACCACGTATCAGAGAAACAGCCCCACAAGGAGGGAGAAGCAGTGACAGCAGCGGCAGCCATGGCTCCAGCTGCAGCAACAACAGTGACAGGCTGGGATCGAGGGAGCCAAAGGGCTGCCGGATGGAAAGAGCCCTTTCTTCGGGCTGACAGTCCTCGTGCACAGTATTAGAAGCGGGTGGGGGGGGAGCGGCGAGGGAGGAAGGAAGGCACGACGACGCACCGAAGGAAGGTGTGTCAGGAGATCTCCTCAGAAAGGGCTCATGCGTGTTCCATGTAGGCAAAGAGGTTGCAGTACCTCCATTACGAGGAAAGGCAGCGCAAGAAAGGGGGAGTGTTCTCGCTCTCTCTCTCTGCTTTTTAAATGTACACCCAAAGCAAGCAGGGCAGGAACAGGCAGCAGCAAAAAGGAGCCCACTTCTGTACGAACCGCGGCTCCCTCCCGCCTCACGGGAGGTTCAGGGGGTGCTACAGACTAGGGTGGGCTGCCTCGCGCTCGTGCGCGCCCGCGCGCGCGCACACCCACCCACCCACACCCACTGAAAGGGGCATATATATATTCTATACACTCACCTCCGCCACAGAATAGGCTGCATAAAGGGAGCCCCATTTGCAGAAAGGAGGGAGTTTTGACAGACACGCACGTACATATGACACCAGGAAAGGAAGAGGGGGGATTTCAGAGCGGCGTCAAGCCGTTTCTAGAGCAGTTGTTTTCTTCTTTAGTGTCTCCTTGCCACCCTCACCTGTAAAGGGGGTGACCTACAAGGGGGGGTGTCCTACAAAGGGGGTGTCACTCGCGTAACTGCCGTTGCTCCTTCCCTCCCCGCCTCCCCCCCCCCCCGCGGAGTCTGCGGTGGAGATACTGGTGGTTTCCTCTCCTTACCTTCTCTTAGCGGAAGGGAGGCGGCTCTTTACAAGAAGCGCCGTCCTTTAAAGAAGATCCGAATTCCGCAGCCACCCCCTGCCGGTCAGGGGCGCCTGGAGTCTCAACCCCGCTCCGAAAGCCACGGCAAGAGTCAGGTTTTGACGACACCCCTTCTCTCCTCTCGCCCCCTCCCCTCAGCTCAGTCGCTCCCCTTTCCCTTGCCCCTCTCGCTCGCTCTCCCCCCACCCCCTCCGCTTTTCAAGCCCGTCAGAATGTCGGTTTGTGACTTTCCACGCGGATTGGCTGAAGCGCCCATCACGTGACCTGCAGAAGGGCACCAGAAACGGGTAGGCACGCGCCGCCGCCGTGAGCGTTAAAGAGGAAGGGGGGAGGATTTTAGAGGGCACGAGAGTAAGAGCCAACGTCATAATCACCCTCTTGTCAGAATTCCTCGGCGTTCCACATAAGAAATGCTGCTTTCTCCCTAGTGTACCACGCAGATGTAAGGGAGAAAATAAAAGGAATAACGGGCCCTGACACGGTTAGAGGGCGGAGACAGAAAGCGAGTGCCTGGTGCGCGTGCGCGCCCGTCGTCTAGTTTTTCCTTCTCGGGTGGCGCTGCTGGAATTTTCTGGAAATACTAGCGGCGGTGGTCCGAAGAGGCAGGCTACGGGTAAGGAAAGGAACGCGCGGGCTAGGCTTCCTCGCTTGGGCCGAATGCGAACGGAGGCATCTTCGCCCCGGAGCCACTCCTACAGGTCACTCCCTTCCCCAGGGAAGGGCTTTCCGGCGGCGGTGGCGCAGTGAGTTTTCATAAACACCGAACGCGCATGCGCGCCTGGTGTGTGTGCGGCTCCGCCGCATCCTAATAAAAGCGCGGAGGTTGCGGGGGGGGGGCAGCAGTACGCAGGGCTTTGCTCCCCTGTGAGGACGACAGTCTCACGGGGCTAACGCGTGGGGAACAAGGGCTTCTGCAAAGACAACCGAGCACCGGTTCACGTTGCACGAGGACTGAATTAGCCTCCCCACCACTGCAGAGCGTGCAGCCGCTGTGACCGTTTTTTGTGGTGTGTGGTCTCAGTAAGCGATATGACGAGGTAGCTCCGCGTTTGAAACGAAAACCGGTTGAGAGTAGATAGTTGGCATTAGCCTAGCATAGCAGGGTAGCGCGTAGTACTATTCACGTCACTGGTTCTGACTAGGAAAAATAGCTGGGAACGTGAACTAGTGGTACAATTATACCCATTTGAGTCACAAACTTGATAAAATACTAGATCAACTTTAAATGTGATATATAGCGTTCTGGAGTAGTCCCCTTCACGTCCTATATGCAGACAGACACCTAGAAACTCGTGTGACAAGAGCCTGATCTCGTCAAGATGTCTTCTCCTCAGAACTACTGCCAAGCAGCTGGACGAATGAATTTTATTTCTTTAGAAAGTGGCTTTTCATAAGAGTTTGTAGCTCATGGCTTGTTATAATGATGTAAGGTTATATCATTAACTATCAAAAGCTGTCACGCATAGTACTAGACTTTGTGTTCTATGTAGTAGACTCACTGGGGTTTGTTAGCTTTAGCTCAGCACCCTGATGGGAGTTAACAGATAAATTCATGGGTGATGAAGCTATCAAGGACTAGGTTCAATGGCTATGTACTACCTCCACTGTCAAAAGGCAGCATGCCTTTTAATAGGCATTTGCTGGGACTTGCAGGTGAGGAGAAAGCTGTAGCACTCAGGTTATGCTTGTGGGCTTCGTGAACATCTGCTCAACAATATGTGAACACAGAGCTGGACTACATGGGACTTTAGCCTGATGCAACAGTCTTATATTCTTATTATTTTAAAAAATAGATTTTGCAATATTTACAAAGCAGAGTGGGTGTGGTTAATTGACCATAAGAATTGGATTTAGTTTTTTGAGACTCTATGCTTTGATTTAACATTCATATATTCAAGTTCATTTTGAACCAGGCTAAGAGATTTCCCATAAGAAGTTTTATAAAACAAACTGGATACTGTGTATTGTTGTCAGGATACTAGAAGGCTACTGTTCACAAACATACAGATGTCTTAAGCACAGGCCCGGTTTCACAGACCTTTGATACTGCATAAACCCATAAAAGGCACCAACATTAAGGCACATGTCCAGAAGCATAAAATTCTGGGATCGACATTCTGCAGTTTATAGTAGGTGCAATTTACAATTTCCATTTGATTTGTGAAAATCAGAAATTAAAACATATTAAAGTTCTAAATTAAAAGTTTATTAAAGGTGATACTTTGTTAGAAAGGCAATTAACTGGTTATAGCTTTTTCATCCACGCATGCCAAATACGTATCAGTTTTAAGTCCTGGACTTTCCCCCCATCAAGTTAGTGACAGCCACTGCTAAAACATCATTAAATACAGTTGCTGTAAGGAACAGAAACATCTGTCTAACCTCATAAGACCAGCTTTTAGATGCTTTAAAAATAAATTTTGGGAGGATTGTGCAGAAGCAATCATGAATCTAAAGATAATCTCCTAACTTCTCTCTGTAGATTGCAATTCTAGTTCAAGAGTACACTGTTATCTAGTAATTTAAGTAGGTTTAGCTGCATAACATACACATTTAAAGTTAAAACTTACTTTTTTGTTTTTTTCACCACATGTAAGTGAATGAAGTTTGGAGAGGAAAGGCGGAATGGTAATGTAGTCATTTCAAAATATTTTACTTTGAGGAGCATACATTAAAATCTGCTTCAGATTACGCAGTGTCAGATTACCCTATCTGAGTTCTGGTTTCTTACATTAAACATCCCCCGTTGACAGCCCGATAACTCACAGCTCACTGTTCTGAAGTATAGGTAAAGGTAAAGGTACCCCTGACTGTAAGGTCCAGTTGCGGATGACTTGGGTTGCGCGCTCACCTCGCTCTATAGGCCGATGGAGCTGGCGTTTGTCTGTAGACAGCTTCCGGGTCATGTGGCTAGTATGACTAAGCCACTTCTCGTGAACCAGAGCAGCGCACAGAAACGCTGTTTACTTTCCCGCTGGAGCAGTACCTATTTATCTACTTGCACATGACGTCCTTTCGAACTACTAGGTGGGCAGGAGCTGGGACTGAACAACGGGAGCTCACCCCATCGCGGCGATTCAAACCGCCAACCTTCCGATTGGCGAGCCCTAGGCTCTGGTTTAGACCACAGCGCCACCCGTGTCCCTTAGTTCTTAGCAAAACACTTTTAATATAATCAAAGACCAGGATGTAACAATAAAATCTATCTTCTACGCTGAGACGGAGTGGTCTGCACATCATGTTAAGCCATCTAATTAGTGTACCACAAGTAGAGATTATGAATACCTAAACAATAGACCCTGAACAGATTCAAGTAACTTAAAGTGAAGACTGGCAAGGAATCTAAGGAGTCTAATCTACAGGAATTAGAAAGATTCCCAATTTGTATACTATAAAAGTGAAAATATGCAAACTCTGGCTCAGGGCTTAGGGCTTAGTTCTGTCTTTATGGAGTTTAAGAATTTGTAAGTACTTATATCAAACTTAAGTTTTTTGTTAGGTCAGCAACACAAAACCAATATTCAATGCTTATTCAATAGAATAAACTGCATTTACATTGGTATCTTGCTAAATTGGACATACTGAATTATATGAATGCTAGTGCTGTCAAACACATTAGTTACGAGAATATCCCAAAATTACAGTTTGCAATAAATAGAAACTAGGTTTAATCGTGCCCTTGTTTCATTACAATTTGCATTCAGATTATTTTAGGACATTGTAAAGCACACACCTTAAACACAGTATTCTGTGTTAAATTCACAGGTCTTTGCATTAGTAGCCCTGAGATTAATTATATGGCATTGAAAACATCTGTCCCCTCAGTGTACCCAGTGGACAAGTCATATCTTCAAAATCACCTACACTGTGTGGGTACCTGAAACTTCTATCTGGTGCAACTATCTTTGACTATTCAGGCCAGGGATGGGTAATTGTGGCCCTCTGGATGCTGCTGGGTTACAACTTGTATTATCCCTGAAACTGGCTTTTGCTGGCTGTGGATGATGAGAGTAGAAGTTCAACAATACCTGGAGGGCCACAGGTTAGCTATGTATACATTCCACTTGCACAGCAGTTTGGTCTCTGTTAATATAATATTTTTCCAACCCCCCTTTCTAATCAATTTTTTTTGACTACTTGTTATATATATATAATTTATGTACCTAATATATATATATATATATATATATATATTATATATATATATATAAAAGCTTTTTAAAGAGACTTTATTTT
Source organism: Podarcis raffonei (assembly GCF_027172205.1). NCBI lineage: Eukaryota > Metazoa > Chordata > Lepidosauria > Squamata > Lacertidae > Podarcis > Podarcis raffonei. The sequence goes on along the minus strand of NC_070608.1, from coordinate 49,070,660 downwards.
GTTCTTATTTTAATTTCAAATTTATGTAAAATTGATATAAAGTGTTGTGTTAGAATAGCCCTGGTTTGGGGATGACTCTTGCATTTTCCATTTGCCTATAACAAAATTAATAAATATAAACAATAATAAAACTTGAATTTTAATCTCAGGTAACTATATTAAAGTAAAATTATTATACCAGACTGTAAGCAACTGAAATCATGTTTTCATCTGTATGCAGTTCAGATTTTATTTTCTGAAGTAGTTCCTTACAGCTAGAACAATGGTCTTAAAGGTCTGGCCTAACTCCAAAACCAGGTCCCTTGGGTGGTTCTGTCAGAGAAGTGAGACCACCAGCTGGCTCACAAGAGAAGCGCCCACTCCTGCAAAAAGAGAGAGCAATTAACTTATGCATTACTTCCATTGCACTATTCATCTTCAAGGGTAAACAGAAGTCACTCATTTTCTTCAAACCTCTTTAGTTCTGGATATTTGTGAAAACATGAACCTAGTCGCAAGTTTAAAAACAAGTTCAAAAGCCAATGTATGCATGCTACTTTCTAAGCACAGTTGTAGTTCTTGCATGTTCAACTTTATAGCTCCACTGAAGTAACTTGGGCTTACATCTGAGTATAGGATCAGGCTGTGTCTTGTAAACCAAAGACGTAGGTTGAATTTTACAAGCTGAATGTTAGGGGGAAAACCCTCAGTTGTTAAATTACTGTGTGTTTATTACATTTTTATCCTGCCCTTTTTCTGAGGACCCCCATATTATTCTCACAGCAACCCACTGAAATAGGTTAAGCATATATGGCACCAGCCCAGTCTTCCTGTGAGCGACATGGCTGAGCAGAGATTTGAATCTGGTTCTCTCTGGTCTTAGTCTAGCACTGTACCTCACTGGCATAACATTCTTCCTCTGTAGCAAGCATACAATCAAATTACAAAAGAAAGTGATGCAGCAAATACTGTTTCTCAAAAATAAAAATTAATAATTTCGTGTCTGAGAGCATCACAGTTTGACTATAACTTGCAAAATGATTGCCACAAATCAGTGAATCTGATTTATTTAGAGTGCTGTATAGCCACTGAAGGCACTTGATCTGAAATCTATGCAGTGTAAAACTAGCTTGAGCCTCCTGACTGTAAAGAAGTGAAGATGTAAGCCTGTCAAATAAACACTGGAATAAACACACAATTAAATTTAGAAGCAATCCCATCTCTCTGAAGTTTGGTCAAGACTCAATACTGCTGTGAATTCAGCTATTTCAATGAAATATTTTGGCAACTAGGACACAGACCCTTAAAGTTTATAAACTTGAAGCATCATTGGAATAAAGGTTTATATTTGGTTTCCCATATCTATAGATATGTTTGCAACTTGCTGTGGAAAGAAAATGTAATGCTAATTACATACGATGTTACTGTTCCCAATTTTCCTTAGTATTTATTATATGGTACAAATGAATAAAATACCTTGGTCCAGGTTTTGGAACTTTTCCAGCTTTTAGTTCATCAATTATGTCTTCTATGTCTTTTGTTGTCAGATCTTCCTGAAATGTGAAATAAGGAAAATGTAAACATTTCCTGACATTTAAAAAAGTATGATAGCATTTTTTGGGGGACTAAAAGTATCACTCTGTGGTAATTCTATTAACCCTTGAAAAAATGTAGGCATAATTAGAGCTTTTAAGTGGGGCAGGTTTCCTGCTGTCTAGTAGATCCTACAATTTGTCAATATGGTTATGGGAACAAATGCTCACAGCAATACGCTACTGTCACACAGCAAACACGGAATACAAACTGGTTCAAATCTAGCTCATTTGCAATAAAAAAAATTAACAATCCACTTAATTATTTATGTGAGGAAACAACTTTTAGTACTCTTAAAATAAAGAAAAAACAGGATAAGTTAAACTGGATAAACATAGTTTGATTACATTGGGTTATATTTGGTTACTCTGAATAGTAAACTCAGATGGTAAGCACCAAGAGGTATTGCAGAAGTACACTTTAAAGGAGGGGTACAGGACAACCCCTCTTCTAACAGCTCATTGAGGACTGAGCACACTCAGTATCTGGTCGGGAAACAAAAGTGTGTGTTTGGGGGAGGGAGGGGGAATGAAATGAGTTAACCTGCTAGCATTGTCCTCTTCCAGGATATCAGAACAGGAGCTCCCTAGTTATTTTAATGCAAATATTTTGTTACAATTTTGGGGGCTATTTTGCCGTGCGAATTCCAAAGCAAACCTAGTTAAGTGTCCCAGTAGTACAGGACAGAATAAGTTGTGGCTAAGAGAGAGGGGCTTATGACAACCCTGCAATAAAGTCATACTGTATGCCGCAAATCAAGCTCAAGTGGTTATTACACTTCAGCGTTGTTCAGAGATACTACACCCTAGTGCAGGTTTGAGGATTGGGATGAAGCAAATAGCGTGTGCAAATCTGCAGTGATACCCATTTCTCTCATTGCAGATTGAGCTGATAAAAGATTTTACAACAACCCTGCAGGGTTGTTGCAGGTTGGGGGCTGTGCTGAGAGAGAGAGATAGAGAAGCTTATGACAGCTCTGCCATATACAACTATTAATATTGCAGGTCAGAGGTGGGGCTGAAGTTGATTCATATTAAAAAGGTAAAGGTAAAGGTACCCCTGCCTGTGTTGGGATACTGCCAGGGAGATAAAGTCCATCTGAGCCCCCAAGCCGGCTGCCGGACGATCCATCGATCTCCCATAGACACACAGTATCAGCAATTAGCGACATGAAGCCTCAGAAACAGTATTCCACATTCTTAGGCTGGTGCACACTCTGTCAGCAGGATTCACACAGCGAGAGATGCACAGCAGGAGAGCATATTTACAGTTTATTCAGCGTTGGTCAGAACAAAGAAAAACATGACCGCCTGCATCGGTATGCTCTGGCAACAACAAGGAAACGAAAAGCAAAGACACAACAGAAACATCCTGTGAGACAGGAAATACGCAGGTTCTGTGACTCACAGCCTGCTCCCTTTTAAGGTGGAACGGAAATATCCTAACAGCCTGTACGGGCCAGTCGTGACCGACTCTGGGGTTGCGTGCTCATCTCGCTTAAGAGGCCGGGAGCCAGCGCTGTCCGCAGACACTTCCGGGTCACGTGGCCAGCGTGACGAAGCTGCTCTGGTGAGCCAGCACCAGCGCAGCACACGGAAACGCCACTTACCTTCCCGCTATAAAGCGGTACCTATTTATCTACTTGCACTTAGGGGTGCTTTCGAACTGCTAGGTGGGCAGGAGCTGGGACCAAACGACGGGAGCTCACCCCGCCGCGGGGATTCGAACCGCCGACCATACGATCGGCAAGTCCTAGAAGAGTTTGGATTTGATATCCCACCTTTCACTCCCTTTAAGGAGTCTCAAAGCGGCTAACATTCTCCTTTCCCTTCCTCCCCCACAACAAACACTCTGTGAGGTGAGTGGGGCTGAGAGAAGTGTGACTGGCCCAAGGTCACCCAGCAGCTGCATGTGGAGGAGCGGAGACACAAACCCGGTTCCCCAGATTACTAGACTACCGCTCTTAACCACTACACCATACTGGCTCTCCTAGGCACTGAGGTTTTACCCACAGCGCCACCTGCGTCCCTTGTTTCATATTACCAGTCAAAAATTCTCCATACTTCTGAGGAGGAAGAAAAGGCCACTCTGCATGAACTGCTACTTCAGACCACCTTGCAGAGAGGAAGGTTTGTGTTCTATTAACTTGCATGCAGACCAGCTGCACTTTATATTAAGGTTGGAGTCAAGTCAAGGAAGAGACTACTTTTTTGATGCTAGTGTTTGTGTATTCCTCTCCCCTAAAGCCACAGGATCAGACAACAAATGCACCCCATGGATACACTGCAACATTTTGATGGAGGGACCCACTTGTACTTACATAATAGTTATCATTTATTTGTACCATTGGTGCATTTACGCAAGCCCCCAAACATTCCACTTCAATCAGAGTGAAGAGTTTATCAGGTGTTGTTTCTCCAACTTTTATACCTAGGGGCATAAGCAAAAACAAAGCAGCATTAGAACCTTGCAGGCCTTTTCCCACTTGCCCTGGGAGACCGGGGCCCTGACTGACTCCAGCTACAAAAGCTGAGGCTGCTGAACACTCTTGGGCTGGGGTATTGTTTAGCGGGAGGTTGTTGCTGTTATTTATATTTTTTAAAAAATATCTTTGTTTTAGATCTTATTAGGATTTATGTGGAAATTGTTTAATTTTGTTAAAATTATAGCTGTTTTAGACCTTATAAAACTGAAAGCAGTTGGCTGCATTATATGAATGCCTGTGTGGCAGTGGCATCCTGCCAGGATGACAGCTACACCCCCACCACTGTAATATATTTAGCAAAGTGTCAGGATGTGAAAACTTAATGTTTCTCTCCGTTGTTGAACAGATCCATAAAGGTTGTACTTGTCTCATAACATTCAAAAGGTTACTGACCAAGGTGTGGTAGAGTGAGAGATGATGTCTGGTCAGACCTGGACAAAGATCCAAGCTATAGAAACTATAGCATTAAAACAGCCACAGCCATTTTTAAGCAAATTAGGAGAGGGGATATGGAAAACATTAGGCTCCCTTAATTTTTATGTTTACCTCCTTTTTCGAGCATTTCCTGAAACTTCAAGTTGTATATACTGTATAACCTGTTATTCAGAACAGATTGCAGTCCCCAGAAGAGAAGGGCATACAATTTCTAGTTGTAATGTGGGCCTACAGTTTTGCAGATAATTATCACTGCTGTTAAGCAGGCCTGCTCCTATGCTCTCATTTAAAGTGTGTTCAGTATCAGTTTAAAACACTGTTATTTGAAGTGATGAGGTTTTCACATTTTAGTTTGATTCCAAACACTTTCTTTACTTTCATTTCCAGGAAGAAGAAGGTGTAGTAGCAGAGAAAATGACTATATATTAAAAATGTTCTGGAGCCTTAGCAAATCCTCTGTAAAAGGTAGTACAATGTAAATGAAGAACCCCACATAAGAGAAGTAAGCTATATATCCTACCAAGCTTCTTCTGAATGGCTTCTAATATGCTATCCGAGTCACACAGCATGCAAGGCGTAGTGGTGCAGATCTGAATATGGTATTTCCCAACGGGTTTACGATTATACATTGTATAAAAGGTTGCTACTTCATAAACTCTCATGGGAGGTATGTCTAGAATCTCAGCAACCTGTAACAATAAAAGACTGTTTTATTTTTTCAGGACATAAAATGAGCAGTTTCAACTAACACCAACATTTTGAAAAGCAATTATAATGCCAGCGATGATATGAATCCTTGTATTTCTTAACCAACAATTCCCTCCCCAAAAAAATGTGATAGTAAATGTGCATTTTTTTCAAGCATTTGTTCTTCCAAGATTGATTATTAACAAGGTTTATTGTTAATAATTATTAACAAGGTGTTATTGTTAATATAGTCCATGACCCAGACTACAGTTACCATCAGCCCCAGCTAGGAGAGCCTTTGGGGTACGAATGATGGTATATGAGTCCAACAACAATAGTAGATCCACAGGCCATGATTTAATCCCATGAACTCACTGGTAGAAATTATCAATAAATATTTTAAAGTGCTAGATTTGAGACTATTCAAAACCATTTACAGACTATCAAAACTATTTACAGACTAGAAAATGTTCTACCACATAATTCAAAGCAGCACCAAAAAACCCACATCCCTGTTGTCCTATGCTATATTTTAGTATACCTATGAGTGCACTACCCCTGACCTGCATATAGTACATCAGCAACGTAGTCGGATAGGAACAGTCAGTGCACTTTTATTGAGCTACAGAAGTCTTTTAGAAGATTTCTTCATGATACAACTTTATTAAAAAACCATACTATAGACAGTAAAGCTTTTAATAACTACTACTACTTACACTGGTATAGCTTCTTTCACATAATGTGCTTTACATTTTGTACAAGACTAACCAACTATTATAAACAGCATTATTATCCATGCTTCATATGCAAAAATACACAATAATGATTACATACATACATACATACATACATACATACATACATCTGATCAAATAAACAACAGGGACATTCCAAAGGGCCTTAAGAAATCATGTACAATATTCCTTAACTCAAGACCAATAATCACATAAGCAAATGATTAAACAGATCAATTCTCATGCTCAAACTACTGTAAACTCAAAATTAGGTCTCACACTCAAAACATTTTTAAACCCTTAACTAATATGCACAAAAACCCTGCTTTAGTGAAATATTGAATATAGGCAAGCTATATAAGCAAAAAGTTGGCCTGTCTGATATTCTGTTCTCTTAATCTAAGTACAATGAGGGGGGAAAGTATTTGATCCCCTGCTAAATTTGCCTGTTTGCCCTCTGATGAAGAAATGACCAGTCCATAATTTTAATGGTAGGTTTATTGTAGCTGTGAGAGACAGAATAACAACAGGAAAACCCCCAGAAACCCAGAAGACAAAAGTCAGAGATTAATGTGCATTATAATGAGTGAAATAAGTATTTGATCCCCTATCAACCAGCCAGATGTCAGGCTACCTGGTATCTTCACTGTATGTAATGAGCTGAGATTAGAAGCACCTGCTGTGAGAGGTCTTACCTGTAACCCCAGCTCGTTACAGTACCTGTACAAAGGACACCTGTCGACAGAAGAAATCAATCCAGCAGATTCCAAAGTAGCCACCATGACCAAGACCAAAGAGCTGTCCAAGGATGTCAGGGACAAGACTGTAGACTTGCACAAGGCTGGACTGGGCTATAAGACTATTGCCAAGCAGCTTGGTGAGAAGGTGCCAACAGTTGGTGCAATAATTCGCAAATGAAAGAAACACAAAATAACTGTCAACCTCCCTCGGTCTGGGGATCCATGCAAGATCTCATCTCGTGGAGTTGCAATGATCAGGAGAACGGTGATGAAGCAGCCCAGAACTACATGGAGGGGAATTTGTCAATGATCTCAGGGCAGCTGGGACCATAGTCACCATGAAAACAGTTGGTAACACACTACACCGTGAAGGACTAAGATCTTGCAGAGCCTGCAAGGTCCCCTTGCTCAAGACAGCACATGTACAGGCCCATCTGCAGTTTGCCAGTGCACATCTGAATGACCTAGAGGAGAACTGGGTGAAAGTGTTGTGGTCAGATGAGACCAAAATCGAGCTCTTTGGCATCCACTCAACTCACCGTGTTTGGAGGAGGAGGAATGCTGCATACGACCCCAAGAACACCATCCCCACCGTCAAACATGGAGGGGGACATATTATGCTTTGGGGGGGGGGGATGTTTCTGCTAAGGGGACAGGACACCTTCACTGCATGGAAGGGACCATGTATCGTCAAATCTTGAGTGAGGACCTCCTTCCCTCAGCCCGGGCATTGAAAATAGGTCGAGGATGGGCATTCCAGCATGACAATGACCCAAAACACACGGCCAAGTCAACAAAGGAGTGGCTAAAGAAGCACCTGAAGGTCCTGGAGTGGCCTAGCCAGTCTCCAGACCTCAATCCCATCGAAAATCTGTGGAGGGAGCTGAAGGTTTAAGTAGCAACACATCAGCCTTGAAATCTTACTGATTTGGAGAGAATCTGCAAAGAGGAGTGGGACAAAATACCTCCTGAGATGTGTGCAAACCTGATGGCCACCTACAAGAAACATCTGACCTCTATAATTGCCAACAAGGGTTTTGCCACCAAGTACTAAGTCATCTTTTGCAAAGGGATCAAATACTTATTTCACTCATTATAATGCACATCAATCTCTGACTTTTGTCTTCTGGGTTTCTGGGGTTTTCCTGTTGTTATTCTGTCTCTCACAGCTACAATAAACCTACCACTAAAATTATGAACTGGCCATTTCTTCGTCAGAGGGCAAACGGGCAAGTTTAGCAGGGGATCAAATACATTTTCCCCTTACTGTAAATACAATAGCTTAGCTACCAGTATATATTCCCCAACATCTGTTATACCACTCTGCGATGGACTGGATGTTGATGGAGCTCCAGTTCCCTTCGTAGAGGATTCTGGATGCAGCTAATAAGCACCCATTTCCAAATGTCAAGTTTTACTGACACATCCAAGTAATTCAACAACGACAACAATGTGTAACTGAACTCTGTATACCAGAAACCTATTCTTTTGGTCTTTAATCATTCTCAAACTTTTTTTTGCCCAGTCGCATTTCTACCAAAGATGATAAAACCACCCTCCTCTTTTTGGTATTTGCAGGTGTCTGGGTAATTACTGTTTTATGTAGTTTTGCAAGAGTAATAGACCATTGGGGCCATGCATATACAGTGGTACCTCAGGATGCGAACGGGATCCATTCCGGAGCCCCGTTCGCATCCCAATCAGAATGTAAGACGTGACAGCGCGTCTGTGCGTGCCGCGTTTTGCCGCCTCCGCACATGCGCGTGACGTCATTCTGACTGTCTGCACATGCGTGAGCGGCGAAACCCAGAAGTAATGCACTCCGTTACTTCCGGGTCGCCGCGGAGTGCAACCTGAAAGCGCTCAACCTGAAGCGTATTTATCCTGAGGTATGACTGTAAAACGGTTCTTGCTTGTTCCCATATTTAACAAAAACTTACACACCAATAGCCAAAGGTTTTCCTACACTTTCATCAGAACATTGATAATGTATTCCTTAACCTGTTCCTCCTCTGTATCATAATTTAACAATAATTGATGAACTTCAATATAAGCTTCTCAAACTCTGCCATATCTTTTTGTTGATTATTATACAGTGGTACCTCGGGTTACAAACGCTTCAGGCTACAGACGCTTCAGGTTACAGACTCTGCTAACCCAGAATTAGTACCTCGGGTTAAGAACTTTGCTTCAGGATGAGAACAGAAATTGTGCGGCGGCAGCAGGAGGCCCCATTAGCTAAAGTGGTACCTCAAGTTAAGAACAGTTTCAGGTTAAGAACGGACCTCCGGAATGAATTAAGTTCTTTCTTTTTTTAAAAGTAATTTTAATTAAATTTTCCTTTTCAACAATCCAATTTAATGTGATTTGATTGGATTGTTAAAATGGAACAAATTAAGTTCTTAACCCGAGCTACCACTGTATCTAAGAATGTGTTTGAAAATATCTAAACCATGGAGGGTCTGCCTCCTGAAATAATGAAATACCTTATTCATTGCTGATATAGGTAGCCATCCATGCTGTCTTTGGGCTAGATCCAGGACTGACATCACTGCTCCAGATTTGTGTCCCTCTGGATAGTTGCTTACTATTGCCTCTATTCTCTGTTAAAGAAAATAAGCATTACAATAGCAAAAAAAAAAAATCAGCTTTCTGTAAAGGTACAGCCTATCAAGTATCATGACATACCTTATAGTTTTCAGGTGTGAAATCAAATTGAGTATTTGGGTTGTTTTCAGGAGTATCTCTGTGCTGTACAAACAAAATAATGAAACAATTACACATATTTAGAACACATATGTCAGATGCAGCAAAAACAAGACTATTCTACCTTAATAGTTATGTAGAAGATGGTATTTTGTACAAACACAGCTTCTCATGCAAGTATGAAAAGATGCATCTGCAAAAAAAAAATTATTCTATTCAACAGATACAGGAGCCGCTTTCTCCTATACATCTGGTCATCCTATTTCAAACAGACTGAAATAAAATATTGTTCCCTGCAGTTTAATCATAGACTCAACACAATATGAAAAAAGCTTTTTTAAAAGACTAACACTTTAGGGAATTAGAGCTTCAACCCTGCTATAGGTAAATTCCACCAGTATCAACATTGGTGTATTTGCTGTAAGGATTGCAAAAATAAAAACGCAAGGCAAACTGTAGGGATTGTACACCAGTCAGTTGATTAGTCAAAATTTAACTATCACTTTACTATTTCATAGTCCCCATTTTCTAGTTAAATCCAAGTTAATACCAAACGGCACAGCCAGAATATCTCCTAGCATGAAACATAGTATGAATTACAGGCAGGTTGAAACTGCTACAGTGCACCTTTTCCTGAAAAAACATCCCTTGATCCACTCTCCAACTACCTACCACCTTCCATCTTTGAACTCCTGGAGCAGGCCGCTTATTCCTGTTATGTTGCCTTTTGCTTTCCTACTCAACTCCCTCCACAGCCCTTCTTCTTTGTCCGCTTGGCAAAGACTCTGGTTCATACCCTAATCATATCTTACATAGAATAGCGCAATCTTCTCCTTGCTGGTCTTCTCGATTTTGCCTTCTCATTTCTTTCCAGCATTCTCCTGCCAAAGTTGTTCGCTTCTGTTGCTGCTCTGATTGTGAGACACTCCTCCCTAAATCCCCTCACTGGTTTTTATTTAGTTCCCACATTCAGAACATACACCTTGCTCTTACCTTCAAATGTCTTTCCCCTTCTCATCTCTCCACTATATCCAATATATCCCTGCTCATGACCTTTGCCCCTCCAGCTTCACCATTCTGTGTGTTTACTGCTGCCTTCTTTTCCCTCCCCATCGTCTTCGTTTTCCCTGTACAGAAGTTTAGTTAAGCTCCTCAGAGACAGGGACCAGTACTTTTGTGCTCTGTAAAGTGTCATGCACACTGATAGCATTATATACTTAATTAAAATTACATCTCAAGTAAAGAAAAAAAGCACTAAATACGTTCAAGTAGCTAAGTGTCTGATAAAAATTAAAAGCAATAATTTCTGCTTGAGAATACAAAAGAGCTACAGAGGGTATAATTATGTATTGCAATATAGGTACACATAGAGGAGTCATGTATCATAAAGAATGGTTCATGTTATTTTTCTAAGCATATATATGGCCCCCTATTGTGTAATTCCCCCCACTGCACATTTTGTCTTTATATCAGCAGGTCATCTATATTAGGGGAGATGCCTTTTATTCAATCAAACTGTCTCAGTATTGTCTATGCTGAGTGGCAGTAGCTCTCAAAGGTTTCAGCAAGGAGTCTTTCCTGATCCTACCTGTAAATGTCAGGGGGGTTGAACCTGGGACATTTTTGCATACAAAGCATGTGCTCCACTATTTAGCTAGACAGCAGGACTTAACATCAGAAGTGTTGTAAAGACATACAACAGGGGCAAAATTTATCAAGCCTTACCAACATTTCATCATACCCTACTGAGTGGGGTTAATGTTGTGATATCTCTTTTGCTGCCTTCATGCCAAATTTCTCTTTGTCTATTTACAGGTTCCGGTTACAGTGGAACTTCTACTCATGACCACAATCTGTTCCGGAGGCCCGTCCTTATGGTGAAACAGGTCGCTGGGAGAGGTGCCATTGTGCGCAGGTGCGGGCGGTGATCACCCACTCCTGCGCATGCACAAATGGCAATGCCGCTTCTGTGCAAGCGGCGATTGCCGCTCCTTTGCATGCACGAACGGCGGCAAACCCACCGGTTATTTCCAGGTTTCCCGTGGTCGCAACTTGGAATGTCTGCGAGTGGAGGCAGTTGTAAGTAGAGGTTCTACTGTACAGTTAAGTGAAAATGTAGATACGAGTCTTTGAAATAAAGCCAAATAGAAGCACCAGTTTGTACAATCTATAAAGCAACAATGGTATCAAAGTTACAATTATGACCCACGAAAACTTCCTGCTGAAACAGGTTAACTTCCAGGTTAACAGTACCACCATTACTACAGAACAGATGCATTATTCCTACACCCAAATAAACATAAATAATTAAAGCTTTTGAATTCATATGGAGTTACTCAAATACATTCTTTCTCAATACAATCTCATCTTCATTAAATTAAAAGGGGAGATATTATCAATGTAGTCTTACATTTGTTGAGAAAAATGGGTTGTGTTATTACTGTGGAGGACAAGTGATAAAAAAGATAATAAAAACCACATTTCTAAATTTTCAGTTACATCTGCTTTAGTTGTACATACAAATTGCTTACCACAAACAAAGCTCCACCACCACCATTGCGTACAGCTGTTGCATGAAGAGAGCGAATCTGTGCAACCTACAAAGCACATTTTATAGAAGGTAAGCATCCGTTTTAAAGTTACATCTTACATATACAGTACCACATAAAAGAAAAAAGCAGAGAATATCAGAGAAACCAATATTTAACCCACCTGAAAAAAGTTTTGTGTCTGCCCATCCCTTCTGCTCCTAAACAACTTATATAATTCATGATAGCGGTACCAACTGGAAGCTCAGAGTAAAAGATGATGATGATGGGCATGATTTTAGCCTGCCTGTGCCCCTCCTATGAGAACCGCCTCAAATACTTTTCCACAGGAACTACAAAACCACAGTAAAGTTTGCTTGTGCATCAATTTTCAAAGCTTTATCACCCTCAGCCATTATATTAATCCACTGTCTCACACCTATATGCTTGATTGGAATCCTCCAGTAACAGCATGCTTATCTAACAACTAAGTGGTCTGCTTCATAGAAAACTAACAAAGTGTGCTGCAGCACTAAAGAAGGCACATTACTTGAATCACTGAAATTGCTATAAACAGTACCCAAATAAAGTGCAGTAGTAGGAAAACATTGCAAATCAATGTGCTAAGAGGTCATAGAGAAGGAAACAGGAAAAGAAGTACAGTATATGCTTGGGCATGGCTTGAGCAAGAGGCAGTTTTACCACGCAAAGATAATGAAGCAAGTGTACAATAAAAATATGAACAAACAGATTATCAATGCCCATTACTGTGTAGCTATTGCCAAAACATACAACTTAATGAGAAGCTATCTACATGCTTCTGGCTAAGCAACCAAAATGAACCTGAATTTATCTTGGAATACCTATTTGCCACTATATACTCTCTCCTAGTGGTTGTCTTGAGAAATAGTCTGGTAGCACACTGCTGCAAGAATTCAGGTGTGTGTTGATATAGCTTTTCAAGTTTACAAAAGAGAAGGAACAGCAGTTGTATGCATTTGAACAGCATGGTGCATCGCTGAGATAACATCAGAACACTTCCCTAAACTGCTGCCTAACTTTAGAGAAGGGATGATAAACATGGACTAAAAATAGCCACATCCGTATTCCAACCCTGCCTCCCACAAACTTTAGTTGCAGGAGGTAAAAAACCACAAGTGTTTAGAAACAAATAGGCAATCCAATTTTTTTCTGCAGGGGCACCAGAATCTGTTGCTCATCTAAAAACTACTGTTTGTGCAGAGATTAATTCTTCAAGCAGCACATAGTTCAAACTATGGTATTCACTACCACATGATGTAGTGACATGTTAACTCCAATTTAATTACTTTAAAAGGGAATTAGACAAATGATTGAGATAAGACTATCAATGGCTACTAGTTATGATGGCTATATGCCAAGTTCAGAGACAATATGCCTCTGAATACCACTTGTTAGGGAGGGCTATTGCCTTGGTGACCTGCTTTCCATTGGCATTTGGCTGTCCATTGTGGGGAAAAGGATGCTGAACTAGACAAGACTTTGATCTGATCCATCAGGGCTCTTATGTGATTGGTGCCAAAAACAAATTTTCATTTTAAATTAAATGGAATGTTTTCTTATTAAAGTAGAATCCTAGAATCATAGAATTGTAGTGTTGGAAGGGGCCACAGGGATCAACCTGCAATGCAAGAATCTTTCGCCGAACGTGGGGCTCAAACTCACAACCCTGGGATTAAGAGTTTCATGCTCTACTGAGTGACCTATATTATTTATTTATATACAGAAATTTGTATGCACATACAAATATTAATATGCTTCATGAAAACAGCTCAATAAAGTTGTAGGCAAACTCTACTATTTAAAGTAACTCTTTAAAAAGAAACGAGACTGTTCCTTTGATAAAAAAATATATTCAAAATGCACTGGAAATTCATCAATCTTGCAACTGTCTCAATGCTCTTGTGGTTATTTCTATAACTGTTTTCGATCCCTTTTTGCCTGCAATTAGGGAACTCCTTTTCCATGCTCAGAAATACACATTGTACTCTTCTCTCATTACCCACCTGTCAAAAACATGTATTTACTTAAAAACCAAAGTGACACAACAGTCCAAGTTATCTTAGATTTTATGCTGTTCATCTCAGCAGTAGCCCCTGCTATGGAATACCAATTCCAGTCATTGTGCTTTCTATTCACTAGCTATCTCTTAGGTATAACACAGGACTCCTGCCATCATTTGGTTCACCCAGGGCTTGTGTTGCTGGTCTGTTTGGCAGCCTTTGTCTGTGGTCAGAGGGAAAAAGCAACAACGATAAAGCAGCGCAGCACAAGGTCTGGGCAAGTAAACAGACAACAAAGGAGGGGTATGACAGATACAGACCTACATGTTTAAATGGGGCCTGCCAGGGAATCTATCTAAAGCCGGAATCGATTTAAAGTGTTTCCTAGGACCCCACCACTTGTGAGGCTCCAAAACCAGATGCAAAGACCCAGCAGAAGAAAGAGTTCATATGCTCACCCAACATGCGCTTCCAATTCTCTATCCACAACTTTATCAAGATTTGACAGCGTTAGGAGTTTGGTCTAACGCTGTCACGTGAAGTTTGAACGTTCCCAAGACCTAACTTCACGTTACACGCGAAAAATGCGTAACGCAACCCTTACGGTCTCTCCTGCTTGCAGAACAGCCATTCCAAAAAAAGAGGGTGGCATTCAGGAGGTGAAGAAGACGACGGCGCCATTTGTCCTTTCCCATTACCTGCCTCCCCCCGGTCCGCAGCCCATTCCCTCTCCTCGTATGGTTTATTTTTCTTTTATAAGACTTATTTCCAGGAAAGCATGCACCGTAAAGCAACCCCGCTCCCGACTAAAACCTCCGCCCAGCCCTTGTCCACCCCTCCCGCCATCTCCGCTTCTCCGCCGCAGAGGCTGCTAGGCTCGTCGGGAGCGGGGCGGAAACCGAGTCAAGCTCCTCCCTTTCCCCTTCCACCTGAGGAAGGCGAGGGCCGCCTCCATGCCCTTGCCCGCTACTGCCCTCCACCGACATTGCCGGGGACGCCCGACCAGCGCGCTGCAGGAAGCGGCGTTTCCCTCAGCCCCACCGCCCTCCTTACCGAACGCGCGAAGGCGGCCCGAAAAGGAGCGGACAGCAACATGGCGGCTCTCAGCCGCGGCTCCTCGCCGCCGCCGCTGCCGGCAGACAAATGGAAAACTTCTCCTTCTTGAGGAGACGCGGCTGCTGCTGCTTACGCGCTCGGCGCCGCGCGCGCAGTCGCAGTGCGAGCCGCAGGCTGATCTGCGCATGCGCGCGCGCCTCCGCCGCCTGCCGAAGAATGTGGACGCGCGTACAGAAGAGGAGGAGAAGGAGAATAGATAGGCGATGGGTTTCGAAAAGCAGCCCGATCGCGTTATGGAATGCTAATGCCAAAACTTTTTTTTTTTAAGCCAGAATGTGCGAAACTTCAAAACTAGCTATATTTAGACCACGGGTGTAAATGTATTTATTTGTCCAGGTCTTTCCAACCCGATGGTTCTTAGTTTTCATGATAGATGTCATCATGTCAGATTTTATTCCGTTTTATTTTATGTTACTGTATGCTGTGCCTCCAAGGAGCGCATCACAGCTGTTGGTGTCACTGTGGCAGCAGCAGAAAGCAGGTGATGCATTCCTTGGAGGACCGATCTGCTGCTCCTGTGGATCTGATCCTGCCACCTGAGGCGGTCGCCTCACCTTGCTTCATGGGTGGGCCAGCCCTAAAATTAATAATGGCTTGCCTTCAAAGTAGTGCCCATTAAATGAAATTTTGGAGGGGGGAAAGCGCCAGAGTCGTGGAAGGAAGCCTACATTACACTTATACGGAAAACGGAGTCTGAAAAGACACAACTTAAGAACTACTGCCCCTTATCCCTGCTCAATGTGGATTACAAAATTTTTGCTGATATTTTGGCTAATAGATTAAAAAAAGTATTAGTGGAAGAGATACATAAGGACAAAGCTGGCTTTCTCCCAGGTAGACACTTGTCTGACAACACGAGGAATATAATTAACATTTTGGAGAAGTTGCAAGTGAACATTAATACCAAAGCAGTTTCAATTTTTATAGATGCGGAGAAAGCCTTTGACAATATTTCTTGGAATTTTATGAAGAAAAATCTTCAGGGAATGGGGGTGGGTCAAGGGTTTGAAAATGGTGTAAGTGCAATTTACTCAGAACAAAAAGCTAAGTTAATAGTCAATAATGTGATGACAGAGGAATTTAAGATAGAGAAAGGGACACGACAAGGCTGCCCAATTTCCCCATTGCTTTTTATTTCGATCATGGAGGTTTTGTTAAATATGATTAGAAGGGACCGTTTGATTAAAGGTATCCAGGTCGGAGCCAAACAATACAAATTGAAAGCTTTTGCAGATGACCTAGTTTTGACGTTACAGGAGCCAGAATCTAGTACGAAAAGAGTATTAGAATTGATTCAAGAATTTGGTCATGTGGCAGGATTTAAGTTGAACAAGTCAAAAACTAAAGTTCTTGAGAAAAAATTTACACCGATTGAGAAAGAGAGGTTTCAGAAGGAGACAGGTTTAACATTAGTTAAGAAAGTAAAATATCTGGGGGTTAATATGACTGCTAAGAACTTAAACTTATTTAAAGATAACTATGAGAAATGTTGGACAGAAGTGAAAAAAGACCTAGAAATATGGTCAAATTTGAAGCTTTCCTTGTTGGGTCGAATTGCAGCTATAAAGATGAATGTATTGCCAAAAATGTTATTTCTGTTTCAATCATTGCAAATTTTGGACAAGATGGACTGTTTCAAGAAGTGGCAGAGAGACATTTCTAGATTTGTCTGGCAGGGCAAGAAGCCCAGAATAAAATTTAAAATATTAACTGACGCAAAGGAAAGAGGCGGATTTGCCCTGCCAGACCTTAAACTTTACTATGAATCAGCAGCATTCTGCTGATTGAAAGACTGGCTGCTTCTCGAGAACACAGACATTTTGGACCTAGGAGGTTTTAACAACGTTTTTGAGTGGCATGCATGTTAGGTTAAAGCACATAAAGCATTTAAAAACCATATTGTCAGGAAAGCATTGTTTAATGTCTGGATAAGGTACAAAGACTTACTGGAAAATAAAACCCCAAGGTGGTTGTCACCAATGGAAGCGAAGGCTCAGAAAAAGCTCAATATGGAGGCCAAATGGCCGAAATATTGGGAAATATTGGAACAAGGAGGAGAGAAATTGAAATTGCAGAGTTTTGAGAAATTAAAAGATAAAGTGCGAGACTGGCTTCATTATTATCAAATAAGAGAGGCCTATAATTTGGACAAAAAAATTGGCTTCCAGGTGGAAAAATCAAAATTGGAAACAGAACTGTTAGATCCCAAAACTAAGATACTTTCAAGAATGTATAACTTGCTGTTAAAATGGAATACACAGGATGAAACGGTTAAATCTGCAATGATTAAACGGGCACAAGATATTGGTCATAACATTATGTTTGCTGACTGGGAACAGTTGTGGACCACCGGTATGAAATTTACGGCATGTAATGCCTTAAGAGAGAATATTATGAAAATGATTTATAGGTGGTACATGACACCAGTCAAGCTTGCAAAAATATATCACTTGCCTGATAACAAATGTTGGAAATGTAAAGAAAATGAAGGTACATTCTTTCACCTTTGGTGGATGTGCCCAAGGATTAAGGCTTTCTGGGAGATGATCTATAATGAAATGAAAAAGGTATTTAAATATACCTTCCTGAAGAAACCAGAGGCCTTTCTTCTGGGCATAGTCGGCCAATTGGTGTCAAAGAAGGATAGAACTTGCTTTATGTATGCAACAACAGCAGCAGGAATACTTATTGCAAAGTATCGGAAGACACAAGATTTACCCACCCTGGAAGAGTGGCAGATGAAGGTGATGGACTATATGGAATTGGCGGAAATGACTGGCAGAATCCGAGACCAGGGAGAAGAGTTGGTGGAAGAAGATTGGAAGAAATTTAAAGACTATCTCCAGAAACACTGTAAAATTAATGAATGTTAAAATGATGTTGGATTGAAAATAAGTGGCATTAGCAACAAAGTTAATAAGAATATGCAAAAATGAATTGATAATCGATGAAAATATAGAGTTATAATATGTTAAGATATAGAGTTAAGATAAACGAAAGAGGGTAAGGATTTGCTGATTTGATTATTTAAATGGGATTACAAAAAGGGGAGGTGTGAGGAGGTCAAGGAAACAAGCTTATGAGTTTAAAGTTACAAAAAATGGATTTGTTTTTAATTCTTTTTTATCTACTTGGTTTTTTTGTATTTTGTATTTTTCTTTTTCTTTTTTATGTATTTTTGTATGCTTTCTTTTTTTATCTTTTTCTTTTTATATGTCTTTTTTGTATTCTGTAAACTTATGTTTTTGTAAAATCTCAATAAATATTTTATTAAAAAAACAAACAAAGTAGTGCCCATTAAAAAGAATATGTACTGTACTATATTGCTGAAAAAGTCATAGTATCTCTGCCCTCTCCAAGATAAGGTTGACTCAGTTCTAGGTCTCACCTAGAGCTGTTGTGAGTTTTGTCACATACTTAGGGTGTGGTAATGAATAGGAGTTCTGTCTTTGTTTTCATCTGGTCATCCAACATGCAGTATATCTCCTGTGCCTATTCCATAATTCCCACATCATGCTCTGGCACCACCATTTTTTAATGGGTGCTACTATGCAGCATCTGGCCATGGGTGGCTGTTACTTGTAGCGAAGATCCATCTCATCATATGCCATGTATAAAATGTGGTGCTTACCACCATTATCAGTTAGTACTGTTAAAAGCTGCTTGTATACATATCCCCTGTTTCTGGAATTTAAATCCATTGCTATTCATCCTGTTTTTTCTCTGTTTCCTCTGAAAACCACATGAATTCCAAAAAACTTTGCAGCAGTTACAGGGGCCTTGTCACTCAGCTGGCACCAGCAGGGTGTACTTTGACTCGTCGGGCATGGATATATGCTTCTACTTTTTAATTTAGAAAAAGTGTAGCCTACAGAGACCAGAATTTAGACAACAACAACAACAACTTATTTATACCCCGCCCATCTGGCTGGGTTTCCCCAGCCACTCTGGGCGGCTTCCAACAGAATATGAAAATACAATAACCTATTAAACATTAAAAGCTTCCCTAAACAAGGCTGCCTTCAGATGTCTTCTAAAAGTCTGGTAGTTGTTTTTCTCTTTGACATCTGGTGGGAGGGCGTTCCACAGGCCGGGTGCCACTACCGAAAAGGCCCTCTGCCTGGTTCCCTGTAACTTGGCTTCTCGCAGCAAGGGAACTGCCAGAAGGCCCTCGGCACTGGACCTCAGTGTCCGGGCAGAACAATGGGGGTGGAGACGCTCCTTCAGGTATACAGGACCGAGGCCGTTTAGGGCTTTAAAGGTCAGCACCAACACTTTGAATTGTGCTCGGAAACGTACTGGGAGCCTGTGTAGGTCTTTCAAGACCGGTGTTATATGGTCTCGGAGGCTGCTCCCAGTCTAGCTGCCACATTCTGGATTAGTTGTAGTTTCCGGATCACCTTCAAAGGTAGCCCCACATAGAGTGCATTGCAGTAGTCCAAGCGAGAGATAACTAGAGCATGCACCACTCTGGCGAGACAGTCCGAGGGCAGTTAGGGTCTCAGCCTGCATACCAGATGGAGCTGATAAACAGCTGCCCTGGACACAGAATTGACCTGCACCTCCATGGACAGCTGTGAGGCCAGAATGACTCCAAGGAATACCCAGCCCAAACCATATAGATCACATGATTTCCCCATTGCTGAAAGAGACAGTGACATTGGAGTGACAGAGGCAAAGGCATTAAGAGGTGTGAAACACAGGTTGTAGATCCACTTACAAGAATAACAAACAAAGCTCCTCTGTGACCCAAGTAACTGATCAAGTTACTTGGGTCAAGTAGATCAGCTTTTTTTGTGGGAATTAACTAAAACTGAGTTTCCCACTGTCCCTTCATGAATAGATAAGAAAAATTCCAGCAGCATCATGTATCCCCTAATAGAAGATTAAAATGGTTTTCTATTTTCTGATGGAAGAGGAGTGCTTTGTTCTAGGGCCGGAAAACATCTAAAATAGTGCTGTTACTTGCTGCCACCTCCTGGATATAGAAAAGATTCTCTTACTCTCTTACAGCATACATGATTAATTCTCCATACAGTCCTGTGCATAGAGTTCTGACAATAAACCCTTGAGCATCAGAGATTCAAATACTCACTCATATATTTGTATAGATTTTGATCACATATTTTAGTATATGTGCTGCTGAAGCGAGCACGATTTTGATCACATATTCAGATATTTGTTTAAATTTGTGTGCACAGACCATGGAGGGTAGTGTCCTAAAAACTAGATGGTAATCACAAATTAGGGAGAGATAAAATGCACAAATCTTTAATAAAAACCGTCCCCTAATAGTGTAACACCTAGCTGCTAAGGGATGTCCCATTACAGAAGAGTCTCAGTGCAAATATTTTGGTACTGTCTAAGGGGAAAGGGATTATATTTTAGGGGCAGGCACAGGGAATGCCTCTCTACATTCAAAAAGACTATAGAGACGCCATTATTAAGAACTTTAAGAAGGTGCTCTTTAAGAGGCTTTCGCCTATTTTTAACATGCTAAATGCAAAGCATTCTTTTCTCTACTAATATGCCAATGAACTCATTGACATCCATAGGGAAGATCCAATACCTGGCAAGATAGTGGAGGACATTTTGAGTGACTTCTTAAAGACACGCGAAATATCTTTTCACTATCTTGCCAGGTATGAGCAAAATGGATCCGCAGTTGCTTTTACCTATGCCTGTGACCAACAGTGCTCAACACTGTTCAAATTTCTAATAATAGTATCAAATGGGTGCAATTTTCTTTTCCATCTCCCTGCACAAGTCATCACCAGGGCTACAAGCAAAGTCTGTATATCACAAAGGAGTGTTGAGTTCTTTAAGATGTACTGGAAGAAAACACAGGTTGCACTTATAAAGGCCAACATTGTTCATCTGGAATAGCTATAAGAAGCAGAGTGAAGACATTTCAAATGATTGTATGGATCTTCCCAATGTTCACTGACCTTTAAATGCTTACAAGGCGGACATGACAGCCTAGCAGGAGGGATTTAGCAAGCTTATTTTTGATGTGTGCACCCTTTCATTATCAGTTAAAGTTCATTCTAGCTGTGTATTGTTAAGCCCTTTACCTACTGGTATATGTTGTATGTTGCAAAAAATCTGTTTTAAACCATGTTAGAATTTGGCTTAAGTTGGGAAGAAGAATCCTGCTAAGCTGAACATTAACACCCAACTACTGTATGCCTATTTTATATTTGTTTTTATTAAGAAGCAATCATATTCCATTTTTACACGTTTTGTTCCAACAGCTCTCCCAAGTTAAAATAGACATGCAACTAAATATTTTTGAAAGTAGATGACCAGTATGCTTCATCCCAAGTGAACAGGTTTTATCATCAGGTTTAAAACCCATGTGATACTAGGTTATTTCTTTTGAATCCTGCACTAAGGCATAACACTAGCGTCTCTGAGTACAAAAGGGAGGTACACACTTTATTTCCGTTAACTTCATATATTGCGTGAAAATAATATGAACCAACCAAGACAAGGTGATCATGATGAGACCCTTCTTTGTGTAGCCTTCCCCTGGAGGGGGGCAGCACAAGAATGGGCCTTTTTTGCAGTGACTCCCCACTTGTGGAATGCTTTCCCCTGGGAAGTTTGTCTGGTGCCTTAATTACGTATCTTTAAGTGCCAGGCAAAAACGTTTTTCTATAACCAGGCCTTTGACTGATTAACATTCTATGGCTTTCTAAATGTGTTTGTGGGTTTTTTTTGTTTATTGTGTATTTTGTATTCTCATTTTGTATTTTTGTGTTGTGAACTGCCCTGCGATCTTTATAGGTCAAAACCAGCACTTTGAATTGGGTCCAGAAGCATGCAGACAGCCAATGTAGTTGTAACAGAATTGGTGTCCTAATCTGTTCACCTGAAACTTGCCAACAGTTGGGCGTGGCATTCCGCACTCACTGAAGCTTCTGAACCATTTTCAAGATGGGAGTAAGAAAATGGAACGGAAAATTCTGGACATGACAATTCTAAATTAAATGTTTGAACTGCAAGATGCTTTATTGTCGATGATTGAGGAATATGGCTCAATAAATACTAAATGATGCTCAATAAACTAATAGAGCCCTGTAAATTTCTCTATGAAAAAAGTGGAGGAAAGTAAAACAGTCAATGAGCCATGATTTCCCCCAGCACTTCTGAACTGGAACCCTTGCCTTCCCATCTGGTTATGTTCCTGCTAGAAAGGCAGTTGCTGTTGGGAAAGAGACTGCAATCATCATGGATAATGTTGAAGAAATGAAAACTGAACCTGCAGACTCTGCTGATTCACCGTCTTCTTTTGACTTGAGTTCATCTTGCCCTTCACTGCTTATTGCCTTTACCACAAAATTGACTTCTAAATCCCCCTCCTACTACTTCATCAATTCTTTGTGCCGCACATCCTGGCTTGACTTGTTTTTCATGCTTCTTTGGCTTGTTTGTTTATTATGTAGTGTAATGATGTCGATCATTTTATTATTTCAAGTAATGCAGTGGAATTTTCCCAGTAGAGATGGAAATTGTGTTACAAATTCACACACACACACTCTCTCACTCACTGTCTTTCACACAACACAACATAATTTTAATATTATTTGTCATATTTTCTATATATATATTTAACTTCGGGAAATGTTTTTTTCCGGGTAAATATATTGCAAAGTAGCATTAAGATAATGTTTAGGGTTTTTTTAAACAACAACAACAGTTGGGGTGAGCATGTTCTGATTCAGGAATACACCGGAAGTTTTCCCCACAATAATTGTTCAGAATGTTATATGAACACTTGGCTTACAAACTGTTTTTCAGTAAAGGATTAGGCTCATATAACAGCACCTGGGTGCATAGGATTGTGATATAAATCATCTATACCAGGGGCACACATGGCTGTGTGCAGTGTATACACACAGTGAAAAAGGCAGGCATCTCACACATTACATCACCATTCTTCAGAACTCTGTTCATGTTTCACTGCATTCTAGTCAGTACCAGTAGGTGGCAGTGTTGTAGCCACTTGCTAAATAAACCTAAGAACAGTGGTACCTCGGGTTAAGTATTTAATTCGTTCCAGAGGTCCGTACTTAACCTGAAGCTGTTCTTAACCTGAAGCACCACTTTAGCTAATGGGGCCTCCTGCTGCTGCCGCACCACCGGAGCACGATTTCTGTTCTCATCCTGAAGCAAAGTTCTTAACCTGAAGCACTATTTCTGGGTTAGCGGAGTCTGTAACCTGAAGCGTATGTAACCTGAAGCATATGTAACCTGAGGTACCACTGTATAATCTTTACCCTTCAACCTTCCCTGCAGTCAGAAGAGGGTTTATGAAAGTTGCCTAATATGAAAGCAATATTTTCTTGAAACGTGTACTAGGCAAACACATCCCTTGGTGATGAGGAATCACAACTGCTGTTAAGTGCATCAATAAATATGAATGTGCAGGCTTGTGGGCTGTGCCCTAAATTAGTTGGTCTGTGCTTGTAAATTTGCGTTGGTTTACTTCAAAACTTTTTTAAGTGACTAGCGGAGCAGTCCTATATACATGTTCTCAGGAATACATCCTACTGAGTTCAGTCAGAACTTACTCCTAAGTGTGTATGAGGATAGCAGCCTGGATCTCCTTTTATAGGACAGTAATGCACTAAACTACCTACTTCCATTTGCTAAATGTAGTTAGCAATTTTTTTTCTACACAGATGCTACATACATATGTGGCATCCATCTAGGGTGTGCATTCCTCAAGTCTTCCAGAGCAACTCCAGATGCACCACACGGATTTGCACAATTTTCATTTTTTCAAGGTAGTTCATAGGTTCATTCATTTGCCTCATACCAAGGCACCACATGGAAATAACTGTCTCAGCAGCTGCAGTGGCTACCTATGTGCAGCCATGCCTCAAGATCCATCTTTTGCCCCCTTCCTCACCCTTTAGCTCTGGGTAAAGACCAGTGCTAGTGCCTCTCCATCTTTAGAGCAGTGCCTTCTTTTTGCAACAAAGGAACAAACAATTCTCTGCTCAGGGTTGAATGTGTGGTATTAATTCGGTGTTAAACTATCATGGAGAGCAGTAGAATGGTGAGCCTTTATTCATAATGTTCCGAATCTGGATTGGTGACCTACAGAAAGCCTGCGTTTCATATCGCTGCTTTTTTATGTGGCACAAGGCAGGGAAACAATAGAAACAGGGATGATTAGCAACGCCAAGGGATTGCAGACGGATTCCAGGTGCACATTCTGCTGAAACACCGGTCCACTAGCAAAATTAATTAGATCAGGGGTTAACCATTCAGCTGAGACATGATAATTTTTAATTTAATTGGTAAGTTCACTTGCACACATGGCTAGGGAGATTCATTAGGCACTGGAGCATATGCAAAGCTGAGCAGTACAAATGAAGAGCCTGTCTGTTACATTTGCATAAATACACATCTTATTTTTTCCTGAATGGTTCAAAGGCGTTCATATTCTTTGTAATTGTCAAGAAATCCTCCTCCCATTTGATTTTGTTGAGGTTTCATGTGCGTGACTTACAGATTGTTGGGTAGGGATGCTGGCTCAGGGGGAGAGCGCATGCCACAGACACCACAGGATGAACCCCCTGGCATTTCCAGTTAAAAGGTTCAAGTAGCAGGTGATGTGGAAAACTTCTGCCTGTGACCCCAGAGAGAGGCTGCCACTGTCAAATTAGAGAGTACTGGTCTAGATGGAGAAATTCAACCTGGTATAATCCTACAAACACATGTAAAAATACATAGAAAGTTAATCAGCTGAATGCCTGGTGCAAGAGAAATGTTTTTGCCTAGTATGTAACAAAGTTTGTAAGCATTAAATAGTTCTCCAACTTCGCACCCATCAAAAACTACTTGTAAGGAATAAATTGGCAGGTTGCATGTTAAAAACAACATGTTTACCAATCTGAACTGTATTAACATAAAGGAAAAAGTCGGTTGCACCAAGGTCAGTTTTCAAATCACACTGCTGTGAATAGTGCTGTAGCTAGAGAGAGAGCATTCACAGAAAAATCTCAGCTGCACTCACATTTCAGAAATACTCTGTTTAGGTTCTTAAGTTAACAATGCAATTGCTTTCTTCCTCAGTAGTGTTTTGTTTTTGTTTTTGTTTTACTGCAGTGGCTTTTCAAATTCAGACTATCCAAATCTTGTTGCTATGGCAGCATTAGAAATCCATAGTTAAAGTCCACTTAAAAGGGGTAAATGTTCTATTTATTTTCTTTCTGTTTCCCAAGCTAATATGTGACCAAAGTATACCTTGCAAGGTTATAGGTAATCACTTTTTAAAGAAGGAACACACACAGTCAAAAGGATTAGACTGAGGAAAAGGCCCGTGATTCACAGCATTCTAAGTATACAGAGTTGGTCTTCATCTTCAGGATGTCTCAGGCAGGACCCCATCTCTTTGTCCTCTTCCCTCCATTCTCACTAAAAATGCTTTCCAAACCTGGAGTTTTCACACTGCCTCATGTTACCCAAGTTGTGGCTTCTATTACTTTCCCCAAGCACCAGGATAACAAGGAGGGAAAATGTATGCTTAGAACATGTATCATGTGAGCTGCAATTGCCTCCAAGTTAAATAAACAAAACAAAAAAATTGCACAGAAATGCAATTCCACACATATCTGTAAAAGTGCTTGTGAGCCTTTGAAAGGGTTTCTGCATAAGAGGTTCACTCAGGCTTCAAGTATACTTGCACCAACCAGGTAACACCTTTCTGTAAGAAAAAACAGGCCTTTCAGTTCTGCAAGTTGGGGGAAAGGGCCATGGGGGAAACAGCTTGTCCAATCCACTCCAGCCACTAGTTTCAGGCAACACAGGCATATGTTGTGCATGAATTTATCATTCCTTCTGTCTGTGTGAGATCAGGACAGATCCTTATGAGCCCATTCTGTTAGCATTTGCTGCCTGAGGCGGCTGCCCGATAGCAGGTCAGCCTGGCATGTAAAATATGTTAATGTTGTCCTCCAATTAGAAGATTTCAAGTTGAAATTTAGATTTTAATTTGAGTTTGGTGTTATTTTGTATTCATTATTAAATTTTGTTGTGAGCCACTTTGGGGGCTATGCAAAGCCCTATTAGATGGAACAGAAATTTAATAAATAAACAAATAAATAAAGGAGCAAAACATATTTAAATCAAATACCATGGTATTGCTCATGTTGTATTGGGATGTGCGCTGTGGAAAACTGTTGTGTTTGAAATTATGTCAGGTGATAGGAGGGCTCTGGCAGGGGCTTATCTGTGACTGTGCTTCACACATGCAAGTGACAACTTGATGTTGCACTCATCGGTGGCAAACATTCAAATGAACATCTCAAATGAAGGACAGCATTCAGTACACCAGCATAATAAGATAAGGGAAAGCTTATTCTGCAAAAAAAAAAAAAAAGGAAAAGGAAAAGGAAAAAGGAAGAATATACCGGTACCAGCTGCCTTGTTATTCTTTCCTGGCTCACAGAACCTTTTTGCAGTCCAAAAATCAACTCGGTTCCTTTACAGCAGTGGTGACCAAACTCGGCCCTCCAGATGTTTTGGGACTACAACTCCCATCATCCCTAGCTAACAGAACCAGTGGTCAGGGATGATGGGAATTGTAGTTCCAAAACATCTGGAGGGCTGAGTTTGGCCACCACTGCTATACAGTATTGAGTTTCTCACCTGGTATAAAAATAACTTGTTAGGTACATATCTAATATATTTATAATATGACAAACAGATAATTCTTCTGTTATTGCAAGGATCCCCTGTGCACCATTATGCTATTCTCTATCCATGAAGTACATCTATTTTAAATAAGCCATTTCTGCCTAGAAGGTGCATTAGTGGCACCAACTTCATTGATCTCAAGTGAGGAAATTCTTACTTTCCATTTCCTTTGTTTTGACCATGGGAAGATTGATAGAAACCCTGTTTATAGCCTGAATGGATTCTGAATTCATTCCTTATTAATAAGCACTAGATGAGCTTGGAAATGTTCCAACACCATCTGTGTCTTGCTTGCTGATATGTTGGAATCTGAAAACCCCCCTAAATGAGTGCTTTTGAAGTGGAACAGAGGCACTTTAAACTCACTATTATTCATTATTAACATGCTGCCAACAGTGTTAAGGATGCACAACAGGCAGCTCTGAGAACAATATTCACAAAGAGAGGCTTGGAAATGCAGTCTCTTAGAGTAATGGTGTTGCTCCGAGTAATCTCCACCCCCCTTCTCTCCTCATTTGTCAACAGCACCATCTACCTTACGGTGGCTGTTTAGAGCCATTTGTCTCTAAGCCCTTTGCTCTCCTACTTTCAATGCTCGCTGGGTTCCGGGAGAAGGGGGGTGGGTTCTGGAATGCTTTCTAGTGATAACGTGTCAGCCAGCTGTTCTGGATCTGCTTCCTCCTCCTCCTCTTCCTCCTCCTCTCCCATTATTTTCCCAACTTTGTCTCCACCATTCCTTCTCTGTCCAGTCCCTGACATTATCCTTTCAAGAAACATGATGACATCAGCATATTAAAAAAACAACAACAGAGACTAGCACTGACCAGACATGCACCTGCATAGTTTCAGCCAAGTAGCTGCATCATTTGCTATCATCTGCCCACAACATCAGTGTATTGCCACTGCAATGCTGGTGCAATTGCATGGTTTGGGATGTTGCACAGGTGAGGTAGGAGATACTTTTTATCTGAAGCAAAGTCATCACATGGTGGCAGTTGAGGAGCAAGTTATTGGTATAGCACCTCTGAAATGACTTAACTGCAACAATAATGCAGAAAGTCTATAAGGCTTGATGAAAAATAATGTTGACCAAACACCCACATGAAGCCTCCTCTTTCACTTCATAGATCTGCTTTCAAGATCAAAGAGAAATCACTTGGAGGAAGCATATTTCCCTTTCTTCCCTGTAGACATTTAATGTGATGAGTGGTTTCAATCTACAGTTGCACTTTAATCTTTTTAACTAGGAATGTTGAAAAAACAACAACCAAATTATTTCTCTTTGTCAGATCCATCATTCATAGATGATGACATATTTTGTTGCAATAGCCAATGCCTTTGAGCCAGATTCTGTCCCTGTTTACATCTATTGCATTGTGGGAGAATAGCATGTGTATAATTGGAGGAAGACTTTTAAATATTTACATAGAGATGTCTGCACGATGCTAGAAATCTTCCAATAGCAAGTTATACAATCTTTTGAAATCATATCAGAAAATGATACTGCTTAAACATTCTATGAAAGCTAGGCTGAATACCACAAATTATCATTGAATTAGTTACTAAAGAGCTGATTCATCCTTCACAGAAGGATGATTTTCTATAGAATTATCAGCTACAAGCACACCAGCTGTCTATGGGAAACCCACAAGCAATAGCCCTCTCCTGCTGTTGCCCCTCTCTGGAGAGCCACTGCTTGTCAGGCCACTTGCCTGTTTTATTTTCCTTTAAATATTTATATGTGTAGTCTTTCTGTTTATAATAATTTATAATAATAATAAAAAATTATTATTTATACCCCGCCCATCTTGCTGGGCTTCCCCAGCCACTCTGGGCAGCTTCCAACAAAATATTTGTTTGTCTGTTCCTTTATTGTCGGAAATGAAAATAATTAAAATGAACTTTAAAAAGAAACATCACTATTCAAAGCAGCTACATTTTTCATCAATGTTCTCATATTTCTCATATTGTGGGATGACCCAAATACTTGGCAGTTCATTTATTTGCTGAAATAGCACAATGTAAGCAGACTTACTCTCAGGTAACCTCACTGAGCTGCAACTAAGCCACGCTGAATTCAGTAGGCTTTACTTCTGAGTAGACATGATTAGGCTTGCAAGACTTATCTGGCAGAAGACTCATTTGCATGGTATTCAGCTATGTTTTACTCAGAGTAGATCCATAGAAATGAATGGCCATAACTAAGTGAGGCCAGTTATTTTCATTGGGTCTGCTCTGGGCAAAACATAACTGAATACTACTCACTGAAGATACATCTGAATATATATGCATAAGATTGCCCATTAAATGTTCTAAAACATTTTCAAGAACCCACCTATGAAATACTTGTTTATCTTGTGTATGCATTCTCTTTTCAGGGAGTGTATTAATCTTTTGAATTTTGCCAGCAAATTTGCATTCATATTTACAGTATTTTCTACATGTAGCCCAGGAGATGGGAAACACACCTGCTGCAGTTTGACGCAGGAGTGAAAAAGCATGTTGCCTGCTGAATAGCCAATTAAATCAAGCACTGCCTTAATATGGTGCAGTGAAGAGTTTATGGTACTGCAGTCTGAAACCCGCACCCGATAATAAGACGTAAGTTAATATTGAGAAAAGCAAACGTGATGGTGAAAAATCTTTTCTTTTCCCTTCCTTTTATGAAACAGCAATAGAAGCATTCCCCTTTGCTCTAGAAGTGTGTGAAAAGTGAATATGCCTGAAATATAAGAACCAGCAAACAGAAAAGCTGTCCTATTAACATCCTGCCTTATACCTTATAAGCATAACTATGAAACTTATGGGGGTTCAAAAGACGGTATATAAATGTTTCCACACATAATAAATGAATACATTTCTTTTCATCCATCCAGGTAGTTGCTAGTTTTTCAGTGGAAATAACCAAACCTGCAAGTTCTTGATTTTAAATGGTTCTACTGTGAGGAGGCCAGTGACATTCCTAGGGCCCCTTGTGCCCTTGGCAAGGAGCTGTATCGGCACCCACCCAGGAAAAAAAATCACTTTATGCCTTTGTGCCATGGTGCAAGAAGGACAGGAAGTTTCTCACAAGTTTGATCTCACCGAAACAGCAGTGGTGCATTGCCACATACATATATGTCATACACTCTATATTCTGACAGGTGATTTTTGTGTCTCTGGCGGGGGCTGGTTTCAACAGCCTCAGATACATCTCTGGATGAAGCCATTTCATCCTCTTTATATGCATGCATGAAATACATTTCCAGAAATAGGGCCCACTACTTAAAATGCAATACAGTGTTACCTCGGGTTAAATACTTAATTCGTTCCAGAGGTCCGTTCTTAACCTGAAACTGTTCTTAACCTGAAGCACCACTTTAGCTAATGGGGCCTCCTGCTGCCGCCGCGCCACAGAGCACGATTTCTGTTCTCATCCTGAAGCAAAGTTCTTAATGAGGTACTATTTCTGGGATGCGGGTGAAGGGATGCGGGTGGCGCTGTGGGTAAAAGCCTCAGCGCCTAGGGTTTGCCGATCGAAAGGTCGGCGGTTCGAATCCCCGTGGCGGGGTGCGCTCCCGCTGCTCGGTCCCAGCGCCTGCCAACCTAGCAGTTCGAAAGCACCCCCGGGTGCAAGTAGATAAATAGGGACCGCTTACCAGCGGGAAGGTAAACGGCGTTCCGTGTGCTGCACTGGCTCGCCAGATGCAGCTTGTCACGCTGGCCACGTGACCCGGAAGTGTCTGCAGACAGCGCTGGCCCCCGGCCTCTTAAGTGAGATGGGCGCACAACCCCAGAGTCTGTCAAGACTGGCCCGTACGGGCAGGGGTACCTTTACCTTTACCTATTTCTGGGTTAGTGGAGTCTGTAACCTGAAGCGTATGTAACCTGAAGCGTATGTAACCCGAAGTACCACTGTAGTTCCTACTAGGCATTCATAAGGGGATAATTCCAGCTCCTGCAAATGAATTTAGCTACTTGAGAACACAGGAAATACTGCCTCATCTAAAAATGTCAAATATATAATTGCACACATTTTTAAAATTCCTTTTTTAATGACCGGTTTTAAAATCAGAAGCTGCGGCATGAACTTCAAGTTCCAAGTATAAAATACCAAATGGTGTAGCAAAAGTCAAGGGAAAAGGCTTAGAATGAAAGTCTGATATAGAACATCTACAGTTTTCAGTTTGTAGATATGGACCTTGACTCTTTTGAGACCTAGTGCTGGTAGCTGCTCCCATATTAGCTCTTTTATCTGGAATAGCCATCCTGTGCTGTCATCTCATGTTTTTCATGTGGCCATTTTAAAAAAGGCTTAAAGCACATTGTGTCTGGTGGACTGCAGTGTATTGTGGACCAATAGCAGAGATGTGTTGAGGATCTTCAAGAGACCTGCACCTTTAATCAAAGCTTCTGGACTTCAAGTTCAACTCTTTTTTTGGCTGTGTGTTCCACAACTTGTCCTCTCAGCCCCTGCTCATCCTGGCTTGTTCATGCGAGTCACACAGAGAATGGGCTGGCTGGATAACTATGCATCCTTGCATGAGGGAGTGGTCTGCACCAACTTGAAGGAGACAGTGTACCTGCTCCTGAAAAAAAAAGGACTCCCTGGGCCCTCAGGAATTTGACAACTATTGCCCTGTTGCTGATACCTCTTTTTAAGCAAGGTTCTCAAGAGGGTGGTGATGATTCAGCTACAGGCAGTTTTGGAGGAAACAGATTATCTGGACCTATTTCAGTCTGGGGTCAGGCTTGGTTTGGCACAGAATCAGCTCTGGTTGCCCTGATTGGTGACCTTCAGCGGAAAGACAAGAGGAGTGCACTGTTGCTCCTGTTGCAGCTCTCAATGTTTTTGGTGCCATTCTCCATGGTATCCTCCTGGACTATTTCCTTATGCTGGGAATTTGAAGTACTATTTCATGGCGCTTCCGTTCTTACCTGCATGGCCAGTCTCAGAGAACACCATTGTGGGACTATGTCTCTACAATCTGGCAACTTAGTTGAAGTGTGTTACAAGGCACTATTTTGTTGCCAGTGCTATTTAGCACCCACATGAAGACGTTGGCTCAGTCATCAGGAGGGCTGGGGCACCCAGTTCTATTTCTCCATTAAATTTGAGTCAGGAAAAGCTGTGCACAAGCTGAATCAGTGTCTGGATAGAGTGGTGGACTGAATCCTGCTAAGACAAAGAGAATATGGGTGAGTGGCTCCGAAATCTTAGAATTGTGAACTTTGCCTGTTGTAACATAGTTACACTTCCACTGAAAAAAACAGGTACACAGTTTAAGGGTGTTAAAGGAATCATCTTTGTCCAAAATGGCCTCCATGGTGAAGAGCACCATGGCTGGGGCATCAGCTGCCCCCTTTTCTGGGCAGGGATCACTTGGCCACTTTGATTCATGAACTGGTAACCTCATATCTGGAAAATTGTAATGTGCTCTATGTGAGGCTTCCCTCATGGCTAGTTTGGAGGGGAAGCTGCAACAGGTGCAGATTGCTGCAGCCCCAATGGTGAGTGGTGCTTGTCATTGGGCACATATTATGCCAGTATGAAGGGATCTGCGCTGGCTGCCTCCTAACCACTGAATCAGTTTTAAGGTCCTGCTACTTACATCCAAACCATAAACTCTGAACCAGCTGATCTGAAAGACTTCCCTCCACTATGCAACAAGGACATGAATGGAATCTGGCTAGTTTTGCCATGGCCTGGTGATTTCCAACATGTGGTGTATAGAGGCAGCTTTTTCCACTAGTGGAGCCAGTGTTGTGGAATGCTCTCCTTGCTGAAATAGGACAGGCTCCATCAGCATTGGCATTCCACTGGCTCTTGAAGCACAGCTGTTCAGACAAGCATTCCTCTGATCTCCTGACCTGGACCTCCTGTTATAATCATGTTTTTAAAACTGTCTTAATTGCTGTGCTGTTTTAATGGGCTTATTTTATTGCATATTTCAATTGTGGGTGCTTATTGTAATGTTTTGAGGAAACTGTTTTATTGTGTATTTTAATTGTGTTTAAATTTGTTGTAATTGGTTCTATACTTGTAAACCTGAAAGAAGCCATTTTGGCAATGAACCGGTATATAATTAATTAATTAATACATAATGCATGCTTTTCTAATTATTTCCCAGGTTCTCTTGCACTTACCTACTTCCTTTGGCTCTCTAGATTGCTAGGAGATAGCCATGTCCAACAGATTCTTTAGGAAGCATCACTTTCTCCCCAGGTTTTAAATGAATAAACTGACACAGTATACCAAGGAGACCTGTGAGTTTAAAAGACACTGTTTAAAACAAGTACTTATGGGTCTTTCCTCTGCTCCGCTGAAAGGTTATCTCCAAGATTAGGATGACTGCCAATTATCTTGTCTAAACTGCTGGCACAGCAGTTCAGATCCCTTCAAAGCTGGCTATTATGGCAGGTAGCGACATTTCTAATTCGATTGTCAGCACTTGGATGGTTTCCTCTGGACCATTAGACATGAAGCCTCTTAATGCTCAAGGACTCGGCAGGCTTGAGTTGTCATCAGTACTGACTTAGAAAAGGAGGGAGCCAAGAAGTAAATATGGTGAATGGTAACAATAACTTCAGATCTGCCTATCATATAGAGAAGGTGAACCCATGGGCTGGAGCAGGCCCCCCCCAGCCCCTCATCTTCCTCTTTAATGTAGGCTGGGCTTTGGGGAGGACAAACATTGCCTCTGCTTTCCAGAGACCAGAGTTTGAAGAATAAAGAGAGCTATTATTCTCCCCATATTTTTCTGTCCTACAGAAAGTCTAATCTCCTGTATTCAGATGCACAGTTCGTACTGCTGTCCTCATATGTGATTCTATCTTGCTTGTATATATCTTCATCCTTTTAATTCCTTTTCACTCTCTGCACAAGGCTAATCCAGGGCACTAAGGTGCACAAGGATATCATAACAAGAAGACAAGAACATAGCATAGTGGTACATATTTTCAGTCAGTCCTCCCGTTTTTCACAGCTTGTCAGATTTGGGGCACTGCTCTGATATTTTGCTTTGCCGTGAGCCTTTAAATCATAACTACATCTTTTCCGTCAGTTTAAAGTGATAGCCTGTGAAAGAGATATAATTTCTCCCTATGTTCTGTGGCAGTTGAAAAGCTAAAAAGAGGCACATTTAAACAAATGCATATTTTGAATTTTTTTTTCTTTGCCTGCTTGGCATGATGTAGCGCCTGTCACTGACGTTCTTGATATGCCTAACAGCACACACCACAATACACTGCTCTCTTCAAGAAAACACCTCCTTGTTGATTCTGTGCCTGACTTAAAGGAGTATACTAGCAGGGTGACTCTTCCGCTGATGTGACATGTTTTTGGAAAATGTTGCATGGAAATTCTACCATAAAAGAATCCTTCCTCTTATCCTTCAGAAGTTGGAAAAGCTCTATTAAAGATACAGACTGTGTACACACCATACCTTTCAGGCACATCAACCACCCCTGCCCTCTGTTTTACAAGTTACCAAATTCACCATTCCACAATCCAGTTTCAGACTGTGGACCAAGCAATGATCTACAAGAATCAAGTGCAAGTTCACTTCATCCCAATATATAGCAGTGGTGGAAGAGGGTGAGCTTCAGATGAAATATCTCTCCTGCTTATTTCTAGACCTCTTCTGGCACTATTCCAATCCACCACTCTTCCCATGTAACCAATTGGCAGGCTGTCTTGCTAAAAGTGGGGAGATAGGGGGAGGGTACCCTCTCGAGGAGTGAATTGCAAAAAGAAACAAAAATATTTACAAAATGCTGGGGGATTTCTGCAAAGGATGATAAAGCCTAGGCAGTGCATGTCTGCCTGCCTGTCTGCCTGTCTGCCTGCCTATCATATGTCTATCTGAGAGTATGTGAGCACTTGTGTACTGGAATATTACAGTATGAAGTGCACAGCCGCTAAACCCAAAGATAAAAAATGTGTTTTTTAAAGGAAAAAACAAAAACAAAATGTCACAAATAAGGGGTGACATGGGCACTAGCCAACATGTTCCAACGACGCAACATTCCAATAACAACACACATATTACCGGTAACTGGGAGAAGGAGGTTAACACAGTAGCTAGTAAAATGTGAATTCCTGCAACATTTGGCTATTCCACAACAACAATGCCACACCTGTACATTCATTGCTAAATAAAATTATCCTATTTTTATTTGTGGGGAAAAAATGAAGGATTTATAATAAGAGAAAATCCCGTTTTTCACTGATTTAAACATTGGGACTACTGCACACAAATGGCTCCTCACATGAAGACGAGTTGGTCAGGCATTCTGCTCCATGCGGACTTTACCACTGCTGGTAAGAAAAGGTGTGAATCTCCTGACCTTGTAACAGCACTAAGCTATAATCAGGGAGATCAAATGTTGACCTTCTGCTGCCAAGGAAGCAGTTATTAACATCCTGTATTAATTCAGACGGATAAACTCCTACAAAGGTGATTTATTGCCAGCTGGCAAAGAGCCATTTGAACTTCATTGGGCTAAAATAGTTCCTTTGTGTGTCTGTCTGGTGAATAGCTTTCATCGAGGTCACAGTGTCATTGGAAAATACTTACCATTTTCTGTTTTTGCTCAGAGATTGGTCTGTGAAGACAGTTGTCATAGGCGCCTCTGGACCATAATCTTGTTTTGTCTCTGTAGTAGTGAGGTAAAAGGCAGGAAGTAGATAAAAGCAGCTACAACTCTAAGACAGGTGCAAAAATTATTGCATAATCTTGCAAATATGTTCTCAGTGATGCCATTTACTTTTTAACATAATACCAGTTTGGTTCTGTTGTCACCTTCATACAGTACTTTGGTTCACTCACATATGTCTGTCATACATATAATTTGGATATATATATCAATAACAATGAAGCCTATTTTTTTGGGGTGGGGAACAGTTGCAGGTGCCAGGTAAAGTCTCTTCGGGTACATGTGTGCCTGTGAGCATCATATTGGCAATGCCTGCTCTACAGTATTCCACTTGAGGGAAGGAAAGCCAGAAAACAAAATATCTGGCTTATTTAGAATTACAAAAACCCTCATCTACTAGTAGTTATTAGTGATGTTAGTTACCTGCAATGACAAGCAGTTGTGTAAAGGACTCTCGTCTTTAGAATGAAGAAGTTCGGGGTTAGAAAATATGAAGTTGAAGGTTTGAGAGACAGAGAAAGAGCTCATCTGTTCACCATTAAGAGCAAATTTTCTTCTGCCAAATGCTCCAATTAATGTCCCATCCCCCAATGGGTAGGACTGGAGCTCTTTCTCCTGACAGACATTTAAATATATAATTAAGTAAGAGAAAACAGATGTTGGAGTACACATCAGTAACTGATTTTTTGTGTGTGTTTTTAAAATACTATTTAAATATTGCTTTGATGTGGATGTTGATGACAAAGAGTTCCAAGTCTGTGGGATGGTAAAGGACAATTGATGAATGTATGGCTTGAGCTATAGCAGCCTAGTAAATAGCTGCTCTGGGAACCGAACACAGAAGGCCCACCTCCTGTTTTCCTTGCCTGCTATGCCTCTTTCTCCCAGTCATCATGCTTCTTCTTTTTGTTCTCCTGCTGTGGAGCCATTCCTGCCTGGGCCAGGAGCAGGTAGGTACAAATCCACAGGTGCAGCCTTGACTAACCAAAGTTTTCCTTTTCTACCTTGTTATTTCTGGGTGCTTCCAGATGGGAGTTTATTGTGGAATTGTGCATTGCTCATGCAAGCAATTTTTTTGTAGCATCCACGTAACATAATTTTCATCAAAATCTCAGACCATACTTCTTCTCCTTTTACATTTAATCTGGATTTCCCCTTACAGCAGAATACTAAATAAGTAAAGACAACACATTATACACCCATAGTCACCACTAGGGTGGGGCCTCTTTAGTTCATTTATTTAATTTTTTGTGGGTGGTTTGTCATTTCTGAGGTGACATTTTGGTGGATGACCTCTATTATCACAACCTATCTCAGTTTGCTCCACATCTGAGCGCAACCTATCCATTTTATTTCTGGCAGTGCCACAATACTAAACTAAAACCACCTATTTCCGCAAATTGCTGTATGCTGATTTCAACAACCTGGTTCAGAGGACCTGTTCTCTCATGATCTCTGCATGATAATTGTGGGAAATTACCTCACAAATTGTTGCAGTTCAAACAAAAGTGTTGTTGTTGTTGTTGTTGTTGTTGTTGTTGTTGTTACTTTTGTAATGATTTCAGTATTTCATAGCTGTTGTGGTGTTGCTGTTTTGTAGGGGAGGCTGTTAACAATGATGCTCACTCCGGTCAAATGAAGCAACAGGTTGATACAGTGGTACCTCAGGTTAAGTACTTAATTCTTTCCAGAGGTCCGTACTTAACCTGAAACTGTTCTTAACCTGAAGCACCACTTTAGCTAATGGAGCCTCCTGCTGCTGCCGCGCCGCCGGAGCATGATTTCTGTTCTCATCCTGAAGCAAAGTTCTTAACCTGAAGCACTATTTCTGGGGGTAGGGGAGTGTGTAACCTGAAGCGCATGTAACCTGAAGCGTATGTAACCCGAGGTAACACTGTATAGCTAAATGTCAGTGTTGTGCCAGACCTCAATATTAAATGTTTTCTTTAAAACTAAATGCAAGGTGGTGATTGGGTCACCTTCCTGGTAAATCACACACTGAACTATAATTCTTTGAAAAGTCAGAAAGTGGTTCTACAGTTGCCTACACTTGTGGAGATTTTTCCTTTTTTTTAAGTCAGACTTTCTGGAGTCTACAAAAGACACATAATAAATGTAGGGAAAACATAGTGAGTCAATGATTTGATAACAACACCATGTGTTTACCCTTGAAAATGTGTGTGAACAAGGAATAATAATCCCAGGTCTCCCCTGGTAACACTGTTAATTTGCTTTTGTTAATTCTATAATATTGCAAGTTTCATTACCACCAGATGGCACTATTTCTTCCTAATGAGAAACTACCATGTTAGTCTGGTTTTACAAAAACCTATTAAAAGGATTCACATAAGAATGTGGGAACAACAGCAAGAGGTATTGGCTGATCTTATACCTGAAGACACATATTGCAACTAAGTCTGCTGAACTACACATCATGGAAATGATATATTTTCCTATTTGAACTTGTTTCTACATTTCTGCTTGCCCGGAAACTTACAGACCGTCTTTCAAAATGCTTGGAAAATATCTGTGTCATCTCCATAGAGGCAATGATGACAGGAAGCAATCAACTGAATTCTGGATGAAGAGAGGCAGACAGCTCAGAATGATCTTTCGAACTCACTGGAGGTATTAATCATGGATATGTAATTCAGGCTGATGAGAGATGCCCCTTGCCTGAAGGAAATACTTCAATACAAAACCTTTGCCAGAGCAGACTTCTCTTCCTTAACCAGCTTTTAAAGACAGGGTAGTACCAATGCATTTCTGTATGTTATTTTCATTAATATGTGCATTTTGAAGCATTTATATGCAAACTTCACCTCAGCACATACGTTTTTGTGCACATTACTAGACTGTAAAACTGCACTGCAAAATTCAGAGAAGTATGAATTTCAAAGGATAGGTGTGTGTTGCTTAACATACTGTTTAGAAAAGTGAGAATTAGGTAAATTTGTCTTTAAACGCAATCCAAATAGAATTTCCCCCCTTAGGAAAAAGGAAACAGTAGTCAGCCAGAAAGCCCCTTATGGGTTAGGAAGGGAGGTCATGTGCTTTGTTATGTGTGGGGACATGATGGAATAGAAGCACTGGAGATGGGGATGGAGGTAAGCTTGTGATATTGACAGAACATGAATGTACGCCTCATCCACACACTCCACATCTCAGAACTGGTCCCCTGTTTTTAGGGTAGTCTAAGGGAGGGCACTGTGGCTACTATGACAGAAAAGTTTGTTTTTGCTGGGGCAGGTTGGGTCCCCAAGTATTTTCTTTTCTTTTCCCCATGCCAGAAAAGGGTTGATGTACAGCAGCCTCTGATTGGCTGAGGTTCCAGGAGGGGGAGTTGAAAAGGAGAGGATTTGGAGAGACAGTGAGTTTGGGAGGAGGTTTTGGAGTAGGTTGGGAGGATAGGTAGGAAGAGAGGGAATGAGAGGTGGCTCTGGGTAGAAGCATCCACTCTGAGGAAAGTATCACAAGCTAGAGAAAGGAGTCTCTGAGCTTAGTGTGAAGGGCAGTGTGTGAGTAATTAGGCCAGAATTAACTGGGAGGCTGAGACAGGAGAAGTAAAAGCTGTAAAGAGACAGTCTACTTAGGTCTCATTCCAGTCAGGAGGGGAGAGATTCTTCTAGTAAGAGAAGACTCCCAAACCAGTGAAATCTTGGGCCTATTACTTGGAGCAGGGTTGTACCACTGACAGTACCACCTTGTTCAGAACCAAAGTATTAAGTTAAGAACCCAAGTATTAAGTGTGAAACAACTGAGAAAACCTTGAAGTGAAATAACATTGTAAACTGAAGTTTTGTCCACTCGTGTCATAAACTTTCTTGTTACATAAAATTGTTATTGTTTATTTGAAGAAATCCTGCCCGAGACTCCTAATTATTAAGTTTTACCTCATGCAAGTCCCCTACAAGATAATCTGAGGTAGTCTGTGGGAATCCATGGGATTGGTGTTCTGTGAGTTGGGTGCACTATATTTTAAGTGAGAGGACGGGCCCAACAGTGCCAGGGGGGAAAGGGCCATTGCGCCTGTCCCACTACACTGTTAATGTTAAGCAACCCTCAGCATAAAACCCTCTTTGGAAGCCCCTTGGAAGCTGCCCTGAGCTTCCTAAAGTAAGAGTGGGATACTGTGCAAGTATAATAATTATTTAATTGAATAATTGAATAGGCTTGTAGAAAATAATTACAAAAATAAAACAACTTGGGTACAAGGGGAGTGTGTAAATCCTTCTGTAACTGCAGGCTTTTATTTATTTATTTATTTATTTAAAACTTTTTAAAAAAATGTTTCTAAACAGGAACTGTTTGTTTGGTTTTCTTTTGTTTGCCCTTATTTGCATCTCTTGAACCAATACATGATTTAAAATGCAGCCATCATTCAAAAGATGTACTTATCTGAATTTTGCAATGCATTTCTCCAGTTTAAAAGTGCATACAAAAATATGTATATTACAGGAAAATGCACAGAAAAATGCATATATTCATGAAAATAATGTGCAAAAATGCCTTATACTAGGCACATTATTTGCAAAAATGCATATGTTTGGGAATGTTGTTTTAAAATGCATTTATTAGGGGAAATGTGTGCAAGAATGCACATGACTTTCCTTGTGGACTTTCAGTCTTTTCCCTTACAGACTAATGTGGAAAGTGGGCAAAGTGCACTTTAGACTAGAAAAATGAAAAGCGAAGATAAATCAAAACTGACAGATTTATCCATCACTACTTCTGAGTAGTGGCAGGTGGTGCTGTGGGTAAAACCACAGAGCCTAGGACTTGCCGATCAGAAGGTTGGCGGTTCGAATCCCCGCGACAGGGTGAGCTCCCGTTGCTCGGTCCCTGCTCCCGCCAACCTAGCAGTGCGATTAGATAAATAGGTACCACTCTGGCGGGAAGGTAAACGGCGTTTCCGTGCACTGCTCTGGTTCACCAGAAGCGGCTTAGTCATGCTGGCCACATGACCCGGAAGCTGTACGCCGGCTCCCTCGGCCAATAAAGCGAGATGAGCGCCGCAACCCCAGAGTCGGTCACGACTGGACCTAATGGTCAGGGGTCCCTTTACCTTTACATTTACTTCTGAGTAAGCACTTATGTATATACCAATACCCCAAGTGGGAATAAAAAGGAAATAGGATGGATTCATTTCAAATTAAACCAGACTTTTATGATATCTGTTGAAAAGAAGTGAGATTGTATTTCACCCCATTTTGAACACAGGTGTGCATGCAGGTGTGCGCACACACTTGCACGTGTGTGCGCGCGCGCACACACACACACACACACACACACTCTTACCAGTCACAGCAGTTACATTGCCATAGTCACCACACAGCCAGAATGAGAGATGGGCACAAGAAAACAAGTGCTGCTTTCTTAGAAAGCGCGAGTAAATAATGTTGTTGCTAGAATATGAATTATTTGGCTCACTCAGTAGCTGTTAGATAACCAGCATGGTTCACTGCAGATCTGGGATGACAGCAACCACAACATATCTTTTCAATAAAAAACATGGATATTTCATGAAATGAGAAAAAAGGTTGAAAATGACACAGTTCCCAACTCCCCATCTCCAATCTGTGCTTCACAAAAGAGACCTGCAAAAATATATCCGTGATGAATGAGGCAAGGCACAGACCAGTTATAATAGGATAAAATATGGGTAAACAGTGGTAACTGGCTAATAGGAAGCCAATGACTCAGACAGCTGAATATCTCCCTGGGATCACTAGGTTTGACTCACTGGAAATATTCCAGGGCTGTATTTTGCCAAATGTGTTTACGTGAATGCAGAGATTAATGTGAAGAAAATGCTACAGGAACTAAAGAAAACCCTCCCAGGATACTGGATTAATGATGCTGACTCAGTCTCAAAATAGAATGAAATTAAGCAGCAGGCAGTGAAATATATTGGCTCAGTGCATAAGTCCCCTAGATGCATTCAGAAGCAAAATGCCTCATGTAGTAAGCTCAAACAATAGTTCTAGAAATTTATTTGAGAAAATGATAGATCAGTTGGGAGGGAGTATCTTACTTTCTCAAGACCTTAACTTACCAGCATAAACAGGCATATACCTAATTACTTACTTGAAAGAAGCCGGCCTCTGGCAGGAGAAAACTTTTGAACTGAATATGAGGCTCATTTCTTCCACCATGCTGCTATTGATATTGAGTTTCCCATCTTCTCTTCTATTTATGACACTCAGGCCAACCAAAAAAAGGGAATTAAATCTGCTGCTTCCCAGAGTCCTACTTCATTGGGTCGTATTCAGGGCCAGATTTAGGTTTGATAAGGCCCTAAGCTACTGAAGGTAATGGGGCCCTTTATATGTGCAGCTGTCCTTTGTCAACAACAAATTGTCGCTGTTTTTTGTGTTGAATACATGCTATATGGTAACTTATGGACCTAATAGGTATCTAAAGCCATTTGCACATGCAGAATGTAGGCATACTATATATAGAAATGAGGAAACCAGTGATATTTTAGGGAGCAGGCTAGCAGGCCCATTACTTACATCACAGGAGCCTACACAACTCAAAACACTGTTGCTGTATGTAGGTTTTATTTTATTTGTTTTTTATCTTATATTTTGGAAATGTACATCCAGGTTTGTTTCCTTTAATTTTTTTGGGGGCCCCCAAGAGAGTGGGACCCTAAGCTATAGCTTGTTTAGCTTATACGTAAATCCAGCACTGCTTGTATCGGTGCTGGAACAGGTTCTAAGGTGGGATCTTTTAATCCTACAGCTCTGTGCATGTTTTCTTGTAAGAAAGTACCACTGTGTTCACTGGAGCTTACTCTAAAATAAGTGTACATAGGGTTTGTAGCCATAGTCAGTTAGATCACTAATGCAAGTTCAATGTTTATCCAACTGCTTCTAAAGTACTTGCTTGAGCACAAAGGTCTCCAGGGAGGCTCTAACCATGTTCATCTAAACATAGTTAGAATCCCTCCTTAGATCAGGAATCTTAAGTATGCAGAGTTACATATTGTGGGAAAGATTCTCCCCATTTCAAGAATCTCCCTGAGGATCTTCATATTCAACACATGAAAGTTTGGGAGAAGAGGGATATACGGTATGTGGTTTGGTATAACCTGTGCTCTATGTAAGCAAACAATGTGAAAATTACAGACTGAAACAAAAAACAGCAGAACAATCACAGCAGAATGATATATACTATATAGTTTTGTCATGTATTATATTGTACTAAAATGAAGCAGGAAATGGTGTACCAAATACACAGACATCTAAGTTCTGAACAAGGATAGGTACATTGTTTCTTTTAAAGTACAAAGCAGATAACGTAGAATGAAACAATTCTAAAATGGATTCAGTTGTATGAAAGAGAAACTAGCAGGGGTCAGCAAACTTTTTCAGCAGGGGGCCGGTCCACTGTCCCTCAGACCTTGTGGGGACCTTGTGGGGGGCCGGACTATATTTTTTGGGGGGAAATGAACGAATTCCTATGCCCCACAAATAACCCAGAGATGCATTTTAAATAAAAGCACACCTTCTACTCATGTAAAAACACCAGGAAGGGCCCACAAATAACCCAGAGATGCATTTTAAATGAAAGGACACATTCTATTCATGTAAAAGCACACTAATTCCTGGACCATCCACGGGCCAGATTTATAAGGCGATTGGGCTGAATCCAGCCCCCAGGCCTTAGTTTGCCTACCCATGAACTAGAGCATACAGGAAAATTAAGTTGCAGATTGCGGGCCAGACTGCACCCGCTGATCTGTTAACTGTTAATAAACAAAACCCTCAAGCACTAACTGCCACTCTGTTAATTGCATTCAAGAGATGGGAGTTACAAAGCTCTTTCAAAGTGATGGAGTTTAGTTGGAAAAGATGGACTTTCCAACTTTTTAAAAAACCTTTTCACTTTCAGCAAGGGAATAACTGCTGTGGTTTTTGTGGGACATGGGGTAGCAATATCTCCAGGATGGAAACTTTCTCAAAGGGGACAGAATGAACTTTAGTGAGATTACATTAGTTTTAAAGCACTGAACATCCAGGTCCTGAGGGAGAAAGAGAGCACACGCAGAAACACATACTGTAAATTTCTTTTATATAGATCTGTAATAAGATTCTGTATATTGAGGGTTAGTTAATATTATTGTATTATTGTGATCGGCAGTTTCTACATGCCATTTCTCCTTATTGTGGTGTCCATGTGAATCTTCTGGATTACATAGAAAATGTCTATGCCAACAACATAGATATTTTTGGAAGATATCTAA
Source organism: Podarcis raffonei (assembly GCF_027172205.1). Classification (NCBI taxonomy): domain Eukaryota; kingdom Metazoa; phylum Chordata; class Lepidosauria; order Squamata; family Lacertidae; genus Podarcis; species Podarcis raffonei. The sequence goes on along the minus strand of NC_070608.1, from coordinate 49,027,015 downwards.
TACTAGATTAAGAAAAGCTCCATGTGATCAGCCGGAGTGATAAGAGCCACCATAGGGGCCTCTCCCACCAAGGGGACAACATGTAGACTGGCTCTGATTAATCCCAAGAGGACAGTGGCATGGCTTAACACTGTTTACTGTACCATTCCCTCTGTTTCTAGTGTTCAGGCTGTGGGTGCAGTTGCTTATGTCATCGAAAGTGCACACATACCCCACACAGAAGCAGTGGTGGAGCTTCATGCTCCAGCACGGGGGGGGGGGGACGGAGAGCAGGTGGGGGCGGGGCTGGCGCGTGTCCTGGGGGCGTGGCACACTGCCCGCAGGGGCGTGGAACGCTTCCTGGGGGTATGGTGTGCCACCCACAGGGGTGTGGCACCCAGCGTGGGTGGAGGGCAGCTGCAATGGCACCCTACCGGGATCACGCTGCCGGGGGCAGTGCACTCCCCCTGCACTCCTCTTCCTCCGCCAGTGCACGCAAGAGGGAGGTATTATCATGCTTGGGGAGCCCGTAATCTTTATAGAAGGACCCCTAAAAATTAATTAAATTTCCATACAGCCATTCATCTGAGGATCACAGGGCAACTTACAATATAAAAGCACTCAGATGCATAATATAGTAATAAACTAAAACAATACCTCCCCCAATTAAAAAGTTATAGATTGTTTAAGTAGCCAAAGCCCAGGGAGAAGGCATGGCTGGCTGCAGGGGTGCCAACTTGAATAAAATATGGGGGGGGAGGCAGGTTGATCACATGACACAGCACACATACACCATTTGAATGGCAATGCCCATGAACTTCGGGGGGACTCGGTCCCCTCATATATTTTCTTGGGGGGTTGAAGGGACCTCGGCCCCAAGGATTTGGCTCCTATGACTGGCTGGAACAATGAAAAGCAACACATAACAATGCAGCACATTGCTTCAGATGCCACTTGTTCTTTCTACTGTTTTGTTAAAAACGCAGAAGCAGAGTAACTATCCCACTTACTCCTTTTAGTTTATCAACCTCATGCAACAAAGCTGAAAGTATACATATGGCTTTAAATGGCTTACTGCCAATCCACTGGTGTTATCATCGACACCAGCAAATATTACTCACTTTAGTAAGGCAGCATGGTTTGTAATGTTAATCTTTTGATGGCTGTTTAATTAACAAAGGCCAACTGGATGAGTATGTTGGAGGAAACGCCATGCCCCCATCAAATATTGAAGGAGACAAGACCAAACATTACCAACATGCATCCAAATTGTGTATAATTCAGCAGAAGCACTTCATTTTAATGTAAACAAAATTAGCTCAAGTTGCAGGGCATATTTTAATGGCCTGCAAAAGCATATATAAACATATGCTCTAATCAAGATTTACTCTACAAACAGAAGAGAGCAGTGAGGCCTTTTTGAAACTGGAACATGAATCAACTGACAAAGGATGGAGCAGCAAAGTAGAAACAGAGTTTGCTGAGCTCGTTTCCACATTAAACAAATCCTTGATTTGTTGTGGTCAGTTGTTCTCAGTTACCCCTAGGTCTTCAGTGCATATCTAGAGGTGGAACAGAAAACCTCAGTGGTCCCAAAGTAGAAAAGCATGTTTTCTAAATAAACCCTAGTTTAATTTAAAATCACCCCTGCATTTTGTTTTCACCAAACCTTTAACAGGCTTCTTTAGCACAATCTTAATATAGCAAAAGTTGGCTACAAACAAACATAATAAATGATAAAACTAAGATGCTGTTGATGCTCCTTTTAATATATAATACAAGTTATTAATCCTATCATCTACTGCCCTTTTAGAAAGGAACAATAAGGTGGCATCTGCTAGACTGTCCATTGTCCTGGATATGCACATGGAAAAGGCAAAAGGTACCATAATCATTTGTGCCACAATGGAACTAAATTGGAATGGGACTTGCTGTTGTTATGGTGATTCTTCCTGCAAACACTCCCTTCTTTTATACCAAAGATCCTGATTCTTTCGAGGATGTCCATCTGGCTATTATACTCCTATGTCTTTGAAATTAGCTTGACTGCTCATTTGTCACTTTGAGGTGCAGTAGCTCAAAACATGTGTGGGACGGACAGGGCAGTGCAGGCAGATGGTACTTAAGAACAGATGCATTAAATAGGCATCAGATTGCTGGGATAAAATAGTGTCTGGGAGATGATGAATTAGATTTGCCAATTATATTGTGCAAAAAGGCCTGTATCTTGAAGAGCTGCATAGCTTTTTAATACCCTCTTTGCAAAACTCAAAACAAGTTAATTAGAAAAAGAGCAATCAATTATTTCAGAAAAGAATGTATATATTCCTGAAAACTATATATTTTCCCTTCAGGGATAGGCGTACTTTACAGAATACACTGCATGTGTATTGCACAGTCTTTCTTATCAGTTCTTGCAGTTTATTTGCTTTGAATACAGTTTTAGATTTTGGCATTACATTAAAATGGAAGGAGCCCAACTTTGAGTTGTAAGAGAGAATACAAATACTATTAAAGGGCATTATTTCACTTACAGAGTTGTATATTTGTATTACTATGATATTATTGACACATCCTGCTGTATCTAGATTTTCTAAAGATGCTCAGTGCCAGTTCTACTAAAAGACAATTGACATTCTGAGAAGCACAGATTTAATGGGATGAGAATCTGATTTCCAGGATCTCCCTAATAAAGAGACACCTTTTAAAGAGAATTGAAATTTATGGCATATGATCTGCTTGCTGGAAAACACACAGAATCAATTATAAACAGCAATATAAGCAAGAGGCAAGTTGGATGAACTAGTGTGTACATTATGTTCTCAAGATCCTTTCTACAGATTAGTTTAAACCAGACATTCCCTCCCTTTTTTTAAAGACTAAAGCGTTGTAAAAAAAAGTGTTACAGAACAGATGCAGGGTGGATTTTATTTTCCATGTTTAGCAACTGCATTATTTGCAATTACTTATGTAATATAACATTATCCTGAGACTGATTAATGTTCAGCTGAATACTAAGGTCACAGTAGCTGATCCCAAAAAGAACATTTACTTGATGAAAGGTCCAGGATTCTAAGTTTAAAAAACAAGAAGCAAAGTAGATTTTCCAGGATTTCATGGGGGGGAATCTAATGAGAAAGGATTCAAATATTAAGGACAATTCAAGTAGATTACAGATATGCATAAGACCAGTTTAGCAAGTTGACAATGATCAATCATCATTAAGAGGGAAAGTCCTAGTTGGCTAGCTTCATAAAGATTTTGCTGGGATTGCCTTATGCCTGCCAATTTTTAGATCATTCTTTATGCCATTGGTCTCATGGCTTGGTTTATAAGAAAATCTCATGTTGCTCTTCTGAGTGCTACTGACCAAACTAGGTGACAGCACCCATCACCATACTAAAAAGACTATTGCAGAGAACAGGTAGGATATGTGATTGTTTTACTGGTGGTGACACAACCATCATTCTTTATGATTATCTGAGATGATCAATAAATGAACAGTTAAACTATTTTGCAAGAGGCTGTTATGTTTCTTTTCCTTTTTTAATGTTTCTGCCAGCAGAAAGTGGAGAATATTTCCAATTCTCCAGCTTATAGCTAAGATGGATTTATCAAGTAACCAAAATAATAATAATATGTGAGATCCATTGTGCACCCTTTATTCATATTGGGCTAGCTATTTATCGGGAGGAGTCTCATATAATTCAGTAGGATTTACATCTGGGCTGGGCGGCTGCGCAACAATGCTGCCTGCACCTAGTCTGGAGTAAGTCTCATGCAATTGGACTGCAAGGCTGTATTCCAGTGCTGACCTTATCTACCTCAGAGTCAGCCCCATGCAACTTATTGGGAGCTACTTCTAAGCAAAAGTGACAAGGACCAGCTATTAAAGTTACTGTCTGATGCTGCCCTCTTTCCAGGGACCTCATCACAGATTAAATGATCGCTGCTGCTTTGCTCACCCTCTTCCATTTCTGTGAAAACAACATAAAATGGGCAAATGGGGGGGGATTTTTAATTTTATTGTGAAGGATCCAGTTTTTGCAGAACAGCTGTATTAAAAATAAGAATAAAACAAACTGTCTGTTTCCTGGCCAAGACAGCATGAGGGGAGATAGCAAATGTCATCTCTCTCTCCACTCCTGCCTTTCCTTCCCAGCCTCTGCCACTTCCTGTTTATATCCTGAAGGGGCAAATTCATTATTTATTTTTAATATAGCAGATTTGTGCAAAGGAAACTGTTAGGTTGTGGGTGAACATATCAGACAACACAGCAATTCTTCAAACAGCTCTTGTTTATTCACAGGCCAGAACAGAACTGAACTGAAGGGTTCAGCCAGCCTGCTTATATAGAGCTCCACTAGAACGCAACAGTAACCACTTTCTGTAACTATCCAATCACTGAACGTCACTTTCAATCCCTTATTTGCATATGTGGACCTGAGTGAAAACTATCTACAGTATCCCCCTGCTGGCCCAGGGTGAGAACTTCAGTACATAACAGAAATCTTGCAAACAACTCTGTTTAAAAGCACATATGTGCACCACGAATGCTCCTTCTGGGACAACTGGTAGAAAGAGGCATGCTGCATCCTTTGGAGTGATGGGAACAAAATGAGGAGGTTGTGCTCAGGCAAGGGGCAAAGGGAAATGGTGTGTGGGGACATAATGCAACCCACCCAAAGCTCACCACATGCATAAAGAGCTGGCATAGAAATGTGAAGGCATAATGTGCTTCAGTGCATCCATAGTCAAGCAACATGCAATTTTCTATCGGATTTCCCCACTTTTTTCAGATTATATGTGATCCACATTAAACTGTCATGAAGATGTTCCTGAAGTACTCAATGCATAGCTGTCAAGTGTCCCTTATTTGAAGGGACAGTCCCTTATTTCAGCGCCATGTCCCACTGTTGTCCCTTATTGATGGATGTCCCTTAAATGTCCCTTAAATGATGTCCCTTAAATTTCAAAGGAAGCAGCTCCTCTCCCTCCCTGCTGGCCAGGGAGGAGGGAGGCTCCAACTGTGTTGCTTGGCTGCGTTGCTCACCCAAGAAGAAGTCTAAGAACGATTGGGGGGGTGGAGCTTGCATGCCTTGTTTGTGGCTAGTTAATGCAAGCTGAAGGGGTTTTTGAATGCTGGATGCCATTTTGTTGCATGTGCTGCTGCAAACTTTGCAGTGCAAAGCCAGGCCGGGGAGCCATCTTAAGTTGAGGTTGCATAGGCCTTGTGGTGCATGTGATTCAGATTCTATTCAGTTGAACCTCTGGTTACAAAGTTGGTTGGACAGTGTTCTCGAAGCTACCAGCATGAGTTTGACCAGACTGCAGGAGGACAGGAATACTGGAGTGCCTGGAACAGGTGAGGCTGCAGGTCCCTTATTTTGGCTGTTGGTCCCTTATTTTCAAGGCTGCTGGTCCCTTATTTTCAAATCTGTAAGTTGACAGCTATGACTCAGTGACTGAACACCTCCCCTCAAAGTGTCCCCCAACAGCAGGGCTGGCCCACCTATGAGGCAAGGTAAGGCAACCGCCTCAAGCGGCAAGATCCACATAGGCAGCAGATCTGGCCTCCAAGAAATGCATCACCCAATGCTGCCTCTACAGTGCATAGGAGCAAACACTGCTGGTTTCTTTCCATGCTTAGGGAGGAAATGGCAGGGGCTGCCCTCTGGAGTCTCCTGGTCTCTGCACCCACCTGGCGTGATTCCGAGCAGGCCCCTTCCCCACCCCCCATGACGGCCTTTGATTTCCAGTTCAACCATTGGGAAAGGTTGATTTGACACCCCCCCCCCCTTGTTCCCAATGTTAATCCTTTTCTCCCCTTGCTATCAGTGTATATCTTTATCCACCCCCACCCCCCATTCCTGATATAGATCTTCACTCACCCCTTCTTCACTGATGGGAGAGGCACAATTTTGTGGTTTGCCTCAGGTGCCAAAATGTCTTGGGCTGGCCCTGCGCAACAGACACTGCAAACATTACTTGTATTTAAAAGCATAGCTACTCTCTTCTCTTCCAAGTAGAGATATCCCGCTGAGGGGATATCAGTTCAGTTGTATTGTATCAAGGCACAATTCATGACTGGCCATGCAGAAAAACCCTTAAAAAAAAAACCTTTCAACATTTGCCATTGTTAATATAATAATGGGATGAAATATCAGGCTGGAGTTGAATTTTCATGTTTCAAATCCAAGTGCAGCTCCTTTCTCTGGAACACACATGCTTATTTCTGCATTTTAAAACAACGCATTCATATATGAGGGTATTTCATGCATGACATATACATTTTCATTTCTCAATATGGGATTTTGATAAAGTGCTGCATACCAAAGGGATTTGAATAAATCAGAATGCCTAAAGTAGGTTTAACTGGATAAGACATGGCAAATAAGATCTGGTAGCACTCATACAATGAAAAGGAGTGCAATGAAACAGCAGTAATGTAATCATGGTAATGTACTTTATCTTTAGCAGGGGAAATGTGGTCTGGTAGGTTCAAGGTCATCTTTAGCAACTAAGGAGCTGCCAAGGCCTATGCCTTACGGATCCTCCTACAGCTTAAGTGTCCTTCTCTTCCTGCTGACATATTCCTAGTGCTTACAGCAGCACAGAGTTGCTCAGTTTTACACAAACACTTATTTGTACACAACTTTCTTATCAGCAATGCAACCTACAGACTCTTGAGGACAAACCAGCTTCTATGCTTCCACACCAGGAATTTCATCTTCCATAGTGATGATGATCCCAATTGGTCTAGGCTGGGGATGATCTCCACTTTGTCCACTTGGGCATGTCAGCTGGGGCTGATGAGAATTGTGATCCAAAACATCTGGAGTGTATGAAGTTGGGGAAGGCTAGCTTCAAGTAATTGCTCAGGGCCATCAAAGGGGAGAGATGCAGGGGGTGCAGCTATAATGGGCCTCAGAGTCAGCTGGAGGCTCAGGCTATGAGCTTTTGCTTTAAAAAAGAGAGATCAAATCTCTTCTATCCCTTGTAAAACAACCCTCATGCTGCCTTCCAACTCCACAGTTCTATGACTCGGTGATTCTAAGTTATGAAGCAGAATGTACAGGCATCATTTGAAGCAATTGCTTTGTGAACTGTGACCTTTCAGTTTTTTGAGCTGATGAGTGAGGTCAGTGTTGTGATGAATGAACACTGAACAGAAATATAGTCATAAGACAAGGGGAAGACCCCCAAATGCCTTCAAAATAAATCAATCAGTGATGCTTATGTTGAAACACATTTACCAACAAACCATAACGTTAAATAACTCATGCTTGTGGATCGAGGGCCCGACCCCCGCTATGTGAAATAAACACACAAGGACACGTGATATAAGGTTAATGGGCAAGAAAAGGCCACAACTTTATTGATTACAGCAGTGAAAAGGTATTGGCTTAGGCATTGGATGACTATAGGAGGTGGGTTTATTCACCAGTAGGTGGAGCCTGTTGATGCTAATCCAACTATAGGCTCACCCCTGATGTCACCGAGGGTCGTGCCATGGCCTCCCGCCAAGCAGGCATCGGACGGAATACACGACCGCCAGATTCCTTTAACGGAATAACCCACGGTAGATAGCATAGGCGATGGCCACACCTAGCCCTTGACACACATGAATCCAATGCCTAACCTACCCACCAATACCACAAAAGTTGTGACGATTGCTACGAGGTAGGCGAAAAAACCAAAAAGCCTAATGCCAAATGGAAAAATTCCTACCAGGCCCCCCAGACAACCGGGGCGACCAACCTAAGGTCCATAGCAAGGCCAAAAAACCTAGACCCTGAGCTAAATGGGAGTGGAGGGTGGGTGACTCGCTGCGGGACGACGACGACTGAGGAGGAGGCGGAGCTGGAGCCGCAGCATTAAGCTGCTAAACACGCCCCCGGAGACACCTGGTTGGCTGCCTCCGGTGGGCGTGGGCACCAGCCAGGTGAGGAGGGGTGGGGGCTAAGGCCCCCGGCCAGGGGCGGAGCTCGGGCTCCCGCCCACAACCACTCCCCTCTCTTCCAGGGAGGAGAGTCTTTATCTAACCCAATAGTGAAAATGGTAAGTGTCCACAAATTCCATGGATTCTGAGGCAATTCTGAGGTAATTTCTGAGGGGAAAGTGGCAGGGTGCAAGTTGCTCTGGAAGAAAGCCTCATTTTCTTATCTTGCTCATAAATCCAAGGATGGTGACTGACAGCAGCCACTCTCCTAAAATATTCCACAGTGTCCCTTTGGTTTCCCCCAGATTTTAATCAAAATGTATTAAGGTCTAATACAGCATGGACTAAATTTTTGCTCATGGTCTTTGCCATCCCTTTGCAGGCATCGCTGTCTGAACATTTTCTACATGGGCTAGTAAAATAGATTCATCTGACATTATGCAGGCCCAGGCATTGAAAGATACTGAAGCATCACTGTGGCTTAAAATTAAACACTGCACACTGATAATAATGGCTACCAGTCAGTTCAGTCTTCTGTGCCAGGTACAGAATGTCACTTGGCTGTGACAGAACAAGCAAACATACCAGTCTGGTCTACTTGTAAAAGTGATATATGCATACATCATTTCTCTACCACCACTTTGTGCTATAAGCCTTTTCTTTCAGTGAGAACCTCATGCCAAGTATAATTTCCTTTGTCTGTCTGAAACCTAAGATGAGATGATAGCCAAGTGATGTGGTGCACATCTCTGGGGTGACTTCTACTTAAACACTAGCCTAATCATAACTGTCATACCAGAGGATTGCAGTCAGATCTTTTTTTAATCTTACCAAGATGTACTGGCCACCTTTTTCTTAAAATGTAAGAGGATCTTACTGCCTGAGAACTGGTGGATGTCACCCAAGAACATAGTTCTGCAAATCCATGTCCAGCCATACAAGGCAACCAAGCCTGGGAGACATTTATTTGTTTTTCAAGCTCCATCTTCAACATTTATTTATTTATCTAGATGGCCCTCTGGCCCTTCACCATTGAACCCTATTGCAGGTTTCTGCAATAAAGCACATGAAACAATAAGCATTAAAAGACAACAATAGTTTTAACAGTTAAATTCAATACCTTAGGCTAAACATCCACTGTCTGTTAGTATTGACGCACAAGCTAGTCTCTTAAAATTCAAAAGCCAGAAGGAAAAGGCAGGGTTACATCTGGTGCCAGGTGGACCTTGGGTCTGGGTGGGTGTTCCATAACTAAGGTGATCTTGATAAGAAGGCTCTCTGTCAAGTCACAGACCTAAAGTGTAGTAATTGTTCAATGTATTAGTGTTAAAATTGTTTTGGAATATGAAGTCAGAAGCTTTTATAATGAATGATTTTAGAATGTTGTACTATTTTATTGTTGTTAGCCGCCCTGAGCCCGGCTTCGGCTGGGGAGGGCAGGATATAAATAAAATTTATTATTATTATTTCATTAATGTAATGCACCAAATGCCAGCACTTCCCATATTGCTGAGGGGCATTGCAACCCAACCCCCTACCCTTTGTGCTGGGCTGGCAGGGGGTTAAACTGGGTGGAGGTGTCTCTCTGCTTAGCACTGCCAGCCTCTGCCTGCTGAGAGAGTTACTCCACTGACATGAGAATCCCTGTTCTGCCTGCTGAATGGTTGGGAAAGCAGGGTTTCATTGTAAGCCTTTGAACCTGTGTAGCAGTCACCTAGAGGAAGTGACAGCCATCACACAGTTACTGATAAAAGAAGCACTGGGCTGAGAAGCTTTCAATGCTGATTCAAAACATTTAGCACAGGTTCATGTCTCATTCCTTCATTGCCAACAAATTGTCAGTTGACAGACTGGAGGAGACTGAGAATCTAATTCACTCAATGCATTAGCTTCAGGCATCACACCTCTTCCATGACTTGAGCTGCGAGAAATAAGAGAAATGCAGAGAAATGGATTAAACAGGACTGACAATTTGAAACTGATAATTCTTTATCTTCATGCCTGGGTTAGTTGATGTTGTGGTTTTCACATGAAATTGGCATTCCAATGTAGTGCTTATTGTGATAACCATTTATCGAGATATTATCGTGCACTCCAGTGCTATCATGTCCCAAACATTACCCTACCCAAGAAAAAAGTTATGAGCATGGTGTATGACTGTCTAGACAATGTACATTAAATAAGCATACAGTGGTACCTCAGGTTAAGTACTTAATTCATTCCGGAGGTCTGTTCTTAACCTGAAACTGTTCTTAACCTGAAGCACCACTTTAGCTAATGGGGCCTCCTGCTGCCGCCGGGCCGCCAGAGCACGATTCTGTTCTCATCCTGAAGCAAAGTTCTTAACCCGAGGTACTATTTCTGGGTTAGCGGAGTCTGTAACCTGAAGCGTATGTAATCTGAGGTACCACTGTACAAAAATGGAATGGATTCAGCAAAGGCTATACACTAAATGTGACTGATTTTGACATGGGCTCCAAATTCTACTGTGGAAGGAAGAGTTATCTAAAGTTATGATAAGGGAAATGGAAGGCTTGTCTGAAATTGTAAACCAGTGTTTTGGGCACATTTCAGCTGAGAAATAGCACAGATTTTCACTGAAGGATATACATGCTTGTCTCTTTGAAGAAGATTAGTTCAGTTATTATAGTACCTCTATCTGGTCCCTTCTTTGTCAGAAGTAAAGAAATATAAAATATAGCAGTTATATCCTGTGCAAGTTTTAAAGCAGAAGCAGCTGTCATTTCAGGATATACTGTGCAAATCAGTTCAGATTATATTGCCCAAACCATAGTAACCTTGAGCACAGCACAGGAGAAATATTGGCAGGGATATCTTGTGCCAATAAATAATAAATGGAATAGAGGGCTGCTGGGTGATTGAAAAACAGAGCAAAAAAAATCCTTTTATAGCATATTTTTAAAAGCTCTAACAAATGGATTCCTCCCTCACAACTTTGGCGTCTCTGTGTATATGAACCAAAAGATTTAAACTCACCACCCAGCTTGACTCTGTGCTGGAGGTGGGAAGAGAACAAGGAACTGAAATGGATGGCTTTGATAAATAAATGATACATGAGCAAGTTGGAATTTTAAGCAAGGAGGTTTCATTCCTGAATTGGCAGTGCAAATAAGAGAAGAATATCCTTTAGTTTTCTTCACTGATAACTATGCCACATACCCTGTGATTTTTCCATTACTTTACACTCTCTATGGAGAGCAATGATCACATCAGCAAATTCTCTTTCTCAGTAAGTGAGCAACGTGACTCATCGCATCCATGTTACTACCTGAGCAGGGGGAGAAGAATCAATACAGTGCTTTCTGCTGCCACAGAAGTGTGCATATGAGAGCTCAAACTTAATGGATGTGCTTACCCTGCCAGCAAAATGCATTCTGCATTATTTATTACTGATAGATAATTTGCTAGAACACTTCCTAATGTGCCAGAGATGCATTTATAGTGATGCCTTTGGAGTACAGTTCAAAATGGATTATTAATACATACATCATACACACTTGCTAACCTCTTCATGTAAGTTTGAAAAGAGATAGAAAGGAAATCTAAATTTAAATTACATCAAACAATATTTGCTACCAGGGAACAATAGTGGGTTTTTTGTGTGTGATGGTAAATCTTCCATTCTTGCTGGCTATGGGAATGCACAGTGCTGTCTCCTAAGATAATTAAATTACATTATTTGCCGAAAGCAAATCTAGACATCTGAGCATATGAGGTAAGACTCCCTACGGAAGCATGAGCTCAGGGAACCAGCCTTTCTTCAAGATTTTGTATCTCTCTTGACTGATCAGAAATCAGAATAGAGACCTTTTCTTCCCCATCACTAGTTATGTACTTCCCTACTTTGACTGAATAGTAGACCTGGCTGATAGAAGAACCATTCCTACTTTTGAAGAAGTATTAACTGGGAAGGGGCCATGAGTCTGAGGGAGATACGGTGTGGACAGGTGGATGAGCCAGACACTAGTTCTAATATTATATGTATTTATTTCTTTATTTTAAAAATTTACATTTCGTCCTTCTTGTTAGATGGTGTTGGTCATGGAATCAGTTTCAATGTTTGTAGATGAAAGGCAGTGGAAGATTGACAGGTTGGATCCTAGAGGTAGTTAATGAGTCATTGTGTCACCACCTTGAAAGAGATTAATTGGTAGCCACTCTTTAAAAAGCCTTCTCTGGACCCACCGCTACTTGATAACTATGGGCCAGCTGCAAAACCTCCCATTTGGGGCAAGGTGCTCAAGGGAGTGATGCCTAGTCAGCTTCCGGCATTCATGGCATAGGCCCATTTCAGGCTCCAGGTTGGTACCAAAACAGACTTGGTCGCATTGCTTTATGCACTCCTCTGGGAGACAGCAGCTTTTGATACCACCAGCATGGTATTTTACCAGTTCTGTCAGTTGAGAATGGGGGGCGGGGAGGTACAATGTTGCAGTGATTTTGCTCCTACCTACAAGGCTGGTTCAGAAGGATGGCATTAGAAGACTTCTGCTTGACTCCATGATCCATATCATATTTCAGGATTCCATTCCTTTCCCCATGCTAGTCAACATCTATAGGGATCTACAGAGTGAGGTCCATCAGGCAATTTAGAGTTGACCACTGAATATAAAAATAACAATTTCTAAGTGGTTTGGAAAGTAAAGAATCACATATTATGAATAAAAATCCAGAATCAAAATACGTAATGAACAGTGCAGTCTTTAAAAAAGGCCGGCTTTGACAGGCCATCATAATATGTTTTTTTCTTCAAACCACCAAATATTTACTAATGTCTTACTGATGTTTTTAATTATGTTTTTATACATATTTATAGACTGATTATATTGTATTTAATATGTTGTAAGCCACCTTGTTATATTTTATGAAAGAGCAGATTATAAATGTTTAAATAAATTAATACATAAATATATAAATACATAAATAAATGATATCTAAAACGGATCATAGTTGACACTTCTAGGATTGAATGGGAGGGTGCTCCAGATGTTGGGTGCCACTGCAAAAAAGGCCTATGTCTGCTTTGCTCATTATGTAGGTAGAGTTTCTGAAATAAAACCTGGTTTAGAAAGTGACAAAAATTCTGCTGGGTTTGTCTCCACACAGTTTACTGACTAGGGTAAATACACTGAGCAAAAATTCAGTAGTCCTTTTTCACATTATCTTTGAAACATGTCAATGCCTCTAAAATGTTCTTCCTAAGGCAGCTTCAGAGCACTTATGTGTCTCTTCTCTGCCTGATGGGTTTATTTCCTTTACAATTCAACAAAGGCAAGGGCCTCAAGCTTTCTTACAATTCTTTGTTCACCAGAAATAAAAGCATTGGCTTATAGCAACCACACAGTAATATCACTCAAATGGTAAGTGGTGATGGTTATTCTGTTTTGAAGTAATCCTAAAAACCATCTTTTCTTATTTATTTATTATCTCTTTAACCTTGACTATGATATGATAGCAGGAAAAGGAGAATGTTTGGAGTCTGGCCAACAGATGCAGGATCCTATTAAGCTACCTCCTCTAAAGGTGGACAATCTGTCAATTCCATATTGGGTTCCTAAAAGAAAGTCTGGCCAGGTGTTTTTTTACATATTGATAATGGTTCATTCCTCTTCTTCCTCTTTCAGGTGTGTGTGTGTGTGTGTCTGATACAAAAATAGCACGATCCTATGCATTCCTATGTATGTCCTACTTTGTTCAATGAGGCTTACTCCCAAGTATGTATTCATAGACTTTACATCCAAAATTCACAACAAAGAAAAAAAATATTACAATAACTATTGTCTAAATTATATCTTATATTCATGGGAAAGCCAATAACTAGCAACTATCATTTTTGAAACATTTCTGTTAATTGTGTAGCATCTTTTGAATGCATATTTTCAATCAATTTGGTAATGCCAACCAACTCCCACTAAAGTTCAATTGAACTCCTTCAATGCAGGAGGTTTAAGATCACCACATTTATTTGTTATTAGTATTCTGGTACCTACCAAAAAAATCAGTGTTATGTTGGACCTCTTGCCCAGGAAAGTAGAAAGACAAGGAAAGGTTTCTTACCGTCCTTTTTTATTCAATATTTACAGAGAGAGGCTATAGAAACCAGACTCTTGGATAATGGAGTAGTCCTGAGTGGAATCTCCACCCTCCGTCTCTCCCACACCCTCATTCGTCACTTCTACGGGGGCTGCTACGTGTCCTCTGTCTTTGAGCACTTTGCTCTCCTACTTTCAAGGCTCACCGGGTTCTAGGAGATGGAAGGTCTGGAATGCACTCCAATGACACCATTTCAGTCAGCTCTCATTCCGTTGCCTCCTCCTGTCCCATTATTTCCCAGCTTTCCCCCTCATCTGCCTCTGAGCTGTGACCTCCCGCAAACCACTGTTGTAAATCTATCCTGTCTTCCTCTTCCTCCTCCCTGGAAGGGTCAGGATGGGAAGGAGGTCTCCACCATTCCTTCTCTGCCCAGTCCCTGACAGACCTCTACATAGAACAGGAGCAGAGGAGCAAGTTACTAAAGAGAAAAAAAGGAAAGTTTATGTCTTTTTTTGTCAGTCTTCAATATCTTTTTTTGCTGGTCTCTGGATGAAACTGCCATATAGGCACAATTACTTTGAGCTAGCCTCAGAAAGTCAGCTCTCTGCAACAACTGAACAAGACTGTGTATAAAGTCAATGCTTGTAGTAAGTTTTGCAATGTAAAGAAACCTGTCCTAAGTCCTGGGTATCTGAACTGGTATAGGAGGAATAGGAGAGCATCTGCTTCTAACATAACAAGACGAACCCCTTTATTGAACAAGTGGAACAAAGTCCACTTTGTCAGTCACATGACCCCATTGTGACAGATAATTAAAATGAAGTATTCAAAGCCATGACACAGTTTCCATGAACACCTCCATCTTCCACTATTCACCCAATCTCTGCTGGGTTCTGCAACGTTACCAATATATAGTAGTAGACTCCGTCTCACTAATCCATTCTAGCCTGAATGGATTACTAATTTTCCAAATTATATTACTGCACCCCTGTATTATTATTGTTTAAGAATTCTTTGTCAGCAGAAGAAACACTGCATAAAGAGTGACTGCAATCACAGGGCATAGCTTGTTAAAAGGCATCAAAGCTTAGATTCTATCTATGGTTCTGCTGCTATATTAACATATTTTCCTAAGGCATCAGAGATACTGAAGGAACCAATTTCCAGGAATTGCTTTGAAGACCTCCTTGTTGCAACACCAGACATGAAAGAGGAAGAGCAGCCCCCCACCCCCAGCTCCACTTTCTTTCACACTGTGATCACCATATGTCAGCATACAAAGGATGGTGTGGAAGACGTTCAATTCTGATTTTTACACAAAAAATGGAATAGTAATAATGCTTCTCTGGTGAAGTGGGGAGGGGAAAGCTGTTCATGAGAAGTATAGCTCCTGGTAGAATTGTTGAAAGTAACGTATAATATCCTTTGAACTTGTGGCTATTTTATCTTTATGCTTTATTACCAGTATCATTGTTGTTGATGTCATCGTCATCATCATCATCAGATTTCATTGGTCAACCAAATACAGATTATAGCCAAGGCCAAACAAACAAAAAACAGACAGCTCTCAAAAACCTATTATGGGAACATTATAATGCACATCACAGTTATATCAAAATGGCAGGAAAGGGTGGAAAACTCAGGGCGCAAGACTTGGGCTTTCCTGAGCTGAGAAGCTTTTATTGCAAATACCGGTACCTTTTACCAGTTTAAGTTCGTACTTGTTTATCCTTCAAAAAAGCAAGTAGCAATCTAGAAGGTTTATTTATTGTCATAGCCATACCATTTTGTTTCATGCTATTTGTATATTTGGGTTAGTTTATGTTCTTTCCTTATGATATCCAATATACAGTAAGAGCTTTATTTCTCTGTTTAGATTTTCTTTGTTGTTTGATTGTATTTGGTATGAGGACCCCTCTCGTATATGCTTTGGCTACATCCCATATAGTTGGCCACTCCTCTTCTGAAGTAATGTTATGTTGAAAGTATATTTCCAGATGTTGTTTTCCAGTTTCTCTTATTTCTCCATCTCGCAAAATTAGGTTATGCAATCTTTATAATTTATTAGTTTGATTCTCTTGTAATTGTAAATTGATAGCTTTATTTGGTTGTATGGCCTCTTTTACTGTTAAGGTGCTCAAAGAATCTATTACATCTCAAGGTTTATTTAACATTTTAGCTGTTTTTTTGCCCCATTTCAATACCTTCTGTTGTAGGTATTCAAGGGTATACAGTACCGGTACCTTTTTTCTAGAAGAAAAGCACAGAGTGTAGTGTATGATTATAGTGTTGTACTGGGGCCTGGAAGACCACAGAACAAATCCCCATTCACTCATGAAACTTACCAGGTGACCTTGATCTACTTACTGCCTTTCATCTCATTCCAGAACAATTATTTTGTTTACCTCAGAAACTACACATGGGAATCATAAACAGTAAAGACAGGCCGAACAGTAAAGTTGAAGTCCCAATTTTAAGTGACACACATACCTCTTCCCCTTTTTGCTGCATATATTTCAGCTTCTGCTGTCTTCCAAGGATGGGAAACCTGAGATCTTGCTGTGGTGCCACCATCCCTGACCACTGGACTTGCTGGCAACATTCGGAAGACCACAGGTTTCCCCATCCCTGTTTTAGTACTTAGAATTTATATCGTTTTGGAAAATCTTCTTAAAGATCCATTGTAATATTGGAATGGAAGAATTTGAGACTAGGTTGGCCGCGCTGCCTAAGGGGTACTTCTCACTCAGCAGTTGCCAAAGAAATTTCTGTGCATAATGCATTACTCTCCATTAAAATACCTGCTTCTAGGTTGAAATCACACCACCAGCATTTCTATATGCACCAAGTCTAATAACCTTCTCTGCTAGAATTCTCTGTCACTTCTATGAAGTAATAAACTCATTGGAAGTCTGAGGTAATGAATATCAATGTTAAAAAAAATGTCACAGGACATTGTCAGATGCGTGCGCAGTTGACATTTTGTAAGCTTTTACAAAAGGATCTCACTGTAATGACAGCAGATGTTTAGCAACTTAATTTACTATCACAGCTAGGTCAAAATGAATTTAGGCAACATTTAAAATAGCTCCCATAAGGTTTGGAGTTAAAGGAGTTTCCTTGGCACTACCTACTTTTATATCAGGATCTCCTCTCTTTTGTGGGAAATTTAAAGTGTTAAAAATCAGAGCTATGTTACACGTCTCTTCATACCACACTGCTATAGTGAACAGTCTTTTTAATTCCTTAGGATGCTGCTTAGGGAACCTGCTCATCATTTTCCTTGCTGCCCTTTTCTCAAGACTTTTCTGATTAGAAGAAATGATTCTACTAAATTATTTAGTTCAGCCTATGAAAGAAGCTCTAATTATTTGCTGCTTAAAAGATAAGCTACATAAGTGCCTGGGTGATTAATGCTGACATGCCATAGTGGAAAGCTGCAGTCTATGTGAATAAATAATGTGCGTTTTTGCTTCCTTGGCCTTAAGCTTAATAATTCAGGAATAATGTCACATTATTTTTTTGTCACATTATTTTTTTTCTATTACAAGCTAATAACTTTGACCTTTGAGATGGCAACAGCTGGTGGGTCAGTTCTTCACACCAAGAATTCAGAAAATCAAGCTGTACATGGCAAATTGGCAACGATATCTGAGGTCACAACTGCATTTTCTTCAGCAGCTGTGATCAAGAAAGGCCTGCCAGCTCTTGGCACTTTGAATCACACTGCACTATACATTTAAAGCAGTATCATACCCCTTTTTAAATAATAATAATAATAATAATAATAATAATAATAATAATAATATAATATTATAACAACATGAAACAAAAACCATTATATCCAGGCAACCTTGCTTCTCATGCAGAAAAAGTAAACAAATGAAACAAAAACAAAAAAGACAAGAAACTGACATATGAAGAGGGTGGAGTGACAACGTAACAGAAACTCTATAGTACCATGAATAAATTAAAATGAAAAATAACATTATTTACACAGTCATTCCAGAACTGTAAAAGCAAGGCCCACCTCTCAATGAATTTGTTTTCTTATTATGTATTGCATTGCTTTCATAGGTAAGCTTTCTCATTAAGATAGTTTGGCAAGTTTTCCATAACCAGCCAGTTATGGTAGGATCTTTATTTCTCCATTTTTGTGCAATACACTTGTCTCACTGTTGTTAGCAGTGTAGTAACGAGGCATAAATCAGTATTAATGACTTCTGAAGGAAGTATCAAAAGGAGAGTTATTTAGGGTTTGTTGGGAGATCATAGTCTGTACAAGAGATTTCCAGTTGGAGCAGCAGCCCAAAATGATTATTATCTACAAAACTTCAGCTGTATGTGAAAATGCTCAATTTTCATACACATCACACACAGCCACAACAACCCAACAACATCTAACTATTATCTAAATCAGGTTTGTAAAGAGAAAATAAAAATAAAACTTATTGGAGGTGAGAAATGATATAACAAAAAAGCAAAGGGAAGCATCATACTGAAAACCTACACCAGCCTGTTTATTTATTTCTATCTAAGCTTCTGCTCAGTCCTTCAGTTTGTAAATCGCCAGCACAATTGCACCCAGTGGACATCAAGCTTTCATAAAGCTGAGACAGAAGTTACCTTAAATCTTTTGCAGAACATATCAATGTTGCAGAACATATCAACCATATTAACAAAGAAAATATATTTGTTAAAACAGAAAAATAACGCTGTCATAATTAAAACGTGAAAGTCCACATGCTTTTAAAGATCTTGGGCAACATATTTGATACTGTTGTGCTCAAGGATTTGACCACAGGGAACATAACGTTACATTAATGTGGGTTTCAGATCTTTTGAAGTGCTTTCCTTATGCATTTGGCTTCCTCTCTCCTTTTCTTTTCTGGCTCCTTGGGTTCAGCCAGCCTCTTGTATCAGTCATTCCTGCAGTTATGTAAGCAGTTTACTTGACAACCCATGGCAAGCTGCTTATCCTGACACACCTTACTATTTCAGGATGGCTAAGGACTAATCCGATGGCTTGGCTGTGTGCACTGATTTCAGAGAGCAAACATCGCTTCTGGGAGTCATTAACTAGTTATGTGTGCCTAGTTATGTGTGACTCTTTCTCTCGTTTTCTCTCTTTCTCTCTCTTAAGGAAGATTGATTATGAATATTCAAAGAAGCCCTAGGCTGCACTCCTTATAATCTGTTTTCCCATTTGTATCTTTCTATATAGGAAAAAGAGAGCTTATGTTTCTGGGGTATCAGCTTCATCTTTTTTTAACCTGAGGAAATAAAGAAATGAAATTACATCTCCTGGCCCAATGCATTGGAGTTAATTGCAGAGGAGTGATTACACCACTGCAACTAGTTCTTTCTCTTTAATCTGATTGACTATTTATTTAACAAAATGTATACACCTCAATTGTATCAAAACCTCCAGCAGATAACAATATCTATCAAAAAGACTGCACTATCCAAGGTGCTTATTTCATAATTCTCATCTGAGTTAGAATTATCAAATTACTACTGAAATTCATCAACTGAATCAACCTGTTTCTTTTGAGATTTGGGTTTGAAAAGACTGGAAATATCTAATGGAATCAATCCTTTCTCACTTATCAAACCATCTGAGACATCTCTGGCTGTAAGATTAACAAAGTTTTCCAGTACACATTGAGATACTACTGTATTGCTGATTGGGAACATAGTGTACAGCATCATCCCTTGAGCTCAAAAAATCAAAAGAAACGTTGGTATCACAATTAAAGAATTATATGTGTGCCTATTCACAAAAAAAGACACAGAAACTGTAAGTTAGGGCTCCTCTCTTAGCTTCTGCACCAACTTAGCACTAAAGATGATCTACAGTCTTCTTGTGTTTCCTTGCAATGTAGCCTCTATACACCACATTTCCCCTTTCTCTTTCAGCCCCTATAGTCTTCCTCTTTATGTTGTCCCTAACAATTAAAAAATGTGGAATACTTGACTAGGGTGCCAAGAGGCACTGAAGGGCAAATACTCAGGAGGCCCCTTTTAAGTGCTCAGAAGTTCTGGTGTGGCTTCTGGGAATGCAATAGGAGGCACAGTTGAAAAATGGCTCAAGATCACACAGCACTAGTCATCCTTGCGTTGTCCTAACTGCCCATAAATGCTTTCAGAGCAAAGATACTTGTAAGAAAAGCAAACGTCTGCCAATTCTTACCTGGTATGATACAAGAATGTGTTAAATCTGGCTTTTAAGTCTGGCTTTTAAATTTTGTCTGTTTTGATAGATGGTATCAGCATATGCTCATGATCAAACACTAAATATCAAAGGAAACATAAAAAAAGAAACTGCCACCCTAGTGAACTAGATTTTTTCTTTCTTTTGCAAACAGCAAAGAACACTCCCAACATAGTTCTTCATACTCTACAAGTTCAGCTTTTTGGGGGGAGGGGGATATACATGTCCATTTGTTCATATTCAAATTTTTCTATCTTGTTAAGGATGTTTGCTAGCATTCATGTAATAGATGGGAAACAGGTTTAGGAATATCAAGCTTCAAACAAACTCCAGCGTTTTGTAAATACTGAGGAATTTATTTCCACACCACATGGTCTCAAACAGACTCTTAAAACAAGGCCAGTTACAATTTAGTATGCCCAGAGTTCTCAGTGCTTTCCCTCAAACAAGGGAAGTTTTCAATAAACACTGTACATAGTCAGTTGAACTGTTTGAACAATTATTTAAAAATCTTTTTTTGTACAATCATTGCAAGAATACCAACATTAAAAGTACAGTACAGATAAATTCACAACAATATAAGGGAAAGAAATTGAGACACGGATGTGACAGTGAGAGTACAGTAGCAGTGTGTACATGCACTAAAGTGCTAGGAACCTAATGACATGCAAATCTTTTGTGTGTGTATGTATCGTACAGCTCACTTCATTAAGACTGTCTGAGGCTCCCCCCGCCCTTTTCTAAACATTTCATTCCATATTCCCTGCATTCCCCTCTAGTTTATTTAAGACAACTCTAGTCAACTAGTTCAATGGCTTTTTCACTACTTAAAAGTTACTGCTTCAGACATGCTAAAGCACCTCTATGAATTTTCTTTTTCAAACTGATAACCAACATAATTAACTTAAAATTCTAATTTAAAAAACAAAAAAACAAAACCCAAACCTTAACGGTGCAAATATAACAGAAGGCAGTCAGTAGTCAGAGAGTGGGAAAGAGAGAACACATTCAGTTTCCCTTGAAACATAATTCATGTTTTATTTAAAACCTTATCTTTATCTGCATATCTTTTAGATCCTAATATACTGTGTGTAGAAAAGATGGAGGCAAAAATAGTTTTCTGAGCTATGAAAAAAATAAGTTATTACAGGCACATTAACTGTTTCATTCTAGAAACATCTGTTTCTCAGGTACACAAAGCAGCTGCATTCTAGAACATTCTTTAACCTCTGCAACTTGAGCTCTCCTCGCTGACAGAGACTGGCCATGGTAATGGTGCTACTATGCAAAAGACAGTGAATTATTCTGTGATAATTCATGCAGGCTTGCATCACTGGTTTGGGTTCTCCAACGGCAGTTCCATGCTTCCATATTCCTCCCCAGTTAACTGAGATAGTGAGGCAGTAGGGGAATGTGAGGCCCATCTGGAAGGTGGGCGTCGATTCGCTGGTCTCTCTGGTCGGGAGAAGCAGGATTCTAAGGATGGAGCAAGTGCGGAACAAGGTAGTTCCTTTTTTGTGAAAAAATGGAGAGGAACAAAATTACCAATTTATATATCACACAATGAAAGAAAGCTAAATCCAAAATCTAAGCATATGTAATTTGGCAAGGAAACCAAAGCAGCAAAAAACACATTTTTGTAGACAGCTCTTAAATTCTTGACTTTTGCCTGTAACCAATGAAGCAAAATATGAAAGGATGAGGCAAGTAATTTAAGTGAACTGATGTCTCTGACCAACATTCACTTACTAGGATTTTGGAAGAAAATAACTGAGATAGCAACTAGAGGAGGCCCAGAGTCCTGCCAGTCTTCTATAATACAAGGCGGGCGGCGGGGGGGGGGGGAGACGAATTTCCAACCCACCCCATTTTTAATACCAGTTTTATCCCAGTGAGGTTTACTTCTGATCTTGGAGTCACTTCAAAGGTTACTTAACAACAACAAAGTGCACCCAGGAAGAAGACTGGTTGAATAGGGGAGAATTCTAACGCCTCAACTTGTCTACTCATGCTGCTATTCAAATTGCACCTTCCCAATGAGCTAGAGAGATTTGGACCTGATTCTACACAAAATTCTCTTGCTGTCACATGCAGTCTGGCTCAAAATGTTCACATTGAGGAGAAGTATACTGTTTAAATATGTTCATAATTATAAACACTGGCTGTAGGCATAACTAAAATACTTGATGTGGGGCAGTTCCATCGTGTGAAGTGCCCCCAAATATCTTTAATATGTTTTCAGTGACGCTGGATGTTACATTTGCTAGTGAGAGGACAATTGGTCAGGTTTGTTCAAGTAATATTCTCTATAAAATTATGATATAATCATCAACTGAAGAACACTCAGAATATAAAGCATGATTTCCTCTCAGTGTACTTGGATTTAAAAATAATTTGGACTAAAGAGCAATGGTAGGCAATTGCTAAACAATATTACTGACTTAAAACTGACCTAAACTGACCTTTATAACCAAACTGAAAGTAGTAAAACAGACAAGCAGCTCCAGCTAACACCGGTGACTGATATCTATTTACTTGAAGTAAAAAAATGAAAATCATCCCCCAACCTCTGGCTCCACAGTTCTTAATTGGAGCACCCCTCCCCCTTTTGTAATTGCACAAAGAGATCGATCAATCCAAGTGGAAGGAAAGAGTGCCACTTTTAGAAATCAGTCACATGAGGTACTACTTCAGGATGCTTCAAGGCCTTGTCAGCCTTGGCCACAGCCCAAATCAATCTGCAACCCAGGACTACTGAAGGAGAAAAGTTAAAGACTGGAAAAGTAAACTTAATGCAAGGCCTGATTGCATTTGGAGTACACAGCCTTTAACTGTGATGTTTCACACTGACAGTTTATTTATATTTTAGGACTGATGATGGCAGCTAGTAATTACAGACTTTCCTACAGAATGGAGAATTTTGCGTACAATTTGTAAACTTGCCAAAGCACATAATCAGGTTTCCACTGTGTACCTTTAAGAATCTAAAAGCAAAAAGTGCTAAGATTATCAACACATAGAAGAAAAAGGTCCACAATGAGGGTGTAAATCACTAAACAGGTGAGAGAGTGATATGTAAGCTATACAAAAATCCAAATCAAAATGTACCCTGGCAGTAGACAAAGCTGGAAGTTATATACCACATAGTAAGAATTATGGAATAAGTTACTGAATAAGAGCCAAAGACACATGTTAAATGGAGTGAGAGATTTACCACACCATGCTATAAAAATGGAACAAAGGCAGTAAAAGACAGGAGGACGCTGAGCCTGGTAACATGATATAAAGCAGACATTGACAGTTAAGTATTTTGCTTCACAATCCCTAACCATGTAACTCAGAAGTAAGTCCCACAGAATTCAGGGGGGACTTATTCTCAGGTAATTGTGCACAGGATGGTTGCTTCAGAAAAGCAAGGCCAGAAGAGACAGAAACAGACTGAAACAGGATGCACAAAACACAATGTCATGGAATGAAGAGAGGTTGCACTCATGTTATTGTCTTCAAGCTACCCTTGAAAAAGCCCTTTCTCTATGGAGAGAAAAGGACCACAACACTTTATGGGGGAGAGTGCCTGGAAACTGAATAAAGAGATGGTATACATTGGATACATATTCTGTATGTATCGGGCCTCTAGCAAGTGCCGAATCTCTTTAGCTCGAGCGCTAGAGACAAAATGCTACCCTTCAAGATCCCATTAAATTGAGAATTCCTAGCATTTTAAATCAGTAATAGAGCTTTTGTATTGGAAATACAAAATAATAAGGTGAATAATACATTCATGCCCATTGGAAAGAAATTATAAGTCTCCATCTTGTTAAAATATGGTACAATACTAAAACCATGCCCAGCGTCTACCATAAGAAAAGATGGACTGAGACTATGTTTTTCTAGATGTAATTATATGCGCAGCTCAGTTGAATTTTGGTTACTCTGACTTATTCTTGCTAAATACATGGCCACATTTATTAATTTATTTCAGTGAAGTTACCCCTATTTCAGACAACTTTCTATTGCAGCTTTAAGAGAAAGGCAGAATTAGGCCCACATTTATTTCTGCACTCCAGTATGTAGTACACACCATTTATAGCTGCTTTCAGTGAATAAAGGACTGGCAGATTTTGTTCTGGCATACATGGTTATGTTTAAGTCTGCTGCTTAGAGTGTCTATAGTATGAGACAGGATAAATAAGATGCTTCAGTGCAACCACTTTACTAGTAATGGACAGCACTGGCCTGGTTCACACATAATCCTAAATGCAAATATGCCTCAGTGTGAACAAGCAAATGGGCAGACCCTCAGAGTGGAGATCACAACTGCTTGGCTCCTTTCTAGTTGTGTCTCCTTTTTCTTTTTTAAAAGCAGGACCCATTTTAAAACAGATGAAAAGCTGTGAGGGGGAAAACTCATGCCATCATCCCTTCCAGCCAATCAGTGCTGTGCACAGCCAACTTCTGCTGCAAACACAGAGAATGGTTTTCCATGTGCTTGTGCCTGCAGAAGAGTTTGCATGTCTTGAACATGTAATGAATGTGCACTCCCAGGAGCCCTGCCTCTCAAACTACATATGTTCAAATACATCTGTAGGACAGACTTGTTCAGTGAGGCAACCATCTCACCTTGCGAAGCTTTCTTCCCATTTCCTTTCCATCTGAGAGAAAAGGAATGACTCACCATGCAATGAAAACTTTTGCAATGACAACGCTATCATGCTGCAATGGCAAATTCCGTATTTATGAAAGTCTGAATGCAACATTAGTCTCGAAACTAGGTATGTAGAGATTCTTTCCATTTTACTCCCAGCCTTCTGTGGGGCTTTTACTGACCTTATCCTGTGGATTGGTCTTCAGCTGCCACAGCACAAGCAATGGAGCATGTTGCTGCATCTAAAGCATGACCCTAACAAGGCAGCTGGCTTTGCCCTATTTATCTGGAAACTGAAGAATTATATTAACAGGTGCAATAAATGGTGGAGAATGAAAGAACAACAAGTAAAAATACCTTACAAACCGCACTGTGGGCAGAATCCTATAGCTAGCAAAGCTGCGTTAAAACTAATTTGGTTCAACTTAGTTCCATGGAATGGACCTGGTTGAAGAGGAAACATGCTGGTTTGAGAGTGTTCATGACAGTGACTAATGAACAATATTTGGTGGGAAATGTTTTAGAGGACAGAGCTATATGACTCAAAAGCTTCATTCTCTATTTGGAATCCACTGTCAGCTCATGCCAGTGACAGGGAATGCTGCTGTTTCTTCGGTTTATACTTCTACACCAAGTAAAAGTTGTTGTTTTAAGTAAAGAATTTTGGAAACAAAGGTAGAAAGGACTTACAGCAGTGAGGCAGGCAGGGTTAGGGTCCCCAGGGGGCAGTTAGTAAGACAGTTTGGTTCTGGACATAGACAGACAGAGGGGAAAAAAGAGGAAGTAGGTTGGAAAGAATATTTAAACCAGAGAAATGTAGTCAGCATTGAAGAGCTCTCCATATTTTACTGCTAACATGTATTATGCCGCAGCCATAATTGGAGAGGCTATGTGAAAGATGCAGTAAACTGCTAACATCACACTGAGAAAATGGGAGACACCCCCAATTTTTAGCATTGTCTTTACATGAGGGTATGGCATTAAAGACTATATCTGATTGGTAAGCATGTATTCCACTTGTTCCAAATGTATTCCAAAGTCCGAATAAGTTTTGAAATTAGAAAGTTTCTGTCTATTTTTTTTTAAAGGCAAGGAATGGGTTCATATAGCAAGAATCGGAAAGACTGGGTGACAAATCACATCTAGTGGATATGAATTTGCTGTTTTGTCTTTGCCTTTAAGGAAGGGGAGAAAAAGCAGAAGCAAAAAAAGAGAAAGCATTCTGATGCCATCTGTTCTAGCGCTGGAAACGGTTGTCAGCAGAGAGGGCAGTATGCAGCGAGGGCCACGCAATTAGGAACAGAATATGAAGCATGACACAGCACAGCAGCTACAGTAGCTCTCTTGCCAAATAATGTGGCCTGCTGGACTTTCTTCAGGAGCTCTTCTCTTTCCCACCTTCTTGAATAACAGAACTACGGCGGATGTATGCAAAGTTCTTGGCAGCTCAAGGAAAAACCAGACATTTTGTTTTTTGTGTGACCTGAAGAAGTTTCGTGTATATAGATGCCATGACTTCCTAATCAGATAGACGTTTGGCAGAGGTAAGGTCAGGGCAGATGTAGAGGGCATTTCGAAAACAGCATTTTGAGGATACAAAACTTATCATATTGCCCTGGGACAGAGCAATATATATATATATATATATATATATATATATATATATATATACATATATGAAAAAACCACCAGTGTGTATTTAACATGTGTATACATAATACACATATGCATGTGAATGCACACAAATATTCTATATTTTAGCAAGTATCACAGAAGGCATCCTAAATGGAAAATTTGAAGAAAACAATTGTAAGAAGCACAAATGAAATAGCAACAAGCTTCTAACTGGCATTCCATGCGGGTATTCAAAAATCAGTGATGCATTATTCCTGCAGGGCAGAAATAAATTATTCTTTCAGTATAAGCAGATTGGCTAATTTGGAACAGATATGTAAGGCACTCCCACTGCCAGAATCAAGAAAGGAGCAATACTGACAGGATGCTTTACTTTACATGGCATGCCATTTTAAGTTCAGCCCAACCACCAAACGAGCAAAAATGCATTTGGTAATCTGAATAGAAGCCATTAGCAAGTAACTTCCTAAACTGACTTGCTCTAAGTGATTATTCCATAAACTTTTCATCGTGCTATCACATTTTAAACATCCATCCTTTGGACTTGAGCCTTTCAAAGTTCACCATCCCACATATTTGTGGAGCATTACTTAGGGTGCTTCTAGAAAAGCATTTGCTGTGGGAGTGGTTCTCTTCCTGCATACAACATTTTTGCAGTCTCCCCACAATGTCACCACCATAAAGATGCCAGCCTGTATCCTCACTCCCCAAATTAATTTGGATTTACCCTTTTTGAGGAAAATCCAGTAAGTTTAAAAAATAATAATTGTTTACAACACATTTACAATATTAAGACCTGTCTGGAAGCACCCTCAACGAGACTTGTATCTTTTTGTGGAACTATGGAAGTGAGCTCAAACAACATCCAAGCAACTGAAGTCAGTTCCTGTGAAGTAATTGCCATTGTGAAAAGATGATATAACAAGAGTAGTAACACACCACACAATGGCAATATTTCTTTTTCCCTGTATGTGACATTTGGTTATAAAAGTTGCCCACACAACGTGTTTGCCTTTATGTAAAACTTCTTAATTATTACTTTATGTTAAGGGATTATAAAATGTGTATATTTAAGGTTAACTTCAGTTACTAGTTTTGGAAATTGTAGTGCAATTCTATACATGCCTACTTAGAGTTCCATGGAGCTTACTCCCAAGTAAGTAGGTACAGGATTGCAGTCTTAATGCCACAACTGGTACAGTGAACCAATTTCAAATGGTCATTATAATGAAGATCCATTTAAATAGCATATTCACACATTTTTTTAAAAAAGAATATAAAATATTTAGAATGCAAATGCAAATACTGCACTTATTCAAGAATAACAAGAGTTACCATGACATGCCCCTAAGTGAATTCATTGCTGAGCTGGGATTTAAACCTTGACCCAAGCCAACTTCTATCCATAAGACCATACTTGATCAGCAATAAACATTTCCTAATCATCTTTATACATAATTTTCACACAGGAGAAAAACCATACAACCTTGGGTGAAAATCACATGTCTATTGTGCTGCTCTGCTTTCAAATACATGTAACCCAAGGCGCAACCCTCACATAGTTTTCAAACAGGATGGCACAGATGAACTATCCAGAAAAATATTAACATCTGGAGCAGCTCAAAAAGCAATACGGCAATGTTGCAGGATACTTATGAAGATTGTAGAATACGTAGGGGTTCAAAGATGTAGTAGGAAGATATTTGCTGGGATGCATTATGGACACTGTATCCTTCTGTAAATCTTCTAAGACCAAAGAAAGAGGCCCTGCTGAAAGTTTCCTCCATCCAAATAGTAAATTTGTGGGCAAATTTGTTGTAGTCAGTAGCTTCCAAAGCTGTGTCTGGAATTCATCGCTAGCTGACCTCCAGAGTGCTACCACCTTCCAGACTTTCAGAAAGGCTCTGAAAACCTATTTGTCTCAGGAGGCTTTGGATCACAAAACTGGCTAGTTTCAAAGCAATTGTGCATGGATACTCGAGTGTGGTAAATAGTGCCTTTTGTGTATATGAAATCTCCAATTCCTAAAACAATTTTTTTATGTTCTACTGCATTCAGCAGAATTTACTTTTGATAAATAAACTTGCTTAAGATTGTACTGACATACATTAAAAATTGTCATGGTGTTACTGTATGAAATACAAGTTAATTAATATTTTAAATTATACCGCATATGAAAACTGCTGTGTTATCTTTCAGATATATTACAATGAAACACCCCTCAATATGATCATCTTATGGCTGGATCCATCATCATGGTGCATTCATTTAAAGACCCATTGCTACTTATATCTCTATTATATACAAATGCCACGTACCCCCCACAAATGTGTGTGAAGCATAGAAAAGTGTTGCATTAAAGTTCTTCCAAAGAAGAAGCATTCATTATACAGTCAATTCCCTTTTGCTTAAAAATGTTTGCACATTTATATTTTAATCAACATTCACAAATAACATTCATCATCTAAAAAGGTTTACTATACAAGGATAAAACTCATTACCTCAATGGACCCTGGTTCAACTTTGTTTATTTCTCCTGTGCTGTTCTCATTGCTAAGACTGGGAGGGCTGTATGAAGCTAGCCTTTTCTCCTCCTTTAAGGCATGCTCCATAAGTTTCTTGTTGAGAATTCTGGCAGCATTTTCTGTAAGAGTATATCCCGGAGGAGCTGATAAGTCCTGCCTGATACTTGTCGTTTCAGCTCCTTCATCCTTTTGTAGCTCTGTGCCAAAACGGAGGGGACTGGGTGACCTACCACGGATACTTGTGCACATGTCTTGCATAGGACCCAGTTCTGACCTGGGTTCTGCTGACCTTGATCGGCTGCTGGACCTGGAGCATTTTTGGAGGGTGTCATGAACCACAGGGGTATGGTCAATGATATTGAATAAACTGGAGAGGCCATCATTGATTGTAGTATGAACTGGACTCTCCCTTGTGGTGGTTGATCTGGCCCAAGCAGATTCACTGAACCCTTTCTGAGGTGTGCTTGGTAATGTCCTGTTATTTGGCTGATCTGATTTGGAAAAGGCTTTCTTCTGTAATTTTGGGGAGCCATATTTGGGAGAACAACATGTGCGTTCAAATTTGGCCTGGACCTTTTCAATAGCAGGTGCCATCTGCCTGCTCCTTAAGCTTCTTGATGGTGATGAGACAGGTGTAGTACCCCCTTTTGGTGTCAGACACCTGTGTGGACTGCTTGTGATACTACGCAAAGTTTCTGTCTGTAAGCCCACACTGATAGTTTGAGTGGTCTGTGTGCCCGTAGTTCTCAACCCATTAGTCTGACAAGCTGTGTCTTTGAACTGAAGCTCTGTCGAATTTGAACGTATTGCATTTCTGACAGAATAAGCAACCTCTTTCATGTCATCACTCATGTTTTTGGACATCTCCAGGCTGTGCAAGGAGGACGCAAAACCCAAAGTAGTGCAAATAGGACGTTCAATAGGATGAATACCACTCTCCAGGAAATCGTTGTGGTGTTTGGAGAGGTCAGAAGACCATCGCCCAAACACTTCTGAAGAAGCACCTTTTGTCTCGCCCCCATTTCCCTTAACTTTGGTCATGGGGAACAAAAAGTCTGGTTCTGACTGGCTTTTCCCTTCATTGCTAGCTACCACTGAGGTTTCAAACCTGCGAACAACTGGTGGACTATGAAAGACCTTAACTCCCATTTTTTCTGCAACAACATGACTCCTCAGTGGTTGTTTCTGGCAGTGCTCAGGGCTGGTCATGGTATTAGTTGTCATAGTAACACTGGTGGTGAGGTACCATGAAGGTGGTTGGAATGGATCTGGAACTGAATTATTGATTGCCTTCCCAATCTCTGTCCTCTCTGCCCAAGTATCTCCAGGTCTTTCGACAGCTCCACCATTTTTTCTGGTAGTGTTGTAATCCCAAGTTTTGTTGAATTCCTCAATGTATTTCAGATCATCAGGAGACAGAGGAGGTGTTATCTCCTCCTTGTTGCTGGAAGAAGGCAGAGTCTTTTCAGGAAGAAAAGGAGAAATGTCCATCAAACGCTTGAACTCTGACATAGAGGAGACAGACATTGCCCTGAAGAAGGAAGCACATAGCGTCAAATTAACAAAATTGACAGGAAGTCTGTATTGAATTTGTTGTATCATTTAGGGTAATAGTAACCATATAGTGTAAACGTTCTTATTTAAAACAACTTTAACAAAGTGAAGTTAACCGTCTAGTTTAAGTAACCATACAGATAAGCATCACCACCTGCCAATATCACTATTTTAAAGAAAATGCAATCTGCTTTGTTTTCACTTTATATTTGAATCTCTGTGCTGTTTTGTCCTACACTTAACCACGGCTATTGATGGGTAAACTGAGGAAGAAACTAAATGGCATGCAATATATTAACAAAGGGATTCAAAAAATAAGAAGTCATCATTAAGGGAGGAAATCACATGTGTGACAGCTCTCCATAATATTATGTTACAGAATAGTGGGGAGTTTTATTCACAGTAAAATTCTAGAACTGAACCTCTGGTATCTAGTTTTAAGATCTTGAAGCCAATTTAGGGTAAGTGTGTTAATATAATTCATGTAATTAATTTTGTGCTATGTTTCACCCCACTTTACTCACCTTTGAAGATTTCCCTTGTGCATTTCTTCTTCCTGAAAGTAAAAAAACTGTTAATTTTGAGCCTGCATATATGCCTATATTGGGCGCCTGTGGGCTGTATTTGCATTAACTTTATTCAATATATCAAATTATTGAAAACCCTTTGAAGGCATATCTGACCTCCCCCATGCTTCCAATATTTGGATAATTAAGAAGAATTTTTTTCTTTATATGCATCTGTGTATAGTATTCCCAGTTGAACTGACTAGTATAAACAAATAACCCTCACATTGCTAAGACCAGACACACAGATTAATTATCTCTCAATAGAGCACAACTTTTTTTAGTTCTAATGATTATAAAGACAACTAGTACATATCTCATATTATATTAGCATGCCTGAAGCTGCTTTTCTGTGCTACTCTCTTTGATATTAGTGACCTTGCAGTGCTGAGATCAGAAAAATCTACTTTTTGACATTATTTCATTATAAATTTACTAGATATCGATAATTAGCATCAACTGAAACTCATTATACCATTGCTGTTAAATGTGTGGGCAGACCATTACGTTAATCATATGGGGAATACCATAACGATTCCTCACAACATGCAGTGTAGGAACAACCTCCCCCTAGTCATAATTTTTGTGCCCAGCTTTTAAAAACTTCTATTTTATAGAAAGAGTTTGTTCTACAATTTAAAAAGATAACTGTTTAGAGCCCTATTAAAAAGACAAATGATAAACAATGGCAAAAAATGGAAGTTCTCCATAACCAATTCTAATTTTAATAGCCTAGATCAGGGAACACAGTCCCCCACCAAACTTCTCCTTATCCATGGTAGGGATGTGAGATTGTGGCATCTATATCACAATATATGTAAGGGCTGGCCCAAGACATTCTGGCACCTGAGGTGGACCCCAAAATGGTGCCAGGGGAGAAGAAGGTGAGGGAAGAGATACATCAGAAACAAGGCGGGTGGGTGGGGGGAGAAAGATCAACATCAGCACCGGCTGCCCCTGTAGATCCTGCTGCCTGAGGTAGTCGCCTCAACTTGCCTCATGGGTGTGTTGGCCCTGGCTATATGCAGCATAATGTTTGAATAGAGTCACTGCAAGAAAGATCCAATGTGCATCTGGCTAAATCATACAGTCAACTCCCAGAATGAACTGATTCACCAGAAGGCCCCATATAAACAGCAGTAGAAAGCACCCTTTGACAAAATAGCAGGGATATGGGATTACAACTGAGCTGACAATACAAAGAGCAATGGACGCACCTCATTTGCACAAGTTAAGAACCTTTCTCGTTCCAGTTTCTGAGGCTGTCGTTCATCAGAATCATCTGGAGAATCAAGGGACAGTGTTTCCAGAAAGAGGTTTTCTGTGGCAGTGCACCTGTCACTTTCCTTCAGTTTCGACAGTGATCGATCTTCAAATTGCATGGTGTCTGAATCAGAGTAGGATCTTGACCCCATTGGGTGAGGCACTTGATTTGAAAATGAATGAAGGCTAGTTTCTTTTGAGTCACAAAGAATGTTGTCTCCTCTTTGTGGATTTTCTTTCTGAAGCTGAGAAAGAAATTAATCATACATCAACTGACTACAGAGTAGCTTTCACAGTAGTCTGTTTATTTCATCTTACAGTGGTACCTCAGGTTAAGTACTTAATTCGTTCTGGAGGTCCGTACTTAACCTGAAACTGTTCTTAACCTGAAGCACCACTTTAGCTAATGGGGCCTCCTGCTGCCGCCGCGCCGCCAGAGCACGATTTCTGTTCTCATCCTGAAGCAAAGTTCTTAACCTGAAGCACTATTTCTGGGTTAGCAGAGTCTGTAACCTGAAGCGCATGTAACCTGAAGCATATGTAACCCGAGGTACCACTGTATACCACTTTAGATATAGATATATATGAAACTTAAATATCATATTGATATTTTCAAATAAAAAGGTAGAAAGATTATTTCCATAAAATTGTTTCAACTCAGATGTTTCAGGAAAAGGCAGTTCCTAGTTTGTGTTTCTGATGGCAAGAGCACGCTTACATGGAAACATCTTGTTCAATGCCTTAGGCTTCAATCCTAAATACATTTAATAGGACAAAATGGGATTTACTTTCATGTAAACATGCACAGGATTGCCCTGTTAGGCTGCATTCAAATGGCAGTATCCTCAGCTGCTTTAGTGCTATACTTAGGAGGGGAAGGAAATATCAGAAAAGGTTCCAACTTGTCTGTACCATCTGTTCTCACCCTAATATTTTTATTTGGACTAACACAGATCAGTGCAACAACTAGTACAGTGCCTGTGTGGATTATAGGTGTCAGGCATAATTATTTAGCTCATGCTGGGAAGAGTAGAAAGCTGTTGGGGACACAGGCACCACATTAAGTGGGATTTTAGCATCTTTCCACCTGGTACACCCTGCTATCAGCACTTAAAATTGTGAACTTCCCCTGTCTGCTGTGCATGGGGTGAATCTGTGGTCAACACAGACACAGGAAGACTTGCAGGGGTGGCATATGCTGAATCACATTTGAAGTCTATCACTAGTCTCCGATATATGGACATGTTCAAGGATTTGGCAATGAACTGTGTACATAAATATACTAGAACAGCAAAAGGTTCCTCTTCATAATTAAACAGCAAAAAAACAAGAGCTGTGAAATAATTAATCTGAAAACCTAAAAGCGTGCAGTCACCATCAGTACAAAATTAGGCTTGATGTTGTGTCTCAAGAGATAACACTGTAGCAGTGAACTTGAAAGAGAATATTTGGAAGCCTTGAGAAATGTAGGTCAGCATGCTTCTATTTCCACAATTATCCCAAATGATCTATTTCATGCTTCATAAATCTGGGGATGTTTTGCTTTCCTACATTATGGTTAAAGTAAACAGAAAGAAAAATGGCCAGTGATTATGGTGAATACATATTGATTATGCCACAATCCTCTATTTCTGTTTTTAGATGCTTCAGATTATTTGCCTTCTTGTTTTACGTATATATCGCTGTGATGTCTCCAAACATGCAGAGTGCCATGCAAAATACCAGAGATAAGTTAATTGCTTCCACAGAAAGTACCATCTAGCTAACTGCTAAGAAGCTATATTGATCCAAAGATGTACAAATTTCTGAAAGTTTCCTAGGTTAAAGAGGAGTGCTGCCGCCTAGGAATTAACATTATGAAAATGAATTTAAACGCAAGAACGTTGTTCTGTTTATAAATTATTTGGTTTGTGAATAGTCATTTCCTCTTCCTCAGTGAACTGAAAGTTTGCTTTACTGAAGCTGGGAGATACAATGTACAGGGTTTTTTCCCCAGTTGGTAGCCTGTCATGAAACAGCTACGCTGATACGGTTACTAATGAGGTGACTATCTGTCTTGTGAGGTTTTCTGTTATAACAGCTGACAGTAGAATTCAGCTTTTATATGATTCAGTAGTATCCAAAAGATCAACCTGAGGTAGGATATTTCATTTGGACTATAAGTAAGGTTCAATGAGACGTAGAGTTTTCAGAGACAGCCTTGCGATTGGTTAGAGGGTTATGGCTCATACATCACAACTACTCACACTAGGAAATCATTCTTGTGAGAGGAAACCACAGGATTAAAAATGAGAAGTAGACTACAATGTGCAGATCTTGATTTTTTAAGAAGGAAAAGGAATATAATTTTGTGGTCTGAGAACAAGAAAGCTTTGCATTGTAAAGGTCAGAGTGACTCTGCCTTTGTGGGAGAAGTGAAATGACAGGAAATAGCCTTTAACCTTTAACAAATTTCCTATACACTAGTGAGACTTCTAAAATTAGTTTTGGAAGCATTCTTAGGTCCCTTGGGCTTCTGTAATTATCTGTTATGAGAAACAATGAAACAGAGTGTTCACCCTGTTTGTGCAGTTTTTTTGTTTTTTATATAAAGAAAGCCGTCTAGTTCCTTTTTAATTTTTGCAATATAGTTGTGCAGACACATTCCACCATGACCTGACCCCTGAATTACCTGCTCTAGCCTTCTCAGCAGTTCCTTCTTTTGCCTCTCCCACTCCTGCCGGTCCTTGCTGAGCTGCTCCAGAAGCTCTACCTTTTCTTTATTCCAGTTCTTCTCACTGTGCTGGATTTGCCACTGCAAGTCCATAACTAATCGGTGACTGTCAGCCAGGAGCTTCTTGTGCTCCTCCCTCTCTCTCTTGAAAGCTGCTTTTGCTTCAAGACCAGTCTCACTCTGTGCTTTTTCGCTCTTCCCTTCCAGCTATAAATGAAACAAAGGTTGTTAGTGTCAACATCTCTTTTGATGGCAGATGTAAAAGCTGGGCTTTGCTACCCAGTTGACAAGGGGATTCTTACAAACATGCCTTAACATTCTGAAGCACAGCTTTGCTCTAAAAGAAGCAACTATAGTATAATAGTCATACAAGGACTCCATACTTGCCTAATTGCTAGATTAAGACTGCAAATCCAATTAGACATGTCACCAAAATTTGTAATTCTTTGGCTCTGAATACAACCTCAGCACCTCATTATATTTGTCTTCAATCTAAGGCAAGTATTACAATCCACAGCTTTTCTTGCAGTTCAAGCTATTATCTGAGCTGGAGGATAGCTGTATTATGAATCAGAGTAAGCCTGTGAAGGGAGTGGGGGTGTTCTCCTATTTCTGTATCCAATGCCCTGTTCCTTGCAAAGATGCCATATTGAAATCACAGAATGATATGCAGCTCTTCCCAGCCCTATAAACACATCCTGGGAGCTTCCTTGTTCATTATCAATAATTAGGATTACATTCAGCTAAAATATCTTCCAATTGAACCAAGCAGTTTCAAAGAAGTGATCTGTCTGTATCTATGCAACAAAGCTGTGAAGCAGTCATCTCTGTCTACTGTTCTAGGCATGTGTCATGAATAGCTTGATGGAGATCTTACACAGTCTCCCTATTCTTGGTGTCTATGGTGAAGAACTTGTGCAGGGAAAGAATGAAGAATCCCCATTCACTGGCAATCACCAGTTGCAGACACAACTGCATTTCTACCTAAGCTGCAAGATTACTATTCATGCCCCCCCACCCACTTAATTTATCATTCATTACATCCAGTAGCTTTCTGACTTTTATCCTCACTGAACTTAGGTAATGCTACCAAATGAATTTTTTTTAGGACTCTTGTCATTTTTGCTCTCACCACCTGTGCCTGATGTAAAATAATAGCATCAAATAATACATTTGTTATGGCTTAGAACATGCCTGCCACAAACCATCTGCTCTAATTTGCAATACTTTACTAAATAAATGCAATAAAGCACAATTAATAAATTACTCAAACATAAAATTTTTACATTAAATTAAAAATCAAAACCTCTTACAACAGGGAGACACAAAACCACACTTTCTAGGACTTAATAAGATTCTACAATTTAATAAGATTAAATAAAAGCAAAATGTTAATACTGTCTACTCCGATTAAATAGCTATTCCAAACAGCATCACATCAGGGAAACCATCTAGAGAATGAGGCACTAGTTATTTGAGTAAGTGCACCTGAATCCATCCTACAATTTGATTAAACAATAATAAGAGCTGGTGGTTCACTCAAAGTTGTTGTTTCAGACATATTTGCAGCTACCTTATTTGTATTAGACAGCTGGTCCATCTAGCTCAGTGGTCTACACCCACCGGCAGCAGGGCTCCAGGATTTGAAAATATGGCCTTTCCCTGCCCTACCTGCAAATGCCAAATATTGGACCTAGGGCCTTCTGCATGAAAAGCAGATCTTGTGCTGCTGAGCTACTGCCCTTCCCCAATGGGGACTGTACCTGCTCCAGCTGACACTTCAGTTTAGTCCATTCCACTTCCCAAGCAGCTTTGTCAGTGGCATACTGCTGCTGGAGGCCATGACGTTCTCGTTCATCATCCCGGAGCTCAGATCGGAAGTCATCCAACAGTATTTTTAGGGCATGTAGAAGCCTGCGGTTTTCTCGTGCCTGCAGAAGCAAAAGCTATTTGTAATTTTAATACATTAAAC
Organism: Podarcis raffonei; assembly: GCF_027172205.1. NCBI lineage: Eukaryota > Metazoa > Chordata > Lepidosauria > Squamata > Lacertidae > Podarcis > Podarcis raffonei. The sequence continues at coordinate 48,989,953 of NC_070608.1, read as the reverse complement.
TGTATTTTCTAACATCTCGGGATAAATAAGGGGTGGTTGGTTTTTTGTTGTTCTTGTTTTCTACGTTCCTCTCAAGGTGATTAGCTGCATGAAAAACACCCCGAATGCTAGCTTCTTACCAAAGAAATAGGAGGAAAAAAGCCTCAGAAGCCTGGCTTGTCTATAGTGCAATTTCCTGGTTTATAAAATAAACAAAACGATTCAGCCCACAACTTTAAGATACCAAGTCAAAGATGTCCATAATATCAAACTCGCCTGCATCCAAAGTGTATTGGTGCCTGGCACATCCAGAGTGGAAACCCACACCCTTATTACTATGTTTTCAAAACCTTTTCATCTCATCTTCTCTGGAATGCCTAACCCAGTGATTGCAAATCCAGCACCTAAAATGAGAAATTACCCTGCTGTACTGTTTAAGTGTTTTCATTTGCCCCTCACTGACCACCCCCCAAATCCTGTAGATGCCCATGTCAGTGTGAGAAGGAGAGGCGTACTTGGATAGAGAGAGTGTGTTCATGGGGAGAAATGTTTATATGAAGTGTGTGTGTGTGTAAAATCAATACTGTGATCTCCACCATCAGGACCTGCAAGATGTAGCTGACTTGAGGTTATCTGGGGCCGGGGGGAGCAGCAATGACTCTAAAGCCTCTAATTTTGTATTATGTCGCCACCACTGCCCGCCATGGCAGTCATGTTGTGTTATGGCAAGTCTCCACTGTTAAGTTGTGGGCGAACATAGCAGACGACACAGCGATTTCTCCAGAGCAGCTCTTTACTTGTAAGCTGGAACAGAACTTAACAGCAAACAGCTCAGCCGGCCTGCTTTTATAGGCAGCCGGCTGTCAACATTGTAGCAAACACAACCCAGGGGTTCCCGCCTAAAATAACTGACGTGGACCTGAGTGAAAACTATCTACAGCAGGGGTGTCAAACTCAAATTCATCGGGGGCCGCATCAGCAGTTTGGTCACCCTCAAAGGGCCGGTTGTATTGGCCTAAAATATTTGAGCAGGCTGAGACCCCCGAAGTTGATGGGCTTTGACATTTAAATGGGGTGTGTGTGGCATGTGATAAATTATGTGAGGTTCGAGCTGGTCTTTGACCAGTAATAAATTATGATGATGATGATGATGATGTGAGGTGGGGCCTACCTGCCCCCCCTCAATATTTTATTCAGACTGACACCCCTGTTATGAAAGATTACTAAAGCCTGCCCCTGTGGTGATGTATCATAACATTGTGCAGGCCCAGTCTGAGGGCACCTTTACTGGACTGCTTCTTGTGGCTGGGGCTTGTCTGCGCCTTCTCTTCCTTCTCCGCCTGTTGCTGCCTCCTCCCTGTGCCAGGCGCTGGTGGGGGGGGGGAGATGTGCCAGTTGCACCCCAGTTTCTGACGTGGGCCAATGCTGCTTGTTCCTCCCTCTGCTTTTCAACACTGCAATATATCGCTACCGTATCACAACATCACTATCACAATGTTGAAAAGTTGGTATCGTCTGCTTTTAGGGGCTGAGGGGCTTACTTCCGGGTCATGTGGCCAGCATGACTAAGCCGCTTCTGGCGAACCAGAGCAGCACACGGAAACGCCGTTTACCTTCCCGCCGGAGCGGTACCTATTTATCTACTTGCATTTTGATGTGCTTTTGAACTGCTAGGTTGGCAGGAGCAGGGACCGAGCAACGGGAGCTCACTCCATTGCGGGGATTCAAACTGCCGACCTTCTGATTGGCAAGTCCTAGGCTCTGTGGTTTAATGCAGTGCATTCTGAGTAAATAAAGCAACAGCCGCCAATTTTACTAAAAATGATGTTACACCTAAAGCAGTCCGAGAATGGGGAATGGTGACTACTCATTAGGATGCCTGAGAAGGCCTTTTTCATTACAGCCACAAAATTGCAGACCATCTCCCACAAGAAATCCACCAGTTCTGAAAGTATGATCTTTTTATTTTTAACTTTTTTCCAAATTAGCATTTGGTTGCTAAATATATCAGTGCTGTAATTGCTGCTTGTCACTGCTGTTTAAAATAGTTATTTGATTGTCATTATTGTTTGTTTTTATTTGAGTGTTTTATTGAATTGTATTAGTGTCATTGTATTGATAGTATTTTTTTTTTACTGCCTTTGGAATATCTTATTAAACAGTGAGTTACTTCCCCTCTAAATACATAATTCTGACTCGTATATTCATCCTGAAATAGAGCCTTTTCAAAGACTTTATATCAAAGAGCATTGGATAAACTGCCAATGATTTTTAAAGGCTCTGCATTGCACCCCAAGTCACTGCTGCTATTTTGGAAACCACACTGCTGATTTAATGTATCTATTGGTATTTCCTGAGGCCCAAATGCTGCATATGAATCTAGGTCAGGCTCAAAATAGGTAAACCTCTCAATCCACTTGGGGTGGGGGAGAAGATATTAACATTAAGTAGCTTGTTTTAAAAGCACCCATTGCAGTAAAAGGGTTTTCTTGCACCATATCTATCTTTCATTAAATAAATTAAAGCATATGTCTTCTTCTTTAATTATTTATTTGAAATAAAAAGCCCCACACACAAATGGTTAGATGGTACATTGCTATAATGCTTAGGTGGTGAGCCTGTAGATATTGCAAACCATCAGACAAATATATATGTTTCTGGGCAATAAGCCATGATAGAAAATGGAATATTTCATTTAAAGTATCAGTCAGAAAGGCACCAGCAATCATATCATTCCTTTTTCTCCTGATTAATATAAACATAATAAGTGAAACACATCAACATCACTATGTAATTAGGATCACTGGCATGCTGTGATTAAATGAGTTTTACATATTGCAGAACATGAGGGATTATAACCAACCAAGTTCTACTCAGAGCAAACCCATTGAATTTAATGAACCTAAGTGAGCAGTGTCCATTAACCTGAGTGGGTCTACACTGAGTATGGTTAATGTTGAATACAATCCAAGGAAAGTAAGTATCAGACACAGTAAGCACCTGCCTTGGTACCTGCTTTTGATGCTGCAACAATTCTGCAGTCTGCAGTGGTGGTCCATGGTCCATTATCTCCAAGGTGGAATGTTGGGAGTAGTCTGCCAGTCCAAACACTTCCTCCTCTTCCTCTTCGTCCCGTTCATCGTGCTTTTGTTCAGACTGAAAGCTGAATTCTGGCAGGGAGTCAAGGTGTTCCAACTAAAATAGCAAGTGAATAAAATCAAAGATAACATTGCTGTCTGAATGTTTGGAACCAGAAGTTCCGAACAAGCATGTGTTACACTGCATGCGCAGGGTTTCCTCATTCCCTTCCATGACTTTATTTCATAAGGAATTCTTCATTTCTTAGAAGATAAAGTTGGGATGGGAAGAAGGCTTTGTGCACACACAGCTTTGGTTCAAGCTGTAAATGTGTAATGGCAAATGTATATTTCAGATTCAAAGAAGAAGATCATTACCTATTTTAAACATGCCATTTGTTTAATTTTAATAATATTAAACAGTGTCTAAAATCTTGAAGAGATTTTGCTTTGGCATGGTAATATTAAGTGCAGACTAATTCCATTATGGCCAATATGCATACAATAGCCATTATAAATCATCATTATTAGTGATATGGCCACTACAATAGTGATGGAAATTTTATAGCATATATGGAAGCTTAAAAAATGTAAAATTCCACAGCTCAAATCCTTGTCTCATTCAAAGGTAACATATTCTTCTCACTTTTGATAATGTAGATATCTAGTTTAGTACGAACATAGCAGACATGATAAACATGTTAGCTACATGCGAGACTGAATGATTTAGATTCAAAGGGTAATTTCCTCCTCCTGAGGTGGTTTAGTAGAGTAGTCTCAAAGAGCGATATGCTTTTCTCTTCCTTCCTATTTTCTATAATGCATTATTTAGGAGCTGCATAAGAAAACAGTTCACTCATGATAGAGCCAAATATTTTGAGGGTGGAAAACAGAATGAATGACAACCACTTCTACTTCCTCACAAAATGCTGTTTTAGGGCTCTTCTGTTAGTTTTCAAACAAAGCGTATTTTCATTATTCAGAGCACATATTACCTAAAATGCACAATATTGCTATGACCCCCAAACTGATCTGAAACTATTAATAGACTGATTATTGTAAATCTTTTCAGTTCAGTACCAGCTTCTTGGGACCCTGGGCGTTGGGTGAGGGAGAATGGCCTATAAGGCTATTGATTTGCTTCACAGATTTCTGTCAGACAGGATTGATGTAGAGATAAGTAACAGGTAATTGAGAATAGCTGTACAGCTAGGCCCACACTGCAAATCTCTTTCAAAAAAAATAAATACCAGAGACAGGTAGCTTCAGATTCCACTTCAGCCTTTTTCTGCTCTATAATCAATGTGACACTGATTCCAATACTACCGTTCAGGATGCTCTGACACCTGAACTTGAAGCAAGGTTATCTCTTAAAATCTATTTTGTTCCTAGCAGAACTATCCACATCACTTTTCCTTGTAGTTTCACTCCATTAAATGACACGGGACACTTACCTTAAGAACATCCTCTCCTTGCTCCTCCAATTTCTTGCCTTGTCGCCACTGTTTCAGCAGCCCTTTCAGTTTGGCATAGAGGAGAAAGGTGTTCTGTTTGAAATGCCTGAGTTCTTGATGCATCAGGTTTTTCTCCTGACTCCAGGTCTTCTCTTCCAATTTGTTCTGCAAAGTTAAGCTTTGCACCTCCAAGTCTTTCCTCCGTAGGCTCTGCAGATGGTCCTCTTCCAGCTTTGAACAGAACAACCATGCACAACATCAACAGGATATCGCCCTTGAGGGTTCATTCTTGTGTGTGTTTTTAAAATCTGGGCAAGATAAACCAAGGTTGCGCATTCTAATTATCATCAGCTAACTGTGTTTGGCAGCGGATCTGATTTTTGAGGAACCTGAAGAACACAGGTTGTAGCCTTAATTTAATTAAGCGTATGTGAATAATCTACTGAGGAAATACACAGCCCATTTACTTTAACAAGCTGCATCAGACTTGTGCAGCATAAACATTTTTATGCTCTATGTTCTCTTCATTGCATCCTTTCAATATGCTCACCATAGGACCCTGCCCCTGCTACTGCTGTATGTGAATTGCCTTTGCTAAATTTATTTTTGACTAGTCATTATAAGACACCCAGAGCTTCAGTAATTATAGCTCATTCCTCTCCCTTTCTTCTTTCTGAAATATTACTTTCTGTGCCTTAAGGAGAGAGAGCTACTTGCCTTCCAGGACCAATGCTGCTAAAACAATAAGGGAATCATCATTGGAAGCAGAAGAAATCCTATTGATGGAGAATATTGCTACTATTGTATGCTATCTGCATATATCCAAATAAATAGCCTGGGATGACCCAGGCTATTTAACCAGCAAATAAAGAAATAAAACAGTCCACAATCTCAGAGTTGCCATAGTTTTAGAAGATTTATGCTTCAGTGAGAAAGCACACTTGCCACGCAGTCACATCTACTACTTTCACATCTGTTTTATCTCTGCCAAATATTACCAATGAAACAATGAAAAGAACAAAAGAAAACTACTTTGTGGTAAATTTCTGTTTGGGAAAAAAAAGTTATTTAAGTCCTATCCTGGCTTCTGATCCTGAAGGATTTACTTTTAACAGATATTGATTGACATAATCATGTACATTTTAGTTGGCTGTAAGTAAGGGGGGGGGAATGTAACAGAGGCCAAATCTCCATGTCAATTGATTTAGACCCAATAACGAACTAGATAATTTTAATGCACAAAAATAGTTCTAGAACATACCCTACAAAAAAAAATTACTGTTTTCAGAGGCCATTCCTTTCATTAGATTCCTGGGCTATGTGAGTATTACAACACTTTCAAGAGGTAGAATTGGGCTACAGAGTAGGAAAACTGCAGAGCCTTACAGCATATGATATCTCTGGATCTAGAAAGATGCTTGTAACTTTGAGATTTATCATCTTGGCAATATGACTGAAAGCCAAATTATAGTTCCTGTTAACACCTCTTAACTGTATTTCCACAAGTCTGCCAATCCACAACAAAACTATCTATGAAACAGTACTGAAACACATTTAAGCAACTTCTAAATTCTTACCACAAACTAAGGAGTTTCTGATAGTCAGAAAAACAGACAAAGGTCTCTTCCAACAACCACATTATGCATTTACCTGAATTATCTTTTCTGTAAATGTTTCTTGCTCCTCTTGGCGAAGTTTCACCTCTTGCTCAAGTTGAGCCTGAAGCTCCTGAATCGATATATTCTGTACAGGTAAAACATGGCAGTTCCTGAGCTGATCAGCAGGACAAAGGAGTAAGGTTCTAACAGGTGTGACAGAACTACAGGACAGACATCACTGAGACACACAACTACACAGTGAAAAGACACTTCAAATATGCATTGTGTTCATATTCAGTGAGATCTAATTCCAAATGAATGAAAAATCTGCACACAGATTCCATTGCTGGATCAGGAACTGCACATGTAGACCTGTGCCCTGTGTCCATATTAGGATACATTTTGAGACAGAGGGCTTTCAGGCCTTTTCTCATTTGCACTGTCGATAATGCCATGCTCATCTCAGACTGTGTACATGTTGTGAAAAACTATATCTGGATCAGAGACTAGGTAGTATCTACTAGTCTGTGTGTCACTTGAAGGTTATGGAGGTCATCAAAAATGTTCTTATGTTCTTAGGGGCTCTATTTTATTTGATAGTAAAATGTCCAATTGATAAAAAAACAAGATTATTCATGCATCTAGATTTTAATTTGCAGAATTTCAAATAGCCAAATTTGAATTTGCAGAACTTCAAATAGCCAAATTTCTACGTGTCATCAATCACAGCCCAACATCACGTTCGAGCAACAAAGGTAAAAGTATAATTAAATTTAAAATGTTAAATCAAGTATATATTTAAAGTAAGGATCCTGGCAGCCTTGGGCAAAATCTGTTCTCAGCCTGGATCCTTGGCTGCTTCAGATGTATCAATAATTGGGCAGGAGGAGATAGAGAAAATGCAACCCCCTCCACATTTCTTGTTTTCCAGCATTTCTGTGTTGCTTGAGCAGACTGATCGTTGCATTCTGATTTTGGAAAATGCCAAAGGGGAAAAAGCTACATACAGCAAACTTGTAAAAATAATAATAATGAGATGATACTAGTGGGCCATATCCAGTGCAGCTCTACTGGTGCAAAGGACTTCTGTGCATGTAACAGAACTTCTGCCTCCTCTCCTGTCCCCTCTAGGCCATTGCGTGCCCTCAAAATGGGCTTCGGAGGGCGGGGGACCCTCTGTAGCAGATTTTGAGGGGGGAAGGAAAGGAAAAAGAAGTTTCACTGTGCCAGTGGAATCCTGTGGGGTGCAATGACTTAAGATTGGGGAAATATTCCAAAAAACAAATATCACAGTTCTCTTAAACTCATGTTAAAACTAGATTATTGTATTTTTGAGATAGCTGAATATGGTTTGAAAGTAGGATGTCTGCTAGTGGTGTGTACACTCATTCTACATTGGCTTTGGTCTACAGGTTTTAAACCCCCCCCCCAAAAAAACCCTGTTTGACTATACAGGTGATGAGGACAAACACGTATGCACAACTGTGAGAAGTGAAACTACTTTTAAATCTCTTTAAAAGCATTGCCTATCTCCAGCTGAAGATCTGACTTAAGCATGCTTACATGGAGGCAAGCTCCACTGAAAACAATGTCTTGCTTCCAAAGGATGTATCAAAAATCTAGAAAGCACAAGTTAATCTACATGAATAAAGGAGCATGCTATACTCACAACACATGAACATTGCTCACCAAAAGTAACTGAAGTACATAAAGCTATGTCAGGGCAACATGTTATGACTATGATGGAGATAACATAAGACGTACTGTGCTACCCTATGCAAATGACTCCTATCATGAGAGTTCCATGTCAGCAAAATGTAAAAGTTTCAAGTAATGAGGCTAATCTGTGAACTGCTTATGCATAAGTTTATTGCATTTTAAATGAAGTGTTGTTAGCTTCCTTGAATACAGCTTTAATAGACACAAAGTACACGACTAAAATCTTTTAATTAGTAATTCCCGTCTCTAAAGACTTCTAGAGAGCCTGATCCTCAAGCGCCCTTTAAGCAGAAGGGGAAACATGCATACCAGTCTCCCAGTCTAATAAATAAACAATGAAGAGCTAGTTAATTAATTAATTAATTAATTAATTAAAGTATTTTGCTGAATTTATATTGTTCTGCTCATTTGGAATGGGTTTTGCGTATTTTATAATTGTAATGATATTATTTGTTTTATAATTGCATTTTCTATTGTAGTAATCTGTCCTATAACTTTGTAGTGAAAGGCAGTTTCACTATAAAAAATTTAGAAGATTTTTAAATCTTCTAAATAAATATATAACACATTATTAGATATTAGCAACAATAATTGGAGGAAACAATACTTCTACTGGCAAGTCTCGGCATCAGTGAGTCTAATATTTGTGGTGTTTACAGTGTTACTGTATACACAACATGAACAGAATCTATACTTCCATGAGTGGAGTTTCATTTAGAGAATGTTGGACTGGAAGAGAGTGTGAGTCACAGTAGGTGTGAGGTGGGAAATGATGGCTGAGAATAGCAGATGAAGAGTTGGGATAGTTCTGTAGGGACAGAGAGGAGAGGAAATGAGATGGCAATAAAAATGAAAGTATAGAGACCTAGGATAACTTTAACAGTATGTTAGTTTAGGCTATTAGCACTATTAATATTACTTGTTCCAGATTATTATGTTTCCCAGTTAAATATATGTTTACATTTTAATTATCTGTGTTCTGGCCTGGGTGGGTACTAAGGTTAGTATATCTCACCCCATATTGTATTGTGTGGATGTATTCACGTAAATGGGAGAGGGCCTTCTGAGTGGCTGCTCTCAGACTTTGGAGCTCCCTTCCTGGAGAATTTAGACTTGCTCCCTCCTTGTTGTCCTTTCACTGGCAGGTGAAGACTTTCTAAGCCACTTGACTCCAGACTTAACATAACAGATGAGTGATTGACCCCCTAACCATCAGAGGACAGAGTCTTCTAAGGGATCCCGGGAATTTCACACCAATATAAGGTATGTTTCCTGATTTGTCATGAACGCTGAATTGTTGAAGCAACAATACATTCTTATAACTCTATTCACCCCATTATTCCCTTTCTCTCTTTTGACTAATTATATATTTGATGCAGGTGAGGCGACATTATGACCTGGTTACATCATAGGGAAAAGGTGGGGTGGGGTGGGGAGAGTCACAGACCCAGAAAATGAACTCATACAATGCAGACTATTGGATAGTAGAGTCTACCACAGCACTGTTGAACATAATGCAAATGCAGAACAACACAACTCACAGGCATCCCAATCCAGGGAAATGGCTGTTACTTTTACTGGAATCAATATTTTTACATCTCCTACCACATCCACAGCACCAATCCATTATTGGGAAGATATGAGCAGGGAGTAGGGGGATAAGAAAATAGGAAAAACCTGACCTGAGTCTGGCCACGCTACACTACTGCATGCTCTCAATCCACCTAACAACACACCAGCACAGCAAGAGGTTTCTACTCTCTAGTCCCAATCAGCCAAATGGGAATGCTGTTACATTTATAGTTCCTAGATTAGGTTCTAATGCATTGATCTATGCATTTGGTTCTAATGCACAGATTCATTTTAGAAAACTCAACATTAATTTACAAATATTTCTTTTTACATTTGTTGTTCATTTTCAAAGCTTCCTTACTAAAAAAAAAGTCCTCCCACCTCCTAAATCCATAACAAACTTAAGACAGTCCTTTAACTAGGGAGAGGGATTGGTTTCCATGTTTTCACTGCTGAAAAGTCTTTCCCCAACGCTTTCTGATTATAGAATAACAATAAAACTTTGGTATGTTTCTTACTCTCCAAAAGCTATATAATTTTGTAAGTTTGCTGCACAGTGAAAAATCAAAAGAGATATACATGAAATCAAGAGAGAGACACACAAGAAACTGGTGGAAGGTCCCTTGGACTCACAAATTAATGTACATTCAAATAATGATGAAGAGTGTTGCCATTTTGGGTTTGGGCGGGATGGCATCCGTTTTTAACCCATGTGCAACTATTTTGAGAATTGTATTTCACTGATTCAATTTCAAACATGCATAAAATAATAAAAAAGAAAAGCTAAGAAAGTATTGGGGGAAAGAAAAAGAGATGAGCAGTTCCAATCCCTGTTTGCAAATATAAATAAGTAAACATATTATGCTTTCACTGACATTGTACTGCATACCATGCTCTTATTTTATATTAATGTGATATAGTTTTAGCCTTAAAAAAGTATCAAAATGAATTAAAATGTGCATTTTAAGATAAAGTATGTTCAGAAATGCACAAAATACATATCTGAGTTTAAATTTTCACACATACTTTTAAAAATAAAAAACACAATATGAAAACAGGGCAGAGCATACTTAAGAGCAATCACATCTAAAATTCATACGAATTTATCTTACCATTCAATATTACTTCATAAGTCCAAGTATTATACATAAACTATATTTCATTTAGTTAAAAATAAAGTCCAGATTCTAACTCTAATTTAGAACATTCCACTTTATGAAATATAATAATATGATAAAAGGTAATTTGGTGCCAAGCAAGTCTATACCTGAAACTTTTGCCAAAATGATGACCAGGGATGTTGAACAATATTATGCACCAATTTCTGAATGTGTTGAGAGTTTGAGTATCAAAAATGGTTTTATAATGGGTATTCCAAGACTATTATTTTGTCAGCTTCATGCACACTCTGGCACATATGTAAAGTATTTGTTCTTGCTGTTGGGGTTTTTACTAATGATTGCATAAATGTTTCAAGCTTATCTTGAAAGTGAATTTACAAGATCCACATGCAACCATTTAATTGGTGAAAACATACAAATACATACATACACAATCTAACACAAGAAGGGAATGTCTACACAGATTAGCTGATGGTTGTGCAACAGTGAAAAGGCTATGTATGGAATGTCTAATGAAATATGCCATTGGAAATAAAACATATATTCATATAATACATTCTATGAAAGTTGAAACCATAAAAGGGGGAAATTCAAAAATTTTAGGTTTCAACTCAGTCCAGTGTGATCTTTTATACAGAGAATTCCCTGCAGATACAAAATGAAAGTTAACAAAATAACAACTCTCATTTACAGATACTTATGTTCTAGACTGTTACTTACAATACAAGCATATTAAATAACAAAACAATATATTCATCCATTTTGACTAAATGTCTTTACTGTTTCTTATTTAGATAAAAGGCATTTGTGCTTTTCTTTGCTACCACTAAGGTAGGGCAAGGGAAAGGAGTTTCTCATTTCACTATACTTTTCTCATGCTTGGTTCACAACATGCTACATGCTGTTTCAGCCCACCGGGCTGAATTGAATCTAATGTGTGAAGGCCAACCATTAAGCTTCAACAAAATTTATCCTTGCCCTGTCTAAGCTGCACTTGAGAGACAGAAATTGAAAGCACTTGTATAATGATGAAAGGTGGAACCATGAAAAGCAAGATATTCCCCTTAGTCACAATTCCATCAGATATTTATTGTCAAGACCATAAGAAGAAACAGGATACTAAATTAAAGCATTATAGTTTTGAACAGGAGGATTTCTGTTCAAAATCTGTAGGTACTCACTCAACAGTAGAGCAAAACTTTTACTCCATTTCTTATTTTAGAAAACTAAGGCTCAAACTGCATGCCATGAGGAGATTTGTGATATTCTTCTCTGCAGTTTTATTTTTTATTCTTAGAATCCCAAAGCCACCTGGGACAGGCTCTATCTAAGCAAAAGATGGACATGAGTAAAAAGGCTGCTTAACTCTGACTTCTCTGGTCCCTTTTTCTAAAGCTAAAAACCACAACCTGCCCAATTTGCTTCCTGTGCAGTGTGAGGAAATTTCTGTTTGAGAAAATACCATCCCAAGGCACACAAACAGAACCAAGTAGCCCTGTTCTTTTGTTCTGTGCTATTTTTCTTCTTGTTGCCATTTCACAAAACTGTTTATGTGACACTCCCTTCAGTTTCAAAAGTAATTTGTCATGCAGAATGGCAGAGGGCTTGTTTAGGAATTCCAAACATCTTAGGGCTTGTGGAACAAGCAACATGCTTGTTCCACATTAATGAACAATGTTATAATAATACTTAGTTCTGTCCCATAAATTAAAGCATTTTCTGAGACAGCAGGTTCACAATTCAAAAGACACAAAGAAAGAGGAAAAAGCAAGGCGGTGAAAGGACAATTTATGAAGTGGGATGACTGGCTATGGATCCAAAAGTGGTTCCTGTGTTCATATTTGGTATCTGAAATCTTAAAGTACACTCCCCATTGTTGTTTGGAAGCAAGGGTTGCTTTTAGTGCCATAAAGCCCTGCTGGAGTTGATAGGACTATGGAGTTCCCTGGCCAAAGTGGGGATTGCTGTGATTGGCAACTAGCTTATCAGCACTTGCTAGAAATGCCTCCTTTGCCCGTATAGCTTGAAATCAAGCCACATGGGCAAGAAACATGTTTCCTAGGGAAACACTTGACCTTTGACATCAGGTAACTGACAGGTGGGTAGACCCACTGACCTGTCAAAGTGGCCTGTGAGCCACTCTGGGGGTGGGGAGTTGGGACCTGGCCTGCCAGCTGAGCCCCATTACTCTACTCCTGCACTAGAGTGTTGTAAATGAAACCCAAATGTAATCTTCTGCAAGGAGAAACATGAGAACTATTACAGAATCCATATCATACAGCACAGTGTATATAAATTCAATAAAGAAGAACTCCTACTCCAGCACTTGCTCAAGTTTTTGTAAATCAGTGCTACTAGCTATTTCCCTTCTGCTTACAGTTCCTTGGAGCCAATAGTTTGTTCCTCTTAAAGATTTAGAAATATAGTTCTCTCTCGCACAATAGCAGGGCTCTATTCTATCTGTGAATAATGAGTTGAAATGTTTCAGTAGGCGTCCGTCTCCTCCCCTGTGCTGAACTAGTTGAATGACTAGCTTTAATGAAGAAAACAAGAAGTCTGCTCTTAAGACTTTTTTTTTTTAAAAAAGACAAGTTTCTTTCAAAGCATATACTTAACCCAAGAGTTTACCTACTAATAATACTGTATGCTAATAACTACTGGTGCAGTACAAATAATGGCAGCAATTTAAAGTTACTTAAGACTAGAGGGTGGTTCCAAATTAAAGACAATAGACTTACATTGTCTGTCATCTAACAATTAATCTACCATAACACTACGTATAAAATAATCTGCAGTGGGAAAACAGACCTAGAATTTTTTTGGGGGGGGCTTCTTTTTTAAATTTTTTATCTTCTATCTATTTTTATTTTATTTGCAAAAAGAAATATGTATCATCAATAGTAAGAAAAAATAGCAGCAAATCAATAATTTATTTATACTCAAAAAGCAAGTATAAACCAAACTGAGGTTCACTTCCGCCTATCCGTTATTTATAGGCCCTATCCAACAAGACAAAAAATCTACAGATTTCCTAAGTGGCCAATGCGAAGACATTTATTCCCAGAGCAAAGCAGCTAAAAAGTTTTCCCTTTTGCCATTTTGATCCGGAAAAGCATCAATGGTACACCTACTTGGGGAAGATAACAAAATAGTGCTTATCTTCAACATCATTCTTTAACAGTTTACTTCCCATTTACTATCTCCAATGTATATAATTTTGCTCAGTTAAAATATATTTTGTATCAACTGACTGGCAAATTACTGTGAACTGGGATATCTTCTATATCCCTGCCAATGAAGGAGAAGAGGTAGGATTAATGAATCTAGAATAAATAAATTCATGGGTCTGTTCTCATAGTCACAAATGCAGATTGGAATAACTGATCCACCATTCAGGGAAAGTTCTGAAGGAGCACTTAATGCAGATTAGTTAAACTTTAACATCTTGAAGCCACTCTTTTTCAGAGTCTTCTGTTAATCCACGTCTTTTATTCTTGTCAAATGCAAGTGGACTATTTTTCCCACAGTCACAAATGATAATCACCATTCCATGCTTTAAAAACACTTTATATGGCTAGTAAAACTCCAGTGCTTTCCCTTCTGACTGAATAAACAATGGGCTTCGTCAAGTGTTAATGCCCTCATAGCTTATTGCCCATAGTTATGAACCAAACTATGTTAACACAAAATCTAAAATCAACACTCAAAAATAATTTCACCACATGCAAATAACCGTGGTTTCCCTGTTTTATAATGGCAAAAAAATGGTAAATTAATGCTCTTCCTGGGATCTCTAAACTTTGTGCCATTGTATATAAATTTAATGTCAGCTTATTATAGTACAGTATAAAGTTTGATCAGTTGTTGACGTGGCCTTAGTTTGACAAAACATAGAACTGATTGCAAACCCCCCCAAAACTCTTATCTCAGGCAAACAGGTGTGTTTTATACACTTTTGATCCATGGATTAAAGTACAGGTTTTATTACCTGTAAAGGACTACCCTGTAACAAAAAATCTTATGTCATCTTGCAATATTGTGTCATATACATGTCTGAAATAAATGGCTAACATTTACTTCATATTCGTATTCTCTGGGATAATTTTTTTTTAATACACTGACCAAATTTATTTATAATATCTAATGTCTCTATGCCCATCTGCATGTTTGCTCATCCATTAAAGAAGGAATCTGGTACAGAGCTGGCAAGTCTGGGCCCTAAACAGACTGTAAAATAATATGTCTGTTCAACACAGGCCATTAGAACAAACTATTTAGCATAATACCAACATGCATCCAAACTCTGCTTATTTCTCACCCCCCTCTTTCATTTCCCTAATTCTGATTATGCCTATTCATTCTGTGCCTGGCTGAACCACAACAAAAGTTAATACATGTTGTGCACAAACATACATGCAAATTGAGGCTTGCTGCATTGTTCTCTCCTCTCCATTTCAAATCTGCCTCCCCACCTGCCAATCTAGGCAATGCATCTGACAGACTTGCTGGACTGTGAATCAAATGCTGATTTAATTGTCTTATCTTGCTACTTCCTCCATGCAATCAGCCTTTAGTAATTTTAAAATGCTGCATGTAAATTTAAGGAATCAAATATACATTCATACCCTCTTTAAAAGGTTTAAAACACTTTAAAACTGCTTTTGGAAGAAGGTGAAGAGAATTGGCATCACTGCTTTTCAGCCAGTAAGGACTGGGAACAGTTTCCTGTCAACTCAATCCAGGATGAAAGTCATACATCTAAACAAAATGTAGTGACTGCTATTCTTTAGAGACCACCACTCAACATCTGTACATACCCACGATTAAGAATTCAAATTTGGCTGGTTCCAGAACATAGCCAGATGGACTATGATGGAAATTAATGCTTTTGCAACCATTAGAAGTGACAGCTCACAATGTATCATCTATGGATAAATATACAAGTCATCATACTTATGATGCTTATGTATGCAAGCTGATTGTTGTTCTAGAGAATGAAAGTGGTTGATGTATACAACAAGAAATAGTTCTATACGTTTAGAGTGATGTTCTTCACAGAAGAAAAAAAAAGGAAGTCCTTCTGTGTGGGGGATTTTGGAGCATGTCCATAAAATCACAACTATTTATATGCTATCAAGCATGGAAAAAATTACATGGGCTTTCTGAAAGTTTTGTTGGTGAGAAATACAAGGAACATACTACACTGCAACCTTGTAGTGACTATTGCTTGATATAGTGTTGAGGTATATAATTTAACTTCCAATGATTTTTCAAAGCCATCAAGATGAGCAACACAACAACCACCCACATTTCACACATGGCATTCTGGCTATCTGTTTCTTTCCAGGTCAGTTACAGGTATATCAGGGGTGGCCATTAGGATCACAGAAGTCTAAGGGTGCAGAGGTTTTAAGCGAACATTGTGGGTTGTTGTGGTTGGTTTTAGCTCAAGTTCAAGTCATAATAGCCCATATGAATTATTTCCCACCACTTTGCCTTAGCTTCTGTGACAAACACTTATTGGTCCCTTTGAGGGCAGCAAGAGCTTTTTAATAGGCTGTGCTAACCTCTAGACTGAAACAACCCTTGTTTCCTGGCCTGTAGAGTTTAAATTCTCCATCAGCTCTGCAGTGTGGTTCGGTGTTGCCTCGTTGATGATGACTCTCTCTCTCGTCTCCATGGTCTTGGCTGCGCTGCCACTCCATCTGATCCCTCAGTTTGGACTGTTAGGTGCATGGGTGGGGTTGATAATACAAAAAAACAAAGGACAGGAGGAAATAAAAGAAACAAAAATGGGTAAGGTAGACGACTGAAAAAACTACAAGACAAAGAAAAGCATGAACAGAAAAACCAACTTAAATGCAGTGGCATAAGAAAGTGAAGAGAACAGAACTAAAATGAGGATGAGCAAAATAATGGGCTGAAATATCTGAAAAGCAAAAAAGAGAAAGAGAGGGGAAAGAATGCACACTGGTTATGAGGCGCATGCAATGAGGATGCATGAGTCAAACCAACAGCAAGCATACAAGTTATGGAGGATATGGGGATACAAGGCTCTTCCATCCTTACTTGTGCTGTGCAGAAAAGCCATATCCAGTGTGGCAGCTGTGGCAGTATAGACATGAGCCCAGGGGAAACGGGTTACGAAAGGTAGTCCTTCGCTGGCTACAGTGCTTCTTTGCTCACCCCTCGGTTATGTGAGAGAGCTGCAAGCAGGCTTTGCAAGAATATCTTATTTTATTTTGGATTTTTATGTTTAGCAAGACCTTTTGAGAACACATTTCATTTAAGGAATCAGAATAATAGGAGGGGAAAAGGTAATTTACACATTCATTAGCAAAGCTGCTAATGGCGTATGAAAAGAAAATGTTTTGTGATGGTGCCTCTCAGTAACTTTTTTAAAAAGTTTGACATCAGAACAAAACGGCCATGAATATAGCAGATCAAGGACGGAGAAAATGAAAAGATTCAGATGCCTTTAGCTTCTGTTAGCTTTTTTTGCCATGAGGAACAGCCTCTGTAGCAAAGTAGAAGATAAAAACCTAAAAAAAAGTTTTATCATTTATACTTCAAAATCATAACAAAGCAGCCATGTGTAAAAATAGCACCAGTGCAGCAGGAAAGAATTAAAAAAAAAAGTGAGGTGACAAACAAGAAGTCCACCTACCTGAAAATCTGAAATTAGCTCCTTTCCCTGGTTACCAATGGGTGAGTCTCGGGATAAAGATGTCATTGTGGAGAGAAAACTAGAGGATTCTGTAAGGTGAGGGAGAGGGGAAAGGTCTTCCATTTGGTCTTTGAGGCCTTCCCCAATACTATCAACCTTCTCTAGGAAAGTTTGCAGTTCTTTCTGGAAATTTTTCATTCTTGAATTAATATTATCCAAAAGTTCCGGCTCATTCTTACTCTCCGGTTTTCCTTCATCTTTTTCCAGACCTTGCTCAGAGGAAGTACTGCTGGTTATGTGCACTTTTGATTCATATATTAAACTATCTGTGTCAATGATGAGACGGTCAACGGCTCTTTCAAGCCTTTCAGCCTCACGCCTGATGCTGATCAAAGACTCTGTATCCTCTTTGGCCCTTGTTAGTTCAGTGGAACAAAGATCACTAACTTCTGATGGCTTCCCACTCCCAAAACCCGATGTCTTTTCATATACATCTTCTGAGTCACTTTCACCCCCAATGGGTCCCTCTCTCTTTGGTTGAGGTAGATGGCCCTCTTCGTTGTCACACTCTTTCTTCCCTGCATCACTCTCAGCATCACTGTCCCTAGGGCTTGAAGTCCTCAGGCCTAGATGTGAGGCAAGATCATAGCGCTGTACATTGGATATCAATACACGATTCTCATACTGGAGTTTCATCACTTTCCCACTCAGTTCATTGATTTGAATTCGAGCAGATTTCAACTCTTCTTGTAAGGATCCACTGCACTTGGAAGCATTTTCATCAAGCCAGCCAGACTCTTGTCCAGGCTCAAATTTGAATTTATTTAATTCATTTGTTAACTGCTTATTATGATCTTCAATTTCAGAGATCGATCTCCTCAGCAGTTCTGCCTCTTCTTCTACAAACTGCAAATGACGGCGAAGCTCTGCTGCTGACTCCAGAGAGTCACCATAAGGTGAGGTAGGAATGCTTGAAACATGGTCCTGGCTTAAACATGCTCTCTCATACTGGCATCGCATATCCTCCATCTCAGCCTTAATACCTCTGTTTTCTACCTCCAGCTCCACTAATTTTCTCCCCAGAATGTTAGCTTCCTCTTCTACTAGTTTCAGACGAAGCTTCAGTTCAGCTTCTCTTGTGCTGGGTGGTCCTCCAGCTTCCCCAATAGGGAGTGGACTTTCCACATCTCCATAGATAGACTTGTACTTTTGAAGTTCTTGTTCCAGTTCATCTTTCTCCCTGCCTAGTTTGGCCATCTTCTTACGCATCAATGCTGTTTCTTCTTTGGCAAACTGAAGCTGGCACTTTAAATCAGCGCTGTCTTCCTGCCAAGAAAAATATCCCAAAAATGAAGAGAGAAAGAGGAAATTGTTTAAAATACAAACACAATGGCTGTAACTCCATAAAGCAGGTGTAGGGAAGATGAGTTGTAGCTCAACATCTTTCTCTCTCTCTAACACACGCACACGCACATTCAATGAATACATAGCTGGTTAAGTGTGGAAAAATTGCCACCTTATAGATTCTCAGAAAAATAACAGCTACAAATACAAATGTTTCAGAGATTGCACATGTTTTCAGCTACTAAAAATGAATAAATTATTAGTTTCTACGTTTAGAAGTCCTTCCATGAAAAATTATGCATGCCACCCAAAAGAAGGCCCAAAGTTTGCAAGCAACAGTGTAATTCTGCACACACTTTTTCTGTGAGCTGCATAACCCTCACTACGTGAGGCTTTAATCACACACACTGAAGTGTACATGGCTGTTTTCCAGTGTAGGAAATGATACAATAAATCATCTCAGCACTGTGTGATAATAAGTATAGAAGTTTTGTTGATTTTATAGGAGTCCAGTATTGTTGCCACTTGTAACTGAAAATCAGCTGCTACAAAATCCAATATAAAATATCTTATAGCAAATCCCAATATGTCCCACATGCCAGAGGTTCCCCGCTTTAGAAGGTCTGCAGTGACATGTAAGATTGCAGCTTCTGTCTGATCAAAAGCAATAAAATAAACTATTAACCATAAAATGAGAGATGTCACACACATATGGAAAAAATGGTGCCCATGGGCAGAGCTTAAATTTACTTCAACCTTCAGTGATAAAAAGTCCCTGTTTGTACATTACTGTATGGGAGCAATGTAGCTCCCATGCATCTCCTAGTAATGTCTGCTTCATTAAAGAGTGTATTGGCAGAGGGAGTTCAAGATTTCTACAAGGATATAGTAATTTAAGGCAGACATATGAAAGGTACTTAGACTCATAGTGATAAACTCCTGCCCAGAAAACTATTTCCCAACTGTGGAAGGACATGAAGATCCAGCATTGGCCTCCATAGTCACTTACGGGCACACTGTTAAGACCGTATTCACGGAAGACAATCTTACTCAGCCACAAGTGATCTCCAAAGAACTTAGACTTAGATTCCCTATGCATGTTTAAAAAATGTGTACCTTAATAGTATAAACCTACACATACATGTCTATTAAAAAATAAGCCTCATTAAGTTCAGTGAGACTGACTTCTAGGTAAGTGTGTACAGAATTGCAGTCTGAGGTTAACGTCCTTAACTTAAATTTCTCAAATGGTATATCTCAATTAGTGCAAAAGTAACCAATTATGATAGATGTAAGTAAGTAAGTGTGTGTGTGTTATGTATGCATGTGTGCAGAGAGAAAAACATATGGCAACATCAGTTAACAAAATCAAAATGTTCGACAACATATATCTTATTTCAATTAGAACGATTAGGATTGTTTGTTGACATCTTATGTTAAATCTGGGTAAGGTTAATTTAGCATTTTCCTTTTTCCTTTTTTTCATGCACAGAGCCTTAAATATTGTGAGAAATATATAAAGAAATATTAAGTAAGCATATGCTCATTACCAAACGGCATGCTAATTAAGGACCATCTCTGGTAGCAAGGCAGAGCTATTAAATGCTAAGCAGCAGGAAAATAACAGGATTATAGCACAGAATATGCAAATAAAAGTTCCATGCATTGGCTACATTAGAAATTGAAGTTAGCTCATTTGTTACCAGATAAATCTGTAATGTGAACCAATCTTAAAGTGACAGATTAGCTGCTCTGATCTATTAGACAGTCTCGTTTATCAGATATGAACTTCCACTGGTTGTGGGATCCAGTTTCTCTTAGAAATCATCTACAGCAGCCTTCTCCAACTTGATGACCTACAAATGTTTTGAACTACAACTCCCATCACCCCCATCTAGCTATAAGTGCCATAAACTAGGAAAAGCTGTTCTATTGTCTTATCTGTGATCAACACCATCCCTTCCTTGCCATCAGAATGCCCTGCTTTGGAGTTTCATTGGCCCCTGCTGGTGGGAATACCACCAGAAGGAATACTGCTCACCCAGCTCCATTTGGTCTGCAGAAGGATGAACAGTGGCAGGCTGGTTGAGCTGCTGGTGGTGGGGACATCTACCTAATCCAACCCCATCCCCCAGGCATAAGGTGTGTTTGCATTGTTTTGCCCCTTATATTGGCCCCAACTCTAGTTCCTGAACTAGAACTGTTCATGCAAAATTCAGTCAGTGCATCCACGAGAAGTTCATAACATGCCCATTACCACCTCCTCATCCAACCTCTGTATGTTGATGAGGTCTTCTTCACAGAATCTGGGCACATACAGGGTATAGACATGTCAGCTAATTTTACACAATGTGTACTCTGCATTTTGAAGAGAGTTCTACATACAGATACATTAGCTGCCAAAGAGCTTGCAATGTACACCAGATGCAAAAATGAAGGGGGGGGGGCAGAAAGAGGAACATGAACAAATTAGGATTGCAGCGCAGAAGCTGTGATGAAATTGAGGGCTTGCTCATACTGCAAAATGTATATAAATATATAAATATCTGTATCTTTGACCAGTAGGTAGACCTGAAGAGAAAGGGATGAAAATCAAATCTTCCAACTCCTGTCACCTCCTCAATGGTCTTTGCCAGGCAGAATATGGCTATGCACTTACTGGGCTGTAAGCTGGATGAGATGGCAGCATAGCTGGTGCCCAGGAAATTGGGCAGGTGCCAATAATCCTACCTTGCGCTGAAGAAACAGTTTTCTTTGTGTCCTGACTGCTGCCTGGCACTTTCCAAGAAGCTCCATTCTGCAGCTCTGCTGAACAGAAACTTTTTTTTTCAATAAAACTAAATGCAGAGAAGTATAGCTAACACTCTCTTTGTTTTCACATCATTGGATTTTTTAAACCTAATATTTGACCCCAAAAAATTGAGTACCTTAATGTGACAAAAAACACTTAGGAACTAAGATCCAGACAAGTATATGTGTTTATAGAAGGAACAGAAATGCCACTTTCCCTCAGCTGATCATATAATGGGGAACATGTTGTCAATCTTTCAAGGAGGAAAGAAAACTTCATTGACACCACAAGCTTTGAGGCTCCAAGTTAAGACATCTTTATTCATCTAGGAATATTAAATTGGTTTTCTGGCCTCTGTTTGCTTAACAGCTCTGTTGTATGGCTGGCTCTCAGTTGTTTGAAAGTAACTTTATTGTATTTGGAAAAGGGCAAATGTAGGTGGAAAATATAGTCCAGATACAGTCTGCAGTGAGCGGTAACATGGAGACTCACAGCATCTTTATCTGCCTGTCATTGTCTTCAGCTTCCATTGGCAACAGTCAGATTAATCATACAGGTGCATGAAACTTGTGCATACAGAGGCTTATTAATTTGAGATTTGATAGTTGAAACACAACCACTGATTGGAAATCTAATGCATGTGCCCAATCTATATAACAACTAATTGTATAAAAACTGGGGGGTGGGGTTTCTTTACAGGATAGGAGTAGAATTCTAAACCAAGAGTACTGAGGAAATCCACACTTTAGGAATTTAATAAAAATTGAATGCAAGCAAGGCAAGTGGATGGCCTTAACTTTTCTATTTTAATCCGGTGGAAAGAAACGGATATCTTGCTATCACATGCTGTTCAGCTCTCATGAAAAAACAATGCCTCAAACTCTGAGAGAATAACACACTATGTGTTGTTTCAATGTGTGAAGTGCCAAGATGCTCATTAGCACAAAAACCTTGGCACCAAGGATAAATTTAGTGAATGTCCCTGAGCTCTCTTTGCTCCAAATACTTTGAGACAAGGTGCTTTATTTTCCATAAGAAAAGTTTCAGCTTTTGTCTATAGAGATGATAGAAGTGGGGATGGGGGGGGGGAATCAAAGGTGCGCATTATATAAAAACTACAAGCAATTCTGAATTGTAAGTTGATTTTAAGGAGGTTCTGACAACTTTAGCATTTCAAAAAATTGTAAATCCTGCTTACCTTTCCCCTGTGAGGTGTCAGTTGTAGCATGCCATGACACCTCTTCTCTGGCTCCTTCACAACTGGCAGGGGAACTCCCATTCTTTCCCACTAATCGTGGGGTTTAAATTTAGCCTGCCTGTGAATCTGGCCATGTCCTTGGCTGCATGTCCTTGGGAGGGGGCCAGACCCAACTGGGGTCTCCCTGGCGGGGGGGGGTCCTTCACTCAGGTCCATTCCTTGGACATAAAATAGGTTTGTCTCTTTTTCTGCGCGCAGCTCAATTGAATAATGATCTCCCACCCTCTCTCCCTTTTTCGGCAGAGTTTCAGGTGGGTCCGCGGGAACACTTTGCTATGCAAGGTGAGGGATTTTTCCTCCAGGCAAACCGGACCCGTCTGGGTTTTTTGATTACCTCATAGCAACCGTCACACCTCTTGGCAGATAAAGCATTGTGGGGGATCCTTAATCAAGCGGGGGGGGGGAGGGTGGAGTCAGAAGCCTTAGCCTCTCCCTACTCTAAGCTAACAGGGTGTCACACTGAATGGATCCTAGGGAGGTCCTTCTGTCCAAATGCCCGGATGGGGGCTGAGGGCCATAGCACTTCCTAGGGTGGCAATCCTGAGGGATTGTTCCTATTTGATGTATGACATAAGTCAATCCTAACTCAGTATCAGCCCCAAATTGTAACCAGCCAGCAGATGTATTGGATGATTCAGTGTACTCAGTGCCAAAGCCTAAGCCTACGTACACCTGTAATCAATAAAAGTTGTGGCTTGTTTGATGCCAGATCGTTGTACTGTGGCTATTTTGCTTCTCATCCTCCATGCTTTAGGGGTAGCAGGCTCACTGCACCTGGGCACACAGAGGAACAGCATCAATTTGCTCGGTCAATCTTCATGTGGACTTTATAAAACATATACTTGGTTGGAAACAGGTACCTGAGCAAATGCCTTCTTTTCTTTGTGAATATCCCTGCTGCCTCTTCTCTTCAGGGAGCTCTAAGAAACACAATTGAGACCTAATTAATAACACAAAGTTTTAGGGAGAGGTCATCAAAGTGAATCAATGCAGTGGATCAGCATTAAGTTCTCTAGTACAGTCATGACATTTTATTTCAACCCCTGAAACCTGAAAAGCTTTTTCTCTCTCTTTCTCCCTCACAAGCCTTTGACATTAACAAGGAGTTTAAACATTGTACCAGGGATTGCCAACCCAGCACATGCGGGCACCATGGCACCTGTGAAGCCTTCTGTGCTGCCCCTGGAGTAAACCCCAACCCCAAGATTCTCAGCTTTCATTTAAAAAAAAAAGTTGGTGTCGGATTCAGCTAAACAGTTGCACTAGCAGGAGCTTTCCCTGCTAGTCTGCTCCAACCTTTCAACATTTCACACACACACAATTTTTTTTAAATTGCAGACACCCATATATATGAGAGGGAGAGATGGACATGTGTTGTGTTTAAGGGGGGAATGTATGAATGTGTGGTCTATAAAAGAGAGGGAGAGATGCATGTGTGTCTGTGCTCTGTATATTGTATGCAAAAAAGTGAGTGTGGTGTAGCCATTTTGTATATTTTCCCTGGTACTGGATAATGCTCCCTGTTGTTATAGGTGTGCGTGTAGGAGAAATCAATTGTTTGAGCTCCCCAGTCAGGACCAGCATGAGGTAGCTAATGTCGCATGGCAAGCATTGTCCCATGGGATAGGGAAACAGCAATGCCTATGACTCTAATTTTGTGTTATGCTTTCAATTCAAACTCATAATGAGCAGAATACAACTGCTCTGCCTCCAATGGTAGCTATTTTATTCACTTGTGCCCACAGCACTTTCTCAAAATTCAAATTTTTGCCCTCTGGTCCAAAACGATTGGTGACCTCTGTTGTAATTTAAGGCCTGTATCCAATGCTTCTCAGAGTAGCATCAAATTAAATTAATAAATATGATTAAATAAGTTTCATTAATTTCAACGGATCATCTATGTGTAGAAATTAATTGGATATAACGCTGTGTTTTTGCTTAAATAAGTACATTGTGAATGTGGTAATAATAAGCATGATTTGAGTTGAGAGGGGAGATGACGGACAGAAGCCCACATGCTTCTGAATGAGTCTAACGGATAGGTTGCACGGATTTTGCAATTACCCTAAACATAGTTTGTTTGTGTATGTAAATAAAAGCATGATACAGGTCCACTAAAGAATTCAGGAGTTGTGACATTTGCTTGGTTCTCACAACACGAGAAACCAAACCCATGGTTAGTGAGAAGACAGCTTAACAAGGAGTCCACATTTGGCTGGTAAGCTAAACTAAACCTTTGCTCGGTGGAGCATGGCAACAAAAAGGACCAGGGAGGAACCAAGTGTTTGTGAGATCGTCTCTGTGCAGTGCCAGAAAGCCATAAATTGGCTTACTATGTTGTCCACACCAGGTCAATATATTGAACTATGGCTGCATTCCCAATTACCTGGGAATAAATTTCATTGAATTTAATGGGAATTACTTTTGAGTAGGTTGCACTGCAAATAGGCTTGGTTTTGTAAATATGTTCTTAGACTCAAATATGCGAAGAATAGTAGAAACATCTGTAATGTCTGGCCATTAGCTGTAAATAAAATTGTTGCAGTTTTCTTCCTGACTGTCTGCTTTTTCTAAAGCAAAAATATATTCTAATTAGTTTCAAAATGATCAATTGACACCCCCCCCCCCCGCCCTGGCTATTGGATGATTTTAGCTGCTCAAATGCTGTGGGATTACAATTAATCCCATTTCCCCTGTGTTCTGACCATCATAGCTATTTACAGTTCACTCATATACAGCAGCATATGTTCAAAATACTCTACAATTTATTTTTATTCTTTGCATGTTCAAAATGTTAATCTGCTTTTAAGATTACTGTGATTTGTTATTGCTGCATGTTGCAAACCCTGTCCAAGAGAAGAAATGTTTTTTGAACACCATACTATTTAGAAACATAATATGTTTTGCAATATTGTGCTAGAAAATTCAGAGTAGGTCACAAATGGGATTTATACTAGGATGACCATTACTTATTTCTCAGCTTCCATACATAAAAGACTCACAAATATATTTTACCCAGAAAATAAACTGCTTAATGCAATATGAAGCACAATCCAGAATCACATCCAAGACCTTTAAGCACACTGGTAAGAGAAGAGTAGCTGCTATAGGCCTCATTTTAACAGCAATTTTTTTTGTAGTACTTAATCTATTTTATATACTACTCTGCAGCTAGGCTCTTAAATGATTATATTCCTCTACACATTCTTAGACTTTAATACAGTACACCATAATTAATAGCTTTGCTAAATATATAATCAATACCTTAGGCTACATTTATAGTCAACAGTTTTGGCTAATGCTAAATACAATCTTCATACATGCTAGCGTTCTCATTTAGGCCTTAGGAAAATATTTTCAGCAGCCAATTTAGTAACACGACTTCTCTGAAATCTAGTTCCTCATACCCAGTAATAACAGGAAGTATGGGGCTACATCTGCATTATATATTTAAAACACTATTATACCCCTTTAACAGTGGTGTAATCCCCCAAAGAATCCTGGGAACTGTAGTTTGTTAGACAAATCATATTGCCCTTGGAGAGCTATAATTTCCAAGAATCCCTGGGAAGACGGATTGATTGTTAAGCCACACTGAAAAAGTAGCCTCATAACCTCGTTTGTTCTAATTACATCGTAAGTCCAGAGGGTGGCCAAAATCTCCATGGGCTAAGTAAAAGTGGTGGGAATTTCGTGGGAGTTTCCAGATCAAGTTTCTGGTACCTAATTTAAAAACCTCCTACAGTTAAATCCTTATATACAAGAATCTTTTCCCTTATCTAACAATAAAATGTTAAACTTCAACCGTATGCATATCAAAAAGATGGACTGCCACATCATATTTTTCATTTATCACAAAGCCTATTGTCATCATGTGCTAGCAGCAAGGCCAACACAATGTGATGGTAACAAAGGAACCAAGTGCATCCCAATTTAGGGATTGTTAACGCTTGGTAGACTAGTGCAGCCATAAGCACATTCACAGCTGTACCACTGGTACCAGCTAAGGAAAAGTGTGAGGGGTGCTCCTTCCCTATGTCAGCTCCCAGGCTGGTGAAGCAAAGATACCTGGGCCATTTAAGTAACAAAAAAATGGCTCTATGCCAGCCAGCAAATGGGTGGGCCTCCTTCCCTCAACTCGCTGGTAGTTAGAAAGACAAAGGAGTCGTCCTCTGGTGGAAAACAACCACCCATTGAAGACTCAGTCTTCAATGTAGACTCAGTCCACTGTGCACAGTCAGTCTGTGAACATCTTCAGTCTGGGTACATCTCCATTTCATTCCCTGAAATTTCTGTAACATCTGATTCTCTTCAAATCATCATGGAAAACGTTAATTTGGCAAATGGTATGAGGTATATTCCATTTTATTACACATCCTGTATTACATTGCAAACCACATTTTATACCCCTTTAATGTGTGAAGGAAACAAAATTATTGACATGGTATTTTCCTTCCTCCTCCATCCAGTTCGGTTAAAATCATGATCTCATATTGATGTGCAATGGGAAGTGTGTCATACTGAGTGCTGCTCCTCTCTTAAATGAAGCAGATGCAAAAATGTGAATTCTCTATAGAGCGTCTGTTCTTTCAGTTCCAACTTTACAGGCATACTTGCTGTAGTTCTTCCTGTTCCGTGGCTTTGCTTCAAGTTCACACATCAAAAGAGGAAATCAAAACCCATGGGCTATTATGGAACTTTAAGTGGCTTTCAAAGAATTGCCTGATTCCAAGATGAGGTGTATGTTGCACTATCAAGTTAATGCAAATGCCACTGCTGTTGCCTTTCCTCATTACGGTACTTCCTTTCCTCCCCCACCACTCTGATATCTCCCTCAGCAGAGCTACCATTACATAAAGGACAATCATTGGAGCCGGTGACCTTCAACAGATCCTTTATAGTCTGCCCAAAGAAAGCTCATTGCGGGGGAAAACAAAGCAGCCTGAAATCCAGATCCTGTATACTCATGCTTACAATAGACAAGTGCCAGGCAAAAACTGATAATGGTTAAGGCTTTCTACATGTAGAATCCTTACATATAAAAAGTAAGTTTGCATCAACCAGTCTGACTGCAGGATGTATTAATGTGAAAGGAGCAATGGCTAGCATTGTGATTTACATAGTGCACAGGACCTTTCAAATCCAACTTTTCATCCCTCTTCCTAATAATCTTGTAAAATAGGGTGTAATTATTAGTATTCCCAATTGCTCTGATCTATTTATTTGCACTTACCCACTGTTTATTTTGATCTCCTCATTCTGTAATGTGGACTACAATCAATTATGCAAATTTGTTATAAAAATAAAATTCAGAAAAAACCAGGCAGTATTGTTTATTTAATATTTCTCCAAGAAATTCAGAGCAGCAGCTGTTTTTATTTCAGAACTGAACATATTGTACCAGCACTTTCATAAATCCTTTTAGGTGTAGTACCCTCAAAAAGTTTCTTGTAATAGAATATTCTAGATGCTAATGTGCTATGCCAAAAAATCTTTGCCTGTTCCTCTAATGATGTAATTTGCAGTCTCTTCCAAGTTCAGAGTTAGTAGATTCGAAAAACATTTCTTTAAAAAATGATACTCTTGATGTAATTTTCAAATTGTTCATATGATATTCAATATGACTTTCTGAGTTCAAGCTCCGGGATCAAAAGGACCTCTACTTTCTATGAAGTATTAGGTAAAATTCTAAGGAGCTGAGAGATTAAACAGGCAGCAACACAATCCCCTCTGCACTGGACATGCCCCAGATAACCTTTATAATCTACTCTTGCCCATCTATCTGCTTACAGTTGTAAAGCACCGTTTACTGCAATAGTGCTTCTGCTGTCTTTCCCATTCTCTCTCTCTCTCCTATTCCTCATTCTGCCCAAATCTCATAATACAAATGATCAGAATATGAACAGTCACAACTTTCTTACAATGGCATTATTAATAAATCTCAGAAAAGGGGTTTTGAATACTGGTGGGTGGTCTTCAATTATGTTTTACTCAGAGTAGACTTATTGAAATTAATGAACTTAACTTAGTAATGTTCATTCATTTCAGTGGGTTTACTCTGAGTAAATCTTACTGAAACAAAAAAAGAATATTGATCAACCTAATAATATAAGATCTATTGGGTGTTATCTGAGGTGCGTCCCATAGTCCATCTTCTTTTACAAAAATGGAACAAAAATGTAAAGAAATGTGTTGAATTATAGAAATATTCTGTAAAGCAGATATAAAACTGTTCCTATGTATTAATTTAATTGAAAACTTAATATAAAATAAAACAATAATATGTACCAGCAATTTGATACTTTTGACCATAAGTAAACAGCACTGAAATGTGTGATCACTTCTTTAATTGTCAATAAGAGAAGCTATAATGATACTCAGTTGCAGTCAGAAGTGGCAAAATAACAAGCAGTTAAAGAATTCAGCGGTGCAAGCTTTGTCCCCTAAGGAGAGCTGCTGGATAGGATTATGATTAGCCAGGGGCGTCTCTCCGCCAGGCTCTGATGCGTTCTCCCAGTGGGAGAGAGGAGCTCTGCTACTGGAGGGCCCTGCTGCACCCTCTGAAGGCATGGGAATTTGAGAAGTTACCACCTGCAGTGTTCTCACCAACAGTAAACAGAATAGTGTTCCAAAAGGGGCCATTACTGGAGCAGGCCATTCGATCCATTCTTGCTATGCTCCCCTTAGAGGGAGCTAGTATTGGACAAAAGGCGGCAAAGGAAACCTGCCCACAGGTTTCAGCTCTACAAATGCAAGCAGCCTGGTTTCAAATGTTTCCCAGCTCCATATAGGAATGCTCAGTAAATTTCCTACAATGGTGAAAAAGAAAAGTCTAGTCATCAGAAGCAGGTCTCAATGTGCCACAATAGCTTATACTTAGATAAGTGCACCTAAGATTGCAGGCTTTATTTATTTATGTGACTTATTACCTGTTTTATATTAAAATCAATTCCAGGGTGGGGTACAAGATAAAAATATGTAAGACAATAAAATAAAGCAATATGCAAAACCAAGAAACAACAACAACAGTCTAGTCATTTTAAAAATAATGACGCGAATTTTCAGTCTTCCAGAGGCAAAGCCTGAACTGGAATTTTTTTACCTAGGAATGCCCGGTCAGGCCAAAAAGACACCAGACGTAGAGTGCACTTTAAGTAAGTCTACATATGAATTAGATTAGAGGTGGAAAAGACATGTAGTCATCTTTCCTTGGCACCATTATATTTTAATATTTTATTATATTCTTGAGTGCTTTGCCAGTCCGTCTTTTAACTGCTTCAGGCAATCCAACTTCCATTACTTCCTTCCAAACTCGCTTCTAAAAAACGAGCCCATGGTTTTAAGTGTACAAATCTGTGCAGGTCTAACAATTCAGGATTGTTGCATTTTCCCATCTCTCTTTTCCCAGCATACTCCAACACAGATAGAGTACAGCCAAGTTTATAAATCCATATGTTAACATGATCACTGCTATGAAAGCAACAGAGAGAGTCAAAGGTCCGATAGCAGAACATACCACTGGAGTCGGCCCATACTTTAAAAAATACTGTATTTTTCGCTCCATAAGACGCACCTTTTTCCTCCTAAAAAGTAAGGGGAAATGTCTGTGCGTCTTATGGAGCGAATGTGTGGTCGATCGCTGGCTCCCTTTCTGGCCCCGCCCCCTTGCCCAGGCCTCCACTGTTGAATGTTCTGCAAACGGAGGCTGTTTGTTTCCCCAGCGACATGTGACTGGCTGATTAGATTATCTGTCTGGAAACTGTAGAAACGGCTCCCTTTCCTTTCCTAAAGAAGCTGCAGAACTGTGAGTTGAACCCCATAAAAAAACAGGATTTTTTTCCCTTTGCAAAGTAAACTCAACAACTTTAAGCTGATCCTCAAAAAAAATGGGCTTTTCCCCTTTGCAAAAGGAGCTGCACAACTGTGAGCTGATCCCCCCAAAAATGGGGGTATCCCCCTTTCCTCCTCTAAAAACTAGGTGCGTCTTATGGTCAGGTGCGTCTTATGGAGCGAAAAAATATGGTAACCCCAATAAGTCAACCCCAGAGGACAGTGTACATTTGTCAATATCATAATGCTGGTATCCAAATATTTGGCGCAACCACATTTGGAATATTGTGCACAGTGCTGGTTACCTCACCCGAAAAGGGATATTGTAGAGTTAGGAAAAGTTCAGAAAAGTGCAACGAAAATGAACAAGGGGGTGGAGTGAAGAAAGGTTGCAGAATTTGGGACTTTCGGTTTAGAGAAGAGGTGACTAAGAAGCGACATGATAAAATAGTACAAACTTATGCATGGGGATAGACACAAAAGGTTTTCTACCTCTCTCAGAGCACTAGAACACACAGACATTTAAATAAGCTTAAAGTTGGAAGGTTCAGGACAGATAAAAGAAAACACTTCTTCACACAGTGCAGAGTTAAACTATAGAACTCACTATCCCAGGAGGCAGTGATGACATCCAATGTGGATGGCTTTAAAATAGGGTTAACAGCTACTAGCCATAATGCCAATGCTTTACTTCCACTTGTCACAGAAATTGACAGAAGGTGGACGGTGATCCACTGACAGACGTTTGATCAATTTCCAGCAGACGAAGTGCGTGCTGGTTTTGGGGATACTTGCAAAGAACCCTAGACTTGGTGGCCCTTGGTCTTGACCTAGAAAGGCTCTTACGTTCTTAAACAGGAACACTCTTGTGTAAATTTAAAACACATAGATTGTCCATGGAAATTCTAACAAAAGAAGGACAGGCTCAGGGGGTGGGAAAAGCTTAGTGTCAGAGAGTGCATTCTTTGCATGCAAAAAAGGCCCTGGTTCACTCCCCAGCACCTCCAGGCAAGGCTGGAATAGACTGTCTGAAATTCAAGATGACAAAACATTTAGTGTGTGTGTATATATATACACACACACACACACACACACACACACACACACACACACACCTTCCACTTAAACTCACAGCCTCCCCAAGCTGCTTTTGGTTAAAAAGAACAACAATCAGAAGTGATCACATGCTATGTCTAGTCTGCACTAAGTAATGAGGGAGGAAACCCCAGTTACAGATCTTGCTGCTGCTTCCTCCACTCCGGAGCTTGTGTCCAGAGAAAGTGCAGAGAGACAACCGGCTCTTGCTTCAATTGCTTTGTAATGCAAATGCAAAACTTGTGTTGACAAGAATGGTCATTTGCATCACAAATGCCTCTGCTCCACATTCTCTTATGCTTTAACCTTCCATGAGCCATTAACATGGGTGAACTAAATGGGTGAACTAAATGGGTGATTGAGACATAAGTTGTTGGACCCTGGCTACAAGAATCCCTGGCATCCTAAAGAGCTGTTTCTACCTTCCTTTTAGTGCACCTTTCCTGCTTCTATCTTATTTTCTAGTTCTTGGATTTGTTGCTCTGTTTGTTTTGTTTTGCTGCCTGCCAGCTACATGGAGCAGTCGGCAGGCAGCTACTTGAGAAGCTTTTTAAAAATATGTGTCTTGGAGAAGGACAATATTTTTGCTTGGTGCCTAAAGATATGTCCCTTAGCATTCCACAAGCAGGGAGCCACCACAGAAAAGGTCTGTTCTCATGTTGCCACCCTCTGTACCTCTGGTGGAGGAGGCTACATAACAAACATCTTAAAGGGGTGCTAAGCAACCCCAGAACATAAATAATACCACTAAAATTTCTGTACCTTTCTTTTGTAAGCAATGGGGAGAAGTTAATGCTGAATATAAATCACTATTCATGACACACTACTTATCAGAAAACAATACACTGCCCAGCAAGGCAACAAATCACCATGCAGCATTTTCTTTAAACTGTACTGAAACAATAAACTGGAATGCATTTGTCATTATATTTCTTTTGTGCTGTGCTAGGTAATTCTTTCTATTGAAAGCCAATTGTTTTGTGAACTGTTGATTATTTCTACATTTCAAAAGGGGGGGTGCAGGGATCAGTCAACTCTTTTCTGGAAATATATTTTGCCTGCACATGTGCAGTTTTGTGTACTCAGTTTTACTGCAGTACGTTTATCTGCAGTAAATTTATTTATAATTTTGTACTGTTATGAAATTAATGAAAAGTTGCTGCAGGTTAAAAATGTGAGTACATTCTGCTACCTGGGTTCTTATTCTTATAGCACATGCTGATATTGCTAGTATTTCTGGCAACTTTCAGGCTTGAAGCATTATTTCTTTATGGTCTGTACTTGGGGTGTATGGGGTGTTAGGGGATGGGTAGTACCTCTGGTGGGGGACATGTCATGCTCCTTCTGGGATAGTTTGTCCACTTTTGGTCCCTGCCCTGCACTTGGCTCTCCCCTGTGGTTCCTAGAAGTTGTCAGTCTGCAACTGTGGCCACACCCAGGAACAGCTTCAACTGGCTGGCTAAACCAGGTGAGGGTAGCCAATGGGTCTCAAGCTCTCAGTGAGTTAGGGACATTCCCTGCATGCAAAGACAGACTCTGGTGGATTGAGCCCAGTGAGGCCAATAGCGGGTCCTACAGACAAGAAGGTGGTTTCTGCACGTGCTGTAGAGGGAAGTGAGGGGCAGATGGGGCTTGTCAGGCTGGGAAGGTAGTCTATCTAGGAGAAGGAAAACTCTGATCCTAAATCACTGGTGCCTTGAGAGATATGTTAAGGAGAAGAAAAGGCTAAGGAGTAAACCCTACAGAAATCCAGAGTGGAGTTCCTGAGACGGTTGGATGGTGCCTTGTATGCCTCCTTCCAGCAACTCCTGCAGCCAAATGTATTGCTCTGCTTTCCTTTGGACCACATCAGCAAGACTGAGAGGGGGGTATTGCCTAGGCCCTCCACACACACCGCTCAGGCTTGTTCCCCAAAGAGGTCACTCTGGTGCTTCTAATGAAGGGGTTTGACTTCACCCCCAGAGGTGCACCCTATTGTTTCTCAAGACAGATGGGTGCCCCCTCCAAAAAAGGGTATTTGGTTTTCTTTGTCATTTTTTTTAAAAAAACTCAACAATTGACATTTCCTAGTCTTATTGCTATGATACAAAGAACCTACACATTGCATCTATCCCAGTTAGGACAACCTCTGTTTCCCAAAAAGTTCGTGGCACCAGAAAATTGATGGAAGCTCAATATGATTTAATGCAGCAGCCACTAACTCATAAAGAAAAGAGATATGCCATGCTGGGTTTGCTCTACAGTTCCTTACTTCTGTATATTTACGATGAAAAGAGTTCTAAAACTGCTGAGCAGCCTCAAACACATTGCATGTTCAGCAAAGTTACTGTACACAAGCCAGAAAATGCAGTTCCAGGTGCCTTGCAGCCAAATCCCTAATAAAGAAAATAAAAACTGCAAACCAAAGTATTCATACATTAGGACGGGGGTCGCCAGTGTGGCACTCATAGCCACATAGGAGGTTTACCCTCAGGCTTGGAAGCATTTACATACTGAATTAGGTCAATAGGCACAAGGTCTCCAGACAAACTGGAAGAAGGTCATTATTTTTCGTACCCTGAACCCTGTTGTTGTTGTTTAGTCGTTTAGTTGTGTCCTACTCTTCATGACCCCATGGACCAGAGCACACCAGCCACTCCTGTCTTCCACTGCCTCCCACAGTTTGGTCAAACTCATGCTGATAGCTTCAAGAACACTGTCCAACCATCTCGTCCTCTGTCACCCCCTTCTCCTTGTGCCCTCAATCTTTCCCAACATCAGGGTCTTTTCCAGGGAATCTTCTCTTCTCATGAGGTGGCCAAAGTATTGGAGCCTTAGCTTCACGATCTTTCCTTCCAGTGAGCACTCAGGGCTGATTTCCTTAAGAATGGAGAGGTTTGATCTTCTTGCAGTCCATGGGACTCTCAAGAGTCTCCTCCAGCACCATAATTCAAAAGCATCAATTCTTCGGCGATCAGCCTTCTTTATGTTCCAGCTCTCACTTCCATACATCACTACTGGGAAAACCATAGCTTTAACTATACAGACATTTGTCAGCAAGGTGATGTCTCTGCTTTTTAAGATGGTGTCTAGGTTTGTCATTGCTTTTATCCCAGGAAGCAGGCGTCTTTTAATTTCGTGACTGCTGTCACCATCTGCAGTGATCATGGAGCCCAATAAAGTAAAATCTCTCACTGCCTCCATTTCTTCACCTTCTATTTGCCAGGAGGTGATGGGACCAGTGGTCATGATCTTAGTTTTTTTTGATGTTGAGCTTCCGACCATATTTTGCGCTCTCCTCTTTCACCCTCATTAAAAGGTTCTTTAATTCCTCCTCACTTTCTGCCATATCTGAGGTTGTTGATATTTCTTCCGGAGATCTTAATTCCGGCTAGGGATTCATCCAGCCCAGCCTTTCGCATGATGAATTCTGCATATAAGTTAAATAATCAGGGAGACAATAGACAGCCTTATCATACCCCTTTCCCAATTTTGAACCAATCAGTTATTCCATATCCAGTTCTAACTGTAGCTTTTTGTCCTGCATAGAGAT
Organism: Podarcis raffonei; assembly: GCF_027172205.1. NCBI lineage: Eukaryota > Metazoa > Chordata > Lepidosauria > Squamata > Lacertidae > Podarcis > Podarcis raffonei. Next base: position 48,954,916 of record NC_070608.1, on the reverse strand, counting down.
TTCTCAGGAGACAGATGAGGTGATCAGGCACTCCCTTTTTTTAAGAACTTGCCATAGTTTGCTGTGGTTGACACAGTCAAATGCTTTTGCGCAGTCAATGAAGCAGAAGTAGATGTTTTTCTGGAACTCTCCAGCTTTCTCCATAATCCAGCGCATGTTTGCAATTTGGTCTCTGGTTCCTCTGCCCCTTCTAAATCCAGCTTGCCCTTCTGGGAGTTCTCGGTCTACATACTGCTTAAGCCTGCCTTGTAGAATTTTAAGCATAACCTTGCTAGCATGTGAAATGAGCGTAACTGTACGGTAGCTGGAGCATTCTTTGGCACTGCCCTTCTTTGGGATTGGGATGTAGTCTGATCTTCTCCAATCCTCTGGCCACTGCTGAGTTTTCCAAACTTACTGGCATATTGAGTATAGCACCTTAACAGCATCATCTTTTAAAATTTTAAATAGTTCAGCTGGAATATCATCACTTCCACTGGCCTTGTTATTTGCAGTGCTTTCTAAGGCCCATTTGACTTCACTCTCCAGGATGTCTGGCTCAAGGTCAGCAACCACACTACCTGGGGTGTATGAGACCTCCATATATTTCTGGTATAATTCCTCTGTGTATTCTTGCCACCTCTTCTTGATGTCTTCTGCTTCTGTTAGGTCCTTTCCACTTTTGTCCTTTATTATGGTAATCTTTGTACAAAATGTTCCTTTCTTATCTCCAATTTTCTTGAACAGATCTCTGGTTTTTCCCATTCTGTTGTTTTCCTCTATTTCTTTGCATTACTCCAGGTAAAATGGTGAATAATATACAAACTAAAATATGCAGTTTTTGAGCATCCATTTTGTGAAGAGCTTTCATTAACCCCTAGTGTACCATAACAGTAAACAGAAACGATATATTTTTCAGGGACAATAACAATTTTTTCCACATAGAGCAAATACCAATCACTACAATTATAATTAGTTGTTATAATCAGATGGGAGTCTCAGTACCCAAACTTCAAATTAGGAAAGGCAGATAATCTCATCCCCAGATAATATGGGGAAAGCGTTCTCTTATTCCCCTGTTTTTCCCAAGGCACCTCCATTTTTCTTGTTCTTTGTCTTATTTTCCTAACCTTCCTGGCCTCTTGTTTCCCTCTTTATCTATTTTTTTTCCTCCCCTCCCCTCCTTTTCTTTCCTTTCTCTTTCTTTGGCTTACTAAAAGTTTGGGGGCTTGAGCAGTTGGGGAGAAAAAGCTTAGAATAAACCCTGCACCTGCTACTGCTGATGTTTGGTCCCAGTCAATTGTCCTGCATCCCCAGCTGTCATGTTAACATTATTCAGCCTCTGGACACATTCATAGTAACAAATTTATCAGCCAGAGAGCTGGCAACTAACATATTAAGACTCCAGCACCTACAAATGATCAGTATAATAGTGGTAAGAGAGAGCTCAAATCTTCTTCCTTGGTTGCCATTTTTGTTATACTGTACACACATGTGTATTCACTCCCCTTATTGAGCCTCCGATATTATTCACAAACGCCCTACCTGAAAACAACTACAGTACAGTATCTGAAATAAGCTAATGATCTCCTGTACGGCACTGATGAAAGCACATAATCTTGGCTTGACCTATAAAATGGACATCACAAAAGACTTTCTATCTAATACTTAAAGGACATGGGTGAATAGCAAATGAATGCAAAGTGACCTGAAGATTAAATGTTCTATGTAATATATTGTAGATAGCACAGCTATAATTGCAGCTGCCTGAAAATTATTCAGTTAGCATTGAGGCTGCTACTTCATTTCCTGTAATTACATAAATCCATATTTGACAACATAAGATGTGGTTTTTAATATTGAATCTAATAGTTAATAGCTCATAATGACTTTGGTCCCCCCCCTTTTTGACTATATAGAACTACTATGTAAAAAGCCACAATATATTAATATATTATCTCAAGATGTTGGAAAGAAGTAAATGGAACAAGTTCCTTAAGGAACAACCTTGGATCCTATTTAATGCCATATTTTCATTAGTGATACTGGAGAGAGAAATAAAAATGTACTGATGGGATTGTAAAAACAGAAATGGATTAAGATATGATGACGGTATAGCAGATGACCTCACCAACTGAAATTCAATATTTATATTCTTAAAAGCTGGGGGGGGGGTATTAAATGGAACCTTAGTCAACCACAATTACTACGAACCATTAAGTACTGTGACTGCAAATAATGCCTGTGCATTTCTTGGACTATTAAGAATGACATTTCTATGAAAGATAGGAAATAAAAAACCACTATGAAAGACACCAGTAAGATTTCAGTTAGTACACTCAGTTCAGTTAGGTCACTCAGGTTCAAAAGGATGCTTGTGGATACAAGGATGCTTGTACACTCATATATTGGCTACTAAGCAAACTAGACAATTCCTTGCACTCAAGAAAATGCCACTCTGAAGGTTCACCATAACATCATGAGCAGAGGGTGGAAGAAAGTGGACTTCTTGTTTTCAAAAGGGATCTATTGCTAGAACACCTGGAAACCTTACTAATCTTATTTACTACTACATTTAACACCTGCAATTTACACCTACAATGAGGCGAGTGTGTAGGACAGGCAACAGATAATAGTCAATATAGCATTTCAAAATTTTCTGAGGACACCACGAGGCCCTTAAAAGTAGAATCACGGAATTGTAGTCCAACCCCCTGCAACGCATGGCACTCAACTAGATAATACATGACAGATGGCCATCTATCGTCTGATTAAAAACCTCCAAGGAAGGAGACTCTACAACCTCTCACTGGAGTCTGTTCCACTGTTGAACAGCTCTGTTAGAAAGTTCTTTCTGATGTTTGTCAGAATCCTCTTTCTTGTAACTTGAATCCATTGGTTCAGGTCTAACCTCCAGAACAGGAGAAAACAAGTTTCCTCCATCTTCCATGTCACAGCCCTTTAGAGATTTGAAAATGGCTATCATATCTCCTCTCAGTCTCCTCTTACCCAGGATAAACATACCCAGTTCCCCCAACCATTCATCATACTTGGTTTCCAAACCCTTTATCATCTTGGTCACCCTAATCTGCATACATTCCAACTTGTCAATATCTCTCCTAAATTGTGGTGCCCAGAACTGGACACAGTACTCCAGGTGTGGTCTGACTATGGCAGAATAGAGCAGGACTTTGACTTCCCTTGATTGGGACACTATACTTCTGTTGCTGCAGTCTATAATAGCATTGAGGGTTTTTGCTGCTGCATCACCCTGTTGACTCATATTAAGCTTGCGGTCTACTAATACCCCTGGATCCTTTTCACATGCACTACTGGCAAATCAGTGTCCTCCATCTTATATTGATGCTGGACTGCCCAGTAACAGAGAGAATATTTCACCATGGCCAAAATTGTTACTCTAATGGTTTGATCAGAGAAATCAACATTTGTTTATATCTGTGAAAGTAACAATTTGAGGGCTGAGCCTTCCCCATTCCTAGAATGTGTTGCCAGCATCAAATACTAGAAGAGGTTTGGCTCCCACTCAACAAGTATCCTTGTGAGCTGCTCTTTGTGTTTTTCCACTTGAGTGAATGACTGATATTTTATTGAATGGAAGGTCCATCTAGTTCAGCATTCTGGGAATGTGAGATTCCCCATGCATGCCCATAATGCATTGCTGCAGGTGTTACTTTCTGCAGTTATGACTGGGTTGTATTCAATTAGTGTGCCTTCACTGACAGAAGACTCTGATTCACCAGAGCCTTCTATCAATCCAATGGAACAGGACTCCATGGTGATTTTTCCTTCCAGAATATCCCACACATTCCCTCCTTAGTGGAGGGACCTTTAAGAACAAAGTAGGAAGAGTGGAGCTGAAGGGGGAACACTAAAGAGCATCTCGGTACCTGTTCTGCTTATGGATGGCTACAGCAGTGGAAGAATATCAGATGGATTCAACTCAATGTGGAACTAGAGATAGTAGTTATTTCAGATGAAAAAATTTGGGGCAGATTAGACTTTGTGCTAAATGGGCATTTCATGAAGATGATCTGAGGAAAGTGACTACTTTTAAAAAATAAGAAATTAAAAGCAAGACTTACCACCTAAGGAAGCACAGGCTTGAGTTAAAGAACATAAATTAATCTATATGCAAATTATCTAATGTTAAAGACTTTGTTGGAGGATTATATTGATTCATTGATAATTATAATGAAACAAAAATTGGACAAATGATGCAAATTAGAGATATCATGGATTGGTAAAAGTTGCTGCAGTAAAAGTAAGCCGCTTGTCTAAATGTATATTTCTTTTCTTTTTTTAATAACTAGCAATAATAACTACTGAAGAAGCTTAATGCAATTCAATTCCTGATAAATAGTTTCAAATGGAATAAACCTCCAGGCTAGATATAAGTATAATACAACAAAATGATAAGAAAGGGCAACTATCTTTTCCAAACGTGACAAAATATTATCATGCAGCAACTCTTAACTGCACTAGGTCATTGCTCTAGAGATAATAATCTCTGTTGGGACTTGGCAGTTCAATCCTATTAAGAGAATGGATTCTAGAAGATAAGGAAGATAGAATCAAACTAGTGATAAAGTCTATTTTTGTTTGTGGCACTGTAGCGCAGGTCTTGGATTTTTCTAGACATTGCACCCATCACAGTTATATAGCCTCTGTTCCTTGGTCCATTTCACACAATAATACCAAATAAAATGAGATGGTCTATGGAATGAGCTGGATTGTGTCTTCTGGTTCTACCTAAAAGCTTCTGATTGCTGAGCTCCAGGGCTGTGGTCAGGCCCCCAAACTCTTATCTACATGCTAAGATTAGGGTTGATGCTGAGCAGTGGCATAGCGTGGGGGGTGCGGGGGGGGCCAGCCGCACCGGGCGCAACATCTGGGGGGGGGCGCGCACACACTCACAGCTCTCTGCCCCTACCTGGAGGGGGCGCAAATTACTTGCCTTGCCCCGGGTGCTGACAACCCACTCTACGCCACTGATGCTGAGACTAGGGCTACAGGCACACAGCAGTGTATTCCATTTTCATGTTTCCCTGTTAATTTTAGCATTGTATTGATGTGAAAGCCATTCCCTGAATGACAGTGCAATACCGTACAGTGAAACTATAGTGGAACAGAGTACAATGGTACCTCGGGTTATGAACTTAATTCGTTCTGGAGGTCTGTTCTTAACCTGAAACCGTTCTTAACCTGAGGCATGCTTTTGCTAATGGGGCCTCCTGTTGCTGCTGGCTCACGATTTCTGTTCTCATCCTGGGGCAAAGTTTGTAACCCGAGGTACTACTTCTGGGTTAGTGGTGTTTGTAACCCGAAGCATTTGTAATCCAAGGTGTTTGTAACCTGAGGTATCACTGTACAGGTTTAGCACTCATTTCCACATTTGCAAATGGATTTGGGGGGGATTTGCTCATGGAAATGTGCACTAAAGTTGCACGTCATTCCACTCTAGTTCCATAAGTGGCTTTTAAGCCGTGTGAAAGCACAAATATAATGTGGAAATTAGTTGTGGGTAAGTTGTGACCTGTGGGGGAAAAAAGTAGTTTAGGGGAAATTCTAGGCCCTGATGCTTTTATTCCTGATGCTTTTGTTTAATTTACACCATGTGTTGGCAGGTTACGTCATACCATGCCTCTCCAACAGTACATTTTCTTGACACTTTTGTTTTCAGTGAAATAGGATTATTTTTCAAAGCTCCCTAGCACGCTTGTATTCAGTTTGGCAGGACATAATTTCTGCAGGCTTGATCTAACCACCATCTTTCTGTCTTCTGTTCAGAAACATTTTCTACTTCAAGCCTACACCCTGTTGTTTAACTGGCTGCATTCTCACACAACATCAAAATACAAGTGGTGGCAGTGTGTGGATTTATAAAAACAATGTCTAAAAATTGTTGCAGTTTTTCACAGATACCTTGTTTAGAAGAGCGAAAATGGGAAAATTAAAAAATGAAACTATTACAGGAAAAATATGTGCCAGTTAATAAACAGGGTGCCATGCTGGTTCTAAGACTAAAAAACTCCTGAATATTTGAGCGTAGAGTCAGTGCAGATAGACACACACAGCTGGATGTATGATTGGAGGGTTGTTGGTTTTTTAGGAGGACTTGTGGGGAGTGTTGCTCACCTCATCAGTATTCATTTTAAAGGGTTTTTATTTTTATGAAGCCAAAAAGCAAATATAGAATTTGAAGCAAACATGCCATAAGGCATACCTCCCTCCCCACCTTATAACAGGTTAATAAATATTAATATAGTTCTACTTGCCTTTAACGTATTGCCATCTAAACAAGACCAGAATGTCCATACAGCAATACAGTAATTAATATAATACAATACAATATATAATGAAAACAGCAACTAGTTTAAAAAAAAAGTCTTCTGTGTGTGTCAGGGAGAATTTGGAGGAGCAAGTGATAGAAGAGGCGGAGCAGGGATGCTGTGGAGCCCTTCAACCGCCCAGAGACAGAGGAAGCAGAAGAGAGGGCGGAGATTAGCCAGGAGGAGGAAGGGCTCAGGGATGCGTGGGAATCGAAGGAAGCCACTCCCCAAATCTGACTCAAAGGGGATCGGATGCGTGATCTTGAACTGTACCTGTTTCTTGTACATATGTAATAAAGGTAAAGGTAAAGGTACCCCTGCCCGTACATATGTAATAAAGACTGTAAATACCGAGCTGACTGTGCTGGGGTGTTAATGTGAAGGGGAGACACCACCTGTACAGTGTGGCATCACGATACCCATCTTTGCTGATTCACCAGTGAACGCTTGTCTTTCAGTCCTGTTTCATTTGTGTATATGATAAAAGGCCGCCAAATGGCATAGAAAGTGGTTGGTTTCACAGATGCTTTTCAATACTTTAGCATCATGAGTTTTGAGCCAAGGATTTGTGAAGCTTGGCGACACTTATAGAAAAGAGAGAACCAATTTTCTCAACTATCATTACATCTGCAATATATTGTTAAGTGATGTCTTCATATTGTAAAGTTCTAGGATTTTGTGTCTGATTGTGTGACACAAGTCAACATTTTTACACAGAGGCACTTGACAGAATAACCCAAAAGAAGATAAGCTCACATTTTGAGGAACTCATCTGTAATCTTAATAGAATTTTATGTATATATATTAAAAAAAGAATACTGCAGTTCTGTAAATGTCTTATTCTGTGAAGCTCATACTGAGGTAACTGAGTACAGGATTGTAGCCTAAATCATTGAAAGAATGTGTCAATTTCCACTTTTTATAATTACAGTATGCTAAAAAAAAGGAAATCGTTTGTGACAGGAACTGCAACATTGTGTGTTAATTGAATTCATGGATTTTGTATCTCAAACTCAATTTCATTTGCCTAAAGCAGAAAACAGTGTCTTAAGAATATGCTTCCTGAGGAGAAAGCAATTATTGAGGAATAGGTTCCCTTATCACATTCTTAATGTGCGTGCTAAAAGCAGAGAGAAAAATAACAGTTTTGACATACAATTCCATGTATGTACTGTCATACACAGAAAACAGGGATCACACTATATTTATTATGTGTATACATAATGACCTCTGAAATAGTGCTTCTATTGACCCATCAGTTTTATCATGTCTGCAACAAGACGTCTCCTGTTTGAGATCAGTAACAGAAAATGGACCCTGCTCATTTTTTAAAAATGTCAAAAGGATGGCACATTGCCCACATACACAAATCTGCAAATGTAGAATTAGGCCTGCTTGTGGGCTGACAATAAGCTACAGTTGTTCTCTGTAGGAGAGACCATTTCCTTTCCACCCCACATAGAATGCCATGGTAGTTTGGAGTAAGGAACAAGTGGTTCAAGCAGTGCTTCCTTTCTGCAAGAACCAAAAGTACAGCATCCCAATCCCCACAGTAGTCAACCGGATGCCTCCATGACGCCCACAAACAGGACACGGAAACAGGCCTTTCCTGCTGTTGTTCCCCCAGCATTTGGCACTTGGAGGTATACAGTCTCTGAATCTGGAGGCTACACACACCCATCATGGCTAGCAGCCACTGAATATTAATTCAATTTTTAATTCAAAAAATTTAAACACGTTGGCAGTAAAATTGAATGCATTATTGACAAGAAAAGGAAGGCCTTTCATATCTGGCAAAGAGATAGAAACTGCGCCAATAAGAAAATGTCAATGCTAAGGCGGAGGTTCAAAGAAGAACCAGAGAACTAAAGAACACCTGGTGGATAAAAAAAAAAGCTCAAGAGATCCAGCACTTATCCAATACTCATTATGCACAGGGCTTCTTTAAAGCCACAAAGACCTTCTATGGGCCAGTAAACTATGGTATAGTTTCTTCTAAAAAATAAAGAAACTACTGTATTGCATTGCGCTGGAAAGAACATTACCAGCATCTCCTTAACCGCAGCTTCACCATAGCTGCTGTCACAAATCCCACAAAACAAATTAGAGATAAGCTTGCAGTATCTCCACATCTAGGAGAGTTGTGTACAGCTATTAACCAAACGAAAGACAACAAAGCCAGCAGACCTGATGGGTTACCTGCCGAAGTCTTCAAAGAGGGCGGAATTGAACTTACAAGCTCATTTTAAAAAAATTGAGAGAGAGAGGAGATCCCAGCATACTTCAAGGATGCCAAAATCATCAAATTTTTTTTAAAAGGTGACAGAACGGACTACGGAAATTATCAAGAGGTCTCTTTATTAGCTATGGCTGGCAAAATTATTGCAAGGATCTTAGCAAACCATCTCCTAACTATATCCAAGGATATCCTTCCTTAATCCCAAAATGGTTTTTGACCTTCTAGGGGGATAGTGCATATGATTTTCACTGCTTGACAGCTCCCTAGCCAGACACTTCAGCTCACCAGTGATTGGTTGGTGAGCCCTGCAAGTGAGTCTTCTGGCTGTTGGTGTGGTAAGAGGAGACAGATGTGCACCCTCCCACTGCACCAAAGGCTGAAGAAAGGAGGCCAGTCCAGCCATGGCCATGCTGGGGCCACAACTGCAGCTCCCACCAAATCTGATGAGAATGAGCATTAACACAAGGACATTTTAATGACAGTTCTGAGCAGGCCCCACTCAAAGGAATGGAGTCTGTAGACGTCTTTTTTAGGTTATTTCCCACGGTTTTGTAAAGTGAAAAATAAGCCATAAGGTTACAAACTTTCCCATGATGACACTTTTCAAGTCATTAACTTTGGAATACTGCCAAGGAAGCCATGGAACTTTTATTTCAGTGAGCCTATTGCAGGTTAAGTGCTTTAAGGGGTGACATGGGACAGGCAGGCTGAGCCTACAAACAATGATGAATGTGTGAGGCTCTGCATGAGTACATCTTTATGTACACTAATTTGTAAATAGAAATCACATTTCTCCTACGCAACACCAAGATTAGAAAAAAATATTTCCTCTCAAAGCCACAAATGGTTGGTAACCCAGCTGCCTCATTATACTTCCTCCTTTTTGTGTTATGTCTTTCTTCATAATTTTTTAATACTTCAAATAAATTTACCTATTTGCCTGGGCTGGTTTTTGCTAGATACTTTTACTTTATCCAGAAAAGCTAACCACAATATTTTAAAATTAATATTTTTTCAGTATTTTCATATTTTAATTTGACTTCCTCAGAAAAGCACTTCAAAGCCACTCTTGTCAACCAATGTCATTATGATGTCAGCTGACTGACAGGTGGGTGACCCTATCCACCTGTCAAACGTGGCTCATGGAAGCTTGTGAAGATGAAGATATTTGTTTGCCAGTCTGAAAATGGTCCTCAGCCCTGATGGTAAAGTTGTAAAAGCATTATAACTGACAGTGTTCAAAGCATTATGTCTTGGAAAGCTACATGAAACCAATGCTGGAATTGCTTTTTGACATGTGCATATAACATACAGTGGTACCTCAGGTTACATACGCTTTAGGTTACATATGTTTCAGGTTACAGACTCCGCTAACCCAGAAATAGTGCTTCAGGTTAAGAACTTTGCTTAGGGATAAGAACGGAAATCGTGCTCCGGCGGCGCAGCGGCAGCAGGAGGCCCCATTAGCTAAAGTGGTGCTTCAGGTTAAGAACAGTTTCAGGTTAAGAACAGACCTCCAGAACGAAATAAGTACTTAACCCGAGGTACCACTGTATAGAAAAATTACCATGTGACCTGCATGGAATAACCCTCAAAGGGAGTGAACAACTCCATGAATCCTTCGTATACCACAAAAAAACTGGTTCTAACTTCATTAGAAGACACTTTCCCCACCTGGTCCACCTCCAGATGTTTTGGACCACAACTGCCATCATCCCTGACCACTGGCAATGCTGACTGAGGCTGATGGAATTTTTAGTCCAAAGCATCTCCAAGGTTCTTGTTGAGGAAGGCTGAATTAAAGTGATATCGAGGAGTCTATATTTAAAACATATACCTACTTTTTCAGGAGGAGGAAGACAACTTTTTAAGGTGATTTTTCTTTTTGGCTGAGCAAAACAAACCACGGTATATCTGAATATAAGAAGCTGCCTTATAATAAGTCAGACCATTGTTCTATCAAGCTCAGTATCAAGCACAGACTGGCAGTATCTCGCTAGTGTTTCATACAGGAATCTTCCCCAGCCCTACCTGGAGATTCCAGGGATTGGACAGGGCCTTTTGCACACAAAGTGAAGCATGTGCTCTACCTCAGATCTAAAGCCTTAACCTGCTCCCTTCCAATGGCCTCAAAGCTGTAGTTTAGCAACAAAACACCCCTGAAATGCAGCTGGTGAAGTTCATAACTGAGTGGAGATTTAAATCTGGATCATGTCCAAATCTAACATGCTAGCCCAGGCTCCCTCAAACTCGGCCCTCCAGATGTTTTTAGACTACAATTTCCATCATGCCTGACCACTGGTCCTGCTAGCTAGGAATCATGGGCGTTGTAGGCCAAAAACATCTGGAGGGCCGAGATTGAGGAAGCCTGCGCTAGCCAATAGAAGGCATGCTGATCCACAATACAATCCAGGGAAACACTGGTTGTCACATTTTGTTTGGAACTGGTATGCCAGCACCCCCCTCAATTTATAAATGCCCACATGTCTCAGCTGTTCTACTGAGGCTTTCCTGACCTCCGCTTCGTCTGTGTTGCAAGTTATTATCTACCTCTCTTCACCTTTGTCTTGTCAGTCTTCTATTGGAAAGGCTTTTCAACAGCAGCAACTGCCTCACTTCTGTGCTATGTAAAACGCCCAACACTAAACAGTAAGTAGCAGGGAGAACTTCATGAAGTTTAGGAATATAAAAAAACACCATACTGGATAACCAGTCCACACCTCATATTTTTCAGATGAGGATGTCAGTATATTACAATATGCACAATGAGATAATGTTTGTCTGTAGGCAAACTCCCTCCTAAACTTGAGCGCTTAGATACTGACTTTAAAGTCTGAGTCATAAGGGCTGAGATCACTTCCAAAACATTTGCAATGTGGAAATTACAACCCAATGGAAGCAGGGAGGAAAAGTAGAGCTGCTATTATTTTGAGAAACTGCCTTACTTTTTCAATTCTGGGTTGCTTTTTGAACACCATGTGCTTAGTTTAGGGTTGCCATATGTGGAATTTCCCAGAATACTGTGATCGAAAGCAGTGTCTGGGTGGAAATAAGCAGAATCCGGACGTATGGCAAGCCATGTCGGCGGTGCCAATTTTGCTGATTTTTGTAAATTTGCAGTTTCCAGGGATACTTCCTGGAACCTCCAGTAAGTCCACATATTGCTAAGAGGTCTTTGCTCTTATCAGCCATGACACACAGACCCAAGTGTATTTCCTATGTAAGGGTTTACAGATAAGTTATGGCAGTCATGCACAAGCGACTATTTTCTCAGAAGATTGGAAGTAAACAAAAATCATCCTTCTTCGTTTCCTGAATAAGGACAAGATAATGTTATTAGAACTGTTATTAGCAGTGTGACAAAGAGTCACAAGAAAACTCTTCACATCTTCAAGACATAAGACATGGACAGGAAATGGAGAACACGGTCAAGCCACATTCAGAACTACAGGCTTCTCATTGCAGAAGTACTCCTGAGTCTGCAGACATAGAGTTACAGCTAAAATAGAAAAATGTTTGAGGAAAGGAGGAGAGAGAAAATAACAGCCTTGCTAGATTTTTCTGCTTTCAGGCAGTTGCCTGCGATGTTCTCATCCCCCTCTGCAGATTAGAACTTTTGTGGGTTCCTTTATGCTTGGCTGACATCTGTTAATGTCCTCTCAGCCACCCCTCTCAATCGTGTCCCTTGCTTGCTCATCTACCATGCAAATCCTTTGTACTAAAGGCTACCTTACAGACATGCACCAAAGTTACAACCAGTAGAAAAAGCATCTGGTTCCTTCATTTAAAAGGGAAATGAAAATGAATGGAAGTGACAATAACAAATGGTACAAATGCAGGTCTAACAAGTGAACAATGAAGCAATTAATGAAAATGAATGGAGTAACAAAATGACTTTTTTATGCACACATCTAATTGAATTAAGCTTCGTGTTTATCATTCATTATGTAATATTGACACATAATTTACATTTCATTAAAATAAAAGGAAATCTATCGGGCTTACACTGTTTAGAACCACAGACGTTATGCCTTTAAACTCTTAGCAATTCTAGCAAGATACATGAATGGTTTTCCAAGACTGACTTACATGTTTCACATGTGATACAAAAAGGAGAATGCCATTCCTTTAAGTGACAACTGAATCAAATTTCTCCACCATCCCTACTCTTTCCATTGGTGGAAAGGACGGATATTCAGGGCAGGCTCTTACTGGAAAAGTGGGGGGGGGGGGAGGGGGACAGCCAATGTCCACTGATTTACTGTAGCCCTGCTCCCAATATCACCTTCCACAACGTTCTAGAGAGTCCCATAATGGAACAGCTTTTCAAGATGCTGCAGGATGACAGAGGGTTTAGTGAAGTTTGGCTCCAACCTTTCCTCATGTGGAAGCATTCTATGAGTGGAACTCCACTCATGGGAACTCTAGATTTGTACCAGAACAAATATCAATATAGGTGCTAAAAGAATGACTTTGCATTTGCTTTCAACCATCTGGTATGGAAAACCCCCTAAGAAGTTTGATATGAGCACCTTTATCCATTCCATTATAAAGTATTCATTTCTTTATAAATCTGGCATCCACTCCATGTGGGAGTAGAAAATGCTTAAGAGACTCCGGCAGCTAAGAATGCCAAGTATTTGTTGCCAACTGTGCCTACCCCCCCCCCCAAATAAAGGGCTCCAGCAGACACACTTTTATGTTTATAAAAACATATACTCTCCCCCTCAAGTTATTCTTTCAGTAACAGAAAAGAAGGTAATAGCTGGTACATACTTTTAAGGCTTTGTGCTGACCTACTGCTTTTCATTCAAGTAACAAGAAGAGGGAAACAATATTCTGGTGCATTTGAAAAATGGCCAAGAAAGCAGAATCAGGCTTATACAGTTGATAAAAACATTTTTTAAATTATTGGAGAGGTAGCAGTTCTCACCACCTTTGACTCAAATCAAAATCATTTTCCCATGAAAAATCTTTTCCAGATGCTTCAGGGATGCAACTGTATAGAAATGTGAAATAAAAGCAATCGCCCCCTCACTTGCTAAAGTTCACTAACTGTGAGAACAAGCCTTTAACAAAAAATGCTCTGCTAAAAACATTGTAAAGCAGATTCCTGAACTGTTGCCTCTGGGTCCTCTGTCTCCCCTGCACAACCCTTTGGATCTTCAATTTGAAATGTCCATGTGGTCTTCAGGTTCCTGAGGCTGGTTTCAGCTAATTAGTCCTAATAACAGAAGCCCATGTAAGGGCGTCTGCTAGAGCAATGAGACTTCCTCATTCTCCCCCCACTGCCCCTCAAATTGCCTTAGGGGAGGTTCAGGAGAACCCTAGAACAACATGCATGGAGGGGAAGGGGGATCGTTTAATCTGGCAAGCTGTAGCAAAGCAACATAAAAATGTGATATATACTTCAACACTCAGAAATAATTTTCAAAGACATATTATGAAAAATATTAAAACTAAGTTTGTGTCGCAAGATAAGAGCCATGTCATATAGAAGACAGGGCTGCTGTATTTGTTTAGAATGACAGCTTACAAAAGCAACAAGTGGCGGTACCATGTTGCACACAGGCAACATCCATCTTCATTAAACTGATTAGTAAAGAGGTTTGTTCTATGGGAACAACACTCCTTCTGTCTGCAGCACTGCTGTTCTAAAAGGAAAAACCTCACGCAGGGCTTTAGGCTGCAGCTGGAAAGAGGTGCAGACAAGAGTTTCTACTGTAGCCTCTGCTTCCTTAAGACTGATCACACCTCTTTCTTTTGGTTAATATGACCAGGAAAAAAGTCAACAAAGTTCCATGGTGGAAATTTATTTAACGTGTGTGTGCATTAATGGTGAGGTGAAGCGCAGAGTGGGGAGCTGCTCAATTGAGATTAAACTTCACTGCTTGTGTTCATCATATTTCACTTCTAAATTGATAATACATAAAAGCATTTACAACAGTTTCTAACCACATATATTTTTATGCCGCTCTCCTTCTGACCCTTACACTTTCATATCCCCTCCCCCATAAAAGTGGGATCATCAGCTGCTCAATACGGCTGTTGCACATAAAATAAATCCTCCTTTCTTACTAGTTACACAATCTCATTCATTTCTTGCTAAACTGTTTTATAACATTCATGTCAAATCATTCTGCAGCTGCTACCCAATTCCTAATCCTCCCCATACTTTGTCTCTTTCAACAGGGCTACCCTTTCCAAAGCAGCTTGAACTCTGCCATTGCACTGTTTGCCTTTTTCTCTTTGCTGGCTCAAAGTTTCCAGGCCAGACAAAGAATACACCAACACACACCCTAGGCAGCTGCAAAAAAATATAGCAGCTTTACTGAGGAAACAGAAACAAGCTCCAGATTTTTTCAGTGCTTTTGTGGAATGCTGAGTAGGAATAGCCCACTTCCACTTTTCACTGGCCAGCAGTATTTGAAGAATGGATTATTGCCAACAATATTCTGACTCCAACATTATCAGGTTTAACTTGCAACTGCTAGATCCAAATCCAGAATCCCTGAGCATAGATGAGGAGCTAAACTATACAATGGATATATCATTCTGCCCCGACACTGAGGTCCAGTGCCAAGGGCCTTCTGGCGGTTCCCTCGCTGTGAGAAGCCAAGTTACAGGGAACCAGGCAGAGGGCCTTCTTGGTAGTGGCACCTGCCCTGTGAAACGCCCTCCCACCAGATGTCAAAAAGAAAAACAACTACCAGACTTTTAGAAGACATCTGAAGGCAGCCCTGTTTAGGGAAGCTTTTAATGTTTGATGGACTATTGTATTTTAATATTTTATTGGAAGCTACCCAGAGTGACTGGGGAAACCCAGCCAGATGGGCGGGGTATAATTAATTAATTAATTATATTATTTTATTATTATTATCCCATTCCTGACCACTGGCCATGCTGGTTGATGGACCCTCTGGAGCAGGTTTTGGGAGCACACGGAGAGGAGAGGAGAGGAAAGTCCTGTTATAAGAGCACAATGCGGCTCATGTAGTATATATTGTACAATATTTTTTTTAGAAAAACGAACGAACTGCAAAATGTCGAGTAATTCTGATCACCAAATTCTCATCAGCAGCCAGTTACTTGACATCCTGCTTGCCAATTTGTGATCTCATAAACCTTCTGGTCACAGAATAGAATGCGTTCATCTGTTGGTGAGCTCCTGATGTGCCAACAATATTCAACCATGCAGGCAGCAACTGAGAAATAGCCAGAAGCAGTATTGCAAAACTGAGATTATCTGCATGTGTAAAAATGCACCAAGAGGAGAGCTGTTTGAAACAAAGTTCAGAGATGGAATTCAGAGAAGCTTGTGTGCAGAGCACACCCAAAAAGAGGCCCCAAGAAAAGCTAGAAAGCCTGGAAATAGAGAAGACCTCAGATCACCTTGTAGTGTTAGTGGAATAAACCTTGGAAGGGCCCTTCTTCCTTCCCTTACTACACAGTCAACTAATTCCACTGCATACTGAAAAGGAATTGTTGAATCCTGTGCAAGCTTTCTTGATATCTTTTAGCAGGATGCACATTGAAGGGTCCAAATCTACACTGGCACAAATGAAAGAAGGGGTAGTTCAGAACCAAACAAATAAAACAAAAACCAACAAGTGTAAATATCTCCAAATCACTTGGTAAAACTGCAGGAGAAGGAGGGGGGATAACTGTGGTGTGCTATTTGTTGTTACACTGTATTTTCTTTTCCTTCCTTTGTAAAGTTATGAAAATCAAATCAAAAATTTTTTTGGGGGGAAGGAAACAACTCACCTCCCTTTTCAGAAGGCAAAAGGACAACCCTTCTTGTTGACACAACCCTACCTATCACAGAATTGCTGTAAGTATGCATTTTTTCTTTATTTAATAAACTTTGTATACTGTTTAATCATAAAAACTTCTAAACTGTTTTCATCAAAAATGTACATAATTGATTTTCATTACAATACTGTTGTGTATCAGTGACTAAAGACATAGTAACTTTGAGAGGAATGAATCACCTTTTTATTATAAAAGAAGTATTTGGGCAAATCTATCAAGAGCACCTCTGCATATATTATATACAGCAAAAGTTGAAGGGTTTCTTAATTATTATTATAAAAACATTACTGAATAGTCCTTGAAAGGAATCTTTCTCTGATCCCTCTAAGGCTACGAAATATTAGCTTTTATCCCTGCATGCCTAACATGGTTATTTCACAGCTCTGCATCTCTGAAATAATCCTGGAGGGAAATAGCATCCTTCAATTACAGTGAGTTCCTGATTATCCGGAAACAGTTTATCTGATTTTCAGATTATCTGTGCCCAAAGGTCAGGAACTGGCTGCAAAAATGAGGGTGAAAAGCCCAGCCTCTCTAAAACCTGAGGGAAGTAGGTTGGCTAATGCCAAGTGATGGTTCAGGACTACAGTGGTGCCTCGCAAGACGAAAAGAATCCGTTCCGCGATTCTCTTCGTCTAGCGGTTTTTTCGTCTTGCGAAGCAACCCCATTAGCGGCTAAGAGGATTAGCGCTATTAGCGGCTTAGCGGCTATTAAAGGATTAGCGGCTAAGCTGTTAAAAGGCTATTAGTGGCTTAGCAGCTTAGAAAAGGGGGGGGAGCGGGGGGGAAATGGCGAGACTCGCAAGACGTTTTCGTCTTGCGAAGCAAGCCCATAGGGAAATTCGTCTTGCAAAGCGCATCGCAAACGGAAAACCCTTTTGTCTAGCGGGTTTTCCGTCTTGCGAGGCATTCGTCTTGCGGGGCACCACTGTACCTTCATTTGCTGCTCTCCCCTTACAAGTGTGGATGTGTTGGGCACTGGGTTAACTAGGCCATTCTTGTATGCAGTCACACATTCTACATTATATGTTCTGCAGAACATGTGACTTTGAAAGAAAGAACAAATTTAGTCAAAGTTTTATAATCCCTCTCTCACTAATTCCAACAACAACCCAATGGTGGGAAGAAGTACAGTGGTACCTTGGGTTACATACGCTTCAGGTTACATACGCTTCAGGTTACAGACTCCGCTAACCCAGAAATAGTACCTCGGGTTAAGAAATTTGCTTCAGGATGAGAACAGAAATCGTGCTCCGGTGGCGCGGGAGGCCCCATTAGCTAAAGTGGTGCTTCAGGTTAAGAACAGTTTCAGGTTAAGAACAGACCTCCAGAACGAATTAAGTACTTAACCTGAGGTACCACTGTACAGTCATTTTTCTTATCCACAAGTTTACAGTACCATGCACAGGAACAGATTCATGTGGCCACTTTCTGCTCCAGCACGTGACAATGAATTGCTAATTACTATAGAACAAGAATGAGGGCTGGAAATGCCACTTAAATAGACTCCGCACATAGCTGTCAAGTGTCCCTTATTTGAAGGGACAGTCCCTTATTCCAGCGCCATGTCCCACTGCTGTCCCTTATTGATGGGTGTCCATTAAATGTCCCTTAAATGATGTCCCTTAAATTTCAAAGGAAGCAGCTCCTCTCCCTCCATCCCTGCCGGCCAGGGAGGAGGGAGGCTCCAACTGTGTTGCTTGGCTGTGTTGCTCACCCAATAAGAAGTCTAAGAACGACTGGGGGGGTGGAGCTTGCATGCCTTGTGTGTGGCTAGTTAATGCAAGCTGAGGGACGTTTTGAATGCTGGATGCCATTTTGTTGCAAACTTTGCAGTGCAAAGCCAGGCCGGGGAGCCATCTTAAGTTGAGGCTGCATAGGCCTTGTGGTGCATGTGATTCAGATTCTATTCAGTTGAACCTCTGCTTACAAAATTGGTTGGACAGTGTTCTCGAAGCTACCAGCACGAGTTTGACCAGACTGCAGGAGAACAGGAAGACTGGAGTGCCTGGAACAGGTGAGGCTGCAGGTCCCTTATTTTCAAGGCTGCTGGTCCCTTATTTTCAAATCTGTAAGTTGACAGCTATGACTCTGCACAATAGGTTCACAATGTTAATTCTGTTCCTGATACCATATGTCAGGCACGTCCAACTCCCACGAGACTGCGATCTACTCCCAGTATAAAATATCCTGGCAGTGGTCTACCGATTGTCATTGGAGGGAGGAGGAGCGTGCGTGGGGTGGGTGGGTGGGTGGGTGGATTGGCCAGAGTTGTTGAGCTTTTTGGGGGGCAGGATGGCCCAGAGTTCTTCGGCTTTTATTTGTTAAACTTTATTTAATCCCACAATTGACAAAGGTCCCGTGATCTACTAGGATCAGCCGGGGATCTACTAGTAGATCACAATCTACTGGTTGGACATGCCTGCCATATGTAATTAAAAGTGATTTTTATTATGAAAATATTTTGTAAGCCAACTGGAGAACCTCTCAGGACCATAAAGTGGTATATAAAAATTCTCAAGAAACGTAAGATACAAATTCCTTGTTTACTGTATCTAAACCTAGCGGCTCTACAGCTCACTGCACATCACTCCCCACAGAGACCTCTCCATGTCAATAAGTCATTGTGCTGTCGGAAACCGACAGATTGTGCTTGAACAGTTTTCTGGATCCAACTCCAAGACTACCATCTGGAAACTAAGTAGAAGTACAGCCAGTCATGTCACAATGAACATATTGCATTAAGAAAGCTTCACTGTTTTCCAGTTTAATCATGGACATAATTCAACTTACTATTTTTTTTTTAACATTTAAAGCCCCAAACAGTCCAGAGTAAATGTATTTGGAATACTGATTTCTTCCCAAACAAACCAGCCCAGCAGCTGAGCTAATTATGGGAAGCCTGTCCCTACTTTTATGGGAAGCCTGTCCCGCCTTCAGAGGATAAGTAGTGATCTATCAGGGCTACCTCAGCAGTTGGACTCCAACTGTGAAACTCCCTCCCTTGGTAGATGTGCCCAACACGTACTTTATTATTTTATTAGATGCCAGATGAAGGCTCTCATCTTCACCTGAGTTTTCTCTTGATTGTATTAGTTACTAGGTAATAATGTAAATGTGATTGCTTATCTGTTATTGTTCTGCACAGTCAAGCTTTTATAGTTTCATCCATCTATATGCCTAGTTTTCATTTGCTCCTTATTGTTTTTATTGTTGCATTTTTTGTGCTAGATATTTTTACCTTTTGTGAACAACCTTCAGTGTCACAGCAGGCACAAATGTGCCATGGCAATATAACAACTAAAATAAAGTATGAATAACACTGGTTTCTGTACTGTGTCACTCACCTTCTTTGACAAATGCCTTTGGAAATCAAACATGTAAGTTCTATATTTCAGTTCCTCCATTCCCTGGTTTTATATAAGTGCTTCATTTTACAGACTCACATATGTTGCTTTTTACGTAAAAAAATATTTTACATTTTATTTCTAAGTGAATACAACAGTTCTTCTTGTTTTGGTCATATTTTCTTTCCTGTCATATAAGCTGCCCAAAGTGTGGTTAATAATAAATATATTGCTATGGAACAGTAGGCAAACAGTTGACAAAGACATAGAATCATAGAACTGTAGAGTTGGAAGAGACCACAAGGGTCATCTAGTCCAGCCCCCTGCAATGCAGGAATCTTTTGCCCAATGTGGGGCTTGAACCCATGAGCCTGAGATTAAGAGTCTCATGCTCTGCCAACTGAGCTATCAATATGGATTTCATCTGAACCTGTCCTTTATTAAGATCTTCATTAGATGCCTTGTTAAGAATATCCCCACCTTTGAATGTGACATAGGAGGTGACAGGATACAGGGCCTTTTTAGTTGTGGTGCCTAAATTATTAAGGACCTCCCTCTGTCCATAATCATTTTTAATGAATATCAGCTGAGTTCAGGGCTGTTTGTAGAAAATTATAAGTGTTATAAATATTTGTTCTGCTGTTCTTATGTCTTTTAAAAAACTTTATTGTGTTGACTGTTTTTAACTGCTGACTCTCCTGTTGTTGGTTTGTTTATTCGGCTTATTATATAGATTTTAATTATGTTGTACACTCCCTGGAAGTTAAAGTTTAGAGGCAGGAATTTTTTTCAAATAAACTAACTAAGCATATTCAGGTCTATTGATCAAGAGCTTCAGCAAAACCCACCTTTTTTTAATGCACAAAGAAATTAAGTATGTTTTGCCCAATTTATAAAATAGAAAACAGCAACATGCTACTTCTCATAAGTATTGTTTGAAAGATTAAAATAAATAAGTCACGGCTAGTTTTTGAGTGTGTCTAAATGTCCCATGCCAATCTGGTTTTAAAATAACCCAAGACTGTATTTGCCAAAACAATCTGTGCTGGCACAAGAAGAAGTATGCTACACCATACAAGACTATGTAATGACAAGAAACTGTGCTTGGATTTCATTTTCTTTCATCCAGTCATGCAATCATCCCTTTGTACAATTTAATGTAATTATAATAGTTATTTAGATACCAAATAAAAGAACAAGTACTCTATGGCTGGATGTACAATGTAAATAATTCTCTAATACAAACTCTTACTTGTACATAAAGCCAGTTCTCTATTGCTTGGCAGCATCCTCCACCCCAGATTTCAATGAGGTATTAAACAGAAGCTTAGTCGCACATGTCTCAATTAACATCTCTGATTTAAATCCTCCAGATGTATTCAGTCCTCCCACAGGAACATTAAATATGACGAATAACTTTCAAATGTGAGAAAAGCAAGCATTATAGAAACAAATTCCTACATGGTAAGGACAACCCATTCACACAACGCACTAACGGCACCAATAATATGCTTGGTGGTGGGGAGAAATAAGATCTCACATGAAGTCAAGAAGCATGTAGCCCTCTGGTGAACAAGAGGATCTCCGAGTCAGAAACAATGGATTTCTAAAATATAGATGCTATTGGACAAAGCAAAAAACCAAGTTGGGAGATGCTGTCACTCACAGGTATAAAGTGACAGGTATTTTGTTGACTGGAATTATATTATTAGTGAGTTTTATTTCAAATGTATTTCAGATTTCTTTTACTAGCAAGCCTCTCATTGGTTATCTGTCATCAGTTGCTACTTACCTCTTTCAATCTATCCAGCTCATTTTGCAGTGCCTGTTTCGATATTTCCATCTCAATGATTTGTTGACGAAGGATTTCATTTTCATCCTCTGCTTTAACTCGTTTCTCTTCCAAATTCTCCAGTTCATGGTGCAGCCTAACGGATACATCTTTGGCTACCTATTCAAAAAAGAGTATACAAACATATCTTGTAGTAGCAACAGCAGTAGCAGTTTTAAAAACATTTTCCATTAACAAAATTGAAAATATAAATGCATAATAACGTAAGGTGTAAAACCTTTCCTGATAGCAGAAATGGATGGATATATATATGATCAATGGAGGGGCATTTAAACCTCCCAGGACATTCTGCAGCTTACTTTAAATTGCCCATACAGATAGCACATCATCAAGAACTTCAGTGCTATCACTTGTAAAGTGAATTGGCACAATAGATTTTTAACAATATAGATGTGTTAATTGGTTTACCAATACCAGGATGTCTGTGTTATTAACATAAACTGGCTTTTTGTGAAAGGCCACTTGCTAATAATGTAATTATCACTGCCTGCACTTTTCTGCATTTCATTACCTTCTGACTCTCACCATTAACAATCCCCCTCACTGCCTCCTGAAGTTGTAGATTATACTCCACAAAATCAGATGCCATAAAAAAGTTAGTCTTTAAGGTACCACAAAAATCTTTATTATTTTTGCTGCAAGGGACTAACCGCTCTGGAAATAATCAACCAGTATCATTAACTAGGGGACGCGGGTGGCGCTGTGGTCTAAACCACTGAGCCTAGGGTTTGCCGATCGGAAGGTTGGCGGTTCAAATCCCTGTGACGGGGGTCAACTCCCATTGTTTGGTCCCAGCTCCTGCCAACCTAGCAGTTCGAAAGCACGTCAAAGGGCAAATAGATAAATAGGTACTGCTCCAGCGGGAAGGTAAATGGCGTTTCCGTGCACTGCTCTGATTCACCAGAAGCGGCTTACTCATGCTGTCAACATGACCCAGAAAAACAGTCTGCGGACAAACGCCGGCTCCCTCGGCCAGTAAAGCGAGATAAGCACCGCAACCCCAGAGTCGTTCGTGACTGGACTTAACTGTCAGGGGTCCTTTACCTTTTTTTATCATTAACTAAGTCCATGATAAGGGACGCGGGTGGCGCTGTGGGTTAAACCACAGAGCCTAGGACCTGCCGATCGTAAGGTCGGCAGTTTGAATCCCCGCGGTGGGGGGAGCTCCCGTCATTCGATCCCAGCTCCTGTCAACCTAGCAGTTCGAAAGCACCCCAAAGTGCGAGTAGATAAATAGGGAGCACTCTCCAGCGGGAAGGTAAACGGCGTTCTGTGTGCTGCGCTGGTGCTGGCTCGCCAGCTGCAGCTTAGTCACGCTGGCCACGTGACCTGGAAGCTGTCTTCGGACAAGCGCGGCTCCCAGCCTTTTGAGCGAGATGAGCGTGCAACCCTAGAGTCGGTCACGACTGGCCCTGATGGGCAGGGGTACCTTTACTTTTTTAAGTCCATGATATAATACTAGCATACAATTTTAGGGTATTATAGTATTAAATAACAAATCATTTTATTAATTAGATTAAGCATACCTAAAACTCTATCTCCCCCCCTTTTTAAACAAGCACAGCACAGATATGTATATAAATATCTTTTTTACAGATCAAGTGCACATACTGAAAAGAGAAAGTCTTCTGAAAACCAAGTTGCACACATAATTAGCATAATTCAGAGCATTAGGGAATTTTCAGTTTAGGCAGTGGGAAACATGGCTCAGTTTGGATGCATCTATTGTGTATACATTTTAAATCAGTCCCCTACTTCAGAATGACGTGAGTGAAGCCTATTTGATTGCTCCTTAACAGCCAAGGCTCCTTTCAGGTGAAAAGTTGGTATTTCATTGGGAGGGTTTTTTAGCCTACACCTCCTCATAAAATGCTAGGTTTCCAAATGCAGGGAATATTCAAAGCATATAATTTAGAGTTGGGAGGAAGACAGAGTTGAATGTCATCTAGTCCAATTTCCTGCTTAACATAGAAATTTTGTAACTGACAGGTGGCCTCTACTTAAATACCTCTTGTGAAGGAGAACCCAACCCCTCCCAAGGCAGTCTCTGTTCCACTGTCATACAACTATTACCATCAGGAAGTTTATCCTGACATTTTAGCCAAAATCTGCTTTCTAACAATTTCCACCTGTTAGTTATAGTCCTGCCCTTTGGATCAGAGGACATGTCTCTTCCATCTTCTGAGAGGCTTCCCTTCAGATATTTTACAGCTCTTTCTCCCCCTTAAACTTCTCTTCTCCAGCTGAACATACCCAGTACTTTCAACCATTCAATATGGGGCTTGATTTCCAAAATCCCTCACCATCCTGGTGCCAATTGCACATGGGACTCTGACTTGCCTATAGCAGATAGCATGTGCAGAGCTCCATGACTAACTTAGATGTCTTTATGCATAAAGCCTTCACTCACCTTTAGATCTTGCTCTAAGCTTCTAATTAACTCCCCATCCACTTGACCCGTCTGTGCAACTTTCAAGCTTTTCTGTTCTGCTTTCCTGAGACGATACTGCAAAATGCGACAGTTCTTGTTTGCACGGTCCAGCTCTCGTCGAAGTTCCTGAAGTTGGTAAACATCTTCTTCAAGGTAGCTGTCACGCATCTCTTCCATTTCAGCCCGCAGTTCATCGAGCTCATCCTGCCATGACCCAAAACACTATCAGATATCAAAAAGGCGATTCTGCTCCCTCCCCATCAAGAGACACATCAAGATATGATAGGAGTAATCCAGCACTCACAACTGCTGCACAGTCCCTATTTGCTGTGCAGCAGACAAGGAGAATCCCGTTGAAATGATCTTGAAGCTCGTGTTGATCTTGCAAACTACAGTGGTACCTTGGGTTACATATGCTTCAGGTTACATACGCTTCAGGTTACAGACTCCGCTAACCCAGAAATAGTACCTCGGGTTAAGAACAGGATGAGAACAGAAATCATGCTCCAGCGGCAGGCGGCAGCGGGAGGCCCCATTAGCTAAAGTGGTGCTTCAGGTTAAGAACGGTTTCAGGTTAAGAACGGACCTCTGGAACGAATTAAGTACTTAACCTGAGGTACCACTGTAATACCAGTTGTAACTTACCTCTTCAGAAATAATAGGAACAGCCAAAAAAAAAAAAAGTTATATATCAAAGCTGTCAAATCAGTTCATATGGAGTTGAAACTCCTTGTCTATTGTGCTGCTATGTTTCCTTACACCAGTGATGGCCAAACTTGGCCCTCCAGCTGTTTGGGACTACAACTCCCACCATCCCTGACCACTGGTCCTGTTAGCTAGGGATGATGGGAGCTGTAGTCCCAAAACAGCTGGAGGGCCAAGTTCGGCCATCACTGCCTTACACAAACACACATACAAGCTTCCAAATTTGAAACTTAAATATTATGCTTTCTAAGAATATTTTTTTTGCTAAAGTTTGCAATACAGTACATTCTTCTAGAAAAGAATATCCTTTAAAAAAAAACTCATTCCTATTAATCTAATCTGTATATACCTGAATCTCTCAAGCTAAAACCTTTATAAGCAGGTCTTCAGGCTCAGTGGATAGGCCATTAACTTGCTGGAGGATGACTCCTGGGACACCAACTATTCTATTATTAACCTAGCTCTGTGTTTAAAAAGAAAACGGATGATGGAAAGCAGCAATAAGATTAGTTCTCACATAAAGGCTTCCAACGAAGATTTAGATACCTTCAATTTGCAGTTTATTCGCCTCTTTAAAGAGGAGCAAAACCAAGCAGTTCTGCCTACTGGATATTTTTCAAGTACACGTCTACGCCTATAATTCTTTAAGGATAGCATAGGTGCCAACTATAGGGGGCCCTGGAGGCCTGGGCACCCACAGCACAGGCTCTTACATGACTTCCGGTTTGTACCGGAAGTCGCATCAGAAGCCAGATGTGACCCCCAAGGAAACATCAGGACGCAACTTCTGGGACGCAACCACACGAGACCTCATATGTGATCTCCAAGGTGCCGCAAGACCTCAGAAATGCCGCTGCAGTGCGTTGATGTAATGTTATGTCATGATGTCATGACGCTGTTACATCACGGGTGCAATTAGGCACCCATAACCTGGGGCCTAAGTTGGCGCCCCTGAAGGATAGCATTGTGTGTGTGTGTGTGTGCGTGCGCGCTATACACACACATAGGTTTTCACAGTGCTTTTTCCTGGGGGTGCTCAGGGGTACACATACCGCTAAACATTTTGTGAATCTTTGTACTTTTGTCCATTTACTGTATTTATTTTTCTCAATTTGAACTATAAAACAGTAATTTTCTTGAATCAAAATGAGAGTACCTCTAAACATTTTTTTTGGGGGGGGGGAAGCAGTGGGTTTGCACAAGTGGACTAAAGAACTCTGGCACAACAAATCCAATTTTAAAAAAAACAACCACTGAGACAGAAGGGGGCAGGGAACTGTCCTTTCCATTAGCACAGTACTTTTTATGCGATAATCAAGAAAGTTACGCTTGGTGAATGCTGAAACACTCTCAGTAATATTTAAACACTTATCCTTCGAGTGGCTGCAAATTTATAGACTCCCATAGTAACTCAAATAAGGTCTGGTGTAAACCCTTAAATACAGGAGGAATAATTAGCTTTGGCAGAGACTTCCGGTCAGCGCCAGCGACTAATGGCGGATTCCCTCTGAGCTCCGGAGGGAATCGGCTCCGCGGGGACTGGGTCTGGCCGCTGCGGTGAAGCGGGGACCTGAAGAAATCACTGGCATTGAAGCCTGTGAACTTGGAGACTCGGCGGGCTCCATTTGCGCCCCCCCTGCTGCGAAGGAGCCTTTTTAAAGGCTTCGGAACGGAACGGGGGAGAGCGGCGCGGGGCTGAGAGTCGTCTACCTTCTTCGCGGAGTGAAGCCGCATAGCCATGGTCGGAGAGCGCTGATTTCTTTCTGGACAATTGGAATCTAAAGCAGCTACCCATGAGTAGGATCAAGCAAATTAATTGGAGAAAAATTTCAGTAATTTTGGCACCAAAACGGGAAAGGTACAAACAGGAAGTCTGCCTTTCCGGCTTTTTAATAGATCAAAGCAAAGAGACTTTAAAGCTGTAACTTTGAAAGACGTTCTCTAAAGGCTTAAAATCCAACACCAAAAAAGCGATTCCCCTCCTGTTTGCAGGAGTGGAGGGGAGAAATTTGAGCATTATTTACCTGCAAGAAAAGAGGGAAGTAAAGATATATCTGCTGCCTCTAAAATCTAGGAACGGACTGCCTATGACAGGGAAAGCCGATCAGTGGGAAGAACTGTCAGCGCGTTAAGGGTAAAGAATCCTGATATAACTCTGTGAAAGATACACTGTTTTTAGAACGGTTTTTGACTATAAAGTAACTTTTAAGGACACTGAAATTGTGGCTTTTAAGGGATACCGGGGACCTATAAGGACCACATTTGTTTTAAAAGTTGCAAAGTGAAGTTGGAAGTGTGTCCCCCTAGAGGAGACTATGTTGCAACAACAACTAAGCCACTAAGTAACCAAGCTTGGAAAATTCCTCTTCAAAACAAATCTACCAGGCGTGAGACTGACCTTGGGTTTTGCATGAGAGTGTTATGGCAAATGAGAAAGGGAAGATAGAGCTGGCACAGAAAAAAACTACTAGGTCCGGTAGACAATACAAGACTGCTATTACACATCAGAGAAGGGTTTCAACATCTGGAGCAGCAGGCACAGTAGGAACTGCTGCTTCGCAAGCAAAACCAAAAGCTATGTCATCTGAAGATTTATTGGCTCAGGCATTCGGCAAAATTAATGCATCTTTGGAAAACTTAGCCAAACAGGTTGCAGAGACAAATAAACAAGTAGCTGAGGCCTCAGCAAAAATTGACTTGAACACTACAAGTATTAATGAACTGGGAAAGAAGGTGAATTCTAACACATAGTCCATTGAAAAACTATTGGAGGAATCGGCCTCGACTCGAAAGATAGCAGAGGAAGCTAAGGAAATTGCAACCGCTGCTCAAGAGAAGATACCACCGGTATATAAGAAACTAGAGGATCACGACCTAACACTGTCTATGATTGAATTACAAGGAAAGGAGAGGAATTTAAGAATCAGAGCAGTACCTGAAAGCGAGAAAGACAACCTGGCAGACTTCCTTACAAAGGAATTTACAGATTTTTGGCAACAGGACCTGGGGAAGGAAGAATTCAAGATAGTGAGTGCATTTAGGCTTGGTAAAAGACAAAGAAAGAACAAAGCAAGAGACTGTTTGATTACCTTAAGAACAAAAGAAGAAAGAGACAAAATCTTGAATCTGCACTATCAAAGAACTCTGGAAATTGAAGACTCATTCGTGGAGATCTTTAAGGATATACCCAAATATATTTTGGATGTAAGGGCCTACTACAGAGATCTTGTTGTTCTATTGAGAAGAAACAGAATACTCTTCAGGTGGGAATTCCCCCAAGGTCTATCCTTCAAATACAAAGGAAGAAAAATAAGAATAAGGACAGTGAATGATAAAGACAAGTTCTTGAAAGACCACGAGGAGGATCTACAGAAGGAAGTGGAATCTGGTGAGGAGCCAATCACATCAGGAAAAGGAATTTTAGACATAGCAAACTTATCATTTGGACTTCTTGGCCCAGGGAAAGACACACCATCGACAGAAGAAGAACAACAACTCGGTGCAGTTGGAGGGAAAACTAAGTAACTCACCATGGCTCTGCAACTTCTAAGTTGGAATTGTAATGGACTTAACTCCCCTCGAAAGAGAAAAGGTGTTTTTCATATATTAAGAAAAGAACAATTGGACTTGATTTGTTTACAGGAAACACATGTAATGAGGCTACACAGGAAAATACTTATTAATAAGAGATTGGGACAAGAATTTATTTCGTCTGATAAGGTCAAAAAGAGAGGAGTGGTGATATATGCAAAGGAGAAATTTTCACCGAAATTAATTTTTAAAGATGAACAAGGAAGATATTTGGCAATCGAAATTCAATTTCAAGGAGAGAAATTTCTGATTGTAGGGGTGTATGCACCGAACGAGGGGAAATCTGAATTTTTTAAGAAGTTGCATGAGACTCTTTTGGACTATATGGATTATAATATAATTTTGATGGGGGACATGAATGGAGTTGTATCTACAAACATGGACAAGGCACAAAAACAGGTAGTCACCAAAGATGGTAGACTACCAAAAACTTTCTTTGAATTGACTGACAATATGGACTTGATTGACATTTGGAGAACTAAGAACCCCCTGGGGAGAGAGGGAACTTTCTTCTCTGAAGCTAAGATGACATGGACTAGAATTGACCAAATCTGGATTACTAGAGGAATGGCACCAAAGATAAAGAAAGTGGAAATCTGCCCTAAAACTTGCTCAGACCATAACACTGTAAAGATGGAGATGAAGCAAACAACACCCGGCTCCTTTAGATGGAGGATGAATGACACCCTATTTAGAGATGAAGAAGTATATAAAAAGGCCCAAAAAACTTTGAGAGACTATTTTGAAATAAATATGACTACTAATGTTGAAAAAAGAGTAATCTGGGATGCAAATAAAGCTGTGATGAGAGGGTTCTTGATACAACAGAACACAATAAAAAAGAGAAGTCGAAATGAGAAAAAAGATAAAATTTTGGAGAAAATAAAAGAAGGGGAGAAAAAACTGAGAGTAAAGCCAAAGTTGCAAGAGATTTTGAGAGAAATAAAATTATATCAAGTACAATATATGGAATTGATGAATCAGGAAATAGAATGGAAAATTAAACAAATGAGACAGAAGACATTTGAATCAGCGAATAAATGTGGGAAACTACTGGCTTGGCAATTGAAAAAAAGACAAAAACTAAATACCATCACAAATTTGGAAGTAGAAGGAAAAGATATACACAATCCAACTGAGATTAGAAATTGCTTCCAGAAATACTTCAAACAATTATATGCACAAGGGCCACAGAACGAAATGGACATTGAACGCTTTTTGAAAACAAATGGATTACAAAAAATTTCACAAGAAAGCAAACTAATGTTGAATTGCAAAATATCTGACCAGGAGATAGAAGGTGCCATTCAAAATATGCAATTAGGCAAGTCTCCAGGACCAGATGGGCTGACTTCCAGATATTACAGATCTTTGAAAGAGTGGTTATTACAACCTTTGAAGGAAGTCTGTAATGAAATTTTGGAAGGGAAAAGAGCACCAGAATCGTGGAAAGAGGCGTATATTACACTTATACCGAAAAGGGAAACTGAAAAGACACAACTTAAGAACTACCGTCCCATATCCTTATTAAATGTGGATTACAAAATTTTTGCTGATATTTTGGCTAAGAGACTGAAAAAAGGACCAAGCGGGCTTTCTACCGGGAAGACATCTATCTGATAATTTGAGGAACATAATTGACATTTTGGAAAAGCTAGAAGTGAATATAAACACTAAAGCAGTTCTGATATTTGTGGATGTGGAGAAAGCTTTTGACAATATCTCTTGGAGTTTTATGAAAAAGAACCTACAGGGTATGGGGGTAGGCCAAGGCTTTGAGAATGGTATAGGTGCAATATATTCTGAACAAAATGCTAAATTAATTGTAAATAACGTGGTTACGGAACAATTTAAGATAGAAAAAGGGACACGACAAGGATGCCCAATTTCCCCATTGCTTTTTATATCGGTCCTGGAGGTCCTGCTGAACATGATTAGAAGGGACCGGTTGGTTAAAGGTATACAGGTCGGAGCTAAACAGTATAAACTGAGAGCATTTGCAGATGACCTAGTTTTGACGTTACAAGAGCCAGAATCTAGTACTAAAAGAGTTTTAGAACTAATTCAAGAATTTGGTCAGGTGGCAGGATTCAAACTGAACAAGTCAAAAACTAAGGTTTTAGAGAAAAACTTAACATTGACTGAAAGAGAGAAGTTTCAGAATGAAACAGGTTTAACTGTGGTTAAGAAAGTTAAATACCTGGGGATTAACATGACAGCTAAAAATGGGAATTTGTTTAAAGATAACTATGAAAAATGTTGGATGGAAGTGAAAAAAGATTTAGAAATTTGGTCAAATTTGAAGCTTTCCTTGTTGGGTCGAATTGCAGCTATAAAGATGAATGTATTGCCTAGAATGTTGTTTTTGTTTCAAACATTGCAAATTGTGGACAAGATGGACTGTTTCAAGAAGTGGCAGAAAGACATTTCTAAATTTGTCTGGCAGGGCAAGAAGCCCAGAATAAAATTTAAGATATTAACTGATGCAAAGGAAAGGAGTGGATTTGCCCTGCCAGACTTTAAACTTTACTATGAATCAGCAGCGTTCTGCTGGTTGAAAGACTGGCTGCTTCTTGAGAACACAGACATTTTGGATCTAGAAGGTTTTAACAACATTTTTGGGTGGCATGCATATTTGTGGTATGACAAGGTTAA
The DNA here is from genome assembly GCF_027172205.1 of Podarcis raffonei. NCBI lineage: Eukaryota > Metazoa > Chordata > Lepidosauria > Squamata > Lacertidae > Podarcis > Podarcis raffonei. The sequence goes on along the minus strand of NC_070608.1, from coordinate 48,923,952 downwards.
AGCACATAGAGCATTTAAAAACCATATTGTTAGGAAAGCATTGTTTAATGTTTGGATTAGATATAAAGATTTATTGGAAAATAAAACCCCAAGGTGGTTGTCACCAATGGAAGCGAAAGCTCAGAAAAAGCTCAATATGGAGGCCAAATGGCCGAAGTATTGGGAAATTTTGGAACAAGAAGGAGATAGACTGAAACTGCAGAGTTTTGAGAAACTAAAAAACAAAGTGCAAGACTGGCTTCATTATTATCAGATAATGGAGGCTTACAATTTGGATAAGAAAGTTGGCTTCCAGCTGGAAAAATCTAAATTGGAAACAGAACTGTTAGAACCCAAAACTAAGATTTTTGTCAAAAATGTATAACTTGCTGTTGAAATGGAACACTCAGGATGAGACGGTCAAATCTGCTCTGATCAAATGGGCACAAGATGTTGGACATAACATTATGTTTGCTGACTGGGAACAGTTGTGGACCACTGGGATGAAATTTATGGCATGTAATGCCTTAAGAGAAAATATTATGAAAATGATATACAGGTGGTACATGACCCCAGTCAAGCTTGCAAAAATTTACCATTTGCCCGACAATAAATGTTGGAAATGCAAAGAAAATGAAGGTACATTCTTTCATCTTTGGTGGACGTGCCCTAAGATTAAGGCTTTCTGGGAAATGATCTATAATGAATTGAAAAAGGTATTTAAATATACCTTCTTGAAGAAACCAGAGGCCTTTCTCTTGGGCATGGTCGGCCAGTTGGTGTCAAAAAAGGATAGAACTTTCTTTATGTATGCTACAACAGCAGCAAGAATACTTATTGCAAAGTACTGGAAGACGCAAGATTTACCCACTCTGGAAGAATGGCAGATGAAGATGATTGACTGCATGGGATTGGCAGAAATGACTGGCAGAATCCGTGACCAGGGAGAAGAGTCGGCGGAAGAAGATTGGAAGAAATTCAAGGACTATCTACAGAAATATTGTAAAATTAATGAATGTTGAATGATGTCGGATAGAAATCAAGGGGTTTTTAGCTGTAATGCTTTGAGATAAGGATTTGCTGAATAAATAATTTGAATTGGAATACAAGAAGGGGAGGTATGAGGAGGTCAGGGAAATATGTCATTGAAAACTAAGTATTGTGAATTTTATGTGTTTTTAAACTTTTTTACTTTTTTTCTTTTTGTTTGTATAAAAATTGGAAACTTTAATAAATATCTTTTTTTAAAAAAATAGCTTTGGCAGTGGGTGCATATGGTTGCTCAGCATCAGTGCAAATAAACAGAAAGTAAAATTAGGTCACTTTTATTTATGTTATTACAGTAGGTGTCAAACTTTGGGATCTATGTTTGGAAATGTCGTTAACAGTCATTTTCCACTCACAAGCATTCTTCACAGAGCTTGGTGTCTATGACATCAAGATCATCAAAAGATCCCCCTTCAGGATAGTAAATAAGATCCACATTATGTCTGAGATCCTGAATCCACTTGGCAAACACAGAGTGCAACACAAACCTATGCCTGTTACTCAGTAATAAAGCCCAACAAGCTTGGTGAGGCTTAGTCCCTGGTGCTTAGGGATGGCAGCCCCAGTTCCTCTGAAGCCTAACTGAGCATAGGACTGCCATCTAAATGCTCAGTACTTTGCGACAATCAACCTGACCATAATGTGAGTGCACAGTTGCCATTCTATTTAATCAGGCTGTGGCTGGGCTGCCCTTCAAGCCCTATTGAACTGAATGGAAACTGCTGAGCAGCAATGCTTGGCAAATTCTTTGCTGTGTTTCCTTGATAAACCCACTGAACCAAGGTCTGCTCAAAGATATTGTGGGAAGGGCAGAAAGAGTGAGGCAAAGTATCCTTACTATTTAATAACAGTCAAAGCAGATGGAAGCTTAAAATCGAAAAAACTAGAAGATCTGTCATGCCTAACACACATACTACTGATGCAGTACTGCACACACAGTTATTTATGCTCTTTTGTTTTGCAGTGACCTTATTATTAACAAGATTCACCACACTTACGTCAACGTAAACAGAAAAACCAACATGTAAATCTACACTATAGTGAAAATAAACATGCGGTGAGGAAAGTGTGTTGAGATTGTGTCTGCTTTTGAAAAATGCAAAGCTTATAAAAATTCATGAGAGTGACTGTTGTAAAAAAAGAAAGAAGGGCACTATTGTGATGCAGAAGATGCTATTCATTTCTGCTACTTAAGTGGCTTCAAAGGGTTTGAACCAGTGGCAGCTTCAGCCAGAGCTTATATATTCCTTTTCTTCTCTTTTTAAAGAAGACTCAGTACTATACATTTGCCCTAGGAAACTTTTGAATTCTAATCTCTCCATTCTTTAAATTACTTTAATGTTTTTAATCTCTGGGGGGGGGGGGGAGAATCCAAAATAACTATACACATCAATATTCTCATGCTCATGTCACCATTTGTACCAGTTACAACGTATATGGTTAGAAGCGTATTTATTTATTATGGATCTTCAGGCTTTTTGGTAACATTGTTTTTGTACAATGAAACCCTCTGAAAGGTCATGCATGTAAAGCCAATACAAAAAATTACCAGAGCTCTTAAGAGTGTCAATGTGTTTTCAAATTGCTCCCAGTTTTAAACAGTTGGAGAGATTATATATATATATATATATATTCACTCTGCTTCCCCTGGACAATGCCATGTTTCAGCAGAGCCACAGCTGTGGCTAAGAAGATAGACCCACAGCCATTGTTTACCAGGCTGAATTCTCACTCTAGCAGCTGACTGCCCCAGCATTTGCAGATTGTCGATGTTAGATGTTATTCTGATGCCTAAGGTTATATTTATCTTCTCTTCCCCATGACTAATACATTTAAGATGCCAGAGAATGGCAAACCCTTCCCAAAGAAGCAAGGCATAGCCTTTGATATATATGTTTTTAAATAATCATCATCAATTCTAGATATTCTTACTGTGCAAAAAAAAAAAAAGATTCTACAATACAGTATACACCAGGCAATATCCACGGTTAGCCACATTCATTGGTAAACCCATTGAAATGAATGCATCTACTCTAACTTAGTTGGCTATCACTCAGGATCTTATTTACACCTTGGTAAAAAGTTATATAAATTCAACAAATAAATTTAATAAAATGTATTTGACATTTTATATGATATTTGGTGGTTTCATGGGAAATTTCATATTCTTTATAGCAGAGGTGAGAAACCTCCCCTACTCAATCTGTCAGGGACCATGTGCAAGCAGTGTTATGGGACCAAAACCAAAAGTGGGTGGGGCCAGAGCCACCCCACTCTCTCTCCCCTTCTCACCCACACATACCCATCCATTCAAATGCATGTCCATTCATGCAATTCTTCCTTCCCAGCTGCCTCTCTTCCTTGCCAACATGCAGAGCAGCTAGTCATAGTGGGTGGAAGAGGGAGTGGCACAAGAGGGAGCACAGTCTAAACAGTGAGGCCCCAGAGACTGCGTCACATCCATGGGCCAGAGGTTTCCCACCCTGCTTTACAGGATGTTAGGAAGCCTTGGATACCATTCAGATGATATGCCTAAAACTTCTGCTGCATAAATAAAGTCTTGCGGAAAGTATCTTAAGAGTTGAAGGAGGCAGCTACCGTGTCATTTTGGACCAGATGAATAATGGTCCAACTATGGTCAGGTGCAGCCAATGCTGTTCTTCACAAGCATGAACTGGACTTTTTCATGTCTTAACTGCTCTTGATTGGAGGGGCAGTGTCTAATTTCAATATAGAATATGAGGCTGAGGGGAGCTGAACTCTTTGCCCTCCCACCACCTTATTTCACTTGGCAGAAAAGTTTTTCAAAGTGATGGAATGCACTGATGCAAAATGAAGGACCACAGCTTAGGGAAAGGACTGTAGCTCAGCGGTACAGCATTTGCCTTGCATGCAGCAGGTCCTTGCCATGCCCAGGTAGGTCTGGGAATGTTCCTTGGCTGAAACCCTAGAAAGCCATTGCCAGCCAGAGTAGAGAATATTGAGCCACATGAACCAATGGTCTTCATAGCAGCTTCCTATTCTCCTATGAAGAAACGTTCATCTCTCACCCATTTGTATGTGTTACATTACAAATCAAACCCCTTACTTTAAATGCAAATGGGGCTGACAAGGCTACCCTACCCTGTCTAGGCCTGCAGTAAACTAATCCAACCTTATAAAACAACCGCCAGACTGATGCCCAGCACTACTATACCATGTTGCTTCTATAAATAACAACTCCCTTTTTCAGCTTAACCTTTACCTACATTTAATCCACTCTTTTAGGTCCAATTCTAACATATTCCCTCTCCAGGCAAAATTCACATAGTCTCTGTAAATAAAAGGCTACAAACTGAAGCATTTGTTAATCTAAACCCCAAATACTATATTCACAAGAAGGGAAGTCAAATGGTACAGTATTTGTGGTTACTCAGTCATCTCAGTTTCTTTTATTTATAGATCTTTCTGAATGTAGCTTCAGTAGTGTGCCAAAAGATCATATTGTAAATACAAACCCTTGTAGAAGTTCCAGCACATAAAAATTCATGCAGCAGCATTTTGAACAGTGACTTCTATTTATGGATGGGAAGACTTAACATAAGAGAAATAATTTTAAGCAGCATCTTTATAATAACATTTTTAGCATGGCTGTTCTTTATCCTAGGGGCCTGCTTAATGTGTTAAGGGAACAATCCTAAATATGGGAAGCTGGCATAAAGTACACCAGATCCAAACTCTGTTCAGGAGTGTGGCTGCTGTCAACCTAAGCCTGGAAAATAAGCCTTTAAAATTGAGTTGAGTTTGACTTATTCCACCCTTTTTGCCATCATGTTTTCTGCTGGGTTGCCAGGTCATGTGACCAAGCTAAATGGAGTTAGGATCCCCCTGCCCAATTCTGCCACTCTTCCCTATTTGTTAAGGTTCATGGCAGGGTAAGCTCCACTGTTCTCATTTTAGTCCTTGCTGAGCCAGGATGAGGAAGTTATGCCCATGGATCTCTGGCTGAGTGAGGGTTCTGCACCTGGGGAGCCTGGCTGAGCAGGGAACTTGATGGCTGACCTGGAGCTCTGCCACATCTTCACTCATTCTGGCAGATCTCAGCTTAGTCACTTACTAACAGGCTTTGTTACAGAACAAATACATGAATAAGATAACAAATTATTTGAACCCCAAATTAGGGAAGGGAGAGATCTCATTTTAACTGATAAAGGAAGTGGGGTGCTTTGTTTTTTTCGTTCAAACTTGGTGATGAAAAGAAGCTTGCTCTCCCCTGCTATATTTTCACCCTTACAAAGGCTAAATTAAACAAAAACCTATATACCATAGCATAGACCATACAGTTGGCTAAAATAGATGGGTCTGGCTATACTTTTCCCCAAAAGAAAAGTGAGGATGGGTGAAATGCCACCCACTTCTTTTTAGACAAATAGAGCCTGGCCTAACCATCCTACTTCCCTTTCCTACTTTGAAACCATCCAACCCCCTACAAAACTATTCCATTTTGTGCACTGCACCAAGTCACTAAGTGGTACTCAAACTCAGAATACTGGGAGGGGGCATGGCTGCTTACTGTGGTATGGTCTCACTTTAAATGCATAGTGTGGATGGGGTCTGTATTATAGCCCACCGCAGGCATAGACAACATGGTGCCCTGCAGATGTTAATGGACTACAATTCCCAACAACTTCTGCAGGCAGCCATGTTGGCTACCCCTGGTCTCTTGAACATTCCAGGTTTCTTTGAAAAATACAAGTTGTAGCCAGGTAACGATGGGAGCAAAAGTGCCTGATCTCTTCTTTAAGGCCATGCTAAAGAACAGAGCAAGGGGGGAGGAAGTGTGGTCAAGGCTCACACAAGCCTTTTGATTTAAAACCCCACACTTCATGTTCTCTCATCCCCTCCCCTGACAAAGTTATTCCCACATGTCTCCAAGGGACTCTCCCCACAATCAGTTTTGTGCATTAAATACACTTTTGTTTCCTATACAGTGCACACAGCAAGCTTGACTATTGAACTTCCCTTACAGGGATATCACATTTCCCCTAACAAAGAAACCATTATATTTTGGAGCTGGGGGAAATGCTATATCCCCCCCTCCCGCCAGGTGGTATATTTGTTTCTTGTGCAATTCTGGCACCTGTGGGATGATCTTTGTGTTCTGGTGGATATGCTTCTGATACAAACTGCCGTTCCACGTACCCACACTATTTTGTGATCTGTTTTAAAACATACAGTACTTCTGATTTTTATTTTTATTTTTTAAAGATCTCTGTAGGCTCCCCCACAATCCAATTTAACTCATCTAGCTTCTTCTTCTTTTAGCTGGCAAATCTGCTGTGAAGTTGCATATACTGTATACATATACCTGTATAAGTACACATATACCTGTACAAGTTTTTCAAAATTCTTGGGAACATTTGCCTTTCCTTGCTCCTGTTCTAGAGCACACATTTAATCTTTTTTTAAAAATGTAAATGTGAGAGAATGTTAATAAACTGCTGCATTTTCCCCACCCTATTTTGTGTGCATGTGATATCATACTGCTGGTATTGAGAAGACTTGCAGCTAAGTTGTAGTGTTGAAGCAATGATTCTTCAACATCAACTTCGTTGGACTGGTCATGTTGTGCGGATGCCTGGTGATTGTCTTCCAAAGCAACTACCGTACTCTATTCTGAACTTAAAAATGAAAAGCGTAATGCTAGTGGTCAACAAAAGAGGTTTAAAGACTGTCTCAAGGCAAATCTAAAAAAATGTAGTATAAACACTGACAACTGGGAAACACTGGCCTGCGAGCGCTCCAGTTGGAGAACAGCCTTTACCAAAGGTGTCATGGGCTTTGAAGACACTTGAAGTCAGGACACAAGGGAGAAACGTGCTAAGAGGAAGGCATGCTTGGCAAATCCACACTGTGATCAACTCCTGCCCGGAAACCAATGTCCCCCCCTGTGGAAGGAAGTGTGGATCCAGAATTGGCCTCCACAGTCACTTACAGACTCATGTTAAAACTGTGTTTATGGAAGACAATCTTACTCGGCTACGAGTGAGTGATCACCAAAGAAGAAGAAGAAGACAGTTGAGACACACTGCAGCTGATTATGCAGACAGGACGGGCAGTTCCTTTCTACTAAAACCCCCTGTGTCTTTATCAGCTGCCCAGCAGACAGAAATCTAGCGCAGAAAGACTGCCTATCAATTTCCATGGCAGGAAAAGCCTCTGCTAATTTCGCCCCCTGCCACAGCTGTTAAACATCTACCATAAAAAAAGGTGACAACCCTGCATTCAGAGAGCTCTCCATGTGTGATCTCTCACTTGTCATTTCTCTCACAAACAAACTATACTTATATATACTGAATATCAAAACAACTATTTAACTTCTATCTTCGTTCTATTTTTTACCATTTCATTTTGTTATGGGGGGGATGTTATTGAAAGCAGGTATTTTATATATCAGTTATCAGAGAGATTAGAATACTGTAAGCCAGGGGTCAGCAAACTTTTTCAGATCTTGTGGAGGGCCGGACTATATTTTGGAAAAAAAAATATGAACGAATTCCTACACCCCACAAATAACCCAGAAATGCATTTTAAATAAAAGGACACATTCTACTCATGTAAAAACTGGATTTAGAAAGCGATTGGGCTGGATCTGGCCCCAGGCCTTTGTTTGCCTACCCCTGCTCTAAGCCATAACCAGCTTTTAGAACACTAGCATTTTAACCAACCAGCTTGCCAGTCAGACTTCCACAGAGAAAAAATTACATATGTTACTGCGTTAGATCATCAAAGTACTAGTGGAAGGTCAAATATCTACATGCTTCTACTATGCTGTCTTATGTCTTTAAGAATATTTTAACAATAAAAACAAAAACTATTAAGCTCAAAGGCAACTCAGTACTCATTTTAAATTGGAAGCAAGTTCCACTTACGTCAACTTTCCAAGTTGCATTACAGTTTTTGGAAAACCACCATGCCAAATGTAAGTTGACAAAACAATTGTATGATTTGCAACTTATTTACATAACTGAAATCTAACAGAATGCAACATATAGTGGCTTGTAAACAAAGTAAAATATAAAAGTGGGAAATAATTGTTCACAGATTCCAAGAATAAAACATCTATTCTTCCTTATGGATTGTGATTGTGCTTCAGCAGGCTGAATGAGGCTACAGTCATAGACAAACTTCCTTGGAAGTAAATGCCACTGAACCTATTTGGATTTCCTTCCAGACAAACATGCATAGGAACAAACTGCGTAAGATTCTTCTCAGAAACTTTCCTACTAAAATGATTTTTTCCCTATGGAATATTACATACTACACACAAACCTGCTTCATGAGTACCATACTTTCCCAAAGATTTAAATCCAAAGTCCTACACTACTTTGAAGTGGGCAGCATCCAACTACTATAAAGAGGAGCTGAAAGGAATTTGGAAAGGAAATTGATGTCAGTACTGTGGTACCTCGGGTTACATACGCTTCAGGTTACATATACTTCAGGTTACAGACTCTGCTAACCTAGAAATAGTGCTTCAGGTTAAGAACTTTGCTTCAGGACAAGAACAGAAATCGTGCTCCGGCAGCACGGCAGCAGCAGGAGGCCCCATTAGCTAAAGTGGTGCTTCAGGTTAAGAACAGTTTCAGGTTGAGAACGGACCTCCGGAACAAATTAAGTACTTAACCCGAGGTACCACTGTAGTATCTAATTCACAAACATCTCGCACAACATCCAAGCATAAATAACTAACTGCTTCTCTCATACACATTCTGGAGGTGAAAAGACTGGCATCCTCCGTCTCCAAGAGCCACACTCCCTTCCAGCCACACAAACATTTTTGGAAACATCTCTGCAGAACTGGTGTCTCTCTTGTGGAATTAAAGTGCCCTGATAGAAGAAGGAATGTCCAGCCCCCTTCGATGGAGCTCCAAGGTTCTGATCTGGAACCCAGCACAGCAGCACCATTCTGAAGAGCCCACATGCCTCAATGGCAAGAAGAACCAACGCAGAGTTTCGCTTAAATGGCTAACTTTAAGGGGCCACAAGACTCTTCGGGTTGTTTTTGTTGCAGGGGACTTATACACCGCCACCCCTCTGAACGTAAAGAAGTTTGGCACTACTGTGCTTCAACTGCAGGACACAAAAGGAGCGCATATTTCTGCAACCATGAGACATGGCGTTTGTATCTCTTGTATAAGGTCATCCGTTAGCAGAAAAACTTCAGGAACCACCAAGTTTGCTCTGGAAAAGATGGGGTGAAAGAGGGGACAAAATTGGCATCCCTCTCTCTCCTCTCCAGAAACTACTACCTCTGGACCAGCACACCACTATTATTACATCCTATAATAGCTCGAACTGGGAAGAAAACTTCCCAGCCGTCCAGTCCGGCTTGTCAATGCTCCTTGCCCCAAGGAATCCCCCCCCCCCTCATTGCCAAGAAACTGCCCTTATTCCAGATGGACGACCCCACCCCCCACCCCACTCGGTGTCTGGCGTGTCTGTTACTTTTGCGAAGTTGCCCCCAGGTCAGCCAAGCGCTGCCTTTCCTCGGCGCCTCCCCCCTCAGGCCCTCCTCCTCCCTCTTCCCGCCCTTTACCTTGAGGTAATCGTTCTCTGAGCGCAGCTCTTCGATCTCCCTCAGCAGCTCCTCCTCGTCGACCACCAGCTGCCTCTCGCAGGAGGGAAGCACCACCAGCGGGGCTTTGCCGCCCAGCCTCAGGCTCCCCGCAGGCGGCGCGCTTTTGGCGGGCGCCGCTTTCTCCGGGGCTCTCCCCCAGTTCGCCTCGTCGCCCGGCGGCTGCTCCACGTTGGCGGCTCCCGAGGGAGCCGGGGAGGCAGGTGGCGCTGCTGGCGGCCCTTTGCTGGCGGCGCCCGAAGAAGGCGAGGCAGGCTGAGGGGCGACGCCTGGCCCCGCGGGCAGAGCGGGCGCTGGCTGCGGCTGCTCGCGTTCCCGGTCGCTGGAGCCGGTGCCGGACTCCGCGTCGCTGCTGGCGGCCTGAGCCAGCCTCTGCTCGTCGGAGAGAGGCTCGGACGGGCAGTCGGACAGGTCGGAGCTGCTGTCCGTGTGGCTGATCCTGGCGCCAGGTCCGCTGCCCAGCCCAGCGGCCGGGGCCAGGGAGCCCGGCGGGGCCAGGGAGGCGCATCGCTTGCCCTTCCTGCCTTTGCTGGGCTCGCCCCCGGGCTGCCTCCCGCCGGCCTTGGCGCCCGCCTGCTCCTGGGCCCGGGCTGCCTTCTTGCTCGAGAGGGCGGATTTGGCGCTGCCCGCCTTGCCGGCAGCGAGGCAACCCGCCGCCGCCGCCGCCTTCGCGCCCTGGGCGCAGCTCCGCCGGGAGAGGCGGCTCTGCGTGGCCAGCAGCCCCGGCGAGTGCGGGCGGGCTCCCGCCTGCGGGGACTGCGGCTTGCCGGAGAGGCTGGGGGATTTGGGGGGCACCGGCGGGGGCTTGGCGGAAGCTGCCCGGGCGTGGAGGTCCTTGAGGAAAGGTCTGGCCGGGGAGGGAGCTCGGTGGAGCCTCTTCTTCTCGGCGAAGGAGTGGTGCGGGCTCTGCGGCGACGGCGGCGGCTTCAGAGCCTCGCCGAGGCTGGTGCCGTTCAAAGTCTCCATGGTCCCGGCTGCCCGAGAAGACGCCGGGGAGGGGCGGACACTTGCGGCTCCTCGAGCCCTTCCCGAGCGCAGGAGTGTGAGTGGCGGAGGCGACGGTCCTCCCGGCAGAGCCCCGCAGCAACAGCGCCTTCCTCTAGTTTTCGCCTTTGCTCTCTCATCACTCCTGCTTCCACCTCGCCCACCACAAAGCTCGCACTTTTTCTTCGGTCTGGTTCAGCGAGACGGGCTGCTCTCCTCCACGCCTCGGTCGGAAAACACAAACACACACAAAGCACAATCGGTGGCAATCTCCCCCCCCCCCACACACACAGCTCTTTCCAATCCGCTCGATGCAGCTCACGGTAACGTTGCAGCCTGCAACATCGACTCCTTTTTCCTTATGCCCGACGCAGACAAGTGTTTTCCGGATTCCTTCTCCGCTTCGCCAGCTTCGCAGACCGAGACCGTCATTCATTTATCATTCCCGAGCCACCCTCTCCTCGCCGTCCCTCGCTTTCGTCGCCACTGCATCTCCCGATCTCCCCAAGCGAGCTCTTTGCTCCTCGCCTTAGCTCCTGAAATAGAGAAAACTGCAAACGCTGCTGTCTCCCGTACTGACGCTGCCCCTCTGTGCGCATGATCCTCCCCTTCTGTCACCCAGCCAAGCTGCTCTCAGCGCGAGCCACTTTTTCCTAGAGCTCTCTCTTTCTGCATGCGTATTTATTGAGGCTCCTCGGCCAGTTTCAGCCTATGATAAACCTGGATTGCGCGGAGGAGGGGGGCAAGAGATGATGGAAACTTAATTCTGTAGCCATTGGGGTGTATTGTTGGAACCTATACACTTTCCTAATGTTTATTCCTTGGCAAAAACAAGCCCTTTGGTGCTGGGGCTGCAGCCGCAGCAGCAATAGCAATAAATCTATTCTGCTACCTCTGCTTGCCTGTAGCACAGGCTGGCATCAGAACAGGTTTTATTGCCCAGAAGATAAGCAACTCTTGTCCAGAGGATGAGCACTAAGAAAATCTCCAGTAGACTGATGTTGACTGCAATCCCCAAACTGATATCCTTTGCACTTAAACTTGATAAAGCTGTTTCAGTGAGCTGGAATGCCTAGAACTGCAAGTCAAATAGGTTTGGGCCTATCCATCGTCAATTTTAGAACCATTAAAATATGAGAAACAGAATGATTAAAAGCAGAACACAATACAAGATATCAACTTTTTGTTTAAATCCACCCTGCTCCAAAAATATGTCTAACCCCAAAAGGAAGGGGAAAAGAACATTTTGGAATCCTATTGCTGTGATCTGAGCTAGGTAAGTAGACAACTTCCTCATTCATTTCTGTGGGACCTTCTCAACATACAGAGTTCCATGATGCACCAGAGTGTGCATAAACTGTGGTTCAGGGTAACTATATGAAAATGAAAGAAACAAAGGATTACAACTAAGCTTTACTCAAAGTAGACCCATTTATATTAATGGGCCAATGTTAGATATGTTGGTTAATTTCAATGGGTCTACTCTGAATAGGACTTGCATTGGATACAAACCATGGGGTGGTATTCAACTACATTTTACCAAGTGTAAACCCATTGAAATGAATGAGCATATCTATGGTCCATTAATTTCAATAGACCTATTATCAGTGAAACTTAACTGAATACCACCCATCGTTTTAAAATTTAAAAAAGGTTACATTAAGTGAGCATTGAAAATATTCTGTTAGTCATTGAGAGTATTCTGCCATTCTTATCAGAAATTCAGAAGGGTGTGGAAAAAAGTAGTTCATGCGAAGGGCTTCAAGCAAGAGATCTTTTAATTAAAACTAGGCCAGCCAATGAAAAATTCAAAAAGTTCGGGGAGGAGGGCAGAATCATGCTGAATTATGGTAGAAAAGCTTCTTGCAAGTAAATAAAGAGTGAAAACATAGGAAATAAGGTAAAAATGAAGGACAATACACTTCAAGCAATATAGTTCAGTTGTGGGCCTTTAGACAAGTGCCATGGTGGTCACAGTTCTTAAGTGACAATGATTCTCATCTCTAATCCTTCACCCCCAGAGGCACACTCCATTGTCCCTTGAGGCAGGCGGATGCCAACAGCAACAACAACTATTCAATGGCACTTAATCATGATCAATATTTCTAGAACTGCCGCAGTAATTTATGCAAAGTGTATAAATAGGAAAAACAGAAGATGAGAGTCTTAATAGCACCTGATTAAGCTGGGAGATAAAAAACCTCTATTATTACAAAGTCAAGGTAGTCTCATGAAAGATGATCCCCATCACCATCGTTGAAATGTGGGAGAATCTGATAATCTCACACAATACAGAGTGGGCTTATCATTGGGTAACACCTTACTCAGGTCAATAGCTAAAATGCTAGTGTCACTCAAATGTCATAAGACATGTTTGCACTGGGTCTTATATTGATACACAAATAATTTCACCATCCTTGTTCCTATCTTGGAAGGAGTCTTGTGGCTTGGCAGTTTGCAAATACAGTGGTACCTCGGGTTAAGAACTTGATTCATTCTGGATGTCCGTTCTTAGCCTGATGTACCACTTTAGCTAATGGGGCCTCCCGCTGCCGCCGCTGTGCTATTTCTGTTCTCATCCTGAAGTAAAGTTCTTAACCCGAGGTACTATTTCTGGGTTAGCGGAATCTGTAACCTGAAGTGTCTGTAACCCAAGGTACCACTGTAGTGAAGTAAGTGTGTGTATGGTTATTTCAAAAGAAAGAAGGAAAGAAAATAAATAAATAAATAATAAATAAATAAATAAATAAATAAATATAAATGATGCTTTGCCTGTTAGAATAAATAGTACAAATGTGTTTCTGTTTGATTTTGTAGCACACTAGCAGGATATTATAGCCTAGGTAAATTGGCAGGACACTACTATAGGCAGGGTGTGGTAGAATGTCTCCAGCAGCAGATTTTGGGGTACAGATTGCAAACATTCAAAATATCTATTCCCCTGTCCATCCCAGGAATGAGATCTCTAGGACAGCTAATAATCACAATAAAGTGAATCACAATAGCACTGGGACTCTGTTCCAGTATAGCTGTGGTCAGCGGCTACATATCAGGCTTTGGAGGAGACTTTAAAGACTCATTTGTTTCATTCCCCTTTCCTGTGTAATTTTTTTCTTTTTTGGACCCACTTTTTTGAACCCATAGGCGCCTGTTGTGTCAGGATTGAACTATTGTTATGTACTGTATATGGGAAGATTGTTATGTGCTGAAGATGGTTCAGAAGCTGCAATGGTGCAGAATGCAGCAACCAGAGTGCTGGTGGACACTACTGTCTGGGCCACGTATTATTACATTAGTTCTTAAAGGCCTACACAGGGATACCTGTTTGCTTCTGAGTCCAACTGAAGGTGCCCAGATTGACATAAAGTGCCCTAAACAACTTGGGCCCCGAACTTCCTCCCATATAGACCTGCCAGGCTGGCATATCCAGGGCAGGCCTATTGGCAGGTCCAGTTCCCTGCAAAGTTTGTGGGGTGGCGGTGCATGGAAGGGCATTCACAGATGATGAAACCCTCTCCCGCCTTCATTGCACCTGGCTTCCTCATTGTATACATTTTGATGCCAGGTCAGACCTTTTTACACAAGACTTTGGTGGTGGAAGATGAGATCAGAATACCCCTCCCATTTAATATATTTGTATTACATGGTTTACTTGTGATGAAATGTATGCCACCCACCCTGGGGCTAGAGGTATTTGTCTACCCTTCACCAAGCAAGTCTTAGGGTGCAAAAATGGATTTAGGGCAGCACAAACAGTGCAGTCATGTTTTTTATTACTATAGTTTTGCCACCATCAATTCTATTTGTGCTTTCTGCTTCAGGCACGAAAATGTCCTGAACATCTCTAGTATGCACTTACTACACCTTTTCCTCCAAGGTGCTCTGGGTGAATGCATGGTTCTTTCACCCATAGTTCTTTTACCCTCACAACAATCCTGTGGGGGTAGGTTGGGCTAAGATGCACCTCTCTCTCTCACTTTCTCAGATAAGTAAGTTAGGGTTTGTTTTCAGCAAGGATTGTGCTTTTTTAATGCACCGGGGTAATTAGTAGCTTTGTCCTGCTCCTGCCCTCTTCCAAAGCTTTAGGATGTGGTGCATCATATCTTACAAACAAAGAGTGTAACCAGAGATAGGCTGAGAAAGAATGACTCATTCAAGACGAGCCATTGGGCCTCATGGCTGAGCAAGGGTTTCAACCAGAGGGACAAGGCTTGTGAAGGGGATGCTAATGAATTCATTATGATTGTTAGACTTGTATTATTCTATAAAGCCTGTAAGTGCTAAACCATTCTGCAAAACAAAGGTTGGTGTTATTTTGTATGCAATAAAATGAGTCTCTGCAGTGCTTTGCAGGAACCACTTAATCAAATCCCCAAAACAACACTTTGCATTTATTTGTTTGTGGAACATCTAAGGCAGGGGGGAGGTTGCTTAGTGACAGTCTCAGCTGTTACAATACCATTCAGAAGGCTTCCTCAACCTCCCCCCCCATCCCAGCTTAGTTCCGTTTTTGCTTTCTGTTCACCACTGAGGAAAAGATCCTATGAGACTATTAGATCCTATGAGACTTAATGTCCAGTAGATACCTAAAAGTACATGCATTACTTTCTGTCCTGCACTCTTAGTATACTGGTCCACAGTCTGTAGCTATTAATGGTTACTATGGCTCCCGCCAAACCATGGCTCTCAAAGGAAGCATTTCACAATTTTACCAGTGATATGAAAAAAAGGAAGAAGCTTGCAGCAGTTAGAAAATATCATTTTTTCAGTAGGGAACCAACCAATACACCATAAAAGTCTTCTGGATATGATCCCAGACTGATGACAGTGGATGCTGGACTAAACACAGGAGAAATGGTGAGGGAATGTTACTTCCAGGTCAGTCATTAAAACTGAAAGGATGTTGTAATTCTATCTTTATAAGCAAGCAGGGAAGGAACTGGCACAAACAGGGATCTTATATTGCCCAAAAGACTCTTGCAATGAGGTCAAAGTTGGAACCTGGGAAAGAACAGGGGGAATAACTCTACATCATTTTTCCCTTCAGTGGTACATACTGTATATATTTTATTTATTAAATTTATATACCACCCTTCATCCGTAGATCTCAGGGCAGTTAACAACATTAAAACACAAGATAAAAAACACAACTAGTAATGTGGCATCCCTAATTATGAAAAATTGTGACTACTGCGAGCATAGTGGGAATTATGTCCGTTTCTTGTTTCTGTGTGCATTGAACATTAACATTGTTTTTTACTGCAGGATTCTTCTGTGGATGCTTTAGAGAAAATATGGATTGGTTTGCCATTTTGGAGGTTTACTGATCTTGCAGTCAGCTGATGGGCAGGCAAGAAAGTGCTTTGCCAGCCCTATGTTTGGCACTGCCCAAAGCACTGAGCATAAGGTTGGCAAAACCCTTTGTGCTGAGGAAAGGAAGTTTTCTTGCACGGACAAAAGTGTTTGCAGAACTTTTTAGTTGGCTACCACCCACAGTGTCCAGAAGTAACAACATCTAAAGCAATTCACCTATAACTCCAGTTGTTTTATCCTGGTCTACTTCTGCCTTGACTTAAGGAAAAAAGAGAAGAGTCAAATGTATAAATCAGCCGATAAGAAAATTGTAATTAGAGAATTAAATCTGATATATGGGAACATTATTTTTTAATAGAAATCTTCCTGGTTAGTTCATGACATGTCTGCTACTTGGTTATATTTGGAGTTTGTTATGGCTTCCAGACATAGAACCTGACAGTAACAGTGATGCTCAAGACATGTCTTATCCTGCTCAATATCTCAGTTTCTACCAATCTTATACAAACATAACATCAGTATGAAATATAACAGTAGATATTCGAAGAAGCAATTGTACTGATGATGATATATCAGAAATAGATTTTACATGATTTTTACATCTTGTGTACAATATTATTTTACATCATCTTACATAAAAGTTCCCAAGTCCAGCTTTGATATATGTCTAATTTAAATGTCATACATAGGGATGATTTTAGCTACTCTTCTCTCAGAAGAACTGGCTGGGTATACTCTCAGGGTCACAGGCTGAGTTATTATGCATTCATATAAATTTTAATGCAATTGAAGCTCTGTTTAATGGTCCTTGACTAAAGCCCCTAGGAATGGCTAAAATGTAAACAACCGTAACTGAAATTTAATTAGAGGGCAACCCACTACCACCGCCACATGATTTCTGTGACCTACAAAGCAGCTAGAACCTACTTTTTTCCCTTTGAAGAAAGCAGTCCAACTATATTCCTTTGTTAAGTTGCTACTATACGTGACTTCAGGTTGCTGCCAGTTGACTGAAGGTTTTGTACTTCTTGATTAGCTTGCTTTAACTAAATTAATTAAGAAATTAAAGCTTAGTAATTTGATATCAAAGAGGATACAATACTTTGCATGAATAAAAGACAAACATGCATTACACAGAATAATTTTACATTTATTGATTAAAATTTAAAACAAGGCGTACATTATATATGACACCTTTCAGAGAATGAATTTAGACATCCTAGTCATCTATGGGTGCTGGCACATTTGGCAGCCTGTGTACACATAACCCTAATTTTTAAAACATTTGGCTGAGCCAGTGTGGTGTAGTGGTTAAGAGCGGTAGTCTCGTAATCTGGGGAACCGGGTTCGCGTCTCCGCTCCTCCACATGCAGCTGCTGGGTGACCTTGGGCCAGTCACACTTCTTTGAAGTCTCTCAGCCCCACTCACCTCACAGAGTGTTTGTTGTGGGGGAGGAAGGGAAAGGAGAATGTTAGCCACTTTGAGACTCCTTAAAGGGAGTGAAAGGCGGGATATCAAATCCAAACTCTTCTTCTTCTGCTGCTGCTGCTGATTACTTTATGAATCACCTTATGCCCAGAGATCTCAAAGTAAATTGATAGATATAAATATAGAACTAACAACAATAATAAATAAGGCCCCACCTGAACCATGCTTTTAAAGCAGTATATTAACATTTGAAACAGTCATGGGCCATGGCTTTCCCTAAAGAGTCCTGGGGAACTGTACTTGGCTACAGGTGCTGAGTGATGTCCGGCAACCCCTATTTCCCTATTCTCCTCACAGAGCTACTGGGAAGACACCTTCAGCCTTTATACATATACAATTCTTATTCAGCATGTTTTGTCTGAGAGCAATGACTTCATATATTTATTTGCAAAGAATAACATAAGTGAAATAAAACACTTCCATTTATAACAGATTGCCGTTGACAAACCAACTGAGACATATTGTGATCAACTGATAGCTTTGGAAGCAAGACGAGTGTGTGTTAAGTAATTAATAGAGATGTTAAAAACATTCACACACCCCATGGCACTGTATTCATGCTAGCATCATATTGTACCAGATGTGTAACATCTCATCTGTCACTGGGTGCCTGTTCAAGAGAGGGACTCTGGCCAATGTTCTGTTTTCCTAGGAAAAAGCTCTTGAGTTTTAATGAAATAGGTTTTGCTGCTTTAAAGAAAAAAACAGTCCCCCAGTATCCAAATATTCTCAATCACGTACAGAGGTCTGCTCACCACGGCAGATTCTTCAGATTAAGCAGTTCTGACGAAATGCTGTCGGGTCACTTCAGTAGCAGTGAAGGTTTGTTGTCCTGGGCTGGAAACTAAATTGTCCTAAATTCCCCTTTTTCTTTTAACAGCAGATCCCTTCCCATGGCTTGTATTCAATTTAGTGTTAATGTAACTATCTATCCTTTAAATACAAAGATTTATGCTTGCGCAATGATACTTTCTCCTACATAGGATATATAAGTCCATATCACAAGCTACTTTTGAAACTTCCCATGATTTTGAAATCAGTTCACACAGCATGTACATGAGGCTCCTCTGTTAAGAAGACAATGCTAAAGTCTCCACCCTGTGGTGCTTACAGAGCTAGTTTCAGAGTTTTTTGGATTCAGGCTTTGCTCTAGGCATCTACTCTTTTCCTACCTCCTTTCAGGAGGATATGGTTTCTGCTAGTAACCTTGCATTTGACTGTTTGATGCAATGCGGTGATTGCTGTGGTCTCCATGTGGGGTGAAAGTTTCACATGTGGCACAGCCCTGATACAACACTGGTTACCCATGTAACACCATAACTGTTGACATGGCCTTGGTATGCTTAGCTAACCCAATATGTCACAGTTACGCAGCACTGTGGATCAGCAATGTCATAACTGCAGTAGCCATCATCGCCAGATGTGGGATACTGTTGATGTGTAAAGGTATTGTGAAACACAGACTTGAGTGGAAGGGTTGGTAGTTGTGATGAGACAGGACTGGAGACAATTTAGCAAGTTATAGAGAGAGACCATTATATCAGCACATACTTAGAAGCTAGTTTTCACGTTAAGATTACAACTGATATGTAGTATTAGTAGGATAAACTTTGGCCACTTGCCAAGAACAGCAAGCGGCCATTGTCACATCAGCACTTGTCACTGTGTGGGTTGTTGTAGTTTTGTATCTCTCTAGCATTAAACTAGGATTGCTATTGTTACATTGCAGTACATTAAAAAGATGGCGCTTTTGTGTTTTTGCATGTTAAAAAGTTTAATACATGCATTAAAAGGTGCTTTTATAAATGAACTTTTAAAAGAAAGACATAAAGATGCTTATTGCTTAACAGAAGACAGAAGCTGTGATGTTTCTGGCAGCTGAGGATTCACAAGAAGGTGCCAAGATATGCACAGTGAACATGTCGTGTGGTGAGGTGTATATTATGGGTTGACATAATTCCAGCCTTTAATTCCACATCTAGCACTTCCGTAGGATGTTTTCAAAGCTGAACAGGGCTGCCCTGAAGCAATTTTCTGTCTGAGGCAAAGGACTAGTTGGTGGCCCCTTCCAATTCCACAAACAAAAGCCAGCTGGACTGGCAGCTGAATCAGACCTTAATACTGGTGAAAGGACAGACATCTGAGGGCAGCAAGCTATGTTAAGGGCACAGAAGGCAAGCTGTGCATGGCACACACCTTGTCACCATTCTCCACTCCCAGCACCTGGCACCTGAAGCATCTGTGTCACTTTGCCTAAAGGTAGGGTCAGCCTGATGGTGAGAGGATTTTAATTGTGCTTTGTTCCATTCTGCTTTTTGAAACTGCCTGCCTTTTGTTTCTTCATGTGTAATCTCCTTTGACATTTGTGTAGTTTAAAGGGCAGCCCCCCCCATCACAAACTACATAGTAAATTTACTTTCTAAAAAGTTCAACTTCAATGCTCCTTTTTACCTCAGGCACCACCTGTGCCATCAACAAACTGTAGTTCTCATCTCTTCAATATTTGTATAATGGCGACCAGCTTAGCTGGTTTCATTGCTCTTGTCAGTGAAGCTTCGGGGTGGAAGCAGCAGCTCCTGTAGTACCTTTTTCTAATGATATAGTTATTAATGTGGCCAAATCTCCTTTAATTTAGCAGTTTGTATTTCCAGGTGATCTGTAGCATTTCTTCAGCAGCTGAAGTGTATTCTTCAGTAGCTAAGATTCATTTGTGAGGTAAATGTCTGGAATGCCACAGGAGAGGAAAAACCTTGAGGAGATTCCAGATTCTTCTCTCCCTCCTGACCTCATTGTAGTGAGTAGAAAATAAACCAGAGGCTGGCATTTTGTTGCAGACAAACCAGTGTTCATAGCTGGTTTCCCCCAAACAAACTACAAGCGTTAAGTCAAGAACAAAAGTATCCCTATTCATTTATTGTAGATCTTTAGGAAAATGTTTAGGAGTAGAACCTTTAGAAGCTTCTATAAAATGTGTTTCTTCTACTCTTCAGGTAAAAACTAAATACATGCAGTCTTAAATTAGTCTCTCAGGAGCATTAAATGAGTCTCTCAGGCAGTGGATGACTGGATTTAAACCCATAAGAAATTGTAGTTACTAGATGGTGGTAAACTTTAAATGAACATATAATTATGGGAAAGTGAACAACAGCCTATAGTCTGGCCACTGATCAACTGATAACACCTACCTATTTATTCAAACTTATTTCAAGATTAAGTTGGAAATTTTTCTCCAGCTTACACATGCAAATTATGAGGTAGGTGGGATGTTATTCCCAATGATGTGAAAAAAGAAAAAAAAAGATGAAAGGGTGTTAGCCGCTTCTCTCTTTAATTATTCATTTTTAGCACAGTTACTAATTGGTAGCAACACCTTTCCTTGCCACCTGCCACTTGCTCACAGAAAACATTTCTTCCTGGTTTTGCTGAGATGTGAAGTGTATGCCACTTCAGGTCTTCCTTGAGAGAACAATATTTCTCAGATATATATTTTAAAAATTACTATTATGAAATTTAACACAATTTACAGATGTGTGCAGACACCACAACTATATCTGTAATATACAAGCCTTGCAAGAAAATGTTCTAAAAAATAATGAGAAATGTATATGGTCTTTTCTCACACACAGCTCCTGTGAATCTTGGCTCCTTTAGAATTGGCCATAAGTGACTCACTCCAGCATAGTAGCCCCTGAGGGAACAAATTTAGACTCCTTTGTTTGGCCCCTGAAAATAATTTATTGCAGTGGGTTTGCTTGCTATGTGTTGATACTGTATCTTTAATTGAGGCAGCCTAACTTCTGTTCAGTTCAGTTTTGGAGCAGCCAGAACTCCAGAGTCTTGTATAAACTTGACTAATAATCCTTTTGGCTGAGGTAAACTTACCTGACTGTTCCTTGTTTTGTTCACAGATGGAACAACATTGTTCTTTGCATATCATACATATATACATGGTAATGGCTCAGTTAAATAACAATAATCAGTGCTTTTTTCTAAAAAGAATGTTTAGGGGTACTCTCATTTTGACTCAAGAAAATCACCATTTTATAGTTCAAATTGGTAAAAATAAATACAATAGATGGACAAAAGTAAAAAGATTCACAAAATGTTTAGCGGTATGCGTACCGCTGTGTCTCCCCAGGAAAAAAACACAGATAATAATAATTTTATTATTTGTACCCCACCCATCTGAATGGTTTGCCCCAGCCACTCTGGGCGGCTTCCAGCATATACAAAAAACATAATAAAACATTAAACATTTCCCTACACAGTCTTTTAAATTAAGATTGTTCACATGTTGTATTCAAATTATAATGTGTCTTGTGTGTTGTTGTTTTTTTTAATATATATATATATATATATATATATATATATATATATACACACACACACAGTCAAATCCATTATTCCATATGATGCAAATGGATTTATTTAAAACTCATAAAGAAAACACCAGCTAATGTGTTTGAGAAGCATACCTTGAAAGCTTTTTGGAGACATGATGTTCAGCTGTGTTTGTGTAAAACTTGTAGCACTATTATATACTGATGATAACATAATATGTTGATATTTAAAATTATGTCAAAGCATTGCTTAGTGGAAACAAGCAAGTTAGGAAAGTTTTTTTAAAAAAACAAATCAACAGATTTCTCAGGCATCCCCCCCTTCCTTATTTAATGAAACCATTGTGGTTAACTACAGCTGTGTCTCCCAGCTCTGCTCTTAATATGGGCATGCAGTAATAAATAGGGAAGGGGAGTGGAGGAGCACATCAAATATTTACTTACATATGCTATGCAGCATGCTAGGCATAGACAGTTGGTGACACAGAAATGCACAGTCTCAAATCACTTGCCACATTAGGCCCCAGCTGTCAGACCTGGGACACACAGTTAAAGGCATAAGATTGTGGTCAGGTTCTCAGCCTGGACCTGAACGGTGACAATATGAAATAATTGTTGGAAGGACGCCCCCACCCCTGCCCTGATGTCTGATTAAATCTAGTAAGAACTGGGCAGCAGGGAGAATGTTATCTTGAGAAATGATGCAAATATCAAGTGTCATACTGAACATTTACAAATTTGCATTTGGTACTTGCAGAAAATGTACATGATAGAGGGGCTCAAATTGTGCCTAAAACAGCAAACATGAAACAGCTAAAGGAATAACCATCTAAATGTGCCTCTGCTGGCTGAAATTTTTGGTATTCGTTTTCCACCTTCTGCTTGTGAGCAGTGATTTTGTGAGAGACCATTCAAAAGTGAACATTAAGCTTGAGTTTCTCCTTTCAGAAACCCCCCTCCTCCTCTTCGTCTTTAAACAGCTTTAGCTTCTATACTGTGGAGCTTCCCTTACTTTCCTGTATAGCACACAATAGACAACGTGTCCTACATAATCAGTTCCACCAGATAATTCAGTGCTCTGTCTTTGTGAGTCACACTGCATGAAGAAACTAGAGCTGTTGACTGGAACTTATGCCTTTCTGTTACACAAGAGCTGAGTGAGGCTCTTCTCACTCACAAAGAGCTAAATTCATGCTAGCAGGGAACTAATACATGTATATCCATGCAACATGCCTGTAGGACTACATTTGTAAGTGGATCCTGCTGTAGAATGTGACATGCAATGACTGAAGGTGTGGTATGTAATGATTGCTTATTTTGTCACAAATCTGTTTAAATTGCTACATTTTCAAAACAGAGATGTTTTCATTTTAATAATTTGCCAAATATAGTTCAGGGGATGTGCAGAGCAATGCTATTATGAGTGGTCAAGCACATAGGAAATCCTGCAGAGTTGCTGACAATACTGAGCTAAAGGGACCAAACAACAGCAAGAAGAGGCTGGTGTCTCTCGATTTCATTATTCTACACAACAAATGTGAAGTTCTACATAGTCAATTTGCCACAAAGCTTATCAGAGCCCAGAACCTTATCAGAGACCTTCTTGGCTTTGAGTACTGGAAAACCTGCTCCCAGCCTTGCAGGACATTTCCCACCTGGTTTGGGAGACTGGGAGACTGACTCCAGCTACAAAAACTGAGGCTGCTGAACAGATTATTGGGGTAGGATATTTTCTAGGGGTTTTTGTTGAGAGTGGAGGTTGTTGTTGGTTTTTTAATCTTAATTTTGGACCTTATTATTGATGTGGAAATTGTTCAGTTTGATTGTGTACCTTTTGACATTTTGTTTAGTATTTATGAGTACATTTGTTATGCTTGTGGTCGTGTAATTTTTTATATGTTGGAAGCCACATTGAGCATGGTTTTAACTTTGGAAAGGTGGCATACAAATAAAATGATGGTTGGATAATGGACTGAGAACCTATTTTCATTGATAGGGTTCAGATCTGGAATATAAGGAAAAAATATCCTTGACCATGTATAGAGTGCCTTAACCAGATATCAAACATCTGGGATTAAATGGAATGAATTCTAAAACATACAATGTAAAGTGTTGGCTCTTTTGGCTGTGGAAGAGCAGGAACAGTAAGAAGGGTTTGGAAAACAGAGCTTAGTGTGTTGTGCAACCTGCTCTTTGTCCTTTGAACTAGCCTGCTGCCATCGGGTGTGATGGAGGACACATTCCTCTCACCAGTGTTAAAGTAAGATTTGACTGTCTCTCCGGTTGACTTCTGTATATGGCAAGGGAGCGGTTGCTGTCTTGTCCTTCACCACAAGCTGCAAACTATTATGGGCCTGCCCTGAGAATGTAACTTCAAAGCAAATGTGAAACCCATCATCTCTCGCTTTAAAAAGTTTGCACTGTTTAATAGATGTGAGGACAGAAAGGATGTACAAGCAGCAGCCAAGAAACAGGAAGCCTAAGAAAGGAAGGTGGCATGAAGCAAGGGCCCAAGAAGGAAGGATCTTTAAAAATGGAGTAGTGACAAAAGATAAAGAGACAGCAAAAGCAAGAGGTTCTGGTGTATCCACCAGCTTTCAAAAGCAATCAATGCTCATTGTGTGATGCGGTGACACCCACTGCCTTTAAAGAGGCTGTGATGTGCATGTTCCTTCAAAAGTCTACCCTTGACCCAAACACCAATAGTCCTTTTGGGTGGAAGGTGGTGGAGAGGATTGTGGTGGACCAACTTCATGAGTTCTGGGTGACACAGATTGTCTGGATCAACTTCAATCTGTGTTCACGACTGAATTTGCTTTGGTTACACTTATGGATAGCCTTTATCAAGAGGAATATGACCCTGTTACTCTTACTTGATCTCTCAACAGCCTTTGATACTATTGACCGTGGTATCCTCCTGGATTGACTGTATGGGATGAGTATTGGAAGCACTGTGTTGCAGTGGTTCAATTCCTACCTGTGCAGTCAAGCCCAGGGAGTAGCATTGGGGGAGTGTTCTTTGGCTGTCAATTGTGCCAAAGGGTGCCATTTTATCCTCAATGTAATTGAACAGTCATTATAAGTTTTAGAGAATACTGCCATCGCTACATTGATGCCACACAGCTCTATTTGTCCATAACATCTGAATCAGGATGCTGTGCAAGTCCTGGACTCAGGGCCAACCCAAGACATTTTGGCACCTGAGGCAGAACCCAAAAAATGGTGCCCTCCCCTCATTGCCAAAGGAAAAAAAGGGAGGGTAAAGATTGACATCAGGAACAAGGAGAGGGGGAATAAAGATTGGCATTGGGGTCTGCTGCCCTGTGGGTCCTGCTGGCTGAAGTGGTCATTTCACCTTGCCTCATGGACCAGTACCCGAATGCAGTGGTGGACTAGATGAGGCCTTATAAATAGCATTTGAATCCTGAGAAGACAGAGGCTCTGTGGGTAGAGTGTTCCTTGGTTTGGAAGATAAGACTGGTGCCTGTTTTGGATGTTGTACTCCCTCTGAAGGAAGCAAGTATTGTAGCTGTACCTGGATCAGAATAACCTAGCCACTGTAATCCATGCATTGGTAACCTTGAGACTGGATTACTGCAGTTCAGGGTCTGCAGCAGCTAGACTGCTGATTGGGGCAGATGACTGACAGTATGTAATACCTCTGTTACAACATCTTCACTGGCTGCCCATATGCTTCCAGAATAGGTTCAAGGTTCTCTTATTAATATACAAGGCCCAGAGAAAATTGGGCCCTGGACACCTTAACTGCCTGAGTCCTTATATCCCAGCTCAATCACTGACATCATGCAGGGGACACGTTAGTTGTACCTGTGTTGCAGAGGTCTGAGTGGCTTCAGCTAAAATATTCTTCCAGCAGAGATCCTGCAAGCATTTTATCTATTTTTATCTATTGAAGATTGTTTTATGCTGAGAGGCCTATGTAGCTATTTAAACTTCCTTGATAGACAGTCCTTTTAATTATTATTTTACATTCTTTCTATGATGTTTCATATTTTAATCTATAGATTCACAGAAGAGTTGGAAGGGACCTCAAGGCTCATCTAGTGCAACTCCCTGCAATGCAGAAATCTTTTGCCCAACATAGGGCTCAAACCAGAACCCTGAGATTAAGAGTCTTATGCTCTATCCCATTATATTATATTTATTATATTAAATATATTATATCATATCCCAGGTGCTGTTGTACACTGCCTTGATATTTTATGAGAGTTGGTATATATATTTATAAGTAAATAAATCAGGCTGCAATCCTAGGCACACTTACTTGGTAGTTAGCCCCATTGAACAGGGCTTACTTTTAAATAAGCATGCATAGAACTCAACTGCAAAGTGTTTTTTTAAGCAATTAATGCCCATTAAACCCTAACTGGTAACAACATGAACTAGTGAATTGTCTCCTCCCTTGAAGGTCACAAGTATATATTCCTATAGTTGCACACCAACAAACGCGGTAATAGGAATTCCCCCACTTTAGCTAGCTTGTTAAATTTGGTAATAATTGTTTTTACAAAGAATTGTTTAGTCTTGCAAAGCTGACACAAACTTAGGTAATTTCTCTGCTGCTTTACTAATTGAAAATTTCCCTATTTATAAGGAACTCCTCTTACAGAACACAGGTTTCTTCCTTTTATTAGACTTTTCTTTCTTTCTTGTTCTGTGTGTCATGGATCAGGATGTCTTTATATTTCACCAAGAATAGTTTTTTTTAGCTTAGGAAAGAATTTCCTGCTAAACTGTGCATATGTACAAAGCCACAGCATTAATATTTTTATGACAACCATGAAGCTGAAGCAGAGGACATGCTGCTCTTAGAGGATTTTCCTAATCAAATATGCTTGAAATGTTATCTACTTTTATCTTCCAAAAATAGCAGTCCATTTCAGAGATGGTTGACCACGCTAAAATATAGCAAACCAGCTCAAATGGTGTGGGTTCATCGTTAGAGTGAGCTTTCCAGTTAGAGTTATCGATCTCAATTTCTAAAGTGCTTCCTGTTCTGCTATTTCAGGACTTCTCTGAGGGTTTTTTCCTTTCTTTTACTTGAAGCTGGGCCTTTGCCAGTTCCTGTCTCTGGTTTATATTAGGAGGATGCTGCCACAGTAAGCACCAAATAGACAAGTCCCTCCCTCCCACTTTTTTAAAAAATGAAGGGCCATGTTGTAGTAGTAGATTTTGCTGCTGCCAGGGGCACATTGGTAATCCTTCATTATATGGCGCCTTGTGCAAGGCCAAAATTTGGCATGCCCCCGAATGGATCTTCTCAATTATGGATCTTCTCAATTTTGCGCCCCCTCAGCTCAGTGCTCTGTGAGGGGGAACTAAATCCAGTGCTGCTGTAGCCATCATGTCTGCAATGTGGTGTCTTCTGGAGCTTCTTCCAGGCATGGAATGGTTGGCAAATATTGTCCTCTACTGATAATGGCTTTTCACCAAGAACACATTAATCAAGTACTCCAGTGTCTGCACCACATCCTTCAGTGCCTTTGAGGCACAATCCACAACACCAATTTCAACCTATAACACCCTAAACAGTTTTGAGTCCTACATATCTTCAAGTTCACCCTTATGTTAGGTTCTATCACAACCTCTTAAGGCCAATCAACTCCCTGTATGTAAATAACTTCTCTTCCCCCATGCCCTTGTTGAAATTTGCTTTTTGCAAACTCCATCAATGACGAAGCCTATTTGAAAATCATTGCACCTATGGAGGCATAGCTTAGGGGAGGCATGCCTGGTCTGTTCCAGGCAGGCTCCAAGGACAGGTTTCCTGACATAGTGAGCAACCGTCCCAGTATCCTGCTATACTTTGCTTACTTACCTCCCATTCCAGTGACATTCCATCTTCAAAGAGGCACAGCTTTCACCATGGGTGATGGAAGACAGGCAAGCTGAAGACAACACTTCACTTTGACCTTGGCTTCATACACTTAACTTTGCTATTTTGCCCTGGTTTAGGATTTTAAAAAGGTATTCTATATTGTTATGTATTGTTTTCTTACTGAAGATACTATATATTGCGTATTTCCACAAAGTTTAATGTATGTGTTTGTGTGCCTGTGTTCTGAACCAACACCTCTCCCTTGTGGAGAAGCCAAAATGTGTTTAAGCTTGTATTTCACTTCTGATGAATATATATTTATATCAAGTACACCAGTGACACCTAATGGCACTTGCCTGTTACTGCACATTATATCCAAGGCTTTTCCTAAAACCTTATCATGATATATAGCAACTGAATCTAATAACTACTACCAACTTTTCAGCACTTTTACGTATTTCACGATTACAGCTTTCATTTAAGAAATAAAACGTTTCAAAGTGACAAAAAACCCAGCAGAGAATAGCCATTCTTTTGTCAGATGTTCAGACACCGTGGTTTTTTTTGCAAGTGACTCACATCTGACTACCCGCTATGCTGAACTTAGCCATGTAGATGTATAATAAGTCTCTTTTGTTTCCTGGAACTGCAGAAACAATGTTTGCATACATCCACTGCATACAGGCCACGATACATGGTTAATTTTTAGCATCCTCAAAAAGTGCTGGAAATGAAATAGCAAGCCTAGTATACAAATTAAGCTACCTCCATGTGTGTTCAGTATTGCGAGAAGCAGCCAAAACTAAGCTGTAGCAGCATTGGGAGATCTTACACAAACTTTGAAGCAATGTATTTTGTGAAAAGATAGGTAATAATTAGAAAAGAAATTGAAGTGCTGGAACTATTTATATGCTTGTTATTGATAATAACTGTCCCACAGTTACTAGCAATCACACAAATCTCTTGAAATGGCAGGCCCCACCTCCTTTCTGTAGATGGCACACCTAAATTCCCTCAGACATCACATTAGGTAATAATTATGTGTGCCCTACCAAACCCAGTGGCCAATTCCTTCCACACTGACGTTCTCCTGCCAAATTAGGTTATTCCAAGGTACAATTAATGCCTAGTTAAGGAAGGGAAAACACTCAGCTACCACAAATGAAATTTGCTAGACAAGGAACACTTAAGATTGGGCTGTTTTTACAAAAACTGCATACAAACAATTGTATTAAGTAGGATGCAACTTGTATAAAAAAAGTTCTATTTGGAGTTGTATAGCCCACTACTTAGTAAGTATCTTGTGTTCCTAGTATTTCTGGAATGTGGAACAGATGGATTTTGGTATACAGTAATCTATTGCAACACTATGTCTAATTCTGGGCAAGAATGACTGTGAAAGAAAGCATTTCTCTTCATACTGGAATCACTATGGTTGGTTTTTGAAGATTTTGTTTCAGCTATTGTAAATATAGGTCCTATAAGTTGCAATCTTATATGTACTTGTCTAGGGAAAAATCCAGTCAAACTCAGTTAGGCTTATTCCTAAGCAGACATGCATTATTAATGTTATTATGAGGATTGTGCTGTCACTTGGGAGGGGATATCCTTTTCCTCTTTAGGACAGGAAATTAACATAAACTGGAGAAAATGACAATATTCATTGAGTATCTAAAGCTACAGGGAAATTTCAATGTATAAACAAAGGGCTATGTGATCAGGCTTGCACATAAGTCACTTTTTATAATGACTATTGTCAGAAGACACAAATAGACATAAGTAGGAGAAAATGTAACTTCAGTGGAAATCCCCTCAAGTTCTTTCAAAGTCATTTCAAGTAACCTAAAACCAATAATAAAAGATCAGCAAACTCCTTGCTTGGATGTACAAGTTCCTGATAAGATATAAGCATTTATCTACACTTGTTTTCTTACATTTTTATTCAAGAACTGAAAGCAAAAAACAGACTTTGAAATACAGGAAAATCACCTAAATATTTGTCAAGTTTAAACTTACTGTCCCAAAGGTTCCTTTCCCCTGTTATTGCCCACAGCATTATTACAAGCCCTACCAGTGCTACAAAAATGGCAAACTTCGCCTAGCCAGTACTCAAGGATATTTTGTGAGAGAAGAATGACATTTGTATAGGCACGTTGTGGTAGCAGAAATAAGTATACATTTCAATTGTGCATCTTTTATTAGTTGAAACTAAAATGATCCAAAGAGGTATACCAAGATCAGTAGAAATATCATATATTTAACTGCAACCAATTATTTAACATTCTTAGTTCCTCCCTGAAACCTGAGGTCAAAATGCCAGGAAAGCCAGTGGAACACACTGCTGGTCAGACTAATTGCTTAGTATATAGAACAGAGGCTCAGGCACTGAAAAATAAAGAGGAGGCAATTTGGAGTTTGAAAGCCAGTAACTCTTATTTTATGTTCCATGAGTTATCACTAGTTTTGCTACAGCCTGCTGAGACACTTTCAATAAGCAAGTCTTACTGGCAATGTAGGATGCACGTTTGACTGGGGCTACAGTCCTAATCATTTAGCGGAAGCAACTTTTGCTTCCTAATAAACATGCTTAGGATTAAGCTAGAAGTCAACACATCAGTCCTGTTTTTATAAACTAGAAAGTCACTTTTAAAAAAATTTCTCCTAAAATGGTCCTTTTTGGCCAACATTTGATTTTTGGCATTCTAATAAGAGATGCAGTTCCATTGTCATTCATAAATACAAAATTTTATTGGCACATCATTAGTTTAGAATGACAATGCTTTTCAATACCACAACAACATTTAGGACACATCAAGTTATTCCAATATGTAGCTACTGGTTTACCACAGCTAAACTATACAGTGCAGTTTTAATAAAAGATATACCAGAAAGATATGGTTCACAAACTGATTCAGACTAAAAAAAATCCTTTAGTACAGCATATTTGATGGGAATAAGCTCACCTATTAGAAAAGAGTATATTGTAACAAAGATGTCTCCCCAATTTGTTCAGACAAATACATATATATGAGACAGGAAATGTCTTGTCCTAAAAATGATTTAAAAAAGAATGTGTCTAGGACAGCAGCAATGCCTTATATATATATCTATTTTAGGTTTCAAATATATCTCTTTTTTTTGTATCTTACAGAACCCGATTGCTAGCTAATTTATATTTGAGGAAACTAACTGTGCAAGTTGGCAATTCATTCTTTATAAACTGCACAGAATATAGTGCCTCCGCGCGCACACACATACATACACACAAATGACCTAGCATTAAAAATAATAAATAATAAAGAATTGCCGGAAATGTCAATTGTGTGTTTGGGGCTCAATACACTGAATCCTGCTGCTATACGATCTATTCATTTCAATGATGCTTGCATAGAACCACATATACTAGCCCCATTGAAATGAATGGTTTGTGTATAGCACCAATACTTGGCAAACTTCATTCTCTGGCTACAATCCTAGGCATACTTACCTGGGAGTGAGCCCTCTTAAACACAGTGGGTCTCACTTCTGAGCAATCATATACAGGATTGTGCTGTCAGTCATTTTAAAATGCTACAGTAAACACTTTTATTTTGAATTTGTAAGTGGGAAACAATGCTTCTTAAGAAAGCTTTAGAAAGTCAAAAATTTAAAAATTATCTTAGAAAAAGCTAGCAAAGCACCATATACTAGGAGAGGTTCTGTTTATATCAAGGACCATTACAACATTTATGTTCAGAATAAGTGAAGTATGGATTTAATTTCTTACATCCTAGGTTTGGGAGTGCTGCGTTTCCCAGCCAAATGTACAATATTTATAGCACTGGGAAAGGGGAGTGAAAAACCACTTGTGGGAAGGGCAATATTTAACCAGCTACAGCTGAATCCTACCCAGGCTTGCATATTTACATATTAGTGTATAGCTCTGACTCTGAATCAAAGTGCAACAAGGAACTGCCACATGATTGTAAGTGCAGAGTCAGACAGGTGCTTCCTGCCCCCCTTCACCTTTCCCTCCTCCCACTTATCATTTGCACACTGGATGAAGCAGCCGGTCAGCAACAACGGACATGAGGTCTTGGAGGCGGCAGTTCTGGTGGGATTTCTGGCTCTGGTTGTAGGGACAGGATACTGTTGGACAATTCGTTTCTTATAATATCCAAAGGCATCTTAAAATGGGGAAAAATCCTGTTGTAAGCAATGTCCTGCACAGAATGTTATAGAGTCTAACACAGTACAGTGGTATAGCCTAGATATATAAGCATTGCCACCTAATCTGAATTACGTGACCTAAATTCAGATCCTGGCATAATATTTATCGTTAATTACTTTAATAGGGCAAATAATACCCATAAAGCTCCACCATTCATTTTTAACACATATAGCTCTGCTAAATCAAGTATCAACTTTTCCTATTGACAAACTATCATTACTGATGGAACTTAAAAGCATCAGATTTTATCTGGATTGTGCCTGCTACATTTTGGTGAGCTTATTGGTCAGTAGCATGAAATTTTGTCCTTTACTCCTGGCCTCACAGCAACGAAACAAAACAGCCCATCATGCTAAAATCAAACTATACAACCTCATTCCCTCATTGAAGCAAGAAGAATTACTGGAGCTGTTACACTGATACCAATTCCCATTTAAAGGAGTATTAAGTACCATACATATGAAAGCAATGCAAAATGTTCTACTGAAAAACTGGTTGTAGCAAATAGCCCAAAAGGTGCACTCTAGAAACTGAATTTATTCAAAGAAACATTAACACAGTACTTTAAACAGTCAACATTTTAAGTCCCATTAACTTGCAGTATGGAAGCATTTTACCTTTTTTAGAATGTCATCAACCAGTTTCAGAAATATTTCATCCACATTAAAATTATCCTTGGCACTAGCTTCACAAAACCGCATCCCAGTTATCTGCTGTGCAAACTGATGGGAAAAATTAAGAAATTGTGACATTTTTAGTCTGGCTCAAGGAAATTTCATTTGATCAAAAGTATATTTAGTTCTATAATAATTTAAATGATCCAGTTTATTTACTAGTACGTTAGGATGAAATTAAACAGCAATGAACAAATGCAAAATAAGTTTGAGAATTAATTTAAATATTCTGACTTGGATCTTATGATAAATAGGAAGATAAGCCAGTTTAAAGATAAAGAAGTTAACAGAAGGCATTTTTCCCATGCTTTCCTCCTCACTGCAATCCCCAAAAAGTCAGGAGAGGTGGTGGTGCTTCTGAACTTTTAAAGAAAGTGAATTAAGATTATAGTAAAAAGGTTCCAAGGCATGAAGTTACCCAACATTAAAATTAAGATCAAAATGAATGTAATGTTAAGGTTCTGCATCGTTCACACTTCCACAGAAGCAATTTTCTATTTTCATCAATGCGTGTTAATTTTGTTTCACCTTCACCTACTTTTTCTCCCTGTTGCCGACTGATCTCTCTGTCCACTTCACAGTCTAACTTATTTCCAACCAGTAGTAGCTCAGCATCTTCTGAGGCATACTGGGGGGTGGGGGGTAGAAAGAAGAAACACCAAAGCATAAAATGGCATGTTTCCACTAGCTTAGGCCTTTTGATTTTAAATTTCAAATTGGTCAAAATGAAGTTATTCAGTCAATACATTCATAACAGTTCTAGGCTGTTAAGCTACTTGTTAAGGCAGTTTTGATTATTTCCCCCTTAGTTTAGGCTTCACTCTACCAGTACAATTTAGTAACTTCTTGATTATTTGAGAACTGTTGGACTGTGCAACCTCCTGTAACAAACACTGCATTACGGCTGAATAATGTTAGAAATGAATATAATCCTTATGTTGCACTGTGACCATAATGGTTTACATTGTTTCTACTACCTGAATATAGCAATTTCAACTCAAAAATTTGGCAGGATTCACCATAAGGTCTCAGGGTCAGTCAAACCAATTTAAAATAAAACAAAACACAGTTGACAACAATTTAGTCACAACAATAGGGTGGGTGCTAAAAATATAAACCTCAAGTGTCAAAGGCCAGGTCATAAAGGTGTATATAGTATCATATACGGCAAATGCACAGTTGAGGCAAACATTTTTGTTTCAATTCTCATATATTATTAGGCAGGAAACAACAGCTGCTGATTTAGTGTTAACCCTTGTTCAAGAAGCCAGCCCCTCTCTCACACCCACTGCTACCATTTACAGCTTTGTGCTACCAGTTGGTGTTTAGGTCTAGAGCTCTAAAGCACAGAGAACCACAGAGGTGGCTTGATGAGCTACGTATGTGGTGATGGCAATGAATAAGAGACCACAAAGCACTGCAATTAACCAACACTCATGAGTTTAGAAAAGTGGCCATATATCTACTATAATGAATTCTCTGGAGTGTACTGCCACCATGCCATTTGACTTTATTACTGTAAGTTTCAAAACCACTACTGCTTATTTTGAGAGATTGAAGCTTACCTTGTCAATCATTTTCATCCATTTTGGCAAATCATCAAATGTCTCCTTCTTTGTGATATCATACACCAATATAATACCCTTGGCACTTCTGTAATAAGCTGAGGTAATGCTGTTGAATCTTTCCTGACCTGCTGTGTCCCTGAGGAGCAGTAGGAGCAAATATTGGTATAACAATTTTATAACTTCACAAACTGCAATTACAAATTCTGACATTGCAAATTTCTACTGCAAGGAAGTCCATATACTGAATCTGTATCTTACTCCACCAAACAAGTAAAAACCATCACCAGTTTTATGAGGTTTTGTCTAAGAAAAGTAGATGAACTCACAAGGAAGAAAAATAGCTCTTGGTAGGATTAAAGAACCCCAAATGAAACATGCAAAGAGTTATCAGCACTTCCACTTTTACCACATACAGTTTTAGCAAGTATATTCAATTGTAAGGGTGAAATAATTCATGCATGCAATGGCTCTGTTCACATGTCAAAGTAAACGATACTTAATGATTCCCCAAACAGAGGATCATGGCTTGCTTTGCTCAAACAAACTGTGATTGATAAGACAAGAACAAACCTTGGCTAAACATCATGGCTTGTCTGGAGTGCAACAAACCACTATCTATCTGTTGGACAGAAAGCTAAGCCAGAGATTCTGGTTTGTTGTTCCTACTTGTGTTAGAGAAGGAGCAAAGTGGGAGCTACCTGTGTGTTCATGGTAAGCCATTAACCATGATTTACTATGATGCATGAATGCGGACAATGTAATGATCACTGGGACAGGATCAAGTCATTTACTGCCATTTACTGTTTGTCTTAAAAACCAAACCCAAGGCACATGGATATATCTATGATGTCTCTCAATACTGCTCATAAATATAGGGCAAAACTAAGTTTCCAAGACAAGACCCCAACATCCTACAGCCACACTTAATGTGAGCCTGCCAGACAAGTCACATACAAAATAGTAATTTCAACAGTATGTGATCCTAAATCATTAGTTATAAAACACATTGCTGTGTTAAAAGAGATTAAACATTACAGGAACATAAGATGAGTAAAACTCTCTTAGTTCTGATGGTGGGAGCCAGTTGTCTTATCTGAGAGGGGAGAAAGAAAGGGTGCTCCCAGCTGGGCAAAGTAGCCAGTGTGACATCACTTCCACATCCCTTCATTTGGCAGTGTAAGGTAGTGAAGCAACCATACCAGCTGCATTTGCTCATAAGACCAATGATTAAGAAGAAAGATGCATTGGATTTAAAAAGGTTGTTGACAAGCTGGAACATCTGCAGAAGAAGGTAACTAAGATGATCAAGAGTCTGGAAACTAAGCCTTATGAGGGTCGCTTGAAGGAGCTGGGTATGTTTAGCCTGGAGAAGAGGAGACTGAGAGGAGATATGGTAGCCATCTTCAAATATCTTAAGGGCTGCCACATGGAAGAGGGAGAATGCTTGTTTTCTCCCGACCGGCAGCATTTTAAAAGAGGTCCCCGGAGATTTCCTTATGGGCTTTCTTCTTGCGAAGCAAGCCCATAGGGAAATTCGTCTGGCGAAGCACCTCGAAAAACGGAAAACTCTTTCTTCTTGCGAGTTTTCCGTCTTGCGAGGCATTCATCTTGCGAGGTACCACTGTACTTTACATGTCAGAAACCATGTACTCCATACAGTTGTGTGTTTACCTGTAACATTGCAAGCACTGATTTTAAAGTTGCATCCAGTGCTCAGACAGTGAGAGAGACAACACTATGGTGTCTATTAGTGTTTTTAATTCAATGCGTAGAGAGCAAATACATCATTGTTCTGTTAATACTGACAAACTTGAACGAAGATGCAAGGTTTATTTCTTTTAAATGAAGATCTGGCATAATTGCATTTGTTTAAATGAAGAACTTTAGGAGCAACTTTAATTCTGTCCTCTTAGTGGCAGTGACTAGGATTGCACGTCATGTTAAACCAAACCATGCTTAGTGTGAATGTGTGCCATCTGCCAGATAGGAGATCCTTCCTGATTGTTTTGCTTTTGTACTGAGCCAGTTTGGCTTAGCATGTTATCGAAATCCAGGCTCATGGTTTGGCTCTCTCAGACAAGCTGCCAGCCATAGACCATAGGACAAATCTTGGTTACAGCTTGGGGTTAGTCCGGAGAGATCTAAGCAATGAGTCTGGATTCGGACAACATGCTAAGCTAATTTGTGCAGCAGAACAACTGGGGATCTCTAGGAGCCTGTACATTTATGCTAAACCATGGTTTGTCTTTGTGTGACATGCAAACCAGACCAGTGCCGCTGTGGTAGACTTATCATTAACTTGTACATTGTAGCATTGCAGACAGAAGGGCTATGGAGTCTTTTTCAGTTAGCTGCTTCTGACAAACTTAAAATTGTGTGGTGAACAGAAAGGCAGTTATTATTTCTTTCTCTGCATGTTGTTGATAATCAAATTTTTCTGTTCCCTAGGCAGTCTGTTGTACTACTTTTATATAAATAAACTTTTAGAAGCTCATCCCTAATAATAATAATGAAAACATTTCAAAAATTTTGAGCAGTGTTTGAATTATAAACCCATGAACCCAGTGACACTTAATTGTGAAAAAATGTTTGGGGTTGAGGTACAGTGGAACAGAAACATTTACCGTATTTTTTGCACCATAACACTCACTTTTTCCCTCCTAAAAAGTAAGGGGAAATGTCTGTGCGTGTTATGGAGGGAATGCCTACGGGTGGCATGCCTATAGATTTTCCTCCTCTAAAAACCACATGCGTGTTATGGTCGGGTGCGTGTTATAGAGCGAAAAATACGGTATTAGAATCATAGAATCTTAGAGTTGAAAGGGAGACAAGGGTCATCTAGTCCAACCCCCTGCAATGCAGAAATCTCAGCTAAAGCATCTATGACAGATGGCCATCCAACCTCTGCTTAAATACTTCCAAGGAAGCCTTCGCTGCCGCCCGCCAGCATTTTAAAATCGCCCCGGGACAGCGGAGAAGTCTCCGCTGTCCCGGGGGCTTTTAAAATGCTGGCGGTCGGCAGCAAAGCCCTCCTGTCCCCGGAGCTTGCGGGGCGGGAGGTGGGGAGAAGGGCTTTTCTTCCCACCGCCAGCCTTCAGAACAGCCTTCTGAAGGCTGGCGGTGGGAAGAAAAGCCCTTGTCCCCCCCCCCAGCCTTCAGAAGAGGTCGGGGGACAGACGGTCCCCAGACCTGGTCTGAAGGCAGTTTCCATAGGAACGCATTGATTGATTTTCAATGCATTCCTATGGGAAACCGTGCTTCGCAAGACAAAAAACTCGCAAGAAGAAAAAACTCGCAGAACAAATTAATTTCGTCTTGCGAGGTACCACTGTATAAATGATTTGCAGACCCAATCTTGCTAACCTCAGAAAAAATGCACTGTAAGGAACTTTTCAAAATGCACTTGGGATAATTGAATATTCAATCTCTAGCCCTACGTGTGACAAGTTTCCTTTCTGCATCCTGAAGTATGTTTTCTGGTTTTAATAGTACCTGATGGTCACAAACTGAAAAAAAACTGCACTAGGCAAAAAGCAAATACTATTCTTTCTTAGCAAAAGCTTATATTTAACAGCCAGTTCTTCATTTTTTTCATGCAACAACATTTCCATTTCTGTCAAACTCAGAACCAGAGAATGACTGAAATGAACTGACATGGAGAGGGTCAATGTGATGTAGCTTTGAGTACAAAGGGCTCAGAGGTACAGTGAGAAGAAATTAACATAGTGTGGAGAATTTTAAATATAAGAATGTTCTGTTAAAAAACTGTTCGGTTTGTAAGCAAACAGAATGAGGAGAAAAAGCTGGCAACTTC
The DNA here is from genome assembly GCF_027172205.1 of Podarcis raffonei. Classification (NCBI taxonomy): domain Eukaryota; kingdom Metazoa; phylum Chordata; class Lepidosauria; order Squamata; family Lacertidae; genus Podarcis; species Podarcis raffonei. Next base: position 48,886,078 of record NC_070608.1, on the reverse strand, counting down.
TAACTGGAGCTCAGGAGATGGGGGGTGTATCTCAGATGGCAGCTTGCCAAGAAATAGCTAGGCTGGTACTAAAGAGGTGATGATGTGTCTTGTGAGGTTTTCTGTTATGACAACTAGCAGAACTCAGCTTTTATAAGGGTCATTAAAATTTAGAAAGTCAAGCTTTGGTAGGTCATTTAGAAGATATTCCAATTGAATGCACTGGTTCAATGAGATGCAGAGAGAGAGCCTTGTAACTGATTAGCAGTTTCTGACAGAACAGAATGGAAGGGCAAGCACAGCACCGTTTTGAGAGGGGCTGAGGGAGAGACTCAGAAGAGGGTGAAACCAAGTATAAAGAGAGGATGGTGCTGAAACTTGGGAGATCCTTATGGCATCACATGGCCATTTAAGAAGAAACAAAGAAACAGAGCTGAAGGCTAAAGTTGAGAAGGTCTTAGGGAAAAGAAAGAGACATACTCTAGCATCACTCCTCCAGGAGCTGAAGCCGCATTGTCCATTAGTAGAGGCTGCCTAAAAGTAGCAAGGCCCTGGCCCTGGGTAAAGTCCTCAATGAAGCCTGTAAGGTATCTGGGGGTAAAGAGACTCTTGACCAGAGGGAAGACTTTAGGTGAACATTAAAGGCAACTGCATATTTATTTAGATTAAGTAAGATAATTAAGGAAAAATAATAAGCATTTCAAAGCACATAAAAGCTCTGTTTTTATATTAAAGTGGCAAATAATCTTATTATATTATGAAAAAAATAAATTAGTATATATATATTTGCTCTTTAAATATAAGTCTGTTTGTCTGTTCATCCCATGCCTAAACCCAGTTTGTGTGTGTGTGTGTGTGTGTGTGTGTGTGTGTGTGTGTAGAGGTATGTAAAATATGATTAAAGGAATTATTTGGTTATAAAAGGGATAAGGAAAGCAGGCTATTTTTTATGAATTTGTTTTAATAGTTTATATACCACTTAATATCACAGTTTCTGTATCTTAGATTTCTGTGGCAGGGATCCTACAGGTGATAGATAATGTATAGGTGGGCTCTTATACCTGGACATAACATAAAAAATAAAATAGAAAGGCCAAGTGGGTCCAGAGTGATGGAATGAGATAAGCCAGGGTTGGTACAGCTTCCACACTTAACACTGCCTTTCCTTGGTTCCTTCTTCCCAGCATATCTGGGAAATAATTTTGCTACTGCAGCTTCAGAAAACTTTCAAGATGGGCATGGCATGCCTAGAACAATTGATTTATTCTCCACATCCGAAGAGGGGTTCAAAGTGCTGAAGGCTTCCCCCCTCGTGCCAAATATATCTCCTTACGGCCAAAGCTCAGCAACACTGTGGGCAGGATTCACCTAATGAACCCTGTCAGCAGAAGAATAGATTCCTGGCAATAGATTCCTGGCAATGCAGGAATCTTTGCCCAACATGGCGCTTGAACCCACGACCCTAAGTTTAAAAATAGACTTGTTAAATGCATTCACGTTTATTGTTTTTTCTAGTGTAGCCATTGGGCTACCAGTAAAGTTTCATGGACACTTTGCTTGTATTGTATGCCAGGTATCACTTCAGCTTGCAAAGACAGTGAGTTTAAAAATTGCACGGTAACACTTTTCTAGTCCGCATCATAATAAGGAACATGGAAAGAAAGAGACTGTTATATGCAACTAAGTCTTCTCCTCCTCAAGACCCAACCTTCTAACAAGGTGACAAAGTAAACCAACCCTTAAGTTCAGTTCCTAAGTATGGAGATTATTCATTCTTTGTATACACTGAGCCCTCTTCTGGAAGATCGTGCAACTTCAAGAGCACCTTTTCAGAGGGCAACCATTCTTATTTTAGACTTATCTTTGGAAATATTTTTTCACTTAAAAGTTTCATATATATTTCACAATTTGCATGTACAAAAAGGAATAATCACTGAACTCCACTTGAGCACTTCAAATTGAAGAAAAAACATGAATGTAGGATGTCAGCATGGGCAACATGCATGCCAACACTACCATTCCCAATGTAAATGACACATTGTCTTGATGTACACTTAGCAGAGAGCATCTAACTCCTAGATATACCCTGAAGGAATGACATGGGAAATGAATATCTCACAAAAAGCTTTAAAAATATGTGGGCATGCTTCAAATGTAAATGAAAACACTTGAACACACACTTTAACTCTAGACTTTGTGGCATCAGTATTTTGTGACAAAGGGAAACAGGAAAGGAAACACCAAACTTTAGACATCCAGCTATAGACACAGGGCCACTTCAAATGGATTATTTTCCTACATGGATAATGCATGCACAAAAGCAAACTTGCACACAACAATTCATACTACATATACTTTCCACAACGTTTCCTATATAAGTTCCAATGGCATGGGGAAAGGTCATCTTTGAAGTGGCCCTTATATTCAAAATTTGTGAATTTCCCAAATGCTGAAGAGAAAAATACAAGTTCATTTTTTCAAGTAGTGTTCAATTAGATAATCAAAACTGAAACAATTTGAGAATATTCAAGATGTAGAAGTGCCATGTTTGTTTTTATAGCAATGAGAACATAAGCATGGCAGCATGGATTCTTTTAAAGCTTCTGCATGATCCCAACAGCTGATTTAAGTTCTTAGAAAAGCTAAGCAATGCTAACAACTAATTTAAAATAGGTCAATGACTCCCTGGGGTTTTTTCCCGTGGGGGGGGGGGTTTAAGACAATGAGATTATTATAGTGGCAAATGTTTTTTGGTGAAAGATGCTGAGATCAAACAAAAATTAAAATTAGAGTAAAATGAATAAACATTATGCTATATTTGTATAGTAGCCAATAAACCAACATTTTAATTGTCAATAATGTAATTTATAGGAATTTTACATCTGAAAGGGATTCCAAAAGTCATTCCCCTACTTATGCAGGAAATTCACTACCATAGCACCCCAGAAACGTGGGTATTTAGCCTCTGTTGAAGAAGTCCAACAAAGCAGAGTTTGCTATCTTCCAAGGCAGCCTGTTTCACTGTCAAACTGTTTGTATTGTCAGTAAGCACTTCCTCATATTTGAAAAAAATCCATTTCTCCTAATCTGAACTAACTGGGTCCTTCCCCCTGGAGCAACAGAAAATAATTCTTCTCCATCATCTATGTAACAGCTCTTCAAATATTTGAAGAAGGCTAACATGTCACTTCTTAGCAATCTCTTCTTTGGGCTAAACATGTCCAACTCCTTTAACCTTTCATCAGGAATTGAACTCTAGATTTATCTTGACTCAAAAAATCTTACAAATAACCAATCCAATATATTTATATAAGTGTGAAACACTCTAAGAGTTTCCCCATTCATTCCACTGGACACAGCAGACCATTGCACAGACATTCAATCTGTGTTCATTTGCTTTCTCCAACAAATATAGTGTGCAAAAGCTCTGTGTGCATAAGAGTGTACAAAGTACTCCTTGGTAGGAATAAAACTTTAATAAATATTTTTGCTTACTTAAAACGTAGGAAATCTTTGATGCATCACAATCTCCATGGAGTGTTATTTTGTTAAGTAACATCCTTTTGACATTTTTTTTTAATTAATCTCAATTTATGGAGAATAATCAATGTCAGAACAATTGGTTCCTGTTAGGCATCCAAGTACATAGTTACATGTGATGAACACGCATTGAAATAAATAGGATGACCTTATTTTACTTAGGGCAAAATTTCAGATGTCTTTTCAGGATTTTTATTTTTTAAAAAAACCCACTGAATCTAAGGAGGTTGCAGTAATGATTATTTTCACACCCGAATATACTGGCACATTGAAATACTACATTACCTCGTATCGGCTTCAGTAGGCCCTGGCTAAACATCATGCTGGCTCAAGTACCATTCTGTGGCCATAGGATTCCAGATGGGGACACAGATGAGGAATGAAGTCATGCCAGTAACTTTCAAGTATTAGGTAACAGATGATACGAAAGATGCAACAGCAAATAACTCAGATGGAAGCAAGACAAACACATGGTGCGACAAACAGAGCTGATGGTGACCTGCCAAGAGGAGTTAGTAAACTGAATTCACTGCATCTATGCAAGAGTTAAATACTATCAGATTAGATCAGTGTTGCCATCTGAATAGCCACAGCCTAATTTTTCTACTACAAGTTATTAGCAAATCTAGTAAGTTATCTCTAATGCATGAAGTATTATTAATACACTAGGATAAAGCCATTAGCTATCTTACAGGATTAGGACTGTTAAGCATAGGTGCTTTATTTTATCACAACAGCAATTTGCACCACACTACTATGTATACTTCTATAGCATGGATGAACAGCACAGAAACTACTTCTGAACAATTATCCCTCATTCATTGGATCTTAAAGCAATATATAACCCTGTTTTCATACATATATTTTTCATTATTATCACTAATGGTCTTTAGAGCAAGCCTAATTTTCCTCATTTCCATTTTGGTGATGTCTGGATCAAATATTTAAGCACCAAGATCTCCAAATGCCATGGACTTCCCCAGCCCTAAGCACTTTTAAAGTAACATGCCAATTTTAAGATTGTATAATGATTTGACACGCCGAAAGACAAAAATTGGTGTATGTGAAGTAATAAAAAGTATAGGAAATTATTTAATGAAACAGCCAAAAACGCACTGGTGATTCTTGTTAGAAATGCATACTGAAAATATTAAAATAGACTGTCTTCTTCTCATTGACTTTATATAAGCTGCTCTGGGAGCCTTATCAACTGAACAACAACATAAAAATGCTTAAATAAAAGTTGTAGGGTACATTACTTGATTCCACCCCAAAAACATTACCTTATGAATTTGATACCTATCGCTATAGCTGTGTGAGGGAAAGGGAAAGGAGCAGTAGGTATATTAAAGCTAAGTCGTCTTATAACAGTTAATCATATTAGACAAGCATATTAAAACCATGCTAGAACACAAAACTTTAAAACATTCTCCTGGTTTTGGTTGTTATTTTTACTTACCAGATTTGTAATCTAATTTTCTTTCCTCTTAGCTCTACTGTTTTGATTTTAAAATCAACACCTATAAATAAAATAGGAGGACAATAAAATAAACAAAAAAGGAGGAATAAGCAGTAAAAGCAACACAGGTATGATTTAGTTTAATTTAGTACCTGTTCATATTTACATAACGTAAGAAGGTGGACTTGTACCACTTAAAGAGGCAAGGAGGAGACAAAGAACAGATATTTTTTATAAGCACTCCACATGAACTTATCTAGTATGCTACCACCAAAAATATTTTCGACAAGGGGAAAGGTTGGGGTTGGTTTTTTTTTAATTACTCAATTATTTTCTAGGAACCACCAGAAGTTCTATTTTTTTAAAAAAGGATCCCCATCAGTTATTGCATTTTAATAGTTCTGTTTGCTTCAGCCTTGTTATTGAGTGTGGGGATATAGCTAGAGAAGTTAAACTTCTCCAACCTCTACTTAAAGGAATATTTTTAAAAGTTCAGCCCCGGTCGTCGGGAGAGGGTCGCTACGCCACTGACATTGGTGAAGTATGTATATAGGTATAACAGCTTCCATTATACACATTTCATTGCACGTAGCACAATGACTTTTCCGTTTTTATACTGTAAACCACCACGTGACCCTCAGATGAAGGGTGGTATAGAAATTTAATAAATAAACAATAAATTTACTCCTGCATAACCTTTTTATTTTAGAAACTACATTTGAAAATTAGGTTATTTAAAACTGATATCATTGGTGGGGGATTCATTAAATTTTATGTCCCAAGCTAGTCAATTGGGAAGTGGTAGGGAAAGGAGAGAGAAAAGAAGATAAGTTTGGTCCCGTCACTTTTCAACTGGATAGAGTTTTCTTACTGATTGTCCTATGTTTCATAATATTGCAGTACAGCTAAGCAACTCAAATATATGCCACTATCGATGGGTTCAGAGAATTCAGTGCTTTCCGATATACACTAGAATAAAATCTATCACATAAATTTAACTTCAGTGTGATTAGAGACTTAGAAATATTTTTCCTGCAGCCTGAAAAAAACCCTTCAAATCCTATAGCTTTTTAACTTTCGCTCTTATATTTTTCACAACTCAAACACACTCACAATCTAAAATATAACACAGAGCAAAAGGTTATAGTCCAGAGTCAGAAGTAAAGTTTCAATCTTAAAATGACATCAAAAACGCCTACTTGTTTTGATTCTTCCGATCCTATTTCAGCTGTTTACAGCTTGACAGCTGATCTCTCTCATTACCAAACGAACACTCATCTACTAAACTTAGCTCTACACATTAGTTCATTTTTCATTTTATTAAATCTCACAGATTGCTCCATTTTGAATAAAGGCTGTTCAGTCCTTTCCATGGTGCAATATGTATATAATACACTTAAAGCAAAGTGCCTTAAAGAATTGGTTGCCTGCTTATTCAGAAACAATTGTATGTTTCTATTCTATACAACCTAGATTCTGAACATGAACCCTTATCAGAAATAATTGTCAAGAGTCAGTGTGGCCCTGGGTTCTGACTTGGTAAACAGCTAATTTCTTAGTTATTAAAATTGCTGGATAGTCTTTGACCTCACCCAGAACTTCAAGGAAGAGGGAATGCTTCACCTGAAGATGTTAGGAGGCACTCTTCTTTATAAGATCTTTTTGTTTCAGATAAATGTTTGGATAGCTTTTTTGTGAGCCACTTGCTATTTTTAGTTGATTGAAATGGAATAAAGCCAGCAGAAGTAGTGTATTTTTTGTCTATAAGCCATTTTGAGTGTTGTGGTAAGGTGACTCAGAAATGTCGTAAAATTAAGATATAGTGGTAGTTATCCCTGTTTTGAAGTATATGTTGTACTTTCAGAGTTTCTGTAAAATCATTATAAATGTTTTCTAAATTCTCTACATGGTATGGCTGCTTTGGAGAACACCTACACTGGTTTATCCCACAACACACACCCATGTACATGTATCCGATAAGAAATTTACAGAAACATGGTTTATACCTGAAACTTCTGGCTTCATATCACCCAGCATGGAGCACAGAGGAAATGAGTGATTGCTGTACTCCAGATTCTGGGGGATATCTTACACATTTTTACTTTAAGAAACAATTGGGTTAACAGCCCAAACCAGAAGTCCCATGTCCTGTTCTGTGATTATCAGTCACCGTGCACTGACTTCTGCAATCCTTGCTTCCAGTTTCTAAAATTAGCACACATGTTGTGGCTAGTAAGTTACTATTATATGTAACCAAGACTACAATCCTGTATTCACCTAGAAATTACTCCCTTGAACCTAATAGGGCTTACTAAGGAGTAGAAATACATAGAACTGAATTGTAAGTAATCAGTAATTACAACATCTTATTGCAATTAAATGTTGTTTAAATTACAAACAAATCCTATATTAAATGGAGATATTCCTTTGGTTGACAACATGAACAGAGAAAACTCCCATAAGGGAATTTTAGAACCAGAGTGCCATACGTTAACATTAATGTAATATGCACAGAACAGTATCTTATAGCTATTTAGCATTTAATTTGTTTGGACATGCAGGAGCTAGAAAATGAACTTAAAGCTCTGCTTATCCCTATTAAAACATTACACCACAATAATAAGGAGAATACCAATTAATGTCATAAGTTTAGTAGAATACCAGGGGTTCTTTAGAACTCAAGGCACTGGACAACCCTATAAACCAGGGATGGGGAACTTGTGGCCCTGAAGCTCTTGCTGGCTATGCTGGCTGGGACTGATAGGAGCTGGAGTCCAGCAACAGTTAGGGACATAGGTTCCCTTCCCTGCTATAAGCATTCACACAATGAATAGCCTCACTAATCAAGGAGATTTAACTGCTGCAAGATTGTAGCACTGTAGGTCAATAAATCTTAATAAAGGATGCAGGTGGATTTAAGTAGCATTGCAGAAGATTTAATAAAGACTGTACCATCCATCTTAACAGCCAAGAAACTACTTTAAGTTGTTCCTTTGTAACTGTTAGATGTCCAGCTGTAGCATATTAGACATTTTATGTTCCACAAGGAGAACAGCTCAAGTTCAATAGTAAAACATTTGCTTTTCACACAGGAGGTCCCAAGTTTAATCCCTGATATATCCAGATAGTGCTAGGAATGTCTGTTGGCCGAAACCCTGGAGAGTCACTGCTTGTTAGTGTATCCCAGGAAACTGTCTTATACAAGGTTTGACCATTTCTCTATCTAGCTCAGTACTGTGTACAGCAGCCTCTCTCAACCTTGGGTTCCTAGATGTTGTTGGACTACCATTCCCATCATCCCTGACTGCTGCCCCCGGGGATACTACACTTTGGGAAACACTGCACTAGTTTATAGGTGTGTTCACACTGAGGCCAATTCTGTGAAATAATAACTATCAAGAGTTTCCATAAAAAGTAGTTGAACTAACTGAAGGATTGTTTGTGGACTAATAGCAGTGCAGTTACCACTGAAGGAGACTGTCTTGCTATTACTGTCATATATTTAGCTTTTGTTTACCACCACTAAGAAGGTGTTGGAGAGATGAGGTAACACTGTATAATCAGAGTTACTTTCATCTCAAATGAAAGGGAAGAGTCTCCCTTATCACCCTGGGTTAGGGTCAGATCCTGGGTAATAAACAAAGACTCTCACATCAGATCAACAAAACAGCAATGTCATGAGTGAAAACAGATAAACATTTTCTAATAATTAAGCACTCCCCAAACTGAGAAGCCACAAGCAGTAAATTAATCGGATGATGGGATACTTCTTCCTCCCTCATCACTTTAGCATTCTAGCAAGATAACTGGCTCTTTACTCCAACAACCCAAGTAGAATGTGCCCAGTGCCTGAGTCTCTACACACAGGTACACTAAATTAGTGTACCCCTTCTCAGGCAAATCTAACTGGAGGTAGTTTTAATAATACAAGTTTATCTTTGTCATCCCAGTAAAGGGCAGGAAAAGACTATTCACTCCCCGCCCTGAGATGAAAGGAGAGAGCACTTCATCCCTAAAGGATGAGAGAGAGAGAGTTTCACCTGAACAAACAATAGCAGCATTGTATTTCCCAGCCCAACCTTACTACGGGGCTGCTTGCAGTTTCGAAGGAAACAGGGATTTCACACGGACCGCAAAGTTATGGATGCGGCCCGGGTGTTTTAAGAGGCGTCTTCACAACCAACGGGGTGAGGAAATGGGGTGGGTTAAGGAACCCAAGCCCCAGGCTTAGAGAGCAACCCTAATTTTTAAAATAAGATTTGTAACGCCCCACTCCACCCTCCCCACGACGCCCCCGCTTCCCCCTGGAAGTCCCCTCCTCGCCGGCCCCTTCTCCTCGGCCCCGCCGACGGGCCTCACCGTACCTACGGTGGACTTGCAGGCCTCGCAGAAGGTGTCGTCCGTGAAGCGCTCCATCAGGCTGGTCTTGCCGACGCCCCGCGAGCCGATGATGATCACCTGCAGCTTGAAGTCGGCCGGGCGCGGCGGCTGCTTCCTGCGGCGGCCCTGAGGCCCCGAGAGCGCAGGGGAGCCGCCGGCCGAGCCCAGCCCGCCGCCGCCGCCGAGCCCCGGCCCCCTCCGCTGCAGCCCAGAGCCCGGCTCCATCCACTCATGCGGCTCGCGAGCCCCGCTGCCCACCGCCCGCTGCTTCAGTCAGGGCCCGGCCCAAGGCCCGGCTGCCCTCGCCCGCTACGTCTTGTCCTGACCAGAGAAGGAGGAGAAGCGGGGCTCCAGTCGGTCTGCGCCGCGGCAACCCGGATGACGAGCAAGAAGCTGCGAGCCAGAGACGCCCCAAGTCACACGGAGGGAGGCAGCGCCCTCTGCGGCGCGGGAGGACTCGGCGCGGTCACCTTGAGGGGGGAAGCGGCCCGGACACCGGCGTCGGAGGAGTAAGACCTTCGCCGCCGCCGCCGCCGCCGCCGGGCCCTGAGGCTGGCGCGCTCTCCCCGGCCGAGCGCCCCCCTCATCGCGCGAGGCCGCAGCAAGGAGGAGCGGCACCCGCAGCGGCGTCACGGGGTGAAATTTAATGGGCAGCAGCTATCGCAGAGATACAGCAAGGGCACAGTTTTCGCCTGTTGAATTCCTGACCTTTCGGACATCTTTTCTGAGCCCTGTCAAAAACAAGAAGAGCGACAACTAAGGCGGTCACTCCCGTTTTTAGATAAAGCATCGCCACCCTCTCACATCAGGCGTTTCGCATTGTGTGGGAAAGAAGGGAGATTGCTATCATGGCACCTGCTCTCTTGCTGCGCATATATATATGCAAGAGAGCAGATTAATTGAGCTTGTATATTAATCGGTGATGTCTTTTTCACTCATGAAAAGTTTTTTTTTAGTCTTAAGAAAGAAGAGTGGCAACCCTAATAAATAACCTTCCCTTTTCAAGCATCCCCTTGTCTGTGCTTCTAATAGCAATTTGAGCTTGGGCTGCATTAAGAGGTTGGGCTGCATCCTTAGGTTTAGCCTGCGCAAACTAGCCTGGCTGGGCTGGTTGAACGTAGGCCATTAGGAAACAAGGTGCTCAGGTTTGCAAAACAGAAGTTGCTCAGGTGACTTTGTGTGAGGTGACAGGAACAAAGTATTGTTTTACAGGAGGCTTGTGGTGTGCTGTGAAGAAGGAGAAAAAAGGGCAGACCTCCATGAGCTGCTGGGCAGTGGGGCAGGACCATCTTGGCTAATAGCTGGAGGGGTCTGCACTAAGAGACCCAGAGCCATGGCTGCCTGCTGTTGTGGACACAAGCTTGCTGAAGCCTTGAGAGGGACAACGAGAAATACTCTTGGGGTATAATGTTCCGCACCCCTTTCATTGCAGACCTCCAGGTATTAATATACAGTGGTACCTCTGGATGCGAGTGGGATCTGTTCTGGAGCCCCGTTCACATCCTGAAGTGAACAAAACATGCGATTGCGCGTGCGTGGGTGGCATTTTGCCGCTTCTGCACATGAGTGTGACGTCATTTTGATCATCTGCGTATGCGTGAGCAGCGAAACCTAGAAGTAACGCGCTCCATTACTTCCGGGTCGCTGCAGAGCACAACCCGAAAATGCTTAACCTGAAGCGTATTCATCCCGAGGTATGACTGTATGTTAATAAAGCATATTACTTAAAGACACTAGCTTCCACTGTGCCTCCATCTTCCCAACGAAAATGCTGGGTGAGCACCTGGAACCCCTGGAATCTTGCACTGCTTGTGGAGATTGGGGTGGCGTGTAACTATAGGTTTACTCAGAAGCAAGTCATATTCCCAGGAACTGCATGGAATTGCAGCCTTAAGCTAACATTGGAATAAGTGGGACCTGCAACCAAACCTTGCTATGTATCCTTACTGCCTATCAGATGTGCTCCTCTTAAGTGCTCCTGCCAGCTACTCATGCCCCTTCCAGGACACAATCAGGACTGCAGGCTGGAAGTTCCCCATCTATGCTGTAAGTTGTTAGAGCAGAGGTTCTTAACCCTAATGGGTCCATGGATAGGCTTCAAGGGGTCTGTAACCAGGCAGAAAATAGATAAATTTCAATACAACTAAATGAATTGTATGCAGAATCTTGTATGTGTTTATGTGCAGTTGTCTGGGGAGGGGCTCCGTGGTTTTCATCAAATTCTTAAAGGGGTCTGTGACCCAAAACAAGGTTAAGGAACCATTGTGTTAGAGTCTCAAGTAGCAAGTGCCTTCCCCGCTTCCAGGGCTGCTAAACATGCTCATACCTCAGTGGACTGTTATGCAATTATCATCATTTCCTCCTCCCATATATATATATTTTTTTTAATCTTTTCTAAATCTCAGCATTCTGTCAAGCATGTTGATATTTCCATCTTATTTCTTAGTGGCCATGTTTTGTATATAATCATGCAGGCACTCACCTTCTTGTTGGAAGCCACCCAGAGTGGCTGGGGCAACCTAGTCAAATGGGTGGGAGAAGAAGAAGAAGAAACATTAAGGTATATATTTCTCCATTGCTCAATTTAGGTTGATTTATCTGCCTTTTCATAAATATTGTTTAGATGGGAAAAATTAAAAGGTAGAAGATGTAACAACTAAAGTAAGGGCTGGTTGTAATATATGCCTCCCCTTCTCATTGGCTTAATGCCACTGTAACATTCCCTTTAAGGGCAGTTTGCTATGCAGACATTAGTTGATGGTGAAAATTTAATTCCATTTGGGCAATTTATTCACCTCATGTTTTCTCCCATTGAAGCTGCTGTGAAATGTACAAGAGCAGGCTGGACAATTTTTGTGTGTCAGTTTTCACCTGTGCTTCCAGCCTTTACCCCCCCCCGCCACCCCCCCAGCTTCTCCTTTGCTCTTCCATGGAATTCCACATGGAAGGCCACAGAATTAACCTGCAAGACAGATAGTTCAGATTATATTTGTAATTATTTTTCTGGAGAAACAATCAATATGTCAACAGGTTATAAAATATGAATGCTGCTGTTTTCATGACAAATTAAGTCAGTATTTGACAGCAGTTGAGGACCTGGGGACAAAAGCTGACAGCATGTCTGCAGCTATAAGCGAAAAGAACAAAAACATTTGAACTTTTCAAATGCCAAGCCAATAAACAGGATTCAAAAATGACAGCGGAGTAGAGCTCCTCTATTTTTCTGCAATAGAAGCCATCTCTTTTAAATTCTCTCAGACAGTTATGAATCAAGCATCTGAGGGAACAGTATAAATAGTGTGATAATATTAACTATACCCGTCATAAATTTGAGTTTATATCCTCTGAAAAAAGTACATTATGTTTCATCAATGTAGTGTAGTCAAAGGGCATATGGATCTCATTCTTCATTTGCTTGCTTCCATACCCATCTGTCTTTAGAAAATTACCTTCTTGTTGCTGAGTTAACATCCCAAAAATAAATTATTTCGGAGCCTCTGTGGAACTTCTATGGAAATAGCTTTTATATCAACAAAACTGCTTGCTGCAGCACTCCTTGCTTACTTATCAGATGGCCTGCATCCAGTACAACAACAGGAGGGGATACTGCAGTTAAAATACTTTACCTCTCTGTCACTCAAAAGGATTTATGTTCAGAATCTTTCCAGGGTAATTAGCAAGATGACTGAAGGAGAGCAAGGTAGTGGAAGGCAAATGTCATTTTCAATAACTTTGTTTTTCTCTTCTCTACTCAGAGCCTGCCCTGTAAAACAAGAGTAGGCAGAAAGTTGATTGCTGTGGATCTCCAACCCTTTTCTGTTAGAGTGTCCAGTGCCTAATGCTCGCTGGGATTCTTGCAAAAATAAAAATGCCAGACTAGCTGAGTCTTGACTGGATCTATTCTAGCTAGACCCTGCTTATGTTATTAAGCATGCATGTCCAGGATGTGTGTGTGTGAGAGAGAGAATTACAAACGTTCACAATTCTATATGGATAGGCTAGCAATGCAACATGACTGGTTTTTGTTGCCCTGTGGAAAACATCAGAAATAGTTGGCCACTAGAGGGAGTATAGCTGCTGTTCAATGTAAAATCTGTGAGGTGAAAACTGTGGCAAGGATAAAGTTGTTCAAATTATAATATCAGTACAGTGGTACCTCAGGTTACATACGCTTCAGGTTACAGACTCCGCTAACCCAGAAATAGTGCTTCAGGTTAAGAACTTTGCTTCAGGATGAGAACAGAAATTGTGCTCCAGCGGCGCAGCAGCAGCAGGAAGCCCCATTAGCTAAAGTGGTGCTTCAGGTTAAGAACAGTTTCAGGTTCAGAACGGACCTCCAGAACGAATTAAGTACTTAACCCGAGGTACCACTGTAGTCTTAACAACTTCACCCTTCACACAGTTTTACAGGAAGTTGAGAAATCTGAGGATTATTGGAAACAATGTATTCTGGGCCCTTCTACACTTAATTGCCCCAGCTCAGATCACATATAAGGTACACACATGGCATCTTTTGCAAAAATGCACATACCTGAACTACTCCCTTGAAACTGTCCCTGCACAACCATCCTTACCTTCCAAGCAAGGCACAGAGTTGTCAAGGTTGAAATCACACAATTTTATTGTGCACAAGATGCAATCATACTGTACAAAACATAAAATATATTCAAATTACAGTGGTACCTCTGGTTACGTACTTAATTCGTTCCGGAGGTCCGTTCTTAACCTGAAGCACCACTTTAGCTAATGGGGCCTCCTGCAGCCGGAGCACGATTTCTGTTCTCATCCTGAAGCAAAGTTCTTAACCCGAGGTACTATTTCTGGGTTAGCGGAGTCTGTAACCTGAAGCATATGTAACCTGAAGCATCTGTAACCTGAGGTACCACTGTATAAATAAAATGTAAAAACACCCAAAATTGTACAATGTGCTGGTATTAATGGCTTATACATCTAGTTTTTCAAGACTGATTTAAAACCAATTTTCCTTAAAGAGCCTTGAATCAGGCTTTACATTTGCCATTCATTTGTACTGTGCAGTGCAATTATATTCAAGTTTACTCAGATGTAAACCCCATTGTGGTCACTGGGGCTTCATCACCAGGTAACTATGCATTGCAGCCTTAAGGCTATCAATGTCTAACAAAGTTTTCAAATGTAATGTACCGTATTTTCTTTTCTAAAGAATTGTGTACGTAATTGATACACATGTACATCAGTAATACACTTTTCCAGATTAAGTTGTACCAGTTAACTGGAACTTTTGACAATCTAGAAGTAAAAACAAAACTTTTCCTGTCCCTTAAGACCTATCCAGCTCCTGAAAATGCCAAAAGACTATTTGACTGTGAGGAACATGGAAGCAATGCTTTACTTTCTTGGAAAATGACAATAATACAGGAGGAAGGAATGACCTTTATCATGAGTTGTATTGTCAACTTCAATTTGGAAAGCAAAGTTTTCTGTTTTCGTCTCTTGCTGGGCTTATTGCGTTTCAGTTTGATGCAACTCTATTTTATTGTTATTGTTGTTATTAGTAATCACCTTTAACATCAGCTCTCACCTATGCCTCCTAGAAGCTGTCAGCATGCTACAGGTGCCAAACCATGGGAAATGGCTTTGTCTGGCTGACTAAACCAGGTGGGGGTAGCCAATGGGTCTCAAACTCTCGGTGAGTTAGGGACTTCCCTTGCATGTGAAGACAGGCTTCGGCAGACTGAGTGGGTGGGTCTAACGGTCAAGATTTATTATTAATGCTGGAGATGGAAGAGTATCACCATAGTAGGCTAATGCATTAAGATATTAAGATGTAGCACAATATTCTGCAGATTGCTCTTCCCAGTATCACTGGCACAGCTGCCACTTCTCCTTGGAAGGAGAACGTAACACATGAAACCATGATTGTCCCTCCTGCCAACTCTGAAATAATCACATTTCCTAGTTATGTGTTGAGGTGCATCATACATATTTTCCACATTCAGAGAAATCTGGAATGACATTCTTATCTGTACCTCAACACCACCTGTTGACTGAAATTTCATCTACTCATGGCAGGCAGTTTAATAGCAGCATAGGGAGCCCAAATGTCAGACACCTGTTACAGAAAACAGCATAAATGTTGTGCTTGTTGCTACTGATTTCAGCTGGGCAGAACCCACTTTGTGCTGTACTCTGATGAAATTTACTAGTCTATAAAGCTTGCAGTGCAATTACTATGTTGAATTCAAACTGCGTAAAATTGTTCTTAGGGTGAGTTACTATTGTATTTTTTTTTAATAAACAGTTTTAGCTATTGGTTTATATTGAGTGTAGTTCCTTCTAATCCTTCTTATTTTTGTTTATTAGTTTCCAAGAAACTAGAAATAACATGGTTGGTTAATGGTGCTTAAAGCTAATTTAGATGAAAGAGAAAATTGTTATACATGCAGCCAGCAACCCTCACTGTAGTGTGTTAAAAGGCAACCAATCCTATTCAATGTATCAAATTTCTCTATGGACTAGTTAATTGGCTCTGTTAAACATGGTCGCTTCTATTTTATACTTCTATTCAAATTTCAGTTTTCCACCAAGTTGCCCAAGCTTCATTAATTCATGAACATTGGCCTTGTGTGCCATAATTGTACGCCTCTCATGCAGAAATTCACTGCTCGTACTACATTACTTCAAGGATGCCTAGTCCTTGTTCAACTGAAAGCTGTTTTAGCAATTTTTAGTACATTTATTAGCAACACTTAATCTACATCAAGTAAAACAAATTGCAGGTTCTCTCCTCTTTAATATAGGGCACAGGCACATATTGTACTTTGCGGATGGATTCATTTGGTAAATGCAGACTGATTTGATATCATTACAGTGCTCAAATGTTACAGACACCAGCAGTTATTTTTTTCCTTCAGGATGATCTAAACTGGGTAACCATTAATGCAAAATGTGAATATCCCACAAAATTAAATTTTGGGATTATTATAGTCCTTAGTAGCAATACCAGCAGTAGCAATTCTGCAGCAATGTTAAAACAATCCAGTCTTTTGGGTGGGCAGACTAATTGTATGGGTCTTTCCTATGCTCACAGCCACCAAGTTGGGTCATTTATATGTTAACCAGCTGCACAGAGCCACTCACAGACAAGCAATGTTCACAGAGCCTTGTATTGACTGGAAATATTACAGAGCTATGCATAATTCTGAGGTATTAAGAATATTGTTACAAAAGTTGTGTGCCTCCCCCTCTCAGCCGAGTGGTGGCAAGAGTCCATAGGGTTCCAGGCACTCACCCAGCGTCTGTGTTCCTTTGGAGAATTGAGACACAGCAGATACTGTTGTAGCTTTAAGAAATATGGTTTATTCACCTATTTACACCTTCAGTCTGCATGGAGTCCAGATCTTACAGCATGGTCATTTCAAGAGGGGCTTGTACCTCACAGTTGTGCAGCCAGCCTTCAGCCAGCCTGCCTAAGATGGACTCCAGCCCTCTTCCTGCTTCTTTTTCCCAGACCCCTTGCTCAAAACCTCTCTTTTCCTGTCACCTCACACCCAGTGACCCTGGCAACCTTCCCAATCCCCACCATGCGCAGCCAAAGGGGAAGAAGAGTGGAAATCTGTTTCTCCCCACATGACTCAATATTCGAGGCACTGTGGCTGAGACTGGGAAAGCAATGGGGGTACTCAGGATTGAGGTGTGGAGCAGCAGGTTTGCTAGGCTCATAAAGCCTTGGACAAAAAGCTGGGATATGAAGACCTGCAAGAGTTTGAGACTAATGCACAGGTGCTTTTCTCTATCAGTCTTACCAGCATTAGCTTCCACCAACGCCCAACCATGCCAGAGAAATGAAGAAAAGCCTTAATTAACTGTGGTAAAAGTACAATATATTCAAATAATGTACTGGCTATCTTAAAGAGGTATGTGAAGAAATAAGTTGTAATAGGTATTGTGTAATGTATTTTGACATTTGTATTGTATTGTACATTCCATTATATTCGGTGTGGGAAGTTTTCTGTTTGAAACTTAGTTCAAATATCGCTTGGGCCTTAACTGACAGTTATGAGGAGGGGTTGGTGTTAGAATTCTCAATATAGATGCGAAAGGTAGGCACATTTTGATTGGTGGGCGCAGGTTTAGAATTTTCAGTTAGACAGTGTGATTGGCTGGGGCTGAACTAGAGGGGCCAAAAGAAAGGTATATAAGGCTCTGCAGAGGATTTGTTGGGCAGCTGGAATAGTTGGTGCTTGAGGTTCAGGGAGCCAGCAGAGGAAGAGGATGGGGGAAAGAGGAAGGAAGAAGACCTGACAGGAAAGGTGGAGGGGCTTGGAGGCCAAATACTTGCTGGGTAGAGCTGAATCACTTGTGTTAGGCTGAAAGGACAAGGGGAGAAACTTTCTGCAGTGCTGAGGGAAGAAATGAGAAGAAGCTTGGTCTTTGGTGTAGTACAGCAAGACAAATCTGCACTTCAACAGGGTTGGACAAAGAGGCTTCCAGCAGAGTCCTCTGTTGGAGAGGCTTAACTGAGGTGGAGAGAATAAGGGGCCAATTTGGCTAAAGAATTTTAATAGCTTCCTTAAAGCTGTCCTACTTTATCATTACTGTAATAGATTAATATAAGCTGTTGGTATTTAAAGTGACAGCAACAAGTTGACAAAGGTTATGCTCATTTAAAGATACTGTACTATTTCAAGTAGCCAGATAAGTTTGTGCATTTAATAATCTTATAATAAATGAGCATAAAATCCTTTGTTAAATGTAATATATGACTTGCTTTGTACCACCAAGTTATTGGTAAGGTTCTGAGGGGAAAAGTGAGCAGCATTTCTGATCAATATAATATTATAGCTATTTAATTATTAAAAAGAAAAAGAAAATATAAAATAGGGGGAAAGAAAAGAAAGTGGGGGAAAGAGAGAAAGGATTTATTAGTTGGAAATCATACAACATTTCTTAGATACATTCAGTAACATCATTTGAGCGAAAGTTTTCTAATTATTAGAAAAAAACCTTAAGAGATTCCCATGAGTCTGGATCAGGAATGATTATTAATAGATTAAATGTTTCCTTATTAAGATAAGAAACTCAGATATATTTATATAAATGTGACTATAAATATGGGTATGACTACGATTATGAATGTGGTGGGAAAGGGAGAACCTGGATGCCCAAGCCCTTTTCATTCTGTAGGTTTATTTTGGCCATATTGAGTTATATGATGTTGGGTGATTGCCATCATATTCAACTCCAGCAATTATTTCAGCATGTGTAAGTCCAGCTGGGAGTTGAATAACACTGGAACTTGCCATATATATATATATATATATATATATATATATATATATATATATATATATGATGGCTGTGGCATGTGTACTTTCCCCTCAACCCCCAGTAGTTGTATACTTAATGTCAACTTTCTTCACCAGTATGATTACGCCACAAGATGGCTCTCTAACCACAAATATACTAACAAATACAAATTCTACAGTTGTTTGGGAACAAGTCAGAGGAGGTTTGTTGTGAGATCTGATGATACAAAAATGTAATCATTACCAATGGCAGCTTTAATATTTCTCTCAAACACTTCATGGAATCATACTGTATGGTAGTGAAATGAGGATTTACTAAATATTTCAGAGAGAAATGACTGGTAGCTCCAATTTATTTTTGCATATCTTGTTTGCTGGTATTAATTTTCTGTATGCAGTTTTCCCAAGCCCACATATGCACACACAAACTCATTTATATATCATGTTTCCATGCACAAGAGATTTATGGATAGCTGCAAACCTAGGCCCTGAGGCAAATAAAATTATTAACAGGCACTTCAATCATATATATCAGGGGTGGAGAACCTTTGTTGGCCAGCGGGACAGATTCTTATTTCTCCACCTCTGGTGGGCCAAATTTGACTGGTGGGTGGGGCTGCCCATTTGTCAATCACTTGGTGTCAATATGCCACCAGAGGGTCAGCATGTTGGAATGTCAAACCACAGTGCTGAGCTGTTTGAAAGCCCTTTTGCAAGCAGCCCTGCATTGCTCTTGAAGCCTCCAAAAACCAAAGTTTTATAGAGTAGTGCAGGGCTGTTTGCAAAAGAGCTTTCAAACAGCTCTATACAGTGGTACCTCGGGTTAAGTACTTAATTCGTTCCGGAGGTCCGTACTTAACCTGAAACTTCTTAACCTGAAGCACCACTTTAGCTAATGGGGCCTGCTGCTGCGCCACTGGAGCACGATTTCTGTTCTCATCCTGAAGCACAGTTCTTAACCCAAAGCACTATTTCTGGTTAACCTGAAGCGTATGTAACCTGAAGCGTATGTAACCCAAGGTACCACTGTATTGCGCTTTGAAGTAGCATCCAGCAACATAGAAGTCCCTGCTCATCAGCTGATGAATAGACTTTAATCCTGCTCTTTACGGGGTTCAGTCTCTGCTCTCTATCAGGCCTTCAGAGTGACACCAGTGGATTGGCAGGTAGGAAAAACAGCATTGTGGCTCAAATGGGACCTCCTTTTGGGCCAAGACTGGCCTGTGGACCAGAGGCTTCCCATTCCTGCTATACATATCTGCTCATAAATAAGTTCCAATGAAATCAATTTAGGTTGTTCCTGACTAAGGGCACAATGCTAAACCTAGATCTGTTGGGATGAGCAAGCTAGGTTATGACAGACCTCCAACTCAACTGGCAGGTACCTGGATCAGCTGGGCTATACTGGAACACATTCCCAACCCTCCTTAGCCAAAGATATGCTTGTGTAAAACCCTCACCCCAGCTCAGCTGGGGCTATGCAGACTGCTCTGATACTGGAGGAACACACACTGGTGTAAGCCTTGAAAAAAGTGTGTTCTGGGGGAGTGATGGAGGCAGGACTGGGCAAGATTGTAATTCCGTTCAGTTTGTGGCCTGGCAACCCAGCAGAAATTATGCCAGGGAGAAGGGTGGTGTAAGTCAAATTCTATTTTAAATGCTTGCTTTCCCTCTGCCAAGCTTAAGTCTGCTCAGCTGTCAGTAGCCTGCTCCTGAATGGAGTTTGGAACTACTTTATCATGCATAATTTTTCTTTAGCTTAGCATCAGCACATACAAGCTATTGTAGAAAGCAAACTGAGGTAAGTATCATTGCCAACATTTAGATTTGTTATAATAAAATCCTACTAATTGTGTTTCCCCAATTCAGTATGAAAAATGTGTATTTTTTGAAAGCACAGGTGTACTCTCTTCCTTCTTACCATGCAATATGTTCCTGGCATTAACTATAAGTTCCAGGGCTGATCCCTAGTTCAAATTAAGTCCATTCTGGTTATAACAACTGACTTTCCTTATCACCAGTAGACTGCAGGGCTGAAGAGAGTTAATACCTCCATTCTGAGAGCCAATGAAGGGAGTTTACCTGCTTTTTGCACAGGGTTGAACAGATTGTCTGAAATCAGGATAGCACCCACACAATTCCAACTCTGTGACCTTATTGTCAAACCTTGTTAGCAGAGCTTTCTTTCTATTTTCCCCCTCTCTCTCTTTCTCTTTTGAGAGAGATTAATTGTAATTTGTAACATCTGCAGGTATCAGATCAGCCACTGTTACTATTTCTCTTTGGAAATGGCAGCTAGACAATGACCCTGAAAAGAAGTTATTTGCACAGATAATATTTCACATTCTGTCAAGGCTTCTATTAACACGTTCCTTCTGTTTCAATAAAAGCATATTTTAAGACATCACGGTTCTTTGGAATTGTTAAGCATTGCAGCAAGGACAAATACGTTCCTTGAGAATGAATAAAAGTGCTAAACCTCTTATAGCAGGATCTGTCACTCATCAACAATGAAATTTTATCCCCCTTTAAAAGAGGCTTCAGATTTTGCTTCTCAAATAAATATAAATCAGCACCCTATTCTAACTGCTCTGAGAGATTCTTTGTTTCTCTGAAATGAAATCACATGGCACCCATCTGAAGAGCCTGCAGTAAATGCTTTAGCTAGTAGTACTAATGACAGCTGGATAATTTCCAGCCCTTTCCAAATTTGGAGGTGGGGAATGAAGATCCACATTGGAGCAATTTTTACAGGCCAGTAACAGTCACTTTTAAGACTGGGCTGAATCTTTAGTTCAGGGATAGAGAGCTTGTGGCTCTCCAGATATTGCTGAACTACATTTCCCATCATGCCTGACATTTTGCCATGGGAGATGGAGCTCAGAGGCGCTAGCTTCCGAAAGAGAAGGGGGCTCAACATTGTACATGTGATGTCACAACATTGGAGGAGCCGGGGGTGGAGCTGAATGTGATGGCAGCGTGGCTTCAATGGCCACGGCTTCTGCTGCTGCCTCTGCCTCTGCCACCACTGGCTGGGGGACTGTCTGTGGCAGGAGGAGGAGGAGCTGGTTACTGAAGCCACGGTGCGCTTGGCCTCCTCAGGAGAAGCTGGGAGCGGAGCCGAGCACGGTGGCAGCATGGATTCTATTACTGTGGCTCCTCCTCCTGTTGCCATGGAAGGGAAGGAGCAGGGAAGCAGCCCCTGGCTGGTGGCTGTGGCAGGAGGAGGAAGAGGAGCTGGCCATTAAAGCCACGCTGTGCTTGGCTCTGGGCTTGGCCTCTTCCGCCACTTTTGAACATTGGGGCTTCTGGTGCAGTCCCGCAAAAATGGGGGTTTGCCCCCTAGGAGATGCTGCCCCTGATGGGGTTGGTGGAAATTGTCAAAAGCATCTGGAGGGCCCTACTGCTCACCCCTACATTAGCCAGTGAACAGTCCTGTTGAGGATACAGCATGGTTTCCAACTAAGTTTTACTCAGAGTTGACATACTGGAATTAATTAACCTAAGTTAGCCATGTCCTTTAATTTCAATGGCTCTACTCTGAGCAGGACTAACATTGGATACAACCCATACTTGTATCAGGGGTTGGGGGAGGAAGTTCAGTAACAGCAAAGTACAGGTGTCTGTAAAACTCAATAACTTGAGCTATAGGTGAATAGTCTATAGAATCATAGAATCTTAAAGTTGGAAGGGACCCAAGGATCATCTAGTTCAACCCCCTGCAATGCAGGAATATCAGCTAAAGCATCCATGATAGATGGCCATCCAAACTCTGCTTAAAAACCTTCAAGGAAGGAGAGTCCACCACCTCTCGTGGGAGTCTGTTCCACTGCTGAACAGCTCTTACTGTCAGAAAGTTTTTCTGAATGTTTAGTCAGAATCTCCTTTCTTGTAACCTGAAGCCATTGGTTCGAGTCCTACCCTCCAGAGCAGGAGAAAACAAGCATATTCCCTCTTCTATATTGCCTATTGTTGAACCCCAGCCAGCAAGGTCAGTTATCAGGCATGGTGTGAGCTATAATCCAGCCACAGTTCTCAACTCCCACCCTGTGGTAGATGGATCAATAGTTTCAGATGTTCAGAAGTATACTTTATTCAGTTAATTCTGTACTGCTGTTAGAGAAGCTACTGAAGTGTTAAATCCCTTTCCCCCTTTTGGTCAACAGTTAACAAAAAGTGTAAAAGTGCAGTCTTCCAGGGAATTCACTTTACTAACATATGTTTTCCTGAAAAAACATATTTTTGCTTCTTCAATCTAAACACACTGGTCGTTCTGACTTTAATTTCTGCTCAGCAAATGGAAGAGATGTGAAGCAAATAATGTTTAGAGCATAATATAACCATGAAGAATTAGCCTCTCCGGTTGATTAAAATGCACACACACAACAAATTATAGAACACAAACCAGATTGTTAAATTAGTGGATAAAGAGAACTGAGTCGATGAAATTGATCTTTGTTTTCAGTATATCTAGCCACAAAATTTAATCTTGAAGATTAATATCAATTTGTCTTGGACAGAGAACCATTCTGTAGACTATCAACACAGAAAGGTTGTTAATTGGAATAAATGTGTTAAATGTGGTATGTGTTAGAGGGCACAATAAGAGGAGGAGGCAGAGGGGAAACATCTATTCCACAACTTCAGTGAGGAGACTTCCAGCTGCCACTGAAGACCTATAAATAAATCTTGATTTTGCATTACAACACATCTGTGGTCATCAGCAGGTTAACTGTTAAAGTGTCTTACAATGTGCTGCTTAACTTGAAAAGGAACAAAGGTATTGTATCTTCAAACAATTTATTTGAATGATCGGGAGAATGAGACTACCTAGTGAGCTTCACAGCTGTGTGGGAATCAGAGGTTACAGTCTTATACAATGTATAGCAGGGGTTCTCAAACTTTATACCTCTAGGGCCCAGAAAAGACAACTGAAAATTACTGAGGCTCACCAGTCACAAAATGGTAGTGCAGGGTAAAGTCAGTCACAAAATGGTGGCAGATAGAGGCAGAGTTTGTTACTATTTTAATCAATATAACAATTGCCTATTCATTTTGGTGTGTTTTCTTGCATTGCTACTGTATAATTTGGTTTCTTTGACCTGAAGCCCCAGAAGCAGAGAGTGGCACTTTAGTTCTTGCTTCTTGGGAGTAGGAGATTAAATGGGTGCAGAAGTCATTCTGCCTCACATTTCTATTAATTTCCCAAGTAAGCCTAGGCCCAGTTCCCCTAAGACAAATCTGCATGCAGCAGTGAAGAGGTGAGCTTGTGTAGCCCACTGCATATCCCTCACCTGACAGCTTTGAGCTTCAGATAGATTGTGGATGAAAGCACACCTGTTAGAGAGACTATATACAGCACACCTGTTAGTGAATAAGACTGTGCATGAGATTCATCATGCAGCTAGGAATCTTTCAGTTGTGGCTTCCTGATTCTGGAATGTTCTCATTGCTGAGGGCCACTTGATGCTATCATTAACATACTTTTGGTGCCAGGTAAGACTTACCTCTTTCCCAGGCATTTGATGGATTAGTATGGTTTTGGTGTCTATTAATTGTTTGCTGCTGAAATTTTTGCTGCTGTTTTATTGGAATTTGTATGTAATTCATTGGGGTTGGTTTTTTGTTTTTTTTGCTATATGCCATGCTTTATGCTTTTAAATGTAACTTGCTTGGATATTTTTATGTGTCAAATAACTACAAAATTGAATACAAACACACAAACACAACACACACACACACACACACACACAGAGAGAGAGAGAGAGAGAGAGAGAGAGAGAGAGAGAGAGAGAGAGAGAGTGTTTTTGCTTTTGCCCCAGTCAGCTTGGGGTGAGAATATGAAAAAATGCTCTCAAAGTACGCAACCATTATGATACTTTTCTGGTAAAGAAATTAAAATCTATAATCTGTATTATGCAAGGGTTTATGAAACGTCTTTCTCTGGCTTTAAATGTTAGGAATATTCTGTCTTGGTGCAGGATGGTGAAGCAGTTTGAACAAATTCATTGGACAAGCTGGTGAATAGGGAGAGAGAGAATTTCCTTGTATCAAACTTTAAAGTTAGTCAAGCCTTTTCTTGTATAGCTTTTTAAAAGAAACCTGATTTTCTCTGGTGGGTTACAACCATTTGCAGATTTGAAAAGTGCCATTTATATTCTTGTGGCTGCTGAAGCAATTTCATATTTGGTAGGCCTTGGACCTTTTGATACTCATTTTTGAGGTGTTTATAGATCATTGTGTAAGATGAGGCTGCTGCACGTGACAAGCAGAACCTTGGCACAGGATGAGGCTAATTTCCTCTGACTGCAGAGATTAATGATACTCTTTTTTTTTTTTTAGTAATACAAAGAAAATCTCTTCAGCAGATGAACTTTCCTATGACACTGAGGGGGAGGGGAGAGCTCTAGTTCATTCATTCATTCCCCCCCCCCTCTCTCTGTGTGTGTGTGTGTGTGTGTGTGTGTGTGTGTGCTTTCCTTAGCTATTTGTAGGAGATGGAATGAGCCCAAATAACTCTGCCAATTCCTTTTGGGAGCTACTTATGGTGGCTGGGGGAAGTGAATGCAGTCCAAATCTCTTGGAGGAAAAGTTAGCTTATTATTATTATTATTACTGTACTAGGAATGCCAAAGCCAACAGTTTTTTCAGCTCCACCCATGCATCCACCTACCCATCCAAAGTGGTTATATACTAATTACATCTCATACCCCTCCCAAGACAGCTTCCAAAGGATCATTAGCAAAGGTAGCCCTAATAAGAAAAATCCCAAAGTCCATATTAGGGCCAAAATAGCACGGACTCAAATGTTTGCACACTATTATATTATACTATTGCACAATTTGGTTGGCAAATAAATGTGTTTGAACTTTAAAGAGAGAACCATTTTCATAAGCACAACAGGATAATTTAAGCTTCATCTACATTCCAGGGACTCTTTCCTAGAGCTCTATCCAGGTACTATGGAGGCCTGCCTGAGTGCTGCTCCTTCTCCCTCTGATAGCCTCACCAGTGGCAGGTGGTCTTCATTCACTAAGGCTGTGTATACATTACTGGCTTAAAATGCAGCTTGGGCATTCTTAGTGGCCAAGCCCACAAATAGGACATGACTGCAAGAGCACTCTCCACAGCATACTGCCTCCCACTGTGGAGATAGAACATAACCTGGGCAGAGCATGACTCTGTGCCATGGGCCACCTAGGTTGCATTCAGGTCAAATTTTTCAAGCCATTGTAAACTGACTTTTAGAATAGCTCTTGCCAGATGCAGTTAGTGCCCAATGGGGATTTTGCCCCTCAGATCTCAGTAATGGTCCCATATTTCTGTTCAGTTGCATACTCAATACCAAAAAGAACAAGAATGCTAAATGAAGTTACCTATTACCATTTTCAGGAAAACGTACAGTACTTAAAACTTTGCCCAGCAACTGTGGAGACTGAACATGCCCTCCACTGGCTGACTGGATTATAGCATCACAATAAGGTTGTTTGATCTATGCCTATTCAGTTGGGGGTTTCATTCTCTCTTCTGCCTTCTTTGATAGCTTTTGTTGTCACCTGTCAAGCCTCTAATTATTGTCAGGAGCTTAAAGTGGGCAAGTAGAAGAGGAGGAGATGAGGTCTTTGTTCTTCCAGTCACTGTTACTGAGCAGAGTCAGTCTTGACTTTCTTGATCCATCTGCCAGCATTTTTTCCCCCTTCTGAGGATGAGGAGCTTGCAAAACTTATTTGGGTGGAAAACGGGGCACCAAGGATCTGTCTTTCCTCACTTCCATTTCTAGGGAACTGGAAGGGATGTGTGGAGACCAGAAGGCAAAGGACAGCATTTGGGGAGAGCGGGTTACTAGACTTGATGAAAGGAGGGAGATGGCAGTCTGACATATTGCTTGTCCCCAAATTTCAGAGGGAATCCCCCTTGCCTGGTGGGAGGGGGATAAAGGAGATGGCAATGGAGTAGGACAATTGTCCATAGACAGAGAGGAGAAGGTTTGGGCGGGTGGAAGGTCCTTTCATTTACTGGCTTATGGGACAGTCTTCTGTTATGGCACTTAAGTTGGGGCTCAAAGTAGATACCAGGAATGCTTGGGGTGGTGCTTGAAATTATGTAATAATTCTACCAGGGGTGCCAGGTATAGGGATGCTGGGGCTCCAGCCTCCCATATTTTTGGGGCGGGGCTGTACCCACACAATATTGAGGGGGTTGTTATTACCTGCTGCTGCCAGGCACCCTCCACATGCCCCAGCCCCAGCCCCAGCCCCTGCCCGGCAGGCCAGGAGCCAGGTGGGGGATGAGTAAGTGTGAAGATCACCCTCTGCATGTCCTGGCCCCACCTGGTGCATGCTGGGCAACACATGATGTGTCATGTGGCCATGACGCATGTGGCAAGTCAGCACCCGAATTTCACCATCCCCCAAGGATAGTGTCATATGTCTTTCAGCTCCTGCTCTTTAATCCTAAACCTGTGGGGCAGGCTGCAGTTATTGGCAATACAAAAAAGGCACTTTACACATGTTTTGGTGCTATTCTAATTATTGCTGCACATGTTCCAGGACTCAGCCTAACAGCAAATTTTGGGGCTGAGCCCTTCTACAATATAAACTCTGCACTCCAACCAACCCATTCTCTCCCAGGGCACTGATCTGTGGAGGATATTTGCTAGAGGGCTGTAGAGATTATATCTGAGATATTCCCTTTCTCCAATTTTACTTTTAGCTTCATATTTATGCTAACAGGAACCATAATTGCAGATGTACGTTGTGTGTTTTAACGAAAGCTGATTCAGATTATGAATGTAAGTTGTTTGTGAATCTAACATGTCACAGAAGGTATATAGGAAGCCTTATCCAGGAAAACTTTTATATGTGAATATATTCATGGAAATGGCATTCTTTACTTGCAGCAAACATGATTATACCACAGCTGAACTGAAGGGCATGAAAGCCATGAGGAAATACAGTGCAGAACTTTGCACTCCTAGCCATGCTTCCCCACTTGTCATTAGAATAAGATGTATTTCAGGTTCTTTCCTGTAGTCGTCCCCCTGTGTTTAGGGCCTGTCTATACTGTGGTTTACCACAGCTGAAGTATGTGCTGTTTTTGAGTCAGGAAGTCTGTACATCATTGCATTTGGGTCTCTAGAATCTTTTTTTAATTCATGACAGTTGCAAACACATTCTATATTCATACATGAGTGAATTAACCTTTGCCCTAAACCCTATTCCCAGCTGGTGCCTACTAGACCGGATTGTCCACTAGGGCTACTAGGGGGTCATGGGGTTGCAACAAATTAGCCATCACAGGGGTGTGGCTGTGTTGTTCTAGTTTTCTCACCATCTTCCTCCAGTGCTGGATTAAACCCTGTGGAGGCCCATCAGATTATCTCCTAATACGTTTTTGATTTTACCAACCAACAATTTTAATAAACCTAATCAATATTATTCGGATCCTTTGTCACAGGGCCCCTAAAAGGTGTGGGGCCCATAGGCAGGTGCCTACTCTGCCTATTTGGTAATCCAGCACTGTCTTCCTCCCCTGCAAAGCTATTTTGGAAACTTAAGCATTGCAATTTTATAAATTGTTAGCACTTAAGTAAACTGAAAAGTGTACCGTATTTTTCGCACCATAGGACGCACTGGACAATAGGACGCACCTTGTTTTAGAGGGGGGAGAACAAGGGAAAAAAATTATTCCGCTCTCTGCCCAGCACCCCTTCAGCGAAGTGGCAGGAGGCGCTGCGCAGAGAGTGGGAGAATTTTCCCCCTCTTGTTTTCCCGCTCTAAAACAAGGTGCCGTTTAAGGTGCGTTCAGGCGGCTACCTTGGAAGGTTCCTTTCGGCCTGCTCTTTGGGGCTGGCGGGGGGAAGCCCACCACCAGCCCCAAAGAGCAGGTCAGGGAGCAGCAGAAAGGCGCAGCGGAGAGGCTCCTGCCATAGTCACGCGTCACTTCTCCAGCTGGGAGAGGGTCGCGGGGCTATGGCTTCTTTAGCCCCGTGCGCGCTCTCCCGGCTGGAGAGGTGACACGCGGCTATGGCAGGAGCCTCCATAGCCGCACGTTACCTCTCCAGCCGGGAGAGGGTCGCGGGGCTATGGCATCTTCGCTCCATAGGACGCACTTTTCCCCCTTCAAAAATGAAGGGGAAATGTGTGTGCGTCCTATAGAGCGAAAAATACGGTATTTCTTTAGTTCAGAAGATGACCCTGCTGAAGTCACAGTTGCTTCTTTGCTCAGAGAAAAGTTGTGTTCTGGTTCTCTCCTCCTCCTTTATAAATAAATACAGTGGTACCTTGGTTTTCAAACATAATCCGTTCCGGAATACCGTTCGAGTTCCAAAATGTTCAAAAACTGACAACTAAGTACGGAAGCCTTAAAACAGAAAACTCAATACAGAAAACTCATTACAGTGGTACCTCTGGTTATGTACTTAATTTGTTCCGGAGGTCCGTTCTTAACCTGAAATTGTTCTTAACCTGAAGCACCACTTTAGCTAATGGGGCCTCCCACTGCTGCCGCGCCGCTGGAGCACGATTTCTGTTCTCATCCTGAAGCAAATTTCTTAACCCAAGGTACTATTTCTGGGTTAGCGGAGTCTGTAACCTGAAGTGTATGTAACCTGAAGCATATGTAACCTGAAGTACCACTCTACAGAAGTCGCGTGGCATATTAGACTTCCAAGGCAAGTTCGAAAACTGAAGCATTTACTTCCGGGTTTACGGCATTCGAAAACCGAAATGTTCGTCGATGGAGATGTTCGAAAACCGAGGTACCACTGTAGTAGATACTTAAACACTGCATTCTAATACTTAGAACTTAAGTGTCTTTTCTTGGTTCAGAAGGAGTCCCTGCTGTCAAAATTTCTAGTATGGGTTCATACCAAAGGAACTATATTATTCAGTGGTAAACCCCACTGATTTCCATGGGGATTGCTCCCTCATAAATATGTGCAAGATTGCAACCTGAATTGGTTAGTCTTAAAGGTGCAACACAGGACCAAGAACATGGGCCCCCATAAATTTCCAGACCTGTGGGGGGGAATTATCCCCCTTCAACAGACTATTCACTTCTATGTCTTTTTTCCAGAATGTGGAAAAACGTAGAGCAATATTGGGCTAGGACCTAGAGACCAAGGTTAAAATCAGCCAGGAAATTAACTGTGGGATCTTGGACCAGTCACTGTCTCTCAGCCTAACCAACCTCATATGGTTGCTATGAGGATCACAGGCCCTTGGAGGAAAGGTGGAATGGATATAAACGTAATACTTATAAATAAGGAATAAACAAAATAAACAGCCTCTCTCCAGCCTACCTACTGCCAGGAGGGGGGCAGGTTTGGAATAATGAAAAAGTGTAATCCCAAACAGCAAAGAAATAAGAATATGGGGCACAGCTGGGATATCCACACCTACAAACATTGGACTTGGCATGTAAGCCCATGGCACATCCCATGTTTGGCTGTCTGTTGCAGCATGCTTGCCTGGGTGGGATGTGCAGGAAGCTCACAATCCACAATCCTGTACTACATTTAGCTTCTGCACATTGAATTCTCATCCAAACTATCCTCTGCACCACCCTACTTTTTATAACAGCATTTTAAGTTTGCTGAAGCATTTTATAGGGTTTTTTTAATCCTCACAAGAACCATGTAAAGTAGATTGTACTGCAATTTTAGAAAAACAACAGAAGGAATATTACTATCACCTTTAACAAATTTATTATGGCATAAGCCGTTTGGGGGCCAAAGCAAACCTCATCAGATGCATCATTCTTGGTATTATGGAATAATATGTTTGCTAGCTTATAAAGTGCTACTTCATAATTGTTTCATTTCTGGTGTAAGTTATGGCTAGTTGGCTGCGTCTTTGAGTAATGTACCCAACACCACACAACTAGCAAGTGATAGAGGAGGATTTTAAAGTTAAGTCTCCAGATCCCCTGGTATGTTTGTCTTTTCTTTTTTTTTAAATAAATATTTATTGAAATTTTCAAAAAATAAAGAAAAAACAAAAAAAAATTAAAAACACATAAAATTTACATTTCTTACTGTCAATAACCAATTTCCTTGACTTCCCCACACCTCCCCTTCTTGTATTCCAATTCCAATTTTTAGCTCAGCAAGTTCTTGTCCCCAAACTTTACCTTATTTTCTTTAATTCATTTTAATTAACCAATTTTAACTTATAAACCTCAATCTTTATACATCAGTACTTATTCTTAAAAATCTTTTTCTAAGGTCGACCCCAATTCCCTTCCACGAATTCCCCATTTTTATGTTAGTAGCAAAACAAAATTACATGAAACAGAATATAATTGTACACCCTTTGGATTCCCAAAGCCCCACCCCCCCTTTCCTGGTTTCAAACCCCAACAAAAGTCCATCAGTCCATCTGCTGTCAGCCTGGCGACCTCATGTCCGAGGCTTTTAATTCTCTCTCAATTCCTCTCTGCCGGTTTTTTTGATAGTCCTTTATATTAAACACCAAATCTCGAAGAAGCTCTGTCCCAATAAGGTCCATATTTCTTCCAGTCAGGCCTCCATATTTAAAAGTGGAGCCAAAATCTTGTTTCTTGCTTCTCTTAAGTCCAAATGTCCCAAAAGCTCCAGTTTCCACTTTAGCCAAGGTTTGTATTCCATAGGTCTTCAGATCTCCACATAAGGAGATCTCTCCATTCTCCATTCTTCAATTCAAACCAGATTTTCATCATCCTGATCTTATTTTCCTTTGTATCCATCTTAACCGGCCTCTGGCTCTCCTCAATCATCTGTGGCATTATAGCTCCTCCTTCCTTTTCCTTCAAATCATCATGTTTCTCTTTCATCACATTCTCAAATTTCTCAGATTTCTTTTCTTGTTCAGCTGCAGAAATTTTTAGTTCAACTGCAGAACTTTTTTGAGCTGCAAAGACTTGAGTCAAGTCCCTCCCAGGCTCAGTAACTTTATTTACTGTTCCATTCAATATTGTAACATTTGTAGCTAAAACATCGCTCTGTTCCTGCAACTTTCCCAAGAGAAAAAAAGTCCTCTCCAGTTCAGCCAGTGTTTTTCCACTTACAGCCATTTTTGTAATGTCCTGAACCCCCTCTAGAGGGATTCTGGTTTCTTAGTATCTTCCAGTTCCAACCCAAAAGTCAAGTTAGCCTTTTCTTCTTTATTTTTAACAATTTGTTACCAAATTGTAACAAATATAACCAGCAAAGACAACAGGAACAAAGTTCTCCTTTTTTCCCAACTTTGACAGCTAGTTTGACAGCTGTCAAAGTCTTCTATATCTCTTCCGCAGGCTCTCTCACCGATCGCTCCCGGGTCTGGGGGGAGGGGTGACAATTCCGCTCTCAATATTAGCTCTTATCCTCCAGCACAATCACTTATATTGCCAAAACGTGGAATTAATTGCTTTTATCCACAAAAGAGAAAGGTGTTCTCTCAACCTTAGTTATAAAATCCTTGCTTTAAGATGTTTACAAGGCGGGTAGGCGGACTTCCTCTTTGCACCTTACCCGGTCGTACCTAATTCCCCCCCCAAAATTTCTCTTTTTAAGTCCAATTTCCGTATTACTCACGGGTTGTTACTTTTAGTCCAAATGTTCAGAGAAAGAAGTCAGCGCTCTCCGTCCATGGCATGCGGCTTCACTCAGTAGGGGAAGCAGTCAACTCACAGCACCGCACCGCTCTCCGTCCCCCGTTCCGGAGCCTTTAAAAAGGCTCCTTCGCGGGTCGGGGGGGCGCAAATGGTGCCCGCCGAGTCACCAGGTCCACAGGCTTCAGCGCCTGTGGTTTCTGAGGGTCCCCGCGTCGCCGCCGCGGCAGGACCCGACCCCTACTAAGCCGATTCCCTCCGGAGCTCGGAGGGAATCCGCCATTAGGCGATGGCGCTAACCCGGAAGTCCGGTATGTTTGTCTTTTCAATGTATAAAGAGAAGGAGACTGTTGGCAGTTTTGCTGAGAAGGAAAACTGCTATCAGCAAGCCTTCGCAGCCCGGCAGGAACTCTCGCTGGGCTCCGCAGGCTTGCGGATAGCTGCCTGAAGCCTGGAGAGCGAGAGGGGTCAGTGCGCACCGACCCCTCTCGCTCTCCAGGCTTCAACGAAAGCCTGCATTTGCTCCATAGGACGCACACACATTTTCCCTTCATTTTTGGAGGGGAAAAAGTGCGTCCTATAGAGTGAAAAATACGGTAAAAATCAGGAATGCACAGCTTTCATACTTTTCTCAAATCTACACCCCCCCACACACACCCTACAGTTCCAATAACAAACAAGTGTTGAAAATTGCAACACACACAGAATCCACCCACTGTTTGCCTTGTTGATTGTGGTGGATCTAAACACAGGAGAAAAGCACTATAAGTTGGAAATTAAATCATTTCAACAAAAGAAAAAAAATCCCAATGAGAAATCCCGTTTTAAACAATTCTGCCTCTCTGGCACCATCTGGCGCAGTTTCTTTCCTAATGTAGGTGTGTTGCTGCTGCTTACCAGAGGGTAGAGGGGAGGGGTGCAAACATACTGGCAGAGCCAAACTGGCATGCCTGCTGGTGCATTTGCACAACACCCGCCTCCCTGCCACCTTGCAGTAAGCAGCATTTTTGTGGCAAGTATTGTTGTCCCACACTCACTAGTGATCTAGTTCCACTCTAAACATGTAGGAAGAAGCTCTGACACATGTGTAGAAACTTGTGGACAGGCATAGTCTCTTAGGAAACATGAAGTGTCTGCAGTCAAGATGTTTGCTCTTTTAGCTGATGAGATTCCATTTACAAATGTCTCCACAACTAATGCAATGGGAAAGGAGGAAATTTGATGCAAAAATCTGGATATAAGTTTAGCTTCTACCTCCCCTATGGGCATTCCCACTTTGCCAAAATCTGTTCAGACAGAGGGATAAGATGAGAATAAAGTCCTAACTGCTATTAAAATTACAAAATCTGAACTTTTAGCTTGATAGATCTCTAAATCTCTTTAATGCAGCTAGCATGTGTGGAACAGATGTTGCCAGTTCTGTTCTGTATGCACAGGCACCTCTGAGATCCAGCAAGGGGAAACCTTAAAATATATCAAGGTCTTCTTTAAAGCTGCAGTAGGTAAGCAAGCCTTCCCCAACTGGGTGCCTTCCAGAAGGTTTGGACTACAATTTTCATTAATGCCATTGTAGCTCAAAATATCTGGAGTGCACCAAGTTAAGGAAGGCTGAGCTAGGTCAATGGTATCAGAGGGGACATGTATAGAGACAAAGGCGGCTTTCTGGATTGCTAGTTTCTCCTAGTGACACAAAGCATGAGGTAAGAAGGCTAGTTTAATTCAAATGGATACAGCGGAATATCAGGATAGAGGATTTTTCATAAAGGAAAAGCTAAGGGAAGCCCATGCAGAGAGCAACCGAACTGGGGATTTTTCCCTTAAAGAAGACAATGGAATTAAAAACGGAATTAAAAATGAGGCACAAACTGTATGAATGGCCAAGGCCAGCTTAAGGCGGTACTGGTGGTGCTGGTGCATTTCCCAGAGGAGGATGCCTTCCCCTCAAAAGGAATGTATAAAATAAGGTACCCAAAAATATATGTTATGATATCTTAAAGACTAATGCAGTTATTGCAGCATACACTATCATACTCTGAACACCCACAGTTTCACCACTCTCAGCAAAACACAAACAAAAGCAATTTTGCAACCTTAATCAACAGAAAGAAAATACTTTGAACACGTTCAGTTTCATATTTTAAACTCACTACAGTACTTACTGTTTTTGCTCACTTTCTAACTTGGGTCAGTTACCAGCTCTCAGCCTAACCTATAAAGGGCCATATTTTTCTGGGTTCCCTACCTCCACAAATTAGAACAGCTTCAAGTCTTCAAACGATCTAGCATGATTACTGTATGTATTATTTATGCATTAAACCTATTTTTGTTTAATTGCAACAAAAATTGATTCCCAAGAACAGTTACCTTAGTCTTGCACCCACTCAAGGTGAGACACTGTGGAAAGCAGAGAGTTGTATTTTATTTTTATTTTTACTATTTTAGTTTTACAGGCTGAATAGTAAAGAGTTGGTATTTTTCCTGATTGCCTATCAACTAAAAAATTTTCCAGTGTTCTGCTTCAGCAGCAAAACCATTGAGATAAGTAGATCACACACAAGTGGGGAGCTGCCTGTAGGTTCCTTCCTTTCATGGTTTTTTGAGGGGTGAGTAGGTGGAGATCCTGTTACACAAGAGGAGTAGGAGGCATCGGTGGTAAAACACCACCAATTTTGCCTCAGGGCTCAGAAGATCCCATGAACCAGTCTCAGTTCTTGAACTCTGGTAACCTCAAGAAAGGAAGTCTTATGCCTGACTAAATTTTTTAAAACCCCAAATGTGACTGTGAGTGCAGAGTTCGGCTATTCCTGTTCCACCAGTATGCTAGCCTTTGCTTCTCTTCTGGAACCAGAGCATGATTTTATGTCCATTTGTCATCATTGAGTAAAATCTCTTAATCTCCATACATCTGCAGAGTATAGTTTAGCATATACTTAGGCACACCACCTTAGGACAGTGTGATTTGTAATTTGAGTGCCCTTCTTGTCAGTATATTGACACTGCATACCGCATAGTAATTACAAAATCAGCAGAACAGCTACAAACAGCCCTCCCTCAGTTACTAAATTGCATTCCGCAAGTGTATATAAATTTGTATATATGGGTAGGATATCAGCCCTGAAAACAGGGTCATAAACATGTTTTCTGCCTGTTGAGCACAGATTTTATAGTTGCAATTCTACTTCCAGTTATATTGCAAAGCAATTTTAGCTTCTTTTCTCATTCAGTGCCAAAACTGGTCTTTGTCACAGAACTACCCCTGGGAACTGACTTTTAAAGCTCTATCAGAAGAAGACTGAATAAGCACAAAATGGTTGCTTGTCGTTTGAGTTATTGTCCTCATCCCCTCAACCTCTTGATAGCAAGTAAAATAAAATGACGGGAGTTGCATTTCATAACAAGCAGGGATGCTGTTAATAAATCCCCCAAATGTCATAGCAAGCAGGGGAGCTTTTCAGCCCCTCTCTTACACGTCTGCTGGGTGAGCTTATGCAGCACCAGCTCCTTGCCCACAATTCCACCCTTACCTTGCTGAACAGGAAGTCCAGCTGTGCAAGTCTAGGGCCATTTTAGTTTGGTCTACAACGAAGCTGGAAATAAGAACTCACTGCTTTGGCTCAAAAGCATTGCTGCAAATGTGGACATCTTTCAATGACGTTTATACTTCCAAAGCCATTCAATGCCCCTTAAAAAGTCTTTGTTTAACCAAGCTTCCTTAGTCACTGACTCTTAACATTTTTTAAAAATTTTGTACACTGTATTGGTGATATACAGATGCATTTTATTTTTATCTCATTTTTACATTTTTTAATTGAACGTATTTTTAGGTTTTATGTCACTCACTTAGGATTATTTTATTTATTCTGTTAAGCAATATAGTTTTTTGAATAAGTGTGTTGATTTGTGTGGAAATGCTGGATTCCCGTGTACAATGGCAGCTGCCCCTGACAAAGAACCACAGAAGGGGGATGGGGGAAGCCTTGGCAAAAGGCTTGCACTGAACATAGAGAAAAAAGGGAAGCCTTTTGCCGTATTTTTAAATTTTATTTAAACAATTTATAAGCCACTTAAGTACTATAATTTCTAAGTGGTGTACAGGAAATACAATGCAAAAAAAAAAAGAAGAGATAAAAATCAGTTAAAACTATAAAACCAGACTTCAGTTCCTGCTGGAATAAAAAAGTCTTCCATAGGCACTGGAGATAGGCTCCATTGGTGCTGCCACAATGGTGCATACATGCACAACCAGTTTACACCGGTTAGAAATGTTCCACAGAGCCTTAACAGACTAACAAATGCTTTTGTGGACTTGAGTTGAGTTCATCACATGCATTTAGTGTTATCCTTTGTTTGGAGGCAGACACAAGTGAATATGTATGTGGGAACTGTGAACGGCAAAGAAGCACAAGAACTTTGTGGCAGTTCAACTGAAGCTTAACGTATGTGGAGTAATGACAAGTGTCTGCTTACAGCAGCATTAGCTGATCACGCAATCATCTCAGCATTTCTAATGAACACCTGTTAAGGGGACAGGAACCCACTGCCTCTTTTTTTTAAAAAAAATTAGTTCAAACTCTGCTATTTCATGCCCTTTCTGATTCTGCTGTTGGAGTTATTACAGATTAGTTAGCACCCTTAAATCGTTCTCTCATATGAGCGGTGTTAAGTTCCACATTTCTTTTTGATCCATGTTTATGGATGAATTCTGATCCTAATAATTGATTGTGAGTTCTGAATTAAATTAATGAATGACAAGCAGAATTGCATGACCTTGTATATGTGGAGTCAATAAAAGAATTTACCAATGAAATATGCAGTAGAAGAAACAGAGGGGAAATTGGCCCAATAGAGAAGTCATTTCATATATTTTGCTTCATGGAAATCATAGAATCATAGAATTGTAGAGTTCGAAGGGACCCTGAGGATCATCTAGTCCAACACCCTACAGTACAGGAATATGCAGCTGTCCGATAAGGGGATTGAATCTGCAACCTTGGAGCTATCACCAACTGAGCAAAAGCGAAGACCCAATGTAAATGGCCAACTTTTCAGAGCTTTAGTCCAAACAAGCAAAATCAGTTTTCCCCTTATTGTTTCTGGCTGTTTTGAGTAAGCAGTTGACTTGACACAGTCCTGAAAGAATGAGCAGCTGAGTTTAATTTGTCTCTTTAGTAATTCTACTGATAATGTCAAAACTTGCAATTTACAACAAGAAGACCCTGGCTGTTTCTGAGAGGTAACCACAGAGGTAACCTTAAAAGGTTTTACGGTGATGAACATGAGAATTTCATTGCAAAATTATTCAGGCTGGTTGGTTATGAAGAGCATTTAATAGCATAGCTTGGTCTACGGCTATGTGAAAGGTTTGATAAAATTACAACATAGGGCTTTAGATGAAGTGTTAGCAGATTAATTTGGAATGTGGAGTACTGTCGTTGTACCAGTGTTGACACACTGTCCAGTTCATCACAAGATATTAAGCAGTCGTACAGGTTGGTTAATGTTAACGAAAGGGCAGTGTGGGAAGGCAGGCTTGCAATGAAGATAGGCAAATGCTATTTTAAAATGGAAAATAGGTGTTCTGTATTTTAAAGTCAAGCAATGGAAGCATTGCCTCGCCTGGAATAAGAATAAATTTATATATATATATATATATATATATATATATATATATATATATAGTAGTGGCTGGTCAACTTTGAGGGTGTTTGGAGGTAATGAGTTTTAAAGATGCATTTAACCTACCTTCAGGCCTGGATCTGACAGTGAAACTGCCTTGGTCATCCTGGTTAACCAAGTATCAGGAGCAGAGCTGGGCTTACCATTAGACAAATTGAGGCAAGTGGGATCCTGCCAGGATCCAGAGTTGGCAGATCCCACTGTGATGCCTGCCTGCCACCATGCCACCCTACTTGCTGCTGCTGGCATCACCACAGGCCTGGGGGTGTTGGGGTTTCAGGGAGCTCTCAAGAGCTTTCACCACTGCTGCTGACCCTCCTCTGGTGGTGTGGTGTGGGTGGGAGGCACCCATTGTGGTGCCAGAGTTCCAAAGGCGCCTCCTGGCCCCCCTTCACCAGAGAAGTGAGAAGAGCAGGTTCCAGAGGTGGAGGCCCCTCACCACAGAAGTGATAGTGGCTTCTGAGTTCTTGCAAGAAGCTGTTTCTCTGGTGCCACTGCAAATGCCTCCTGCCCTACCCTGGCCCCAGGGAAGTAAGTAGGAGCAGCTGCCATGTTGCCTTCTGAGTTCTGGTGAGATTGCGCTAGAATGCAAAAGCCGCTACTGCTTCTCCCATGGCGGGGCGGGGGGGGGGCTGCCACAAGAACCTGGAAACTGATGCTGCAGCCATGAGACCTGGTAAACTGTGTGACCCTGGCTTTGGCAGGTATGGATGGCAATGGCCATGGGAGACAGCAACTTCCCATTTCGCCTCAGGTGGCAAAACGAGACAGGCCACCTCTGAGAGAGAGAGAGAGAGAGAGGCAAGGGAAGTGCAACTCTGCTGGTTCTGCTTGCCTCAAGCATGACATCCTTCTGTGGAAGGTGGAAACATGGTGTTATGTACAGGATCACTTCCAAAAAGCAGCATTGGGGGATTTCTGCTTAGTGGGGTAGGAGAGCTGAAAATAATGCCAATATATTTCACATCTGGGAACCTCTTAGAGCAAAATATACACCAGGAGGCTTTGTTTGGTCAGAATTGAATATACGCTTCCAGAGTTAATGCTAAATACATCTGGTAAAATAACATCACCCATCCCTTCAGAACAGCGCTCGTCTATCTCTTAGGACTTACTGACCCAGGTTTGACTGCTGTTTCATCACCCTTGTGCCAGAAGTGTTGGCCACATGACCCGGAAAGCTGTCTGTGGACAAACAGCAGCTCCCTCGGCCTAAAGCAAAATGAGCGCCACACTCCATAGTCCCCTCTGACTGGACTTAACTGTCCAGGGTACCTTTACCTTACTTCTGGTAAATGAGGCACCCTAGCCCCAAGAGGGCTGTGGAAAACTGTGTCCCTGGCCTTTTAGAAGTGCATTGGTTGCCAGATGTGATTTTTTCAGCTCTCCTACCCTACTTGCTTGGCCTATGGCTAGTATACTGCAGGGGTTCATTCCACATAGTCTTTTAACAGCTATATGAAGCTTCAAGGTAAGGTCATCCGATTTGAGTAAGGTACCATGTATGCTGATGACACACAGTTCTTTCCCCGGGATATTCCCAGGGGAACTGAAGGAGGCAGTGGTGCGCCCGCTCTTAAAGAAAACATCATTAGATCCCTTAGATCTATCCAATTACCGCCCGGTTTCGAATCTTCCATTCCTGGGTAAGGTAATTGAGAGAGCGGTTGCTGAATAGCTTGGCAGGTTTCCGGATGAAACATCGGCTCTGGATCCATTCCAGACCAGCTTCCGCGCTGGTCATGGGACCGAGACGGCTCTGGTCACCCTAACTGATGATCTCCGCAGGCAGCTGGATCGAGATGGGTTGGGGCTGCTGATTCTTCTAGACCCGTCAGCAGCCTTCGACATGGTCGATCACGAACTCCTGGACCGCCTTGCCGACGTGGGGATCCAGGGCATAGTCCTTCAATGGCTGCGCTTGTTTCTCTCTGGTCGGGGACAGAGGGTGGCGCTTGGGGGGGAATTGTCATCGCGCCACTCCTTGGTGTGTGGAGTGCCTCAGGGTGCGATACTCTCCCCAATGCTTTTAAACATCTTTATGCGCCCCCTCGTCCAGCTTGTCCGGAGTTTTGGGCTGGGTTGCCATCAGTATGCCGATGACACCCAACTCTATCTGTTGATGGATGGCCATCCTGACTCGGCCCCAGACACACTGACCAGATGTCTGGAAGCTGTGGCTGGATGGTTTCGTGGGAGCTGGTTGAAGTTAAATCCTTCGAAGACAGAGGTCCTCTGGCTGGGATGGGATGATATGGGATTGAGGGGGCAACTCCCATCTCTTGCGGGGGTGCAATTAGTGCCAGCACCATCCGTTAAGAGTTTGGGTGTAATCTTCGATACCTCCCTCTCTATGGAGGTGCAGATTACAGCTATAACAAAGGCGGCATTTTTTCATCTCCGCCAAGCTAAGCAGTTGGCTCCTTACCTCTCTCACCCTGACCTAGCCACTGTGATCCACACGACGGTCACCTGCAGACTGGATTATTGTAACTCGCTCTACGTGGGGCTGCCCTTGAGACTGACCCAGAAACTCCAGCGGGTGCAGAATGCCGCGGCGAGACTCCTTATGGGGTCTTCGCTGCGAGATCACGTTCATCCGGTACTATACCAGCTGCACTGGCTCCCGGTGGAGTACAGGATCAGGTTTAAGGTGCTGGTTTTAACCTTTAAAGCCCTATACGGCCTAGGACCCTCGTACCTACGGGACCGCCTCTCCTGGTATGTCCCACGGAGGAACTTACAAATAAAAACATCTTGAAGGTCCCAGGCCTCAGAGAGGTTAGGCTGGCATCAACTAGAGCCAGGGCTTTCTCGGCAGCGGCTCCAATCTGGTGGAACACTCTGTCACAAGAGACTAGGGCCCTGCAGGACCTGACATCTTTCCACAGGGCCTGCAAGACAGAGCTGTTGCACCAGGCCTTTGGTCAGGGCGCAGCCTGACTTCCTCCTCTGGCAATCTGCACAGAATTTTGCTTAAATGTTGCCATCAATTTGATTTTAATTAATTTTTAGAATGAAATGTTTTTAGAATGTTGGATTATTTGATTGTTGTTAGCCGCCCTGAGTCCGGCTTCGGCTGGGGAGGGCGGGATATAAATAAAATTTATTATTATTATTATTATTATTATTATTATTATTATTATTAATTATTTCTGTCTCCATTCCATCTGAATCAGGTGCAGCAGTGCAGATGGTAGACCAGTGTCTGGAAGCAGTAATGGCCTTTATGAGGGGAGGGCTAACAAAATGAGAATGAATCCTAAAAAGACAGAGGTGCTCTTGGTTGGTGGTTTATGTATTTGGGAAATGGTGAAAGAACCTGTTCTGGACAGATTTGCACTCCCCTTGAAGGAGCAGACACATAGTTTTGGATCCAGGTTAGTCATGGGAAACTCAAATGGCTGCAGTGGTTAAGAGTACCTGTCTCCAGCTAGGATTGTTTTGCCAGCTATAGCCATTCCTGGATTGGGATAGCCCTGCCACAGTGATCCATTGTAACTTCATGGCTAAATTACTGTAATGTGCTCTACATTAGCTTTCCTTGAAGATGGTTTGGAGGCTGTAGCGGTTGTTGAATGCTGCTGCGAGTATTGACTGGCCTATTATTATATATGGAACTCATAGAAAGGTGGGGGTCATGTGACTTTGTCATTTTTCCCATTGTGTAACAAACTGGTAGCATTCGCTCTTGAGCTCTTATGCATGCACAGGTACAAACATACCTGTGTGCATGCCCGATATGGAAAAAAGGTAGTAGAGGGCAAGGGATGGAGTGGAAGGATACAAACAGAGCAAAACA
This sequence comes from Podarcis raffonei, assembly GCF_027172205.1. NCBI lineage: Eukaryota > Metazoa > Chordata > Lepidosauria > Squamata > Lacertidae > Podarcis > Podarcis raffonei. The sequence continues at coordinate 48,844,383 of NC_070608.1, read as the reverse complement.
AGCACAATATGGATACATTCCAACTTCCTCCACCCATTGGGATGGGTGCAGAATAGCCACCATTTCCATGATGGAACATGCGAAAGCTAACCTGCCTGTTGCAAGCACAGAAAATTCCAATCAGAAAAATCAGTTTGTGGAATAGCATTTCTTGGCTGAAAGTACCCCATTTCTTCCTTAGTTCCCAAGTACAGGAGGAACAATACAAATAGCACTGGCTTCAAGTGTGTGCTTCTGATACAAATTAAGACAAGTTAAGCTGTTTTGCCAGCAAAGGTCAGCTCTTTTTAAGTCTAATTTGGCAGGTACCTTGCAGGCATTTGATACAAAACCTGCAAGGACTAAAGGACACAGAGTCAGAAATCTGATAATTAAGCCTTCAAGGGCCTGTATCAGATTCACTTCTTTTTCTCAGGTGGGAAGTTTCTACCTGCCTTGCATTGTGAAGTATTTCACACCCAGTTAGAATCTATATATATTGACCACCATACTTTTACAAATCAGAACTGCTAAGAGATGTAATAAAATAACCAGTTTAATTTGTGTTATATTTTGAAGAAAGTGTGAGCAGCAGCCATACAGATAATGAACAGTATATTCCAGCAATGTACATTTTAAGTGGAGCAGACTAGATCCCTGCCCTACTGCCATGCCCAACCATGCTTGCCAGTTGTATGTCCAAATATAGCTGTGGCCTATTTTCAACCCACAAATGTGTATAATCTGTCCTCATTCCCACCACACACGAGCTGGAACCTGTGACTGCTTCTGTAAAATCTGAAGTACAAGTTCAAATGTGCAGGTACTGTTCAGCTTATTTGTTTTGTGAGAGTCTGCTCCCAGCTTTCAGTGTTTTTAGCCAATGAATGAAAACATAGCAATGACTGGCATTTTGAAAAGCAGATCTAGCGAAATAGAAAATCAGTTACACACCAGTGTCTAGTGAAGCAACTTTTTGGTTACTTTTTCAGTCTTCTCTGCCCTGTTGGTTGCCACTCTTGACTGATGTTAACACTTCTTCTTTAAAGTCGGTGTTAGAACTTTAATGAAAAATTGCTATCTGTATGAGGCCTCAGCTTCAGGATGCTTTTATCCAGATATGTTACCTAGGATTATTTCCATTTCCAGGTACATTTTCTTCTGTTAGAGAAGAACTACAAGAAGCTATTGTTAGCTTCTTGAAGCAAGATGTCGAGTCTGGGGCCCTTCCTTGTAAAATAATTTTTTAATAACCAGGAAAATGTGTGCATTAGAACAAGGGTTGCTCCAATATGAGTGCAATTAGTCAAGAAAGTGTCCTGCAGGGATAGAACTTGGAAAAAGTTTATTAATGGAAAAAGTTAAGGTACTTATCTGTACCTTTTCTGTGTTTGAAAACTTAACTTTTTGGCTGAAATATTTTTGAAAGCTGGTTCTTATTATGGTAGAGGGTTTATCCTTCTCAGTTATCACCAACAGCTACACTGCAATTACCTTCCCAGTTAGTCATGAGAGTCTAATGTCAAAATGACTCAAAGCGTTTAGTAGAAAATTTCACTATGCTCCATAAAAGATTTTTAACATTAGATATAGTGCAGGATAATATATTTTAACAATAATGGTTACATGATTTTGTAAGAACAAACAAGGATTCACTTTCACTTTAATATATGTCTTTTCTCTCCCTTAGTGTTACGTGATTGACCAGAATTCAAATTGGGAGCTGGCGGGGACTCCTGTCGTACCACGTGGCCTGCCCATGGATTTCCCAACTACCAACTGCCTAGTCATGTGTTGCTTCCAGGGGCTTGGGGCCCGATGCAACAGGCTGCAACTGCCGCCCCCATTGGGACCAGGTAAAAGAGGTCATTTTCTTTCTCTCTAATTAGGACCACAAAGACATATAGTGAGGTGAGAAACACTCTGCACAGATTCAAGCTTTGTACACATCATACATTTGAAGCAGATGGCTTCACCTAAAGAATCCCAGATTCTTTATCTTTACCACAGCTACAGTTCCCAGCACCCTTTGTGCAACTCCAGCTGATTTGTCAGCTCTGGCTGCTCCTGGGCAGATATAATATTGCCACAAGGACCAAAGCCCTTGTGGTTTCTGACTGAACCACTGGGGATGGTCTTGAAGACGGTCTGGAAACTTCTGTTCAGGGGGGCAGCCCATCAGGAGCATGTTTAACACCTAACATCACATACTAGGGGGTTTGTATCAATTTTGGATTTTGGGCTTGTCAGAGGTGAAGTGGGGTTTGTACAAGGTGATACAAGTCAAAGCAGTGGCTCTTGAAGTGATTCGGTTCATGGTGTTTGGTGATCCAGATATGTATGACAAAATAAAACTAAATGTCTTTAAGCCTACCATATAAGGAAACCACCAGGGAAGGGAAAGCAAATGCCATAGGAAAGGCCTGTAATTAGAAGGAATGATTTTACCAAGAAAGTTAATCGCTTTTAGTTCTCTTCCCCCACCCCCAAATTAAATGAAGATTATAATAATATCGTAATATATTTATTTATATCCCCACCTCATTCCTTGACAGGTGGCTTAGTTACAGATAACTAGCGCAAAAGTCATTGGACCTATTTGTCTGCAGTTTGGCAGGTTTCTTACCCAGGGAAAATATTATTTGACTGAAGATAGTAAGGATTGGTTTTTGGAATGTTATGTACACAGGAAATGTATACATGCTCAAATGCTGAGCTATGACCTCTCAGGATTCAGAATGTCCGACTCTGCCACAGTAATGTAATCATTTGAAAGCCTTGTACTAAGTTAAGCTGAAGGCAGTTCCATGCCATAGCAGTCTATTTATTAAATGAGATTGTATTGTATATGTAATTATTTATTAAGCTGAGAAGCCAGACAGGGTAAACAAATGTTTACAGTATAATACATTAAGCATTTTCAGGGTTTAATAAAAATGATTGTCACTCACTGTGCTTCACAAAAGATTTCTTTTTAATGAATAAATAATTTGATGAAATCAAAAAAATATTTACAATATAAACAAATCAGGAAAAGCTTTGGATATATTAATCTGATCATCCTGTATTTTTTCCATTTTCTTAATGGAAAGTCTGTCAAGTCTCTCCTTTCTGAAACAATACAAGTTGGACAGAAAATACAATTCAGCAAAGTTAATGTGGTTTGTTTGTGTAGCTATTAGTTAGGTTGAAGCTACAAATGCTTTGTTTTATTAGGAGCAAATAGGATACAAATGTAACTAAAATACATTATCAAAATGCTAGACGGCATTCTCCACAGAACAAAAATGTACACTATAGTCTCTGACAACAACAGAGGATCACTGCCAACAAAAAAGTACAACAGAAAAGTACAAATTTCTTCATTAGAATAGAATTGTGCTCTTTAATTTACCAGGTGACTAGACTGGTATATCAAGTTGATGGATTTATATGATAGTGGTTTCCAATCACTGAAGTGCATTTTTTGTGTTACTGTGGGATTTGTAGGTGTCTCAAACAACGGCCATACTGTGGAAAATGGGCAGTGCAAGCATTTATTTTTTTGGGAAAGACGCTCTTGGGCTCTTAAAAAGAGCCAGTACAAAGCAATATAAGCATAACACTGAGAAGTCCTCATCTCATACACACAGATATCATGAAGCAACTTGCTTTGATTGTGGTGGTGAAAGGTTTTGATTCCTCCCAGCACTATTTGCACCATCAGCCAGAATTCAAGTACTCCAAAGCCACTTCATAGCAGAATTTATATTGATCCTGGAAAATCAAAATATGAAAACAATGTCAATTGCAGCAAGGACTAAATGAAGGATACAAGTTTTCTTTTTCAATTACCGCATTTTTCGCTCTATAGGATGCACCTGACCATAGATGCACCTTGTTTTAGAGGAGGAACAAGAAAAAAAAATTCTCCCCCTCTCTGCCCAGCGCCCCTTCAGCGAAGCGGCAGGAGGCGCTGCGCAGAGAGGAGGAGAATTTTTCCCCTTGTTCTCCCCCTCTAAAACAAGGTGCCGTTCAAGGTGCATTCAGTCACCTTCAGGCGGCTACCTTGGAAGCCTGGAGAGCGAGAGGGGTCGGTGAAGGCAACCCGAAGCCTCCGGAGCGCTGTGGGAGTTCCCGTTGCGCTCCGGAGGCTTCGGGTTCCTTTCGACCTGCTCTTTGGGGCTGGTGGGGGGAAGCCCACTGCCAGCCCCAAAGAGCAGGCCGGGGAGCAGCGGAAAGGCACGCCGCCTTTCCGCTGCTCCGCAAGCTTCTCGGGGCTGCTGGGGAAGCCCGGGTCCCCCCCCCCCAGCCCCAAAGAGCAAAGAAGCCAAGACAGTGAGCAGGACGCATCCCACTCGCTGTCTTGGCTTCTGCCATAGCCACGAGCAACCTCTCCAGCTGGGAGAGGCTGCCTGCGCGCGGCTATGGCAATAGCCCCACCTCCCACAGGAGCCGCGCACAGCTCCTGTGGGCTTTTCTACGAGGAGGAAGGGACTGACTGGCCATGTCAGTCCCTTCTCCCTCCTGAGGAAAAGCCCGCAAGAGCCGCGCGGAGCTTGTGTGTGCGGAGCTTTTCCTGCCTGCCTCCCCCCTGCATTTGCTCCATAGGACGCACACACATTTCCCCTTCATTTTTGGAGGGGAAAAAGTGCGTCCTATAGAGCGAAACAGACGGTAGTTATAATTACATAATAATACAAATTTCTGTGCAGATTTATACATGGTTAATGTTCATCAGTTTTAAAACCCTATTGCATTGGCAATAAGATTATTCACATAGGTAAATAAATAAGTAGAACACTTGGAAATTTCTGTTACAGAAAAGTGATAGAACAGAGGGAAGGAAAGAGCCATATATGTTTCTCTGAGCTCTTTAGTTCATATTTATTTTACCCTTCTTCCAAACGCTGAAATCACAATGACCAAGTACTTGTTTAGCTATCCAAAGCCCTTTTAGCAGGATGCAACCATCCTTACACTACTGATGAACAAAGTAGACCATAATACCCTGATGCTTTGCGATGTCTTATATAGTTTTTCTAGAACAACAGCTGGCATTTCAGCAATTCTACATATAAGAAGTTCCATAAAACACTCTACAAGGAAATAATTGCTCTTGGCCCTTTGTTTCTGAACTCTTTTAATCCTTCTGCAAGATAGAAGAGCCATAATTAAATGCAATACTCTGAATGTCAAACTGAAATTCACAGTCTTGATAAATATTAGGAGATTAAGCTATTTATAAAATATATAATTTGAAAATCTGGCATTTCATTTTACATGACTATTATTTCTGCCACACAAAGGCTGTTCTCCATGTGGATTGCACTGCCAGAAAGGGAAATTAATAAGGATGTTCTGTTGAAAGTTGAAAGTTTTCACAAAAAAACCCAGCATACACTGAACAAGTCTCCTTGGGAGGAAAGCAGTGTAAAATACTTTTACAAGCCAAGTGATTTCATTATCCCCTTTAGAAAACAACAGGCTTGCTTTTATGAACCGCTCTCAGTTTAAATCTCAAAAATGTCACTGTGCCTTATGATAATAGGAATTTCCTCCCCTACTTAGTAGAGCAGTTTAAAAGCGCATACCAGAAGGTCCACCATGTTAGGCTTATTATTCCTCAAGGTCTTCACAGCATGGAAAACATCAACAGCCCTCTGGTGTCGCAGCATTTCACAAACAATACTGATTGCACAAAACGTCCCACTGCGGCCACCTCCATTTCTGCAAGAAAAGCAATGACTTGATTATTTTGTAGCTTTGTGTTATTTCCCCTTAATAGTACATGTGGGTCTTCCCCCACCCCCACCCCAAAAACCCAGTATGACATATGTTGATGTGCCAATCCACCTGGACAATAAGGACAATATTTGAGGGTTCACAGAGCATCTACTGCATTTAAGTCCCATAGCCTGATTTCAGGTATGGGCTTTTTTTGTGTAGCGCTGAAACTATATGTTTCTTACTTTCTTGACTATTGCTTCTAAACAACACCAGCCTATTTCACAAGGTGGGTGTTGGGGATTTTTGTGATGGTCTTGTTATTGAAGCAGTCTCTGGCCATACCATATCTACATGTGGACACGCAAAGTTCACACATGTCTTGGAAGGTAACTAAATGGTTATATGTCCTCCAGTTTTTTAACAACTGAAGAACAAACTTACAATTATTTATAAAAATTAAATTCAAATGGATTTTTTAAAAAAATATTCCTTAACTCTTCCAGTACAAGAAAATATATAAAATGGTCCAGATCAAAGTGAAGTCCACCTGTTGGTCTTATTTCTTGTAGATATAAAACCTCTTTAATTCCACTTTATCTGATTACGTTTTAACTCATTGCCTCCGGAGAGCCTCTGGCAGTCAAGAGTAAAAGCAATGGGCTAAATGGACAAATATTTTGACCTTGGATAAAACAGTTTCCTATGTTCTAATGTTTTGTACTAACACAATTGATCAGTATCAGATTATGTCTAGATTCATTTAGCTGAACTATCCTCATTTTGATGCAATTTCTAATTGCTCAATGTTCTAAAAACCCACAAACAAACCTACACACTACTGAAGGTATGAGAGATTCCCAAACTTCTTATTTTTGTCTTGTGGAAATAAGCAGGAAGAGTGGCTGCAGAGAAAACAACTTTACTTTTGGAACTGAATTAAATCATGATCCAATTCAGGGGCCAATTCACATTCAATACTCCCGACCATGGTTGGGGGATCAGAAGCGGGCTGCAGAACTACATGCTTCCTCTTCTGGACCCTTAATTCTTTAACTTCCAAAATTCCCTCTACTGCCCTGAACCACAATTAAGGCTTTCCATTAGAATATCCACTACCCATGGCCCATACTAACCAGGAATCTATGCTTTGGGTAGTGGAAACAAACTCATGGTCTGGATCCTAGTTCTTAAGACATGTTTTAACAGATTGAGAGTATTGTATCTGTCTAATAAGATGAGAAAACAAAAATGTGAGGCCTCTGTGTTCAGATGCATGATTAGATATAGCATTTAATAAAACTTTCTTCTGAAAATTAAAAATAACCATAGATAATCTCTCTCCTTCTGGAAACTCTATTATTTCCACAACTATTCTAATCAGCATCTTTAGATTCTACTTCATTGAAAATAATAAACTTTAATAATTACCAGAGTGCAGACTAGTTAGCTTGCAGCTTTTTAAAGCTAGAACTCACAAATGGTTGATTTTCAAAGGAAGTGACAATATGGCACATCTGTCACATCCAGGCAGGATGAAAAGAATGTTCCCTGCTGCCAAATACTGGATGATATTGTGCCATTCTTTGAGCATTTTAATTAAAATTAAGTCATTTAAAAGGATTATGTTGGATGGTTTCCCCCACTTTCTGTGCTGCCTGGAAGTGATGTATATGCGTGTGTGCAGGAGATGTGGTACAGCCATTTAATATCACGAATAATTGAGATGATATCAATTTGCATTTTAAAAGGACCTCCCAGATATGGATCTCAAACCATTAATAAGCAAAACCTCACAAGATTAGGAATTATAATTTCTATTCAACAGGTGGGAAAACTAGATACCATGATCAGGGAGCAAGTGATAATTTTGGGGGGAACCATAGCAAGCAGTTTTAACCCCCCCAACAATGACACCTTACAGTTCTTAGGAAGGGGAGTGGGACAGAGATGAAAGTGAATAGTCAGTGCTTGGTAGAATAAGTAAGGGATGAGGAGATTTTTTAAAAAGCTGTAGTAGAGCAAGAGGGATATCTTGAGGTGTGGTGGATAAGCTTGATGAATAAAGGCAAAATAAGAGACTGAAATACAGTATCATATCATTATACAAATCATGGTATGAACACCCTTGGAATAATGTATACTGTTGTTATTATAATAATAATAATTCAATTTCTGTACTGCCCTTCATTCAAAGATCACAGGGTGTACAATATAAAAGCATCAAAATATGAAGCATAAAAACTATTGCTATTTTTCTAGAAAAAGAAGACCTGGAACTCTCTTATCTAGTCCATTACAGAGGAAAGACAAAGGTCCAGCACATCCACTACCACACCTGCAAATGTAAAGGAGGAGTCATCAACATATTGCTGGCAATGTACTGAAAGACGTTTCATGTAGGTGTTCAACATCATGGGGGATAAGATGAACCCTGAGGAACCCACATTGAAGGCTCCACAGGGCTGAAGAACATTCTCCAAGCATCACCCTCTGGAAATGACCATCACCACAAAGTGGTGAAACCCACTCTGAGCTTGGACAAGCCACTCCAGAAGGATACCATGGTCGATGGTATTGAAAGTCACTGAAGAAGTCAAGGAGAATTAACATTTCCTCTGTTTCTCTCCCAACAGAGGTCATCATACAGCATAACCCAAGCAGTTTCTGCGCCAAAACCAAGCCTAATGGTTCTCTTTTTTTCCTCTTAAAGCCATCTAAGCTAGTGGCCAATATTCACTTACAAGCAATGGACGACTGTACGGCCTTCACCTCCATTGTATTCTTCCTGCCATTTGTCTACCTGACGTATGAGTTTCAGAAAAGAACGTTTGGATACAGGAGTGTCTCTATACATGGGCCATCCTAGGAACTGAAATTGCTGCACCATTCGATAGCCGTCCTGGGGCTGTGGGGACCCAACCAGTAGAAGAATAAAAAGACAGCATTATTTATTCTACATCCAAATAATATATACGTTACATGCTCTCATCAACAGTGATTATTAAAGCAGATTACTACTTGTTATTTGCTACAGGAATTCTCATTTGGGAGTTATGACTCTGAATCTTAGAGATATATTAAGATGATTTTCTAAACTGCTGAATATACAAATATACTAGAGTGGAACAATGGTACAGCTGCAAGAGCCAATATTATAGCAATCACCAGCTAGGCAAAGTGAAATTTGCAATATAGCTCCAATTATGGCTGCCCTTTTTATATGCTCATCATTTTCAAATTTTCAGAATGAACTTTCATTGTGTGATGACTGATTGTTAATAAGCCAAATAAAGACCCACATATTCAGAATAACATCACTTCATTAGCATCTCTCTCCAAAGACACATTTTATTTTATATGTGAATGAAATCTTTCTACTAATTTATAAGAAAGGGAAGGAAATGTTTTCTCATTCTTGACAATCCTACATATTCAATAATCTTGATTTACATTTCTGAATGCTGTGAGATAAAAGAAAGTTTCAATTGGCACTTTGGATTTGAAAAATATCCAAAAGAGGTTTCAAGCCTTTTAAGCTGTATCTTGCAACCCTAGGGTGTGAAAATTAAGCTGTATCTTGCAACCCTAGGGTGTGGAAATATTCAAAACCTCAAGTTCTAATATGCCCCCTTAATTTTTGGAAACTTATCTACATATATCACCAAACAAAAAGGCTTGTCAATTTTGTCCCTCTCATTACTAAGCACAATAATTTTAAAAGAAAACTCTGGGGAAAAAAGCTGAGTAGACTTCTACAATATTTTCTTAAGTAGGAGGTAGTAGATGATTATTGTTTAGCTAAGTAGGCCTTTTCTGAGCATTGCATTCTGAGCATACAGTTTTACATGTAAAAAGTTTGTTTCAATTTAACATCAGACGCAATACAAAGGAACTCAAAAAAGCTAGGAACCATAATTATTATTATTTGTTATAAATCCACATGTGAATTAGATTTTTTGACCATCTTCCAAGAAACAAATAACTGAATAAGGTCCTTACTCTTGCTGCATTATAAATTCGGAATATCCGGCTGATAATGTCTTCTTCTAAATCAGCAGAAACAAACTCCACCTGAATAGGACCATGTCGATGAACTCCATTTTCAGGCCAATATTGTGGACACAACTGTAGAACAAAAAGATCAATAAACACATAGACATATTATCTACAAAATATGTTTCGGCATGTCGCCCTATAGCTTAATCCACTGGCTTTCACATGTGAACAGGTGGGCCAATGTGCCCAAAGCGCTCCATAGAAGAACGGGTGCCCTGTCCCTCTCTGTGCTGGGGAATGCTCCAAATGCTAAATCACTTCCAAGCATTAAAGAGTAGAGATGAGGGAGAAGCTTGATTTAGTTCAAATCTGAAGGTGAACATACCTAATCTGCCCTTTCTGAAATAATACACAAACCAAAGGACAGCCTTCCTTCACAATTCTCCAAAATTTGCCACACAGTTTTCTGGCCAGGTAACGTGTGCTAAAATGTAAAAACTAGTGTACAAATACAGTAAATGCATATAAATATAAATGCATATATTATTTGGGGAAGGGGTCAGGCAAGTTTCTTTGAAGATGAAGACCAGATGGCCACTACAGTGCCATTTCAAAGGGATGAGCTGGGTTGCAATAGCTGCATCTAAGTGACAAACATCCAAAAGGGCAATGGGGGCGGGGTGTAGGCTAGAGAGTTGCAGTCTGAGCGAGCTGTAAGGAGATGCTGGCGACAGAGGAGCCAAAGCTTTGACTAATGAAGAGGTGTCAATGCTGTGAGCCCTTCCATCCTAAATAAAACCATGTATCTTAAAAGACACTAGGATCTCTGCTGACCTTTCTTCCAAGAAAACTGAGCCTTGGGTAAGTGCACAACTCTCACAGCTTGTCAGATGGCGTGGCGTGCAACAGTCTGCCACTACCTATGCTTGTATAGAGCTTCATATGCGTATTGTTCCCCCATTGGAGCTATGGATCATAACTTATTTTGCAGGTTTCCAACAAAAAGTGAGCATTTTAAGCCTTAATATATTTTTTGTTCAATAACAATGTTACAAAACTTTTGCCGAATCACACAGGAACGATTCTAATTCTCACATAGTACTATCTTGTACAGAGTTACATATATATAGGTTCCATGGAAATCAGTGGGTATATAATTGATGTACAACCCTTTTACTAGACTTTTATTTCTGTTTATTTATTTACAGCATTTCTGGACCCTTTTCAATGAAACGATAAAATAAATCTAATTATAACTGTATAAAATCAATAATTTAAAAATGAACACCAGCTGCAATAAGCTCTCAGGCTAATTCCTAAATGTCTGGCAGAACAAAAAACTTCCACCTGTTTCTGAGAATCATCCAGGGAAGTACACAGATGGATTTCTCTGAGGAGAGCATTCTATCTAGGATAGTCATATTGGAGATGCTGTCCCTGGAGATATTTGAGCACAATGTAGAACCTTAGGTCAGAACCAGATTTTGAATTGGGTTTGGTTTAATCCAACTACACTCATCTTCTTTTATACAATTTTGCCCTAGTATTGCTTGCTGCTAAATTCTTAAACCTTTTCGGCATTTGGAGTGACAGATTTCTGACATTAAACATCAGTTTAGCAATAGCCTGTGACAGCATGCAAGGGTGCTGTCAAACACCTCAACGTGTTGGGCATTATTTGAGGCGCACACACCACCAGAAGCCCAGTCTCTATCCCCAGGGTATGATAAACAGTTCATAGCTGGAAACCAAACCCTATCCGTTACTAAATTCCCAGAGGCAACATTTTGCTTTCAGTTCACCACTACTGGATAATACCAGAGCTGCCTGGAAGTTTTGCTGATTTTTATATTTGTGAATGTCTTGTTTCACCTTTGAAAACTTGTCCCAGAAAGTTTAAGTAGCCAGAGGGGTTCACAGACATTACAGAGCTGTATTCTGGTTGATTTACGTGTTAGATAACGCTGTGCAGGTTGAACAGTCTTACAGGGCTGTTTAATCCTTCACCTTCCAATATTCCCAGAAATCAATTTATAAGTGAGCTATGGATTATTTAATAGAAACAGACACACCTGACACAGTGGGAAAAGAAAAAAATATGGAGGGTTTCCAAGGGATGTACTTACTCAGGAATTCTCCTGGGCAAGACTTGGGAACAATAGTGAAGTGAGCACAAAAGGAAACTTTTCCTGCTAGCATGAGGACTGTGTTCATATTAGGACTTTTCGAACATAATACAAAACTATTATTTAGCTTTAAGTGTATGAACAAAATGTTTTTACTATATTTTGGTAACCAATCTAATGAATAGTCTGTGTGACTGATGCAATATAGGGATAAAGGAGTTATTTAAAATTAAAAGTGTAAATGAACGTTATGATTGCTCTTTCCCTTTCCGTGTCCCTTTTACCCTTTGAATACTGAGTTGAATCTGTTAATTAAAATCTTGTAACTGACACTGGTGAAAGTAGCAGAGCAGATGTAGTACCTGAGAGCAAGCATGCCCCAGTGGTTTTAAAAGGCAGCTAAGACCAATGGGAAGCTAAAACAGCTTAGTGCTCTTGTATATTCAAATCAGGGAGCAGATATTCAAATGTGCATTTTAGTGGCAGCTAAAAGTCTAGGTCCCTGGAGCCTTTCCTCTTTCACTCTGAAAAACAACCTACCCACGCACAAAAACAAGGATTTTGCATTTCATATATTTCCCTTGAGATAGGTGAGTGTGGCTGGGGTTTAAGAATATGAAAGGGGAGTGTCTGCAATTTGTAAAAACTGACTTGCATTAGTGATGATTTTCATAAAAATGATAACAAAATTATTCTAATGCTAATACAAATACTTTCCTTTAACTATTAAAACTGTTCATGATGAATCCACTCCAAACACTGCTTAGTTAAAACATTTAATTAAGAAGTACATACTATGGGCATGAAATTGTATAGGAACAGTGGTCAGGAATTATGCATTTTGCATCCATTGTTTGAGTCTAATGCCAAGATAGGCAGCTACCATTTAGCTACCAAAGGAAGGCTGCAGTGGATGCTGTTTTGCAAGCATCCAGAACTCAGCATGGTATGCATTTAGAGAAATGATAATCCAGACACTCTTGTGCTCAGATACAGTGAGGAGTGGAGAGCTGGTGTCCAAAAGATTACTAATTTGAGGGGTGAAAATGATGAGACACTGGGATATCTTTCTGACACCTATCAACCCCAGTGTTTCATCCCTGTTTGAGATGATAGACTAGTCTGATGGCGTATATGAACATCCTTTGAGATGTTTACTTCCGCTATAGTAAGTTTACAAGGTAATTGACGAGCCCATACAAGTTCTACAGTGGCCCTGTCATACTCAGTCTAGAGAGGTGTGTGAAACAAGTCGCAGAGGCAGAAGGGTGTATACACACGAGAAACATGATTAAGAACTGTTTAAATTTCTTAACTGATGTCATTACTTTCTAATGTTGTTTTATGATTACAAGGTATTGTTGTATACTTAGCAGGATATGTTTTATGCAGAGAAACTTTTTTATAGTATATTCTGACATTTTAAGCAAGTAAAATTAAAATTCTTTGGTTTTCTGAGAGCAGTTTATGTGCTTGCTAATGTAGACTTAGAAAGCTAAATGTTGTCCAAGCACAAAATTAAAAGATTTAAATTCCTCACACCCCAAAACATATTTTTAAGACCCCTAATTGAAGACCCCCTAAAATGGGATGCCCTAGAATATAGTGCATTATCCTCAGATTGATGCATTATATTCCACAGGGGGTGGGGAATGTTCTAATGGAGATACACATATAAAGCCTTAACCAATTAAAAAAGAAAAGGTTTGACTCTGATCAATGCTCATTTTCTTCAGAAAGGTAATATCAGTTGCAGTAAGTTGCACTTCAAACCCAAGGAATAGAAGTTGAGCTCATATGCGTAGTACGATGGATAATGTCTGACTGAGGCCAAACTTCAAATTTCCCTCTCAACAATAAAAGCTCAGACCTTGTGTCAGTCACTAGTTTTCTTTCTAATCTACTTCACAGGGTTGTTGATAGAACAGCATGGACTAATTTCTATGCAGAACACACACAGGATTCCTTGGACAAAAAGCAGGATACAAATGTAATAAATAAAACATGATTAAACATGTAAAATAAGTTAACTAAAAGTTACAGCTTTGGGGCTTATCTATAACTGGTCTATTGACAAATACTCCACTAAACAAATGAATTGTTTCCAGTGTTCCTCCCCAGTACTGCAAATGGAACAGCTGCATAAAAGGAACTGGAACTAAAACCAGTCGACTGGCATTTTGTTAATGGTCAGAATGGGAATGAGTAATGAGTAACAGTCTGAGCTACAGTTCCAACAACAATTTTCTACAATACATTGCCTGAAGGAGTCTTGGCTTGAAAAGGATGCAATATCAGTTAAAATTATGGGGACTAGAGGAGCTAGCTTTGAGCATGATGTTTCATTCAGCGCATTTCTGTGACTTACTTGTGCTGGATCGACATCATTCAGCATAACTATTGATGTGCAGTGGTAGTCTAGAACCAGTCTCCAGAAATCTTTGACGGTGTTTGGTAAAGGATGCTGGGTAACGATAAAAGCTGAAGGCTGCTTATAGCTCTGTAAAACAAGAGAAAAGATAATTCCACTGAGCAAAACTGTCAGGATTAAAGCTTTAATAAGAAAGTATCAGCTGCAACAAAGGGCACTCAAGTCTAAGGGCATTAATAGATGACAGCGGTATTGAACAGCTTCAGAACAGCATGGGAGAGAGAAACAGAGGACATGTACAGACGTGTTTATTAGCCGAACTTTACTGGTGAAATCTGATGACTTGCTAGACTTCATGGAAGGGGCAGCAGTTGTTGAATGGATCTGGAATATTCAATGGAGCAATTTTATCACCGCTGGACAGGGACATGGCTGGTTTCGAGACCCCACCTACACAAATGGCGCCTCAATATACACTGGTGCTACAGTAGCATTATCATTGAACCAGCAATACCTATCACTCTTGAAATCTGCACATTAAATAAATACTACCAATAGAAGGGGCAAAAGGTGGGTACAGCAGGTGTGTAGTGTGGGAGGAATGGAACCTAGCTAGAACCTCTGGTCTGCTCATACTGTATGTTAGAAACAATGAACAGATTAACCAACTATTATGTGGCAATCCTATGGTCCAGTTAAGATGGCCACTATTATGTCAGGGCTAATAGAGGAACAACATAGTTGCAAGCCCATGCTCAACTAGCACCAAAGCCAAAAGTATGACACCTGCAGAAACGAGAGGAAATCTACTAACGCCACCAGCCACTCCCATAGCATCTCTGACACCTTTATTGCCACCCACCAATCATGTGGCTGCATTAGATATGTGATGATGGCAACCATCAATGGATGTCAATGAAACAACCCTACCTAGACACAATCTTTCTGCACACCTTTGTTACAATCAGGTTAATCCTCAGAAAACATTATATAAATGCATACTACTTTTATTACTCTTTAAAGGATTGCTTTTATGGAAGGTTATTTTAAATGTCTTCATTCTTCTCCAAAGTCTGCTTTCTTGGCATGTGTGACAGCCTTAATTACTGTTGCTCTAAAATGTCAGCGATACTCTACAAATCTCTAGAGAGTGTAAAACATGTTTAAGTATCCTTGTACTGATACCCTATTAGTGCTATTAAAACTTCCATGGCTGCATTTAACTGGAGTGGGGGGAGCGGAGGAGGGAGAAAGAATCATGTTTAGGAAATGTTCACTCATTCAGAAACGAACAGAGTGACTGACGTAACGGCTTGCATTCGACCTATACCAACTGGCATTATTTCCCTTCGTTAATTACTATGAAATTTAGAAGGAAAGAAAACTAAAACACCGCTGCAAACTTTTCATTACGCTGTTTGGTTGACTTAGGCTGCATTGTTTACACAATTGCATGGGAGTAAATCCTATTGTGGTATGTTAATGACAAACATCTGAGTAGACATGCACAGGATTGTACTGTTTTTGACATTGTGAATAGCTCTTTTCCTTCTTAGGTGTTATTATAATTAATATTCAAGTACTAGATAAGACATCTAGGCCATTTCCTTTGTCAATATTCCCCATCCCCATTTTCTAGTTCTCTTAATAAAGCTTTCAGACTTTAAACAATATCTATAAACATAGATTTGATAAAACAAATCTAGAATTTCAAATATATCCAAAAGTTGAAAGACTTTTAGAGGGGAGTCATTTTTCAGGAGCAAAAATTGAGCCCCCTTTTGCTGATTTTGCTTTTCTGTATTTTCCAGACTATTAACATCAGGGCAGGCGCTTACATCCATCAGTGCAGCATTGATGTAGTTACTGCTTTCCCCATCTATTGTAATGAGGAAAGGTAGGCATCTGTCTGGAGGAAGCACATCCATGCACCGATTCTTCTCGTGATTCCGTGGTAAAAGTGCTATGCTGCAGTCCTCCACGCGCAGAGTTGGAGTCACCATGTTAAGGGTCTACAAACAACAACAACAACACAATATGAGAGGAAGAGCTGATTAGCAATGAATGTGCCTTCAGAATAGGATTATGAGTATCTTTAATTTTAAAAGAGAGTCTGTGCTTCAGAGAATAATGAAAAATTCTGGTCTCACATTTTAAAAACAAACAAATAAACCTTACGATACAAAGGCCATTGTCCTGTTGTGCTTTTAAAAATGTATCCATGGCCCATGGCTTACCCTAAATTCTTCTTTGATCTGGCTTGAATTGGTCTGAGGGTCCAGTTTGTTCATTTCATAATATACAGATCTAACTTGAGAGGCTGGAACAGAGGTATCCCCACACAGACAAGCTTCCAATATCGCATCATGTATGAATACATACTGTTCCTGTAGAAGTAAAGAGATAGGTGATAGTACCCACATAAATGATAGGTTTTTCCCCAATGAAAAAATGAAGAACTAAATGTGGTTTTCAGCTTTTGCACATGCTGTTGAAAAACCAACTATAGTATCCGTTATCATAGTACAATACTACTGTGTTACATATTTACTGTAATTCACTAAATATGAAGGGCAGGTGTTTTTCTACCTTACGACTCCGGACTGCATTCCGTTTCCCCTTAGTCCCATTTTTGTTCTCTCCTCCTTGCAGAAGTGTATATGCTTTCAACCCACCACCGTAAGTGACCTGACAGCTGCAGCAGGAAATGCACTTCTTCATACAGAGCAGAGCTATACTATGGAACTCATGATGGTGTTGATGGCCACCAACTGAGATGGCTTTTAAAAGGGATTAGAGAATCTCATAGAAGAATGCTGTCAATGAGTACTAGCCTTGATTGTGGCACATTACTTTCCAGGATCAGAGGCAGCATGTCTCTTGAGCTCCAGCTGCTGGGAAACAACAGCAGGAGACTTCATGTACTGCATTTATGCTTCCAATAAGGAACTGGCCAGCCATGGTTACTTAATAGAAAACTCTCTACAGTACTGAGTAAATGAGTTTCCTCTGCTTGCTGAAGTCTCTCCTTAGGTGTCACATGTACTGCAAAATATTTCCTGATCCACCCCAGCCTCACCTTGCCAACAACCCCTATTGCCACCCATTGTGGTTTCATCCTCCCTACTTCATTTCTCACTCTGTGACTTCTCTTTCCACTTTTACTGTGTCACTCTAATGCATATTATAAGCCTTCTGCATGGCTCCATCTCTATCGGACACAAGCAGCTGATGCTAAATAATGCCAGGAAGCAGCAACAGGTCACATCACCTAAATGGATTTGAATTCTAACTTCTGGTAAAATGAAATGCATTTTTCTTATGCACAAGGAGAGAGACTGGAGCAGGAAAGGGTGATAGGAATACCTCAGTTTGCACCATGTTAACTCTTCGAGACCGAAGCTCTCTGACGCAGTTGTATATATCTACAACACCTTCCCTTTCTGCCATATCTAGCATAATGTCAATCACAATGAAACACCCAGTTCTGCCAGCACCGGCGCTGTAAATACAAAAGCACAATTAGTACGAGTTAAAAGTTCAGAAAGTGCTTGCCGTTGAATCTGAAAACAGATTCTTGAGTGGCATACGTAATGAACATCATTTGAATGTGCCTTAAATATATCATTAGGGGTTTTCAGCAATGTAGCTGACATCTTTCACATTTGAGGGTAACAATTTCTTATTAAGGATGCTATAGATCATTGTAACCTGTCTACAGACTGCTGTCTGTCGATCAGCAGTGGTTGAAAAAAAATGGCATTCAAATTAACATTGACTACAAACAGCTCAGCCCAGTGCGTGTTTAATTTAAAGGGATAAAATTAGACAGTGACCTTCTCAACTAGGCATGCCAGAAGGCCTTTTCATTGCACTAACCTGCAGTGTACAACCAGCGGGCCTGCATTTGGTGGGCTTTTGGACTTGACTTGCCGGACAAATCCTAGAAGTCCTGTAGCATGGTAAGGTACACCGTGATCTGGCCAACCTGTGAAGTGGAACTGCCTGATTTCTCGGATTTCATGGGCACCTCTCTGGTCATCCATCGTTGAATAAAAAGAGAAGAAAGGGGAATGTTGCAGAACGCATTTTAAAAGAAAACAAAAGCAGGAATTCCTTAATGTGGCACTTCTTAAAACACAATAGCTATTTAAAGTCCTGCCCCCACTTCTATTTCATAAGCCACTGGAGAGGAACATGTTGCTGTTTAAATGGGGGGGGGGGAAACCTGACCTCACCATTAGGGGGCAGTAGAGTATTACCCACAAAGTAGTTTGGAAAAAGGGTTGACTTTAAAGATGTTGCAACTTTAACACAGACATGATTAGAAACATATGAGAAACTATATCTTTAAACACTAACCTTTTCCACGGCAAATGTTCGAATAACATATTCTGCCAGGAGCTCTGTTTCTATTAGAGTGACTTTAATGTCTTTATATATCTCTGTGTCATCCGGCCAGTATTTACAGCACTTGACCTTTTAGAAATAATAAAAAAAATATCAAAAAAATCAAGGTTTATATATTTCAATTTGAAGCATTCCTTAACACTTTTGCAGTGATGTACAATTGAACTGACCATAAAACAGCCATGCTGCCTACACAAAAGAAATGGATCATTAGTTTTAAAGAACACAATCTTCTTTTTCAAAGAATCGTTCTGTGAGTTAAAGGTGGAAATAGCATTCAGCGCAAGTTGGGGAAATTGTATGAATCACGTTCGTATTTATGCCATGAACAGCTCAGTTAAAATAACCACTCATTTCCTGTTTTTCTCCCTGTTGAGGGAGTATCCAGAGGGAAAAGCAACAAAGCTGCATTTAAACATTCACAGCCTCCTGAAGTTGGTTATTTGTCTCTAAAGTGTCTCATTCCTTTATGAAAAAGCACACTGTGACATGATTCCTTTTTAGTGGAAGAAAGGTTTGTTTTATTTTTTGAGATATTAACTGCTCTGAAAACCTAACAGAAAAGCAGGGGTGGTGGTAACTATGTATGTGTGAAACATAACACAGAATGTGTAAAATCTGACATATGCAGTAATGAGATTTGAATGACAAAAAGATTCTATTTGTGGACCTGAACCTGATCCAGTGAGACTGAATAACTCATTAGGCCCCTAGCAGAAAACATGGCAGGTTACTTCACGCAGCCTATCCCTAGCCAAGGAACACATATGCAAAACTGGGGCAAGATACACTTAACATTTCCTTCTTGTGCACACTTAACATTTTGTACAGGATTTCTCTGAGTTGTATGATTGGACCCTGTTTTCCATGTCTGAATCTTCTGAATTTCTGTTTTATTTGCTGTTATTTCTTTTTATATTGCTTTTTTAAAACTAGTTTTAGGTTATGTTTTTGTTTTAGTGACATTTGTGTTTAGACTGTGAACTGCTTAAAATATTTTTGTAATATCGGGTGGTACACAAATGCTTTTAAATAAAAATAAATAAAAGAAGTTACACATGTGTGTACACACTTATATACACAATACACTCGTAGAAATGTATATTTGTAAAAAAAATTTTTTTACTAAAAACCACACAGATATAAATTTTAAAGTTCTGTGTTTCCTTCTAAAATATTATAGCCCCCCCCAATTGCGAATGGAACCACTAGTGCCTGGAAGAGCCTCACTGAGCTCCAGCCCTTTCTTTTTCCTGCGCATGAAGCAGCCCTGAAGAGAATTCAGTGCTCCCTCCATGTGCTATGCACATGCCTTGTGTTGTGGAGATGAAGGGTTTGGTGATATGGAAATTGTATATAGTTCCTTTGTTCCGCACAACTGTCTCTGTGCTCTTGTGTTTGTTGTTGTGGAAACACGGCTCTCTTGAGTCAAGTGGAATCATAGAATCATAGAACTGTAGAGTTGGAAGGGACCCTGAGGATCATCTAGTCCAACCCCCTGCAATGCAGGAATATGCAGCTGGTCCATACAGGGATTGAACCTGCAACCTTGAGTGTTATCAGCACCATGGTCTAACCAACTAGTGGAATCCCACCCATAGGCCCTGTGGCAGGACACACAGGACAGAACCTGTAATATGTAGAACTCTGTAGAAGCATCCAAAGCAATGTGCAAAGTTTTGTGTATATATGGTAGGATGCTTTATATTGCTTCCAACTGAGGGGAAAAATACATCTGAACACCAGATGCAAAGTACTGATGCAAAATAAGCATACCATGCAGTTCATTTTATCTCTGTCTAGCATTTTGCTGCCAGTTCTGTAACAATTCCTAAAACTCTCTCTGGAAAATACACACACACAAAGCCCTGCAGTCAGGGAAATAGAAACCACAAGAAACACATTTGAAACCTCATTGTTTATCTGTCTGTCTGTTCTGCTTGATAATACAGACCAATAGCATTGTTTAAATCCCTGACTTAAAAGGTTCACAGTGCTTGTCTCCATTGTCAGGCAGCTATTTGTAACAGCAATTTCCCCCCCATGGAAAATGTGTTTTTCTCCGCATTGTTCAGAAGAAACAGAACTTCCCAAGATCCCCAGTCTGGCGCAAACTATCAAAGCCCACTCTGTGACCCTCATTTCCCTTTTCTGCCTGCTGTTTTTGTTTCTTCCATAGGTAGAATCTGATCCACACCAACGTGTCCAAGGCACATGCGAAGAAGGAAACAGCTGCAGCATGGGACCTAAATCAGGTTTCTAACTTTAGCACAATTCCTTTTGAGATGGGCACTTGCCGATGTTCCACAGTGCTCAGTTTAGCCGGATAAACAATTTAAAAAATAGATTGGACTGAATTGCTTGGCTTAGAAAAGAAACATACAACAGCATAGTCTAGACACTCTGGCTTACTAATATGTTCTTTCTTAAAAAGCAATTTCTCCAAGCCATCTGCAGACTTAGGATGTGTATAGACACCATGTGCTTCTGGCTGCATATTGTTGGATTTGCAAGTTTGTATCCCCAGGATATCTAGTGTCTGTCCAGCAGAAGACAGGTAGAAGAAAGGCAGGAGGGAACAACCTCTCCTTTCTTAAAGGGTATGGCACTTCGTTTTAAGAGAAAACTTACTGGCTACTTTTGTTACATCGAGCTAATGTACTTCTGAAATGCAAAACATATTTCAAGGAGCACAGAGTATTTTTCTGTGCAGTCTGCATGCAGAAACACATTGCAGCCCACTGTCAGATCCCTGTCAGCAAAGGCTGGGCCATCCCATATCAGGGATGAAGGGCAGTTTTGTACTCATGACAACAGTGTCTCCAAGTGCACCTACACTTTCCTTTTCTCCATAGAAGGGATACCATTGAGATAAGGCAGAAGCAGTTTTAAGGTAGCATGACCAGTTCGGCAGCACTGGGCAGAGTCCTGCAGGAGGCGCCACAACAATGCTGCAGAACGATGCTGGGGGTGGGGGAAACGCCAAATTTTAGTGTTGCACAGGGCGCTGTTGAAATTTGAGAGCCCAGACTTCGCCACTGGATAAGGACAGAGTCTGCTTCTTGGCCCAGTGACCTACTGATACATCACATGCTTGACACTGGGAAATTGGGACATTGCCCCATCACCCTCATAAGCTGGCACTTCTGCTTTGAAGACATGGAGCCTAATTTCTGAAAGCCACTCCAGCCTATAATTCTAAATGTACTTGCTTAGGAGCTAGCCCCATGGAACACAGAGGTAAATAGGATTGCAGTGCATAACTCAGTTTGCAAGGTTTACCTAACAACTGAAATATTGAAATATTATTGAAGAGTCAATTGTTAAATAAGTCAGTTACAAATGTCAATGGGAAATTCATTTGAGAGAAAGCAGACTTTAAATTTGTCAATGAAACACATTATTCTAAGGGTTATTAACATTCTTAAGAAGCATTCTTAGGTAACTATAATGAATTAAATATGGAAGAGACACAAAACTTGTCAAATTGGTAGCCAGCAGATTTGAAAGGAAACTTTTGCTTATATGATACAAAAGTTTGAGAAGACTGGACCCTGGGGAGGAGACACTTCCAAGAGAGTTTTCACTTTAAAATGATCAGATCCTGGGTTTCATTAGCTACTGTTTTTGTAAAACACATGTCATCAGTAAACAAACCTATGAGACAGGTTCTGCAGAGAAACCAAGACATGCTCGATTCAGCAAACTTCATAGCGACTGAAGTTGGGACTCTTGCATCCAAACCTACCAAGTCTATCAAAATGCTCCTCTTGTTTGGCTTTTTTTGGGAGTAGGGAGTTATGGGAAACATTATAAAGATACACCATGCCTTGTATTCATTTTATACCCATACCTCAGTTTGGTTTACAATGCAAATTTTATGCACACTCTTCACAAATCTAGATTTTGATAAGTAAATGTCAGTAAACATTGTTTTCACTGTACTCACCCAAAGTGATTGAAAACAACTTGATGTCAGTACCAATTTACATTTACAGGTAGTCTAAGCTATGTAGAGTTTCACATTAATATGTATAGAACATTTTGTTATTAATGCTGCCTAACGCACATATTTTTGTAGGGACGTGGGTGGCGCTGTGGTGTAAACCACTGAGCCTTTGGGCTTGCTGATCGGAAGGTCAGTGGTTTGAATCCCCGCGACGGGGTGAGCTCCCGTTGTTTGGTCCCAGCCCCTGCCAACCTAGTAGTTTGAAAGCACGTCAAAGTGCAAGTAGATAAATAGGTACCGCTCCAGTGGGAAGGTAAACGGCGTTTCCGAGCGCTGCTCTGGTTTCACCAGAAGCAGCTTAGTCATGCTGGCCACATGACCTGGAAAAACTGTCTGCAGACCAACGTCGGCTCCCTCGGCTAGTAAAGCGAGATGAGCACCGCAACCCCAGAGTTGTTTGCGACTGGACTTAACTGTCAGGGGTCCTTTACCTTTACTTTATGCACATATTTACAACAATACTAAAAGATTCAGATCTGGAGCTACTTTAGAAATAGGTTCCCCACTTGCTAGCCCCACACTCTGATCCTGTGCATTGAGCATGGTTGCCTGAAAAGGAACCCCTAAAGGTGAGCAGCTGCTTTATAAAGCAGAGGAGCTTCCTTTTCAGACAAAGTGTTATACTGACACTGCAGGTAGATGAACCAGATAGTTTTGAACAGGTTTAGAGACAAAATCTATGAGGATGGATTAAGAGATTAAGCCTGATTATTATTTGGCATTCCGGCAGTTTTAGCACTGCTTCCATGTTGCTCCTACAGTATTCTCTTGAGCCGTTAAGAGGCCTGAAATAGAAGTTAGGGAAAAGAAAGGGCTCATCTGCTTTATAAAGAACAATGGATAAACTTTAGCATCACTTCTAGAAGGCTTCCCTGCCCTGCACGAACATCTTCTTGCTGTCTGAATCAGATGTATAAACTACTTTTCATTCACTGCATTTCATGCACCTTTAAGAAATGATGAGTATTTCCAAGCACACACCCATATGTTGTAAAAGTCAATTCAGCAGTACCTTGAAGTAGTTAGCAGTCATGAGTAAGTACAGCAATTCACAGTTCTTTATAGCTGAAAGTGATACTAATATGTGAACTGGCAGCCAAATTAATCTTCTAGCTGCACAGGGAATTTTAAATTACTTACTGGTTATCTCTAGTAGAGTTGATATTGATAGCTCATATGAGGTCACTGGATGGACACTTTTACACATGCTAATTTTACTTTAGAATTCAATTTGTACCGTGGATGATGAAACAGGCATGCAGTCTTATATGGCATTTCTTGGAGGCAGGATTAAATATCTAACAGGCACTTCAATCACACAACCGCACAGCTACTGGCTGGTCTGATATGGCTACAATAGCTGGTTGTACAAAGGAAGTTGGGCACGTCCATCTTGCCATCATGCCTTTCATTTATATTATCAGATTAGCTGTGTATATCATGTTTCTGGAACTGCATCCAATGCATGATGGCTGAAGTGCCTTTACATGGTACATGAGGCTATAATGTACTTCAGCAGATGGTGACTGCTGATGGCTTGGTGCTGCCACATGAAATTGTTGCACTGCCTTAATATCCGGGATTGTCTGACTGACAGCATAATCCACAAGTTGTGATGCTCAAGCAGCAGTCCCTGCATCCCAAATGTGATAGTTTCCTCAGCCTAACACAACGACATATTGTGACAGCTTATCTTAAAACAGAACAAGGCCCCGTCTGCACTTTGCATTTAAAACGGCACCATACCACTTTAAATAACCATAGCTTCCTCCAAAGAATCATGGGAACTATAGTTTAAGCGTAGACCCTAATCCCACTCACAGAGCTACAATTCTTAAAAGAGGTTCACAGTGAGACCTATTTCCCAAGGAACTGGGAATTGTAGCTGGGGGGGGGCAGGGATAGGGATCTGTAAGTTCCAAACATATTTGTTGCACAAGGGGACACTTCTTCATTGAAAAGTCATAGCAATTTTAAAAATATGTATACTTTAAAAAAAAAGTTTCAATACTGAAGGGATTTCATAAATTCTCAGGTACTACAGGCCATCAGTCTTGTCCTTTCATCTTCATCATCTCTAATTAACAGTTTTTTGCCTTTCTGAAACTCTTTCCCTCCCTTCGTGGAACCACTCCTGCTCACTATGTCCTCTGTATCTTGTCTAAATTTGAATTCTAACATGCAGTTTTCCTTAATAGATATATTTTACACATAATTTCCCCTAATGTGGTTCATTTTTAAAAATCATTTGCACCAATAAATACATTTCATAAGCATTTTTGCTTATAATTATGGATGCATTTTTGGTTGCCGAACTGTATTACAAAATTATGAGAATTTTGTCATTCCAAACTTTTCCAAACAATGGTCTAACCATGACAAGGCAGTGCACTGCACTCCCCATGTCTTCAGTTCATCTGTCATATCACTTGGAGCAAAGATCACATCAAGGGTGTGTCCTGCCTGGTGTGTTAGACTGATGACCATCTGAGAGAGACCCATGGTTGTCATGGAGGTCATGGTCTTGAGCTGGCCCGACATCAGCCTTCATGTGGCTACTTCAGGTCAGCCAGGATTATTATGTTAGGGTCCTCTAACTATGCTCCAGAGACTACCTTGGCTAGCCTGATAGCCTAATCATCTGTGGCTTTACCTGCCCCAGACCTGACATCAGATGACGTGAGGTATGGGCAGGTGCACATGACATGAGGAAAACTGTATGTTGTATGGCACCCTGATATTGATACTGTTGAAAGCTGAGCTATTAATATTTTAAATAAATAATTATTTTTAAAAGCATATTCAGGCAAAAAATAATAATCTTTCTGGCTTCTTTTGTTGTTTTCCTGCACAGATTCTTCTGCTATCTCATAAGGAAATAAGAGTAATACACCAGAAAATAATATAAATGCTATAAAATTGTTTGGCCTTACCCAAATACAATTATCTTGACTGACATAGAAAATGTGCAGGATCCTTATCCATTTTTCAAAGAATTGCATAGCTTGCTACAATGAGGAGATAACATCACAAATTATTTCTTTACCACTGGCACTTCACTTCTCTACTTAAAGTGTGTTGAAACCAACATGTGACAGAATTTAAACTAATTAGCAGATGTTTGAACTTTCATTTCTCACTGAGTATAGGAATGACAAATTCCATCATGTTGTTGTTTTCTTGTATTGAGTTAAGCATTGCTGAATACTGAAGCATTTTGTGCAAGTAAAGGGGAATGCCATTTGATCTGCAGCAGAAGTGATTTACAGTCACAGTACTATATGCTAGATAGTTAATCTTAGTTCTCCGAATTGTCTGGTATGCTGGTATATAGTGAAAAGCAGCTGAGTCGTGCAAAATAGTGTACTACACACTATACAGCTGACAACCCTGAGCTCAGTATTACCTGAATATGTATCAGGACCGTCTTTTCATCCTCTGCTAGGATCTCAGCAGGGATCCTAATTTGGCACATGCTGCCCTCCTCCAACATTTGATGTCACACTTGCAAAGGAACAACAAGAAGCATTAAAGGCTGTTCCCAGTTGTTTCTCTGCAAGTGGAGTTTGCATTTGGTGTCCTTAAATTTGGCACCAGATGAAAGCTCTGCTGGGGGCTCCTGGGTCAAGTTAATCCCTCCTGGAAGTGAGACTTGCATTTGATGCCAAATCCCCAATTCTTCCTCCTCTTTCTTTGCAGAGGTGACTTGAATCCAAGTATCACTTGCCAAGGAATAAAGGAAAGAATTGGGAGAGCACTCCAATTGCATAGTTGATAGCTTAATATTAAAGTTTTTACTTTATATTGTTTGGGTTGATTATATGTATGTGTTAATGTTGCTCGCTGCTTTTGGGGGCCTATGGTCCAAAAAGCGGTATCCAAACAAACCACACCATATGAAGTTACATCACCTGATGTTGTGGTGACATCACGTGATTGACAAATGGGTGGTCCAAGTGGTCCATGTGTGAGCTCAGGATGCAGCCTGTCAGCTGGACCCTGTTCTTCAGCCCTGCACTAGGGCATAGTAACCAGACTATGTACAAACTGGTTAAAGAGAAAAAATTCACAGTATTGATGCACAGGACAAGCCATGCTACCCAGAAAATTTCCAAGTCATGTTGACATTGACACTATTCTGCTGCCAGACACATGTGACACAGCGGTTCAGTGTCTCTCTGCATTACTTCCAGTGTTAAGCACAACTGACGGTTTCCTCTTCAGCTGTGACATTCAGCTTCCCAAGTGTAAGGCTGTAATTATGGTGGGAGACTAGGATACCAAAGACAATAGTAATTAGCAAGCACAGTCACAAAGACCTGTTTGGGTGCCTTTTCTCAGGAACACTGATTCTTCTGCTAACAAATAAGAGGTGTCAATGGGTGTCTCAAAGCAGAGTCCAGTTTCAGGATTCTCTCTCTCTCTCTCTCTCTGTGTGTGAGAAATTTCCTCTTCATGCTTGCTCTGATCCTGTTAATTACCAATCTGTTTTAGCTGATGCATTTTGCATTTATAAAAAAATCCTGCAGGTCAGATGCAAAGAGCTTGGCCCTAACACTTTCAGGACTTTTCTTCAGTTAAAACTTAAGTAAATTTAACTACCAAAATGTATAATCTACATACTGTGGCAGCAGTGTACAAGACAGCCTGACACCACCTTGTCGAAGGACACTAGCTTGTGAATTCTGCTCCTTTCTTAATATCTAAACCTCCTCACATATTTGTGTATTTTCATCAAGACCAGTTATTTGCACTTTTCTAACTGGATACCCTTAATTGGTTTAGAAAGGCTTAAGATATGAATCGCTATTGATTTTATACATTCTAGGATCTAGAGCATCACTCTCTAGTAGAAAACAGCATGCAAGATAAATGGAAAACCAATCAGACCTTCTCTTGGTGTTACAAAGGGCAATGTTCTGCACATGTTTTATGCTGCCCTGCTCAGCGAGGCAAGCACTGTTGATTTGGGGACATCTTTATTAAACAATTATAGAAGAGTCTGCCTAGCTTCCTGGAGAATAACAGCCAATTGTTCCCCCTAAGGATTTTGCTCCTGCTATGCATGATGGAATAAAGCCAACTTGTAATTTCTGGTTGTACATTTAGAAAGCAGAAATCTGGTTTGATTGGTAAGACACATTATCTTATTTACTGATGTCAGATTAAAGATTTTAAGCTGCTGAATTTTATGAAGCATCTTTTTTTTTATTAAAAAAAAGTTATCTATCAGATCTGCCTTCATCTTTACTGGAAAACTACAATTGTTTACATTTGTGTTAAAGTAAGATAAACGAATTTAACTATAACATGGATGGTTATTTCTCCCCGTTTTTTGTGCAGAAATAAATGACTGCTTAAGTGTTTTATTGTTCAACAATGGCAGTGGCTTCAGTTAGCATATAAAGAAGTGATGTATGCATGGGGGAAAACTGTGAACACAGCCTAAACTTTGTTTATTACAACAGCAGTTCTAGCTGCTGAGAAGCAAATCCATCACTCACCTTAAACAGCACATTCTCATGCATGTTTACTTATACCTAAGTCTCATTATAGTTAATGGGGCTCACATCCAGGTAAGTTTGCACAGGACTGCTGCTTAATAGTGGCTTGCCACTTTGGCAGTGGGACTGCTGCAGCAAGCACAACAACCCAGAGATGCAAAAATCCCCCGCTGTGCACTTGATCCACAACATGCACATTCATCTTATTTCTTTGGACTCTTGGCAATTTATATTCACTGCGTATGTTGCTGCAACCCAGGACAAGGATAAAATTGCTAGCTTTTATCATTAAATGCACTGACCCTGATCCAGAGATAGTGGTGCTCAATAATTATTGAACTCGACTGATAATGTGCAGCTAATAACTATGTCCGGTGGGCCAAGATAGTACAAATCAATAAATGCATGACCATCACGCTCCAGGACAGTTAAATAATATTTCTGGCATCATTCCTACACAAGCATGTGGAAACAGTATGGACTGCACTTATGGTCATGTAAGCTAGGGTCAGTGGAAATATTTTTAAAGCCATTGTCAAACTGGCGTCTGTTTAGTTTAGGGTGCAATGAGGCAAGCCAAAGACAGTGGGACAGCATGAGCAATGATCAAGCCTGATCCAGAAGCCATAGTTATGAAAAAGGGGTTGATGGTCTACTGGTGCAATGGAGTTTCCACGATGTGGGGCTGATCTGGCACCAGTTCCCTCCATTGACTTGGCACTGAATCTTTGCTTTACGTCCCTCAGCTTGCCAGACCTTTTGATACCTGCTCATAGGTCTTCTCTGAAAGACTTAGATAAAGCCACTTCTGATCCAACATGATTCTCTAATCACGGGAGAGGTTCCATAATGTTTTTCTGTATATGTGGGGTGGTGCACTGCTGGTGTGGAAGGTCTGTGGAAACCAGCCCTTGCATCACATCATTTTTCAAAGAATATTTTTAATGGCAACTCCATAATGGCTTGCTCTAAATTCTAATGAGGCATTATTTGCATTTTTGGGGGGAATTCAGTCACATTCTAATGAGGTCTTCATAAAGCTGGCTAAATATGTTCAGAAATCATTAGTGTAGATTACCAGAGCAAAACACTCCTGGGGGACCTCTGCAGATTTTGTTACAGAACCTATGGCAGATGGATCAGTATAATAGCACAAGAATGCAAGGGGTTTGGGGGGGGGGAGAGGAGGGCATTGTTTGTTTGTTTGCTTGTTTTTAGTCTCTCCACAGAAACACTGTAAATGTGAGCTACTCGGTTACATGCTACCAGATAAAGAGCTAAATGTCCCTCAGGTAGATTCATTAAAGGAGGAAAACAATCAAAACACATTTTGCTGCCATTTAAATACCAGGTGCACTGCGGTCTACAAGTGCCAGGAAAACCGACGAGGGTCCCTTGCTGGAATTCAGGAGAGCTTAAAGGATGCAGGGTTTTGACAAGCCTGCCTCAGATAATGACAGGTATTGGCAGATGTATGCAGGCCCTGCTAGAGGCGAATGGAAGGCCTGAATCATCTGCAGCAGGTGCCTGTGTGAGAGAAAGCCTCCCAGTGGCTCCTCTGCCTGCAATTAAAACCATCCTGATGCATAGAGCTCCAGGGCAAAAGCTATATCCGAGCACAAATTTAATGACTATCCAGTCCGGGTAAACAAACACACATACGCCCCCTCCATGATTAATTCATGAAGGACAAACACAAGTTATGTGGCAAACATGTTAAATAGGTATTCTTCTCTCCTGGAAAGAAAAAAAAAAGTTGAGCTATTTCCCCCCACCCCACCCCCCTTGCTTTTGGATGTAAAAAATGGGCAGGTGGTCTCCCAAGAAATCTGTAAGTCAAATAACAAAAGCAGCGGTGAGCAGTTACAACAGCACGGGTAAATAAATAAAAAACTTGAAAGCCACAAAAAGTCACAGTGCTGGCTCTACAGGAATCTAACCTATTGTCAAAACATGATAGTGGAGTGAAAACAACGCCGCCGCCCCCCTCGCCACTGCCAGAAAAACCCTCAAGGACAGTGAACCAGCTAAAGTTATTACTAATGGAAGCATAACACAGCCCTAAGTGACTCAGCGGTGATGGACAGGAAACAGAGTTTGTACCCCCTTGGAGGCCATGGTCCTAGTGAAGATTAATTGCCAGACTTCTGTGTTCTAACTATTAATGAGTATTTTTGAAGGACGCTCTTTAAAGGAGGCTTCCCTTTGTGCCACTTTTCTAGGTTCAGGTTTTAAAGCTCCATGTCTGTGGTGTTGTTGTTGTTTGTCCTGGTGCTTCCCCCCAGGAAAACAAACAATTTGCCACTGAATCAAGGCAAACGGCAATCAGGTTTACTGGAAGAGCCCTTACTTGGTGTTAAGATCCACTCTGTACAGTGAAACTTACTGTTGTATAAACACAACAGTTTATACAACAGCTTCAAGAATTTTTTCACACAATGCACTGGAAAACACATTATTCCCCCACATTTGCTGAAAGATACTGCCATCCTAAGCTGGATCTTACCGGAAGCTTATATAAAAGGCGCATGTGTGAACTGAGGTGCCACTTGCATTGTGTGTTCCCTGGGAATCGGGAATGTTATCTAGGGAAGAAAGAGGGTTCAGGCTATCCCTGCCCACATGATGGATGCCTCTTCTAAGAGCTATGGGTGAGTAAGGTCTATAGGTTTGGGAAGAGGCTGGCCATTATTCACACTCGCTAAGCAAGATGGTTATGTTTAATGCAAAATATGAAAGATTGCATTGGTTTACGATACATGACATTGGATCTACAAACAGGACAGTTTATCCTGGTTGCAGGATCTATCTACAAGTTTCTTTTGTTCAGTGCATTGGAAAGTTTAGACCGAGTCAGAAAATGTGAATGTTTTGCAGTTATTAAGGAGTACTCTGGTGCAGCTCTAGATTTTGGAGGACCCTGAGCAAGCTGCTGTGCCCTGATGGCAATGTTCCTGCAGCTACCAGCCTCCTCATTACAGGCTTACCCATTGGCAGTGCTGTAATGGTCTAGTTGCTGTATAAGCTCCCAGGTGAGTGAGCCCTTCAGTGCAAGGTGGAGTGGGGTGCTAGTGGCTGCAGTAGAGCTACTGATGTGCAGCCCAAGTGTCGGCTCTGGTGGGCCCTGCCGATGATGGGCCTGGGTTGAGCAGATCCTATGGCAAACCATCTGGCAAGCACAGATCTCTCTTAGAAGCTCTGCAGTGATTCTGCAGATTGCAAGGGAATACAGATACCCCATGAGTCAGTGATATTAAGAGATTTGGGGAAGTTGTGGTTAAGATGATTTTTCAACTTATGCTACCTGCAAGAATATTCCTTGGTCAAAGATAGGAAAAACTGGAACCCTCTGGAAATTAAATGTAGAACAGGGGTAATGCTAATTTATATCATGAGATATAGGGAAGGAAGAGTTAAGTATTTAAGCTGTCAGGCGATTGATAAATCCATTTTGTTCAGGACTAGGAAAAATACAGTAGTCCTCATTTAAAGAAATAGACTGATGTCATGTGGTTAACTTGAATGGTAGGGAGTAATGAGGATATATAAATAATAAAATGAGTTCTGCAGTGATATGGTGAACCATGAATTAGGTACCTAGAGAAGAAACCAGAAAACTACTTTGCAACAGGTGTCCTCTCTCTAGAGAGGTGGTGTGGTGGAAATAAGGATAATTTTCACCCATCACCCAATGTCTTCTTAGGCCAACTTAAATTTTAATAATACTTTTTAAAAATTCAGACGTTGCAGCAATGATACACCAAGAACATTAGAAAATATAACCCACCCCCACGGAACTGTATACCAGCACCATGAAGCTTGCCATCCTCTTGTCCAGATTCCAGTTTTACAGTCAGAGAATCATGAACTTAGAAGGAATATTGCAGGCCATCAAGTCAAACTCTCTGCTCACAACAATATACTGGAAAGTTTCATATCAATAAATAAGTTGTAACTTTTTGCTTCAGCTTGAATGCAAGTGGCAGAGCTGATTTATTGATCCACCAAGTCTTAAACTCCTTTGGGTCCTAAATGGCCTCAATCTGACCTTTTAAGCCAGTCCAACTGGTTGCATCTTTGTGCTCTCATAACAGCACCTAATTATACTCACAAATTGTGCTGCTTTCTCATCCAAAAGTGGTCCTGTTCCCTGATTTGTGATCAGGCTCAGGCACTTTAGATGTCTAGGCAGTAGGATTTAAACTCACAATAAACCATGAACAAAAATCCCCTTTCTAAACACAGAATGAAAATTGAATTTACAATAAAGGAAGCTGGAAATGACACATTTACTCATATTACTGAAAAATTAATTGATCATTTATAGTCCACATGTCTATTTTTCAGGGGGGAAATTATAAACTACTGTTTTGGCAGGAAATTAAAAACATGCATCATAACTGCTTTAGCTACACTGAAGTATATCTACAATTTCCCATTTTTTTTCAGCAGCTAATAAATGCACTGTTCCTGGAGGTGTTGACAACATAGTTGATGAAGTTTGATATTTTCACTAGGAAACTGAACAGTGTACTCCCTAGGCTGTTTTAAACAGTCTGACCTGCATCAATGCTAATGATACAGTGAAATAAATAAGAAACCCAACAACTCTTGTTGACCATTTAAAATGAAAAGCTAACTACTGTTACTATCTTTTGAAAATAAAAGTGTACACGACCTAAGATACTTATTGCTTGGGAACTAAGAAATTTGGATTGCTTCTGCTTATCATTTCTATGGAAACGAAAAGCACAGCTTCACCGAGGAAAGGCCAGGCAATCTGGTCACTGCAGAAAGTAGTTATACCCTGCAAAAATTAATTACTAGGCAGAAAGCCCCAAAATGGCCTTCTATCCTCATTCAGTGAAATACACTGTAGTACTTTTGGAATCATAGGAGAAGAAATAAATTCTTTCATATCTGAAGTGTATTAGGGAGGTTTCCCTTGTATTTTGTCTGTTTGTTTTAGAAGTTGAAGGAAACCTGGGTGCAATTTTCTGCAGCCATCCAACTCTGTGGTTGACTAATATAAGTAAGAAAATTTTCTAGAGAAATAGATCGTTGAGGTTTTGTTTTGTTTATTATGCTTCCATCCCATCCTTCCCAAGGAGCTGTATGTGTGTGTGTGTGTGTGCGCACGCACGCGCATGCACACACTTCTATTTTTACGACAAGTACGCGAAGTTCGCCAAATGGCTACTATTTTGTCCTAAAAGACAGTACAGTATATAATTTTTGAAAGTATAATTTTTCTAAATCTCTCTCTCTCAGGTGTCAAAGACCATGGGTAAAGAGGTGCATCTTCAGCATGTGATGGAAAGTGTCAGAAGCAGGGGGACAGGAGTGAATTATCCCCCAATTCAAAACCCGCTCCAGCTCTTTTTATGGGGGGGGGGAGAGGTATCTGGAGATCCAGCCACAGATCTCCCATCACATATAGTTTGGCCCTGGGTGAGGATTTGAATAGAGGAATCTGAACCTAGCAACCTGAGCCACTTCACCGTGCTTGCTCTAAAACAGGGGTTGGCAAGGTTTACTGGCCATGGGCTGGATCACTCCCACGGAGATTGTCCGTGGGCTGGACTGGCACAGCGTGATGCCAGAAATTGCATCTGCGCCTGTCTGCATCACTGGAAGTTGCTTCTGCGCGTGCCCAGATGCCAAAAATTGTGCATGCGCAGAAGCAATTTTCGGCGTCTGGACATGTGCAGACGTGATTTCCAGTATCTGCGCATGCACAGAAACAATTTCCGCCGTTGCTCGGCAAATCCCCGCGCTGCGCCAGTTTAGCACAGTGCACGGGGGACTTGCCGAGCAGGCGGTTTGGTTCAGGGGTGGTTTGTGGGCCGGTAAAACGGTCTTTGTGGGCCGCATTTGGCCCATGGGCCGCACGTTGCCAACACCTGCTCTAAAACACAAAAGTCCATTGTGTTTGAGACTGGAGTGGCCAGCTCACAACTTAAGTAGAAAAGTTAGCAGCAAGGTTGTTAAATTCAAAACAGAGAAATCCCCACGGCATGCATAAATATAGACAATTTTCCAAACTTTCTTACCCTTCCCACTTCCACGAGATTTGTCACCATGACTATGCTTGCTGTATTTTCATGCCAGACCATTCTCCAGAAGTCATATATTGTCTCTTGCATTGGTCCTGAAAGCACAAATCAATCCACAGGTTATTCTCAGCACATAACAGGATTGGAGGAATACACACTGATAATGTTATAGGCAATATTAAAAACTTGACAGCTCTCAAGTGCATTAAGAGGTGAGGCAGAGATCTTCTGTAGGCTCATTAATTTAGCTTGTTAAAGGCTCAATGGAGGTTTCAGTTTCTTTCAAACTAATTTGCAATTAAGTGTTCCCCCCCTCTTAAAATGAAAGAAAGTTGGTGGTTGTTTTTGTTAACAGGAGGTCGCAATCCTATACACAAACATACCTGAGGGAAAGTGTCACTGTAATCAATATGTTTATTTCTAATAGGAATGTTTAAGATGCACTGTTAACTAAGTACTAGGGCTGAGAGTTTGAAAAAAACAGTGCAGGCAGAGCAGCATCAGCAGTAGTGGGGCACTTCTGCTGCTTGCCAGGAGGGGCTGCGGCCAACCCAGGCCTGCCCCACCCCACCCCCCGTCCTGGCAAGCACTCCTTAGAGACTACTGTGTCACGAAGTACAGTATATATAAATTGTTGAAATAAATAAATAGTAGCGCACCACCAGGAGAGCTCTGCTGCTGCATTTTATGCTTTTGGCATGAGTAATGTTTCAGTGGACGATATTGGCCTTTCTCACTTTAAACATTTCTCTTAGTTTGCACTATTGCTCTAATTAGTCTAATTCTCAAATCGCTCCTTCTGAAATGAGGCAGGTTTTTGGAGACAGTTTTTTTTCTTTGACAGCAGGAGAGAACATTGTTTAAATGCCAGGCTTGACAACTATCTTAATTTTAGAACATAACGAAAGAAATGAGCTTGGGGGAGGGGGAAGACCGGGACCACCCCCACCCCTAAAGTATCTGCCTAGGCTCTAGAATAGCCTATGTCTGTTGTTTCTGGAGTGCTCTATGGGAATCCAGGATAAAAGCTGGATCCACAATGAATCCCAAGCATTGACTGGGCCTTTGGGGAGGGTATGGTCCTACCCAGGTATTCCTTCTTCTAACACTTTTGCTCCTGCAATTTTTTTTTTACCCTGCTATGTCACTTTGTCTGAGAGTCTATTGGAGACAGAGATAATAAGCAGATATAAAACACCATCAATTACTAAAATCTTGCATCTACAAACAACCAATTACTGATCCTCTTCACAACACTTTTTAGTTACTTATTTAGAATTTTACTAGTCTGTTCATTTGAGGACTTGCTTGAAACATTTCAATACCTTTAAAATTTTAACATCAGAGTTGCCGACAGCTGATAAAAAGGGCAACAGTAATCACCCTTGAAATAAGAATGTTTTTTCTAAAACAATAGCTGCAGATGACATACCACATCACTAATTGCACCTGAAAGCACGTGCCCACTTATATCAGGAGAAACACATTAAAGGATACTATTAAACTGAAGAAACCCACACCCACATATCCAACAGTAATCTGTTAAAATGTATTTTTCATTGACATTTGAAAACATTTAGCTTTAATATTTTCATCTTGCATCTCTAGCCTTGTTTTGTGCGAGTGTCCTACGCAAAAATGACAAAGGCAATTAAAATTAGGCAATCATTCTTGCAAGATCAATATCATTGGCCTGCAGGGCTCAGAGCAGGTGCATTGTATGGAGTTATTATTTATAAGGGGAAGCTGTCCAATCTCAAATATCTGCTTTAACTGTGGCTGCAAAAGTAGTTGCTTACAGCCCTCTGCAGTCAATACAGAATCTTATGTTTGGCACTTGGGCAGAACCATCTATCTGTATTTACTACTACTACTACTGGGTTAAACCACAGAGCCTAGGACTTGCCGATCAGAAGGTCGGCGGTTCAAATCCCCGCGACGGGGTGAGCTCCTGTTGCTCGGTCCCTACTCCTGCCAACCTAGCAGTTCAAAAGCACGTCAAAGTGCAAGTAGATAAATAGGTACCTCTCCAGCGGGAAGCTAAACGGCATTCCGTGCGCTGCTCTGGTTCGCCAGAAGCGGCTTAGTCATGCTGGCCACATGACCCAGAAGCTATATGCCGGCTCCCTCGGCCAGTAAAGCGAGATGAGCGCTGCAACCCCCGAGTTGGTCACGACTGGACCTAATGGTCAGGGGTCCCTATACCTATACTACTACTGCTACTACTACTACCACCAGTCCCTCACCAAAAGGGCCCAGGTTATGTTACAGAAATATAAATACAGCACTAAAAATTTAAAAGAAATTATAGTCACAACTAGATTGGGCCTAAAACATACATCTCAATTGTCAGGGTAAAGAGGTGTAGGCTCAGCATACAATGAAAGCTGTTCCATGAAGCTGCCAAATGTACCTCTGTGGGAAAGGAATTGCTCAACTTTTGGGCGGGCACAAGGAATATCCTCTCCCAGCTCACCAACCCCTGAACCTATGAGGAATGTGAAACTACCAAGACAGCCGCCTCCACTGATTGTAACACCCAAGAGGGTCTGCAGGGAAAGAAGTGGTCTTTCAGATATTTGGGGCCCAAGTTGCTTAGGATTTTCAACACTAGTATAAGCAGCTTGAACTGGGCCTAGACATGATGTTGCAAGCAGACAAACTGTTTTGAAACAGGGGTTATACGAGTTCTGAAGTGAACTCCAGTCAGTAATCTGGCTGATGCATTTTGGACCAGCTGACGTTTCCAAATCATATTCAAGGGCAGCCCCATGTACAGCACATTGCAATAATCCAGTCTGGAGCATTGAGTACTGAGGCCAAGTTGTTTCTGTTCAAAAGAGGCTGTAACTGGTGAACCAGCCAGAGCTGGAAAAAGGCACTACAAGCCTCCAATGATAAGGAGAACCGCCAGGCTGTGGACCTGCTTCTTCCAGAGGAATGAATGAGACCAATGGCTCATCTAGTCCAGCATCCTGTTCTCACAGTGGCCAATCAGATGTATATTCCAGGTATGATAGTGGTCTGGAGGCTTGAGGAGTTGTGGGTTATGGGGGAGGCTTACAAGAGGCTTGGAAGGGGTCCAGAACAACTTGAAACCACGTTGAATATCTGATTACTGGGGTAGGGGAGTTGTTTGACACATTCTGAGCCACCCCAGGGAGAACTGGGAGAAGAGGGATCCACCCACCATCACTACCCAGGCTGATTATGCTTCTTAAAAACAGAAGACTTTGTCCTGCAGTGTGTG
This sequence comes from Podarcis raffonei, assembly GCF_027172205.1. Taxonomy (NCBI): domain Eukaryota; kingdom Metazoa; phylum Chordata; class Lepidosauria; order Squamata; family Lacertidae; genus Podarcis; species Podarcis raffonei. Next base: position 48,806,973 of record NC_070608.1, on the reverse strand, counting down.
AGCATGACTTCATGTGGATGCAGTCAGGGGCTCTAAGCCCAAAGAACAGGAAGAGACTCAGGGGGATGGCAGGTCTTTATGAATCTCCAATCCTGCATAATGGGCAATGTGTGCATGGCTGAGGGCTATCCAGAGAGGAGAAAGGCATTCATGGAACCCAATGATACTTCCCCATCCCAAACAGTTGAGCCCATATTACCACATTATATCTAATGAAGTAGTAAACATTACTACTTCCCATGATCCCTAGCTAACAGGACCAGAGGTCAGGGATGATGGGAATTGTAGTCCAAAACATCTGGAGGGCCGAAGGTTGGGGATGCCTGCACTAGAGTAGTAGAAATGGGGTAAAATAATTCTGTAGTGATGTAGACAATGGCATAATGACATGCATCACCACCTAAACAGCTCATTTGGAGATATGTTTCCTGTGCATTTTATTGTATTCTGGAATCTTGGGTTGTTATAGATAAGTTATGCATGCTATGTCCCTTTTAAAATCAGTAAGAACTAAGCCTGCATGACTGGATGCTGGATAGTAGTATTAATCTTTAGTGAATAGTACCTTCTGTGTAGATGTATTTGTTTGGGGTATGCAAATCACAGGTCATGCCAGGAAATATATCCTACCATTAGCATGGTGGTAGAAGAATGTAAAAGATGAAAAATAATTTTATAAGACTAGGAATCCCAATTGTTTTGGAAGGAACTGGATCAAACCTTTCCTCCAAGATAATCCATCATCTTCCCCACACCCCAAAAATCACTTTTTTAGCCTTGCAGATGTGAGGTTTGTACCACAATCCTCTAGGAATGAGTGATGAGAGAAATGCTCTCCTTTGGAATGTCAGCTGTGCCCCTGCTTCCGTTCTACCTGCTATAGCAAGACAATGGTAATTAAAATAACCCCAGGGAGTGGGAATTTAATAGAGAATTTGTTATCTATCCATTTTACCTGCTTTCTTATATGCCAAGAGAGCCACCAAAATTATTCTGGACTCAGGACATTCATGGGAGGGAAAGAGGCTAGCTGCATGTCTTTGAAAGTAATTCTCTTCTATCCTATTTTTCTTTTCTACTTGACACTTTTCAAATTATTTTCTGACATCTGAATAAATTATTACTCTGTCATGTCTCCAAACAGAATTGAAAAGCATTAAAGGGCAGGTAGGGGCACAGGATTTATTGTCATCAGGAGCTGAACAATTCGATTTCAGAGATTTGGGGTAGGAAGCGACACTGTAATCACTATAGGAGCCAAGTTTACAGAGGTTGACACAGAGCACAGTCCACTAAGAACTGCTGCTGTGCAGCCCTGATTAATTTCAAGGCGCATGTACCAAGAGTGTGCAAGTAACCACCTCAAAAATAAACAGAACCTGCTTTGCAGCAGGGCTTTGTGTGGTTCAGCTTATTCTCATTCCCCTTACGGGAAATTTCAGCATTTTCTTGCTATGAATCCAATGACATAATCTACTAGCAATATAATATAATGGCTGCTATAAATACTCTCTACCATGAGGAAATGATATAAAATAGTCTCTCTTTTGCTACTGTGACACTACTAAAAACAAGGAGAAGCTACTAAGAAATGGGTAAGTATTTATTCAATCTGCACAACCCCCAGTAATTATTAAGTGAATTTAATGCCCCACATATGCCATGCTTTGTAATAATTAGAGCTGTCGACTTAATACATTTTCAGCAAATTTACCTTGTTACATTTAACTGATTAATTGCTGTAGTAGCTGATTAAAATAAACATTACAATATCTCAAAAGAAGTCAAGCTTTAGTATTTTACAAAGATAATAATTTCCCTAAACCAATCAGCACAATTACCTCCCTAATTTTGATTTCCCTTGCAAATAGTCATTCTTTTTCTACCAGGTTTTACTAGAGTGTTAAGAGTATGCGGAGTTGGGCTTTGGCTTAAATTCCCCCATAATGTAACCCTTGTTAGTTGCAATTCAAGAGGTAATTTTTCTGGAGAAAGGGTTTCCTATGACTTTTCTCTTCTAAAGTTCATCTAGATAAGCATCTTTACATGTTTCCAGTTGGTCTCTGGAATGCTCAAAGAGAACATTGGCAACATCTCGGGGAAATAAATTCTCTCTCTCTCTCTCACACACACACACTTTTGTTTGTAGCTCTCAATCTTTCTGTCCATACAAAAGAGATGGGAGATAGAAATGTATTGGAGAAATGGACCAGGAGAAAAATGTGTCCTGTAGGTATGAGAAAGAAATGAAAAATCTGAAGGAAAAAAGTGATAGTAGCGAGCTTGAGATATGGAAGAACAATCCAGAGTTAGATGGCAGGAAGTCCTCGAGAGGTTTCTGCGGATTGACATTTGTTCTGATTAAGCAGTAGACTGGGTTTTCCCAGGGAAAGTGGCAGGACAAAAAACAAACAAAACCCCTCTCAGATTCATGACTTGAGATCACGGGACAAACAGATGTGTAGATGGCCCCTACAAGCGGAAACTGAAACAGTCACACCCACACCATCTATTCAAAGCACATAGCTTCCCTTAAAGAATCATGGAAACTGTAGTATGTTAAGGGTGCTCGGAACTTTAGCTCCCTGGGAGGGGTAAACTATAGTTCCCAGGCACTGAAATTAATGAACATTACTAAATTGTTGGCACCCATCTTTTCTGGGAGACAATGGAGGAGTGTGCCTTTGGGAGTGAAGTCAAGCTGTTGGATTCTTGCAGAACCTGCTGCGGCTGTAGAGACCAAAGTGGGAGAGACAAGTTGTGTTGCTGATGGGGCAGATAAAGGCACCATGCCGTTTCTAAGTTAGGTCTAATAATTTTAATGGATCCACTCTGCGTAAAACTTAGTTGAAAACCACCTAATATGATTTTAATATATGATGTGGATGTGACCACTGACTTTGGCAGGGAATAATAATCACTGGTACAATACTTTGTTCTGAGATGATATCAGCACTGTCAGAAGTTAGGAAAGCTTATGATACCAACATAAAGCTTTGCATCAATCCAATGGAAAGAAAACAAAGGAGCAGCCAAATTTCAAATGTCATTTGACTTTGTTAGAACACAAACATAGTTGAGACAGTAACCAAAATAACAGAATCTGAGTAATTTAATTAAAAGTTTAGGAATGCTGTTCTCCTTAATGTAACCTTATGGAGCACCACAACGGTTAATAGACAAATCTCTAAGGAGAGTTCCCACAGCATGTGGCTCAATTTAAATGCAAAATTACAGGATTACTAATTTTCTGCCAGCCCAGTGATCTGATTGGCTAATTACCCATAAGAACATTATTTTTCTTTCAGAGTATTTGGGATTTTAAATTCTCGATATTGTAACTGAGATAAATAAAATAAAAAATAGCTAGAATAGTAGAATAAAGTTCTAAAGTGATTTCTTAATGAAACTAAACGGCAAAAAAATCTTTTACAAAAAAGCCCATATATTCTGTTGAATAACATCCACCAAATCTGTGGAACCATTTGAGTTTGTAACAACAGTTCCTAACTCTTAGTTCCACCTCCTCTTGTCGAGTTCCATCCACATCAGAATGGGTCACTTTGTACTTTTCTTACATATTTTTACATACTCTGTCCTGCAAAATGAAGTGACTCTGGAATGGTTGGTGTAAAGAGGCGTCTAAGTGCTCCTATTGCTTGACCTGTATTACAGCTTTGCCTTGTACTAATCTTGAATGAGTTTCAGCTGCCAAACAAGATAGCCTATAAGATAATTTTGTGCACACTAGAGCGGTAATAAATGAAAGAAAAACATACTGACTATTAAGTTAACCAAAATAATAATAATTCTTCAGGTTTGAGATGTGCCACATATCATAAAAGAAAAATGAAATTGTACATGAACAACTTTTCATTTAATTCTTAAGGGCTTTGATCCACTTGATACTCCACATCAGCCTGACTTCTACTGTTTACTGATGACGTCCCAAAGTCATGGAACGGCAAATATTCTGTCATATTTAAGGGTATAAACTAGGTAGTGCACAATAAAATCACACATCCTTATTAGCTTAGCAAGAATTATTTCCAACCAATATCAGGAAAACTCCAACCAAACAATATTTAAATGACACTGCATTCTTCTCGTATAGCAAGCAGCTCTGATTCCAGTCTTCACCTCATCCAAGCAGAAATCAAGTCACAAAAAGAACTGTACACGTCTATAATTTTTTAATCAATTGTGCTTTACAATACAGCTGCAGTGCGAAGTAAATGAAGTGAACCATTTTAATTGTGTTGCTTAGATAAATGTATCTGCACCAAAAGCACTAAATGAAAACACTTGGGCTCAAATGAGATTTAGGAACTGCAGAGGTAATCTCTACAAAGCCTTGATCTAAATAGCAATTGAACATGGAAGGAGAGGCAGATACTTTTTAAAAAAGAGTCAATAAGCTTCTACCACTGTGACGAAGGCAAGATCTGGGCACCACTTACAACACTAGGTACAGCAGTGATTTTCATAGCATAAGTAGAATCTTATTAACAAGGAAGAAAGGAATGTACATAAAACAGGATTTTCTTTCCCATAGATATTCTGTTCCGGGAGAATAAGGAGAACATTTACTAAAAAGACTGGAGGTGAAATGAATGAATGTCTTCACTTAACGCAGAAGGTGCCAGGCAAGCTTCCCTGGGGAATGTATTCCACCAACAGGTGCCACCACCAAAAGGCCCCTTCTATTGCTTCCACCCTCCACACTTCCTATGGAAAGGGCACTCTGAGGAGGGCATTTGGAAATGATACTGAGGCCAGGATAGGCTTGTTTGGGAACAGTGAATGTATTATGTATAAGGTTGTAAATGTTAGAGCTGGCAATCTGAACTGGGCCAGGAAATGCACTAGGTGCCATTTGTATTCTGATTGCTTGGTATTTTGCGATTTTGCTATTTATGCTACCACAGTCAAAACTGTGTAAACACTTGTGTTATAAATGCTTATCTTTAGGGGCTTATAAGGCTGACACAAAAGGATTTTCCCATGGTTGAAGCATGATAAGTTTGTTGCATTGAGGAAGAAAATTATATTCACAATATAAGTGAGAAAGTAAATGGTTTGTTTTACAGCTAGAGGCAAACTGAAGGAATAAGAATGCCTGTTTGCAGGTGCTGATTTAGAATTAGTAATTAAAATATTATATTAGGCCTAATATATTTAATATATACCTTAATAACTTGAGCCTTAAGCACATCAAATATAATTACTGCTCCTGTGTCTAATTGTATGTCTAATTGTAATATTACTTTTACTGGTTACACTGTTTATGTCAGGTAAGTATGATATGCGGGCAAATTTGTTATAAGATAAGCACCGCAGGAATCAACTTATGAGTATGCACAAACATTGCATACATACAAATTGAGTTTTTCTGTGGAATGTACACATTTCTGCTGGACATTTCAATAATTTCAGTCTTCTGTGAACATACTGGGGTTTGCCATTTGGCTCTTTGTTCTCCAGTTACTTTTTACTCTGCAGATATTTTCTATCTAATTAGCACTTGCATTTTTAATTTTTGTTTAAAAAATGAATCCACTTTAAAGGTTTTAGTTTTTCTTAGTAGTAAGCAAGTGACCAGTTCAGAGAACATGCATTTATGCATGTTGTTTAATTTTTCAACAATTATCTGATAAAAGCATGGAAACATTCATAGAATTGTAGAGTTGGAAGAGAACATGAGGATCATCTATGCAGGAATATTTCGCCAAATGTGGACCTTAAACCCGCAACCCTGAGATTAAGAGTCTCTTGCGTTACCGACCGAGCTGTCTACTTCCGCTGTCTACATCAATTCCTCCCAGCCTGCTGCTCTACCGATGTTTTGGACTGTAACTCTCCTTCAGGCCCATTCAGCCTGGCCATACTGGCTGGGGCTGATGGCAGTGTGGACGTAAATATTGGGGGGGGGGAATCAGTTTGGGGAAGATGACCTACAATGTGGAATCAAACACAGCTACCAGTCCACCTTTTAGTTGAAAGGGGATTTTAAATAAACATTCTCAATTCGAAAATGTCAAATAGTCCTTTTAAAATTGTGCCTGCCTGTTCTTTATGCATGATCCATTACATCAAGACAATAGTTTTCTCATTACAAGTATGACCCAGGTGCTTATTGTGACTGTCTCTGTCAATTACTGTAGATCACCTGAAGTCTTCATTATGGCAATTTCAGCCTATTATAGCTACTGTATAGAAGAAAAGTAGATGCTCATTTTCTAACCCAAATTGCAGGTTTAGAATATGTTGCACTTAAAACATAGCTTAATGGTCCCTTGATACAACAATAGGTAAAAGAGTTTTTGTCCTCCTTACACTAGTTTCCTAATCAACCTGATTTGAAAGAAACAAAAGGTAAGCTCATTGCTAAGCCAAACCCTGTAAAGCTAAATCTTGTTCATTTGGAAGATTCCAAAACAGTAAAAAAAACTAAAACACAAGTGATTAGGCAACCCTCCAGCTTTGTTGAAAAGCCAGATTGGTAGCCGATTGCAAACTGATTATGTTTGCCACTATTTAGTGGCATCCAATTATATTTGCTCATTAACACTTGATATGTTGAATGGAGCTTAAGAAGAGCACTAGGACAATTAAATAGCAATCTCAACTCTGTAGGGATTTGAACTAATTTCTCAAATGATTTCCTTTTCCTGAAGAGCATAGTACAAAGGAATACATGCATGAAAATGGGAATGGGTTGGATCAGAAAGGTTACTGAAAGAATGATTGTGAAATATTTTAATGGACATATCCCAAATGTCTGTTCAGATGTTTTAGTTAAATGTTCTCGCTTTCAATAAAGGTATGAGTTGCAGCCATTGCTAGTCCAACTCAAAGTAGACTCCTTGAAATTGATGGGCATGACTAACTGGGGTGCATTAATTTCAGTGGGTCTACTGAAATTAATTTAGTTGGATGCAACCCTTAGGTTTCCTCCCAAAATGAGTGAGTAGGAGTCAACTAATTTCCTCAGTCACCAATTTATGTCTGGAGATAATGGAGGAAAAGGCAATACGGTGGCATTCATGTTCTTATCTTTCTCCAATTCAGGCATGTCTATCGGGCCTCTATCAGGCCAGTTATACCTCATCCCTAAGCCACACAGGTAGAGTGCATAATGCTTTGCAAATATGGCTCAAAACAGGAGACTACAATTCATTCATTCATCTGTTACCGGTTTCTCTGCATTAAAGTGCAGAACCTTGTTTAAACATGAACCATCTCTCTCTCTACCCCCCCCCCCCATAGTTGGCTATCACTTTAAATACCCTGTGGTGGAATACTTGCAATGAAAATAAATTGTCACTAGGTGGCAGTATAGAGCTGTTTTGTAAGGGGCAACATGAGTATCTAAATTTTAGAAACCAAAACAAAGCCATAGGCTTCCTTTGGAAAACAACCTGTCCTTCCTTCATTTTTCTGTGGTAGGTAGAAGAAAGTTGTTCTATGGAGCCAAGCTGTTGGTTTTGCACATTGAACGAAGTATAAGGAAACATTAAAATAGCAACCATATCCAAAATATCAGTAAAAAAAGGTGAGAATTTCCCAACATGTTAGGAATCAGTTTTCTCAAGGTAGAGGAAAAAATTACACCAAGGGTCCCCCCCCCCCCAAGTCTAAGAGCTATATTTATTCATGGCAAAAGAGATAGATGCGCAAGCTGGTGCTGGGATTTGGCCAAAGTGGGTGAGAACAGAAGTGAAAGTTGGTGGAGGAATAGCTGCAACTCCTACTTTTGTACAGTGGGCAGGGCCAGCCCACCCCATTTCGCCACCTGAGGCGGAACAGGAATTGTTGCCTCCTGCTGTGCCCCACTTCCGAAGCTGGCACACCCCGGCTGCCGTCAAACTCAGTGGGAGCTGAGGCATTCATCAAAGCACTGTTTGATGTATTACAGTATTTTAATATTTTTTTGGAAGCCGCCCAGAGTGGCTGGGGAAGCCCAGCCAGATGGACGGGGTATAAATAAGAAATTATTATTATTATTATTATTATTATTATTATTATTATTATTATTATTGGCGCTTGCTCAGCTTTTCTGTCTGGGGGTGGGGAAGATGAGTGCCAACGCTGCACACTGGAACACCTCCATTCTCAACAGCAGAAGTGTGGTGGGGCGGGGTGGGCAGAGCGCCGCCTCTTGCACTTTTGCTGCCTGAGGCGGATGTTTCCCCGTCTCATGGTCTGGCTGCCGCCTCTGACAGTGGGCTATATGCCAGCCAGAATTTCCTATAGTCCTCGCATCTCTTTATCCTCAATTCAGGCAAGAAAGAGCCATTACCACAAATCAAGGAGATACAGTGGTACCTCGCAAGACGAATGCCTCGGAAGACGAAAAACTCTCAAGACGAAAGAGTTTTTCGTTTTTTGAGTTGCTTCGCAAGACGAATTTCCCTATGGGCTTGTTTCGCAAGACGAAAATGTCTTGCGAGTTTGTTTCCTTTTTCTTAAAACCGTTAATACCCAGGGAATCCGTGCTTCGCAAGACGAAAAATTTGCAAGACGAAAAAACTCGCAGAACGAATTAATTTCGTCTTGCGAGGTACCACTGTATTCCAGCCAAGCAAAATTGCTCGAGGAGAGTGCACAGCAGGGCTGGTGAGGCATATGGTCTAGGGAGAAGCCCAGGGGCTGATAAGAGAGGCCTACAGAACTTCATTCATGCCCCAGACCTGAAGTTCCCCAATCTACACCAAAGATTACTTCCACAATGGGAAAAACATGCAAGTGATGTTTTCTAGGTTACTTTAGTTAGTTAGTTCATTTTAGTGTTTAGATCCTGAAAATTCAACAACAGTCCTAGGGCACCAATACATCTAGTTCATGTTCAGAGTAGAATTATCATTTTGTTTAGTATAGTATAACAGTAGCCACAAATAATATATTGTATATGCTTATCAGAGTACACAACTAAAAAAAAAAAGGCTAATTCCCAATCATAGATACAAGAATAAAAGTTCTTCTCTTTGAAGAATAAAACTTAAAACATCTGTTGTCTTAGCATACGAAGCCGAGTGAAGCTGATCTGTATACTGTGCCAGATTTGGGTACAGGAGTATTAGAACCAGGAAGTTGGACAGGCATTGCACAGCCATTTTTAATGAGCCTAAAATTAAATATATACAATACTGTTCATCACAGATTCTTTCAAATTCTTCACTTCTGTCATAAATTGGGGGATGCTGTGGGATCAGAGAGCTAATCTGAAGAAATCAGGTGCACTGACTATAGTATTAGTTGTTTATTACAACATAAGCGAAAGTGAAAACCTTCACAAGTGCATTTCCCACATAAAAGAGCAATACACATGTATACAAGAAACTTATAAATGTGGGATCAACTTACCTTGTGTAGCAATATAGTGGTTTGGCCTGTGATAACCCTGAAATAAATTTTTAAAAAGCATTTTGTGTGAATCTTGCGCAATCTGTCACAGGAACAAGGCAAAAAACATAAACATAAATAGGCACAAAGAAACCTACTAAGGGCAAAGGTTTCACCTTATGAATATGAAAAAAGCTGACAGGTGTAGCAGCTATAGCTGACAGGAGGCTTTTAAAAGCTGTGTGCGATTAGGTAAGGAGTCACAGCTGCTGTATTCTAGAGGATCCTGTTCTTTTCCAAGGAAATGGTCTAACCTAGTGACACCTGCAGGTAGCAGCAGCATTTGTTTAAAACCCTTTCACTTCTCAAAATTCCTGCAGCATTGCAAGGCACAGCAGCTAAGGTCAAATGTTTAAGTTATCAGGGCAGCATATTATCCACTGAAAAACGGCTTTCCTGTAATCTGATTCTACATCACCCAGATACTGTTTGGCACATCCAATCATCACATGGTTACTTGCCAGCCCAGTTCTGCTAACTGAGCAGCAGTAAAGGGAGAAATAATGTTGAAATCAGTGCTTCTCATCTGGTTATTACTACGGAACCACAAAGAACTATGGAACCTTTTCTGTGGCTACTGTTGGGCCTGGGTAATGCAAGAATTAGGCCTAAGCTCTAAGCTATTGGCCACTCCTTAAAGTAGGAACATAGGAAGCTGCTTTTTATCAAGTCAGACCACTGGCCTAACTGCTCCTTATTATCAATAATATGCTTTACCACTGAGCTGCAGCTCATATCCATGAAATTTAAATGGCAAGAGCAGGAAAAGTAATTGTTACGTACAATTCTATGAGGATTATATTACACTTGCCCATCAATGATTATTATGTTTACATTGCCTTTACATACACACCTCTAATGAAAAGGCTGTTAACGCCATCAGTGTCTTTGAAGCACAAAATTTATGTACAATTGCCACTGAAACTAATAGGATTTGCAGTTCTGGTGTACTTAAAAATTAAAAATGAATCCAAAAGAGAAACATTACAGGCAAAACTGCATACCAAGCTGTTAACAGTAGAAACTTCTTATCAATATTAATAAAGTTAATGCTAAATCATTTCCATCTTTAGACATCTATACCTTTAAAGCACATTCCTACATCCTCAAAGAATTATGGGCACTGTAGTTTGTTAAGGGTTGCTGGGAATTGAACTCTATGAGGAGTAAACTACAGTGTCCAGAATTCTTTGAGGGGGAAAGTGTTTTGAATGTGCTTTAACAGTTGTTTGTGACTGGGGGGAAATTCCATTTTGTTGGACTAAGAATAGTTTGCTCAGCTCTAACTTGAAAACAACAAGAGGAATTCAGTCCTGTGCATTAGGATTCTTCCATCAGCTGAAGCATTTTTGCTTGCCAGATGGAATGATCTCCCCTCTGCTCCCCATGTGTGCTATTCTGGGGGGTCCTAAGTTTCGATTTAAAGCTAAATTAACCACTATTTAGAAGCATTTAGTTTACAGCATGGCAAAACACACACTCCTTAGCATTGAGACTGCCAAATAAGATGTGCAATTTGCTTGTTGAAACTCTTGCAGGGTAAAAAAATGCAATAAACAAACAAACAAACAAATAAACAAACTAGTTTTAATTAACTGAGAAAGAAATGATCTAAATTCACTTTTGTCATAGTAATTGGGAAATTGTGCATATAAGGTATTGGCAGCTTTGTCACAAGGTGTCACTAATGAAGATAAAAGCAATGTTGATATCAATTAAGATGACTAGGTTGTTCTGAGTTACTAAACATTAATGTTATGTGTGAACATGAAAATTACTGATTTTCTTTGCAGACTTAGTGCTTAAAATGGCATTGACTCTTCCTTGATTTCCATCTCTACTTTTGATTTCATTCTTTCTATGCCCCCCAAATGCTGTCTCTTAAAGAATTTATTCTAATGTAAAACATTAAGTTAACATGATGCAGAATGAACAAAGAAGCAGTCTTCAATAATTAAACAGCATACATATTTAATGAACTGTCTTGCTTGCATTAGAAGTCCTGGTTAACAGATGCAGTCTATACTTTGAAGGCTGCTTAAAAGTGCCGAGATGACAAGAGATTGCAAGCCACTGCATTAGGAATTATAGAGTTTTGTCACATTAATATGCAAACAGCCCCCCTTTAAAAATTGAATCATGCCAAGTTGTTGACAGAAAATGAAAATAACATGTCTTTGGTCCCCCATAAATTTCAGGAGGAAAAGTAGCCAGATAAAATTACTGGCAAGTCTCCACTCCAATACATGGCAATTTTAGGAAATGTCTGATTTTATTTTCTTATTAGTAATCTTTGGTAGTTTTAATCTCAACTCTAGCATACAAGAGGGGATCTCCAGATTGGTTTCTCACAGAATTTAACAGCTGGCATCCTGATTGCATACAACATCATTTGAAATATCAAATGAAAGTCTTTCCTTAAAATAATACTGTTAAATTTCTTGTCTAGATGAGTATACGTACATCGATATAATTTCCATTGATGTAGTCAGAGTTTAAGTCCCCTTCAATGGGCTGCAGCCTAACTCGAGAATGATCATCTGAAATAGAACACATAACACATGCATTAAGGAATTTGTATTCTACTCAATACTCATCAAATAACAGTCAACATCAAATAGTCACGTGGATAATAGAAGGAACACAAGATGACAAGATACATTGTCCCCTCACAATGCTATGATTACTTTAAAAGACTTGTTTTTTAAAAACATAAAAAGAAAGCAAGTCAGTTGGCCCTGTCCTCAGGGGTAGAATAACATCTGAAATAAACTTCCATCCAAAAATCTTTATGGTTTTCAGTGTTCCTCCCCTAACAGCGTTTTCGTAAACAAAGTTCAGACTGAAATGCAATATTAGTGATGATTTTGAGTTAGCACGACTTTCATGCACTCCTTATTACAAACCATTTCTTCCCAATTCTTAGTCTTTGTGTAATGCAAATCAGTCATAGGCTTGCTGTTTGTGGACCACAACATTTTCTTCCTGGATCGGTTGCCAAGTGCAAAGGCATTTGAAAGCCTTCTGAATTAGAACTCAACTCCTTATGTTATCTACGTGGAGGCCGTCCTCTGCATTCCAAGCAGAAGAATGAATAGTTAGGATACAAAAGGAAACAGGGAACACCATGGAGTAATTGTGGTTGTTCGTGTTACTGAGATATTTCAGTCAAGATGTTAATACACAGTCACAATGTTACATTCCAGTTTCCATGTGAAAGGCTGCTTGAAGGCTTCAGCATAAAATAGCATTCATGGGGGCTGAGCTCTTTTGGCCATGCCCCCAATATTTTTGGGGAGGGGGTGGCTCCCCAATGTCCTAAAAATTAGGGAGTGGAGGAGGCCGTCAGTGGCCAGCTTCTTCTCCTCCTCCAAACTGCCATGGAGAGAAAAGAGGCTCAAAGCAGCCCACCGTTGGTGGCAGTGGTAAGAGGAGGAGGGGGAAGCTGTGCTGCTGCCATGTTTGGGTCCTCCGTCAGCTCCTCCCAACGTCCTGACATCACGTGTGTCATACACACACACCCCCAGCGCCAAATTGCTCTCAACAAACTTGTGTCTCTAATCACCTGTACCATGTGGAGACTTTCCATGAAACTACCCATGATACAGAAACCTTTCAATTGCATGATGGCAGTCAGGTCAGAATCTACTCTGAATGCTGGTGGAGAATGACAGAGCACATGCACAGCGACACTTACATGCACCTAGCAACATTTCTACCTTTCATTAATTCAGTGCAGCTCACTTTAATTTGGTATCCACCACAGTAAATTTTCCACTATTATATGTGTCATGATATTGGGGTTGACCTGAAAACGTACTACAGATCACTGTAGGTTTATGGGCCATGGAATAAAATCCCTCTCTGTAGGAATATGAAAGGGGTTTCTGTATTATCACAGAAATAAATTGTGTCAATGTGAAATAAGTGTCAATGTGATTAGGTGTGCAGTTGTAATTTAGATAGGGAAACTTACTGATCACCCACCAGTTGAATATTACTGTACTTTCACATTACAATTATAATTTAGATTCAAAATACAATTCAAATTTAAATAATAAAAAACAGAAATCAATTACTCACAGGTTTACCAGGCCAGAAAGTTTATACAAAGAAGGTAAGTATTAAGAAACTCTGGGGGGAAAGTAAGCTACCTGTACTCTGAAAATCAGCGGTTTTACTCTGCAATTAGGAGGCTACTTAGAGTAACTACATTCATTCTCTCTGGAGTTGGAGAATGAATAAACAAACAACCTTTACTCTACTTTTTCCTCTTCACTTGTCACCACTCTCTGAGCAAACAGTAACTTTTTAAAGTAAGAAGAAATATAGTGTTGTTTTAAAACAGGAATACTCAACATGTTGCATTTCCAATTTTCTGGACAACAACTCCATCATGCCTGAAATTTGGACATACTGGCTGGAACTGATGGGAATTTTAGTGTGAAACATCAAGACAGCACCACCCTGGCTACCCCTGTTCTGAATCATTGCATTGTTGTTGTTGTTTTGCTTCCCCACTCCTCTTAGCTTCAACCTCTGTTGAAAATGCAGGACATAAACTACCTAAACAAACCAACAAATAAACATCAGGGCAGTATCTCTGGAATATATTCTGTATGTCTGTTTCCACGGGTGTCTCTCTGGATGCATTTAAAATACTCATGATACTACTTTTAAATGACTGATTAACTGTGGAAATTGGAAGCTATGAAGAGTACGTCTTATAGGAAAGATTATTTCCCTTAATGCATTCTGCAAAACCCCCAAGCAAATCAGTAATATGATACCTTGGAAAGCAGAAAAATAAAATTGTGGCATTCCACCTGGTTTTGGTTGTGTGTTTAAATAAGTCCATGTTGCTCTCAGATTGTGATTAAATGCTATTCCTTAAAATGGTGTTTGTGCTCTCATGGCCAAATTCACAAGGCATGTTTAACTTGCGTTCAATTGGAATGAAAGGAGGTTTGTGTCATGGGAAGTTTATTTCAAGACTAAACAGTTTGCCCTCTTGTATGCCCCTCTGTAAGTAGGTTCTTCTGGAAAAACTCATGACATATGCACAACTCTTTGGAATACAGTCATACCTTGGGTTGAATGTGCTTCAGGTTGAGCAATTTCAGGTTGTGCTCCGCGGCAACCCGGAAGTAACAGAGCGTGTTACTTCCAGGTTTTGCCGCTCGCGCATGCGCTCAAAATGGCGTCACGTACATGCGCGGAAGTGGCAAAACACGACCCGCGCATGCGCAGACGTGGCGTCGTATCTTACGTTCCATTCAGGATGCGAACGGGGCTCCGGAGAGCATCCTGTTCGCATCCCGAGGTACCACTTAGTTGTCTACTAAACAGTCCTGCAGAAAAATGTTGACTCTTTGTTAGCTGTGCTAGCTCTGTCAGACAAACAGGAATATGTAAATGCCTTTTTGCTAGAGCAAGCACATACGACTTTGAATGCATTACGGTAGTGGTTACTTTCTAGAGGAAACTAGATTGTAACAGGCATCTTGTGGAAATTCATATTTTCTTTACTATGTGAGTCTGTGTTTTTGAATAACTATAGCAGAGGACTCAAAGAGCCCGAACCTGATGTTACAAAAGCTTCTTATTTTTCAATGCTTATGGGAAAATGGATGGTGCATATTTACTGCACCCTTTAGGAGGGCAGGAAGTAAAGAGCTGTTTTATGGTGCTTTACAGTGGATTTAGATTCCATTACTGAATATGCGTAGTGATAAAAAGGATGTGATGCTGCTGATATTAAAATATTTTACCTCTCTATTGCTATACCAAAGCCATTTTGACAGTAACAAGTTGCAGCATATAGTTATTAGAATGCTGGATATTGTTACAAGTTTGTGAAAGCGCCTATCGCTTTGGTTTTATGTAAGAGGATGGTCGATAAAACAAGCTTAATGCCCCTAAATTGTTCCAAATCTTTCTCCAGCCTTTACACTTTTCAGCTGGTGGGAAGCGAGGAAATATTTTGCAGCTTCAGGGGAGGTACCTGAAGGGAGTCCATGCTGAAGGTCTCTGGGAATATGATGCAGTTAGCAATTGTAGTGGCTGCTTTAGGCATTTGACCACTTCTAATATTGCTTTTATTTTTTAAAAATAGATATTAGAATGATAATATGAGCCACTTTAATTAATAGGAAACAAATCCAACTGCTCTGGAACGTTGGCTGAGCTGCTTCTTTGCATTAAATTTGTTCAGATATTCTTTAAACTAAGGCACAGACATGGTAAGAGGGATGGATGTCACATGCCTGCTCTTTGCACTTCAATAGTGGTGCCAAGAAAAAGGGCAGTTTTGAAAGCTTCCTCGGTAAGAATTATTTCTTGACACCTTCTCAGAAGGGTCTCTTCCTTGCAAGCAAACGCCTCATTCAACATACCCTCATTCTATTCACTACATAATATGCTCCCCTGTAAATGTACCCAGTGTCAGCTAATGCGTATTTGTCAAAATCCATTACCCTATTTTAGCAAACGTTCCACACTTGTATAACCCTTATTCTTTAATGGTTCTACTTTTAAGTCAAGAGACCTTCAGATAAGAGGATGGCAATGCCATTAAATGCTTTCCTCATAGTGAACATGAACCTTAGTGAAGTCTATTCCCAAGAGGCCGTCTTCAAAAGGGCGAATGCTTATTATTTAGTGTCATTGTTTACCTATCTGTGTAGTTAATTAAAACTCTGATCCAGCAGGAAATGAAGACTGCAATCCTACAGACACTTACCTAGAAGAAAGTTCCGTAATACTTGTGGGGAAAGTGTTACGAATGGCTGTAAGCCACATGAGGAAATGGGGTCACAGACTATTCTAATTACATAAAATGTGGTGCTCAACTCTCTTTGGACATCTTTAGTTTTACTGACTAAAGGAGCATATTTTAAGCAACATGTGTCTGAAGCTACTGTAACTGGCATTGGGCTGTAGATGTAGCACTTTGTAGACAATATATTTTAAACAAAAACAATGCCATCAATGCTTACTTGATATTTACACAAACCTTCAGTCACAGTGGACACAATCCAGCAAATGTTAGGCATTTCTGAGAGCCAAACTAAATGTGCAGGCAGTTTCACATACAAATGGGGATGAGATGGTCTGCTTATGAGTTCAAGGGTGGGAACTAAAACCCAACCTCCTCTCCTGCCTTGTGTTGCTGCACTCTATTTAAGTAGTTTCCCCTTAGCTGCCTCTAGTATCAGACATGAGCTGAGAAGTTTGCTTCAAACCTACAGAGCACAGTGTAATAGATAAGGGAGGGATTGATTTTTCCCTTCTCCCCCATATGCTTTTTTTAAAGAAGACATGTGTAGACCCTCCCCTCCTTCATTTCATATGCTTAATAGTCACACAACTGCCAGACATGTCTACTTTGGTTCTCAAAGTCCCACTTAAATAAATGGAAATCAAGTGTACCACTAACACTTAAATGGGAGCTAGCTGTGTTTCACTTTCACAGCATTACCCTCCTCACTTCTGTATCGAAACATTATGGTTGAAGCATTACGTATAAAAACATTACAGCTGAAATATGAGACAAGTTATTACATGTGTACTTATCAACAGTACTGATTCCATATCAATAATCAGTAACGTAGTACTGTAACAACCTGTCTCATATTTCAACTGTAACGTTTTCAGGACAGGGGACCATATTTCAATTTCCGTTTTTTCCATTGTGCTACTGTAGGAGGATCCTAGACTCTAGAGAATAAAACATATCATTATTAAATATAGTTTAGTTCTAGCCTTCCTCTGAGGAGCTCAAGGTCACCAGCCTGAGTGCCATGGCTAAGATACAAGGTGAAACCCTTTCCTGCAACACTAATCAGTATTCCACACTGGATCTCTTGCCAATTCAGTTCTGAAGTCTTTAAGCTATTAAAGTCCTTATTTCTCCCATATTCTTTAATTATGGTGGCCAGAGCTCAGTTTTTTACTCCACACAAATAGATGGTAATTGTTTTATTGATTTGTTAATTACTTTGTATAGTTTATGCTGCATTTGTGATGTTCTATTATGTTCTGGTTATTTATTATTTGTAAGCCGCTTTGGGATTCATTTGAATGAAAAGCGGCATAGAAATACAATAAACGAAGTCAACACAAATCAAACATATAGAGGTGGGCAGCGTTGTCAAGTTGCTAAAAGGAAATTTACACAGAGGTACAACTACACTTGTCAACACTTACATGCAATGATATTCCCATATCTATTCTTCATTCGGTTCTCATCTTTTTTAGCTGAGTCCCAAGGTGCAGACTGTCCTTCAAAGAAACTCTGTTAAAAAGAAACAGGGGAAGCAAAAACAACACTAAGCAAAAGAATATGTAGCAGAACAAACACTGAAGATAACACAGAAAGACACAAGGAGAAAATACCACAGCAACGTGCAAAACACGTAAAGACTGAACTGTAGTTATTGTTTGTTCCTTTGCTTGTTACTTATAAGTAATTTCACGAGCGGTTATGAAAACATTGTTCTTTTTAAAATAAATGAAGCATCAATAGATTTAGAAGATAAGGCTGACAGCATAGTACAGTCGAGTATTAGTAGAGATAGGATGAGCCGGACATTCAGAGTAATGACAGCAAAAAAGAAGTGAAAGGTTTTTAAGAATCATCCTGAAACTTTTAGAGGTCATTTCCATTACAACAAAAGTCAAAAGATTATCCTGCTCTGATTATCATGGATAGCTGAGGCTCAATATGGTGTTTAAACTTTCAGAATACACAGTCAAGTGAAGGTATGAAATACTCTTTCAATACCCTGGACACACGTGTGCCTTCTTCAGATTTAAAGGTCTGTATGCACACATTTAAAGTGCATGGCTCCCCCCCCCCCCCAGAATCCTTGAAATGTAGTTTGTTATGGGTGTTAGGAATTGTAGCTTTGTGGGGGGTAAGTTTTTAATATTTGATGAATTACTGTATTTTAATCTTTTGTTGGAAGCTGCCCAGAGTGGCTGGGGAAACCCAGCCAGATGGGAATGAATGAATGAATAATAATTAAACTATAGTTGCTAGTATGGGGTGGGGAGTCATGTGCTTTAAATGTGTTTTTATGTATGGTGTGTATGCAGTCCATGAGAAAGGAGCATCATTCATTTATTCCATATTGTTCACTGGATCATTAAGGTTGGGACAACTTGTCATGACTGGATTTCTCTTTAAAAGGACAGAACTCCGTTATGCAGCCTAAATGAGGGGCACCCAATAAGACGCGATTCAGTTATAAAGGCTTTCCACTGAAGAAGAAGAAGAAGAAAAATACTTCATTTGGCTAAATGGCTTTTCCTTAGGCAATACCTCTTTGCATGCAATTCATGTCCACATTTGTTTTGTTAAAATCATTATTTATAATACCTCATAAGATTATTGAATTTCCAGGAAGGGGAAAATGTTTTCATCATGCCAATAACCTGGTTCAATATTTGCTTAACCATAGCACTATATTATTTAATCAGGTTTATTTAAGTATTAATTCATTTGGGTTAGGAGTGCACATTCATTGGTCAACTAGAGATGAAAGTAGGCAGACAGATTTCCATCCCAGGCTGTATTTGTCCCAAGCAGAGCTGTTTCTCTTCTGCTACAGCTTGGCTTTCATTACAACCCATGTTGCTTGTCTCCTATCTGCTATATGACCAGAACTAATGTAAATAATTATGTAATTAATTTCAGTGCATTTCAATGGAAAGGGGACAACTAAAACGATGCAGAAAACACTGTAAATATTTACATAATGTTTGTGGGCTAAAAAAACAACAACAAAGGCAGCAGATACTGCTTGCCCTTTGCTTGCATGATTTCCATTCCTGACCTCCAACGAAAATGAGAATGGCAGCAATTCCCACTCTCGTTTCCCTTTCTTATGGAATTATCTGACATCCCTGGTTAGAGTTCCGTTGCCATAGGGATTTGTTTGCGGCAGAAATGGTTTGTGCCTGCTTGGCCCCATTACCTGCCCTACCTGTGCTCAGCATAACTTATGAAAGAGCCTGTATGTCTGGGTGTAGGCTCTGTACATAGAACCGGGGGCATACAGTGTTCCCATGTGTACAATTTGTAAGTATGAAGACTGTTTCAGAATGGATGCCAAAAGCACCGAGGACAGCGGTCATGAACCTGCACCTTCCTATGTATGCTCACTCTCCTCAGAAATAATAATCCTTCATTGTGAATAATATTTTCTCTAGTAAATACAACAGCAGTTGTTTGATTCTGAATGCATAAGTGGTATCTTTAGGCCTGTGAGTGCTGTAGGAAAAAGCTTCCATTTCTCTGCTTCTCTCTCTCTCCCTGACCTACCATCCACCAATATAAATGCTCAGCCTCCCCTAATAAAACTTCTGAACAGGACTTAAATGCCTTATAAGATAAAGTTAAACATTTGAATAGAAAGAACATCCTTCTCTATTTAACTATAAGTACTTTAAGAATAATTTTCACAAAAACCAATTTAAAATTTAGAGACTTCTAGCAGCCTCTTCTCCTTTTAAATTCTAATGCCGGATCTTCCAAAAGGGAAGATTTCTATATGAGGCTTATTTTGTATTAATCTGAAGAATGTACGAAGAACAACAATTCAAATTCAACTGTAGCAACACACTCCTTGGCACCATAGTTAACTGTAACAAAGTAAATTGTCTTTCAGATTTATCTCTAAAACAATGAACAGAGTGAGCAGATATGTTTTTATAATTCTCCTCTTATACAAAGAATTCCTTAGGTTCAATATACACATTTATGATATAATTAATGTACAAGGTGTGTGTGTATGTATGTGTGTGTGTATATATGTTTGTGTATCTAAAATTTACATTTGTTCTCAAGCTGTAGTCCCCCCCCCTTCCTGCAATAAAAACGGTTTCAGGAGGGTTGAACAAATGCTTTCACTGAAATGTATGTGGCATTTTCACAAATAAACCCCAATTTCATTCTTTATAGTATGTAATTAAAGTGTTGTTTCTGACTATATCTCATATATTCTGCAGCAAGTCAGTGAACCATGGAAACACTCATAATAGTAGAACGTCTATAATACAATAAAATGAAACCACTCCATGAATATCAACTACTTTGCATTTTCATAACTATTTCTGAATACTGTGTATAAGGAAATTGAACATTTCACAGACAAGCATATATTTTTCCTAAGCAAAACACATGCCTTGTGATTCTAAAACCTTCTCCAGATCAACCTTCCCTCATCAATTTCTGAAAGATATAATTACACGTCCCAATTGCGCAACTCAGGAGACTGCAAGTACAAAATGGCAACAAGATATTTAAAATGAGAACTCCCTATTCCCATAAATAGATATATTATTACCCAGAAGGGTACCGATGTCAGAGTTATACATCATGTGCTGTAGGTTTGCAATGCAGTATGGATACAAGTTTTAGAGTTTTGCTTGTCTTTTACAATTCTACTCTATAATATACAATGAAAGTTAGTCCACAATAATAAAATAGAATACCAGAACTTGTCCCATCATAATTCATGGCTGGTTTATATTTGGCAGAATCAAGGGGTAAAGCTATTCTCAGACTGTACCATGTGAAACTGCAGGTGGAGGATTCCAGGATAAATACTACTACATAAAATGATTCACTGAAAATAGAAAACTAGTATACCAGAGTGCTGATTTCAGTTTTATCCATGAGAAAGTATTGAAACATGTTTTCCTGCAGCTTAAAATGGTATAACCTGAGAACTGGACTCTGCTGAATGTAAAAAAAATGGGCCCTTAGAAATGTCTTGGCTTCTGACTCTCTTTCTCTCTCTCTCTCTTTTTCAGATAGTTTCACTACTAACATCTGAAATTAAGAAACTACAGATAAAGCCTTAAACTACCATTATAGAATCTGAAGCTGTACAGATCCTAAGTTCTCTCTGTTAAAACTGTCGGGCACTCTAAGCATAGTTTCCCATGCAAGCCATCATTTTAAGGATGCTCTGGCAAGTTCCAGCTGAAAAAAAGCCCTGAAGACATGCCCATTGTGCACAACAGGTACACAAGTATCGAACAAAAATGGTATCTGTGCAGCCAAGGTTTTAGACCAGGCATAGGCAAACTCGAGATGTTTTGGGACTACAACTCCCATCATCCCTGACCACTGGTCCTGTTAGCTAGGGATGATGGGAGCTGTAGTCCCAAAACATCTGGAGGGCCGAATTTGCCTATGCCTGTTTTAGACAAAGCCACTGCCATCTTCATGAAAGCAAAGTTATACAAAATAATGAAGAAGCCAATTCTTTATGCCACCCAGTTATGCACTGTAGTTTGAATACCCCTGAAAGCATTAAACTACAGTGGTACCTCTGTTTAAGTACTTAATTCGTTCCGGAGGTCTGTTCTTAACCTGAAACTGTTCTTAAACTGAAGCACCACTTTAGCTAATGGGACATCCTGCTGCTGCCGCGCCGCCGCAGCACGATTTCTGCTCTTATCCTGAAGCAAAGTTCTTAACCTGAAGCAATATTTCTGGGTTAGCGGAGTCTGTAACCTGAAGGGTATGTAACCTGAAGCGTATGTAACCCGAGGTACCACTGTACAAGTTTTTTCATTTATTCCAAGACATATAACAAAAAGCATGTTGACAATTAAAAAGTATAATCGATATTGTTAATAGTTTTTTTTAATATATATCAGAAAATATGTATCAGAAAAAAACCTGAAGATTGTTATGTTGCTTAGCCAAAATTATTATTGTTCTTTTTGTGAGAATACCCTCCTTTTTGGCAATTTTTCAGAGACGTGAAAATGTTTGCTATTCAGGAAACATTGTCCTCACTCTGAACTGGCTTTGCTTGTTCTCAGTGGTACCATAGCCAAAACTTCTTGGCTTTGTGGCATTGTTACATGCCATTTATCACATGATTCCCAAATGGATGGAATTTTCCCGGTTATTACTCCAGGAATTAGAGCAATTAGAAAGGAAAAATGGCACTGAAACAGCAAAAGATAGGAGAAATGATGGCCATAAAAAGAATGGAAGAATAGTGAACATTTTCACAACTAAGTCCCCCCCCCAAAAAAATTCTCCTCCTGCTCTCCCAAAAGTGCTACTTTTCACCCAGCTATCAAAATGCAGTTCTAATCGTATGAAAAGGATGCAATCTTGAACAATAAAATGGATTTTATTTTACAAAGCCAATTCAATTTTTTCTCAAATAAAATTGACTAGTTCAATCTTTCATAGCCACCAGGGGGGAAACTTGGTGCTCAAGTGTATTCTGTATGACATGGTTCATGACAAGTCACCCCTTTCCTCATAATCAAGTGGTGAGTGCCTTTGCTTCTACAGCTGAAAAGTTGCGAAAGAAGGAGGGATTAGCAGGCTTAGGAGAACTCAAAGGTGTTTAGAAGGAGAGAGACAGAGTGTCTGATCTTTATTTAACCTCCTGATCTGATACTCAACTGAATTTCTTTCTGGTACAACTTTACTGTAAATCTAACCTATTATATCATATTGGGCGGAAGCACTTCATTTGTACTAAGTCTGGTCCGAGCTGGAAGATTGTACATGATGAAGAATCCAACACCAGTTCCCTTGATAGTTTGTTGTAACAATAAATCAATGATATCACTACTTTATGCTTTATTTCTAATTTGAGTTTTTCAAGGTTTAGCCATTTGTCCTTTTAATGTTTCACTCTGTTAAGATTTAGGAGTGCTCCTATACTTTCCCCCCTATAAGTAACTTACACTTCCTAAGATGTAACAACATTTTCTGTTTGATGTGCTAATTTGCGTAATCTACTTTTTCCAGGCCCTTTCTCATATCCCTGCAGTTTTTCAAAATCTTTTATAATGGGTCAAAACTGAAAACATATCTATATCCATGTCTATATGAATAAGACTGCCACCTTATGGGGCTTATTTGAAACTGGCTGGGCATGGCAACTGGTCCACAAGCCAATTTATGTCCAGTGCCTTGCTAAGTAAATCTGTCCCTCCGTATTACTGGGCAAACCAAGGGTGTTAGAAATATGTTCAGAAAGAAATTGTTATGATACTCTGAATTTTCCATAGAATGGTTAACTAAGTAATGGTTTCTGTTATCACAGCTGTTGCCATTGCTCATTGATACCATTTTGAAAGCAAAATACATCCAGGTAGAACAGAATCAGTTACTTAACATAGTACGTCAACATCAGAAACAGCTAGAAGCAGGGGGTGGAAAAAGAAAGGCAAAAAATAAGTTGTTTCCCACAGGCAAATATTCAGCAACCGTGGGAACAGGATGCTGAGTGGAATCTACACATATATAAACAACGGTGTGTAAATGCTTTTTAAAAAAATGTTTTGAAAAATACATTGAATTTGGCATAGCTCGCTGTCACCATCTAGTGTCACATTTGTATATTGCACTTTACAATACATTTAAAATGTTTTGTTTGCAGCTGTGTAGCGGAGTCCCTGGTCTAGATCAGGCCACTGGCCTGATCCAGCAGGCTCTTCTTATTTTCTTAGAAAAGATCAGTGGGTGAGGGTGTGTAGAAACTAGCCTATTATACAAACATCAATTTATATCCATGCCTCTGCTCACTGTCAGACAGTGGGGAACAGTAGGGAAAGCTCAGGTGAGTCAACGGCTTCAGATAGCGGCAGGAAGGCATCCCTGGACAGGTAATGGTTGCCAGAGTGGGCCAGGGTGCCCAAGCACATAAAGCAAAAAAAGGGGTATCAAGGGCTCTCAGGAATCTCATGGATTCTGAGGATCCTTCTGGCATTCACCTATTGAAGTAAGTCAGGGAACATATTTTGAATGAGGACTATGTTCACCATGTTGCCCCCAGAGACAGAAAAGGGTAAATGGGATAACAGAAAATCAGATGGCTCAAGGAAAGGTAAAAAAAGTTCAGGTGCAACACACCTTTGCAAATTGGTTGTCTGCCTTCTCCATTTATGTGGGGGTAGGCTTATGCAGGCAATGAAAGAGGATCTGAGGGTCTGATTAGCCTGCCTGCAGGCATACAATGGGGCCTCTCTCTGGCAGGCCCTGCTGGTCACATGCCAGGACTACCAGGTTCATTCAGATGCCTCAGGCGGCCTGGGTTTTGGGGTTTACTTCAGGGGTTATTGGTGCTCCAATCCATGGAGGGAGGAGGGAATCACTCTGATCTCACCTTCCTAGAATTATTCCCCATCCTGTAGACAATACTGAGCTAAGTGGACCAATCACCTGACAAGGTATAAGTCAGTTCTACCTGTCTATATGGTGAAGGATTTCTGTGAAGAACTGTCAAATGACAGTACAGTAACTAGTATATTTATAAATCCAAGGTAAGAATAAATAATTCGTTTTAATTCTTTGTCTGAATATACATTTGGATATATTGAGGAATGAATCATATTTAGCTGACACACAAACACAGCTGCTGACTCTAGAGGGCCAGAGCCAGTTTGAAGCATTAAGAAGGAAAACATATTGACTTAATCCAACATTCTATCCATTCAAGTGTCACTTCCATAATACTGATTTGGCATTAGATTGTTGTCATCATTACTTTATGATTAGATCAAGAGCAGAGTGGAGAACACAAATGACAGCTTTAACAAAAAAACAAAAAAAAGTCTAACTAGAAAACAAAATCAGTACTCATATAAACAATATGGTTAATTTCAAATGATTTTAAAGCACATTTATATATGTTTTCTTTTCTATCAAAGACCTATTCTGATATTTTCCGTATTTTGTTTTCCAGCAATGAATGATTTGTGAAATCATTTTGGCTAGTCCTATTGGTACCGTCCCTGCCTATTACAACCTTTGTATGAATGTGGCTACTCAGGGACTACTACTCTTTCTCTCCCCCCCCCCCCCAGTTCTGCTAATGACATCAGTGAAATCTGCAAAGGTGGGGGGGTTTACGTGTGTGAAAGAACCTTAGAATATTTATACTTATTAATTTTTTGAATGCGTTAATAACAAATTTGTTAATTTGGATTTCAACACATTTAACTTTGTTCCTAATTAACAAAGGAAAAAAAAGAAAAAAGGATTAAATGCTCCCATAAGGAATATTGCTTTCAGTTGCATGTGGAAGGAATTGCTCCCATCACTTGACCAACATAATCAACAGGTTGCGGGGGTGGGGAGGGGAGACAGCATACTAGACTGCCAGAACTACTTCAGGAATATTCACTACTTCAGCATAATAAGGCATACCAAGCTAAAACAGACTCTCTTCAAGTACAGTATGAATTATAAATTGCTGCCTGTTTAATCAATTATACTTTAATGCTTTCAAAGTTGTTTGAATATCCAAGGCTAACAAATGCTAATCTTATACTGGTCTAATAAAATTGGGGTTTCATCTCTCTCACACACCCACACACAATTTTACACACTCTATAATGATAAAAATAACCACAAAGAGCAAATATCTAATGCAATAAAAACAACAACACTGCCTTAATTCAAGTAAAAGGTAAAGGTAAAGGACCCCTGACAGTTAAGTCCAGCCACAGACAACTCTGGGGTTGCAACGCTTATCTCACTTTATAGGCCAAGGGAGCTGGCGTTCGTCCACAGACAGTTTTTCCGAGTCAGGTGGCCAGCATGACTAAGCCGTTTCTGGTGCAACGGAACACCGAAACCAGAGCAGTGCACGGAAACGCCATTTATCTTCCCGCGGGAGCGGTACCTATTTATCTACTTGCACTTTGACGTGCTTTTGAACTGCTAGGTTGGCAGGAGTTGGGACCAAGCAACTGGAGCTCACCCCGTGGCGGGGATTCGAACCGCTGACCTTCTGATCGGCAAACCCAAGGCTCAGTGGTTTAGACCACAGCGCCACCTGCGTCCCTTTTAATTCCGTTAGCATACAATTTTTTCCAGCAGGAGGCAAAGGTCCAAGTAGCTAAGAGGTTTACATACATTTAGCATTTCGACCTGCTTTTTTCACAATACAATTCCCCAACAACTGAGCTGCCAACATATGAGAGCTCAGTGGTGCATCTGCAGAAAGCTCACTTACAGGATGCCTGCAGAGGGAATAGCAAGACATGTGCAAGCATCATAGCCAAGACACCAAGTAACTCCCTCATGAGATCTGCAGGAATCATCCAAAAGTGTCTCCTGCCCTCATTCACTTAGAATGAGAATGCAATTCTTCAGTATTTCTAATACGCTCCTTTTTAAATGTTGTGTATACTTAAAAAATATGAACATACTGTTTCTCTGGAGAATATTATGATTTCTCCACATTGTAGATTTATGTAACATACCCTTTTAAAGAACCAGGGACTTAAATTCAAGTCACAGAATATTTTCTTTTTTTAAAAAAAGAACAAAACTTTAGCTGAAGTCTTTATTTTCTGCAAGCGCCCATAAAACGAACATTTTAAAATTGAGTTCCTAGAAATATTTCCTTTGTAAGGCATTGAAATGAAATGCCTGACATCTGTTTCGCATTAAATCCATTAGAGATTGCTTGAAATAATGTACACAGCAATTATCTGCTAACAATGCTGCATAGCTATTAGCATACTAAGATGCTGCCCTATGACCCATGAAAGTGAGGGGTACTTGCATGTACTCATATTTAAGTTGCATTCATAAGACCATGTGGGCATGTATTAAATGCTGTAGAATCCTGTGGCCGTTGCTTCCCAGCAAGCTACTAGCCAGACACATGTAGCTGCTGCCAGGTTCATGATCCAACTTTTGTCAAGGCACTGCACAAAACTCCTTTTTTGCAGCCATGCACCAAAGGAAGAATTTTGTGTCTGGTGGTAGAAACATCTGCTCATTTGCCAAAGCTGGCAAACCTAACTACATATGTAAATACTGATGTGAATAGACCCTTTAAGTCTTTTTCTTCCAATAAGCCAATAAATGTAGCTTAGGTCAGTGAAAGCCGCTGAGTAACGTACTGCTGTGTTAGGCAGGAGAGAAAAACTGAGGAAGTCGGAACTACTTCCCAAATATCTTTGGTCCTGCCTGTGTCAGCTGACAAAATATGTCCCACTTCATTGGCTATGGGGTTCCATGAAGTGATCAGGGCGCTTTCTCCAACCCCAATTTCCTGTGTTCCTCAATGTGTTTTCACACATATCCAGTATGTTAATAGATTTGTGAATCATACCGTGCTATAATCTTGACTTTCTAAACAGCAACAGCTTTAATCAAACTAAGATGTCTTTCTAGTTGGGATTTAAATTCATCCATAAATAAGCCAGTCTTTTTTAATGGGAAAACAGAGTCTACAAAAAAAGTGTGTGTGTGAAGTCAGATGAATACTAAATTTTAAAATTGCTTAAGAAGAAGACATGCTTACAAAACCTGTTCTTTGTCACTGATAAATGTTTCACCAAGACTTCTGATCTCCTAAGACAAATGCATCATAAATTTATATGGGCATGCTTTAAAAATACAACAGATAAACTAAAGTTAAATTAGACAGATTTCATGGCTAAAATAGCTGTGATTCAATAGAATGTGATTCAAAATGTATTATTTAGCCAAGAATAATATTTTAGTTATAAAAAAGCAATAGACTGAAAAATCTAATTATCTAAAGATAAACAAATACAATTCATGCAATATGTAAAGGGTGCATTTATAATTAATAGTGAACATTGTAATTGCAAGTAAAATCATTTGCATAATTTACAAGTAAATAAATGGATGTTTAATGGTCTTATAATAAAATATAAAAGAAGTTATATTGCTTTTGCATCCAATAAAATTAATGCACACTATCTATATGAATGAAAGATGTTGATTTCTGTGTGCATTAATAGAATCCGCTTATTTTTAAAATAGAGCTAAAAAGACAGCCATTTAAAAGAAATGTAACATATGAAGAAACTATTATTATATATGATCAAAAATTCAGTGCCATATTTCAATAACACATATATCAGGCCAGCAGCCATTGCTTTGCAGGTTGGCTATTACTTCATCATATCAATTCTTTACTGTATTGAATTTATCGCTCATATATAATTGAAAGCACACTGTCTTCAAACAAAGCTCTTTGTTTCCATACAAGAAGACAAATTGTCCAAAGACCCATACAGCATACAGACGTACAGCAGAATCTTGATGAACATAATAAAAAAAATAGTACCCACCTATATTACTATGAATAAAAAAAGGTAAAAGACCCCTGGATGGTTAATTCCAGTCAAAGGTGACTATGGGGTTGCTTTCAGGCCAAGGGAGCCGGCGTTTGTCCACAGACAGCTTTCTGGGTCATGTGGTCAGCATGACTAAACCGCTTCTGGCGCAACAGGACATCGTGGTGAAAACCAGAGCACTGTGGTCTAAACCAATGAGCCTCTTGGGCTTGCCAATCAGAAGGTCAGCGGTTCGAATCCCTGTGACAGAGTGATCTCTTGGTCACCTTTGACTGGACTTAACCGTCCAGGGTGTCCTTTACCTTTTTTTTTTTTTTACTATGAATAACATGCTAGATAGAAATCTAACCTGATGACTACATAACTATCCTAGTAAAATTGCTCTTCCTGGTCTGTGTTGACAAGTTCAACCAAAATGTACCCAAAGATAACTATGACTTGTAAACAATGCAGTGCTAAGTTATGTATCCCGTCAGCGCAATGATGTACATTTCTGAAAAGGAACTTTCCTCCCCACCACAAAAATGTGTCCCTGTACCTCCCGCTGAGCAGATTTGGGGAGGAAACAGAGTACTGCTATGCAATCATAAATCCTTGTGCTGCTGGGAACTGCACTGGAAACAAGCCTTGCAGTCCAATGCTTTCATGTAGGTTTATGGGAATTAATCTTGAGTATGAGTCCTGCCACGCTTGGGCATGGAGTGACAGATGAAGAGGAGGGGGGAGAAGAAGAGGAAATGGCTCTGAGACTGAGGAACAGAGGTCAGAAGACGCAGGTACTTCTATCTTCCAGTAAATGGCTGTTCTGGATGGGGAAGCAGGGCTCCTCACTCCCTTCCCAACTCAGGGGGACAGAAGAGCACCAATGGAATCTGGGGAGGGCCTTAATTGTTCAGGGTGCAGGAACCAGTGTTTGAAGTTATTTTTTGGGCAGGGGAGGGGAGCCTGTTCACCCAGGATCTAGCGACGTTTTCATCATTTGGAACAGACACATCCTCCCCAACACAATGCAGGTCTGGATGATCACAATTCTCACAACACTCTCACAAGGCACAGGGGGTTTGTGAGTAAGCCAACCTTCACATTTAAAAGCTTGGGAGGTCGGTGTGCTGACCTACTGGAATGACTTCATTGCTTCTGTCATCCTTGTCCTGATCTTGGACTCCCTAAACTTGGGCTGCTGCTTCTATCTAGCCCAGCTAAGATTGCCTTTCCTTCACCTAGCCTGAAAGTTGCTGGTGCACACCTTTACTCTGCCTCAGTAAAGATATCTTCTGTACTCTTAAGTTGCTCTAAACAGGAGGTAGGACAATATGGATAGGATTTTTTCCCTGAAAATTACTTGAGTCATGTCCCCTGCCTCAAGGTACCATAGCTGCCCTCAAGCAAACCCTTCTCCCCAAATGAGTTCTCACATTAGGATGACCTGGAGGCCTGGGCAGCGGTGGAACAAGCCAATTGGGCGCCTGGGGGTGGCGTGTGTGCCCTGCACCCAGGGGGCGGGGCAGGGTGAGCCAGGGCAGGACGCTCCGTGGGGCCGCTGAGGAGTCTGCCTGCCTCCTCCCACTCAGCTGCCCTACAGCTGAGGGGGAGGCGGTGGACGGACCATTTGGGGCAGCACAGAGCCTGCAGGTGCCCAAGCCACTGCGTCACTCTCAGGAGAGACGCGTGGCTCGGCCCCACGGTGAGTGTCACCCAGCATTTTGTCACCCCCCTCAGTGGTGACACCCAGGATGGCCTGCCCCTACTGCAACTGCACCAGCCTTCCTCTGCTCCTGGGCCCGGGTATTACAAGAAAGTCCTAGATCAGGCTCGATTTGCAAACACTTTATGGAGCTCAGATTCCAAGTGATGCCCATGGCGGCCTTGGGTGGCCATTACAATAGGGTTCCATATGATGACAGACTCTGCATATGTAGCCAACCACAGGCGGAAAACATACATTACTTGCTCATCTGCCCTTTGTATAGGGATACAAGAGATCAATTCCTGAAACCTTTGCTAATTCCTGGAAGCAGGCCATGGCAAAAATGGTTCACTTTCTTTTGAGGGACGCTAACAGATTTATTTATACATAAATTGGCACTTTATGCTCTGGCTGCAAGAAAGATAAGGAGAGATGGACATTATTGTAACAAGTTGTGCTGGTGATCTGGAGGCATAATGGAAGTTAAGCTGGGTAAGAGATAACAGATGACACTTATAAACTCTGATGCCCTTTCTTTAAACACTTGATGCCTTGTATTATGTAATTATTGTTTGCAGTTTGCCAAATTGTAATAAAAATTTTATGGCCTTTGGTTAATACAGTAAACCTATTGATGATCTCAGTAGTTGCAAACACAATGCAACTTTTGTGAGTTATCATACTGGGGTAATGGGGCATGCATGTGATTTGAGAACAGGAGCAGGCTACCTATTTGGTGAATAATAGACTCCCATAGCTGCATAACCAAGTGGTATCTACAGATTCCACTTGACTCTGTTAAATACCAGTGCTAATATTTTGCTTTTCATTTTCTTTTATTGACAGGTGAAACCATTAAACAGAGAATTAATTTTTTGGGGATGTCCGTGGAGGAACTAATTAGCAATGTAACACACAAGCATGGGAAAACAACATAATTCAAATTGCAAAAATCAGTGACTATTAAGGTTGATTCACTTTGCTAACTATTAAACCAAAATGTTAATGTTTGTTTGAATCATAATAACTAGTGTTTTTGTTTAAAATGGTGATAGAGACTTGCATGCAGCCAAACAAAATATAACTGTATTCGTTAATTTTTTTGTTATTGTTTATATGGTGTGTGTGTTGCTTTTGGCTTACCATAAATGTTAAGTTGGACAATACAGTGATGTAGAGTATGATCCTTCCTAAATAGGCATAGCCCTAAAGACTTGTCTTGGCTAAGACTAAGACAACCAGGAAAGGGAAGAGTTCACATGCTAAGTGTTATTGTTCACAATATTGTGAGCAAAAGTTGGGTGAGATTAAAGGTAAAGGTAAAGGGACCCCTGACCATTAGGTCCAGTCGTGACCGACTCTGGGATTGCAGCACTCATCTCGCTTTATTGGCTGAGGGAGCAGGCATACAGCTTCTGGGTCACATGGCCAGCATGACTAAGCCGCTTCTGGCGAACCAGAGCAGCGCACGGAAACGCTGTTTACCTTCCTGCCAGAGCGGTACCTATTTATCTACTTGCACTTTGACGTGCTTTCGAACTGCTAGGTTGGCAGGAGCTTGGACAGAGCAACAGGAGCTAGGTGAGATTTGGGACACACAAAATGTATAAGAGAGAGGGCTACTTGTCTGGAGAGCATGATGAAGCAAAATATAGAATATCTTTTCTAATTTGTATTAGCGCTGTTACATATGAGGCTAAGTTTCTGAGGGGGATTTGTAATATTGCCTATTAACAAATAGCAGAACAACAAGTACATGGTTCAGAGAGTGGTAAGGTAAGGGTATGAAAATAAGACTCAGACTCAAGGCAGGATATGTGGATGAGGGGCAAGGAAGGATTATTTCATCTCTTGCTAAAGGGAGCTGTGCTTAACAACGCCTATTCATTTATTACATGACTGTTATTTTAGTCTTTAAACCCTGCAGTGGATTTTTAATTTTTTTTAAAAAGTTCTGTTTCTGTCTTGGTGAGGCTTTACTGACCAGATGTTTGTGAGTTTGCTCCTGAACTAAGTAGTAGTTTCCATTCTGGAAGAACCATCTTCAAGTTCAGTGGATCAAACATAAATACATGTGTCCCGCTGCAGCACCAGCCACAGTGAAGTATCTTTCTTTCCATTGTTTTCCTGATGAGGCAGGTCACTGTGTGGTCTTGGTAAGCCTTTTCAACAATAGGGATAAAGTCCTTTGGGGAGATGTTCCATTAATGTGCAGGTATTAGAAGCAACTCCTGAAGCAATTTATTGTTTTGTGATTGGTTCTTTTTGTGGATTAATCACTGCATCTTGTATTATAAGGTTGCGTGATTGGCATGATTAGAGCCTGAGGGAAGTCTTCTAACTTTTGACAAAGCTACCTACTAAGGTGTGCTGCTGTCTGCTTTCTTTCACTATCTACATTTATTATTTCAACTGCCATTTCTTTTTTTCTTTTTTTAAAAAGAGTAACATGACTTCCTTCCACTGCTAATGTTCTTTAAAAAGTTACCTCCCATTTGAGCTATAGTGGGGAAAGAAATTGTAGATGACAAGGAAGACATTGGCAAGGAAAAAAGAGGGGACAGAAGTAGAAATGAAGATACAGCCACAGTGGCTGTTAAACAAAATATTAACGGCAACTCAAGTAATGCTCAACATGAGAGCCAACAACATCATTGACTGTGGTGGCATCCACAGAAAGGCACACAGGTTCAGTCTTGTCTGTTCCCCACTGCCTACTTCATGCCACTGTGTAGCACACTGGGGAAGGGAACCAGGTTTCAGTGCTGTCAATTTTCTTCCATGCATAAAAAGGGATCTCCAACTGGTGTGGCCATCAAACCCAGGTCAAATCCCCAATCCACAGTCTCAAAGTTTTCCAGACCCTACCACAAATTGATTCAAAAACAGAAACAAGGGGTGAAACTGAAAAATAAATCACATTTAGTTCCATTACCAATGTGGTCTCCCTTGTTATTACTAAAATAACATGCACATGGTTTAAGCAACTGACAGACAAAGGTGCAAGGATGAGACGCAAGGAAGCTTTCTCTTACAATAGTAAACAGAAAATTCAAAGTTCCAGTGAGAATCCCTAGGTTTGCAGATACACCTTACTCATTTCTTCTTTAATCTCACTACTAACACTCTCTTCACGGAACCCACTATTTTCTGTCCACATGTTTACCTGGATTATTTATCTTCTCACATATTTATATGTGCAGGAAGGACATGAAATAGGTACTGCTGCAATGTGATTTCTTACATACTTAACTGTAAGGGTAATGAACAAAATCTAATTGTAAATGTAATGAACAATGCAAAAAAAACAGCAACAAACCCAGCATATAATTCACTGTGCAAGGAGAAAAAAGAGGCTGCTGAATTCCAACTTTTTCATGTGACATGAAACATAGGACAAAACTATGCGGTCAACAAGCAGGATGGAATATTGGTGATTTGCACATTCTGCTTGGTAAAGCATAATTGATGTCACCAAAATTACATAGTGAAGCAGCAAACCATATTACTGTATAGACAAGACCTGCTTCCTAACTTCACCCACTACATAAAATGATAACAGAAGTTCCCAAACACTTCAGGGACATATTGACAAACTTCTTCCTAATCAACCTAGCTTGAAGATGTAAAGATAATAACCAAAGTTAAAATGCATGTCTGGACTCAGCAGAATACAGCCCCATGCCCACCCAAACTTCAGTCACAAAGTAGACCAACATGATGCCATTTGTTCAATACCAAAGCGCTGGAGGCATTTTCTGATGTCTACAAATCATAATTTTATGGCAGTTAACATTCCCCTCCCACAACACTAGTGAATGGGGATAGTCATTAAGAATGCTAGAGTTTAAGGCAATGAAAGAGAATGGGAGATATGGGAATATTGTTTATTTAGGAACAGCCGTCTTGTTCATTGTAGAAGAGAACCAGTGAACAGATGGCTGTAGATCTGAGTGCTATGATGGATCTCAAAAGATACTGAATTGATTTTGTTGCAGAATTCTTTAATGTGCAAAACTGCACAAATGTACTCTTATTAATAGAGGATATAACTGTTCAGTAATTATCCGTTTACATGCAAATTGGAAACCACAAAAGTGGAATTTCTACAAAAAATTCATCCTACCGAAAGGATTGTTCCCTGCTTTAGAGTAAATAGCTAATGATTGTGTGTGTGTGTGTGTGTGTGTGTGTGTGTATGCATGCTTTGACTCATTAACTGATTCTTGAAAACTCTCCTTGTTAGTTTTCTTAAACATGCCTTTTATTAAACTTCAACCACAAATATTAATACATTAAATATATGAAAGCATGATATGCAATAAATAACTATAATAATAGGAGAAAGGAAAAACTAACTACATTGTTTTATATAATAATCATTGGCTGCACCGAAAAAGTACCTTCCTTTTTTTCCCCAAAACCTATGAAACCAAAAAAGGACAAGAATGGTAAGGAGCGTTGAATTGGTGATCCAAATGAGGAATCATGTATAGGACCAGAAAATGGGGAATGCCTTAACTCATGACTGCATCTGGCAGGAGTGCATTTATATTCTGGGAGAGACTCCACAAATGAGATACAGTGGTACCTCGGGTTACATACGCTTCAGGTTACACACGCTTCAGGTTACAGACTCCGCTAACCCAGAAATAGTACCTTGGGTAAAGAACTTTGCTTCAGGATGAGAACAGAAATTGTGCTCCGGCGGCATGGCAGCAGCGGGAGGCCCCATTAGCTAAAGTGGTGCTTTAGGTTAAGAACAGTTTCAGGTTAAGAACAGACCTCCGGAACGAATTAAGTACTTAACCCGAGGTACCACTGTATAGAGAAACTAGGATGCCATGGGTTTCTGTTTAGGTACTGGATTTGTTGCAAGGGACATATTTTGAGTGAGCTTGTACATGATCATGGTCACCCAAATTTTATTTAGCTATTATTAAGGTGTTATTAAGCCACTGGTAGGCTGATAGGAATTTCCAGTTCCTGTCTGCAAAAAGTTTGTTGCAAACCAAATTGTTGGAAGATATCTTTATGAATGTAGCAAGAGTCACCTTGCACACACTTGAGGGTTAACATATGCTTACAATAAATTTATTCCCATGCGTAATAAATATTTATTGTCCTTCATGGGATTTACCTATGAGCACAGGACTTAATGTTATTATTACTTTATTTATTTACTTAATTTGTAAACTACTTTTCAACTAAAAAAAAAAAGATTTCTCAATAAGGTTTACAAGCCGCATGTCAAACCCACAGAGTAAATATTGCTATAAACAATTAGATGGGCATGTGGGTAAGAAACAAGGTTGTTATCATCGCCACATAAAAAGTTTATTATAAGTAAATAGGAACCTAACAAGACAAAATAGGATTTATCTCATTTTGTTAATTTTTTGTAACCTGCTTGGAATATTTATTTTATATAAAAAAGCAACCTTGAATTGCAGTGATTGGTGCAGATTCCCTTTTGATCCCAATTTGCATATGGGTAGTGCCACATCCATATGGATTTGTCTAATGCAATTTTACAAAATCCTCATCACATGAAATGAGAGAGAGTGTTCATTTTTAATAGGTGCTCAGGAGAGACAATGCACACTATAAAAAGTCTATTTATACTATTATCACTTATTTTGCTTCCTCTTGGCCAGCTTTTTACTCGCTTACCTGCCTTATTTTTCCCATTTCCAACTCAGTATCTAATGAAGTAGGTTTGTGTCTATGAAAGTGTCTGGCTGTTTTTAAAAAGTCCCTGGATGCCGTCAAATAGTTTTCTTTCTAAACCTTACCATAATCATTATCTCAATCATTATTGTAAACAGAGAAGCAAGAAAATAAGTAGTACATGCATTTCCAGATGTATCAATACGGCTTGCTAACATCCCCTATTTTCATTCAATATTCCATACTTATTTTGGTTTTGGTCATTATTTATACTCTATACAACAGAAATAACCTGTAGCGATGACTATAATTGAGTGACGCAGCTGGTGCTGCAGAATATGAAATAAGAAGACTTGAAGAGAGTGCAGGTTGGTGGTGCAATTTGGATGTGTCATGTCACAGCAGACTTGTGTAGAACAACAATGCCAGCTAGGCCCTGTAAATGGCTGCATCAACCACTACAAAAAACAAACAAACAAACAAAAAACCCAGCCCACCTTTTGTGCATGGATCACACTGTTTTCAGAAAATAAAGTTGCTTTTAAGTATTTTCTTATGAAAAAAATAATAATGTGCTGCCCAAATGAAGACAAACTATCAAAAAGTTTTGTGCAATGGGAGGGCAAATGTAGTATATTATTTCTCCTAGAAACCTCCCTGCTTATAAGCTTCAACTAGATGAAAGGAGGTAAGATAGTTGATAAACTGGCATCTCCTCCTAGTCTGACCAAAAACATAAGCCCAGCAGCTAGGATAGACAGAGGAGGGGTTGGCACATGGCACATGCATTAACTATAACACAGAGGCAACATTTTCCAGATATTCTGAATTAGTGTGCCCTAGAACAGTAGATCATGGAATCAGCCATGTATAATCCTAAGTGATTTCAAAGACCTGATGGAAGAAATGTTATGACAAGAAACATCTACTGCAGCACTATCAAACTCAAAAGGGGAGATAACATTAAACTGAATTCTAAATGGTGGTCAGAACCTAGAACAAGGTGTTAATTTTGTTGAATTCATTGGAAACAGTGACCACAACGTTATCAAATTTAATTCATACGAACAATTCCCAAGGAAGGACAACATTATTTGACTTCAAAGCATGAACTTCTAAAAAAAAATATTAGGGGCTTGGTAAAAAGGAAGTTGAATTATGGTGCTGGAGGAGACTCTTGAGAGTCCCATGGACTGCAAGAAGATCAAACCTATCCATTCTTAAGGAAATCAGCCCATAGTGCTCACTGGAAGGACAGATCATGAAGCTGAGACTCCAATACTTTGGCCACCTCATGAGAAGAGAAGACTCCCTGGAAAAGACCCTAATGTTGGGAAAGATGGAGGGCACAAGGAGAAGGGGATGACAGAGGACGAGATGGTTGGACAGTGTTCTTGAAGCTACTAGCATGAGTTTGACTAAACTGCGGGAGGCAGTGGAAAACAGAAGTGCCTGGCGTGCTCTGGTCCATGGGGTTACGAAGAGTCGGACACGACTAAACGACTAAACAACAACAACAAAAAGGAAGTTGAAAGAACAGTCAACTTCCTAGAACATTTGGGAGTTATTCAAAATTGAAACAGCTAGAATGTATGCTCCAGATCAGGACAGTTACCACCAAATCCAAGAGGACTGCAACATGGCTAAAGTGATTAAAGAAGGTAATGGAGAGAACAGGAATAAAGAGTTTTCAAAACTGATGAATTAGCCTTAGGAATAAGCAGTGAGGTGATCGGCTTTGCTGATGACAACTAATTGTTCGAGGTGGTTAGAACAAAGGATTGCAATGAGCTTCAAAATGAATGTCAAAGACTGCCAGACTAGGTGAATGGGCAATAAAATGTTAAATGTGGTTAATGTAAGTAATTGTAACACATTGGGGCAAAAACATGTACCCTAATTTCACATATACACTGATGCAGCAGTTTACCAAGAAAGAAATATTTGGTTCGTAGTAGATAGATTCAGAACAGACAAAAGGAAATATTTATTCAGACTGCACATAATAAAACTATGGATTTCACTACCATAAGATGTGATGGCAAGCTAGCGACTTACTCAAAGGCTTTAAAAGGGGATTATACAAATTCGTGGAGGATAAGATTATCAGTGGCTACCATTTGCTGGGAAACAGAAGCAGGAGAGAGTTATCACCCTACAATCAGGTTGGCCACTGTGGGAAACGAGATGCTACACTACACTGGCCTTTGATTTCATCTAGCACAACTCTTATATTTTTAAACAGCGTCTCCCCCCCCCCCCCCGTTTCTGCATCACTGCTGCTTTGCAAGGAAACTGTTCTTCTCGCAGTACACACACACACACACACACACACACACACACACACACGGTTGTGATAGGGGAAACACCACAGAGTACAGAGCATCATGTGTAGTTTGAAGCTTACTCACTTCATATTCCTCCTTGAATCCATAGCCTTCTGCACATTTCATCTGCGTAATGTGCTGCAGCAAATCGGCGACACGGATGGCTGGATGGAGTTGTCCTGTTTGGTATGGCACATCCACAGGGTCTCGCTTCTTGTAGGTGTGTGACTGGACCAAGCTGCTTGTGTCACTGCCCATTGTGTGAGTTTCATCTAGGAAAAGAACACTGAATAATATACCAGCTATTTCCAGTTTTCCACAGAAGTATATGATACATTGCCTTTATGAGATGGCATCTGACACCAACAGAATTTTCTATCATCACTATTTGGTGGGCTAAACCATTATGAAAATAAACTCAATTGAGTAATTTACTCGGGGAGTTATCAAGATATATTGGAAAGAGGGGGCTCTATTGGTTTACAATGAAAAGCACTGTATAGTCCATACTGTACGTTTGTTTATTTAGCTGTACTAATAAATTCTTTAGGTGTTTAGTTGTAAATGGTGCAGAAGTTTCAGGCTGAAACTTCATCAAGTCCCAGTAATATAAAAAAAGGACTTGAGTGTTTTCTGGATTAGTAAACTTTTTATTTTCTCTTTCACAGTGATTCAGGACATGTTAGTGAAAGCAAAATTTTTAATGCATAAAATGATATGGGTTATTAAGCCAGGAGAAAAATGGAAATGTAGATTGGATACAACACTAGGAAAGAAAATACACAAGGATAAATGCAAGGAGTAGTTTGATTTGGGTTAATGCTTTGACTGAATTTAGCATGCTGCAGTTTCAAATAAGCAATATATCATGGGCCATCACATAAGGCATGAAATGTTATATGTCAACTGACATGCAAGCCAACACACAACATAACCCCAACTAGGTTGGTCAATACTGGTATGAAGCAAACAATCACCCACCCCCTCCACACCTCTTCAAGGGGGCAAATGGGCAACTTACCATTTATTGGCACTTATCAGGAGAAAAAGAGGAGGAGGAGAAGAAAAAGGAAACAGGCCATAAGCAACAGTACTGCAGTAATAATTACAGGTATTTTTATGTTTGTAATTAAGTGTCTCCAGCTTGGTTTCCTAGCAAAGCAACTAAATATATTATAAAGGGTAGTGTAGAATAGCCAATATAATTATCTCTCCCCCCACCCCACTTTACTAGGTTGGGGTGGCACTATGTTACAAAAAGAAGAGGGTGGGGGAAACCTAAAACTGAAAACCATGTCTCATCATAGCTTTCCCTCCCCCACTCTAAGCAACAATTTTTAAGATATGTTTGTATCTGCCACAATGCTGTTATTTAAACAAGCCTATCATCTTACTAAGCTAGAGAGTTTCTCACAAAAAAGCAGGCATATTTCAGCTGGCATTTCCCTATTCAAGTATTAAAATAGCAGCCCATTACATCATGTGGCTCCAATGGGGCTAATTGACACCACAGTTTTTATAGGGCAAATCTCAATATATTGCCTATAAATGTTGTGTGTGCTTAGGCTGCAATCCTGTATCTACTTAACTGGGAGTAAGGCCCACTGAACTCTATGGGACTTACTTCTAAGTAGACATGAACAGATTAGCTCTGTAAGTATCCTTATATATACACCTTCATGTGACATCCTGCTGCTGGAATTTAACAGCATCTTTCTGTGGTTCACTATAAGATGACAGGGATTTCCCTGCTTGTGGTTAAACATGTACTCATCCTAATCTTCATTTTTAAATATTTGTACAGATTATAAGGCTGCAGTGCCAGAATTACATCACTATAATCTTAACATTATCTGTATGGTTTGAGAAAGGGCCTATGAAACAATGATATTGGATTCTACCCTAAGCATTAATTTACTCATATAGCAAGTTTCTGACCAGACTGTAAAAGCCTCTCTCCAGTTATATTGATGACAAGAACAGAACCAAGCTGGCCCACAGGCTCTGATCTCTAGTTAACTCACTCAATTAATCTTGCCTGGCAGTTGAGGAGCAAGAGAGGATTAGCTTAGTGAGAATAGCTATTGATGTCAGCAGCATCTTTGGCTCTTCTAGTGTGAATGGACATATGCTAGTGTTCAAGGTTCTTGTCTTCATACACAAAACCCTGAACAACATGGGTCCAGGATACCTTAAGGACTGCCTGTGCCTATAAATCCCAGCTTGATCAGTGAGAGCTTCTGGAGGAGCCCTGCTAGTTGTCGCCTATGTTTAAGAAGTTGGGCATGTAGAGTTGCCGTCTCATGCTGCAGAACACTCTTCCAGCAGAGGTCAGACAGGCATCCTCACTTTTTACTTTCAGGCATCTCTTCAAGGCTTTATGCCAAGAGGCCTATGGAGCCACTTAAAAAACTTTTGGCTCAACAGTAATCTTAATGAAACGTTTATTCTGTTTTTATATTTTACTGTAAGCATATTGTGGAAAACCGCTATCTTATGAGACAGTGGTCTATAAATACTTTCATAAATAGATAAGCACCTTCAGCTTTTCCTTCTTGTTCAGAATTCGCAACTGTCACAGCTCGATGGCTTTTCATGGTACGAATATAACAATGTAGTGTCATTATTTAGACAGAACACTCTGCAATGATGGTAGACTATCAATCTTGATAAAAAGCTTTGTGGGGGATGTGATATGTACCTACAGCTCTGCGCATGGTAGATATTTCTTCCCCTTCCTTCTCTGAGGGCTTCCAGGTGCATGCTTGCTGCAGCATGTGTACAAAAGTGGTTTGGGGTGGTGTTGCAGAGGGAAAGCAATGGGCAAAGGAAACATTTAAGCATCTTTCCAAGCCAATGCTCTGCTGCTGAAAACCACTCTCCTTTCCTACTGTTTTATGGTGTTTGACACTGCCCTTGAAGTTTCACTGCAGGTCTTCTAGTTTTTGCCTAGGATAGGAAATGCTCACACTTACTGCCTTGTCACACTCTTCCCTTGTGTAAAAGAGCCCCTCAGTGTGCAAACTTTTGTACACTCACCAGACCCCATGTAGGAGTTACATTAAAAATAATTAATGTTAATTTTACTAGGGGAAACAGCATATACAAGGATTAGTCGGGATGGCATGATTATCATTGTTCTTGTTTTATATGTGGCAACAGATAGCTTCACTAATCATGTTCTGTAGATATTGACTTGGAGCCTAACTTTCCTTCCATGAACAGAAAAGAGTTCATGTTCATAGAAAATCTCATTCAGACATACTACAGCACCTCATGAAAGCTGTAGTTCCCAAACTTCTCAATCAGCTCCAGCCCTTTATAACACAGTGGGCTTTGTACCTGAAGCAAATAAGACTCTAACACCTCATAATCCATATAAAGGAAGCAATACAAAAATTACTGAACTGAAATTACTTTGGCCCAGTTATTTGAATCTTATAGTGAGGAACATAAAAGTAGTCTAATCTTACCCTGAAAACTTAGCAAAAGTCTCAAAGCCTAACGGAAAATAATATACGTAACAATTTATGTACATGAATGTAACCATTTCCCTCTTACTCTGGGCCTGCCTTAATATTTTTATACCAATACAGAAAAGCATTGTTCCTCTTAGCTAACCATTAGCAAAACTGTAATGCAAAGCACCTTGGAATGCATGGCATGAAAGGTGATATATACAAGTGTTGTTACAGTATGTTGTTGTTGAAATGGCACCTGATTACTACAAGGTGGCTAAGACACAAAACGACAAAGTAAGTAAATAAATAAAAAGAAAGAGTTGGAAGTTGATTTATGATATTTTAAAATAAATTTATGCAGAAAAATCATGGTTTTTTTTGTAACTTTAGGTTTTATTATTATTGTTAGATAAAGGTCAGGATCAAGTCCTTTGATTCAAAACCAGGTTAAGTGCAACTTTGCAGACATGCTACGTGTTCATACGTTTTTGTGTCAAATGGAACCACAGTATATTGAAGTTATTACTGCTAGCTGCCTGTCTATTTTTTAGCATTAGTATTATTATTTTCATAAGTAAGTAATTTTACAAGGGTTTTTGAAATGAAGACTTTTTTATCCGGTCTGCTTTTACTAAGTGTAGTAGACTTTCAGGTTATTGTTTTTCGTTAGAAACAGGATTTGCTGTGGTACATCTTAAAACTGGGTTGCCAAAATATGTAACAAAGCTGAAGGCTTTCTGGTCTAAAAATGTTTTGTAACATTTCAACAAGTAATCGTGGTTTATGAATTGTTCCCCAAGCCCTTAAATACTGAGAGTTTCAGAATAAAGTAGTTATACATAGGAGATGTTATAAGCCCTAGTTATTGTTTTCCAATTCCAAGGCATAGCATTTTTTAATGGGTTGTTATTCTAATGTTATTTTACATTTCATTTCCATTTGAATTACATCTCGTGTTACATCTCGTGTTACATTAACTGT
Source organism: Podarcis raffonei (assembly GCF_027172205.1). Taxonomy (NCBI): domain Eukaryota; kingdom Metazoa; phylum Chordata; class Lepidosauria; order Squamata; family Lacertidae; genus Podarcis; species Podarcis raffonei. The sequence continues at coordinate 48,764,326 of NC_070608.1, read as the reverse complement.
AAGGAAATGTGGCTTCTCTGATCTGGTCTGTGTCAAATATATTTGCCAAAACTCACTGCTGTATAAAAATACACGGAACATGATGCAACCAAGTCCTTTAGAATTAACTGGACTTATCAGTGATTTACTTTGGTTAGACTATGCCCGCTGTAGGATCACAAAGAGCTTTTTAATATGAAAAGTTACTCCGCATGTCATAATTTAATGAACATGAAAAATCCAGCTCCCTGGTAGGTCATGAATAAACATTTTGATTTGTTCAGCTGTGGACCCAACTTGGCTGTCACTTACGGTTTCAGACAAAAATGCATGTAGTGTGGAAGGACTGCTACTACAGGCAGAAGTGTAAATGTAGCCAGGAAGTGGAGAAAAGATAAAACAGAATTTGTAATGCTAGTTCAGATTTTCAGACAGTAAATCAGGGAGAAAGGGCACAATCCTAATCCTCCATACACCACCAGGGATAATTTAGGATGTGGCGAATCTTCAGCTCATCGAGCAGGTTCCTGGCTCAATTGAGCTCAGCTGGCTTAAGCATCTAAGCAGAGTTATGCTCTGCAGGAGATACGCTGGTGTAAATCCCTCAGACTGATGGAACTTCCACTGGCATAAGCCTTGAAAAATGGGTATTCTGAGGGAATGGGGCGAGTGGAAGGGATAGGATGAGACTCATGTTGAATCCTAACTCTGTTCAGCTCCATCACGTAACCTGACAACCTGGTGGGATTTACACTGGCAAAGAGGGTGGTGTAAGTCAAACTATCTTAGAGGCTTATTTCCCCTCTGCCAGGTTTAGGCAAGCTCAGCCAGCAATAACTCCTGAATGGAGTTAGGATCTGTGTATTTTACTCTGGTTTAACTTAAGTCAGCATAAATTATGCTGGCTTCCCATTCTTAGGATTGCTCCTTAAATGATATTTACTCTTTGATCAGGAGTGGAGAACAGTGTGGGGGTTGTGGTTCCTAAATGTTTGGCAAGCAGTGCTCTGCTGATATACAGAACTCTATTCACTTTGCAGTATAAAAGCTATAATTAAGCAAGCTATTTCTGCACATGCATGTGGGGCTTTTCTGTTCCTTGCTAACGTAACTGGAAGGAATTCATAGGGCTCTGTCTGAGAGTTGCTTCACACAAATCTTTCAATGAAAGAGAGCTGTTGGACACATCCAACTTGTTCTTAAATCCATTTCCTTTCATTTGTGACAAGCTGGTTGTACGCATACATCACCATGAACTCAATTTGGTTTTCAGAATAACACTGCTAAACTATATCTACAGTGGCTTCCAAATTCACCACAATGTGGCAGATTCACAGAATGAACTGTAATGTCCTAATATTGGAGGAATTTCAGTAGGCTTCACACACCTTGTTCAAATTGGCTATGCGGATGGGCAATGGGTTTGTTGTAATCCATAGTCCTGCATGCACATAAAGTTCACATTAGGGCTGTTCAGTCATGGTGCTAAACCATAGCTGTCAACTTTTCCCTTTTCTTGCGAGGAATCCTATTCGGAATAAGGGAATTTCCCTTTAAAAAAGGGAAACATTGAGAGCTATGTGCTAAACCATGTTTCTCCCATGGTTCTCCTAACAATTATAGTGTATTATATGCATTATTATATGTGTAAGATTATACATATAAACACTATACACAAAAATAGATGCTCCACCAATGAGAGAACAAACTCATGGAGCAAGTTCTGAAAGCTGCTGCTACAGTAGCAGTCAGCAGAGGACTGAAGGGGAAGGTGTATGCTTCTCTTCACTGTAGCACCTCCTCTTTGGTTAAAGAGAACTAAAAGGTTCTATGCAAATCCATTCATCCAACTGTGGGACTTTCCAGAGATCACAAAGAAGAGCCAGTTCTGAATCTGTGATCATTGTTCCAAGGAAGTGCAAACCATATGTGGCCTGTTTGGACAAAACAACAAACTGCTTTGTTGAGAAGATAAGCAAGGATTCAAAGTTGCTAATTGCTACACATGAGCAGAGGAGAGAAGGCTACATGAACCCCAAACTTGTGCCTCCGCATTTTCATAACACCAAACCATGGTTATGTCTGAAAATATCCAGTATGAGCCCTATGTGCATGAGAGCCATGGATTACAACCAATGCCCATATCAAAGAGCTGCTTCAGATGTTATTTTTAAATCATAGTCATTATTTTAAGATATTAAAGTGTGTGTTAGACAGCAAATTGACATAAGTGTTAAAAAATGGCAAGGGTATGGGTCACTGGCAACAAAAAGAACTTTTTTGGTATACAATGTACCAATTAAAAATGAAACAATTTTTTACAGGGAAGTTCATAAATAGCCATTTTAAGGTTACTAGAAAATTTCACGGTTCCTGATTCAATGAGGAAAAATTTGCATCTTTGTTAAAAAGAAAAACAACCCTTAATTGCTAAGGTTATATTCTTAATTTTTTTTCTTATATTAAGCAAATAGCATTTCAAAACTTTACTGTACAGGAATGTACTTAAATATATCAAACAGTAAAGCATATTAGAAATCTACAAAATTTAATAGCAACGATTTCCTTTTTGTCCACTGAGAATGTCATACGTCAGAGCTAAGAGATGTGCAATGCTCTCAGGCTGTTAAAAATCACTACAAATTTCATTTGCATGGATGTTATTACATTATTATGGTGGCTGCAGCGTCATTTCCTCTGATTTATCAGATATTGTTTTCTTTGGATATCAGATAAAATGAACTTTGCTAATTATATTTCTGTGGTAATTATTCTCTTGCATTCTTTTTTTCTGAGGGGTAGGGCACAAATTAGCTCTTGAGAATTTAACACCACGGCCATAAAACAGGTAACTGGCCTAAAAGGGCTTTTTTTTACTTTGTTTTTCTGAGAGCAACTCTCCTTTCTCCCATCACACCACAAATCACTTTTGAATCTTAGTATTTTCAAAAACAGCTTATGATGCAACATGGCATGTTCCCTTGAAAACTATTTTTTAAAGCCCGCTAGAATTATTTTAGGTGCACACATGTTCTAGTGATGATCTGAAGGTGCTTTCTGCATTGCAGCCCATGTGCAGTTCAGTTCAGAAAATCCAGATTTGAGGAATTCACACCAGACTTCACATGGCAATGCTGCACACTAGTAAGAACTTACGACAGAAAGGTGCATGGGTAGAAAAAGTTAAAAAATCATTGCAAAGTCAGTGTGAAAACAAGAACTGAAATATTGGTATGAAACTCTTGCTACAGCGCATTATAGCACAATCCTATACATGTCTCCTCAAAAGCAAGCCCCACTGAGTTCAGCAGGACTTACTTGAAGGTAAGTGGGTACAGGATTGCAGCCTTATTAGATTTGCATTTTTGTTTGATTGTTTTTAAGAAAGCTGTGTGTAAATTGGGTTAGGTTAAGGTTAGTACAGTGGTAGTAGTTAAAAGCATAGCTCAGCTTTGTTGTTATATATTCCAGATACGATGATTTTTCATCTATATTTGTTATCTCAGCATGGTAAATCCATTTCCCTTCACTTTTTAATGGTTGTTTTTAGCTTTCTGATAGAAAGGTCTAAGTGCCTTTCCTTCTATAGTGCTGGTATCTTATTTTATCCCTTGTAGGATGTGGCACTTCATAAAAATTATTTTAATGTTCTGCCATTTTGATGGTCACAATAACATTTCAAGTCTTTCGGAGGCATGTCGAAAAGAAAATGAAAGTCCTGTCTGTGCTATAGGCAGCAGAGAGACGACCATCTTTTTCTTAAATTGTACTTTATTTTTCAGATGATACTAAAATAATGACAAACTTTTAATTGCCATGATATTTACACTCTTTGGTGATTTGCTAATTCATTGCTTAAAAACACACTCCCCCCCAATCCCCTTTAATTCCCCTCCCTTTTACTGAATTTTCTGATGACAATAAGAATCCAGTATGTTAACTGGCACTTGAATTAAAAATGCAGAACAGCTTGCACATTCTTCAGCGGCATAAAACAATGTTTTGTAGCCTAGTTTGGAACTTTTTTTAAAAAAAATCTGCAACAGATGTTGATAAAGGGAAATGTTCTCACCTAAAATTGCAGTTGGCACAAATGGATCTGTCATACATCATAAGCAGGTCAATGCAGAAAAGGCAAAAAGAGAAAGAGAAGTAAATGACCTATAAATGTTCCCAAATTTTCTGCTAGAAAGCCACAAATAAGCAAGTTGTTATAACATGCAAAGCTATTTAGCACTTTTTGCGTTTGTTTTAATTAACAGCATGACCTCAAGAATAATTTCACTGTTAAGTCTGGGGCATGATCCATTCCTGAGTGAATGGGTCATTTGAGCACGCTAAAATCAGTAACCGACCAGGTTCCTGAAGGAGAGTAATGGCTGGATGATGTAAGAGAGGCGTGTCCCAGTTTTTTATTCTGTGTAGGGGCCAGACGTAGCCTTGGGGTGCGGTGAGAAAAGAGGGATCTATTGAGCCCTCTATTGATCCCTTTCATGATGTGTGCAAGTGTGCTTGCATGGGGAAAGACCCTCTATGTCCTAGGAGATTATGATTATTGAAATAAAACAAGCACAGAAATGGTTACCTGGGTAGTAAGAATTAGGAACTGTTGTACTCAGTGTGTTTGTTTTCATTGTAAATGAAGACGGTGAGGATACAGCTGGAAAGAGAAGCACAGTATTCAGGAAAACAAAAGCATTAGTAAGCTACACCGCATTTACAAAATCACCCTTATATGATGAACATAGCAATAACTGATTAGGTCATTCAAATCTGGTAAAAATGATTTAGTGGAGAAAAATATCCATGAAAAATGGCACTAGACTCCATTAATTTCTTTTATGTTTTATTGGGGCCCTTTGTGCTATTACCTTTAACATCATCATCTTTTCTCAATAAGACTGCAAATCTAAAATTATTGTGGGGGGCGGGGACCCTAAACTGCAGCCCCTTCTCATACCAGATTTGCTTGAATTTTCTGAAGAGCAAAGCTGTTGGGATATGAAGATGTACTATGTATTCCTTTCATTGGATTCCTGAGATGATCAAGAAATGTAGGCAGGAACCATGCTATAGCAGCTTCAGAGCTTCTATAGGCAATTTTGGAAGAGGCTTCAGCTTAAAAGCATTTCTAATTTAGGACGGAATTCTACATCCATTTACTTGGAAATAAGCCTCATTCAACTCAATGCGACTTCAGAGTGGAGATGGGAGAAAAATTTAATTCAGTTCATATCTACCTAATTTGCACTTTCTGAAACAATATGTAAATGAAAACACAGCCATCCTTTGAAAGTGACACTTCTATGAATTTTGCAATGCAGTTTTCTAGTCAAGTAATGTGAATAAAAATGCATATATTGGAACATAGTGTGCACAAAAATGTATATATTAGCAAATATTGCATATAAAATGCATTTTATTTGGGAAATACAACTATATAGGGAAAAGCTTTTCAAAACTGTGTATATTAGGCAAAATGGCATATAAGAAAATGTATATTAGGATAAATTCACACCACAATACTGATGTACGTTCTGAATTTTTTTTGTTTTTTTTAAACCACAAACTAATGTGGAAATGTGGTGATGGGGACCTGCATTTAAGATTGGAAAACTGAGAAACTAAGAGAAACTGAAATCAACAGACTTGCCCATCCTGATATAAATTAGGGCTGCCAGAATTTCCTGGACATATCCGGGATTCATCCTTCGGAAATAGCATTTGGGTGGAATTTCTGACCAACAGCATTTTAATGCTGGACACAAGATACTTGCCTTTGAAGCCTAATGCTTTCGTGGAAACATGAAGCTAGACCACAATAGTGTATTCTTTATTGATGCTCCATGTTAATTCATGGAGCATCTTTCTTTCTTGTGGTAGAAAATGAATATTTGTCCATTGGTTAGCCATGTTGGGATTTTCCATTCCACCTTAAGTTGCAGACGTGTGAGATTGTTACATGTCACATGTCTGCTTACATTCCAGCACAGTTTGCTGGGAACTTCCATTGTGTATAGCTTTTGCTTTTGCCTCTCTTTCTCTGAGGACACAGCAATGAGAGACAACATGTTTTCTTTGTCCTGATTTATGCTTAATAAATCCGTAGCTTGTTAGTATGTTTCCACAAGCCTCATGCCTCTTCTGTTTGCGCAGTTTGCTCTGCTGATATAGTATGCTCAGGCTTTGAAGTCTGAGTCGCTGATTTACATCAAGCCGGAGGTCGAGGGATTGTCACGGCTGGAAGGGCATGATCCACCTGTGGGCTAGCCAGCTGGCTTCTCGACCCCCGAAGGATGCCGACACATAGTGCCCTCCAGATGTTGTAGACTACAGCTCTCACCACCTCTGATCATTGTTGAGGCTGATGGGAATTGTAGTCAAAAACATCTGGAAAGTGCCATACCAGCTACCCTTGGTTTACGGCCTGTGCACTGTTCTGACAGTGGTTCAAGCATATACTTTGTATGGAGGAAATCCCATGTTCAATCTCCGGCATCTCCTGTTAAAAGGAAGTCAACTAGCAAGGTTAACAAAAACCTCTGCTTGAGACCTTGGAGGACTGCAATCTATCAGTGTAGTCAATCCCAGGCTAGATGGACAAAAAGCCTGACCTGCTATAGGCAGTTTCCTATATTCGCTGTTCTATCTCGAGGAGAAAAGTGGCACTATTTTATTGGGCAATAATAGCAATATATGAGATTTCAGGTTTTTTGGGTTTTTTACTGTCTTTAAGAATAACTCTAGGTATGAGTCCAAAACAATTATTAATTGCATTAATTCTCTTACCCCAGGAAGCCTGAAATATGTCAACTGTAACATTAATTGATGTTTATGACTGACTAAATGGCTGCCCTCCAAACTCATTATGACATTTTTAGAAAGTGGCTAAACTGACATGGAGACATGCAGCTGGTATGAAAGCAATAAAGCCTTCAGCATTGTAAAAATAAAAAAGGAAATGGAATCCAACACCTGCTACATTGATGTGTGCTTTTTTTGTAAAAGACAAAAATGCAAACTTATCTTTATTTTATAACAACTATTCTTTCTCACCAGAATGCTTGCTGTGATGTAATGAACAGTGAGAGATTCTGGGGCCTATGGATTTTCTATGAGTCAATAATCTGTCCATGGAACTGACTAACAAGTATATTAAGAACCATTTACACCTCCCTCCCTCCCTCCCCTGCCTGACAAAAATAAAAAGTGATTGCTGCATCCCAGGGCATTTTAAACTTACATCTCCCATTTAGATTGTGTGTGTCCATGAAAGAGAAAGCCTCATCACAGTTGGTGCCTTGTTCAGTGTAGCTTTTATCCATTGAGTTCACCATCACTGTCATTTCCTGCCGTGTGCTGCTCAATGTCTCTTTCCGCTTTTTAGCCAGTTTCCTTAAGGAATGAACATTAGGGAAGAAAGATGATGCCACAGTAAGCAAGCACAGAATTTATCTTTTTATACCAGCTGTCCATTTGGAAATACAACTTTTACTGACAAAAACCCCCCACACATTTAAGTCAACGGTGAAAAACACAATCTTCAATTAAGTTAAAATAAATACTCGCTAAAGAGAATAGCCGTAAAATGTAAATATAACCAGATTCATCAAAACACTATAAAAGAGTTGCACTTGTTGTATGGATCATCGTATGGATAGGGGTGGGGTAAGTGAAATAGAGGTTTTTAGGCTTAATCCAATCCATCATGGGCACAGAGCCTGAACAGAGAGCAGGGATTGGGAACCTGCGCCCTTCAGACACTGTTGGACTACGTCTCCCATCAACCCCAGCCAGCACAGCAAATGGTCAGGGAAGATTTCAGTTGTAGTCTAGCAACATATGGGTGCCCACAACTTTTTCACAGCTAACACAGTGGATTCCCCTGAAGGCTTCTGTCACCTCCGCTCACATACGCCTATACATGGGCACACATTGTTAGGCTTATTATCAATGACTTTTTATCACCGTCTTTTTAAGCCATTCAACATGGTAACTATCACTGGATCTTGTGAGTATGAATGGACCTCCTCTTCCCTGCGGTGGTCTCTGATGCTACCTGCATTTGCACCTGAGGAAGTGGGGCAGAGAGGGCTCTACTCAGCCTATGACAAGTGTGCATCTAGCTTCCTCCCCTACTCTAAAAGTCTACTGTAACTTATTCATGTCCTTACTGTACAATGTTATACATTTCCCTAGCCCTGCTCTACTCCAGTGGCTGCTGTAGGCAGAGACAGGAAATACAATGTTTTGTTTTATCATGAGACTGGCAAATTATAGAGGAGGGGGTGAGAGCTATATGTGTGTCTGCTATTACTGCCACCCTTCATACAAAATTTCCAGAGTTAGTGCAGGTTTATATTTTCTGTGAAATAATGAACATTCTGATCAATTTATAGATAGTGACAGACAGAACTATTAAGCCGGTTAAACTATAAGTATTATAGGGAAAATAGGATATTGGTGAGAGTGAGATCATGCAACAAGCTTATAATGTTCAATTTCACATGAAATTGAAAAAATGTCACTGCACAGTGACATTAAACTATATATCAACACTCTTATCAGGCAACATATTTAAACAAGAATTTGCAGCAGCATTTTGTTAAAACAAGATTTTTAAGCAATGGAATGGTCTGAACTTTGGTGATAAAATTGGTTAAAAGAAAAACACTACTTGCTTACTTCTATAAGGTAAGTAAAATAATGTATTTTCCCCCTTGTTGTTCAGGATTCATATGAAGCGGCTGAATAAAGTCATCATAGAATAAGGAGTTGGGTGTCACCTAGATCTGTCTGCTTTTCAAATTAAGGTGATACAGAACTCCTGATCTGGGGTATGTAAGCAATAATGGACTGGAAGAGGGTCAAAATATTTAAACTCAGTCCCAAATAAACAGAGTTCAGCAGCTCTGGAGGGGTATTATATGTACCACAAGGAAATGGTACCCCCCCCCCAAGTATAGCAGGCAGTGACCGGAGAGATAGCCGTTTCTTTGGTGACTCCTCATCTTTGGAATGCCTTACTATCATTTCGGGACCAGATAAAAACATTTTGTTTTCCCACATTTTTAAGTCCTAAGCAATCTTTAACTAAGAGCAGTATGATTTATAGCAAGCATTTAAATTGGATGTTGTTGTTTTATTGTTTTATCTATGTTAGCATTACTACTACTACTACTTTCAGTTGCAATTCCTTATTTCTTACTACTCTTGTCAGTCACTCTGGCAACATAAATCTATGTTGAGGTGCAAAATATTAATTATCATGGGAATCTCAGGTGAGATATCCACACAGTGGAAGTTGGTCCCAGTACCAGTTACCGCATGGAAGCAGCTTAATAATTTACTGTTGTGAAAGATAAGGTTCAGTAAAACAGTTCTAGACATAGATATAAATAGCTTATAGGCTTTGGCAGATACAGATATATGTATACAGATACATACAAGTACAAGATATTTCCATTGCTCCAAATAAACTCCAGCAATTCAAGACATAACACTGGACAAGTAACACCAACAGACTGACCACTCACAGATTAACAGACTGACACTACTGTGCTGACATGCATTAATCACAGATACAATCAGGACTCTGGGCTGTTACCATAGCAAATGGCTTGGCTAACCTTGTACCTGCGATTAGCTCATCCATGGGGAGAGTTAAACTCCTGAAGGAAATTAACCCCTTCTCATTTCTAGTTAGGGACGCGGGTGGCACTGTGGGTTAAACCACAGAGCCTAGGACTTGCCGATCAGAAGGTCGGCAGTTCGAATCCCTGCGACGGGGTGAGCTCCCGTTGCTCGGTCCCTGCTCCTGCCAACCTAGCAGTTCGAAAGCACGTTAAAGTGCAAGTAGATAAATAGGTATCGCTCCGGTGGGAAGGTAAATGGCGTTTCCGCGTGCTGCTCTGGTTCGCCAGAAGCGGCTTAGTCATGCTGGCCACATGACCCGGAAGCTGTACGCTGGCTCCCTCTGCCAATAAAGCGAGATGAGCGCTGCAACCCCAGAGTTGGCCACAACTGGACCTAATGGTCAGGGGTCCCTTTACCTTTACCTTTCTAGTTACTCCAACAAATTATGGGTGGGATGCACCTAACCAGCCATGTTAGTAGAAGTTCATGTGCAATGACTCCTGCTTGCACAACGGGGCATTCTTCCCTCTCTTCCCCTATGCCCCCTGAAATTGGCGGCGGCGGCGGGGGGGGGGGAGGAGGAAAACCCCTAAAACAGCATGTGGGAGAAGGGGTATTGTTCTGTCAGGCAAGCTGGGGTGCTTGCACAGATGGAACAACTGGTACCTTTGCAGGGTTCCTGATTACATGGAGAGATCCCATGGGTGCACAATGGTACACATGTAGGCTCTATTCAGAACTTCCAATGAACATCTAGAGATCAAAAGCAGGGACAGAAGGAATGATCCCAATTCCTGTCTCCACACATTCAATGAAGGTCTGAAAACCACTTTAGTCCTCCTACATATGATTAGCAAATTGAAAAACCAATATAAAGAAACATGTTTCCAGTTCACCAATATCTCCAGGTTCTTTTCAAAGCTCCATATAGGGTGTTCTGAACTGCCAACTACAATTCTCAAAAGATATCAGTCATTTCTAGATGGAGGACTGACAGAGATCAAGAAAACTTTGTTATATTGCTAAAATCAAGAGTATCTAAAAATGAGAAAGATTTTAGGGTCACTATATGATTGGCAAGCAATATGGTATCCAATTATTATAAGATTAAAAATATATTTTTAAATGTTTAAATTTGTCATAAAAACACACTATCTCTTTGTTCAGGTATTTGTCATATTCTCTTTCAAAATGTTCCTGTATTGAATTCAATTTCTGTTCAAGTACAAAAAGTACAAAATGGCTGAAGTCACCTATCCACCACCTAGAAGCTATTTTAGCTATTCTACAAAATATTGAAATAGAAATTTAAAAAAGAATAAAATCAGAAAACCATATATAACAAGGATGTCAACTCTTGGCTCAGGTCACAGGTAAAAATGAATCTAACAGCTATATGCTAGTCAAGGCTGTCCATTTTAAAATACCACCCCTGAAGTTACAATGACTGACATTCTGTTCAAAAACAACCCTGAGCCAGGAAAAATTTGAGGAAAAAAGCATTGAATTAATTTGAGGAAAAAAGCATTGAAAACTCTTAGCAGAACCATAGGACAAATATATGAACAGCTCCTATCAGCTATTATTTCTGACTATATTTGATTCTATCATTCCACCTCACCCCCACATTTCCACTCACTCTGTTGGAATATGAACACCACTGAAAACATGCAAGTTGAGCAACTAGTATTAATTTTGACGGGTGTAATTTTTCACAATTGGTCAAAAGCCATTGTTTGCTTTTGACTCTTGGGGAAAATTAGGGTATTTATTTTTGCCTGACTTAACGTGCTATAAAAGTCTCTATTAGTTTGAGGGATGCCATGACTGTTTTTAAGTTTGCTGTCACCAGTTTTACCTGAAATTATTTAGGGTAGGCAATATAGCCTTGCAATACTTCATTGAATAACACTCAGATCTACTTTTATATGAATACATTATCTGTTATGTCATAATGAGCATACCAACCTTAGTGGGCATAGCCAAATATTCAAAAGAAAAAGACACAGCAGGATAAAATTTCAGCAATTTATTAGTGCTGTATACTATGAACAGCAGAAAGTACAGATATATTTCATGCAAACCCACATTTTGTAAAGACTGGAGCACTCTCTCCCTCTCTCTGCCATTGGAAATACACAAAGTGAATCAAGCTAACTTTTTCTTTATGCGCGATCAGAATTCAAATAACCGATCCTACTGATTATTGGTCATGGTCTACTGAAACATTGAGAAGGCATAATACCACAGCGCCTGATTTCTGCATGTGGACCTCTGAACAATGAAAGCAGAAGAAACAAAACGAAAAAATCTTGAAGGGTGAAAGATTTACCTGCCCAAGTCCCATTTCCTGGTCCCATCAAAATTTTTTTACGTGCATCTTTAAAACACATGATCCATATTCCTTTGCTCAAATTATAATAAAAACACTGGTTCCCTATTGTGGCTATGCATATTGACTCCATCCAGGACACCCCATTGCTTCAAACATTGAATAACCAAGTGATATACTTGAGGGATGACCTTACAGCAGTGCAATATGAAATAGCAAATTCCCAGTATTCAGACTCTGCTTCTGTTGAACTTTGTTTTATGTGCACGATTTTCACTTCTGAATTTTGCAATGCATTATCCAACCAAGTAATGTATCCAAAAATGCATATATAATAGGGAGAAATGTGCATACAAGTGCATGTATAAAAGAAATTAACATTAAAAATAATTTATATTAGGGGAAAGTTTTATTTTATTTTTAATGTGCATATTAGAAGAAGTGTGCACTGAAATGCTACGAATCCTTGTGATAATTTTGTTTTTCATCACAACTAGATATGGGAGGTGGAAAACTGAGCTTACAATGGGAAAAATGAGAAACTGAAACTATCCATCTCTAAGCAGCATACAACATTTGCCAATATTTCTGCCACTGCAGATACATTTAATATTAGAGAGTTTTGCTCATTATTTATTATATTATCAAAGTAACCCAGCTGGATAAAAAGGAATCCCATAACTGGTCACCAACCTGACTACAGTAAAGATATAATTACTCCCCACCCACCCGTTTTAGATTTTCTTTAGCCCAATACACTATTTTATAATGGTTCTCTTAAGTACAAGAATGTGCTGTGGGCCATTTGTATTATGGACCCAAACGTCTTCTGAATATCAGCATCATTTATTTATTTAAAACATGTGACCCCTGAACCATTTCCATAACAAAGCCAGAATCCAAAGTTCTGGTCAATTATTCTGCATAACTTAAAAGGTTTTAGATGTTGTAAGGGAAACATATTCTGAAACTGAGCTGTGTTGCAAAAGCAGTTTGTGATATGGCATGGTGGTCTACTATTCCAAACAAAAGTAAAGAAAACTCGTACTGGGTTATTCCAGTCAACTGGGTCAAAGGTTGTAACTAAATTCATCGTTTGCATGATCAGACTTGCATGCTATAGTTCAAGTATGCCATTCTCGGTTGCTTTAATTGTTAACATATACTTGTTAACATATAATTGTTTTTGATTAGTTGTATACTGCTTTGAAAAGATGGGCGCAGAAAATCAGTCTTTATAAATGACAAGAAATACAGAAGAAATAAATCCCTGCAAATCCAAAGGCCCACACTTGATCTACCAGTTCAAGTGTTAGTATTGTTTATGTGACTCAGTCACATTTATTTGTTCCATATATAATGTAACATTACAATGTGAAATAAATGTCTGTGTCACGAGGAGTTCTGCTTGAGTTGTCTTTCATATATCAAGGCAATAGAAAAATATAACATTTCAATTGCATATAAAGTAGAATTACATTTTCCCATTAGTAAAGAAAGTTCATATTTGTCCTATTGCTTTAAAAATGAAGTCTGCTATTTGGAAAGTTTGCCTTCTTCACCCTCGTTTTTTCTTACAATATCAAAGAAGCACAGTAAAGAGGAAATAAACAGATACCACTGAGGCCTGTTCAGGGGGTAGCTGTGTGATATATAGCAGCAGACAACGTAGGCATGAAAGGTTTTCCCTGGCTCTCCTTTATGACAGATTCTGAAATTCTCATCTTGAGACTAATTACCATTTTAGGGGGAAAAGAGACTAATGATTAAAGAGTCCACCTTTTTATTCAGTCATGCTGTCAATTGTATGCAGAACTTGAAACATATTAAGAGAGGTATGCGCTGTAGGCATCCATCTTCTGTAGCTTTTATGAAGCTAAGTAGGAGGCCTTTTTAAAACTAATGCAAATATATTCGGAGATGTCCTGTGATACACCAAAGCTACATCTGTGAAAAGGCCACCTTTGATCCATATAGTAGGTAACTCAAGGACCCATATGATATGACTCTGTGATAGCACTTCGGAGCTAGAGGTTATATTGATACCTCTAGATGCCACCATGCTTTGTAACCACAATTCAACCCTTTGATTTTATGCTAATATACATATCCTGAATAATTTCAAACACATGTCGCCTTTCTTCTTGTCTCTATGAAAATTGGTTGGTTTCTATGAAAATTCTAACTACAAATGTTTCCCTTTTCCATACAAAGGACAGTCAATGCTGTGTCATTCACACAATGCCTCAATAAGAGATAAAGTTTGTGCTTAGACTTATGCTGGGTATCTGAATGTACTTTCCACATAGTAAAACTTTGTTGTAGAAGCAGTAACTAAACCTTTCTATAACTGCAAAAGGAAAACTTCTAGCTTTTTGGTCTCTGAAATGACAAATGTCATCATGTTGAAAACTGCCGTGTTATTATATGTAAAGAAAAGGATTCAGTGGCTGCTTCTCCTTTTAGAATTACTTTATAGTTTTCTCAACGGATTAAGAATGGGAAGTCACATCCTTGGACTTACAAGCGTAATCATAGGTGGCTATGTATTTTAAACCATCCAGCATAAATCACCATCCCAAAATCGTGCAGTAAATAGTCCGTAATGCAAGAATTCTGAACGAGTGCACCAAAACGCATAGGGAAGTCTTGAAGGGAAAATTCTATGCTGCCCACATTTTGTGGTTGGGCTAGTACACAAAGCACTTAGACCAAGTCAAAATACTTTATATATTGCCAATTTAGGGAGCACACCATGTGCATACATACATGCATACTGACACTTTTATTTCATTATGACCTATTAAATAACAAGTTCAACCTGATTCCATATGGCAACATTTGGTATAATAAGAGCAAGTTTGTATTTTATTGGGGAGGGGGGATCAGTTACATAAATTAGAGCCTTAGCAGTCAGGTAAGATAAAACATGCAGAAAATAAACATGGAAATGTGTATCCCATTTATTTATCTAAATGAAATCTTTCCAGTCATATTATTTCTGTATTTGCAGAAAAAGATGGTCTCTGACACAGCCATCAACAGACCCTGCCTGTCTTGGAAGAGCTGGATGTCCCTCCCTCTCTCCCTTAATGAGCTGAAGAACACCATCAACACTCAGGCATGTGGCAAAGACAGAATCCCGACAGAAGAGTTGGAAGCCAGATCCATTCCCCCCTCACGACACACCTCTGTGGCCTCCTCTTGTGGTGTTTGGAACAAGGATTCGTGCCACAAGACATGCATGACTCCAGCATTGTGACCTTCTACAAGAACAAAGGTGACCACCATGACTGTAACAACGATTGTGGGATCTCCCTGCTGAGTACGGTGGGGGAAACCTTCTCCTGTGTAGTTCTCAACAGAGTAGTGTCACTTGCTGACTGGGTCTATCTTGAGTCATAATGTGGCTTTTGAGCTCAGAGATCAACAGTCAACATGATTTTCGCACTGCACCAGCTGCAGGAGAATTGCCGAGAGAAGAGATGTCCCTTGAACCTCACCTACATAAACCTGACAAAGGCTTTTGACCTTGTCAGTTAAAAGGACTCTTCACACTGCTCAACAAGATAGAATGCCCACCTAACCTTCACAAGATGATTGTGCCCTTCCATGAGAATATGTGCAGCACCGTCCAATATGATGGCTCATACTCAAATGCCTTCCGTATAAACAGCAGTGTAATATAGGGCTGTGTTGTTGCCCTGATTCTCTTTGACATATTAATATGTCATATTAATAGTTCTCCCTGTTGCTCTCATATGCCTTCAGCTTGGCTGAAACAGGTGTGTACCTCCATTCAAGGAGCGACAGGGGTTCTATTCAACTTGGTATGTCTTCAAGACGAAAGTGCAGGGAGCCCTCTTCTGAGAGATGTTGAGGGGGCAGGTAAGCCCCACCCTGCATAATCGATCACAATGCACACACACCATTTGAATTACAATGCCCATCAACTTGGGGGGTGGGTTCATCCTCCTCAAATATTTTATGGGGGACCTGAAAAGACCTTGGCTCCTAGGAGTTGGCTCCTATGCCTGGTAGATACAGTTTGGACAACCTAATCTAACACAACACTATGTGCTGGTAATGATATTTATTTGTTTAGCGGAGGAGTTGAGCAGAAGCATCTAGGAAGCCTCTGAGTCAGTGGAAGTGTATTAATAATGATTGTGGATGACAGGAGAAAGACTGGGCTATGTTTTTTTTTGGGGGGGGGCTTAGAAACTTCGGAGGGCTGTGCTGCACTTCGTCCAAGAGAGAAGCCTTCACTGCTACCAAGCACTGGCCTGGCATTAAGGAATAACACAACCCACAGTGACAGAGGGCTCACAGTCACCAAGGACTAGCATGCAGGACATTTGCCTAATTCCTCCTTCCGTTCACTGACTGACTCAGTCAGTCAGGTGTTCCTCCCCCTATATAACAGCCACACAAAGCTCAAAACATATGATGCCAGCAAAAAAACAGTGATAAAATTGAAAGTAGCCACAAGCTTAATATATGATCATGTAGAATAGCCAAGACAGAGATAATTTCAAACAGCACCCATGCAGCACCCGTATTTTGAGGAATCCTGAGGAATCCCTCATGTGCATATAGTTTCATGTACACCAACCTTGCCTTCCAATTGGCATTACAAACCCAAAATGTGTAACTGTTAATCTATTGTTTATTCAATGCCACCGACAGAAGTTAATAGATGGTTATAAACTAATTGAGTGTGTCTGTACTGTTATCTCCTCATTCATCTCACTTTTTCAATTTAGCTTCGTTAGTGTTCCATATGGTACAGTGGCCCTGCTGCTTGGAGCAGCCATTCCCCACAAAAAAAGCCCTTCTAACAACAGGAAGCTAATAGTTTAACTGTTCCTCTAAATTTGTTTGACAAAACTGACATTTAGCACATCATGTCACGTTGTCAGTAATCTGCAATTTACCCCTAGGCAGTCAGTGGATGCTCGTTTTATTTACTTCTCATAGTTAAGAGCGTAATTAATATTCTACTCTGAAACAAAGATTAGAGATTTGACAAACATTGTAATTTAAATTCTCCATTATAGCAAACATTAAAATCAAGCATCTTCTATATGCGCCATTACGTAAATGACACGTGTAGCTGTAATTTAACTTTTTAGATTTTAATACCACAAACTAATTTCTGCTGTCAGTTTAATGAGTTGGAAAACACAAATCTTAGCACTCTTGCACAGACTAATAGTTAAATTAGATGGAGAGCATGGTTTGGTTATTTTAACTCTTTAACTATCCCATGCAAGACTATAAATTGTGGAGGGATATTACATTAAAATTAGTGATGTATGGAAGTGAGAGCTGGACCATAAAGAAGGCTGATCGCCGAAGAATTGATGCTTTTGAATTATGGTGCTGGAGGAGACTCTTGAGAGTCCCATGGACTGCAAGAAGATCAAACCTATCCATTCTGAAGGAAATCAGCCCTGAGTGCTCACTGGAAGGACAGATCGTGAAGCTGAGGCTCCAATACTTTGGCCACCTCATGAGAAGAGAAGACTCCCTGGAAAAGACCCTGATGTTGGGAAAGATGGAGGACACAAGGAGAAGGGGACGACAGAGGATGAGATGGTTGGATGGTGTTCTTGAAGCTACCAGCATGAGTTTGATCAAACTGCGGGAGGCAGTGGAGGACAGAAGTGCCTGGCGTGCTCTGGTCCATGGGGTCACGAAGAGTCGGACACGACTAAACGACTAAACAACAACAACAACAATATTACATTAAAATGTTTTAGCTGCTAAATGGGTACAATTTACAAAGAGCTCAGGAGTAACTGCTAAGGCAACATTTCTATATTTTGTTCTATATTACTGTGACTTTGATAAGAAAATAAAGAATAGACTGTGGGTCTTTTACAATAGAGTATGATGGCCGCTGTTCACTTAGAATTTCAGCAAGCGCACACATACATTTAAGTCAAGGGCATTAGGAACATAGAAAGCTACCTTCTATAAAGCCAGTCCACTGGTCCACCTAGTCTTTCGAAACTGTATCTGGAGATGCTAGTGATTGTGCCTGGAGCATCTGTATGGAATGCATGTGCTAATACCACATTGTGTAGTAATGAGTCTATAGTGTGTGAGTGCTGTTCATTGAATAAATCTACTAATTACCATAACAATTATATAGTGTCAGTAATGACTTTGTCATAGCAACATATTACCAGAATTCACTGTGAAAACTCATTGTGTGGGGAGATTATTATACAAAGTCCAAATTAACACATAACAATTTAAAACACACACACACCCCAAATAAAAATAAAACAACACCCAATAGAAATAATAAGCTTTCCCATACCCAACCTCAAGTGCCTGCTAGGCAAATTGCATATTCTCTCCATTATCCTATGGTTTGGTGTTAGCTTGATTCACATCCAGGACTGACGTTTCCATTTCAAGGCCACCGTGGCATTGGGCTAACATATTGTTATGAGTTTGGAGGAGGTGGCAGAACTGGTTAAGTACCGTATATACTTGTGTATAAGCTGAGTTTTTCAGCACATTTTTAATGCTGAAAAAGCCCCCCTCGGCTTATACTTGAGTGAGGGTCCCACTTACTGTTTGCTGCCACTGCTCGTGCTGCTGCCGCTCTGCCAAGCACGGCTCCTGTGCCTGCCCTTGCGAGTGGCAGAGGCTGTTGTCGACGGTGGAGGAGGAACAAGCAGCCCGAAAGCAGCCCTTTTGGGCTGCTCCTTCCTCCTCTTCCGCCTTTGCTGCTGTCGGCATTTCCCACCCTAGGCTTATACTCAAGTCAATAAGTTTCCCCAGTTTTCTGTGGTAAAATTAGGTGCCTCGACTTATACAGTGGTACCTCGGGTTAAGTACTTAATTCGTTCCGGAGGTCCGTACTTAACCTGAAACTGTTCTTAACCTGAAGCACCACTTTTTAGCTAATGGGGCCTCCTGCTGCTGCCGCGCCGCCGGAGCACAATTTCTGTTCTCATCCTGAAGCAAAGTTCTTAACCTGAAGCACTATTTCTGGGTTAGCGGAGTCTGTAACCTGAAGCGTATGTAACCCGAGGTACCACTGTAGTCCCTCAGTGCAAAATTACAACAAAAATCCATATCCAAAATGCTTGCCTCCATTTGAAAAATGATTCCAGCTTCCAAGTTGGTCCATATTATTTATACCAATGATGGTTTCTCTTGCAAGGTTAAGTGACAATGAGGCCATATAGACAGATTGGGGAAGTGTAGGTGCCTCTCAGGAAAACAAATGGACTACAGCTCTAATTTATGGTAATTTGGGCTGGAATTCTAGCTTCATAAATTTTGTGCGACTGATTAAAATTATTATTATGTAGAACACCTCTAGGCAACTGTACTGGCTCATTAAACACGGAAGCCTGAAATTATCTGCTCTGTAAGAAGTGTGTGTGTGTGAGAGAGAGAGAGAGAGAGGGAGGGAGAGAGAGAGAGAGAGAGAGAGAGAGAGAGAGAGAGAGAGAGAGAATATTAAGCAGCAGGAAGGAAAAGAGTTGGAAATATTTTCAAACCTTCTCCTCAGTCAATCTTGAGACACACCCACAAAGAATACAGACTTGACAAAGAGGCTGCTGTGTCTCTCTCTTCTCAATCTATGCTAGTGAGAAGCTACTGACTCTCCTGACTCCTGCACAAGACTTCATTAGTCACTGCCAACTTCAATCTGTTTCAGTTGTTTTATATTCAATTCCCAAAGGAAGAACACTCTCCCCAGTGATCACAGCGGGCTAAACTTATGAAAGATGAACTGGCTCATTTTGTAATAGATCTCGACTCATTCTACCAGCTCCAAATGGGGGACACACACACACACACACACACACACACACCCTATAAATATTATTAAAAGGAAGGGGGTGTGCTCAAATATATGCAGTGGTCAATTTCATTAACTATGAACCCCGAAATTTGTTATTCCCTCCAAACCAGTTCCAAAGCTTTTCAGGCATTTTGCAGCATGAAGCCCATGTTTTGCAGCACTCTCACACTGAGTAACTGATACAGCAAACCAGAGTTCACAGTTCATACACAGAAATCCAACAGTGTCCTATTCACTCAAAACTGGTGCCAAAGTTTTGCAATTGTTTTGCATACATTTTCAGTGAAAACCCCACATTTTGTGGTGCCCCCAAACTGAGTAAATGATGCTCAAACTGGGATCATAGGTATTAAAATGAAACTCAACAGCGCCTGATTCACTCCAAATGGTTGCCAAAGTTTTGCAGCATTTTGCAGCGAAAACCCCATGTTTCACAGTGCCCCCCAAAACACAGCAAGTAAATACATCAAACCAGGCTTCAAAGTTAATGCCACTGTAGTTAACAGGACTCAAATTCCCACATTGTCTAATTTACTTCAAACCAGTGCCAAAGTTTTGCAAATATTTTGCTACAGTTTACAGAGCAAACCCCATGTTTTGCCATGTCTCCAAAATTGAGTTATTGATACTCAAACCAGGGGTCAAATGCAACATTTGGTGACTTGCATACTTCTGACTTAATGGGATTTAAAAAAAAAATATTATTACTTGTAGAAAACAAAAATACATACCAAATGAAAATAAGTACCTGTACAGTTCTGTTTAAAGTTGCCAAGTTTTATACAATCATTAAGCACAACCCAGGCAGTCAACATAACCACAATTTTTTAAAAAAATGGAACCAAAGCTTAAAAACAAACCAACAACCTTCTCAAAATTGATTGTAAACATTCACCCTTTCTGCTATTAGGCGATCTTAAGGAATCAGCCCAGCATCAGAGTTGTATGCAACTGAAGAGTTATATGCAACAAATTTATGTTTGGGGGAATTCCAAAGTCTTGGGCAAACCAACCAGCCTCTCAAATGAACCCTTCTATGGCTGTCAGTGTAGTGGTCTTGGCATATTAATTTATAAAGGGAGATTGTGTCCTTTTTCAGTCAGCTAAGGGAATTGTCCTGAGCATGGCCCTTAGGCCTAATTCAGCTACAGCTTGGCTACTTTTTGATAAAAGGTCATGTTTAATTTTTTTCTAGGGACAAGAAAATCTTATAAAAATTACACCAACAGTTTATATTCTTAAGTGGATTGGTGGAGATAATCATGTGGCAGAAACCTATCAAGCTTACTGCTCATACAATGATCACTGACATGCTTTTTGGGTTTTGTGTAGCTGACATTTTCTTTAGCAGTCTTGTGGTGGCAGAACAGCTGTATATCTGTTGATATCTCATTGTAAGTCTGTCATCACATCTAGATACAAGGTTTTAGTCCACTTCTGTAAATGATATAAAATATTTCTCTTTAAAAGTAATCCTAAACCATGTTCATTACTTCCCCCTTTTATTCACCTACTTGGAATGTACAGTGGTATCTCTGGTTACAAACTTAATTTGCTCCAGGGGTCCATTTTTAACCTGAATCCGTTCTTAAGCTGAGGTACCACTTTAGCTAATGGGGCCTCCTGCCGCTGCCACGTGATTTCTTTTCTCATTCTGGGGCAAAGTTCTTAACCCAAGGTACTACTTCTGGGTTAGCGGAGTCTGTGACCCGAAGTGTTTGTAACCCGAGGTGTTTGTAACCCGAGGTACCACTGTAATTAGGTAGCTAATGACTCATGAAAGCATAAAGAGGAGAAAATATTGAGTAGCAACAATGCCATAGAAATAACATGAAACAAGTTCATTAAGTGTACTTTCACCTGGACAAAGCAGGTACGTAAAGGAGGTTTTTCTTAATATCTCCCTTCTTAAAAATAATTATTTCATCATAATTTTGTTGATTTTCTTCTTTACATACCCTGCTTTTTTAACCACACAGAATGCAAATTTTCAGCATCATTGCTAGAGCTACGTTTCTTTCTAATAGTCTTAAAGCAATCTAGTATTTGATTTCTTAAGACTTCCAAATATATCACTAATAGAACCTTACTTGCACAGTCTATTGTGAATTAAATGCCATCAGATAAAGGTTGCTTCCTTACCATGATATACTGCAATTATTTTGTGAAAACTTCCAAAACTTACTTTGGTGTTTCATAAACCTTATTCTCCAAGTAAAACAGTTTCCTGAACATGGAAAAACCCCAACAAATAGATGCTGCACTCTGAAACCATTATGCACCTAAAATGAAATTCATTTACACATACAGACATTATAGGCAGAGATGAAAAGATAGGCAATAATGTAGGAACGTTAACTATGGATAAACATTTCAGCAGAATGGTTCTGAACTGAAAGCTGCAACATTTATTTTGGATGTGTCAATTTGTTCTGAAATACCTGCATAATAAGTGCTGCTGTGTGTTGACATTTTGCATCGTATGGCTAATGGAGGAAGCGTAATGGAAGCATGATAGGCAGGAATGTGACAGTCAATATATCTAGCATTTGACTTTTAACTATACCTCTCCTAGTGAAAACCTTTTGAATTGTAATTTTATGACACTGCAGATAACAAGGGAAACTCCACCAGGCACTGCAGAATACTGCACCATTTCCGTTCAAGTAAATGGAGCTTGCACAGAGCACCCTGACAAGGCCTATTAAATTGCACAGAGGCTGAATACAAATCGGCTGCTCTTGCTGTCCTGCAGTTGAACTTTTAGATGGGGACATTTTCAATGCACGTTTGCCTGTTCAAGCCTCTCAAAACCAAACTGTATTTATTTATTTATTTTAATTGTACTTTGGATCTTTTTGTTACCTGAGATCACTCATCCCTAAACTGGAAACTCAGCCCCTTGGCACTCATTTAACACTGCTACACGGAAGTGTTGAGTGGAAAACAGATCATTAACAAATAGAAGTTAAGGCTTGCAAATTGTACAGAGACGCATGGGCGCAGGTCACAAACAGGAGAATCTTTCTAAAAACTATAAACTCTAATTGAAACGACTCAACAAATTATTTTGCTCGTGCTTACTATTTGTTGTGATTTACTTACATATCAATGCATTTGGGCCTATCGCAATGAGGGAAAGTGATGTTCTACCACCGTCACATTCAAACAAGGTAACATACTTGTTCATTATAGTACTCTGAACCTGCTGTATCAGCAGGTACAAATCCATGTAATGCAGACTCAGCTTTTTACTCATGAAGAAAGGAAACCATGAAGTTTTCGATATTTGAAAGTAAGAACTGTATGAACAGAAGCCTGCTTTGAAGTTTTAAGCTCGTTTCATTTCCCCACCCCTGCTGCACCACACCTAAGAAAATGATGTATAATCTCTGTGCTAAATTTAACTTACTATGTTATAGTATAAACATGTCCTGCAATTGCAGATGAGTCCATAGGGTTGTTATTGTAACTGAGGGGCAAAGCATCAGCCGCATTTTAATTCTGTCAGTTTTCCATGTCCGTTTCAAATCTCCTGAAACAAAACCCAAGTAGGCTCTTTTCTGCCATATTCTGAACAAATACTGCAGCCAGATGATCTGCTGCCATTGTTCCCATTGCAATGAGGTTAAAGATTAATTATAATACTATCTGAAGTTTTGTTAGCATACATTTTTGGAGGCATGCCATTTTGAATAGTGGTGAAATGTGAAGCCCCAACTCACTGGTGCCACGTGACCTACTTTTTATCAGGCATTTTTTTTTAAAAAACCACACACTATTTTTTAAAGAGTTTTTGATTACAAAAGAAAAGTGCTGAGAACATGCCTGCAGTAGAAGAGTCGGAGTGGAACTTTTAAATACATTGAAATAGTATAATTTAAGTTAGGTAACTACAGCATTTTGAGTTTCCAAGTCTTTCATACTTCAGAGACTACTCCTAAAATTTGGGGTGTGTGCACCATAGAGGAAGGGATTGGGCTCAGAACTCCTTATATCTATGTCATAGACAAGTGTTGGGAGGTAGATTTTTTGCAACTGCAGCAACAGCTACCAGAACCAACGTTTTAATAAAACAGAGAAGCCCTTATGATGCCATAAACTGCCTGGTGATATCAAGAAAGATGGAACACCAGTGTTTCACAAACATATAAATATCCAGTGCGATGCATAGGAATATAGAAAGCTCCCTTAGACTGAGTCAGAGCTTGCAACGTATGGATTGTGTGTGTTGCTCTAGAACGAAGCATCTTATGCAAACCGCAGTAAGTAACTGTGTCCTGATTTGCTAGGTATTTCCAAGCTCAAGGAAAGACAGGTATTGGGAAGAATTGGTCTTCTTGTTGGCCTGCCTGGACACTATTTTTCCATGGGGGGAAAAGTTGTTTTTTCTCTCCCACTCTGGAAATAGGAATAGGTCATGCAGGATCCACTCAGGAAGATGGGCAGAGTGATTATAAAATGGGAGAATAGGAATGGGAGAGTGGTCAAGCTCTGGGATTAAAAGGGGAGGAACTGGCTGCTTTTGGTGGCCTGCTGTCCATTTGTCTTATGGGCCAACTATCCCCAAGTGCTTCTCTAATGATCTACATGTAGGCTCCTATAATGTTTTCATTCTTTTATAGTTCTGCTGTACGGAATCCATGGTGCATTCACAATGTATTCCTTATCATTCTTTTTCCATCCCACAGTTCTTAATGTACTGTTTTGGTTTTGCTGCAATTATAAATCAAGATATAGGCCAAGTATGTCTCCCAGACACATACTTCTCAGTCTCATCACCACCTTCAATCAAGTTCAAATGGAGTTTTTATCAAGATTTAAGTGAAATGAATTATAGAAAAATGACCTTCCTTATCACAATACTTTTCATTTCTTTCTCATTATAGCACCTTTCAGTGATACAGCTAGTAGGCTGCAGACCATTTCCTTTCATTTCTGGATTTTTCACTCCTTCAAAGCTGTTACAGACATCAAGGTATAGTCTACTTAAAAAAAAGAACTTTCTAAAATCCATTGTGCTTTCAAAACTAATCTTCCTTCTATTTATATATCAACAGGAGGGGGGGAAACCCCCTATCTACTGCAGTATTTCACTAAATAACTACAGGGATTTCAAAAAGAAAACATGACAATTTCACTCCAAAATGTCAAGATTCAATTCTCCCCACTATGCTTCTCGGCGCACACAAAGAAAAGGATGAACTACATTCCAAAGTGTCATGAACGAGCACCAATAAAAAATGTCACATTTGGGTAGATGACTATTGATGGAGCTCTGAGAAGACTAGTAAGACTAGTCAATGATAACAGTAATAGTCACACACACACTGTACTAAGCAGAGAAAAGTATTACAACAGAAGAGGTAAGCAACAAAACAGCCTAGGATGAATAATAGCCAGCAATGACACAAAATATAAACTCACTATCTACAAGCACCCACCACAGATTGACTGGATTTGTGCAGTTTTTCAGTCTTTCAAGAAAACTAGCAGTGGCAGCTGAAATGATCAGATGGTTTGACGCATTAAAGTTTTCCCACCTCCATTTACTTAGTAAATGCTTGTCTTCCAGAGAGGAGGATTATAAAAGAACCAAAGATACTTTTAACTTCAGCAGTCAGTGAGTGAAAAACCTCTTGCTACAAATTTTCACGACAGCCTTTTATCACTGGGAATAAAATACATAAACAGTTACGCTGGAAAAGAATGAATCATGCCCAGGTATAATGAATGTTATTTCTAATGCATTGCATTTAACAATACTGAGGGGTACTGTGTAGGTTGAAGCATCCAGGTGCCAACTCTTTCTCAATGCAACACGTGGATTATACTGATCTGTTGTGTTTTCCATCTACTTAGAAATAACAAGAGGAAAATGAAATATAAAATGGCCAGAATTATCCTGGGGCTGATTACAAATAGTTAGAACTTCAGGGTTTAAAAAACAAAATATAAGATGTTCATAAAATCATTAATTTGTATAGATTTTATTATAACATGTAAAAATATTCTCATAGTTTCAAAACACAGGAATAAAGGCTCACCCATTTAAACTGATAAGCAGTTGGAAAATAAACAAAAAGAAGTAGTTGTTCACATAATACAAGCCTGATCTGTGAAAGCCATTGTTGCACGATAGTGTAACAGTCACTAGCATAAAATAATTTAAAAGGGTTAGAAAAATTATGGAGGTATATTTCACAGAATCATCGGAAGGGATTGGGGGAGGTGTCATCTAGTCCAACCCCCTGCAACGCAGGAATCACACCTATAGAATCCCTGACAGGTGGCCATCCAAACTGCTTAAACATATCCAATGCAGGAGAATCCACAACCTTCCAAGGTAGTTCCTTCCACTGTTGAACAGCTCTTACTGTCAGAAAGTTCTTTGTAATGTGTAGTTGGAATCTGCTTTCTTGTAATTTGAATCCATTGGTTCAGGTCCTACCCTCTAGAGCAAATAATAGGGGATTGTTGCAACATATTGACTTGTAAGACACCTTTTTGGCATTTTGAGACAGAGAATACTGACCTACGGAGAAAACTATATGTGACATCTAGCCACACAAAGACCAATCCTGTCTGTTTTTCTTTTCTTTGCTAAGTAAATGTACATTTGTGGTTCGAGGACCCGACCCCTGCTTGGAGGAATAAAGACACGTGGACACAGTGTATAAGGTTAATGGGCAAGAATGGGCAGAATGGCTGGCGCGGCTGCATCTTGAGCAGCAAACCACGCCCCCACCAAGCCACCCGGTTCGGTGATCAACCGGGGTGGTGGTAGTGCGCCAGCCATGTGAATGGGGCAGGGGGCATAATGCCCCCTGCGTGACGTGGGAATCGTCTCCCGCCCACAACACCTCCCCTCCGGAAGGAGGAGAGGCCTTGTTGGATGTAGAAGTCCCACTCCAGGGGCACAATGGGGAAAAGTAACTGGGGAAGGGTGATTTTGATTTTAAAAAACCCAAAAAAACCAAACTACCAGAGAGGAATGAGTAGCCTCTACCTTTCCTGTGCCCACACACAATGACTTGCATTGCATTCTGCAAATTCCAAATGTACATTGAGGGTTGTTGCTTTGAAGGTGTTGTGGGCAAGTGAAGTTTGATGCTTGGACCAGCTTTCTGTTATTCAATAGGACAAATATATATATACTTTGGATAATTTACAAACAAGTCAACATGATCCTGTAAATCCTCTATTGACCATGGTGAGAAGTGATGGGAGTTGTAGTCCAGCAACATCTGGCGTGCCAAAGGTTCTCACATCTGCTCTATAGTTGCAATGGACCTAAACATTGCCATCAGACTGCAACTTCTGTGGGGGCATTTTGTAAAAATAAATAATAATTGGGGAAAGTGAACAATACATGGTGAAACTTAAAGTTGGGTCATGTGACTGACAGTAACTATTCTTACAGACCACATGCTCAACTACTGCAATATGTTGTTGTTTGACCTTCAAATGAGACTCTGCTAGAGCAATGCACTTTGTTCTATGCATTTGTATTGCAAACCACTTTTGTGCTTGCAAGGAGCAGAGGGAGCCTTCTGTTGAAGCTTCTTAGGGAAAAATAGGCTTGTTTATGGAGTCCTTAACCCTGAATTATCCTCTATTATATTCTTAGGACCTGATTCACCAAGTCTGTTCCAGCTGCTTTGTGCAGCTATGACAAAACAAAGGTATCATAAACCAGACTAAGTGGCCAGTAAAGAATTTTTAATAGCTTATTTGTATCCTCAGAATATCCCAAAGCAGTTGGAACATATTGGTAAATTTTTCTCTTAGGATTTCAGCTTGTATTGTCCTCAACCATAACCTTTAAATTGGGCGCTGTGTGTGTGTGTGCACGTGCGCCAACTTACTGGTATCTTAATATTTATTTGACTTTGGAAATCCTCTGACAGATAACAAAATCTGCACTGTGTTTCTAAGAAACAAGCTTTCGTTAAAAAATACTGTTCTTTTAAAAAGAAAATAAATGCAGGCTACATTTTTAAGCAGACCACCTTCTGTGAGAGCGAATACCACTTATGGATACCACTCTGATGGTGGTGGCAGTTGTGGTCTGGCACAATTGATGGAGGGGGGCCAGGAGAAGGCAACCCTGCGTATTGAGGTTAGGTCAGCACTGTCCTCAGCCAGCCACGGAGACTGGTGGGATTGCCCGTCAGTGATTTTAAATACAAATGGCTCACTCAGAGACCCTGAAGAGTGGTAAGAGCCCGTCTAATTGCAGGGCATAAAAGTCCTTAATCAAAAGGTTTGGGAGGGGGTGACCCACCCACAAAATTCCAGGATAAATTCTGCGTAACCCACTAAAGGGTAGGGTTCTCTCTGGAAGTCCAGACAGGGGCTGTTGGGCCACAGAACATCCTTGAATGGCATGCTGATGGGATTTCCCCAATAGATCTGCATCAATGGAGGATATCCTCTCACTAGGACCAACCCTGGTGGAAATATCAGTCACCAATGTCTAAGCCAAATCCGATCTACATCTGTAATCAATAAAGTTATGGCTGATTTTGATCTCAAGCTGGTGTCATGTCTTTCCTTACTGTATTCACACACACACACACACACACACACACACACACACACAGTTGGCCATCACCAGCCTGCTGTGCTGTGGTCCACAAAGATGCTACCTTTTGCCTTCTTTAGGAGAAAGGATATAAAAGTGCCCAATTCCTAACAGCATCACAATGTTGTTACTATTGCACCATTTACTACTTCAATGGCAGTGTACTGTCCAGGAGGGAGGGATGGTTCCAACTGTATCCTTGTGCTTGTTGAAGAACTTTTGATCCATTGGAAGCCACTGCTAATGGGAGAGAAGAGGGCAGGTGATTTTGCCGGCTGCTTCTTCCTATGCTAAGTCCCCTGCATAACCTTATACACTGATCTGGAGGGTCTTCCAAAACCCTGTAACCAACCTTTTGGGACACAGGGAGTTGCAGGAAGGAGGGGGAATTGGCAAATATCACCTTCCTTTCTCTTCCATTGGAACAAAAGGAAATTGGATTCCACCCACTGTCTATTTTGCTGAGTTAGGAACTCTAAATTTCTGTTCAGCCCTTTCACCATTATAGGCATGTTTATGGTATGTACCTAAAGAAATAGCCTGCATTTGATCAAAATATCAGCTTCTATTATATTTTCTACAGTGTATTGGCATGAACAATTGGTGAGAAGAGTCGTGGGAACAGTGTTAGCTCTTGAAAGCTATACGGTGGTACCTTGGGTTACATACACTTCAGGTTACAGACTCCGCTAACCCAGAAATATTACCTCCGGTTAAGAACTTTGCTTCAGGATGAGAACAGAAATCGTGCTCCGGCAGCGCGGCAGCAGCAGGAGGCCCCATTAGCTAAAGTGGTGCTTCAGGTTAAGAACAGACCTCTAGAATGAGTTAAGTTCTTAACCTGAGGTACCACTGTAGTCACCTCTCACCTTCCAAGGAGGGGCCGAACACTTCCCACACCCAATTTTTTTGGGGGGAGGCAGGTCCCCCAATGTCCAAAAGCATCAGGGGAGGGGCTTAGCACAGAACCAAGTGTAGTGGGGCTTCAGTTACCAGCTCCTTCTCTTCCTCCTCCTGCAGTGGAGAGGAAGAAGTGGCAAAACAGCCCCTGGTTGGTGGCAGTGGCAGGAGGAGCTGTGGCCATTGAAGCCATGCTGCTGCTGTGCTAGGCTCCACCCCAGCTCCTCTGATGTCCTGATGTCATGCACCACATGATGTTGTCCCCCCCCCCCATTCTCCTTCAGAAGCTGGCACCCCTTCTTCTAAGCATGTTCCAGCAGTCTAGGTTAGACTAATAGTGTTGATAATGCATGGACTATCAGAAATAGGACCTGGCTTCCTGCCATGGCTTGCTTCTGTGAAGTTGTATCCCATACAAATTTTGGTCTGTTTACTTCTTTCGATATCTAGCATGTTCTCTTCTTGAACACCACTACACTCTCACCTGTGCAGCACAAACCAACTGCTTTCTCCAGACATGTGCAGTCAATTAAAACAGGTATTTACTAAGCTATTCATATCTGCCACAGTGATGGGCTTTCACAAAACTGCTGCATACCTTCTGCAAATCCTTAACATACACTTGTGAAAGAAGAAAAGCTCTCTCTGTAATACCAATGTGCAATGCTACCGCACAGTTTGCACCAGCAATGAACACCTTTACAGAGTTCAAAATCAAAGTTCAATTTTTCCAACACAGCAAACCTTCCTCAGTGTACTATTATGTTTATCATAACTGGTGTTGGTTAACACAAGTTCAAACAAGAATGTGGTTGCAAACAGATGTTCAAACATGTAAAAATAATATAACTTCCTTTCCGATAGGTAAAGGTACCTGACCATTAGGTCCAGTCGTGACTGACTCTGGGGTTGCGGCGCTCATCTCGCTTTATTGGCCGAGGGACCCGGCGTACAGCTTCCGGGTCATGTGGCCAGCATGACTAAGCCGCTTCTGGCGAACCAGAGCAGCACACGGAAACGCCATTTACCTTCCCGCTGGAGCGGTACCTATTTATCTACTTGCACTTTGACGTGCTTTCAAACTGCTAGGTTGGTAGGAGCAGGGACCGAGCAACTGGAGCTCACCCCATTGCGGGGATTCAAACTGCCAACCTTCTGATCAACAAGTCCTAGGCTCTGTGGTTTAATCCACAGCGATATTAAGCATTAAATGTTGAGTGAAGAGAATCTGGTGACTGCATCAATGTAGTGAGCTCACCATAAATATGTTTTGCTGTGATAGAAGCAAAACTGTACATTTCCTTTTAATTACCTTGAAGGAGTGGGGTAGGGGCTCAGTGGATAGTGTGGGAACACCATTTCATGTTTCAGCATTAGTGAAATTAGTGCATAGATCTGGTTGAAAATCTGGATGGAGATTATTTTCCCTCCCCCATATAAATCAGTATTTTAAACAAATTCTTTAAAGTTAAAGGGATATTCTGATTGCTCAAAATGTTGCTAGTGAGTAAAGAACAATTCAAGCCAGCCTGATACCATTTAAAACAACAACAATCAGCAGAACATAACTGCGGTTATTCTAAACAGATTTCCCCCTTCACATTATCACAAAAATGTCATCCAAACAGTGCTGCATTTTAACTAAGTGGACAGAATGTGTTGGACCTTTTAGCCAGTAGTTGTGTTTCTTCCTGTGTGTGATATTTACAGCGTGAGTAGGCTATAAATCATTCTCTTGCTACAATCACAACAAATAAATAATTGCTACCACAGACAAGCCAAGAATTTCCTATTCATAAAGTAGTTAGTTTATTTCTAGGCTTTTGTCCAGCAGTTTTTGCCATGATCAGTTATTACTCAACAGATTGAAAGCATCCTAGTCCGTGCTGTGCCTCTTATTTAATAGACAGAGTGCTAAGTGAGGCGTTACACTGGGGTGTGAAAATGGCATCTAATTTATTCCATTTTGTTTGTTTTTCTTGCTTTCCTGTTGACAGTTTCTTATTCCCCTGACAAACAGGAGTTTAATATCACTATATCTCAGACTCTTCCGTAAATGGAAGGAGTCTTTACTCACATGGAAGCATAACTCTAGATTTAATTCAGTGAACCTAATGATGATTGGCGGCTGAATGTCTAAACTGAAGAGTAATATGAAATTCTGTAATGGTCCATTCCCACATGCATATATTCACATTATATTTCAGGCATCAAATGATGAACAGACTGTATAAACCAGTTCGGTTTCACAGGAACATGGCTGCTACAATGAAGTTTTGTAAATACGGTGTTTTTTCTCTCTCTCTCTCTCTCTCTCTCTCTCTCTCTCTCTCTCCCTCCCTCCCTCCCCCCCCCCACAAGTTAATCAAAATGTTAGTTACATCCTGTGTCTATCATCTAGTAAGAAAATATCTCAGCTTTGTTCAATCAGATGCCTTCATATATGCATAAAAAACTGAAGTACTCAGCAGTTTGTTCTTGCATGCAAAAGTACCCATGCAATAATTAATGAAAATGTACATAATTACTTTTTTTTAACATTTATGAATCAACCCTTAATTTCAATCTGATCCTGGCAAATCATTTATTTTTAGTTTACAAGATGAAAAGCTTAAAAAACAAAACAAAAAACCCCAACACTCAAAGGGAAATAAAGCATGGAAAATTCTTGCAGTTGCCACCTGCACGGTGGTCCCAGAATGGAAAGTGGAGGGGTGCGGGGAGAGAGAGAGAGAGAGAGAGAGAGAGAGAGAGAGAGAGAGGGAAGACCATGCTGCTAAAATTATACAGGCATTTCTAGTTAATTAGATACAACAAGAAGCTGTCAGGCCGTCATGCTGTAAAAATGCTACTTCAACCACCATGACAAGTAATGTGCTTTACTTTTATAGTTATATCATGCTGTGCCCTAGAACACAAAACACAGCACCTGCTATGTGTGGATACTGGCTTCTGGGGTCACAGTAGTTGCACTCTTAAAATGGAAAAGTAGAAGCAGACATTGCAGTGAATGATAGTATAAGAAAAACATTCTAACATTCAAGTATGCCAAAAACGTGGCAACTCACAGAAAGTACAAAATACACCAAAGAACATATAAACCTCTTAACAAAGCTATGGATTGAGGAGTTCTATGGCCAAATGCCCACCCAAGGTTATTGTGAAGATAAAATTGGTAACTTCTGTGCATAGAACCCTGAACTCCTTGGAGAAAGGGTGAGAATAAATAAATATAAATAGCAAGCTAATTTGATGCTGATAAGCCAATTAGATAACTACTTTTCTTTAATAAGCGAAAATAAGAAGCATTACTTTTAGTCTACATTAATATAATGGCATCATGCATTAATAATCTGAATAGCATTTTAAAGAGGATCTATAGCCTAAAGTGAAATACACAATTAATCAAGATTAGCTAGTTTGGGAGTGCTTGCAGTGGATACTAACCTTTTATTTATTGTTGAGGTTAATTTATTTTCCTAAGGTTCACTAGTTTGATCTCATTTGCTTGATTGCCTGATGGCATGACCCTAACAATAACAAAACCTTCCGTAAATAATGCTTCCACTAATGTAACCAATTACATTAAATGACATTTCCAATTTTACATTAATCCCACACTAAAATGAATATCCAGTAAAGCTGGATAGGCAACTACTATGTTATTATTATGGCAGATAACTAAAATGTATTTCAATGAGTCACAAACAGTGTGATACTATTCATGCTTATTCATATGCACGGCTTACTGTCTTCTGGCGGGGGGCGGATTACTGCCTAGTAAGCATATTTATCACTGCAGCCCACATACTCAAACTTAGAAAATAGGCATACTGTAGTATTTCAGGGTGGCCACCACAAAACTGGATACTTAATAGCTTCATTTCCCTTCTACTGGGTTGTTATCCTTTAAAATATATTGGCTACAGATATATTGGCTACAGATAATAAGCAAAACAGGCATTTTATTTATTTATTTGATGGAGCTCAAGGTGGTATACGTGCTCCCCCCTTATTTCATCCTCACAACCACTTTGTGAGGTGGGTCAATCTAAGAGATAATGACTGGCGCAGAGCCTAGAAAAGAGTTTAATGATTGAGTGGCGGTTTGAACCCTGGTGTCCCAAGTTCTGGTCTAACACTTTAACCACTATGATACACCAGCTCTGGTAAATATGAAAATTCTGCCCCTTCAATTGAAGGATATCAAAGTTATGGTTCAATCTAATTGAATTAGATTGCAGTCTATTGCAACCTAGCATGAAGTATATCCAAATGGAAGGACACCTTATAACAATAAATAAATAAATAAATAAATAAATAACCAGTGAAAAATAGTAAAATACAAATATTTGGGACCCTAAGGACTAAATACCAGATGCTCTTAACTGCACTGTTCTGCCCTTGAGTGGAGGGCTCACTCCCTTCCTCCCCCGACCCTCAACAAAACAAAACCCTGCCTATGTTGACCTTTGATATAGATTGGAACTATGGGATGTAGGTTTTTTTAAACCCATTGCTCCCGTGCTACAACTGCAATCAAAATAGAGCCTACAATTCGCATGGTAAAAATGGTCCCGTTCGTTAAAGTCCTTGATCCTCCAGACCCTGTGTGGTGGCAATTTGTGAGAGAAGAGAAAGCAATTTTATATCTACCTGTGCAGGATAGGACCTCCTATCCTTAGGGCATGCCTCCAAACTTGGAGCAGACTTTAACATGCACATTGTTATTAAATAAATGAGTTTCCCTGCAGTCTAGGCACCTTATCAGATTTAAAATGGTCTTTCCCTTGAAAGTGTGATTTCAGAATGTGCATCTTGATTTATGTTACGCAGAGGAACAGATAGAGAAGCAGTAGATAAATAGCACCTGACACTGATTTAAACAATTGCTGAATACTTGCATGATAATGTCTACAGGTGCTTTCATTTTTAAAAGACCTGTGGAAGCAGGCCTGGTTCAATACTTGCTCTCTTTTGACTATATTTTTAAGCCCACAATCTAATCTTACATTATATAGATTTTTGCCTTTAGGTCATTGAAAAGTCAATAATAATGATGCTTATAAATTAATTTATCTCTAGCCCAGCATAATAACCCTAATCTGCTATAAATCCAGTTGCCATATTTGCATATCCTGCATTTGCCTTAATTATGCTGTCGCCTAATTAGGAAGCTCAGTCTGGAGAAGAACTCACAAAAGCCAATGGTGCAGAAAGCTGAAAAAGAGTTTATTCCACTACATGGGTTTACAGCTATGGAATCCTATGGCAAAGTGGTTGGAACAGACTCTATTTGTGAGGCAAACAGTGTTAGACAGAAGACACACGGCAATGACCTACCATGCTAATGAAAAGTGATATTGAAATTACTAATTCAGATAAGGGTACACAGATTGCACTTTCTCCAAAGCGCAAAGGCCTGTCACTGAAACAAATGCACAGCCCTGGTTACAATTAATTTGATTCTTGTTCTTTTTAAGGCTCAGCTTGTAGATTTAATTAAAGCTTTCATGCAGTAGGCACATTCAGCAAGTATCTGTGTTTAATGGCTTCTAGTGAAAGAGAGAAACAGAGAAGGCAAAGCTCCAAGTTAACATGCAATAATAAAATAAAAAAGAAATCCATAGGCACATTGCCAGTCTTCCATATACACCTAGATTCAAACACTGTGAAAACATTATTTCAGTAGACTGTTAAGGTGTAACATCAATTACCAAACACAAGCTGTATAAATGCCTACGAAATACAGGACTCAAAAGGGGAGAGCACTGTGGTTCTTTAAATCCCTGCAAAAGCAATTTCAGAAACAGATGCAAACATAGGCAAAAGTGTTTGCCCACCGAGCAGAGGTGAAGGGGAAGAATATCGGCCCCCCAATTTTGAGGTAATCAGGACATACAGCAGCAAAAAAGGTAAATGAAACATTCCCCTACCCCCCAAAATCCTGGCACAACCTAATTAACTAATATAAGTTGTGGGCACTTCTCAGCAGCCACATGTTCCCTAAGTCCTATCTAGTCTTGTCTGCTTAGCCTGTCCACTTACATCCCAAGCTTCTGGACTTCCTGGGTTAGACTCATAAGCCGAGGGAAGAGACTCATAGGATAAAACGTGTTTGCAATGTCGCCTAATTTTGGGCAGCAAATTTTAATTTCAATAGACTGACAATCCTCACTATTTCATTATGCAATGTTAATCACTGCCTAGTAATGATATAATGTATGGAATTCAACTGGTGCTAAGTGGGATATGTGCTTGGGGAGTTCTGCTCACACAAGGGGAGTTCTCCCCCTTCTCATATACCCCCTAAACTTGTACTGGGTGTCCCCTCAACTCTCCAGAGCATATTTAGTGGGTGGAGGCCACATGGAATGACGTAGTTGGAGTCAGCCCTATCATTAAAAATCATGCCCTGCCCTCCCTTTTCATCTCCTCCTTAAGTGTTGTCATGTCATAGATACGATGCACATTTTTTCAGAGACGAAATCTTCCTCCAAAGAATGAAACAGCAGCTCCACACTGTATAGGTAAAGGTAAAGGGACCCCTGACCATTAGGTCCAGTCGTGGCCGACTCTGGGGTTGCGGTGCTCATCTCACTTTATTGGCAGAGGGAGCCAGCGTACAGCTTCCGGGTCATGTGGCCAGCATGACAAAGCTGCTTCTGGCAAACCAGAGCAACACACAGGAACGCCATTTACCTTCCTGCCGGAGCGGTACCTATTCATCTACTTGCACTTTGACGCGCTTTCGAACTGCTAGGTTGGCAGGAGCAGGGACTGAGCAACGGGAGCTCACCCCGTCGCGGGGATTCGAACTGCCGACCTTTTGATCGGCAAGTCCTAGGCTCTGTGAATCACAGAATCATAGAGTTGGAAGAGACCACAAGGGCCATTGAGTCCAACACCCTCTGTGGTTTAACCCACAGCGCCACCCGCGTCCCACACTGTATAGTTCAGCACTATTACCTGTGGAACAATTTGGGACACCCTCTATATAACACAGATCTGGTCCAGCTACTGGTTTGTTTGTTTTTAAATGGGTCAATGCTGTTACCTTCAAACC
This sequence comes from Podarcis raffonei, assembly GCF_027172205.1. NCBI lineage: Eukaryota > Metazoa > Chordata > Lepidosauria > Squamata > Lacertidae > Podarcis > Podarcis raffonei. Next base: position 48,727,989 of record NC_070608.1, on the reverse strand, counting down.
CAGGAATATGTATGTATGTGTTAGTGAATTTTAAAATAATAAAGTAGTTGAGATTTCACCCCCCCATGTCTCTCTGACTCCTAGCAGCTAATAGTTGTTCATCTCACCTTGACAATATATTATTGCAATCATGCTGTTGAGAAACAAAACAATAAACCAAAGTGAAGAAATGGCCATGTCTGCTCCTTAACCTACATTTTCCCCTCACTCCTCAGCAATCACCAAGGAAAGTTTGGTATCTTTTGTACACAAGCTACCCCAACCAGATGTTGCTTAATCATGAGATAGGGCTGTCTTCTCTCCTGTGGCATTACGGCAGGAAAGAAATTCTTTGAAGAGTTGGAGAGGGGGAAAGAATGGGCAGGCTGAGACAATTTACCTAGTGGAAATACAAAAGAGGGCTGACAGATGGTACCTTGGGGCAGATTATCATTAATCTAGTCATAACACCCACCAATAGGGTCAATGAAGGCATTTCAGCCAGCGCATATTCTGTAGGGTTTAAAAGGTATTCAAAGGATAAGAGTTTCAGAGTTCAGATGAAAATATAATTACACAGGAATGCTAATGCTAGCAGGCTAAATGAACACATTTCACTCCAGAGACAGAAGCATTTTGTTTTAACTTTTCTGAGCTAGCAGGAACTAAAACACAGGAATAGAAAGACATTTGGGTTACTTTTCTCCACCTTTCGCCTTTTTAAAACAAAACAAAACTGTGCACTGATTTGTGTACGTTCACCTCATTCCTCATGGTTCTGCCCTTGGCACTTGGTTCAATATTTCATTAAATCACCCTGAAAACTAACAGCTTAATTTGTTATGAAACTACAGTCCCTAAGCAACATAAATTACCTACCAAGTTGTGGCTTCGCCATGCAGTGTAACTTAGCCTTAAGCAACATTTCTGTACACGAAGAGTGTGCAAACAGTAATGAGGTGGGCACAGTCACAATGATACTTCAGATGTTCAGGAAGCATGGAATAAAATAGAATGACACCCGCCATCGAAGCCTCCACAAGACGTTTTCTGTCTTTTCCCCACATGCTGTCAGTGCCCAAGGTAATCCAATACTTCCTTTCATGCGCCGCATTCAAGGAGCAGTCTGCTAGCTATTTTTTATAGCCATTTAAAAGCTTAGCAGAATATAAAATCCTTCCCCACAAGCTTTTCTACTGCACCCTTTATTTTTCTCTGGGAATGTGCTATATACAAATAATTTCTTAACATCCCAACTGTTTCTGTGCCACAGGAGTGCAACTATCTTTGTTCTATTATTCAAAGAGATTTGGGCCAAGAGCGTAAAAGCCTGCAATTGAGGCTGATTTTCATTTCATAGAATCGTAGAGTTGGAGGATCCCAAGGGTCATCTAGTCCAATCCCCTACATTCCAGAAATCAACTTTACTGGGTCATTTATTTCACATACTGGAATTGTCCCCAGGGGTGCCAACAACATTTTCAGTGGACTGGGCCCTCTGTTGCATTCACAAAAGAAGACTCAAATTAGCATAAAGTCTGCGCACACTATTTGTATTTTCATACCTGAAAAGGTTCAACCTGTTTAAGTTCTGCTTGCTAGACAGCTGTTAAAGACTTAAGATCCCAGTTCTCTCCAATGCCCACACTAAACCATGCACAGAACTCAAATGTCATTAGTTATAAACCAGTTATTACCAGGGCTTTCTTTCACCTGGTACTCCCTGGAACTCAGTTCCGGCACCTCTCAAGTGGGCGCCATTGCCGTTCTAACAAAGGAGGTGTTCATGGTGAGTTCTGGCACCTCTTTTTCTAGAAAAGTAACACTGGTTATTACTATAGGTCTTTCATCAATTAATCTTTTAGTATGTGAGCTGCCCTGAGCTATAACAACAACAACAACAACAACAAACTCTTAGGCTGGGAATGCTTCATCCAGGCATGGTATTTCAGATAAGATGGGGGTCAAAAGGTGTACAACCACACAGATGTTCACCCTTGATAAATTCAAGATTTTAAAAATGTTTTTAAAGGAAGTTGTGTATTTTAAGGTAAATTGTTGCAGTCATTTATTAATATCTCATGCCTCCTCTCATCCCTCCATGCTTGATTCATACATTCACTCTTGCTGTACAGGAGCAGAAGTAGAAAACCTTGTGCAGGGCTATGCCATTGTGAGAACGTCAGGAGAGCTCTGCTAAAGGTCCATCGAGATCAGCACTCCATTTCCAAAATTGGTTTGTCCGATTTCACTGGTATTCTTCTATGTGCTCCATAAAGGCAACAACCCTCCTCCCAAGGAGGATTATCTACAAATTAACTACCATAAATGCTTACTATACCGTTATGGCTCATGCACTGTGTACTCGCCTATAGATTTTCTTCAGAAAGTAATGAACAGGCAGGTCATCCCGACAGACAATGCCGTACAAACACTCCTGCTCTATTTAAAATTTGGTCCTCTTTAAAAATAACAGCGAACAAGTAAACATAACCTTGTGAACACGCCCTTTTGATTTCAAATAGAAAATACCCTCTTACCTACTATGTACGTCTCATTCTCTGGGATCAACACAGCACAACTATGTGTTACAGAATATGCAACATTTAAGCAGCATTTTATTTATGAATGGGATTAAAATGTATACAGCAATGGATGTATGGTAAATGGCTGCACATGTACATACACCACTAGATTTTCAACAAGGACAAAAAAATCAAAAACAACAACTCTATGCCCACTTACTTGGGAATAAGCCCTTTGAACTCAGTTGGGCTTATTTCTAAGTAAACATGCATAAGATCTGGATCCAAGTATTTTATTTAAAGGTACCCTAAACTTGGTTTTGTTTTTTGAAATCCTAATAATGGTGCTTGTATTTTCCTAATATTTTTGATGAGGAAAAAAAATTACAACACTTTTAACACACAGTACGTGGCAAAGGAAACCTAAAGGAAACGTGGATTTGAATACAATGACATGAAGATGTTTGGTTTCAAGCGAGGCAGAAAAGTGTTTCAGGTTTCACAAAGGAAGTTTGAATCATTAGTATTCACTATTCATGCACAGAGGAACAACATGGCAGAAAGCATGTCTCTGATGATGCACAAGTAAGTTACTTACAGGTAATAAGTGTAGGAGTGATAGCTTCTTCTGCCATGATGGTGGAAGGATTTAGGCAGTGGAGGAAAAGATGAAATGGAAGGAAAGAAAAGCCAAATATTAATGTATGAAAAAATCAAGATGAGACTAGAACTGGAGAAACAAATGAAAAGGTAGCAAGAATGCATCTCAGAAATATCATGCAGCACATTTGGAACAGACAGGTGACATATCCAATCTTTACAAAAGCTTCAGCAATTCCTCACTGAGATTTTTTTTAAACACACTTTACCACACATCTAATAGCCATGACTAACAAGGAAATGTCTCCTACACATATATAATACATAACACAGACACACACATGTTAATTCATTAACCATGCTTTCGTTTCACATCAATATACTTCCTTTAGGAAGGACAGCATGCCACCTCTAAAACATCACTAAGGAAATTAGAAACAGTAAAATTTCAAAAGTTTTTTGTTTTGCCAGCGTACTGTGGGTTATTTGATACTGAGCACCCTTCTTAAATTTTCTTTCTTTGTAAGTCAACTATGCTGCAACACTATGCACAGCTCCACTTGCTCAGATATGCCAATAAACCTTAGGAGCATGGCACCGTGGGCTGGCTGTTTACCCCCCACAATCTAGTTGGGAATGCAATATAAAAATATAAGTTTTGCATACAAATGTATGTTTAATGAAAAACAAACAAAGTCTTTCAACTTTTTTCCCCCAAATGTTTTTCCAAAACATTCTTGCCTTATATGAATATGCTTGCTTTACAATTATGGTTTTATTCTCGCTTTAGGAAAATCAAATTAGTTCCATACAATGACTAAAAAACAGAGCTTGGCTGCCTGGCCAAGTGTCCATGGATGCGACCTCTCTGACACTGTTGCCCTTATTGGTAGGGTTACTAATGGTGGTGACAACAGCTCCATGGCCTCTGGCAATAACAACAAGCTGCCCACCATTTTAGTTGCTTACAGTGCTATGACAAAGGTTGGTTCCAAGGCACTGTGGGGAAAAATACTGACAAAAGGCTTGCAACCCTCCACTACTGCTCTAGGCAAGGTTGAGAGGCAAGCAGGCCAAGGCCTAAGAGCATTCATGGAGCCCTGGAGTTTTCCAAGGATGTTGGGCCTGCTAAAAACCCAGTGCAGCTCTGTCTTAGGGGTAACCTACATGGTAGCCTCCAGGTGGTGTTGGATTATACCTACCATCATATATTATTATTGGCTGTGTTGGTTGAGGCTGATGGGAGCTGAAATCCAATAATATCTGGAGGGCACCGGATTGGCTATCCTTGGTCTAGAGCAGCCTTTCTCAACCTTGCGTTCCTAGATATTGTTAGAGACCACAACTCCCATCACCCCTGACCACTGACTATGAGAGTAAAGGGGAAGCGAAGTACATATATATACAAATTGGTGCTTCTGCACCCATTAATTTGCCACAGTTCTGTCCTCCCCACCCCCCCGAACAAAGTGAAGAGATTCTTTACATTATGGACCAAACAGCCTATCCAACTAATGTCTATATTCTGAGCCAAGAAAACATAGTCATATGCTATAAAGCAGTACAACAGTCTCTGTATTTCTGCTCTACTGATGACCTCTTTTATACAGTAGTGCAAAAAAGGGAGAAACAGCATTTTATAAAGCAGCAAAATAATTAGGAAAACTTGCTAAATTAAGGGTCAAATAACGGCAAGGTACAAAAATACAAATAAGTACTGTAAGTATGGTAATTTCTGCAGCATAGTTTTTGTTTGCTTGCTTGTTATGGTAAAAACAAAAACAAAAGAGCCCTACATCCCTTTCCATAAATAGGTCTTACAAAGGACTACAGCTAATGTTAACTTGCCTCTAGCTACATGCTGCAGGCATCCCTTTGAAAATGAGGCTTTCATCAAGTTTTCTCTCTCATCTTCTTTGCCTGTAGAAATGTTTGCTAGTTTTCTATTCTTATTTTTCTGATGCTAACAGTATTGTTTAAAGAAGTGAAGTGCTTAATATTTAATCACATGTGGTATATTTGCTCAATGTACACCTGTTCTAATTCTGTTTAAAAGGAGAATGCAATGTGCTGTTTTGGTAGGAAAGCTGCTGTTATAGGTGCTCTTGCAGCAAATCCCAGCAAAACTTGAACAAGGAGTAAGTCCTACGGAAATACTTCTGCCTACCTACAAGGATAGAACAAGAGGGAGTATGGTTGTTCTGGTGAATAAATATTGTAACATTTCCTCATTTCGAGTCCCATGACAAAGCAATCTCTATTTTTTAACATAAGTTGTAATGGCAGCATTATAACATAATTGGTATAAATGCAACTGTGCTTCTAAATTTTGTACAGCAATTTCAGAAACAACAATAAATATAATTAATCAGTGCAATATTGTCTGGAAGCAAAATTCTGCTAAGAATTTATTGAGATAAATGATTCCATATTTAAAAAAAATATAGTTGAAGAGTCAGGTGCTTTAATTTCAACAAATGGATCCCATCACTCTTTGATGTAACGGAAGAAAAATGAAGAGGAAACGGCTCCAGATATTTTTATACAGTAGTTACACTGAGGTTACATTCCAGGGATGGGGCATAAAGCCAAAATCACATACAGTGGTACCTCAGGTTACATACGCTTCAGGTTACAGACTCCGCTGTTGTCAGAAATAGTGCTTCAGGTTAAGAACTTTGCTTCAGGATGAGAACAGAAATCGTGCTCTGGTGGTATGGCGGCAGCAGGAGGCCCCATTGGCTAAAATGGTGCTTCAGGTTAAGAACAGTTTCAGGTTAAGTACGGACCTCCGGAATGAATTAAGTACTTAACCTGAGGTACCACTGTATAGACAAAACAATGGCAGATGGCATAGCTTGGGGAGCGGGGCTGGGGGACCGTGACCCTGGGTGTTTTTGTTTTGAGGGGGCACAACCAGGCGCCCCTACAACAGGATCCCTCACTGGAGACTGACTCCTGAGTGCGAGGGAACTACAGAGACAACACGGCAGCCAGGCGCCACCAACCACACCTCCACTCCTGGGTCAAGCCTGACCCAGGGGTGGAGAGAGTCTGAGGCACCTGAGGCACTTGATTGCGACAGGCCCTGCCCCCCTCAGGGGTGTGCCCTGGTTGCCATTAGCTTATGCTCTGCCTGTGGGTGAGACTGCCGAAATCTTTTGCCCTGCACGCTTGTCCCTTTTCTGCCCCCTTTTATTTATTATTATTTTGTTCAGCACGTAAAGCTAAATGCACACAAGTTAACTGTGCATAAGCTGTGGGTCTACTGTGTTGAATCTTTATAATAAAATCATGAGGTTTTATATCTGTTTTATATCTGATAATCCTTTACACTTACTGCTGAACAATTCTACAGTATAACAGACTGAAAAATACTGTTTTGCATGTGGTTAATGAAAGAATCACAACAGCAAGGCTGACAAAAATATCAAATTACAGTGGTACCTCCGGTTATGGACAGGATCTGTTCTGGAGGCCTGGCCATATGCCGAAAAGTCCGTAACTGGAGGTGCCCTTCTGCGCATGTGCGCTGCGTACAGATTGCTTCTGCACATGTGCACGGCGAAACCCGGAAGTATACACTTCCGGGTTTGCCGCATTCACAACCCGAAGATTACATATCCAGAGTGATAAGTAACCCGAAGTACTACTGTACTTAGTGAAGATGCTGGTATCATACAGGTGTTGACCTTTATTTGTATTTAATCTAGTCATATTTAGGTCACAATTCACATTGCTCTTTTGGCACCTAGGATATTCTGTACTCCCAAGAGGAATTCTGAAGTATCACAAACTGGTTTTGAAACGTCCAACTTTCAAAACCTTATTGCGGTTGCAGCATGAGATTTATTTATTTTTTGAAAAAGAAATAAATGAGCCGAAATCTCTACTTGGCACGCTCAGTTACACTGCTTAACTATTTTAAGCCCATGCTCCAGAAAGCAAAATGGCAAGAAAAGTGTTGTACTTTTGTGGTTCTCATTTGAAATTTTGAAAAAAAATAATTTTTTTAAATGTCCAATGTTGTAAATGATCGGCTAAGCATGGCTTCATTACAGAAGGACTAATAAAAACAAAGCAGTTCATGGTGGCCTGCTCCAGATGTTCTAATAAGAAGTATACAGTGGTACCTCGGGTTACAAACACCTTGGGTTACGAACACTTTTGGTTACAGACTCCGCTAACCTGGAAGTGGTACTTCGGGTTAAGAACAGAAATCGTGCATCGGTGGTTTGGTGGCAGCAGGAGGCCCAATTAGCTAAAGTGGTACCTCAGGTTAAGAATGGACCTCCAGAACAAATTAAGTTCATAACCAGAGGTACCACTGTACATGATTAAATATACAAAAGATGTTATTCCAGTGCTTCAAATTTGAAAGAAAATTATATCTTGTTTTAAGCTTCATATTCAAAAGTGCCAGCCTAATGAGCACAGCAACTCTTCATGGTAGGCCTTGCCCCTATGAGGCAATTATGGAGGTTGGAGGTCCCCACCTTCCCAAAGTGCCTAAATCTATTCCTCCCCTGGTTCCTTCCTAAGCAATCTGAGACTACATCACTATACCCTCTGCTCCTCCCTGTTCAAACCTCCTCAGGTCCTGGGAGACCAGGGGGGAGGGGAGCTTGACACAGCAGGAAGGGGAAACCCCCTAGCTTCTTCAACAGCCTGACTCATCTCTGCCTCTTGACCTCCCTTTGTCTCCAGCTTCTGTTTCTGGACTTCTTTCTGCTACAGACTCTCCCTGCTCACTAAACACTGTTACCTCTTCAACATCCAACACCTTCTTCTCCCTCTTACCACTCATTATCATCCCACCAGCAATCCCTGAGCTCTGAGTCGTCATCCCCTGGGGAATCCCCAGCTGGTACCTCTCACTATTCGTTGGTGTCCAGTCAGTCAGTGACAGCTAATAGTGCATAAAAAGGCCCCATGTGCTGCCTGTGGAAAATGAAGAATCTTAACCACAACTTTTCTTTAGAATAATAAAATTTGGCCCAGTTCAATCCATAATGCTAGTTCATCGTTTATACATTTATTTCTTTATATAGATTTTAAGGCTATAACATGCCAAAAATAATTTCTACATATTTTTATGAATGCAGTACTGTATATTTCTTTCCGACACTAAACGAGGGAGGGCTGCCTGGTGCCTTCATTACATATCTTTAGGTGCTGGGTGGAAATGTTGTCTATCACCAGACCTTTGGTTGATTAACATTCTATGGCCTCTTAAATGTGTTTGTGGGAGGGAGGTTATTGGTTTGTTTTTGTTTTATTATGTATTTTGTGTTCTCATTTTGTATTTTTATGTTGCAAACCACCCTGTAATCTTCAGAAAGATAATAATAACAATAATAACAATAACAATAATAATAATAATAATAATAATAATAATAAAAACTCAGATTTTGCATCTGCTTTTCACAGAGGTTCTTTTGCTCTTCTAGCTGCTTTCTTCACAAGTTTCCTCTGTTACCTTATGACACTGAATTCCATCTGGTTCACAGTCATGCCATAGGAACCATTTTAATACGCAGGTGACTTAAATGTACTTGTGTTTTTCAAACCTAGCTCTATTGATAGATCGTTTCATACCTGGAACTCTGTAAGGTCTTTCGCAAGTATATCTGAGTTCATTTAAGGAACTTGAGGCCTGGAGAAATTGCAGTGGTGTGCACTGCACACAAGAAACCTACAACTGCAAAGGATCAAGTATTCTAAGTACAAACATTCAGATATTTTCCATACCAATCATATTCTATCAACTCAGAGCTTCATTGACAAATGAACCTAAGCATATTCAAAGTAAAACATGAATAATATTGGCCCAATCTTCTACTGTAGTTTGCGATATGCCCTTACTAGTCCCATGGCGAAAACCATTCCCTCGCTTCCACTCCCAAATGTATTACCTTGATGTCAGGCAGATTTTCCAGGACATTATAATTTTTGAGTACAATCAAAACTTCCACAAGCTTGTAATGTTTGCTCAGAACAGGGCCATCTGCCTTTCACTCACTTAAATGCAGCGGCTGAACCTGCCCTAGGTTAACTTCAGCATTCTAACAATATACAGTGGTACCTTGGGTTACATACGCTTCAGGTTACATATGCTTCAGATTGCAGACTCCGCTAATCCAGAAATAGTACCTCGGGTTAAGAACTTTGCTTCAGGATGAGAACAGAAATTGTGCTCTGGCGGTGCAGCAGCAGCAGGAGGCCCCATTAGCTAAAGTGGTGCTTCAGGTTAAGAACAGTTTGAGGTTAAGAACGGACCTCCGGAACGAATTAAGTACTTAACCCGAGGTACCACTGTAATCATTTCACTTGTTTTCACTGAGGAAAATATACACAGCAAATACTTCAAACAGCACTCTTCAAAATTCCACTCTTACACTTCTGTCCAGCTTGGATCCAGAAGTGTCATTTTGATCATGGACGGAGTTGTCTTTTGGTGCAGGGCTATTTTTCCACTAAAACGCTGTGTGAGAAAAGCCAAACTAACTCCAAAAATATTCTTCGGCTTGTGTAACTGTTTACACAGCACCTTGCAAAGGCAGAAGCATGACAACTACTATTATGGTCTGGCACAAACCCTTCCGCACTTTTCCAATTTACCTTCTTTTCACAGTTCTTTGGTTACAATGCTATATCTTGGTTCCAAGCAGTGTTTGTTAGACATATGTATATATGTGTGTGGCATTTTTGAGTTCTACAATGACTCAGTCATCTCTAATTTTTGCCTTAGCTCTTAGATTGAGTGGGGCTACACATAAACATTATCCTTATGCCATTTGGGCTGATTGTACAGTATATAGTGCAAGAATCCCCAACTGCAGGGTGTTTTAATAAAAAGGCACTGACATTAATTTACTAAGAATGCTGCTGCAGGAGGAAAGAGTCAGATATCACAATTCATTCAACACTAGCAAGGCTTTAGGGAGAATAAGCAGCATATCTTTTCAAACTGTCCATAAAAGTAGCCAGAAACTTTGCATCTGTTTTACTGAGAACTGCTGCAGGAGATGCTTCAACACAAATATGCAGACACAGAGAGATTTATTAACTACTCACCTTTTCTTCATAACCAACACAACCCCAAGAAATATAATAACGAACAGCAAGATTCCTGCAATTACTCCAGCAATTTTAACGGTGTGGTCTGTTTGATTCTCTGGTTCAGGGTCTGGTTTCCTAGTTGCTGCACCTACAAAAACACATTTGTAAAAGAGAGGAGAAAATAATTAAGACATTGCATGTTTTTTTTTCTAATATCTGACATCATCATAATCGTCATCAAAGCTGGCAGACACCAAATCATTGATTTCTTATAATATATTCATATGCGCTGAGACAAATCCAATTGTTCATAACCCTAAACCAAATTCTGATGCTATACCCACACTGTACCCTGTTCCCACATACCAATTTTCTATATTTTTATTATCTGTGTTACCCTCCCTGTTGGCCTTGCTATTTAAAAACTTGCTAACAAACACAATAACTATCCTAATCCCCTATCCAAATTTGATTTGCTGAAACATTTTCTGCAAATTATTTTTCATAAATGAAGCAGTAATTCTTTAACATATTAGCTTAAACACCTGGAAATGTGAGATAAGCTCATTTAACATGCATTTTACCAGCAACTGTTTTGTTTTTACACAATAGACTTTTTTTGCCTTTGGAAATCTAAATCTAGGTCACATCTGGTAGGCAAAAGACTCCTTCTAAGCAATTTATTCACAAAATGGAAGCAGCTGATGATCACACCACTGGCACCCACATTTAATATCTGTTTAAATGAGATAACCAGTGCCTTACAGCAGCCACGGTCTTCAGCTTTTATAGCCGCTTCTTTACAAAAAAAGGAGTAATGTTTGTTCTGTTTACTGTATAATGTGACGGAACATCAGAATCCATGTCTCATGAAACATCCATTTTCTACGGTAAATAATTTTAGCATGAAAACTGTTAAGGATGCATTATTCAATTCACCATGCTGACCCCCTTAAAGGACTTCTGACTTTTTAATCAAAATATGACAGTATTCATCATTCGAAGCACCATGTCACCTTCACAAGGTAGACAGACAATCCTGGAAACAAGTCTGATTTATAATCTCCCTCATTAAAGTTCCTTTGGATTGACATGGGTATGGGCGGGGTACAAGTAAAATGTAATTAAACTTTTAACGTTTGGGGACCAGCACACTCCTGTTTTCATCAAGGTCTTTGAAAGCTCTGATTAAGTTCTAACTTTTTTTTTTTTTGCCTAGAAACCATGGTAATGAATAATCAACTCAGAGAGGGTTTTTCATTGCTCAGTATCAAATGATGCCAATTTTTCAAGGGTACTCAAATTCTCACTCAGACAAACAAGGGTCAGATTTCCAAAACCCCTACTGTCAAAGTTTATAGCTGAATTTTTACAAAGTGGTTGCCACATTAGGTGAACAAATCTTTCTATAACTACTTTGGTGGCTATTAACGAGCTGGTCACTACTTGATCATCCCTCTAGACACCGTATATATGATCTCTCTACATTGGTGCAAATCCCTGCATTATATATCATCCCCAAAGATGACCCATAATATCCAAACTGGAGCAAGCACTTCTTTGGTCTCTCACTAATACTAATTAGGAGTAAGTGTCACTAATGGGTGACATTTGTCATACCATTTATGCTTTGCCTGATATGACACACCTCACAATCCTTCCTAACCTTGCTTGCCATGTCAATGCTTGAGAAGAGCAAGGAAGGTGCTGATATAGCAAGTTTTTTTTTTAATATTCATTGAGCATGAAGAAGTGATGATCTGCAGGATAGATTTTATTACTGGACCCAAGTGACTAACTTTGTGATTCACATACACAAAATGTTTTCAAATGGCTATTGCTACTTTCAACACATACAAGCACTTTTTGCCTTCATGTTTAAAATTAATGTGGAAGGGACACATCCCTCCTATTTTATATCACAAAAGCCAACTTAATAATGTACTTTCCCCAGTTAGCTATGGCCATACTTTGGGACTTTGCTGTGGCCCAACAGAAAACATCACAACAGTAGAGAGAATGTGTGGCCAAAATGAGCAAGACAGGGCAAGTGGGGTGGTTCTTCCCCTTATAATAACACCTATGTCACAAACCATTTAAAGGTGGAGGAAGGGGTCAACCTGGCATGTATAACTAAAACCTGGGAGGGTGAACTGGGAGGAGTTGATCTAGCCCAATTTTGCCCACCTGCAATTGTTTTCCCACAGCAACCTTCATAACTTTCCACATTTTGGCAGCTGCATCCTTCTATCTTCCTTCATGTTAATTTTATTCCATCTAACATCTAGTGTGGAAGTATCCACAATGGAATGTATCCAACTCACACGCTCTTCCGAAATCTGCTCTGGAGAATTGGAGAACTCCCAGGACAGATTTAGGGGGCAGGTGTGAGAAAGGAGAGCAGGGGAAGTCTAGTTATGCAATCAGAAATCCTTGCACTGGTGGGCTGGTACAAGCCTATCACTCGCAAGCATCATCTCCCACATTGTAGAGTTTGGCTGGCTTTCTGGTTTACCAGGGAATTAGGGGCCATGAAACAAGCAAAGAGGCAACTAAAACATAGATAGTGCAAGTGTGGAAGTGAATATCTCTGAACCCAAGCAAAAGCACATTTATACCACACTGAAAGCAGTAGCACATGTTACTCCTCCAGCATCACTACATCAAATTACTCTCAACAGACCTTTTCTGGATGTTTATTACTTTATTTATTTGTATTACACATTTATAAACTGATTTACAGGCTTAGGCCATCAAAGTGATGCACAACAAGATAAAATGAGATTTCTTTTTTTAAATGCAAAATCTTAAAAAACCCCACAACTCACTATTTCTACAGATGTACAATTAAGAGAGCCAGTGTGGTGTAGTGGTTAAGAGCGGTAGTCTCGTAATCTGGGAAACCGGGTTCGCGTCTCCGCTCCTCCACATGCAGCTGCTGGGTGACCTTGGGCTCGTCACACTTCTTTGAAGTCTCTCAGCCCCACTCACCTCACAGAGTGTTTGTTGTGGGGGAGGAAGGGAAAGGAGAATGTTAGCCGCTTTGAGACTCCTTAAAGGGAGTGAAAGGCGGGATATCAAATCCAAACTCCTCTTCTTCTTCTTCTTCTTCTTCTTCTTCTTCTTCTTCTTCTTCTTCTTCTAATATTCCATACAATGGCTGGATCACACTTGAGGGAATGCCTATTTAAACTAAAAATGTCTTCAGTGGATGTTAAAACAACATCCTACACGGGGACTCGGCTGGGACTAATTTGCCAGGCATTTTGGAATAAAGTCACTTCTATTCACCCTGACCTTGATGCCAGTTTTGGTACAGTTCCTCTATAGCAGGAGTGAGGGATCTTTTTCAACCCGAAGGCCATATTCAATTCTGCACAACTTTCCAGGGGCCACCACAAGCCAGCGGCAGGCGGAGCAAGATATAAAACTGAACAGAGCAATGAGTGCCAATTCTGACTTTGCACAATGGGCTAGTTTTGGCACACACTCACACCCTTCTCTGTCCTCCATGCAGGTAAGCAAAGAGGATAAAGGACACATTCCAGTCAGGTAAAAGCACACATGTATCCACTCCTTAGGAAACCCTCTCTGGATCTTATTTTATTTATTTAACAAGATTTATATACCACTTAATAAAAAGAAGAAAAATGAAAACTTCTAAGGGGTGTACATTCAATAGAATGAAATATGAGTAAGAAAATACTGATGAAACCAATGGACTTAAAAGTAGACATAATAAAATTACCAAAATATAAAGGGGGGGGGAACCAAACAGAGTTGAAGAGCACTTCCACCTATTAAATTTACATGTCTGGGGAGGCTTATCTAAACAAAAATGGTTTTTGCAGGCATCAAAAACAGTAAAACAAAGAGACCTTTTTGATATTGATAGACAGGCAACTCCAAAACACAGGCAATGCCATACTAAAATATCGATTCCTCGCAAGAGCAGAATGAACAGCATATGGCACTTATAAAACAGCCTTTTCTACAGACTGAAGTAATTGAGTGGGCATAGAGGGGGTGTCTGTATAGGGTAAGGTGATCCTTCAAACCAGTGGCCCTAAGTGGATAATAGCAACATATTGAATAGAATGTGGGCTGGTGACAAATTGGCAGCCACTGTAGATCCTTTGGAAGTGTATAATACATTGACAAGGTTTCACTCCCGTCAGCGATCATGCTGCATCATTCTGCACTAGCTGCAGTTTCTAGACCAAGCACAAGAGAATCCCTACCTAGGGAACAGTAATAGTATTGAAGTTGCCTGTAGCTGGACTACTGTGGCCAAGCTATCTCTGTCCAGGAACACTGGCAGCTATAATACCAACCAAAGCTGACAGAAGGCACTCCTTCTATCAGGCCATCTAGGCCTCCAATGACAAAGTTGAATTCAGAAGGCCATCAGCACTGTGGGGATTTGCAAATCCCCCATGTTCCTTTATATTTATGCCTCAGCAAGGACAGGTCGGCAAGCATCTACAATTTAAGTGCCACCAATGAAGCTAATCCTGGTAAAATAATTAGCAATCAACTGTAGCTTCAAGCCTACCTGATCTCATGAGCTGCTGCACCTACAATGTAATCAGCTGTACCTACAAAGCAGTTCATAGGATCATGCAGTTTTGTTTACAATCTAGTAATCAGTAAACCCACTGAAACAAATACAACTTCAGTGTATATAGCTATGGGCTGAATTGTAGCGCAAATGATAACTTGTATGAGCTAGGAAAAATTACTTCATATTACTTCTTTTGAAAGTAAATAACTAAGGCTCCATCCTAAGCCCACTTATCTGGGAATAAGCTACATTAAATTTAAGGGGATTGCAGTTTAGTTCATTAGATTTAATTATACATTTTTCATTGTAACCTTCACATAAGTGTGAAAAAACATGTATAAAAGTAAAATCAGGTCTGTTGTGTAGAGACATAAAAGCTGCTAATTCCCCCCGGCTCCATGGTGCCACTTAGTTCAATAATCCTTTCCTTTATCAGAACATGCTGGTTTCACTTCAATTTCTCGTTTAAGTCTGACCAGAAGCTGGGGCAATTTCTTCACTGTTGTTGGCTTTATATGCATTTGCTCAATGCGTCATTTGGATGCTTTTTAAACAGATGTTCTTCTGATCAAATAATATAATGGCAAAGTTTTAAAACACCCAAGAAAAAAGTCACAGCAGAGCTGAGTTACCGATGGAATCTACTTTTCCTGTTACGAACTGGCCCAAGATGGTTTTTCTTTTCTCCATTTCTTTTTTTAGCGCTAACTTGACCTTTGTAATATAGAAACTGGTAAATATCCATCTGTTCCTCCTGAGAGCAAAGTAAATGATCACAGGCTCAAAAAACTCATACTCTTAAGAGGCCGGCAATCAAATTATTATGCAGGCAGCAGGATCCAAGTAATATCACTTTTCAGCACCCACCCTTAACTCATATTGCAGATAAGGTCAGGGAAATGAAATGTTATACCCCCTATTTGACAGCTGCATTGTGATTAGGAACATGGAATCATGCAAAATAGGACAGGACTAAAATTGTCAAATACTGGTGCGCTTCTGCCTTTGATTATCTAATTCAAGGAATTTGCCACAATGCGAGAGGATGGGAAAAGAGACAGGGAAGACATTCAGTTCTGCCTTAAAGACTTGGCATGATTCCATTTCTCAGCCGAGTATGATCCTCTGCCCTTGCAGCTGAGGTGTGTTTGATGCAGAAACTGGGTCAAATGCTGAAGAGTTCAATCAAGGCATCAGTTCAAGGGGCTAATCTGTATTCACAGTCAGCAGGTGCTGAGAGGTCCTAAATCCTAAAGAGGTTGCATTAATTAATGCAACAGGCAGGGGAGTATTTCACAACTTGGAACACAAGGAAAGAGTGGGAGCTTTCAAGGTTACTCAGCTGAGAGAACAGAATGGACCCTACAGAGGACATGTTGGCAACTCAAGGCTTGTGGGCCACGTGAGCCCGCAGCCGCTCTCAGTGTGGCCAACAAAACCGTATCCACTTTCCCCCACTGTCCAGTTAATCAGCCATCAGATGGGCATTGGGGAAAATACAAGCTTTTCCTGCACTGCTAATCAGCATGTGACCAGCAAGTTTAGCTGCTTCAGGATTTCTGATAAGTGCCGGTTTAACCTGCCCTCCTACACACCTGATATAACAAATATTGCAATCTCTGTGCTAACAGCAAGCATGAATAACAATATTAGCTTTCAGGAGTAAGAATGTTAGAGAATTGTAAAAGAAAAGGAGAAAGAAAAAAGTGGCAATGGAAGCAGAAAATGTCAGTGTTCACTTCTTCATCCCATGTCTGGAATGAAAATCAACCCAGCAAATACAACCAGTATTTGCTGTTGTTCCTTTCAGTTCACAAAGAGAAATTAGTCAATACTTCTCCCCCATTTGTGTTGAGTTTCCTTTGCACTGAAATGAAGTGGGATAATGTAAAAACAGTGTAATTAATTACATAAATTACCTAAGTAATCACGTAAGTTATGTAATTTTGCCATTGCGCACAATGAGATGAATAACATTTTTGGTGGAAGACAAACTGCACTGGAACAGAAATAGTGATGCATACAACAAACATATGGCAGAATGGAAAGCAAAGACTTTTCATGTCCCTAATTAGGAGGTGCAGGAAAGCATGTGGCAAAGTGATCCTCATGCAGCTGGGAAGCGGGGATAGGTCATGGTATGTGTCTGGGGTAGAGAGAGGGAGAAGTTTGTGTCTGCGTTTGAGAACGAAAGAAAGAAACTGGAAGACTGTGTGTCTATGCACATACCTATGAGTGGGTGTACATCTGTGGGTGTGAGAAGAAGGATGTGTGATTGTGTGAGGGGAGAGTATTCTATCCCCGCCCCGCCCCATTAGCATGGACACACCACCCACCCACTGGCACATCTAGTCCTTGGAAGCAAAAACAGTTTCTAAACCTGCTAGAGAGAGCCAAATGCATCTGAGTTCACCTCAAGCCCTTGAAAGGGCAAGATGCAAGAGCACCCCCTGAACTGGATCAGCACGCATTACTCACAGCCAGATGGCCCAGGAGAGCAGTAGCCAGAATGAGCCCTATGCCAACACCACCCTAAAATCTTGGAGAGAAAAAACCCCTGGCAAAAGCAGCCTAGTATTATGGAAGCTGTTACAAACTGTAAATCAGATTAAGGATTCCGACAGCTCTGATTTTTTAGTTTGGTTGATCTGGATGCCAACAAAATAAACAACTTACAGAAGCATAAAGATGATGAAATAGCACATCTGCATACCCACCAAAAAGTAACTACCATTCATTCTTGATCTGCTTAACATAATGCTTTGTGCTGGTTTTATTATTCCTTTTTTTAAAAAAATGGATATGGCTTGAATTTCAGTCATTGTTGCTTTAAAAGTGTGTTGGCTTTCCACCTATGTGGTTACAATTACGATTAGTGATGCCACCAAATCTAGCTGGTTTAGAGTATGAACTTGGCTAGGTCATAATAACATGTCTCCTGAGTGTTCTTCTCTTGTTCATATTGAAATATAAAGAAGTATACCTCTAGAAAATGTAGTTTTCCCAAGATGCCCGGATACTTATTTTATTTATGTCTTTGTTGTACTTTTATCCCACCCTTTCTCCAAGGAGTTCAGAGTTGTGTACTTTCCTCCCATTTTATCCTCACATCAACCTGTGAGGTGGATTAGACTGAGAGCAAGCAACCCAGTGAATTGGCTGAACTGGGATTTCAACTCTATTCTCCCTGGTCCGAAGCCTGATACTGGAACCTCTATGCCAAACTGGCTTTCAGTCTGAATCCTCAGCTTGTTTTCCACATTTTGAACAGAAGGAGCTTTGGGACATGCTGTTTCCAGGGCACCTCATGTCCATGCTGAGGATTCAGGTGCCCTGGGAAAATTACTTCATCAAGTTCCCTTGTGCCTTGTGGTAATAGGTGGGAATCTGGGAAGCTGACATAACAGTGTTCCAGAAGCCAGGGAGGGAGCTGCTCTTTCCCTGGCTCTCCTCACCTTCTCCAGCACCTAAGTGTACTGCAGCTACAACCAACATCACTGCATTCCCTCCCCACTGCATTTCCCTAGTCCAAATGCTGGACTACATTCCAAGGTTGTCATTCATTCCCTTCTCCCTCCCTTCAACAAAATGGTTACAGCAACACTGTGCTGCTTTGCAGGGCTGGTGTAACCCACACTCAGTCATAGTCTGGAATATTGGATGAATGGACTATGTGCACTGGCAGTAACAGAGTAATCTTCAAAGTGTTTACAAACTCAGATGATTTTTTTTAATGTATGAAATAAGACTAGAGTTAGAAATATGACGAGATGCTAGCTTTACTGCTACCTTTTGGTTCTGAGCTGACACACTAATCACACACAGTTTTCCTGTTCTATTTTTTTTATCATAGCAAAATGGATGTATGAGGGCTGAATAACTGACCCAAAGTCACTCAGTGAGTTTCAGGGGTAAACAGCAATTTGAAACTGGGTGTTTTCAATCCAAGACCAATATCCTATTATATTATAGTGACTTCTGCTAAATATTTAAAAAGAATGTAAAAATTCGCCCTATTGCTGAAAATGTCAAAGTGTTTGTTGTCAAACCAAAACAGGCATATAATAAAACCAATCCATAATTGTATATGGACTATGTATACTGTCATCAGACTCTGCATTTTGCAGAATTTTGTGTAACTTTTATTTGGAAAATTAATAAAAAATATTTAAAAAGAACAGGAAATGTCTCTTAAAAATCTGTTTCCCTGAGCAAAAGAATAATGCCCCATGTTTGCTGCAGTTTTCTTTGAAAAATACTGTTGGTGCGTCTTAGTTAATGCTTTTCTGTGTGTCTCCTTGCTAATGCTGGGTTGCTATGCACCCCACTGCCTTGCCCCAAGCATTAAGTTCAGAAAGAATTCCAGTTTATCCCAGAGAGGCATGGGTTACTAAAGATACTGAAGCTTTGTTTTAGAATGTCTTTCTTGATTCCACCCCCCCCCCCATGCTAGATACAGCCAGGATCTTGTGGCAGAGGCCAAAGGCCTGTCAGTCACCAGATAAATATTGCTGTCAAAGGGCATTCCTATGAGAGGGTGGCTGGGATTAGATGAAGTTGGAAACAAAGTAATGAAGTCTGAGCAGAGGGCTCAGATGAGTCAAAAGGCAGGACAGTATACTTGGAAATGATATGAATCCGGCCAAGGCCAACATCAAGTCAATAGTGCTGCACCAAATGTTCATGAGGTCTGATTTTTGCTGTCAGTGGATTTTCAAGGAGTATAAAAAAACCCCTTGAATATCCTCTGCTGTCCTGACCCTGACTTAACTCATGAACTCGGTACTTGGACTCTCAACTCAGTTATTATTATTAAAGGCTTTATTCCAGAATTCACTATAGCACCCAAACACAGATCAAGTTACAGTCTACGTGGTTGAGAAGTCACAGCAGAGCTCTATGTTACATGGCTAGGAATAAGTTAAGGCCTTGTCCCAACACCTGACATGCCCCCGGGCTCTTCTTCTGAAGAGCAGGGCAGGAATAGTCATTTGCACTGTCGTTTTCCTGAGCCTGAGGACTGATCAAGCAAGGAGGCACTCCTACGAGTAGGACGAGTCTGCTCGTGCTGGCATAGTTGGTGCCATGTCCTTGGCAATGGAGGCAGAGTTGACATGGCCAGCTCACTGTCTGTTCTAGCCTCATTTCATTGACAGGAGGCGGCACCTTAGGCAAGTCAGATGGTTCTGTTGTGGCGGTTGGGATATCCAGTGTCAATGCTTCTCCTCTGTCAACCCACTTGGCTCCTCCACAGCATCTAATCAGTGCTTCCCAAAGAGCTGGACCCCTCCTTGGGATCCAATTCTGCACTTTTGTCCCATTTCTCCTCCCTCTCTAATCAGTGCTGCCAAGCTGTCTCCATTGGCACTGATGCCTAGCTGAGGGTACCGGCCCTAACCGAGGAAGCAGTGGGTCCAGTTTCACATCCTTTAGTAGCAAAGTAGTATGGGAAAAATGAAAAGGAGGGTACATTCTGTGGGAGCCACACCTCTCTCCGGATGCATTTTGTCTTGGCAATACGAGACAACAGTAATACACATTCACAGAAAAGGTATAGCTTTTTCAGTCCACCTTTAAATTGTGTATGTTGCGCACACACACACACACACACACACACACACACACTGCTTAACACACATCAGTTGTCAAGCTATTGTGGAAGGCAATACCCTCTGTTATTAAAGGGCTATGCATCTGTTGTTGTTAAAGCTGTATCTCTCTTGTTTAAAAGGACAGACAAACCCTCATTGCATTCCTCCATTTCAAAACAGTCTTGCTACATAGAGTACAATAGGACCTCTCATTTATATCTACCTAAGCATTTTGAAATTTTGACTTGACAACCTCCTTGTCCAGCACCACAAAGACCAGAAATTCAAATTTTGTTTCATGTCTTGTTTATGTGTATAGGTTCTCTATGAAGGGGGAGATGTAAGGTAATGGTTTTATTTTCTATATATAAAAACATATTTTTCTCATTTTATTTTAGTAACTTAAATACCATTGGCTTTTGAAATTAGTATCAGATATATCATTTGTTTCTTAAAATAATTTCAGGCCATACATTTTTTGAGACATTAGCTCATATTTTTATTCTTGTGTTTGCAATTGCTAATGAAGCTGACATTTTTAAAATGAGACTGAGTGCCAGCCTATACCACACAGATGGCACAAACTTTTCAAATTTGATAGAAACTGCACTGCTGTGCCCATGGAAACTCACATTTCCTCAATTAACTTTTAAAAAACTTATCCATAATAATGAGCTAAAATGGCATTTGTGGCACAGTTTTATTTCAGTTTTGAATCATTGTCTGAGGTGGAACAAAGTAATGCTACAAACCCAGACCCTAACTCTTTTCCCATATCTACTCAGACAATGATATTATATGACACAATAGCCTCCTCTGACATGATATATGCCAACTATGTCTAGCTTCTGTCTACATAGAACAGACAATGTCAGTCTCTACTCTCTACAGAATGGAATAACTGGACATTCAGAAACTAAAGGGAGAACATTTCAGTCTCTTATGACATACTGCTGCTGACCAAAGGGTCATCATTCTTCAGCCAAAGAATTTCAAATGAGGAGAGAAATTCCAGCATCCAAGTGCCAAACTAGAGTTTAGCTATGTATAATTGTATTTATTTAAAACCTAATTGGAACCAAGGTTTTTTCATGTCCCCACTACAGGTGTTAAATTAGCATAAAAAGCTAGGATGATTGTATTATCACTAATTATGGTTGCTGTGAATGCTCACTGTTCTTATCTTGTATACATTTTAACTTTGAACAGAAATGTCATGGCCTTTTAGTTCTACTGATTACAATCCTCCCTCCCACACTGGGATGTTTGTGTTTGTATGTGTGCATATTAAGCTAGTAACTCAGGACAACATTTCATGCATCTAATGAAGTGTGCTCTAGATATTTGTTGGCTTAACCTATCTCCGAATTACTTTCCTGAATTAAAATAGTTCAACTTTTTAAAAGCATAGATCTTATGGGCAATTATACCGAAATTGTTTGATCAGATTTTCATATGTAATTTGAAATCAGTTTTGAGCTGGAAATACTTGAATGAATAGTCATAAAAATGCATTTCCTGTGTCTCAAAGCAAAGGAACACAACCAGCTTTCATAAGCCCATGGAAACTGGCTGTGCATTGGAATTTGTTGCACTAGATTACCATTTGCATAGAATAGTTCCCAATCATTAGGCAGGAAGGAAAACAGGAAAACAGACAGCCAAGAAACTTATGCTAGAATGCTTTTGGCTGCCACACAGACATCATAGCTAACATGGAACTAGCAAAAATGTAGGGTGCATTCAGAAAA
This sequence comes from Podarcis raffonei, assembly GCF_027172205.1. Taxonomy (NCBI): domain Eukaryota; kingdom Metazoa; phylum Chordata; class Lepidosauria; order Squamata; family Lacertidae; genus Podarcis; species Podarcis raffonei. Next base: position 48,705,917 of record NC_070608.1, on the reverse strand, counting down.
GCAGTTTTCTTGCAGCAAAAGTTAGTTCACAGAGCATGACAGAGAATCAAATGGAGTAAAACTGTCTGTTCTAGTACTGTGAATGATGGATGAACCACTGTTTGTTCAAAAACCAGTTTTTGGAATCTTGTCTTAATGAGTGGCATTCATAGTTAAACAGATACATATATTTTATTTTATTTCTTGAAGAAAACTCAGATTCACTTTGTTTTACAATGATTATGAGGTGATACCTGAAGGTCTGAACCATAAATAGAATTTCTACACTATAATAATAATCTCTTCTGAAGCTTCTAAAACAGTGTTGAGGTGCACACAGAGACAATTAGCACAGTTGTATAATTTTTTCCTCAGGTTACAAAGTGGGTTTGATTTTTCCCCCCTTACAATGTGGCCTTTACTTGAGCACCAGTAATCTTCCAAAGATAGAATCAACTTCAGGTCTTCATCCTCTCTATTAATTCAAAATAGATCAACTACCAACGGTTATTTAAAAGACACACTTCAGTAAAAAGGCAGTGTACAGTCTAAAAATATGATAACAACAAAGCAACACGTAGAAATAATTAACAGTGACATGGAACAAAGCAGCGGCCATCTTGGCAACAGCTCTGTAATTGCAGCTCATGCTGCATCAGTAATCAGAACAACAATCAGAAAGATAATCATAGGATGGAATTCAGTTTTGGAACTCTTGACCACTGGTTCTTATTGTAATTGTGATTAAATATCTAGCTCCTTTTTCAAAATACTGATAGAGCAGTCTAAATATACCACTGAAAAGATTCCTTATCACTTCACTATTTGCATACAATTGGAACAGGTTTGTTCCTTTTGCTGTCTTTTAGTATTTATGGAGTCTGTCACCATCAGGAGAAGATGCTCTGTTCCTATTATCCTAAATTATTCACTTAATGTAGCTATTTATTTGTGCTGCACATTGACAGACATGCCTAACGCGTACGTACTCCCCTTCAGAGAGAGTACTGCCTATGTGACCCCATGTTTTCGCTGCAAAAATAAAGCAAGGTGGGAGAAGCGATCAGCTCCTGCAGATGGGGTCAGAGGGGAAGGGGGGGTGCTTAAAAGGAGCAGCTCCTGTGGCAATTCTACGTATATCCTCTTAACATTTTCTTGTAACAATACTGTTTTATAGATGAAACTGCCACAGAAAAAATGACAAATATAACACATAAAAGAACAAAAAGGGGCCATAAATCACAAGTGACACTGGAGCCTATTAAAATGCATTCAGCTGGTGTTGCAGAAAGGAGAGCATTTTCCATTCACTTTACATTCTGCTCCGTAGAATGGGGAGAAACAGAATCTTTGAACTATCAGTGTAACAAATGCTGGAGCTCTAATCGAAGCCGATATACTGGCAATAAGGTTGGTGACAAAGAGAGGCCTTGCAACTGATGAGGGCTGTCAGTCAGAAGTCTTTATCTAACTTGGCTGAGATACTACAATTGAGAAGAGCTCTGCGCTTTACATAGCGGTTGTGTTTTCTAAGAGTATCTGCTAAGTGTGAACAACAGACACACATCATTAAACACCAGTGTGTATGCTCTTAGGAACTCTGATTAGGCTGTGGCTGCCCCACATATGAACATATAAAAGAGTAGACAATTGTCACTCTGACTTTATGTGTTTACTATTGTCAGAAGTATTAGTATACAGAAGGCCAACATGATCAAATGTGAGATATGGAGGTGCTCTGAGAGACAAGTGCCCAGAAGAATTTAAATTGTTGGATCCAGATATAAATAAGAAAAACAAGAACATGATGAAAAAATAGCCACAACTGGAACATAGGCTCTGATTATTATACATCAGTGATGGCCAAACTTGGCCCTCCAGCTGTTTTGGGACTACAATCCCCATCATCCCTGACCACTGATCCTGTTAGCTAGGGATGATGGGAGTTGTAGTCCCAAAACAGCTGGAGGGCCAAGTTTGGTCATCACTGTTATACATGGAATGAATATACAAGAAATAAAATCATCATTTATCACCATGTAGGGTAGATCATCCCCAAACTATCTTGAGTAACAATGACAAAAGTGATTCTCATGATACAACAGATGAGTAGATTCTACAGATGTCAATAATACTATATACTTCAGCTCTTTGGTTTAGCTGGATAATGGGTGATGTTGCCTAACTAAAGCATACATTATTAACACAAGGAAAGTCCAGGCAAATATTACACATCACTTGTGAGTTAGTGGTTTCAAGTCTGCTGTCACTTACAAGAAAAATGTAAAGCTGTTACTGCAAAAGCATGTGGATTTTGGATTCATTCTCAGAGATATTATATATGCATTTGTTAATCAATTCTGCTAGTTTCAGATAACCATTCATCTGTTTAGCTGACAGAGCTGGAGAGCTGCCTCAGCAACAAACCGTGTGGTACTAATTTAGAGCATGTTTCACTAAAGGTGCTTAGCAACTACTGTCTGCCTGTTCAAGCAGAAAATTCACTATTTTAAAATACAAGAGGGGAAAAGATTTGCTGAAAGGAAGAGTAGCCTCGCATGCTACTTGCAGACAGAGCATTTTATGGGGAATGCACATGGTTTGCAGAAGCACTGTGGTAGGGCAGGTTAGACTTTCCACCTGGCAATGGAACACCCCAAGGATAGTACCATTTTATTTTTTTGCTTTAAATCAGGGGGATACCATGTTTTATTTGATCCAAAATATGTGATGCGTAAAGGGTGTAAGAATCAACTGGCGTCTTATCCAAACCAGCATTTTATTACTTCTTTAGCACAAAAATACCACAATGAAAACCACGTTTTACAAACCAACAAGTGAATATCTCCACATACCAAGCAAATGAATACATTTCTCTGCTGTTCTTAATATAAATATTGGGATTCACTTTATGTAATACTGACAATTTTGGAGGTGTTAAGTATAATGAAGGGACAGGTCTAGCTCCTGTCTTGCAGTGCAGCATATTTTATATTCCGAAGAACTGGAGATATTGTGGTTCAACTAGAAATGCTGTGGTAATCTACCATGTTTTATTTCTGTTGTGAATAATGTAGTTCTGCAGGTGAGGATATGTATCCCATTGGCCTTACATATCTTCAATCACCCCCATGTTCAATTCCATCAAGGAGGGAAATATTGACAACTGGATACATAAACTCTTGTTAAAGCTTCTCAGAGTGGGGGGAAAATTAGATGTAGTTGGACATGCATTACCTAGCAAAGATTTTGTACGAAGGCTGCAACAAGCGGTGCTGAAAACGACACCTGGCATGCCTGGCAGCAAGTCTGGAGAAACATTTTAACCATAGATGCAATACTGACATGGGGTTTTAAACCCATTATCTGTTTCACTGCTGTAGTGAAGAGGCTTTGCAGCTTTTGCACAACTTTTCAAATCTAAGCAAAGATATGCTATCTAGTCCCTGCTGCAAAAGGGCTTGCTAAACTGGAAAAGCCTGTTCACAGTAGATGTAAACCGACAAGGGTACCTAAATTCCTTACGAACTTCACTTCTTCAATGAATGGACTCACTGGGACTTGTTGCAGAGATGGGGAGAAAATGTTGTCAGTTTGACAATTCTTTGCAACATTTCTGTAGGAACTAGATGATGTTTAATTATCATTGAACTTTCCAAGACTGGCAGTTGGATGTGCAATTTGTTACCCAAAAAAGCACTAAGAAGCACCACCAGCTTTTTCAGAAAGAAGAATGTATGGATGCTCATGCACAAGTTATTTGGAAACTGTGGATACATGGATTCCATGAATATCGGTCACCATGGGTAAAACACTCCATATAAATAAGGGAATAGGAACATTACATCCCTATTGAACAAACTTTTTGTCCCTGAGAATGCAGCACTTTGCAATTCTCACAAACATCTGTGAATGTTTGTTGAATACAATAGGGGTAGGAATATGTGGGGCAATAGATGTTGAAATCAAACTCCCATCAACCCTTGCCAGTGTGATGTTAAATGTAGTCAAACAAAACATGGAAAGCCACGTTATCCATCTCTAGTCCCTTAGAGACAAGTTTTAAATTTATTTTATATTAATTTTTTTGTTAAATTCTCAACAAGAGAAACTTCCAGTAAAATTAATTTATATAAGTTTAAAACATGTAGATTGAAATTTCAGTCTACCGTTTTCTTTTTAGAATATGGATGTAAATAAATATTTATTTAATTCTATGTATGTTTAATAGTACATTAACTACATTCAGGCTGTTAGTGAAATTATAAAAAACTTTTCATGTGAGAAAATGTTGCCTGATCCTAGAATTCATAAAGTAGATGTTTACTACTCATGTGCCTTGTTACAAAAATTTGGAAAAAAAATTATACATCTGAATACTTTGTGTATATAACTGAATCCTGAACAATATGTTAGCTGCTGGAATGTTAGGACAGACAAAGTATTTGTGACATTAGGCTCAAAAGGGATGATCCCAGTGCTCAAACACACAAATGAAACATGCAGCGAATTTGTTTGGCGCTCTTGGATATAGGTGCCAAACATTTGGTATCCAGCAAATTGCTAAACAAAGGTAGAGCTGAACCTCAAAAAGGTCTACATTGTGGTAAACCAGCTACAAGCAAAGAATGATGAGAATGTGGAGGAAAACAAGCCCAAAAAGCGAGATGGAAATGGGTAAGATGACTTGTCTATACTTGAGTGTCTGACCTGTTAGTTGGTCGTCGCCTGCAGCAGGGGCGATGCGAATGTATGGTGTTGTAAGCTGAGTCACGATTATCGCAGCTAAGGCAAAGGAAGATTTCCAGGTCAGCATGCATGAGGGAAAAAAAAGCCAGACTGAAGCTAAGCTAGCAAGAAACAACTTGTTCAGATGTTATTGTTTCAATTCCTTAGAAATTTAAAGAAAGAAAGGGAGGGAAAAAATTGTTAGGAGTGACTTACATTGATAAATTCCTTCATGTGATTGTTTACACATCTGAATAAAAGTTAATGTGAACTTAACTGTGTGCAGGTGAGCTGGCAGCCATTTATATTATGATGGCTGCTGGAAAAAGCAAAACCACCAGGGATGGCTACAGGCTAACCACCAGCAATGTTTGGTCTTGACTAAAATTTCTCCATTCAGTTCTACATTCACCAGAGTATGTCAGACTTCAGGATCAGACTCTACTTTGTGCTTTACCTGAACCCCAAGATCTATCAACTGGAAGGAGGTGCAAAAGACATAGAATTACAGAACTCGGAGCACCTGCTGAATACAGGAATTTGTTTTAAGCACCAGAACTGACTTTTGAGTTCACAGTTCTTCCACATGAAATTCAATTTTTGTTACCCCAACCATTCTTTAGGTTAGCAGCCTTATATATAGGGAGGGGGCACTTTATTGTTATTGTTGAACAATCAGAAATAAAATGCTTGCTAATATATTACAAATCACACAGAGACCTACGAGGGGATCACAGTCCACCCTGATATTCACAACTACATGGAGGAATTTAGCAATGTGAACCAGTCCTTAAATATTCTGTGATGCTTCCTGATGTGTTTTGCACAACATTTTGTTCAAATAAACAAATGAACAAACAAAAAACCACTAGAGTGACTGCACCAGCTTCGACTTATCTTGTCTTCAACCCATGTTCACTGATCTCAGTCTTACTTATCCCACAAATAAATTTCTGAAAAATCTGTTGATTCGGGGTGATATCCAGCATTAGTCACTCAATACAGAGCTAAGTTCATTCCTTACAATGGACCTGCTCTAAGTATAACCTAGCTGGATATCACAACACTGGGATGTGTAGCCAACATATACACCAGCCTCTGGGGTGGGGCTAGCTGACTAGTGCATTAGGGGCCCCTTCACACATTTGTACTGAAAGCCTGACGGGGGAAATAACATACCTTTACTGCCTGGATGGATGGAGATAGATAAACAGTGGAAATCCCTGCTCTTTCTAGGGTGTCATCTTGGTTAGAAGAAGTTAACCTTTCCAATTAGATTACAAGAGAGTTAACAACCCTGATGGCTTCTGTGCAAACTTGGGTCCATTTACTGAACATATTAAAATAAAATGGGTGTTTTACAGTCAGCAATGAAATACTTGAATTTCCCCGCCATTTCCTTAAATTTGCATTGTATATTGTGAGCATTTTAGCTTTTAATCTCTTCATATTTTAATTGTGTTTTTTCTGTTTAAATCACACTGTGTATGATTTTTACTGAAGTTTCATTTATGGCTGTTTGTAATTTCTATACATGAAAAAAATCAATAAAAATAAAGGTTTAAAAAGACACTAAATGTTTTGATTTAAGGGTCATCTGCACATTATTCATGCTAAGAAGATACTTCTTATTAGCATCTTCAGATACAGGAGTGACTCACAAGAGTCACGGTTAGAACCATCCCAAAATATGAAGCTCCAATTGAATCTTGTTACGACTTCTCCCACAGATTACATGTGCTCCTTAAATTTGACTACATATTGATTAATGTTTATTACATGAGATCATAGTAAGCATGTATCCTTTCATGAACATAAGAATGGAGAAAATATTTTAAAATTATTATTAACACAGTCTTATTTGTTTAACATTTCTCCCCTCCCCATTCTACAAATAATTGTCACTAAATTATTAACCTTGTTATATACATTACGCTAAGGTGGGGAAATAAAACAACTTTTAAAAGGTCAGTTCCAGCATATAACATCTGGGAAGTGGAGAAAAGAAAAAACCCACAGAAAATTGTGTGAAAGAATCATATGAAAGCTTGTAAATTACACAGAACAGCCTGGGTGCAGTTAGATATGTGGCAATGAGTGAGGAAAGGAGATTATCCACCATCTGCAGACAATTAAGCTCAAAACTGCTGCTGCATAATATTTTGAAATATCTCCATGCAACTCTGAAGCACTATGTTGTTAGTAACTGTTACAGTACTGTTGCTACAAGATATAAATAGAATAATAACCCTTTTCTTCTACAACTGATACTTTCCAAGATTAAAACAATAGTCACCTGTGAGCTGAAAAAGAGAATTATAGAAAATGTAGACATAGGCTGAACAAGTATAATTTGTGGGAGCTGGATAGAAAAATATCTCATAATTTTAGAAATTGAACATTTGGACATTTCCGACAGGTTTCCCCACCACTACCCCCAAAAAGAAACCTGACTACCATTTCCATGAATAATTTATTTGCTATTTAAATAGCATTATATTGGTTCAGAATGATGGTGTCTATGATGGAGATACAAACCAAAGAGTCAAGATCAGTAGCAGTTTGCAAAGTTTGGTTGTTGCTGTTGGCATCCATCTGCCTCCTGCTTGACCAATAATCCTATAATGTCTGAGAGGGCAGTAACCGGACATCCACATGGACAAGGGAATTAGGATCTGGTAGAACTCTGGCTTAGTTATCGAGTTTCCAGCACAGCCAGACTACACCAGCATAAGCCCAACATCCGGGCTCAGAAAGAGACACACTGTTCAGCTGACAGAATCACGATCTTATGGTGGAGTAAGCCTCCAAAAGTGGGCATACAGCAGGAGTGGCAGGGATGGGGCCAGGAAGGGAGGCTTATGCTAGATCCAAACTCAGCTCAGCTTGGTCATGTGATATGACAACCCAGTGGAGCTTACAATAGTAAAAAGGATGGTGTACGCCCAACTCTTATTTTAAATGCTTGCTTTCCCTCTGCCAAGATCAAGCTAGCTTAGCCAGGAGTAGCCCTTGTTCCCAGACAGAGTTTGGGATGAGGCAATTTACGCCAGTTAAAGTTAAAGCACTTTAAGGTCTGCTAGCTTCTTATACTTAGGATTGTTCTTAGTATACAGTATGGCTGTTTATGCACACCAAAAGGAAAAAGAAAAAAAATGCTGACCTAAGGTAACACATGGCTCTAATCTGTCAGTTATATGTCTAATCAGGGGTGTAGCTAGCTGCTCCGGCACCCGGAGTGGTGGGGGCAGGGCGATCTGCCCATGGAGGCGGGGCAATCCGTGCACGGGGGCGCTGCAGCGATCCACCCAGGGGAGGGTGCTGTGGCGATCCGCCCAGGGGGGCGGCGCGGCGAGCTGCCCACAGAGTCCGCCTGGCAGACACAAGCCCCACGCTGCCCAAAACGGCAGAGACGTGTGGTTTGGGTGCGCTGCAGGCCAGGCCCCGCGGTAACTGCCACCCCCACGGTGTGCCATTCTGACATCCCCTCAGGGATGACACCCGGGGCAGCCCGCACCCCCCTTCCTACATCCCTGTGTCTAGTTATACAAAATATACAAAATATACAAAATAGGACAGCGCTGAAGACTATGTTAGCTTCATACTCAACAGCATACTGGCATTTCTTTTTATTTTTTGTGGATGCCTCATAATATATGAAATGTGGGTCTGAAGTATGAAATTTTAGTTTTTGCTGTAGGAAACCATTGCACACCAAGAGAGAGAGAGAGAGAGAGAGAGAGAGAGAGGGAGGGAGGGAGAGAGAGAGTTAATTTTATGAAAGGAGTATAAAATCTGCAGTGGGGAAGAAAAGTAATATTCCAAGCAATTCCAGTCAGGAAGTCTTTCCTGTCAAAATGCATTTCACCATTCACTTTCTGCAGGGAGGACCCAATGACATGGATGGAAAACTAATCCCCTCCCTCTTCCCTATAACAATTTATTCTTTCTGAGTGTGTGTGTGTGTGTGTTTCTTGTCAAATGCACCTTCACCTTCCCTATCCACAAACACTCCCATGGGAAGATGCATGCTTTCCTGGCACAATAGGTTAGACATCACCTTTCTGTTTGAACATTAATTAGTAAGTATGAAAACTACTGATTGGCAAACACAAATGCCCCTCAGCTGTGCTCAGCAAAGGAAGCTAATTTCCAATAAAATAAAATAAAATTGGAAAACAGGTTGGTTTCTTTGGAGCCCAATTCCACACACCTTTGACACTATTGTATGCCTGGCAATATCACTTTGTAACATGCCTTTCCAAACTCTCAAACCTGCTTGCTGCCTCACTGCATTTCTCTCACAGCAAGGCTGGAAAGGTCTCATTGGATGCCTTTCATTAAGTGCCCTTTCTTCTTTGGCAATCACTCGTCGCCGAGTAAGATTGTCTTCCATGAACACAGTCTTAACAGTGAGTCCGTAAGTGACTGTGGAGGCTAATTCTGGATCCATACGCCCTTCCACAGTGGGGATATAAGGTTTCCAGGCAGGAGTTGATCATGGTGAGGGTTCTTAGCTTGTTTCTGCTTTACATCCATGACACCTTTGGTAAAGGCTGGTCTCCAGTTGGAGTGCTCGGAGGCCAGTGTTTCCCAGTTATCAGTGCTTATGTTACATTTTTTTAGATTTGCCTTGAGAGAGTCTTTAAACCTCTTTTGTTGTCCACCAGTATTTCGCTTTCCATTCTTGAGTTGGGAATAGAGTAGGTACTTTGGAAGATAATAATCAAGACATCCAAACAACATGACCAGTCCAACGAAGTTAATGTTGAAGAATCATTGCTTCAACACTGGTGATCTTTGCTTCTTCCAGTACACTGGCATTAGTTCGCCTGCCTTCCCAAGTGATGTGTAAAATTTTTCGGAGACACCACTGATGGAATCTTTCAAGGAATTGGAGATGGCGTTTATAAGTAGTCAATGTTTCACAAGCGTATAGTACAGTTGGTAGTACAATTGCATTTTGGTTTCCCTGCAAATGTCCCTATTCTCAAACACTCTGAGCTTCAATCAAGAGAAAGCTGTACTTGCAGAGCTCATGTGATGCTGGATTTCGTCATTGATGTTGGCTCTTATGGAAATATAACTGCCCAGGTAGGAAAGGTGATCGACACTTTCCAAGTGCCCTTTAGACCTTCCTGATTGACATGGGAAGATGAGAGGGCAGAGGGCATGTCTGACGTTTCCACCTGCTCATCTCCAGTTTAAGCCTACACACTTCCTTTTGATCTTTGGAAAAATCTTGTATGTCCCAAGTGCTGCTTGTGCCTGAGATGCTGCTCAGCATAGTCATAACAATTTAGGGGTCAGGTTGTTCAGACTATGCAAGTTACAAAGCAGAGGTTTACAGAGGTGTACGTCTTCAGATACACTCTAGCTCACACAGCAACTGTATTTCTGGTGGTTGCAAAGGTATCTATCCCTCATAATATATTTAATGCGTAGGATTTTTTCCTGTCCATTTGTCTACCCTTTTGTTGCATGATTGACTGCCTCAGTAGGAAACTATGAGGAGATACAGAAATGGGCACTGGCACTGAAATTAGTGGTTATAAACATTAAATTATTTGCACATTCAAATAAATACTTTCCAATTGTTGACTCACTTTAATTATCATCATTGTCCTTGTGCTGCTCTACATAATAAACACCTCTCTCAACTTGGGAGAAAGCAAAGAAAGCTAATACCAGAGTTTGTGTGTAGAAAGCTCAACTGGTGAATTGTCTCTTGATTCCAATACTTTTATTTCTGACTTTCTCAAATTCAACCTGTGAGATAACAATACATCTCACTAATTAAGATTGACAAATGCTCACTTTCAACAAGAGATGGAGATGCTTTCATTAGACAAAATGAGATTCAAGTCTGGGCTGCTTAGTAGGCACAACCATCAATTACAACACTGCAACTGGGAGGTGTGGAGAATGCAGTACCACTTATAACTGCCTCCTTAGGAACACCTGAAAGGTGGGTTCTGCTATATTCCATCCGTCTGTCAGAGCAGCTTCCAGACAAGCTGCTGTTTTCACATTTGGCATCACTTGCTACCTGCCTTATTACACACTGAATCCCTATTTACTAATCTAGAAACCTCCACTTGTCTCTTTGTTGATATGAGAGCTACTAGACTTGGTAGGGTTTTTTTGTTTTTTTGTTTTGCAAATATGCAAATATTTGATAATCTGAGATACAGCTTGTATTTCACTGCTTCTTACCATTGGGGCACCCAAAGCAGGTCTCTGACACCATTTTAAGTCTGTGCATCTCCCTGGGGTATTTAGTTGCTGCCCACATATTGCTCTTCCACTGTAAGCTATGTAACGTTCCATACTTTAACATGTACATTCCACTACTTATCATAACTTGTCATGTCAATGTTTCTGTCTCTTTTTTGATAGGCAGAAATATTGTGAAAGTTTAGCTTAACCTAATATGCCAATCTAAGCTAATGGCTGCTTACCCCTCTTCCATGATAAGTGGTGGTTGTGGCTTGCCGTGGCACCTCCATTGCCCCTAGAGCCTCGCCACGTGGCCCAAGCCATTGGGATTTCATCCCCGGCCACCGTGGAGCATTGAATTAAGCCTATCCATGGTGGCCTGGGCTTTGCAGGCTCCACTCAGGTCTGCACCCCAGGCATATAATAGGGCTGACGGGACTGTCGGCAGCCCAGTCTGCCTCTGAGTGTCATCCACCCTGCCCACCCTTTAGCACTGCTGTTGTCTTTCTGTTTATCTTCTAACCCTTTCCTTTCCAGCTTAGAGGGCTTTGCTATGGTTTTTGAAACCGCTGCAGTTCTTTGCTAGGAAGGAATTTTCCAATTGTCAGGTTTCACCTTCCCCGTAGCACTAGTCATGACTTTGGCGGTTTAGGCCTTGGGCAGTCTATCTGCTGACCCTGGGGGTTGGAGTGGAGACTGCCCCCATCAGTAGCAGTGTTTACAGGGTACCCTGCTAAAGGGGTCTTGAGGGGAAGTCTCTGTCCATACAACCAGAAGCAGGTGGTCAGCGGGCCACAGAGCCTCCCCAAGCATTTGGGTTGGCCCATTTGTGTAAACACGTGCTTTGCGATGGACCCTTCCACCCAGCCAGGCCCTGTCATCCCTCAGTTTACAGTCGGGGGGGCTGAGAGGGATACATGCCCAATGCCTATGCCAAGGTTTGCCTACGTTTGAAAATCAATAAAGTTGTGGCCTTTTTAATCCAATTAAACGTGGTCAGGGATGATGGGAATTGTCCCAAAACATCTGGAGGGCCGAGTTTGCCTATGCCTGATCTAGATATTTAGCAGTTAGGTAAATTGATATATCTACTAGATATCTTCATAAAGGTAACAGTGTTAAAAATAATCATTTGCAGAAGATTCCCTAGAAAGTTTTGCAGCTTTTTAATCCTGACATGCAGCTTAGAGCACTTATTTCCAGTAAGTCACAGGGTGGGTGTCTCTGATAATACTATGGTTTTCCCAGAGATTTTATGAAGTGTGGGCAAATATGCTTTCACAACATAAAATGAACTTGCATATTTAAATAAAAGCTGAATTTCCTTCTTTCCTTTTTCCTAAGAGGCTAGTTTGATGTCATCTGTTGCTATGGTAGCTACCTCATTGCAGAAAATATGATCTCTTTTTCCAAATGTAATAAGTAAAAAAGTTAATCCAATCAAATAGTGAAATAAATGGCAGAATAATCTTTAAATATTTAAACCACAGATTGCCATGTGATGTTATTAAACCAGTGTAGCCTTATATAATAAATTGGACCAGATTCTTCCTCTTTATTTTATTTTAATTTTTAAAGTGCCAGAACAATAGTTAGACAAAATTCTGCTTGGCCAGGAATGATATACTGATTGAAGAAACATAATTGGTAAAATGTAGAGGTGATGTAACGCTTTATAGTAAACAACTAGCAGTATGTAGGCTATTGGATGTTTATTCATCATGCAGAACACCCAATAATAAATAGTTACCTATATTATTATTATTAAAAATGAGGTGAAGCAATATAATCATGCTGATAAGAGCATACTCTTTGCATGAAGAGGTTGATAAGACTATAGTATCTTTGAACATAAGACTTCATTTACAAAGTTTGCTTAAAATAATTGGTTGCAACAATTTGCACAGAATGGAACTCTCATGCAAAAGCCTATGCGCAGAACACAAGGAGACAATTTTTGCCTCTTTGTTCTCTGTAGGCCCCTATGTTTGGAGCTTGATGGGTGCTGTAGGAAGTGGTGGGGACTGTCTCCTTCCACCAGTGGGAGCATCCACTTGGTAATGCAGGAATCTCTGTGGATGCAACTCACTTCTGCAAATGGAAGGAAAGCTTCCATTTAAGGAATGGTAGGTCTGGATCCAACTTTATGTTTCTTATTGATGTGGTAATCAAGCTTTGTGTCAAATATTTCCAGCTTCTTTTAAGAAACTAATCCACACTAGTGGTGTTCTTCACTTAAGAAATTAGTTCTTCACTTAAGAAATTATTTTTTAAAAACAGTATTTCATTTCACAATTCAGCCCCACAAAATCAGGGGATGAAGACTTGGATTAACTTCCTGGATCATGAAAACTCCTGAATGTGATCAGGTTTGAGCTCTGTTGAAACTCAAGATTAATGGAATTTCAAAACAGGGTGCAATGACAAATAATGTCTCTCTGTGCCTGTACACTTCTTAGTCATACTGGGAATGCAGATGAAAGAAACTGAGCTTGGAAACTGCATTGGAGGACATGAAAGGAAGCCATTTCTTAGGGACCTAAGGCTCAAGCCATGAAAGGCTTCAAAAGTAAAACTTCCCCTTTTAAACAAATCACCTTGAAATATACTTGGAAAAATACAGGAAGTCACTGCAGGGGAGCACTAGTGTAAAGTGTTCCCAACACCCCACCCATGTAAGCAGATAGACTACCACATTTTGCATTTGAAACTTCCAAACAATACTAATATACAATTCATTACAACAGCCCAACAGTTATATCACAGTCACAAATGGAGGTCATCAGACCACCATAAATTTTGTGCTTCGACCACTGACTGCCTTATTGAGAGAGGAAGCTCAAGCAAACCTCCTGCAATCCTAGAGTGAGCAACAGGAATGACAAATAATTATTGTTTTCTCAACCTAGTATATTGATGTTTAGGAGCACCAATAGGCATAGCTACTCTGCACCAAAAATGTGAAAACTCTATAATTATTTTTAAACTTTTGCTGGACAATTGAAATATGAGTGGAAATTAGGCTTTCACCACCTTTTTAAATTAAACAAACTCAGCCATTCATTGTCTTACTCTTATACTTAAATAAATAATACTTAAAAATATCGTCAAAATGGCAGAATTGGATATGTGTATTTAACCATGTATATTATGATACACAATTTGACATATTTAAGGCTAAGAAGACACAAGGGAAGCATACCTTTTGTGGCCACTCTGACGCAGTCAATTTTTGTTTCCTATGCCAGATAAAGAAAGAAAAGGTCATTTGCTAGTTTACATCCGCAGCAAGAATATAATACATTGCTTCTGCTTAAAATACTGCTAAGAACTAAAATCAGTACCAACTTTTACATGTTTGGTTTCAAGCTTAATAGCCTCCTACACTAGTCAATGTATTTCCCTGCTATGGACAACCAAAGGAAAATGCACTTGGGCATGTAACATCAATACTTCACTTAATATTAACCTAGAAGATGAATGAGATGTTATTAGACATGATATGTGTACTTTCCACCCGCCCTCCTTTTACAACACATTGACCTTGGGATATTTTCTTTTCTTTACAGTCAGCTACACAGTTCCAAGCAACATGCTAGACAATGTAAGAAAGCAAACAAAAATCAATGGTGTTTCACATTTCTGCACTGTCAGTGCACTGTAAAAGAGGGGCCATTATGTTATTTGGCAGAAAACATTTCCCTGCTGTCAGGGGAGACAGCCAAAGCTTATCAAGAGTTGAAGGGCTCAGGGTAGGTCTGTTCTGAAATGGAAAACAATTCTAGAATGTAGAAGCTGGATTAAAAGCGACCTGCAAAGGATGGACCTTTTATGCACTTTTCACTTTGGCTCCATCAACTTATTTCTTTTAAACTCTTTAAGAGAGAGAGAGAGAGAGAAAAGGCTTGTGTCTTAAGTCAGCGCAATCAAGACTGAAAATGGGTGCACAAGCCAATGCAAGCTAATATAATGCAGCAGAATAAGCCAAGTATAAAAGCGAAAATCATTTAATAGGAGCAGCATGATCGAAAAGAGGACAGAATGACAGTAATTTTGTAAGGAATGATTGCCTAGGCTCTTAACCATTGACAGAAATATGTGCTTCCTCCCTCTGGCTCCATTTCCTTCCCAAGAATGACTGGCCTGGCCAATACATAACTATGCAAAGAAAAACATTCAATTTCTTTTTTCCATTGTCTATTTGGCACCAAAATTAGACAACCTGTGGTCTATTCACACATGAATATCGCTTCAAACCAACGTCCTAAAACTTACCCCATTGGCTCTGCTGGCAGCTTGAAAATAAATACTATAGCTTTTATGAGGGAGAAGAGGAGTGTTCCAGAAGCCACTGTAGGTTTTGTTGTCACCAATTGTAAAAGTCTGAGAAGACTGAATACTGTTGGCCGGGAACTCGGCTGCAAAATAATACTGAGAGTTCAAAAGTGAAGCATTCTGGAAGTGGATTGGTACTGGATAGCATTTCAGGATTTCAGTTGTTTTCTTGGTTCTGCGGGGACGCTCTTCCTCAACCACTATTTGGTAGACACTAAAAAAATGAAACATGAAAAACAGGAGAGGGTGGAGGAGGAGAAAGAAAAGACAAAAAAGTAATGCTGGGTTAATTTAGAGTATGCAAAATGTAATTTTGAATCACATAACCCAGTATTTATGATAAAATAGGTTATGTTTGAAAGCAAGGAACACAGTGAAATAAAGTTATCATTCAAGAACTGCGTCTATAAAGTACATGTCTCTTCCTTTTTAAATACACAGAAGGAAATGGTATACACCATAAAGTTGTTAAAGCATTTCATAGATAAACTGGTTAGAAATATGTCCTTTGAGTACTACCAGGTAAGAAATATATGTTTCATTGGTAATAAAAGGTGCTACACATATTTTTGTGAACAGAGAGTAGGTACAAGGCTATAAATATTCTACTTTACGCCATTTGCCTTGTTTGAATGAAATGGTATGACGGTCAAATTCACAGGAAAATAATAAGAGGAATACTGCAGTAGTAAGCTGGTCTAAGAGACTTACTTGTTAGTAACTGTTTTAAAATGTGCATGTTGTGAACTGCCAGGGAATTGTGTTCACGTTCTTTATGGGGTCAAGTCTGCCCTACCCTCTCCTAGGGGAAAGAGACTTGGGATGACCATTGAGAGGGATCAGATTAGCCTGGTATTTAAGGCTGTTCCGCCTCCTCTATTCCCTCCCATTTGCCTTCGCAGCACCCTCCCTCCCTCCCTCCCTCCCTTTTGAGCATGGGCTTTAGCTAGCTGCCTTTTATGGCACTGAATAATAATTTGGGTGGATCCATGACTGACACTTGAGACTCCCTATTTTCCCCTACTTCACAGTTTAACACAGTTTTTGTTGATTTGTATTATGTAGGTAAGTAAGGAAAAGATAATAATTTAATTCTCAGTCATCCTGAGGATTTATGGGAGTAAGGGTACTCGAGTTATCACCCATAGCATGAGGTCTGGTGGCATGAGGTCTGGGTGCCCTTAGGACACTGGGTCTACATTGCAGGTTGGACTTCAATTATAAATGTTCACATAGCAAAGAGGGAGACATTTTCCTCAGTTCTTGGGCTGGGAACAAATATATAATCATTTATTCACCCTGTCCACACATAATTATTTGTCTAATTCTTTCTTGGTGTGTCAGCAAAGTGGGAATTTTATGTTTAAGCTGTATATTTAGGTTTCAGTTATTTTTTCTAAATTGATATTATGTTAAACTTTGGTTTTGTGATGGTTTGATGACTAGATAAAAATAAGCGGACCTGATCTGATCAATTAATAACTAAGCTTATGATTGTTTATGGACCCTTTAATATTTTAATCAACATGGTCCTTTTTAAAAAGTTTGACTGCAACTTGTTAGTTATCTAGAAGCACAGCATACTTTCTGGAAGCCAAAATAAATAGCTCAAGGTTATCAATTGGTAACCTGAAAAGGAACTCCTACACTGTAGCTTGTAAGCACTTTGTTCAACTGTTAACAATATACCAGATGTTAAAACTGGAATGAGTAAAACAACTCTCGCATGTTCTGCTCACAGCGCATTTGAAGAACTGAAATCATGAACATTTCAGCAATAAATGAAAACCAATCTGCTTTCATGCTGCAAATCGATTTCTGCAATCACGGGAGAGCACTGAAGATCTGAAATAGTGCTCACATTTGCTAAATGTTCACATATTTGTGCAGAGGTCTATTTTTATGCAGCCTAAAACTGAATACTTTGTTTCTAGATCCTTGATCATCTCAGTCAACCTCCTTTTCACACATTCCAGCTTGTCAATACTCTTCTTAAACTGTGGTGTCCAGAACTGAACAGAGTACTCCAGGTGTGGTATGACCAAGGCAAAATAGAACGGGACTATGACTTCCCTTTATTGGGACACTATACTTCTGTTGATCCACCTTAGAATAGCATTAGCTTTTTTTTTGCTGCTGCTTGTGGTCTACCAAGCCCCCCTAAGTTGTCCAGTTGTCCCCCATCTTATATTTTGGAGCTGGTTCTTCCTGGCCAAGGGTAGAACCTTATATTTGTCCCTATTGAAATTCATTTTGTTAGTTTGGGCCCAAACTAACAAAGGTTAGTTAAGGCCATACTGAATTCCGATTCTGTCTTCTGCAGCATTGGCTACCCATCCCAGTTTGGCGTTATCTGCAAATTTGATGATCAGTCCTCAATTCAAGCCGTTTATAAAGATGTTAAACAACATAACTTGTCTGTTAGAAGTTAGGGTTATATGTTATGCTGTATATGTATATGTTATACGTATATGTTATGCTGTTAAGTACCTCTGGATACGAACGGGATCCGTTTCGGAGACCCGTTCGCATCCTGAAGCGAGCGCAACCCGCGTCTGTGAGTGCCGCGAATCACCGCTTCTGCGCATGACGTCATTTTGAGCGTCTGCGCATGCGGCAAAACCCGGAAGTAATGCGTTCTGTTACTTCCGGGTCACCACGGAGCGTAACCCGAAAACGCTCAACCTGAAGCAACTTCAACCCGAGGTATGAATGTATCAGCATCATGACAACGTAGGGGTTCACCAGTGTAAATAGGAGTATAGAAGTGTCCTGTTAATCTTTGCCTATTACACTATTCCACATTTAGCCCAGAGTAAAATAGCCTTGCTCTGATATAGTTGCTATTTGTCTCCACTGCAAAATATAGGCAACTGTGCTGACCTCCAACAAATTACTTGCTACTAACTGCTTTTGGATAAAATCCACAGTTGCCGATCTAGCAACCAAGAGATTAAAATAAAATGCACAATTATTATTCCAACAAGCTCTAATAACAAGTCCAGTTGATCTTAATCACACAGGTAGAATCCATTCATAATGCGTCTTTCAAATTATTGAAATACAATTGGCTTTCAGGGCGTTTTATTCAGCTCATACTAGTTATTCTACACACAATACCCCATATACACCTCATTCTAAATGCTTGAATTCTTCCTTTGACACATTAAAGAAAGAACCTAGTTGACTAGAGCAATTTCAAACCCCAAATATCTTTTCATCTTTACTCTAAAAGACAAATTAGATTTGTGAGCAACCAGACCTCAAACCTATTTTCTCTTTAATAATTTAAGCACCAAAAGGTCACAAAGCTCTTTTCTGTTCCCCTTTATCAAAGTCCAAGTGGTAATGAAAAATGGCTAAATCCTGTCTACTGCCCCATTTCCACACAGGACTCTCTTCTTGATGTAAATTAACACGTTGTAAGTACCTGGGTCAACTATAACCTGACAGCATTTTATGAGTTATATGTTTTAAATGTGTATAAATGAGATCATCTTGCTAATGACATTTATAAGATCCTTTGAATTACAGTCATAATCTAAAACCCTTCTGTAAATCTCACTGCTGGAAATGCTTCCTGGTAATATATAATAATATAGCACCAGCCAGAAAGAAATCTATAGGTTTAAGCTTGATAAAATCCATCACTGATCCAGATCTCAATATTCCTGCAGTGTGTTAACCATATCTTCCAATTGTCTAAAGTTACATTGGGACGCGGGTGGCGCTGTGGGTAAAAGCCTCAGCGCCTAGGGCTTGCCGATCGAAAGGTCAGCGGTTCGAATCCCCGTGGCGGGGTGCGCTCCCGTTGCTCGGTCCCAGCGCCTGCCAACCTAGCAGTTCAAAAGCACCCCCAGGTGCAAGTAGATAGGGACCGCTTACTGGCGGGAAGGTAAACGGCATTTCCGTGTGCTGCGCTGGCTCGCCAGATGCAGCTTTGTCACGCTGGCCACGTGACCCGGAAGTGTCTCCGGACAGCACTGGCCCCTGGCCTCTTAAGTGAGATGGGTGCACAACCCCAGAGTCTGTCAAGACTGGCCCGTAACTAAAATGTGAAATAAAGCCCACACTAAGCTAGAATGTGCCCAAATATGGTTATTCTTTTGTGTAATTTGGTATTTGTTTTTTTTGTATCAATAAAAATCTTTATTATAAAAAAAATAGAATGTACCCAAATAACAGATCAACAAAACAAATGCTTTTGCAAAATCACATTTGCTTTGCAACAAACACAGATCATCCTGCCATGTCTCATGCAACATAAATAACGAAGTCTCGTTTGCATTTGTGCTGTCCTTAGGTCTCATTGCGTTCCGTTGCTTTTTTTTTATCTTCCTTCTAGTTCACAAATCTAATGAAGTAGGCTTTTATTTATCAAAACTCTTGCCACAATAGACTGATCAGACATTTAAGGCACTATAGGATTCTTTGGGCACAATCCAGTGGGGCATTCTCCTGCGAAAGTCCAGGTGACCTTAATGGGAAGACTGCAACGTAAGGTCTTGCACTGCTATGACTTCAGTGAGGCTTGAGAAGGACAATTTCCTGATGGATTGTGCTCTTTATCTTTTTAGTGTCAACTTTTTTCTAGTTAAGTCCGGTAATGCAGCTGTTCATCCCAGCAGTCTCTTGATTCCTCCTGCCCCCTGGTAAGTATGACAACCTTAAAAGGCAGAGAAAGGCTGCCTATGGCAAGTTTCTCTCTGTCTTCCTTGTGAGACTTCTGCTTATTGAAGCCTGGCCTTGTTAATCCATTTTATCAACTCACTTGGACTAGAAGTAGCAATTTGTCGGTTTGGAAAAGATGTGGCACAGTGGGTGCTTTTCTCCACCTGTCTGCCTGTTCTAGCCACTTTTCTCCATCTCCAGGTTTCTCTGGGAGTCATTATGTGGGACCAGGAGCAGGCATAGCATCACAGCAGAACCACCTTCCAGGCAGTAATGGACAGTAATGGTGTGAATACCTGTTGCAACCAGGAACAATGACAGGTAATAGGGTTGGGGGAGAGAAATCACTCCAATGCAGGATTCCAAGCACTCCTTTCCAACACATATGGGGTTGGGAGTGGGAATTGGAACAGGACAAGGTGAAAAGTCCCCACAAACTCTAAATAATACCTCTTTTTACTAGAGGGGTAAGTATGTGATTCTGTGCTCCTTTTGAATGCTCTGCAAATTGTGGCTCAATCTTGCTGAATACCAGGCAGGGCGATATGGCGCCATGACTCAATCTAAAGACCATGAGTGGTGGTTTGCCATCAAAGCACAACTAACTTCCCCTGATTAAAAAATAAAAGCAGATGAAGAGGAAGGCAAACAAAGGATAGGAAGGAGTCATAGGAGGACAGTGCATAGTCAATAATGTGGCAGAATAGAACATTTCTGAAGCAGGAAGAGGAGCAGAACATAACTGTTAAAAACATACATTGAAAGCATATGTGGTTGTTGCTGAATACACACACTGTCAAAAACCTGTGTGGAGGGGGCCTGAGTTGTTTCGACTGCTGTTGTGACTTGAAGACATTTTGTCTTTGTTCATCCTGAAGCCATTATTGGAATACTTACATTCCAAAAACTAGGTATTACATTTTAGTTGTAGAGAATTGGGAAGACTCCATAATAATCATTACCTGAGGGCTTCAAAACACAGATTTATTTATTTTTTACTACAAGTTGCCAGCAATAAGTATATCTGCAAACTAGGATTTGCACTCTTCAAAAGCTTATATGCTGCAAGTACTATCCGTTGCAGCTCTTTTTCTTAGCTGCATTGTAATATATTCAGCAGCAACTGAAATTAAGCTGATGCTCTTTATTCAAACTCTGGGCACTATAAATCTCTGAAGCAGGGCAAGCAGAGACGAGGAGGCCAAAATATCTCCCCCTCTAGTTTACTACAGAAAGACCGACTCCACAAATAAAGCTAGGGAGAAATGCCCATGTAGCCTTTCAGGAGGAGGAAATAAAAGATGGCTTAATTTCAGCCTCTAGAGATAAATGCCCAATACAAACTCTCAAGTAGCTAGGATAAGATTTATTTTCAGAGTCCTAGTCCAGAGGGAGGGAGAGTGCATGGATGGCATCTAGTTTTTACATGCAACCCTTAAGCTTCTTTGTGACTGCCCAACTGTTTCACATGAATATTTTCAAAGATTTAAAAGTCACTATTTACAAAGGGGATTTTCTGCCAAAAAGAGATCCAAGCAAAGCCTTTCCTTAGCATTCCTATGCA
This sequence comes from Podarcis raffonei, assembly GCF_027172205.1. Classification (NCBI taxonomy): domain Eukaryota; kingdom Metazoa; phylum Chordata; class Lepidosauria; order Squamata; family Lacertidae; genus Podarcis; species Podarcis raffonei. The sequence goes on along the minus strand of NC_070608.1, from coordinate 48,684,421 downwards.
TACAGACAGGAAATCCCTATGGTTCTCCTATAAAGGAGAGTGTATCATCACTGGAAGGTAGAGGTATTTTTCCCCACACGATGCCAGAAGGGCGTTTACAATGAGAGTGAGACCAATTATTCACTTCTTCAGGGAGGGGAAATGCTTGTTTATTTATATGATATCTTGATTGCAGAAGAGCCTGGGGAGCTTCAAAAGCTGTATATATTTGCCACTGCACATCTCTTCTGAATGCTAGGTTTTAGCAAATTACAAGAAAAAATGATTTCATTTCTGTATCAATCACTTATTCAGTGTAGGGTGAAGAAAAGGAATTAGTTCCTCTTCTCTGTCTTTTGAACCTGTCAGTTATGTCTGAACTGAGTTACAATGGGTTGATTATTAAGGAAATCAATTGTCACTAAATTTAGGCCAGTGGGTGAGATCCAATATATTGCAAGTGGGCATCTGCTCATACACTGGTGCTTCTCTTATCTCTCCTTTCTCCTGCAGCCCTATAGGCATGTTCACATCCCAAATCTGCTTTGGAAGATGCAGGGGACCCCCTGGAGCAGATTTTGGGGACACATAGGGAGGGCTGAGAGGGGGCAGAAGAGAAACTGCATGTATGTTAAACAAGCAGATTTCCAATGCACAAGCAAGCAGACACCACTGGATGTTGCCCAATGAAATCAGTACTTTCCGCCTGTGTCAATATTCTTTAAAATTTATATTCTAGATTATTTTACGTCATGAAAACTAGACTATAGACGAACAGAACCAACAAGCATTTTAGTGAAACAAATGCATTAAGTCCAAGCCTGAATGTACGCGAAGCAGTAATTGTTTGCATTAAAATTTGTTATACTACATAGGTGTTCACGGTTCATGTCATTTTGAAAAGCTTGGATACACTATTACAGAAAAGTCACCTGACCTAACCAGACTTTGTTCATAAAAAGCAATAATGAAAAAAACAGCATATTTTTTTTGTGATGTGCCACATATGCTAGATTTCATAGCTAGATCTTCAGTGATGAATATTCAGTTTCTGTAACATTAATTTCTCTTGCTCTGGCTGTGATCTAGATAAGATCAGTCATAAATTGCTTTGGAATATTAGCTGGGTACCATAAATGTGCTTTGTGTTCTCTCAACCATAAGTCATTACAAAAAGTGGCTTGGCATCAGCAAGTCACTAGTGCCTTAAAAAAACTCCTCCGTGTGGCACAATATCTTGCTGCTAGCCTATATAGTGATAAAATCTGATATAATAAAATATTAATTACAGCTGAAAGGTTGGGTGAAAAATATGAACTCAATTACAGCCCCATATTGCGCACAAAGGGCAGGGTGGAAAAAATCTGTTCATTATGGACGTAACAACTGGAACATTAGAATGAATCTGAAAGTTTCCTAAAAGGCCACCTGCTATTAATCTTTACATCAGCCACGGAATTGAAAGTTCTATTCTGCACACCCCACCTTTTAACCAAAATAAATATATTCAGCATGGATAAAAATCAATAAATTTAAAACACAGGGATTTAATTAAGTTTCTCTTGAATAATAACTATGTTAATACTAAACAACATGAGTATAGGTATGTCAGCCCTACAGTTAAGCCTCTAAACTGAATCAGTGCCTCTACCAGATAGTTTGAGTTAAAGGCAGATTTTTCATATAAATGAAGAACCAATTTGATCATTTCTCCAATATGAATAAGTATAGCTACCAAACACAGGCATTTCATTGTCACCTGATAAAATAATCTGCTCTAATCTGCCCAATAACTATTAGTTCTTATTTCTGCCTATCAGGCATGGGCATTTAATTTCTGTTTGCTACTTTGTTTTTGTGAGAGTAGTGCTGGGTGAAGGCAGAGGAAAACAGCAAAGCAAGAAAGAAGAAGAAAGGACAAAATTGTCCACTGCAGAGTCCCCATGTTTCTGTATTTAACCTCAGATAGGTGTTGGCTGTAAGATGTGCCTATAAGAGAATATTTTTAAAGATCCCTATAGGTGAAAAATGCAAATGTGCAAAATGAATACAGTGCAACAAGGAACTGCAAGACCTGGCTGCAGAAATAAACTGTAAAGCAGTATTTTATTTAATTGCAGATCAACATGCTTTAGTGGTCAGATAACACTGTTTAGGAAGTATCTGAAAAAATATATGTGGTAACCAAAGTATAAACCTTTATTAAATTCAGTTGTTCAAATCAGCCTTTTCTTCTTGCTGCTTTAAATCATAATTCAAATTGCCTTGATTTAAATCAAAGTAGGAAATTGACTCCTGTAGGTCAACTTTGACATGTGGGTATGGCTACACATGATGTGTATTTTCCTTTGCCCTTGATGGTTTACAAGCATCAACACTCAGGTGACTGCCAGTGCCTGCAAACCCCTTTCAGGAGAGAGTTGCTTACTTTTTTTGATGTCAGGTGTGGCCCAAACAGTCTTGTGAGCCTAATTAGTCTCACAGATCAGAGGTTCCTGGCCCATGATTAAAATCAACCCACATTTAATACACTATATGTGAACTCCATTTTTCATTCAGTGCAATTATTAAACCCACAGCACAAGCATGTACCAAAATTATGAGGTCAGCTGACAATGCACTTTCACAAATATCAGATATGTTTTGTTTAGGAGATGTGAAACTAGCAATGACTGGGTTCTTCAGTCATTCACAAAAATTATTGATCTCAGAAACTGTTGACCAGAAGCTCTGAAATACTTTCACTTCCAATTTCCCCTCTTTCTACATTATATGGTATCTGAAGTTATTATTGAGCTTTCAGTGCTTCCAATGCAACCCGAGAAGTGCAAACTTGCACATCATGTCCATGGTGAGATGCATGTGTACAGGGCAAATCTATGGCTATATCAAGTGGTTTGGCAGTCCATAACTTCCTCCCCATGACAGCACTGGGCTGGAAGAAAAACTTATTACACCAAAGTTTACTATGTCTTAATATTTTATTGGTTGTTGGCATTGTGAATTATCTATTTCTGTGTTGTATTTTCTTTGTAACAATGAAGTGTGAGTAAGAATTAATTTAGAAATAAATAAATGTAAGCGTGAGTTATGTGCATTCATGTGTGTCTGTCAGTGTGGGTTTTTGTGTGCTATACTTGAGGTGTGTATCTTTGTGTACCATTGGCCGTGCATGAATGCGCACAAGTTTGGTCACAACCAGTTGCACATGCACACTGGCATATGGTCTTGGAATCGTTGGCCAACCTAAATGTGGCCCCTGAGCAGGAAAAGGGTGAGCCACCCCTGCTACAGTGAGTACCCCGGAAGCTCATTATATAAGTCAAACTGATATTTGTATGTTAGAAACTTGAAGAGTCAACACTTACTTGTGCTACTGAACAGCAGGACTCTTATTGCCAACTTGCAATCTATGCTCACTCAACTCTCCATAGGGTTAGCACATGCTTTCACAGCCTGGCTAAGAACACAAGGTACCCTTCAAATTGAAGAAAGGCCTTAACACAAATAATTTTTCCACGTTTGTTACCTCCCTTGGCAACCCCTTGATAATTTACTCCAGAGGTTTAGGGTGGAATAGCATGTGAAATGCACAGTGGTTTGGAGAGGAAGTCGCAAAAATACACAGGAGCCTCTGCTAAATCAAAAGCATTTGTGTACATAGAACTCCTGTGAACAGCATTAACATGGGGTGAAATAAAGAATTGTCAAAAAAAAAAAATTTCTGCAGATCAGCACACACCAAATTAATAGACCAAAAAGCTAAGATTATTAACTGATTTTTGATCAGAACAAGCACACAGTGCAGAAGCGTAGTCAACTGAATAAACATAACATAAAAATATTGGTTCTAACGTCGAATTATACGCTTAAGAGGGTCCAGAGCAAAAGGCAATAGCTGAGCCCCAAATGACAAGGTTATCTCTGCTCTCCTAGCAGAAGATGTAGCGTGGAATCAAGGGGATCCTATCTTTTTAATCAAAACTGCAGATCCTGGTCACAATACTTGGTTGTATATGGTTTAGTACTTTCTGAGAAATTCAGTTAACTTGCTTTAGGATCTTGAGTACAGTATTGGTGAAACAAGGCCAAGAAATCAGTCATATGTACTTTTACCCCTTATCCAAGTAAATAGGCTGGGTGTCTTGCTGAAACAAAGGTCATATACAAGCTTACAAATTACATAGGATTTCTACAATGTATGCTTGCTTCACCCTATATCTTCATTTTAAAGGTGCTCATGCATCTCCTGTAAGACAGAAGTGCAAGTTCCTAACTTGAATGTTACACAGCAAGCAGGCACAGCTATTACAGTGGTTATTTGAAAAGGTCACATGATCAGTTTCACACACTGAATACAGATGGGTAGCTGTTTCCCAAGATTTGAAAAGTCTTGCTCAATGTCATATCTGTCTGAATCAAAACTTAATGAACTTCGATGGAATTACTGTGGCTTACGAGCTATTTTGCTCTGAACAAACCACTGATTTCAAACAAAACAGTTGTCTCATACATTCTCTGTTAAAGTTAAAGAGCTATTATCTTGTCCATGGCTGCAGTCTGTAATGTGTAACTATGTTGAAAAAGATGGGTGTTGTTGTTTTTTTAGTTCCAGGAAATTTGAATTATTGAAGCTTAAGAGTTCTTTGAAATAATGATGCAGGTTTCAGTAAAAAGTTATAACACACCAGCAATTTATTTGGAACATATAAATAAAACATATTTTGCACAAATTTACATTTCTGACACTTGCAACAATGCAACGATAATTTCAAAGATTTTAAATCTACTTTATGTCTTGGGTTAATTCTCCCCTTTAAAAGAACACAGAAAATTGCTTAAGGTATAAATAGAAACAGAACAAAGAACTATGCTTATTGTTGAAATCTCAAATGTTCTGGCTGCCAAGACCATTTGTTTGTGGGGTAACCCTGAACTCTGGAGAAACAACACTCTTCTAACAAAAAAAAAATGAAGAAATAACCCAACAATATAATGGAGACACTGAGACAGAATAATTTTCACAAGTGACATAAAATCTGGTTTTGCATTTCTCCATCTAGATGTCCTTCCCAAAGGCATTCAATGGGTTGGATGGGAGGAATTCAGACCGTGAAATGGCAAGCTGGCATCCTGCTTGGCAAGTACATCCACTGGCAGGGATGACTCTCTGAAATGGTAGTGTAGGTGTATGGGCAGAGCAACTCTTTTAACCAAATTCCCTAACCCATTTCCCCCCCACAGACCACTTGGAGATTGCTGGGGGTCTTGGTGGACCATTGAATGATTTTTCTGCCTGTTGCAGATAATTTTTAAATGTATTTTTATCACTTATTTGATTGTTTACATTGTATTTTATTGTGTTGCAATCTGAATTCCATAGTCACGGACACTCTGTGGGCCACCTGAATGAAGCTAGTGGACCGCTGGTGGACCAGACTCTGGGAATCACTGTCCTAATTTATTGTTTCAGGTATCTAGGTTTCTGGGGGCAGTGAGTGGTATCCAACCAAGCTGACCAGTTTGCGCAATGACTTCCCTCTCCCCTCACTGGTGAATGGGAGAGAAGAGGGTAACATTCTGTTGTACAAATGAGACAGCTTTGTTGGATACAACCCAATATTTCTAGTATGATATCTGTCTAGACCACCCTTCCCCAGTCTGGTGCCATTCAATTGCTTTGGTCTACAACTCCCATTGTCCCTGAATAGGTCAATCTATCAATTTTGATTTCCCTTGGTTTCTCATCTTTCCAATCTTAAGCTAATATCTCCACATTTCCACATCAGTTTGTGGTTCATTTTTGTTTTTAAAAAGTTCTCACCAAAAAAATCTGAATTTTAGTACAATTTTGTCCTAATGTATACATTTCTGTATCCAGTATAGCAAAACAGTTCTATTATAATGCACATTTGTTTGTGTGTTCCTTTCACAAATATATGCATGTTTATGCACACTTTACCGTAACATGCAATTTTGTACACATTTCTTGTCTGAAAAACTGTTTCAGTTTGCTTATTGAATCGGAAGGTATGAATTTGTAGGCTTTAAGGTGAACTTAATCAAATTTATTCTTCATCCCTATTCCTGACTGTTAGCCATGTTGGTTGTGAGTGATGTGAGTTTTAGTCCAAAACAGCTGGCTGTTCCAGAAATTGCAAATGACATTGCAGGACTGGAAAGTTTCTTTATAGCAAGGAAGCTACTCCCCAGCAACAAAACCCAGAAGTGGAGTCCTAACTGTAAAACCTTTTCTGGGATGAACTATGGACCATACCAAATCTTAAGAGGATGCAATCCAACAGAAACAGCTGATATCTCATCACTGGCTGAAGTAACAGATAATATTGTATGGAGATGTGTGGTTAGCCATGAGAATCTATACTTCCTTCTGTTTCTAAGATCTTTGCTTTACAGATGTTTTCTGCTACAGATCTGCCACTTACAGCATAGGAAATGACTGAAATATTTCCTCATACATAATCTTGTTGAGAAGATTAGCTTTCGCTTAGCAATATTTTACAATTACAAACCTCATTGGAAATATCAGTGATTTCTTTTCCAGATGAAGTGAAGGGCATTACAGAGAGGATGGTTTTAATGGCAAATATTCCAGAGGATTACTTGTTTGAGGCTGCTGACATAAAAAAAGAGAGTCTTGAGGCAGCCTTAAGAAGTAAGCTTCTGCAAGCAGAAACTCATTAAATTAGTCTTTAGAATGCCATAAGACACCATGTCTTTTTTCATGGTAAATGTCATTAAATTGAAGACTTTCCCAGTGTTCTATGTGGGTAAACACTGTTCCTTCTTTTTTCAGTGATTCAATGACATGTATAGTGAGCCTAAGAAAATCTAATCTTGAGGACAAAAGGTTGTATCCAATTTGTTTCCCTCCATTAAGGCTTTTTGATGTAGCAGAGGCTTCGGTCAGTGCAACATGGATCTAGGTGACTTTCAGCAATTCTCCCTCACCTTGTTCTGAAGGGTCTACCAACCCATGTAGCACAGTGGTGCAGAGTAAGCAGAAGGTTCCAGATTTAATCCCTTGCCTCTGCAGGCAGAACTGGGAGAGACTCCCTGTCTAAAGCCATAGAGAGCTGCTGCTGGTCAGTGCAAACACTACTGAGCTAGATGGACCCAATGGCTTGATTCAGTGTAAGACAAATTAATTCAAAATTACCTCGGTCCCTCTTCCACAGGCGAGACACGGGTGGCGCTGCGGTCTAAACCACTGAGGCTAGGGCTTGCCGATCGAAAGGTCGGCAGTTCGAATCCCCCAAAAAGGTGTGAGCTCCCATTGCTTGCTTCCACCTCCTGCTAACCTAGCAGTTCGAAAGCATGTCAAAGTGCAAGCAGATAAATAGGTACAGCTGTGGTGGGAAGGTAAACGGCATTTCCGTGCGCTGCTCTGGTTTCGCCAGAAGCGGCTTAGTCATGCTGGCTAGTAAAGCGAGATGAGCACCGCAACCCCAGAGTCATTTGTGACTGGACTTAAACAGTCAGGGGTCCTTTACCTTTACCTCTTCCACAGGATCAAAGAGCTTTCTGCCAATGCTGGGACACTAAACTCAATACAATACACTGGAAGCTTCCACGTGCTGAATCATATCACTGCTCCATCCAGTTGTTTAACTCAGAATGGATAATCATTCTTTCTAAGCCTCCGCTCATGCCAGAGATTCAACTTAGGACTTTCTGACGTTCTATACCACTGATATAAGATTTATCTCCACTTTTACGGGTGTATTCGTTTCATGGATATCAGTGTTATACAATGTACAGCTGTGCTCTGAAACACAATTCCTTCATGTTTCCTGGGCACGAGTAGGGAAGCTTGATATCAGTGAAATTTCCAAGGTTTAGATCCTCAAAATCTACCTACAGAATCACCAGTACAATCATTGTACATACTCATTTACTGAATTAAATCATATTCAGATGAGCAAAACACCTTGTGAACGTCTAACCTTCTTCATGCAAGTAAGCAAAGGGTTGGGGGTGCAGGTGGGGAAGCAATCAGACCTTTTATGTGCAGGAGTAAAAGGCATATGCATTTGTGGTGATCAATCTTATTAGAATTCTTAGCTAATCACGAAAAGGATATTTGCCAGATTTTTGTTCTTGAATCTAGCATGTCCATAGCACAAATGGACAAATGTGCCACAAATGAACAAAAGATGATGGCACCCACTGGCTGGGGGGGAGGGGGAGGGGAGTTTATCATATTTTTATCCAATTGGCAATCCTTTTGAAGCCAACACAGTATCATTAGGGAAGGAAAATTGTGCTTACCCTAAGGTTTGCTGACTTACAAAAACAAAGAAATAAATGCTGCTTAGAAAATCATTCCTGCTCAAACAAGTGGGAATCTTTGTCTAAGCTTAAGTGCTTCATGGTCAACGTTTCCCTCTGCAGTTGCCTGCATGAAAATTGCCCCCTGGGAGGCAATGTGGGTCCAGGAGGAAAGCTTCTGTTTGAACAAGATTATTTGTGTTACTGCCACATGAGTTGGCTTTTTTGTTGAGGTGAGCTGAGGAAAGGAGACCAGGAGCTGCATCCAGCCATTGGTCAACAGTTCCCCATCCCTGCTCTAAAGTCTGTTTGGGGAAGTTTTTCTCCTAGCACCAATTCAGATACAGTGGTACCTCGGGTTACAAACGCTTCAGGTTACAAATACTTCGGGTTACAAACTCTGCTAACTCAGAAGTAGTACCTCAGGTTAATAACTACCTCAGGGTGAGAACAGAAATTGCACACCAGTGGCGAGGCAGCAGCAGAGGGCCCCATTAGCTAAAGTGGTACCTCAGGCTAAGAACAGTTTCAGGTTAAGAACGAACCACTGGAATGAATTAAGTACGTATCGAGAGGTACCACTGTATTCTAATTGCCACTTATTTTAATAAGTCTCTTGCTATAGGATTTGAGAGCAAGCTACCAAAAACTTTTCGTGTTGTTTTCCATGAATAGTGTGAGAAAATGTGCACAGGAATAGTAACTTTCCCAACAAGTCATTGTGATGCACATATCATACTTAATCTGCATCCCCCCCCAAAAAAAGTTAATTCCAGTCACTTTGAAATTCAAGGACAAGTTCTATTACATAACAAAAACGAATTACAATATTTTACAATAGAAGCAATTACTGCACTGTTCCTTCAGTGTAACTGGAATTGACTGTTTGGCCATAAATAAGAATTCTTGTTTGCCATAAAAGCGGGAAAATTATGGGCATCAATAAAGCTCCATCACTTCTATATCACATACTTGCTGAACCATGGTTTGGGTTATTGTATACGTTGTAAAGCTATAATTCAGAAACAGTTTGCTGACAATAATAGCAGATGACCCTGTAGTTTACCTTGCAAGGCGATAACTTTACAGAACCCTAAATAACGTCTGTCAAAAATAATGACAAACATGCAAATGTAAAAATAAAAAAATAAAAATTGCCAGAACTCCGGCCTTGTGGTGCTATGATTTTTTTAAAAATATAAAACTATTTCCAAATAACGTAACAATTATTACCATGCATAGGCACAAACAGGTCATGGGTTTAATTCAAAAGTATATGCATAACTTTAGTGCTATTCTGTGACCATAACTACAAAAGTATTAAGAAAACTCTACACGTTTTTAAAAAATATATATTGTTATGTTTACTGCAGTCTCATATAAGAATATTCCAAGTTAATCTTTAAAGATTTAGGCATAGCCCGCTTGCTACTCTCCAGATGTTGTGGACTACAGTTCCCACCACCCTTGACCATTGGTCATGCTGGCTGGGGCTGATAGGAATTTTAGTTCAAAACATCTGGAAGGCACCACGTTGGCTACCCCTGCTTTAGAACACACTATCAATGTGTGGGATTCAACACTGTGCTATTACAATTGTTCTGTCTGCACAAGCATTTCTGCTGGCTAGATGGAAGCATCACTCTTCTCCTACCCAACATGCTGTTCTGATGGTTCTCCCAACCTCCCAGAGCTTATGTGAGGGGCACATGGGGAAAAGAGAGAGGGAAGCCCCATTATGCTAGCAGAACTCATGCTAGTCCAACTATGTAGTTGAATCCAGCCCAGTGCTTCCACTTTGGAATGAAATGCTGATGAACATCCAGAGGCTCACCCTGTTATCTTATCTTTTCTTAATAATTATTATTATTACTGTACAAACAGCTCAATACATAGTATCACTGTCTAACAGGACTGCGTCACTTCTCACTGTAGTTGGTGGGAATCTCACAGCTAAATGCCCCTCACTTTTAAAAGACTCATTGTATATAGTAAATATGATGTCAAGAAGAAAGGTCCTACATGCCTTCCCTCACTTTCTATGTAAATGGATTTGGTGATTTGGGCAAGGGGCATTCAGTAATAAACAGCCTACAGTATTACTACCCAGGAACAGTTTTAGAACATGGATAGGTACTGCCTGCAACTGTTTATCAGGGGAAGTAGTAGATATGTGTTAGAAACTGGAAGTTGCCCCCCACCTTCACTACACAGTGCCTGCTATAATCTAGATCTCACTACTATTATTTACATCTATGTGTGACAGTTATCACTCAGTAAGTCTTTCCCCTCACGCCTGAGCAGTGAGCCTGCACAAACTGGCAATTACTCAGTATTGAGCAATAGCACTGAAGTTGACAGATATGCCTGCACTGTCTAAAAGTGCAATCCTGGCATGGAAAGAGATAGGAACACTAAACTACAACTTTTGTCTCTTAAATCAAGAAGGCTATGGAACAGGATAATTTGATACGGACGTGACACAGTTTCCAAAATCATGCAAATGCCTACAGAACTGCCATATCAATCTGAGGAGGATATCCTGCTGTTCGGTTAAGCTTTATATTAAAGTCTACAGAAGAGAGCCGACTGTACAAGTCCAGTGTGCATTAGCTACAGCTGAGTAAAGCTGCAGTGGGTGCAGATCATGAGTCATGTGCACTGCCGATGTAAGGATATCTTACAAAACAACAGGCACAGTGTAATGCTCAGCTGCTGTGATGAATCTGGTGAAGGCAGGGAGAAAGGGAGGTAAACTAGAAACAGACACATACCCTTGAACCCAGATTTATGGAACAATACAGGCGGCACTTTCTTAAGGAAAAGAAAAGGTAAGGAGTAAACCCCACACAAATCTGGAGTGGAGTGCCTATGAAGGTTGAATGGCATCTTGTATGCCTCTTTCCAGCAACTCCTGCAGCCCAGCTGGTGCCAAATGCATTGTTCCATTTTCCCTTGGACCACATCAGTGAGGCTGAGATTGGGGATGGGGGGGGTGTCCTCTAGGCAGCCCATGAGCTCCATACACACTGCCCAGACTTGTGCCCCAGAAAGGTCACTTCAGTGCTGCGAGTGCAGCAACAAGAGGAGGCACTGCAAGTGCAGAGCACAACCTGGTTCTTGGCTGCTCTAAAAAAAATTCAATTATGCTACAGTTTTATGGAATTGTTGATCTGAAGGGCTACCTAAAAACTAGATATCTGACTGAAATTCAAGTACCAGTATCCAACAACAGAGTACGGGTCAAATATTATGGTTCTAGCATTATACTACTAAAAAAACTTTCCTTTCTGGAATAATTATTTCCAAAGAAACCCTTCAAGCTTTGTTTTAAGGTGCATTTGCATTCTGTATGAGTTGGGTAAGTATTGTCAATGATCGTAACAATGAATTGGCAGTAATAATTTAGGATAAAATATATACTCCTGAAAAGGAGAAGAAAGGGTCCAGGTAAGTTTAGATGTTTCAAAAAGGGAGGAAAGCCTATATTTTGAAATTATTCTAAAAACAAAAGCCGAACTGTAATTTAATAATATGTATGAATGCATTATCAAATTAAAGGAGTTTAATTTCATTCACTTTCTAAAACTAATTACCCAAAATTATAGATTTTACAGTCTCATAACTGCATGCTATTTGGCTATACTGTATCTCTGTTAATAAATATTGCAATAATCAATGAAGCTATGCTTCCAAAATCTAATGGACAGTTTGGTTTTCTGGATTTATGTTCACTTTTCATTAACTGATAACAAATGATTCCAGAAGATTTATATAAATTTGACTTCATTTAAACAAGTCATGCTTCCTAGCAATAATTTCTTGAATAAGTTGCAAGTCTAATTGTAATGGACTGGATCCAAACAAGGTTAAAATAGAAAGCCAGATTCTTATTCTATATTTGCCCCAAGTGTAAAGAGGAAAGGTGGCAAAGCTGTAAAACAAGCAATCCTTGGCAGTAATGTGCTAGAATTTGTGCTTACTCTCTCTCTCCCTTTCTCCCTCTATCCATCAGAAGAATTAAAGATTTTTATGTGACAGAGCTGATGTGTTGATCAATAAAATGACAACAATCATTTACACTGAAAAGTTTAGCGCAGTTCCAAGAATCTGCATTAACCATGCTGGGTGGTTACAGCAGAATCAATAGACAGCCATTGCACTTAGTGAAGTGCATAAATAAAGTACAGCTACATTTTTCTACCCTACGATGAATACAGATTAAGGAAAACATCTATTGGGTACTTCTCTTACTTTGAACAAACACAAATATGGTGTTCTTGTCTCCTTTCTGTTCATTTCAATGAGACTTGTGCTGAGCATGAAGTGTGTTGCAAACATTTCACAACAATATATAGTATAACAAAAAATGTTTTTACTTTTGATCCTGAGGATAAGAAATCATGTCTTAGAATCATAAAATTGTAGAGTTGGAAGGGACCCTGATAGTCATCCAGTCCAACCCCCTGCAATGTAGGAATCTCAACTAAAGCATCCATGACAGATTGCCTCTGCTTAAAAACCTCCAATGAAGGAGAGTCCACAACCTCCTGAGGGAGTCCATTCCATCATCAGACAGTTCTTACTGTGAGAAAGTTCTTCCTAATGTTTAGTCAGAATCTCCTTTCTTGTAACTTAAATCCATTGGTCTTGCCTAAGTGCCTAAGTCTTTCACCTAATTTCCATGCAACCGCGTGTCACAAAAAAGCTGGGCAACTATTTCTTTATAGAAAAAAAATCATTTTAAGGAGAACCTGTGCAGGCCTTCCACTTTAGTTTGCAGCCCTAGGAAATATTTAACATAGTGCTAAGGCGATTGCTCCACCAGCACAAGCTTTTTTGCTTGCCTGATGGAACCACCTCCACTCTCCTCCCCCTAGGCATTTTTCTGGGGTTCTTTCAACCCAGCCATAGGCAAACTCGGCCCACCAGATGTTTTGGGACTACGACTCCCATCATCCCTGACCACTGGTCCTGTTAGCTAGGGATGATGTGAGTTGTAGTCCCAAAACATCTGGAGGGCTGAGTTTGCCTATGCCTGTTCCAACCCCTCTGACCAAATTTGGGCAAGGGCAAGTGGGGAGAGGACAAAGGGGGAAGCCCTGTTGTGCAGGAATTGTTAAATGAATCTGGACCTCTGAAGCTGCATTTTGTCAAGGAAAATAAATGCAGGACAAACCATATGCAAATAAACACCATATTTCACAAGTCCATGATGAATATGAGAATTAAAATCACATACTTACATAGTACCTAATTGGGAACAAAATGTTTCTCAGAACTAGTTAGTCTCCATGACTCTTCACCTGCAACTGAACCCACAGCTTCTTATTTCATTTTCAACACCCTGAACGTGGGAAGGAGGTCAGCTGAAGCAAGTTAGCCCACAGCTCCAAACACAAATTGCTAATTAGCAAAGAAGAAACACAATACAGCTGGGCAGTGATTTTGGATTGATGTTTCCTTCTCCTTACTATGGCAATGTGAACTTTAGCTGTGTGGCATCCTGAATACTATCTGGTAATTTTACTTGACGTCAGAAAGACAAATGAGCATATATAGAGCTTAAGCACACATAATTGGCACATGTATTGGCTCTGGCAAATGACAACTATTTTATTTCCTTTTCTGCAAGTATTTACATGGATCTTCTACTTGATAATGAAAAGCAAGTTGGAAACTGCTTAATTACTACTAGTATAAATAAATAAATAAATAAATAAATAAATAAATAAATAAATAAATAAATTCTGCTCACTACAACCTCCCCTTTGGATTGAGGGCACACTGGGCGTGTGTGAGTGGAAGGACGAGAGGAACACTTGTTGTGCAAATGGAAGTCTGTTCTGCTCATATATAGACACTGTTATAGAGAAACTTAATCATTATTTTGACTTTGCAAAATGCTTGATGTATTTATTTTTGCTGTAACCCTTACACAAAGCCTATAATACAAGTTGATATTATTATCCCCATTTTGATGAGAGGCTGGCTTGCCCAAGACCACAGTGAATTTGTCATAAAGGTGAGAACAAGAATATACTGATTCATAGCTCAGCCTCTTAGTCACCATGCTACATTAGTTCCCAAGTGAAGTAGCTGTAAATTCTGGACTAGCAAGATTTTTGTTTTGTTTTGTTACAAGTATATATATATTTTTTCTTTCTGTCTTGATGATGACAGATTTTAGTTTTTAAATCTCCTAAATTGTCTCAGCTGATTACATGAAATAATGATGATTAAGCCCACAGGAGTTCTTATTGAAAACATAGTAGTAGAGGATAAAAATAATGATGTACCCTTGAACTCATAACACTGCAGTAAGCAATTACCTTATAGAAGAAGCCACCCACACAACAACATTGCAGCTTTGTTCCTTATTTTCAAAGACTAAGCTTTGAAATCCTCTACACAATTCCTAAACACTCCATATCAAAGGACTTTCTTTCTTGTTCCTTATTTAATTGAATTAGAGATAACACAAATATGGATTTAAACACAGATTGCTGAGTTAGAAAAAAAGTCACCAGAAAACACTGTCAATAAATTAATAGATTTAATTTTAATTTTGTAAAGCTTCCCCAATACCATCATACCTGACTGGAGCTCCTCTGCTCTGTGCAGGTTTCAGTGTAACAGTTACAGTGCTGTCTGTCTGATTTAAAGGTGTTTCCAGTTCATAAGGTGGCATAGACGGTGCTAGAAAAACAAGAACAGAGGAAGCAGACTTCTTTAATGTGTAGCTTTTCTATGATCTTTAAAATCTTGTTTAAAAAAACCTTCTCAAGGACAGATCCTATTTTAGAGCAGTCCTTGTGTGCACACAATATGATAAAATAATTGCTATGCTTTTAGTTAATAGGGTAGCCCATCAATAATAAGTTAAGCTATAAACTGGTACATATTGTACCTTTATTAGGGCATTTTTCTGCTGACTGAACACTCAAAGCGTAAGTTCGTGCGTAATATTAGTCTCGTGAACTGCAGCAAGTTTTATATCATGGATTACTGCGTTGGTCTGCTACGCAACAAAAGAAACTAAATATGGTATTCAATTATTATCATTGTCTTATTAACAGCCTTTCCCACCAGATTTTTATCACCCTTACTGCATCACTATAACTAGATAATGAATGAAGACATAAGTAACCAACATCACCCAGTAAGCTTGTGGCTAAATTGCAATTTGAACCTGGATCTGACATGCCGTAACCAACTAGTACAGGGTCTCCCAAACTTGGGTCTCCAACTGCTCTTGGACTACAATTCCCATCATCCCTAGCTAGCAGGAGGACCAGCGGTCAGCTAGCTGGAGACCCATGTTTGGGAAACCTTGAACTAGTATATCCACTGCACTACACTAGGCCATCATGTAAAAGCAACCACATTTGAACTTACTAATCTGTGGAGCATGAGACTTCTAGATGCTAATGAGTGTTTGGTTTGGCCTGTAAGGAGGTCTAAGAAGAAAGACAAAGAAGACGTGACTATTGTTTGGTAAATCTGAAAGATATGAAAGATGGGAATCTGAACTTGCAGCTACTATCCCTTTCAGCAACAGGGGTAGAAGAGTGAACTACACCAAACAGTGGTGCATACTACTCTCAGGCCAACTTGCAATTGGGTAGAAAAGCAATGGATTACATTGCAGGGTTGCTTTACAAATGTCCCAAGTTTAACCTTCTTAAGGTGCATAAAAGCAATTAATAATCATATACATCCCCAAATAGGTTTGTGGATTGAGGGATATATATATATATAAGCTTTTTAACAGAAAATGTTTAAATGCCATTTTTTTAACAGAGGTTTTTATGAATTTTCAAGAAATTATAAACACAACATTTAAATTGTTCAGAAAAGACAGGTATTTTATACTGCACCCATACTATATAACTGCTGCACAATTATATGTAAATTAATGTAATGGTTATCTAGTTCAAATCAGAAATGTTGTTTGGCTTTAACTAATACCTGAGATCTTTGTGGTGAACTGACTTGTAACAGGAAGCCCAAAGCCTTTGGCTGTACTGGCTCTTATAGTGAACGAGTAAGTAGTCCCAGGATACAACCCAAAAAATAAGTAGTGTGTTTCATTCCCATGCTTTAAAACACGTCCACTTTGGTTGGATAAATCTATTTCTGGGTCAAAGGAGCTGACAGCCTTGTAGGTGATCTGCAAAAGAAAAACAAAGTTATAAAATATCTTCAGCAGTTGTACAAAGATTGCATTTTTATCCAATAAACCCTTCTGATGTGTGCACTGTCAGACATTTTATGATAAGTTATCTTACTCCCTTATATGCTTCAAATCCAGAATCCAGTGAAGGAACACAGGCTCAGACAAAACTGTTATAAGTTATCACTTTTATAGATACAGGGACTTAGAGGTACCTAGATGACAACTATAACGGCTATGATTCAGACTTAAGCTAATACCTTTAATTCATTGGTTTTCATGTTGTAATTCTTTTAGGAGGAAGTGCATTAATGTTGGTCTTGCACAAAAAATACAAATAAACATTGACTTAAAATGACAAGAGTTATAGCCACGTTTTTTAGTAGCCTGCCCCAAATTTCTGCTTCTACTGAAAAGTATTCTCTGCTTGTGAAATAAGGTGAAATTCAAGCAAATTCTCCATGAAGGACACAATGTTGCTATTATGATAACAATGACAATAATTATTATAACAGAAGCAACATGGAAAGAGCTTTACTTGGAACTCTGAAGAGTAGGACAATTCTAGGACGTTCTTCTAAAACCGTAGAGTACTAATGACCACATTTTCTCCCCATTTGAAGAAATCTCATGTCTTATTTAACATTTATTTTTAAAAAATGATTACAATGCAATATCTGGATGGTGTTCTTAGTCGTATGTGGCTTGCTTTTGCTCTCTTCTGTGACACTTTTAGGCTGCAATCCAAACCACACTTTACCTATGACTAAGTCCCATTAAATTGGAACTAAGTATCCCAGAGTATTTAGTATCCCAAGTGCTTTGAAGTAAATATCATCCTCACAACACAGCATGGTAGGTCTTTAATACTGCAGTTTTAAAGATCAGAACACATGGTATTGCAACTTGAATCACACAAGCACTACTGAAACCAATTCTGCATAGGTCAATTACAGGTTAAATTAACTTCAACTCAGCACTGACCCTGTGTAAGCTCTTAATTTACAGAAGCTCTCAGTTTTGACCTCTGAGATTATAAAAGGTTACCAGCAAAGTGGAAATTTAATTCAGAATAGAGTATAGGTTTTAAAAGACAATACACAATGTTTTTGGATGCCACACAAATGAGTTTCATGCTTGAAACAATGTGGATTCCAGTGGACTGAGCAATAGTGGCACTAATCTATAGGATTTTTAACCCACAGTTGCTGTGTTACAGTTAGCTTCCTGAATTGTTGCCACCACTTCAGAGCCACTAAATCAATAAATGTGGCCCTAGTTCACCTATGTTTCTGTTTCTCTCCTCCTTATTTCCCTTCTATGGTGGAAACCTCCATATGTTTACGGGGCCGGTTGACTGCTGCCTTGGTGGGACAACTACATGCCAGGAACATGCGACATAAGTCAATGTGCTTCTCTGTGCCATCATGCACAAGGGCTTTTATATGAGAAGGGCCAACGTGGTCTTATGGTGAAATATTTTACTTCAGAACATACACCTGTTTTGTTAAGTACAGTAATCAACATGGTTTTAGTACCAACACTCAGGTATTCAGATGGATGTGATTACGGTGGTACCTTGGGTTAAGGACTTAATTCCTTCTGGAGGTCTGTTCTTAACCGGAAACTGTTCTTAACCTGAAGCACCACTTTAGCTAATGGGGCCTCCTGCTGCTGCCGCACCGCCAGAGCACGATTTCTGTTCTCATCCTGGATCAAAGTTCTTAACCCGAGGTACTATTTCTGGGTTAGCGGAGTCTGTAACCTGAAGCGTCTATAACCTGAAGCATCTGTAATCCGAGGTACCGCTGCAATCCATTTCTCAAATGCAGCCATTGTTGCTTATTATAACCAGACATAAATGTCAGACTTTCTCTTTATTCCAGAAGCTGATAGCAGGATGAGGCTGCACTGCTCACCTGACCTCCCTCCAGCTGCTTACCAGGATGGAGTGAGGGAGGGACGGGTGAGGCCATAGTGAGATTGATGCCATGCACTGGTGAAGCCAGTCCAGCACCCTTGCTTGCGTGTTTCCACTATGCTGACCTCACTGCTTCCAGTATGTAGCAGTTAGAAAATCCAGAGGGAGACTGTTTAAGTGCAGAAGCCCCACCACACTATCTGCTACTGCTTTGGTCCTGCCTTCCTGTATATTTGGCCTAAGTATGCAAACAAACCTCAGCAACAGCAGCTTTTTGTATTTATAAAGATGAGAAATCAGCCATTCCTTTCCAAGAAGTTTCTTTACAACCTAAAACCCGTATAGCACCTGAAATAGGGCGACCTGAATGTACGCTACCTCCTCCTGCACTCCATTGTTTCACAGAATCAGAGACTTGTAGAGTTAGAAGGGACCACGAGGATAATCTAGCCTCACCCCTTGCAATGCATAAGGGGCTTGAATCCACGACTCTGAGATGACGAGTCTCATGCTGTACTGAAAATTCTTACCAAATGCAAGCACAAGTGGCTTTAACGCCACCTTTTTTTGTCTTCCCCACTGTTTACAATCTACCTTGATAAAGAGTTCTGGAGAACATAAAAGCTACAACACTATAGGAAGAATATAAACCAAGCCTCTGAAAAAGAAAATACAGAGTAGTTTTGAGACTATGATGAGACATGCGGGAAAAAGATGGCACAGATAATCATTGTCTGAAGCGTGGGCTGGTTTGTAGCCCAGGTCCAAACACATTCATCATTTTGTATCAGACTACACATAAACACCAAAAACAGAAGCAAGCACCACAAAGAAGGGGATGATGGGAGAGGAAGACACGCCCTATCAGTTCTTTGAAAGGCCTTACATGGCCAAATATAAAAAACAAATGACAAGACCAATCATCTTCTGATTACTTATGAAACTGCAATTAGTTAAACTAGTTAGTTTCCATAATACATATCTTTTCATAATAAATTATCCTTTCACAACTATTTCAACAGCAAGACAGCACTAAAAGCTTAATAATACCAAATTAGATATTTTACTTTTCTTTTATGTCTTGGGGCCAAGCATTTCAACAATGCTTTCTTCAAATGAAAGGAAAAAATAAATATAAGGGTAGTTTAGTCAGGTGAGATGTTTGACAGTGATTATGGTCCAACAGCATAATAAATGCATTCCTTTGTTAATATTTTTGAAAGATATTTAGGGCCAGGTTCCCTATAGCATGGAATGCTGGGATTTGTATGTAAAACTAACAACATATAATTTTGTTGAAATTGTGTTTTTAAAAGCTAGTGTGTTTCATTTAATGGGACCTGCTTGTTCTTATTACAAAAGGTTTGCAGAAATTCAGCAGTATTCAGTATTACATTCTCACTCCTGTTTTTACTCCTGAGTTATAGCCTAGTGGATACTTTTAGTAGCATTCAAATTCTGATCTACATAACTAGACTGGATAATATTACAGGCTTTAAAAATGCAGTGATTTACTAATAACAGAGTGTTGTCTTGTACTAGCCAAAATTTATTACATGAGGGAATTGTGGGGGGTGGGGACATTGGGGGTGGGAAGGTAGGAAAGACATGTGATACATAAGCAGTATAACACCACAACTTTATTTAGACCTTCAGTTATAAAAGGTACTGACCCCCTCCTTCTCTTACAAGACTAGAACTCGTGGACATCTTATGAAGTTGAATGATGGAAGATTTAGGACAGATAAAAGGAAGTACTTCACGCAACACTTGGAGAACCACTATGGAAGATGTTGCCACAGGAGGCAGCAATGGCTGCCAAATTGG
Organism: Podarcis raffonei; assembly: GCF_027172205.1. NCBI lineage: Eukaryota > Metazoa > Chordata > Lepidosauria > Squamata > Lacertidae > Podarcis > Podarcis raffonei. The sequence goes on along the minus strand of NC_070608.1, from coordinate 48,664,226 downwards.
ATAGCTTTGAAACAGAATTAGACAAATTCATGGAGGTGTGGGTTATCATTGGCTATTAGCCACAGTGGCTATGCTCTGCCCCACAGCTGGAGGCAGCAATGCTTCTGTATACCAGTTGCTGGAAATCACGAGATGGGGGTGGGGAGAGTGCTCTTGTGCTCAAATCCTGCTTGCTGGTTTGCCACAGGCAACTGTTCAGCCACTGTGAGAACAGGATGCTGAACTAGATTACACCAAGAATGTAAGGCAAGTGGTTTTACATACCTCGTATAGGGTGATCACACCATATGTCTGCACTGGCTCCCTCCACTGAAGGAAGATTTTCTCCTCAAACATACTTCCCTGGATAGATTCAAGTGGTACAGGACTTGGAACTAATGCATTAAAAAAAGAGGATGTTTAGGAATATGTACTGCGAATTAGAATGTTGCATTGAGATTCTATCGCTATAAGAACATGAGCTCCACACTGTAAATGCTGCATTCAGGTTTTTAAATAGTAATGGCTTATGAACTGGCCATGCTAGATCCAACCCATAAAATATGTGTTTGCGTGTAATGCTGCAAACTACATTTCACTCATTTGTCCCTGACAATCATGTCAGTCCTCAGTATCCTTCATCTTTATGCTTCCTTTATCCAACAAATCCTCAACACACTTTTATGCAGTTATGCATATGTCTTATATGGTTTTTGCTGGACTGCATAAGCACCCCTAAAATCATGTCCATGCATATTAATGCATTCAGCAAACCATTAAAAACTCACCGTCTTCATCCGTTTGTACCACAATTTCTTGGCTTTCTTTTCGTCCTTCAGGATTCATAAGAACCAGTTTGACACTGACATTAGTATATGGGGAGAGATTAGTAATGGTATGCTGAGGGTGAGAATTGTCTGTGTCCCAGCTCACTTCTTCTCTGACTTGTTCTTGTCCACTAGCTTGGTAGCGGTAATGGACAGTGATATTGTACCTATGGCAACGAGTGACATTGTAGCCAAATGGTTCCCAGGTGATGGTGATTTGCCGGGATTTGATATCGATAACTTCTAGTTTTCTTGGACCACGCATAGGATCTGTAAAAATTAAGACATGCATTTTCATACAAGTGCTTGTATCTGATGTATGGTAGTGAAAGCAAATACTGTTAAGATATTTTTAAGAAGTATAGGGAAGGAGAAAAGAACATAGGTTCTGATCTACAGAGTCTGTGCTTGAATACTAGCTTGAACCTGTATATGAATAGTGGCTGGACAGATGACTGACACTGTCAGTGTTAACGATACTGGCAGTTTATTGGTAGAAGGAGTTTAGTCCCAGTCCTCCATCAACATGTGTTACAAAATGTATTAACAGACTTGAAACAGCTCCTTTTATGAATGCAAAGCAAACGGTGTACCAATCATAGAATACTAGAATTGTAGCATTGGAAAGGAGCCCAAGGCCAACCTCATGCAATGCAGGAATCTCAGCTAAAGCAGCTATGACAGGTGGCCATCCAGCCTCTGCTTTAAAAAAATCCCAAGGAAGGAGACTCAGCCACCTTCCAGAGTCCCTTCCACTGTCAAGCAGCTCTTACTCTCAAAAAGTTCTTCCTGGTGTTTAGTCAGAATCTCCTTTCTTGTAACATGAAGCAACTGGTTCAGTTGCTACCCTCAATAACAGGAGAAACTAGTTTGCTGCATCTTCCATGTGATAGGCCTTTAGATATTTGAAAATGGCTATCATATATCTCCTCTTTTCCAGGCTAAACATCCCCAACTCCCTCAACCATATCTCACGAGGCTTGGTTTCTAGACCCTTGATCATTTTGGTTGCCCTACTCTGCACACCCTCCAGCTTGTCAATATCCTTACATTGCAGTGTCCAGAACTAGACACAGTACTCCAGGTGTGGTTTGACCAAGATAGAACAGAGCAGGACGATGACTTCCCTTGATTGGGACACTATACTTCTGTTGATCCACCTTAAAATAGAATTAGCTTTTTTTGCTGCTGCATCCCACTGTTGACTTATATAAAGCCTGTGGTCTACCAAGCCCCCTAGATCCTTTTCATATGTACTACTGGCAAGCCAGATGTCCCACAAGACACCTTAACATTTTTCTGCGGGCTCAAATCCAACAGCAGACAGACAGCAACAAAAGCTGTTTAGCTTTACTATAACAAAGTCATAGTTTGTGGTGAGAACAGTTGTATGACTAGGGATGCAAAAGAAATTTAATACAGTTCACATTTAAAGGTGAATCATTCCCACTCCCACTTTCCTAAACAATATGAGAACCAATTCAACATCCTTTGAAAATCACACACACCTGAATTTTGTGATGCAGCTCTGCAACCAAACAATGTTAACAAAAATGCATACATAACAGGGAAGTGTACATAATATATTTGTGAAAATAACATGAAAAAATTTCTATCTGGGTCAACTGCTTGCAAAAGCATGCACATTAGTCAAAGCTGCACACAAAGATGTAGTTATTGGGAGAAATTCACAATAAAATACTGATGAATTTTCAGGGAGATTTTTTTTGGAAAAAACTTTTTTTGCAAATTGCTGCAGAAATGTTATGAGCGGAATTTGAGACTGGAAAAATAGAACCAGAACAAAACAAAACTGATGGATCCTTCCATTCCCCGTTATGTGCCTAGAGACCTGACCCCAAACTACTGCCATGAAAAGCAAAAGATTGTTTCTATCTATACTGTCCAAAGCAATAAGGGATCACAATTGGAAACTCGAGAAAAAACTTCCATCATATTATATTATATTCCTTACATATCTGGTAAAAGAAGTCTGTCATCAGTATAGCTATTATACAAATTTAGCTGTAATCTGATTTTTATTTCATATGAGAGTCCTCAACAAGATAAAAGACAATGAGTAGTTTTATCTACTGCTTCGCTTGTTGAAATGCCAAGAAGAGTTTTAATGAGCTAGAAATCTCTTATACATAAACAGATTAATATGCATCTGCCGGCTCATGTTTATTAATCAACATGTCTTAACCAAGAATGTGCTAAACACTTGCCACAAGATTCCATCACTTCTGGCTTCTAATAATTCCCTGCAAGCTTGCAACATTGTTCAACGATATTTTGCATTTTATCTTAAGTTTGCAGGAAAAGGCACTAAAATCACAAACTATATAGCCTTCAAACCCATGGTTCATGCTTTCATTAAGAGTCTCACTGTTCTAATTACATCAAACTTTTTGACCACAGGCCCTTTTAAACTTCTGCTGTCCATTTTGGCTCTCACTTATCCAGTGCAAGCAACCCATCGGTTTTGCAGATGTTTACAGAAATCTTAGCACTTGGTACTTGATGGCAGAAAATCCATGGAAGAGCAGACCCATACATGAGAGTACCTCCATCTTCGTCTTATCCTTATCACCTCTATTCTTCTGCCTGACTCTGATCCCCTTTACTCAGCTACCAAGCCTAAAAACAAGATTTCATGAAAATACTGGTTTTGAGCACTAGTTCTGATCCATTCTAAGTGCAGAAGAATTTCTACAGCAGCTCATGCCCTATGAGAGAATGGTAGTATCCCTGTGGTGTTTGAAGCGTGTTTGAAGACAGTCGTGCTGTGTAGGCCGTGGGCGAAGAGATGGGCAAGGGACATGGCTCAGACACAAAGTGAAATGTGGAGAAGGGGATCTTCCTTGGATGCTCATTCTCTGTGGTTAGCAGTAGACCGAGGAAGAGAATGATGCTGCATGGGCTGGCATTAGATGCTAGAGATAGGAGATTAGCACTGCCAACCTGCCTGTGGTGTCTAATGGAGATGTATGTGAAGGAGTTGCTTATTGAAGTAGGTGCAGGCTCTTTGTTCTAGGAGGCTGGAAAAGGGTGAGGAGTTGTAAGGATTTGCCTTGCTGCTCTAAGCACTAAGCCAAAGGAACTGAACTGCTTTCCCCCTTATGGTTACCTGAACATCCCCATAGTCCCATCACTTCTCATGGATGTCTTATAACATCCCCCAAGATAACCTAGCATATAAATTTGCACCAATCCAGATATCCTTGCACACTCAGAGATACACTAGCAAATCTTTTGTACATGGCTTACCCCATTACTTTCAATAGATTTGTGTGTTCAAAATAATTCTGTTTCTTCCATTGAAATGAATAAAATCCATACAGGTAAGAATAATCTACATGCATATTAAACATCTTGAGCTCACATGGGCTTGCAGTACCAAGCCAAACACCTCCCACTTTCATTCATACTTCATATTTTTATTCGCTGCCATAGAACTGCTTACTTTTGTTCAGCTAAAAAAGAAGAAGTTTCCATTGGTTAACTAATGAACCCTAGCAATATCCTTAATACACAGAAGGTGACATTTTCTAAAAAGATGGAATTCACTAAAGGCGTATTCTTCCATTTTGTAACTGAAATATGTGGTTCAAATCCTTAGTTTGTCACTTATTTATATGGGGTTGCATAAATAGTCTTTAGTCCAGATGAATGATTCCTGCCCTGCAGACAGTCTACTATTCAAGTACTTTCCAGACTCAGTTTAGTTTTAGCTGAGTTTTAGCAAGGTTTCTGTATTGTGAGCCTTCCAACCATATCTTTGGAATCAAAGTAATATGGATAACACTTAACATATGTGGTGTGCTTTCATGTGCTCAAAGCACTTTCACATGCATTATTTAATTTTAATTCTTAAAACAATTTTGTTATCCCATATTGCAGAGGAATGTAGGGGCTGGGATAAAGTAGTTTGCCAAAGGCAGCCTAGTGAATTGCCTAAAATCACCTAGCGAGACAGAGGTGATGTCAGAACTAGGGACTGCCTGTTTTGAAGGTAAGTCTCTGAACCACAATACTACACCCAGCTCTTAATAAAAAAATGTCCCAATGAGACAATGAAATTTTCAAGAAACACAAAAAAGTCATTTATGAGCAATTTCTAATTTTAAAAGAAGTGTGTGTCTGTGTGGCAGGGGATAAGCTAGAGATCTCCTGAGAAATAAACTGTTTCCACAGTATGGCATCATAGTTACGGTAAGCCCAACTGTTCGATGTTTCTGATAGAACCACAAAGACTACAGCAAAACTTTGCAAAGCAGAAACCCTAATGCAATATTTGTTTGCATCAGGTAATGCTAATTATTCTCTGCATGCAGTGGGCCAATGCCTCAAAATAATCAAGCTTTAATGATTTATCAGCTTAGTAACAAGGAAAGTGCAATTTAGCAGTGCTAATCACAATGCAGACCACATTCATTAGGCTTGGGGGGGGGGGGGGGAACCAGTCCTGCCAAAAGCAGTTTACATGTCACAGCAACCATTTTGTATGCTACACATAAATCTCACAGGCTTTGGTAATAGGGTAATTAATTATGTTTTCAGAAACACCACATTTATTTTCTCCTCACTTGGTATAATTCGGGGTTGGGGGGTTGGGTTGGGATTATAAAGATAAGACCCTTACCATTTTGCAACTGCTTGACAGTCACTGGACTGCAGCATGTCGAGTTACTATAATTGGCCCTGAACGGCATGAATCATATGGCCAATCTGCGCCCAGTGGCTCATGGTAAGAGGGCAGGATTACTTCTCTAAAGAGAGCAACGTCTCTCATGCCTCAAACTTAGTGTGATACTTCTTTGCGATTCCCCTGATAGTACCTGCAGCATTTTTCATACTGCTCTCTTTCTGCCAGTTCACGCTAGGTATCAAGCAGTGAAGTGAAGTCTGACAGTTGCAGCTCACGACCTTAGGGGCATCCAGTTCCAGCCCCTGGCACTTCAGCATCCCATTTAATCAGTAATCCTGGTGTCTTCAACATTCACCAGTGTTTTTCAGAGAATATAGAGCTAAAACTGACTGATAGGATCAATTTCCATTGCAGGTTCAATTCACAGCTAATTTCTCTGGAACTTCATACTTTACCTCCTATTACAGCTACCTTGCTTTTTCAGAAACTCAATTTCAGAACCTGTGAGAGACGTTTAGGTGTAATTTTAGGATCCTGTCACTGATAATAAAAAACTTGAGATGGGAGCAATGCTCATGCTGCAAGGGATTCTCCCCCACTTCCAGCTGCTTTGTTCATCAAAGGTTGCAGATGCATATTGAAACAGAATAATAATAATAATAATAATAATAATAATAATAATAATAATAATTTTTATACCCCACCCGTCTGGCTGGGTTTCCCCAGCCACTCTGGGAGGCTCACAGCATATACTGAAACATAATAAAACATCAAACATTAAAAACTTCCCAATACAGGGCTGCCTTCAGATGTCTTCTAAAAGTTATGTAGTTCTTTATCTCCTTGACATCTGAAGGGTTTTTTATTTATTTATTTTATTATACAGTTCTTATGCAGTTGGATACAGAGCATTGCAAGGGAAGGTTGCCTTGGGCAATATGTGCTCAGGGGACCTCATCTTCCTGTTAGTCCCTACTCTTCATCAGCACAGTTGCTGCTGGAGATACACAAACGTGGCTGCTTGATTCAGAAAGCAGCCATCCTTATGAACAGCAGGGTTATATACACATAGAACAAAAATCAGTTCCACTTAAAGTTTGTTCTCTCAGTTAATCCTCCACATTTTTTCCAATATTCAGAAAGTTAAGAATTGTTTTGCTAAAGTTAGGTAAAAATAAAAAATAAAAAATCAGGAGTTACACGCAAATTATAAGGTATCTGATAAACAGATTACATGTTCCATAATTGCATCTCCATACCAGCGAAGGTTTACCATGTTTAATTTCTGCCTGCCATGCAGCTATTATAGAGGGAAGGCATCATTCACTCTATTCCTAAACCTGCACTTTATTCCTATACCTTGCTACAAGCTGTTTCTCTTGGAAGAGAGCAAATCTGTTCAGCAGGGAAGATAAAAGGAATACCTTTCTTCTTATTCTTTAGCAATAGTTATTAAGTAAGAACACATCCTTAGCAACAGAACATCTCTGAATCTGACTTAGAAGGTTGCTGCCACTTTTTGCTTTCTAACTTTCTTTACAAATGCACGATTGACTATTTTTTAAAAATAAAGCTAAGAATCTGAGCCTTCTGTTGTGGTGGTAGGGAAGGAATGTGAAGATGAACTAGAAATCATTTTAAGTTCTACAGCAAAATTAACTTAATCCATCTTCAGATCACCTGGCAATTAGTTTAGAGATTTTTCAACCAGTTCAGTGAACTTTTCCCAACCAAACTAGTTAATTCCAGCACTGAACAACATAAAGAACTAAAGATCTAAAGCTCAGCTACTAGCAAAATTTCTACCAAATGGTGAGAATGTATATGGAATGGCCTTTCTAAATGGGGAGTCATTATTGATTATTTGCTTCCAGGTTTGTTCAACATGGCAGTCTTTATGCTTTTGCTTAGTGTTGGCTGCTAGACACACAAACAGAACTAAAATGAGGGTCTATATTGGTGAGTTGGCAGCTGCTGTCACAAAGGCACTAATCACTAAAGGAAGACAAAGTAATGATCTTCCCAATGCAGTGCTATTGGAAAAGGGCTTTTGTAGGGCTTTGCAGATTCTTCAACTATATTAAATTACTTTCTTTTTCCTCTTAGGTAATAGTGCCGGTCCTGCAAACTGAGGAATAGTAGGCTGAAACTTTGGATATGGACATTATGATTTAACCTAAAGAAGAGTCAATCAAAAGCTGAAGCAGAACTGTAGAGTTGGAAGGGATCCCAAGGATCATCTAGTCCAACCTCCTGCAATGCAGGAATCTCAGCTAAAGCATCCATGAAAGATGACCATCCAACCTCTGCTTAAAAACCTCCAATGAAGGAGAGTCCACCACCTTCTGAGGGAGTTTGTCCCACTGTCAAATAACTCTTACTATCAGAAAGTTCTTCCTGATACTTAGTCAGAATCTCCTTTATTGTAGCTTGAAGCCATTGGTTCCAGTCCTACCCTCCGGAGCAGAAGAAGACAGGATAATTCATTCACTCCAATTTCTATTCTCCCATTTCCAGGATTATTATTGAGTAGAGAGATAACACCCCTATTCTAATATATGGATAGCAATTAAACCTTTGAACCTACATTTTTTATCTGGATCTTTATCCTGGTATCCCTGGATTGTCCTTTTGCAAATAAAAGATCGCTGAATTGTGTGTCTCAAGTTTGATCAACTTGGCATACAAAACAAGGCTTTAAAGCTCACAATCCATTTCCACCCCAAACTGGGTCTTTAATGGTGGGGGAGTTGTAGATAGTGGATAACTAGTAGATGTAATTCATATCATGCAGAGATGTTAAAGATTAACATAGTAGACATTCTGCAGGCATTGCGGAATTAAATGGACTTGTATTTTTAACTGTTACCTGTTCAGAATTCATATGAATTCATACTGCTTTACATTAAAACAGTAAAACATTATTTAAAGATGTATTTGGACCTTTTTGTTGTTAAAGGGTGTTATATAAAAATTGGAGGGAATTAAACGAACAAGAGAGGGTCATTCATTTAGATAACCTAACACAACCTACATTTCATCCCATTTTAAAACAAATTTACCCTTGTGTGGCACCTGATACTCATTAGTAAGTTGATAAAAGTTTAGAACATGCTTTACATCTGCAGCATGACAACTCCTTTGAGATTCTGATATAAGATACGGGATGCAATGCAAAATACTCTAAAAAGACTGAGCCTCTATGGTGCATTAAACCTCTATGGTGCATTAAACAAAAATGTTTTTGCAGTAGAAGTAGCAATTGTTATTTGTGTTATTTCACTGTACATTACAAAGGAACCTTTAGCTTCACTGTTCATGTAAAAGTCAGATGTCAGCAGGACACATCTGCCCGACATAACATATCACTACACTTCACTAAGCAGATAGGAGGTGGGCTGTTGCATATTCTTGTCATGCCAACATGCTTCCCTAACAGCACAAATGTAAGCAGAACTTAGCCTAAAGAGACAAGATTTCCATTTTCTTTCTTTTACATTCCTGTAAAGGGCTGCTCCAGTATTCTCGGCCACACCGTTTTCCCTTTCTTCAGAGCACCTTCCCAATGCTCCCAGGAACAGGTTAGTTGCCTGGCTTTTGAAAAATGTTTGGTTTCAACATTCTGACAGCTTTCAGAAGCAAAGTAGGTGCATGCAAGACATACGAAACAGCAAAACTGAAGAGGCTATTTGTGGAGATGTGCACTCAGATTGACATAAAATCTGATCATGTCTGAGAAAGCATTATTTGGAGTTCAGATCCAGACGTTGAATATTGCCATTTTTTTCAGAGCAAGAGATTTAAATCTTAGCATGCTTCCACACAGAGGCAACAATCTAACACAACCATTAAGCATGTGTAAGCCCTTTGAAATCGATATGCTGAAGCACGCTTAACATTGCATTGGATTGTAGCCAGAGGGTTTTTCGGAGCTTGAGTATATTCATTCAGTGCACTCGAAAGCACCGGCTGCATTCATACAGCTTGCGCAATAACCCATTTGGCCAAATGGCAGAACTAGCACTTTTGCTAGACTACCTGGTTTCCCTTTAAACAAACAAATGGAAGCCGTGCTCTCCAAAACTGGAATGTATGGGAGCAAATAAGCTTTAAAGAAAAGAGGTAGGACTGTCATCTGAGCAAAAAATAAAAATAAAAATAAAAATTAAAAAATCCTGATCAGTTAATCATGTTACAAGAACCTGGAGAGTCCCTTGTTACTGTTTTTTTTTATTAAATAAATAAATAAATAAATAAATAAAATATAAACACCTAATCAGTGTTTCAGAAGGCCAGTACAGTGGTACCTCGGGTTAAGAACTTAATTCATTCTGGAGGTCCGTTCTTAACCTGAAATTGTTCTTAACCTGAGGTACCACTTTAGCTAATGGGCCCTCCCGCAGCCACCGCCGCTGCCACGTGATTTCTGTTCTCATCCTGAAGCAAAGTTCATAACCCGAGGTACTATTTCTGGTTTAGCGGAGTCTGTAACCTGAAGCGTATGTAACCCGAGGTATCACTGTACTGATGTGATAACTTGCAGATTCACAATACACCAAAGTTCAACAGTACTGTACTTCACCAGTAAACTTCTATAGTAGTAGAAATGTTGCGAAATGGTTCCTTCAATTAATTGCCACAATCACAGGGGGCAAACAAGAGGATGGAATTCATTAATTTTTTTTGGGGGGGGGGGTTGGGCACAAATTGGTAGAATAGAGAGTAGGCTGTGCTTCTCTACCTTTTTCATGTATCGTGGTGAGCAACAGCTTCCATTTCATTTGTCCCTTCCTAGTCTGTAGTGATGGGGAGAGGGGGAGGAAGCAATGTTATTTAGCTGGCCACATCTGCACAAAGTAATAAAGTTTCATGAATATTGATTCTTGCATGGGAAAATAGGTCAGAGCATTACAATATGATGTTTGTTCCACGACAGTAGCCCTCTTCAGGCATTTTGTACTGCATGCAAAGTAAACACATAAAAGAGGGTAGTTGGGCTACTGTTTCATAATGCCTGAGTTGAAGGGGAATTATCTCCATCAAGGAGGCTCCTGTACCCATGGAGATTCCCTGCACATTTGAGAGCCACAAAAACTATTGCCATAATAAACTTGTTTGTTATTAGAGTGCCACAACTCTTTGTTGTTTTTCCTGGAAATCTATAACCAAGTTTGAAACATCAGCTTGATGAACATCTCTATTACTCTTGAGCAAACATAAAGCTTTTGAGTGAGCATTCAAGACGAACACCAAAAAGCATAGCCTCATAAATTGTATACTTAAGCCACATTTTTTAAAAAATACAACGTGGAACCATCTTCTTATATTTTTCTGTGCACAAGCCTGTTGCATGTATTCACATCCTATGTTAGGATGGTTACGAGACATGGTTAGGATTGTGCTGCTGATACTGTTTACTGAATCTGTCAATAATTCCCTTCATAAACCTAAACACTTTTCCTTCTTTTGTTTTCCATCAATCAAAATTATCCAGACAACAATATAGCTTAAATTTGAACCATATACACTGACATTTTATAGCTGTATTTTAGAGGGTGACACACAGTATTTAAATTTTAAAATATTTCTAATAGGAATGAATTTATTATTCAGTGTTGCTCTCAAACTACTTAGATTGCTTGCCTATTTCTCCATAATGGAAAATATGTATTTTTTTTTAAAAAAATAAACTTATGAATATAAACAAAATTATATTCCAAATTTGTGAGACATTTTTGTTGCTTGTTTAACATGACATACCTAGCTATTCAGTACTCACTTTATAATAACCCCTTTTCATTCCCAAATCTACTTAGCCAGCAGCCAGCAGCAAGGAAAATGCTGGTGATATTTTTTACAACCACACATTAGTTTTACATTACTTGACAGGCTAATTCTAGAGAGTTCCAAAGACAGACAAGCATGTGTTCTTACTATTTTCTTCCTTGGGCTTGAAAGGAGCATGAATCGAACTGGTAAATGGGGGGAAAATATGAGAGTGCGGGCATGTATTTTTCATTTCACACTTATGTCAGTGCCAGTTCACCCCAAGTGCATTCCAGGTGCAGTGATGAAAATGCAAATCTATAAGAAACACAAGCTTCTAGTAATTATCCTTCTGCACAGATTAGGAATAGCACAATTAGAGAGTCTACCCAGCTAGATATTCTCTTATGTCTTCCCAGTGCACAGGAGTTGTGTAGTAGTTAAGTTCCCTGCAGAACATAGCTAGAAGTGTGCTGGTCTAAGGCATTCAACTACAGCAGAGGCATCGTTCTAACCAAGGAGAGCACAAAGGTGGAGAGCAGACAAAAGGAAAAGGGGCAAAGCAGCATTAGGATTGCAGCAATACTCCCCCCCCCCCGAAAACTAGAAGGGATTGTCACTCCATTGATTTGTTTGAATTCAAGAGAGAAGACTGCATGGTAGCATGAATCTATGCCGGAAGAAGAAATGTCACCAATTAATGCTACTCAACAATGAAGAATATGATACTTAAAATTCCTCTTAATCCAACATGTGCAATCAACCTTAAAGAGCTACAGCGTGGAAATAATTTAGAGAACATAACCCCAAAATGCCAAAAAATGATAATAAATGGATAGGATTCCCTGGATTAGCTTGATAAAAGAAACCTTGAATGTTAAGATGTGTGAGTATTACAAGGTAGTAGGATATGCTGATTTCCTTTCTGAGCAGTTATCATTTTATTGCCTTTAAATATCTATTTTTTTAAAAAAATGAATGAGGAAGAACAAATCTGAAAATCTCTTCTAGGCCAATGATTTCCCATTTTGCCAGCATGCATGCAGTTCCCAGGACCCTTTAAAATACGACAGTTCCGTGTATTCCTGGGGAGGGTGTATGTGTTGTGTTGTGCTATGCCGTGTGTATGCAGCCTTTATCTCCAAATCCCTAATTTCAGTACCAGTTATGGACTTGGTCTCAGCCTCTGTTTCCTTTTAAAGATGAAAGCAGAAGAGCTGATGAACCAATATTAAAAGGCAGTGCCTGATAACACTGCGGGACCACTGTCATTACCTTATTTAATGATACGGCTTAGCCAATGAGTACTGATAAATAACGCTAAACTCTTTCAACTGGTTGAGGTACCAAAAGATTACACAATTTAATTTTCTGAAAGGTTAGCTCACTACAGCAGTCTAAGAAGGTAAACAGAAACTAGAGTGGATTTTCACCCCGTATCTGGTTAGCTGTATGGTAGGCCATCACACCAATATCTCACAAATGTGAATATGGAAAGTCTGAATTGTGTTTGCTATTTCATTTTACCCTGGCCCACACCCTTACAGATCCCCCCATACCATAGCTGTCAACTTACAGATTTGAAAATAAGGGACCAGCAGCCTTGGAAATAAGGGATCAGCAGCCAAAATAAGGGATTTTCAGAGCATAGGTATGTTCAACATCTGAGCCCCTCCGAGCCAAAGGCAGAAAGCCCAGCCAGCAGCCAAACGAAGCCTCAAGCGGTGGTTCTCACAGAGCAGCAACCCGGCAAAGGGGATGCAGCAAGGAAAACCACCGTCACCTCTCCGCTGGGAAGCGCTGAGCAAAGGCGAGTCCCCAGGCAACGTGGCCGATTTGATCGGCACAAGGCATGCAAGCTCCACCCCCCAGTCGTTCTTAGACTCCTTATTGGGTGAGCAACGCAGCCAAGCAACACAGTTGGAGCCTCCCTCCTCCCTGGCCGGCAGGGAAGGAGGGAGAGGCGCTGCTTCCTTTGAAACCCGGGAAATTTAAGGGACATCATCAATAAGGGACGGCAGTGGGGCACGGCGCTGGGATAAGGGACTTTCCCGCCAAATAAGGGACGGTTGACAGCTATGCCCCATACTATCAAGAAAGTCCTTTCAGAACACAGCTGGGGAAGGTCATACCTCTTCATAAAACCTTCCCATATTATAAGGTTAGGAGACGATTGGGCACCTATATTCTTCCTGACATTTTCCTTTCTACAAGCAATGAATTTTTGTGACATGGGAGAACATTCAACCTGTGGTACCCCATGTATCATGTACTTTCCCCTCAACATGTCCATCAAGAGTGAATGTGATTGGATGCATGTACTGAAGAGGGAGACACAGTACCACAGATTCAGAGGACTAGAAGGGACAAACAAGTTATTGTCAACCTCCTACCCTAATACAGATGCCTCTGAAAATAAATTGCCTAATTAAGCTGCAGTAAAGATCCTGTATGTTCTTTGGGTGCTTCATCAATCTGGACTACATGTGATCTGTAAGTCCAGTAATTTCACATTTATATCTCACTTTAAAACACACACTATAGTTTAGAATAAAGTTAATTCCAGCCTGATGTTATGCTCCCCACCCCCGGTTTGAACATATATAAAGAAAACTAAAATTACTTCTATAAAGTATATAATCATTTCATTGTGATACAATTTATTTAGTTTCACGGACAGTATTTTAGTAGGAAACTAGAGAAGGTCCTCCTTTTGCATTTGTAACATTCTTTTATAGGAAGCTTTTATGGTCTTATATTAAGAAGAGTGCTTATTTTTCTCCCAGGCAATTAAAATGAATACAGTAATAGTACACTGAATGTGTACTAAACCCAGTGCAATATTACTATATGATTCTAAATTCTGCTTATTAGTATAATATTTATACAACCAAGACTCAATGTTTATGGACAACCAAATCCTGCTTTATGATCATATAGGTTTTAAAACTTGGCTGCTACCGAAACATAATTTTTAAACAAATTATGCTTACCAGGGGCAAAAACCATTTCATTCAGCTGCACTTAATCAGAAATGTGCTTATGATATTCATAATCATGTTTCATTAATAGCAGGCTATGAAACTTAAACAAAATATTTATAGGATATTTTTATCAACATTAATTGCTCTTGTCATAATTCTTAACATTTTTGGAACCAACATTATAAGGTGTTTAAACCAAGTAAATTTGTTTACGTTAATCAATTAGAAATTTCTTTGTCGTGCATCTACATACTTGGATCTGTCATACAACATGTACAGTATTTGGGTGTTTCCATCTAATCCACAAATCTGCCACACAACACTACACAGCATTCATTTATTTACTACATATGCACCCTGCTTTTCTTCTATCATGGAACTAAAGGTGCATTCAGACAAAGAGATTATTGTGGTAGCTTTCTTGGTTATAATGCTAGCCTTTCTCTCCCAGTTTCTAAGATTCCTTTTACACTGCATTGCCTGCTGTGTTGAGGAACTGAGGCTTTTTGATTGATATACTGTCTTGTCAGGCCAGATTTCATTCATACCATTGGGTGTGGTGTGACACAACAGCAGATGTCATTGGACACATTACCACATTTTATACACATGTAAAGAACCTTTCCTGTAGATCTGTGGGAAAGAATGTTCCCTGGGTATAAGGGTTTGAATACAACGCACAATTATCTCCCCACACAAGATGTTTTTGTCAGGAGCTCATCCTACACTCCAGTAGGACCCTGGTAGAGACACATGCCTGACTAGCATGTTCTCTCCCTCCTGGTCGTTCAGGAGCTTCAAAGGCTTTCTTCAGCCCGAACATCACAGCGACCGATGCCAACAGACATCAGCACACTTAGGGATCTGCAGAGGGTTCACAGTTTGTGTAACAAACCGCAGCAACTCAGCATTTTGGTTAATCTACTTTATTTACTTATAAACACACATGGAGCACTGCAACATGGCTCCCTCTCTCTCTAGCATCAGACAGTAAAGAGAAAGAACAAATGACAATAGTCCCATTTCACAGAACACAGTAACACAAACATCCTGCCTCCGTCACTTCCCACTCTGTGGAGTCAAAACATCCACCATCATGTGATAGACAACAATCCTATGATTGCAATCATGGAGCAGGAATTCTAACAGTTATTACTCTCAAAGGGGACATGGGTGCCACTGTGGTCTAAACCGTTGCTCTGTCCCAGTTTCTGCCAACATAGCAGTTCGAAAGCATGCCAGTGCAAGTAGATAAATAGGTACTGCTACGGTGGGAAGGTAAACAGCGTTTCCGTGTGCTCTAGCTTCCATCATGGTGGTTCTGTTGCACCAGAAGTGGTTTAGTCATGTTGGCCACATGACCCAGAAAGCTGTCTGTGGACAAATGTCAGCTCCCTTGGCCTGAAAGTGAGATGAGCGCCGCACCCCATAGTTGCCTTTGACTGGACCTAACCGTCCAGGGGTCATTTACCTTTACCTTACTCTCACAGTAAAATGTAGTAGAGATTAGAAGTGGGGTGGGCACACATACAGGTACACTAGGCTGTTTTTCATCCAAATCAGAAAAAGCACCTCCCAAAAAAGAAACCCTCCCCAAATGGGATCAGGAGCCTGGTTTCTGACACAGTGACAAACTATGGTTTACTGCATCCATAAATTCTTTGAGAAATCATGGCATGAAAGGTAAAGAAGAAGAAAAGACAGGAATGAGGAACAAGTGCACAAGCTTGAGTCTTGCTGTAGCTGATGTATGTAGTCGTCTTCTTTGGTGATCACTAGTAGCCAAGTAAGGTTGTCTTCCATAAACACAGTTTTAAAAGTGAGTCCATAAGTTACTGTGGAGGCCAATTCTGGATCCACACGTCCTTCCACAGTGGGGATATAGGTTTCCGGGCGGGAGTTGCTCATGGTGAGGCTTTGCCAAGCGTGACATTCTCTTAGCGTGCTTCTCCCTTTCGTCCTGAGTTTGAGTGTCTTCAAAGTTCATGACACCTTTGGTAAAGGCTATTCTCCAATTGGAGCACTCGCAGGTCAGTGTTTCCCAGTTGTCAGTGTTTATAATACATTTTTTTAGATTTGCCCTGAGAGAGTCTTTGAACCTCTTTTGTTGACCACCAGCATTACGCTTACCATTTTTAGGTTCGGAATAGAGTAGTTGCTTTGGAAGATGATAATGTATGTAGTACCAAACCATGGCTTAGTATTACATCTGAATGGGCTAATGAGATGAACTGCACTTGTGCTGTTTATTATTGTCCAAGAGCTATCTCTTGTAGAATTCAACTCCTAGAAGAACATCTACCAGGAAACAAATGACTCTGCACGTTCCTTGATAAAATGTGTAGGACTTGGCTTTTAATCCATTTGCTCTGAAATGCAGTTCTTTATAACATTTTCAGGCAAGCTACATTACCTGTGTAACTGTGATGGTGAGTATTAACCTGATGGTCAGAAGCCTCAGGCAGCTAACTTACCAGTCTCCTTGATTTGTGGTGTGACATGGGCAGAGGAAATATAACAGGAGCCTTTGTCACTTTCAGCAAGGCATCCTTACTGCCATGGCACTTTGCCAGCCATGCATAAGAAGGGGGCAAATCTGCCTCTAAGGAAGCCAATGGAAGGCTTTGGCTGGCTCTCTGGGAGGTGTGTCCTGGCAGCAGAGCTGACCAGACCCGTCAAACTCTTTGATCTGCTTTGCTTCTAGGGCTAAGAAGGAATTTTACACATAGGCTAAATGACTAAAGGCTCTGTGGGGTTTTCTGCCTTTCTCACAACAAACAATACTTTTACATCTCAGTTTTGCCTTACATGTTTGTCATAACTATTGTTAGGCATCCAGCAGAACTCACAGTGGGATCAAGTTGAGTTTGGGGCATTTTGCATAAAGTGGAATCCCTTTATGGGATCTTGGTGGGCTGCTATCTGCCAAAGCCTAGCTCAGCAGCTGTCAGGCATCAACAGCTCTCATTCTTTCATTAGTTCACAGCATGGTGGGACCATCAAACCTCAGGCCAAACCTCACTTTCAGGTGGGTCCAGAAACTCTGGTGGGCCCAGGACATCAGCCAGCAAGTGGTTTGCTCAGTGGAAGCATCCTGCCCTATGCCTTGTGAAACATATTGCTCTGTAACCAAATAAAGTTGTGGTCTCAGTTAAACCCCATATCAGTCTCTCATTGATTACTCCAGGGCCTAATGCCTTCTCTGTGGGTAGGCTGACAAGAAAAGTTCCCTAGCAGACTATGAACTTGAAGTAGTGAATTACACTGACATAGTTTACACCTGATATTCAATGCAAAAGTAGCAAGTGGCTAATTGGCTCTGTATATGCATTTAGAAGGTGTGACCGGTAAGAAGTGTTAAAATTTCACACAGGCTTCAACAAAGAGTGTACTAGTAGACATACATAAAATATTTTATTCTAGCCTAAGGCAGCCTACCACAACCCCCATTCTGGAAAAGTATTCCTAACATCTCATTTGAGCTTTCTCTATTCACCCAGTTAACAAAGAATCAAGAAAGAACATCTGAAAATACTCTCAAGGCTCTCTATCAATAGAAGCAGCATGCAGACTGAAAATATTCTGTATTTTTCTCTTAGAGACACAGCCAGGAGGGAGGGGAACAAAATGCACTGCTTAGCCACAGTAATTGGTTAGTTACTATACCACTCCATGCAATACTGAATCACTCATGTGTGTTTGTGCGCTGTTTCTTCTAGTTATACATCTGTAATTTTGGTATACTAGGATTCATTTCTCCACAAGAATCCACATTTTCCTACACATTAGGTCAACAAATATCCTTTCTTCCATGCTTCTTCAGCCTTTCACAACTGACCTTCCATGCCCATAACATCCCTCACCTCAGACCACTACCATAATTCCCTCCATTTCACCTTTCTTTCCATTTCTTCTTTTTTACTGCCTGTGTGAGCCCTCTAAGTTTCCCTACAAACTCCTCTCATCCCTCTCTTCCTTTATTTGAAAGGTGGCTTTTGCCTGAAGTTTGTAGTCCCCCCCCCCTTGATATTTTTTGTTTTATCTATTTTTTTATTGTTGTTGTTGTAAATTAGTTTGGGCAGCCAGATAAGATGTGTGTTGAATATATGAAGGAGCACACACCTAATTAAGTCACATTATTAGTTGGCATGCAGGGCTACAACCTAAGGATATAAAAGAAGAATTATATTAACAAATATAGGATCAACCCTTGAGAAAACAGAATGGATGTCAGAAGATGTATGGGCAAAAGCATTGTGTTGTGCCTCATAGTGTCTGCTTATACTGTGTGAAAGAATTAATGTGTCATTTCTTAAGGTACAAAAGAAGCTGCTGAATTAACAATGGGAAGCTTACTAACTTCACCAAACCAAAGCAGAAACACTAATTAATCCATTGTTCCTGATGTTAAAAGATGAGTAGTTGGACTACTTGTATTACAACCAATTCACCAGGTTATAACCTAAAGACAGCTATAATCTTAATATGAATGCTATTCTGAAGATCTGTGTGCAACATTTCAAACTAATTGTTATGATGAGAAGAATTCTAACTGGAACATGGCAGCCTCTAGAGGAGAAGTGTTAGCTATTTTTGGTTAAATAGATGTATTTGGGGGTATGGAAAAATAAGCACACCCGAGTTCAAAAATTTACAATGCTCAAGAGACAGAAAAAATTGTCATCTATTAAAATGCTTTTAAATCAACAAATAATTGTTATTTTCATTCAAGCTGCTTTCAAGACATCGCAAGACTTCTGCTACAAATTCAATCTGAAATGAATGTATTTCAAATGAAATAAACTCACAGAAACAAACAAGGAAATTGTAAGTAATGTGATATAAATCTGTGTCACAAACTTTGCAATTTTAGAATCTGAGGCACCCTCCTGTCACATCCATAAATCTAGGAACAGAAATTAGCTATAGAAATGCAAAATCATAGAACTGTACAATTGCAGAGCTGGAAAGTAACCCAAGGGTCATCTAGTACAACCCCCTGCAATGCAGGAATCTCAACTAAAGCATCCATGAGATGGCCATCCAGCCTCTGCTTAAAAACCTCCAAGGAAGGAGAGTCCACCACCTTCCAATGAAGTTCTTTCTTTCTTTTTTACTTTACAAAGTTATTATTGCACTTCACTACATCTTAATCTATTGCACCATTTGTCTCTTAAGACAGAATATGTATACAATTCATCCTCGTTTATCAGCTGGTCTAACATTAATATACCCAAATTCACCCACCACTTCCATACGACCATTTCTTTTCAGATTTTTAAAGATCTGAAATTCACATACCGAGCAAATAATTTCACAAAATTAAATCTTTATTTAGAAGATGCCTTTGGGGCTCTTCAGTTTCAAGAATATCTATGCAAAAATGTGGGGTGCCTCAGGGTTCTGTCCTCTCCCCCATGCTTTTCAACATCTACATGCAGCTGCTGGGAGAGATCATCAGGGGGTCTGGGCTGGGTGTCCATCAATATGCGGATGATACCCAGCTCTACCTCTATTAAGATATAAAGTAGTCTAGGTATTATGTTCATTTTAAGAGCATTGACTTTTCCCCACAGGGTCAGGTTCAATGACTCACATCTGTTGATATCCATTGATACCTCATGATGTATTTTGTTGGTGTTTAATGATGCAAATTTAGATAAGTCTTGTGGTATTAATATGCCTAGATATTTAATGTTGTCTATGCAAATACAAAATTGGTATTGTTTAAACGGTTGAACCAAAAAGTTATTTCCTATTCACATCAACTCCGATTTGGGCCAGTTTATAGTATATCCAGAGATATTGCCAAAAACATCTATATTTTGCATTAATATTGGAACAGTACTGTGAGGTTGCATGATAAACAGAAGAATATCATCCGCAAATATTACTAATTTGTATTCAAGTGTGTTATGAATTACAGCAAATATTTCCTTATGCTGTCTAACAGTACACGCCAGAGGTTCCAAAAAGATATTAAAAAGGAAAGGCGAAAGTAGACCTCTGGATAATATGAAAGGTACAGACATTATGCCGTTTGTCTTAACTCTATATGTAGGGGAGCAATATAATATGTTTATCCATTTTATAAAGTCTAATGGAAAAACCAATTTTTTGTAGTACTTTTTCCATGTATTGTTTGTGGACCTTATCAAAAGCTTTTCCGCATCTAGAGATTGTATAGCTAAATCTTCGCTGTTCTTGTTTAATTCCAGCTAAAGCATCCATGACAGATGCCCATCCAGCCTCTGCTTAAAAACCTGCAATGAAGGAGTTCGTGTCATTTTACTGCATTTTCTAAAGCACCTTCGGCAGCATTTTAATTACATTATGTTGATATTAAGAAAAGGAGGTGGGAATTGAAGTGGCTAAATAGCACAAGCACTAATTAATTTGTATCCCACTTGCAACATCCTCCACTCCAAATTTAAGGAACAATTGTGCCTCAGTGGTTCAGATTTGCATGCAGAAGGTCCCAGGGCTCCACCCCTGGAATTTCCAGGTAGGGTCGGGAATATCCCCTGAAATATACTCAGAGTCGCAAAGTGATTTCAGCTCTTTATTCAGCTCATAGTGGTGAGGAGGAATGAATGAATGTCCCCTCAAAGTATCTGCTTTATATACATTATTTACACAATGGGCTGCACATGATTGGCTAATTCCGGAATTCTACTGTAAGCCAATCAGGTTGTGGATTCACTTCTATCTGGAACATGATTGGGTGGTTCCTGCCAACCAATCATACTGCTGCATTGTTCTAGGACCAATCAGACTGCTGCATTCTGAATCCTATTGTTCTAGGACCAATCAGACTGCTGCAGTTTGGATCCTATTCAACTTAGTACATAACATCCCCTAACTGAAACCCTAGAGACAATATTGAGGTAGGCGGACCAACAGACCAACTCAGTATAAAGGAGCTTCCTATTTTCCTAAGCGACTTCACACATTTATAATATACAACTCCATTCAAAACCTTACAAAGGAAACAATAAAAACCACAAAGGAAAAAGAGCCATTGGGGAGATGTCAGGGAGTGTGGAAGACGACAAGAATGAACAGGTTGAAAACACAGAGACTGAACTCAGAAAATTCACAACACAAAGCTTTTCTCTCACACACAAAGAATGATTCAATCCTCTCAACGTGTTGAAAGGAGAAAGCACATTTCTACATTTTCCTTACATGCATTCTTTAAATAAAATAACCAAATTAAAAAAGCTATACCAACAACTGCATTTTAAAGTACTTTACACTTTTTGCACACTGTTCATCTTGTACTGATAGAAGAGGAAGAAAAAGATGAGTGGCTTTAAAAATTCAAATACTGTATAAGAATGCTTTCATTATATTTTATACATTAATTTTATATTTTTACACATATTTTCACTTGCTGGCTTGCACTTAATGTACATTAAGCCTGCTTAATTTTTCATACTGATGATTTCTACTGTGATACAAGATTATAACGCCCCATTCTTTTTTAAACATATGATTACTTAGCTCTCACAAGGAGAAAAATTCTGTAAATTTGCCCAGCAGAATCCAAATATTCTTCAAAAAGCACTGTGTGCATTAGTAAAGACCCATGCTTTTTAAAATTATCTTTCAGCTAACAAGATATGCGTGGAACATCCTACAGTGACATTAATTCAGTCAAAAGCATAATTTCATGTGAAAAAATAGCACAGCTATTTTTACTTATAGGGCAGGATTCACCTAACCAGCTCTTCCAATGGAAGTACTGTGCAAGGACTTCCACAGCTTAGCTCTCCTCCACTCGCCCCTCCGCACCTGGCAAAACTGACCTGGGGGTTCAGGAGAATCCCTAGAGCAGCATATTGATTGTGGGTATGTTTGCCACTCCATTTGAAAGAGGGTGACAAAAAACTTATAGCAGGGAAGTGTTGGTGGCGGGTGATGATTATTTCTTCCCCAGAATTCTTATGTTACTACGTAGTAACATAATGTCGTTCTAAGGCTATTTGGGGGGAAATCTCTCCCTCTCCCTCTCCCTGGCAACTTTCCCTAGGAAGCCCCATCACTGTGTCCATCAAGTGTCCAGTGTCCATGAGGCCAGTGACTTCAGAATGTAAAGAGTAAAATGCACAGCAAATTAATGGGAGAATAGATATATATTTTAGAAAGATTCAGTCTTCAAATGAGTTTATTTCATGGTTCTTCGTTTCTCCACTGTTTTTAATACTATAGTCCTCAATATGGAAAAGAATGCTGTATTTTCCATTTTGTTCTCTTTGAAACAGATTGTGAGATCTCATTTGGTTCGAATATAGGTGGTAGGATATACATAACATGCTGTAATGTTCCTAACAAAAGGTCCAGCTCAAAAGGCCACTGAGATTATATTATCATGCAAAATAATTGGAGACATAGAAGAAACTTGAAGATAGGTAAAGTAGGTTTGTCATTGTCAGCATAAACTAAAGCAAGAGACACACTTTCTAAATTATAGAAATTCAATGATGTGAAAATTTTCCTTCCACAAACTGGACGCTTTAAAAATTGGTTTAAAAATCCAAATTTAGTAAACAAAATTATGAGATTATGGGTTTGATGATGGGTTGCTTTTTCTATTGAAAACTGATACCAAACACTATTGCCATAGCTATATTAAGTGTATAGTAATCTGCTCCACAGTTGCTAGTATGGACATCTTGAACAATTCACTAGAATTGTTGTTGTTTTTGTCATTGTTGCTCTTACTTGAAAACTCTTTCAACGCCATGTTTCCTGCAAAGAACTTGGCCAATGGGGGCAGTGATCTCCCCGCCCTCAGAATCTCCATGGAAACAGCATTACATCATAATGTAGCATTGTGTACATGGCGGGGGCTGCTTTCCCAGGAATGTCTCTGGACTACAGAGCTGGGACATCTCAGTTGGCAGAGCATGATACTCTTAATCTCAGGATTGTGGGTTTGAGCCCCATGTTGGGTGAAAGATTCCTGCATTGTAGGGGGCAGGACTAGATGACCCTCATAAACCCTTTCAATTATATGATTATACTGAAGCAGACAAATCACTGCTTGATGTTGTGGCCAAGGGTGTGTCTGTCTGTGTGTGATTTAAAAAACAACAACAAAACCCTGGGCCATACTGTCTTTCCATGTAAGATTGCATCCCTCAAAATTGCTGGAATTTGCCTAACCTACCCCTAAGGTTGAGAAAAATCTCTCCTACTTTCATAGGAGACAAAAGAGCCTATGAAAGCAGAGAGGGGAATATTCAACTTAGCTTTAACTTAAGTTTTCAGCACATTTACCCAGCAATAAGTTTCATTAAATTCAATATGCCTTACCAGTGCTTTTTGTGTAAATGTGAATTTAGATGTCAGTGTTTGTAAACCTTAGTTTGTTTGTAATCTCAAATGAAGCAAATGGGTAACACCAGTTAAGAGTTTGAGATCTTAGTAGTAGAATCACTCTGAACCCTGTGTTAATTGTACTGAGTTTTCTGAAGAAAGAGTGCAGGAAGAAAAAGTAAAATTGTTGTGCTTTTTTCGGGAAAACTCCTCCCCAAAATAGTGATTTTAATCTTTTTGGGCTTTTTCCGCTGCTTTTTCCATCATGTTGCCATACACCCGGGTTTCCCCTGACATTTTGCTGTTTCGGCAAAATTCCCCCGGCGCCATTTTTATACCTGAAACCAGGACATGTCAGGAATCCTCCTGACGTATGGCAAGCCTATGCATACTGTATGTTGTATAATAGATTACAGCATGCCAGTAATGATGGTAAATTTATTTTCCCTCACACCTTTTGGCCAGATCCCAGACTACCTCACAGATCAGTAAAAAAAACAAGTTTCCTTAGGCTTGCAGTCTAAAAGACACAACACAAAAGGGATTGGAAGGGAGGGGGAAACTGAGATATTCTAATTCTATTAATTATAATTTGGGGGGACCTCACTTTAGAAGCATGACTGGAATAATCAACACTTATGTCATTTGGGTACCAGGTGAAAACTCACCTGGGCTCTTTTGGGTTATTAGGAATTTTGTTGCTCTGTCAATGTTTTAAGATGCAGTATTTTCAATAGCAAATTCTGTTGAACTGATTTTATTGCAGCATTGTTTTACTGTTTTATTGTATTACAACCTGCCCTGTGATCATATAATAAAGGGCAGACTAGAAATCAATCAATCAATCAATCAATCAATCAATGCTAACTATGTGAAGATAAAACATACCAAGAGAATATGAGACTCTAATAACTCACATGTCAAAATGACAAGGGCATTCATTAGTTTAAGGCCAAAAAGGCATTTCATTCCTTAACTGAGGATTCATTATCACTTTCTTTTCCTACTACACTACAATGACATATATATAATTGGTATAAGGGTAAGAAAGTAATGTCATTCTTGTTTTCAGAATGCCAGATTCTGACATAAACTTATTAGAATTTAATTAGCTTTGATAAAAATTAAAGCGGAACAAATTCACATTGTTTCCAGTGCATGACTGACAGTTATAAATAAAGCACATTTCATGAGCTGCAGCATTTTTCAGTAGCTGAATACTGCATAGAAATACAAATGAGGTGTTTAAACAGCTTACTCCAGAGTGCTACAAGAGAAAACACTCAAGAAATGAGTGGCTTATGGGCTAATGCTTCATGTTTCTCCAGATTTTTTAAAAGGTAACTTACTTTTGCAATTAACCGTATTAATATGTAAAATGAGGATGTTCAGGGCCTAATTCTGCCTGGATACAAATTTGCCAGGAAAAAAAATGGTCCCCACTATCAGACTTGTTAGTCTAGGCAGCAGTATGTCCCAGGGTTCCAAACTGCATGGATGCCTTAGCTGCATGGCCAAAGGTTTCCTTACTACAGACATGTGCACTGAATGCAAGGATATCAGAGGCAGGGCAAGCCAGCATGTGCAACCTGGGGACCTGCCCTAGTTAGGGCAGCCCTGTGATTCAACAAGTGAATGTTAATTACGAGTAAGGCAAAGGAAACCACAAGTAATGTCTGCTTTACAGAGCCTCAAACGGACATCCTGTGTACATACTGATTCTGCCTGCAGTACTGCAAGACTAAAGCCTGTTGAAACATGTTGTATATCATGACTATACACAATGTTAGGTATACTGCTAAAATTTGAGTGGGTTTTTATCATATGAATCTGCTTCATATGTGTGATTCTTACTTTTCTTTCTTAAGCCAGTTATGGAGAATGTCTCTGACTATGCATGCAATGGCTTTCTACTTAATGGAAAAGTTAACTTGATTTGCTGGCAAATGTGGCATCCTCCTTCTACCTATAGAAGACCCTCACTACCACAACAAGCAAGACCAAGTATTTCTTATTTTTAAACAAGCACACAATTTTCTGAAATTTAAACAGCTATTTCTATTCCTGAAAATGAATAGGAAAGAGGGTCCCCCCCCTTCCTTCAAATCCTTTCAGAACGTCTTGGTATTTTACATCTGTAATCCACATTTGCTTGACAATGGTGAGTGCAACAATGGACACATCCCTTGTGACAGTTTCCTCTGGGAAGTGATTATAACACATGAGATTTTCAGTGTGTCTAAAATTCCTGTTGTGGACATCCGTCTGTCTCAGGAGAGTGTGCCTTTGGGGGGTAAAGTCAAACATCTGGAGAATCACAGCGCCTGCTGTGGCTACAGAGCCTGGTAACTTGTAACTGCTGCCTCCCATATTGTTTTTGCTATGTTAACTGCACTAACGTCATGTCCCCGGAAGCAAGCCTGGGCAGCATGTATGGAGGTCCTGGACCGCCCAAATGACAAGCCATCTCGTCCTCACTGATGTGGTCCAAAGGAAAGCAGAACAATGTGTTTAGCACCAGCTTGGTTGCAGGAGTTGCCAGAAGGAGGCATACAAGATGCCGTCTAACCTTCTCCAGATTTCTGTAGGGTATACCCCTAAGCCTTTTCTTCTCCTGAAGATGTCCCACAGGGCAGTGGGTACTGATTTTTCCTAGGGATTTACTCCTGAAACCTTTCTCACAAATGAGTATAGCTGCAAGACAGTGGAAGTTTTGGATCAGTTTTCTTTCTTCCACATGTGCTACCTTCCGGGGTTGATGGACCCCATCTGCCCCTAAAAATCCTACCCTGCTACCATTTGTAAACATTATAAAATTGTATATTTTTATCCAGATGGAGGAAAATGTGACTATTTGCACCACTTATGTATTATATTTTTTCCACCAGCATTATTTACATGTTGGGATGGTTCCTGGCATTTTTTAGGGCATACTCAGATGTTACATTCCCCCACAGGATTCTCCCCAGTAAAGACTAAGAGAAGGCCTTGAGTTTGCACATTCTTCCTCTATTGTTCTCCTTACTGCATGAAAAGCTACACACCCAAACTGGGAAGCATATGTGAATGTATTATTTTAATCTTCCAGACACTGTGATATTAGACCCTCTTTAGACCTGTTCCTGAACTGGGTGTGAGTATATAAAGTAACAGCCCCTTATCAATGTCCTGTTATGGAGCAAATTTTATATTGGTTTTCAGGCAGCCTGCCTACCTCCCCCTGGGACATGCTGAAACTTTATTTTCCATTTCAGAGATTCAGTGTAGAGCAGGAGAAAAAGCATTTTCCTTACTTTTTTTTTTTTAAGTTCCCAACAGTAGTTTGCCACTACTACTGAGAGGGATTTCATTTGAAAACCCAGCAATCCATTGTGGGGTTATTTTCTGAACCACCTTTAAAAATAAGGATGTGATGTCAATAAAAGTTTCATTTCTTCTTCATAGGTAGGCCAGAAGAACAGATGCTGCTTTTGCCTGAAGGGAGAGAGGTTTAGTGCTTTGTGACAAAGCAGAGAGAAACAGAACAACATAACATTTCCTAACTGCTACCTGCTAAAATCTCCTGATGCTATCATACTGGAAAGGCAATTGTGATTCTTCATTCATGCATTGGAAACCAAACACCATCAATAGAAACTTTAGTATTCTCAGCAATTACCAACACCTGCAATTAAATACTAGTTATTTTTTGAATGGCAATTGAGAATATATCAAATCTATCACAGGTTAAGAGGGGATAAATGCAAGGAATCTCTTCAAACCTTCCACACACGTACACTGGCAAATCCAGTCGACTCACTTGGCTGGTTTAAAATGCAACACTGGTTCCTCAGAGAGGCTTATAAACAGAACTGAAAGCAACATAGCTACACAAACAACACATACCTTTCAGAGGAACTATCTCTGACAAATGGTTTTAAAAAGAAAAAGGCTCTAAATTCCATTACAAATCTGGTAACAGAAATCAGGACATTGTTTAAACAAAACAAATGCTAATAGTACATAATTAGTTATCATTTGAAGTGTGCAATAACTCCCCCCCCCCCCCGAAAATCTTGTGGATATGAAAAGGCTACTCAAAATCCATAGGATAAACTAGGAAGAAGCTTAGTACGGTACTTTTAGTGCTTCTACTTTGCAATCACGAGTTCCCTCACACTGCTGAAATTATGTCTGAACGATAAAATGGGTTGTAATGCAATGTCTGTGGGTAGTTTCAGTTTCTGCGAAATATGCCCATGTGTCATGGAGTAATATTCCCTTTCTTCAGGGAATGAGGGAGAGGACTCTGAAATAAAAGGGGAAGGGCAGGCAGAGCCTGCTCCAGAAGCACTTCCATCAGATAAGCCAGTGGTGCCAGTGCCCCTTCGTTCTGAGGATGCTTTTAACACATCCTTTTTAAAAATCACATGAAATCACTGAGTGAAGTTATCTGGAGTTTTGGAGTTGAGTGCAGAAAGTGACATAAGTGGATCCAAATGGAGGCTTGATCTGATTGCTCTGACCTCACGGCATTGTTTACCCTGTTAGACTTCGCAGACCTTATCGGATCACCAAAAATTTTGTAAGTCTCTCCTGCACCATGAGCAACCATTTACCACACATTTCAATGCCCTTTTTCTGGTCAGGAAGTTATCTACACTCTCTAACAAGAACTCAAAAATGACCACCAAGGTGGGAAAAATGGGGAAGCCAGATGGCGAAGTCCTGGCAACCATAATTCAGTTTTTTACAACAGTGGAAGGATGTGGCAGACGAATGGGCTCAAAGCTTGAAATCCCCAGAAAATCGTTTAGCAGCCTCTTGAGTCCAGTATGCAAGAAGTTCCAGCAACCACATTAGAGGCACTGGATATTGGCACCACACACTCAGATTGCTTACAGCAGGTGAGAAAAGCAAACGCTGATCTGCAACTAAATCTGCAACAAACTCTGATCCCGAGGCTAGGGCATAGAAACGAACCTCCACTTTAGAGGTTCTCTGAGGTATGTAAAATCTTTTGCAAGAAAAATAAACTAAAAGTATAAATAAAAGTTTCTTCTCTATTAGGAAATATCTCAGGGCAGTTTTCTTTTGACAAGAACATGAATGGAAAAATACTTCACACTTACTGCATTTACTGAATGTAATATTTTTGTTATCAAACTGAGCTCTTCTCATACAATGAAAAGGCATGTCAACTGCTGTTTTACTTGGTATGGGGGGGGGAGCTGCAAGCAAATAATCAATACAAAATGTCTTCAACTCAATTCAGATGGGTGTATAAGGAAGGGCTGTGCCATTAGCTAAAAGTTCTCTAATTTGTATTTGTCAGCTGACAGGATGCTGTTTGAAGCTTCAACACTTTTTAGAGGTTTAAATAAAATCCAAGGTTACAAGAAACCTTCAGGGAGGGTAGCCAAGTAGAAAAATTAGATGTATTAACAACAGACACACATTTTTGCCAGGCAGTATCTGAATTCTTTGGTTAATCAAGCTCGTATGTGCTGGTATCCTGAACTAATCATTCTTGCTGGGATGCCAAGTAGAATAAAACTAGGACAATGCTGTATGCCAAGAATATTGCCTTCTCCTTTTCCAACAAGGAGATAAAATTTTCTTGAACGATACCTACTTTGGTAGCCAAGATTAAAAGAAACACTTTATAAGTTCTAGCCTGGGGAAAAGAATGCTAAGCTTTATCTTTGTTACTGTACCTAGATGGATTTCAAAGGAAACAAACATGTTTTTGTTTTCCTGGAAGCAGCTGAACCAGTCTCAACCAAGAGTATTTCCCCAAGTGTAGAGGGTTGTATCCAGGGTTTCCTACTGCTGTTATTAGTATGTCCACTGTGGAATTTCACTTAGGGGATTAAGTGAGACGGAAGTTTTGCCCATCCTTCTCCCACTGCAATCTTCATGCCATCTCTCAGGCTATTTCGGAGGGCTCCCCAACTACTGAGAACAGAAGTTTCGAGAACATAGGAAGTAGGGGAAAATCAACAACAAAAAGTCTCTTCTACCATCCCACCACCAGAATTCCTCAGCTGAATCAGATGCTTTATTTAGGCTAAAAGAGCCCTTTCTTTCAAAGGAGGCAAAGTCTGGATTCAACCTAGTGTCTCAGCATCACAACACACTTGCACTTATTGGTAGATCTGCATCTTATCCAGATAACTCACCCATGCATCATGGAGAACAAGAGTTCCTCCAGCCTGCCATCCCACTTGGGACGACTGTCCCAGCTCTGATGTCAGTGCACATTCAAATGTGTATTTCATCTGGGATATTGACTGCCTACTTGCACTGGATTTTTACACATGTTGCCTGGTGGCACGGAAGGCAGAACATGCACACTTTGCTCCCAAATACCCCCAGGGCCAACGATCCAGGGGAGAATAACACCCAGTTCAACCCAGTGTTAAAAAGAGGCAAAACACACAAGCTCCTTTCAACATCTGCTCAACATGCAGATATCAGGAGCAGGTCCAAGCTGGCAGCAATGTACCAAAGGCATGGTTAGCAGCATGGCCCTATCCCCAGTCATAGCATGGACTCTCTTCACATATGAACAGGGCTACCGATACCACAAGTGGTTCTTGGGCATAAACACAGAGTCCATCACAAGTTAAGAAAGCCATCCAGGTTTCTCAAACAAGTGATGCAAGCAGATGTTTGATATACAGATTGACATTAGTTTTGTTTATTGATTTATTTCATATTAAATAATGTGATGTTAACATGAATTTAATAGGAATAAATAGTATATGGATTGCAGCAGAGCTATGTGGATCATTTATGTATACAAAGGGTCAAATATTATATAACCTGTCCATTTTTAAAATGGAAATACTAATTACCTCTGGGATCAAAGAAGGTGACATTTTTACTCGGCAAATTTCAAAAAGTTACCCTATACATGGGAGACCTTTATTTTTTGTTATATTTCCATGTTTACAAACCCTGAGAGTAATGCAAGCAACAAAACAACTTCATTTAACACACCCTATCCAATGGTTTGAGAAATGTATTTAATCTCCTTCCCCCAAGGCATACAATGAAATGGGGGAGGCGGTGAGGAAATAGCTAGAAAGCCTCTGAGCAACAATTTTTCATTATGACTACAACATCCCTATCTATCAGGGGTAGGCCATTTTGCTAAGGCAGTGATTGGGGTCAGGAACTATACACACTCTGTAGGCTGTCGTGTACAAATTTTATGCCCTTTTCATACTATGATTTAGTCAGTGGTGGATGCACTAAACAACATGTGTAAATGCGGATTTACTGAGAGGAGACAATTTCTGCAGTTCAGTGAGCTTATCAGAATGAGTTCTACAGATGAAACTCCACTCTTGGAAATGAAATGCGAAGGACATAGATGAGCAAAGCTTTTTTCTCTCAGTCACTGGTTGGCTACCAGAGCATGGGAGTGAATATCTGTAATTGACAATTTTTCTCTGGATTCATGGTATTACATTACTGCAATGCCACATAAAGGGTGAATAATATCAGAGAAAACTTTATGTTTACCTAGGGCAAAAATATACTTAGGCAATATATACAGACTAGTATCAGTATAAAAACATTTCCCAATTTAGTCTAGATGGAGAAGCTGAAAACAAGGAAGCTGTCTGAAAATAGCTCTTCTTTAACTTTAATGCAGAGTTCTACACTGCATTTAACAGTGAATAGCTATAGTCGTATGTATCCATACGCAGGGATAGGGGGGAAATTGTTCTGTTCGTATTTTAATGCAAACCTACTTAATTTGCACTTCCTGAACCAATAGGCAAGCAAAATGAAACTAGTCTTTGAAATTCACACCTCTCTAAACTTTGCAATGCAATTCTGCAACCCAAATTATATAAAAGAACATGGATGTTAGACAAAACTGTCCTCATAAATGGAATGATTAGTGAAAATAATGTATAAAAATTCATATGGGGAAATTGCTTGCAAATATGCGTACACTAGGCAAAATTACATACAAAATTCATATATTAGGAGAAATGCACAAAAATGGGTAGAAAATTTTGTGCTGAAGGGCTGCTTTGAAGTTTGCTCACTCCTTTGTGATTTTTAGTGGGTCATAAAATGAAGGTCATTACAGTTATTTGGATTCTCTACCACCACCTAAAGGACCAACGTAGCTGCTTGAAATGTCTGACTGTTCTGAAGTCCATAAAGTGTTAACTATACTGTCATGACTAAGAAGGCAGCAAATGTAGCCACTGTAAATGCTAACTACAGCAATTCTGCAAAACAAAGGAACAGAGAAAAATAATTATCAGGTTGAGGGAATAACAGAAAAATCTGAGACATAAGGTATTTAACTAGCAATTTGTTTCTATGTAGAAAATCCAGGACTAAAATTGAATACTGTTACAATACAAACACCAAACACTCATATCTTCCACTTGAGTTCTAGGGATAATGATGTCACAACAAGAACTACCTGAAAACAGTATGTATATTAACTGAATCCAAATGCTCCAAGACAGCTATAATACTGCTTGAAGTCCTGGCATGAATCATTCTATCATAATGTACTTCTGCTGAAAATGCAGCAAGATGCAACATACTACTGGGATAGTTCAGTCAGTAGAGCACGAGACTCTTAATATCAGGGTCGTGGGTTTGAGCCCCACATTGAGAAAAATATTACTGCATTGCAGGGGGTTGAACTAAATGACCCTTGTTGTCCCTTCCAACTTTACAATTCTATAAAAAATTACTTAACAAATAATTCTGGAAATAATCCAACTAAGTATTACCAAGAGTATCCCTATTGAAATTAATTAATCTAAGTTATCATGTTCATTAATTTCAATGGATCTCATCTGACTGAAACGGAAGAATAAATCTGCAAAATGTTGAAAAAATATTGTGTGGCAAGTGACTAAAATCCAGAGAGAAACACAGAGAGAGAAAGAGAGAGGGATTTTGTTTTTTGCTCTGTCTTCCATAAACAGCCTATACTCACTAATAGTGCAGTCTTTTCAGCCATTTAAATTTAACAATCTGACACATCCTCACCTTACTTTGTCAGGCCTTAATTTCCTTACAGTGTGTCAGCACCTTTTTACTGATTTCTTACACATCTATTTTATATTGAATGAGGCTGAACTACAGACTTCCTATTGTAAATACCAAATACTCTGCAATTTCCATTGTATGTAGGAGGACGATCTGATAGTGGCTGTTAAAAGAACAGCAAAACTAGAATCTCATTATGCAGTCAAAAACTTTTTGCATCCTGTCACTCTCACTGGATATTCAAATAATAGATGACTGCACGCAGTGCTTGTGTATTTTACAGATCTGTTCCACTTGCAGCAAAACAACCCAATCTTATGCATGCTTACCCTTTAAGAAGATCCAGAGTGTTCAGCTGGGCTACTCCCTAGGAAGTGGGATTACAGGGATAAAGCCACAGTCTTTATCCCTGGTTCCCATTACCAAGGGTAGAGTAAAGCGACATTCTCATTCATGCAGATGCCATGACTACTGTTATGGAAAGCAGAGCAGAGGCCATGCTGCCACCAGCAGTGGGCCCTAAAACAGGGCACCTAAGGATCCGCTGAATCTGATATTGGAGCAACTCCTGGAGATAGGAACATTCCTGGCTTCTCTGCTATGCCTGTGAAAAATACTGATTGAACCATCTTTCCGCCTTCCACTCTGGCCAGCGTGAGCAGCAGGGTTTCGGCTGCAGTGGTGGCTCAGGAACGGTCACCACCTTCCCTGGTCTCCTCGATGATATCAGGGCCACACTTGGGTACAAAGTTACAAAAGCTCCACCGCTTTGCTCTGCCCCATTGCTCCCCTGCCAGAGTTAGGATTGCTCTGTAATTCCTCAAAGGAGCCATAAAGGACACATTTCCTTTAGAAAACCTTGAAGTCAGCTCAGAGTACTAGATGTTGCTGCAAAAATATTCCAGCAGAGTACCAAAATACTGCATTTTCCTGCAAGGTTATAAAGGTGCTTTTGGCAGCATTAGTAACCACAATGCATTATCATCTCACAGAGCTTGTATTATACTTGCATTGAAATTTTAGAGTTCATCTAAAGTGACTTTTCCCCCTCTTGTTTATATGCATTTAGGGTTAACACACAGCGTTCTCTGTTAACAGGCTCTAAAAGTTAAGAGACTCCTGGGACTCATGCCCTTCAAGTTAGTTGCTATAGTTGGTTTTATAAAAAGAGTGGTTTGAAAATGTAGGCTCAATGTGAAACTGGACTATTTATTTTATTATTTTGTTTTAAATATGTGTGCGCGTGTGCACATACATGTAATTGCATGGGTGTGCATGCACACACAGAGAATGTGACTATATTTGCAGTGCTGTAAGGAAAACTGCTAGTCATTTAATGTTATACAGGAAATATATGTCAGTACAGTTTGGTTACAGTTCCTTTATAAGCCTGCACAGCGGAGGCAATGAAATCCTAATACACCACGTTCAAGCAGCCATTTTGTGTTTGTTGCTCAAAGGGGAGTGAATCCCTTGGGCTATTTTTAAATAATAATAATAATAATAATTTATTATTTGTACCCCGCCCATCTGGCTGGGTTTCCCCAGCCACTCTGGGCGGCTTCCATAGAAACCAAAAATACACTAAAATATCACAGATTAAAAACTTCCCTGAACAGGGCTGCCTTAAGATGTCTTCTGAATGTCAGGTAGTTATTTATCGCTTTGACATCTGATGGGAGGGCGTTCCACAGGGCAGGCGCCACTACCGAGAAGGCCCTCTGCCTGGTTCCCTGTAGCTTTGCTTCTCGCAATGAGGGAACCGCCAGAAGGCCCTCGGCGCTGGACCTCAGCATCCGGGCAGAACGATGGGGGTGGAGACGCTCCTTCAGGTATACTGGGCCGAGGCCGTTTAGGGCTTTAAAGGTCAACACCAGCACTTTGAATTGTGCTCGGAAACGTACTGGGAGCCAATGTAGGTCTTTCAAGACCGGTGTTATATGGTCTCGGCGGCCGCCCCCAGTCACCAGTCTAGCTGCCGCATTCTGGATTAGTTGTAGTTTCCGAGTCACCTTCAAAGGTAGCCCCACGTAGAGCGCATTGCAGTAGTCCAAGCGGGAGATAACCAGAGCATGCACCACTCTGGCGAGACAGTCCGCGGGCAGGTAGGGTCTCAGCCTGCGTACCAGGTGGAGTTGGTAGACTCCACCTGGTAGACTTTAAAGTTTCATTTTCAACCAAAAAGCAAGTTTTAAGCAAAGGCAGATCATCAATGTGGTTCCATCAAAGAAAAGCAAACTTTTAAAGCTTAACAAACTATTGACTTGGGCTTCATGGCACCTGAGGGAGAAATACAATGTCCTGAATTTTGTCTGATGGGTTTGTGACAAGCATTATTCCACAGCAGACTAGTTTCTATCATGTCATTCGAAACCATGGCTGTGGTGTCTTTATATCCTGCTTGTGAACTGCTTTAAACCAAGTATTGCCAGTTATATAATGATGTATTGTACACTCTGGAGGTACATCAATATCCTCTCATGTAACAATAACATCAGTGAAATTCTGTTTGGGGTTCTACAGAGAATACAAGTAAACTATCCAGAATTTTTCAATCTTAAGAAACAGTTAAGCCTCAGTCTTTCACATGAGTTTGAAAACAGTCTGTTATTATCAAAATAGACAGCTATTTTTAATCCCCAAGATGTCCTGCCACAAGATATTGAGTTGCTGTACCAAAGAAAAAGAACAGAAACTTGAATCTTCAGATACTGTTTTTATGTATGTCACTGTGTTATTATTTTACTTGCTGATGTTATGTTGTGAAATTGTTTCAAGATACTTTATGGGAAATGATTCATAAATTTAAATAAACAAATCTCTTATATTCAAAACTATTTTTAAATGATATACAAATATATGCAAGTAGATGAGGGTGAAAGTCTTGTCATGCAATGCAGGTGTATAATGGAACTGCCAGTGAAACAAGTAAAGAAATAACAGCCTAGATGCCTGTGCAATAGAAATATGTTTTCTCCCTCTTCAGAATGAGGGCAATGGAAGGGCTTCATTTGCTATCAATGATCTTATGATGTAACCAGACTAGACTCACTATGTTGCCCTGTTTTGTCACCCTGTTCACTACATGTTCTTTGAGTAGCTAGTATAATTCTGTGAACAAGTACTTTCAGGTTAAAAAAAAATGACACAAAATGCCAGCAAACTCAGGGAACAATGGCTGCGGGGGGAAACGAACACAGATACCCAAAGACCCCTCAATAATTCTAGTGATACTATTGAAATCCCCCACCCCCCCATAGGAATCCCCCTCCTTCATATTTAAAACTCTGAATTACCTCTTTTGTGGAGCAGCACCGATGAGTTAGTATTCTACCATTCATCCATTTTTTGTTCCAGACTTCATTCAGATTGCTGTGTATATAAACACTATGCCAGTTTTCACTTTGTGTTTTTTTTTTTTTTTTGTCCCTTACAGGTCACTGATGTGCACGAGCACAAAGTTTAATTAAACTGCTGTGCAAAATTCATTAATTAAATTATCATATTTTTCCATCTATAAGACGCCCCCATGTATAAGAAGCCCCCTATTTTGGGGGACTCAGATTTAATAAAATGGGGGGAGATGGCCCAGAGTATAAGACACCCCCTAATTTTTGACATCATTTTTAAGGGGAAAACCCTAGTCTTGTACACGGAAAAATATGGTATGTGTCTGCCTGTAGCTTAAACCAGATGACAGGTGGAGGAGAATGTGGGGGGAGAGATTACCCACAGAACAGCATGATGAAATTCAGAACATAAGCATATATATTTTTATTTCATTTATATACTGCCTATCTGCCAAGGTACCAAAGGTACCTATCACTGGTTTTTATGGAACCTCCTCTGCCCACCCACAAAATAACTACTTTCAAGTAAAAAACTGACTCAAAATGAAAGTTCAGAGCAGCACTAGACATGGTTCTAAACTATATCAATGCATAACGGTGTATAGAATCAGTGGTTATTCTCAAATAGCCTAAACTATGGTAACATTCTTTTTTCCTGAATTTATCTTCCCAAATACATCTTCGTCTGTTTTGATATTTTTATGAAACCCTAAATGAGTCAGTGCCCTTCTTTAAATGAGATTGCTTTTGCCTGGATTTATGGCAAATTAATGTACGCTGAGTCAATATATCACATTAACTGGATATAGAATCATTTCTTCCCTGGATAAGTCCTTGATGAGAATGTCAACTCTGCAGTGGATTCCCTGTTTTCTCAATTCTGTCACAACTGTCAACCCGCTTGGGAATGTAAGAAGGGGGGGAAATATCTGTATGATCTTGAATACCTAGCATTTCTATTAATGTATTTTCAATGAAGCTAGATGGATACCTGTTAAAAGTTTCTTGCCAAATTTGTTCAAGTTAAGGAGACTGAAAAAGAGACTAAAGCTTACAGTTTAAAAAAAAAACCATCCTGAAACACCTCATCAGTGCCTTCAAATTATTATTTATACTGTTGTTTTTTTGCCTGGTAACAGCATTTGTGAATAAGCATAATATGAAAAATCAAGACCATGGATAAATTGTGGATGTTGGTCTCTCACTTTGCAGTCTGATTCTATCTGTCCTCCAATGCTTAGTGCACAGTGAGAGAATAACCCCTGAGTCTTCTACAAGTCAGTGAAAGTACACAGTTCTTCATTCACCCTGCACTAGGCCAGTGATCACCAATGTGGTGCTCACAGGTGCACATGTATCCTCAGAGGCCTTCCGTGGAACCCAGAGGATCCTCTCCCCAAGGGAAATTAGGCTTGGAAAAAACATTCTATTGTAACTAACAGTATAGACTATGATGTGTGCTTGGCTGTGCTGTATATGTGCGGTGTCCAGCTTCTCCAGATTGCAAACGTGTCCCCAAAGGTTGGCAAACCCTGTTCTATGCTTTGGAGAGGGATTCCCGCCACTTCTGTGTCTCCCCCAAAGCCATGCAAAGTATGAAACTGACA
This sequence comes from Podarcis raffonei, assembly GCF_027172205.1. NCBI lineage: Eukaryota > Metazoa > Chordata > Lepidosauria > Squamata > Lacertidae > Podarcis > Podarcis raffonei. The sequence continues at coordinate 48,626,720 of NC_070608.1, read as the reverse complement.
ACTCGCTCTAGTCTTTCACATGTAACAGAGGCTCAATGGCCAGCACAAATAATGGCTGACTACAAAGGTACCCCAAGCACCACTATCCTTTACCAGAAGTGACAGAGACACATCCCCATTTAAATTACCTAGAATTTGTCTAAAATAAAGAGATTTCTGCAGAATAATAATAATTTCGCACACACTGGTTTCTATTAGAAATTCTATTATCCCTGATACAAGGGTCTACTTTGTCTCCCAAGATGATTAGGATCTATTTAGGTTTTATTGGCATGCTAATGGAACTCTACTGTACTCAGTGGCATAGCATGGGGGGTGCAGGGGGGGCCGGCCGCACCGGGCGCAACATCGGGGGGGGGGGGGCGCTCGAGACTCGAGTGCTAAAATCCACAGGTTAGGGGCCGCAAATTACTTGCCTTGCCCCGGGTGCTGACAACCCACACTACGCCACTGACTGTACTTCTCTTTTTTTATATCCAAACCAGGTGGAACTGTGATTAATCTGAACAAGTGCTCGCAGACATACACAGTGGAACAACACTTTAGAAAGTAGAGTTTAACTTTATTGAGCATTTGGTGATTGTGGGATAATCCTCTTTCTTGCAGTTAAGATTCTGTTATTACTGCTTGTCATTACTCTAAAGGGGTTGTATCAGAAGGCTCTTCAATCCAGTGGGGGCTTCTATGAACAAGGAGATTTTCACTGAATCACCCTTGCCTCTGCATCATCTTGCATCCTCTAAATCAAAGGATTGGGGAACCCATTGGGAGCTCTGAAAAGGCCTGCAGGAGAAGGGCAGGAGAAGGGCAGAGAGATAGAACCCAATATTGTACTACCCAATAGGTTCAACATATTTATGTCTAGGATTTGCAGGTTACATCTATTTATTGTTGATCACGCAGTGCCTTTCTGCTATCCGGAAAGAAGAAATAAACTCTTTCTCTGAACCAACCCTCGGTGTCCATTGACTCCTCCCTCCCTCCCGGGAGCAACGAGCACCCAACCGATGGGAAGGGTCTGAAAAGGCTATAATTTGTGTCTGGAGGTATACTTTGGATTCTGCAAAAACATTATGCAGAGAGAGAGTTATTTCCTGGTTAGGAATCCTATCAGTAAGTTACATTTGCTTCTAAGTTCTCCTAATAGAATTAGTTATAACACCAGTAGTGACACTAATGCAATTATGCACTATAATTCAATTAATTTATTTTGCATCAAAAATGTATTTTCTGCTTCATATAAACATTATTTTGGATGAGAAACTTATGTTTGCAGGAGCATTTATCCATATACACCACCCCTCTTGTGGCGGCCCATTATCCGGTCACAAACAGCAATTATGTAAAAATGGCAGAAGCAATTCTAAGTATGTTACATTCTTCAAGCGCACCTACAAATTCAATTATTTATAACTGCTCACATAAGTAGGGAAGTCGAAGCAAAAGACTATAAACATTACTACCTGCAAATAAGTGCTAAAAGAGGGGAAGGCTGATTAGCACAGAATATTTCAAATAAGGCTTATAAGTCAACATGAAATTAATATACTTCCTACTTTAGAGACATTTTTCTGCAAATTAAATGGCTACAGGATAAGACATCAGTAAATTACATTAAATTATTCTAGGTCAGTGAGCTTCAGGCATGCAGAATTTTCACAGTTTCCAATTCTGTGTTAAAAATGGAAGTGTCTTCCTAATACCCCAATTAGCTGTCCGTTTTATTAGTGCATTTTAGCTACACATTTTCCATTCTGAAATTATCCTGATTGTAAGAAAGTTTTATTCTTTTAATGTACATATAATTTTGAGCAAATCATTTTGAAGCACATCAGAACTTTTATAAAGGTTGATTTAAAAAATACTGCAGCAGTTATAAATGTCAAAATAAAGAACAATGGAACTAATCTGTTTTATCACTCTGCGGAAATTAGTATAAAAACATTACCAAGCCTCACTTACTTTCAATATATTATTCTATTCTAAAGTTAAGAAAAGGCTAGCATACTAATATTACAATATATTTAAAGTAGCAATTAATAAATGAATCTATAACTTCCTCTCTCTCTCTCTCTCTTTGTGTGTGTTTGTTTGTAGGGGGGACTGGTACTTTTGGGTTGGTATTCGAGAACTGGAAGAACCTACTGGGAGTCTTCCTATGAAAATTTCATGGAAATGAACAGGAGTAGCACAAGACACAGGTGGCGCTGTGGGTTAAACTACAGAGCCCAGGGCTTGCCAATCAGAAGGTTGGAGGTTCAAATCCCCATGACAGGGTGAGCTCCCGTTGCTCGGTTCCTGCTCCTGCCAACCTAGCAGTTCAAAAGCATGAAGTGCAAGTAGATAAATAGGTACCGCTCCGGCGGGAAGGTAAACGGCGTTTCTGTGCGCTGCTCTGGTTCGCCAGAAGCGGCTTAGTCATGCTGGCCACATGACCCGAAAACTGTACGTTGGCTCCCTCGGCCAGTAAAGTGAGATGAGCGCCGCAACCCCAGAGTCGTCCGCAGCCGGACCTAACGGTCAGGGGTCCCTTTACCTTTTTTAGCACAAGAGTATGGAATGCCGTTCCCAAATTATTCCCAGTTCTGTTTCCTCCATGGCTGGATTTCTCAAACTTAGGTCTCCAGCTGTTGTCGGACTACAACTCCCATCATCCTTAGCTACCAGGATTCGTGCTCAAGGGTGATGGGAACTGTAGTCCAAAGCCAGTTGGAGACCCAAGTTTGGGAAACCTTGCTCTATGGGAAATGCTGAAAAGCATCTGCCAGTCACCATCAACAATACTGGTCTGACAAGATACAAGCAGGAAAACACTAAACAATGCCTGAAAACCATCTTCGTTTCCACCTCCAACAGCTAATACAGTCAGTTTCAGGGATAGGCCATACTAGGATCTTCCTCAAAGGTGAAACTGTAGCTGTGATCCAGCATACCTGCTATGTAGGTATGTGCATACAGTAAAGCTTCTACAATTTCTGAAGTATAATTCTGAATACCTGGATGAGTTTATAAAGCAACGTCCGGTGCAGCAGCGCTTGCCTGCTACTCAGATAAAAGAGGAAAAGGTTTGGCCATATGCACCTACTCATCAGTGAACTTTTCTAGACAGCCACAGCTCCATTCTAAGCCAATCTGTGTTTGGACCCACATCCACACAAACTGTGACAGGCAGGGATCAAGGAGAATGCAAACAAAGCTTGGCTGGCAATAGATTTGCATGGGCAAGGGAGATTGCCTAGGACTTGCAGATGCTACAAGACCTGTACACATCTTCTAGAAACTCAGCATATTTCACAATCCGATGGAAGCCCTTGGCTACTTTTATGGGAATAAGTCCCACTGAACACAAATATGCATAGCGTATATCTGAAAACATTCATAGCTGTATATATCTGAATTTGAATATTTCAGCAAGAAACATACAAGTTATGGAAGTATGATTTGAGATGGAAACTTATTCATTTAGCCTGCAACATGCTTCCCTTCCCAATACGCAGGGCTCTACTTTTTCATACCACAGCATAAAGCATTTTCATGAACAATATGTAAACAGCTCTCTGAGAATTTTACAGCTACTTTTGGAGAACATTTTCTTTATTTTCTTTGCATTGTAATTATAGGTACATTTATTTATCAGTGCTAGAATGTTCTAACTTATTTGAAGCTCATTGTGCCTGGCCAAGAAAGAAAAAAAAGGGGGGGGAGCATTTCAGGGAACTATTAAAATAAAAAAAAACGCAATTTCTTTCAGTGCTTTGAGTCTCAAAGTGGTCTGCTCTTGCCCAAGGGAACAAGCTTGTAGCATACAATTATCACCACAATTTAAAAGGCACAATGATTCATCTCTTAAAGGACTACCCATTCTGTCAATTCTACGGTGCATATTTGAGAAAGCATAGCTTCACCGCTAAGTAGTTTCACTGATTTATTATTAGCAGCCTATGCAACTTTTTAACCATTTGAGAAGTATATTCTTATACATGTTTACTCAGGAGCAAGTCCTATTGTGTTGAATGAGGTTTAATCCCATATAACACATAGGGCTGCACCCTAAGGCTACACTCCTATACCTGCTTACCAATGGGGAATAAGCCCCACTGAATTTAATTGTACTTCTGAGTCAGCATGCTTACTCTGTAAAACACTCTTAAGCATAGGTGGAGTTATGTGAGACAACAGAGGGAAGACTAGGGTATCTCCTGAGCATTGCTCACTTCTCCCTCTGCTCTATGACAATGGAGAAGAAATTTTGGAGCAGGAATCTAAGCGAGACCATACAAATAGTTTTTGTGGTCATATGCATCTAAGCATACTCAAGTTTTTTAACAAAAAGTAAACAATAACTCAGTCGGTAGAGCATGAGACTCATAATCTCAGGGTTATGGGTTTGAGCCCCCCATTGGGCAAACCATCCCTGCATTAACTCTATGATTCTATGAAATATCGGATATGAAATAATAACTTACTATCTTTCATTCGCAAAAAGGAATTTAAACTAAGAGGGAAGAACAGTAAGTTTTACAATCTTTAGTGCGCTGCTTATCTACTAGGAGTGCTATAATACCAAGTTTTATGTAATGGTAACAGTTCTACTTCTCTCACCCAGGATGATTTTACTAGAGCTCTCATTTGTATTTTTTTACAGGTAGAAAAGCTAACACCAATGATTTACAATGGAAGAGTCTATGGGTTAGATCTATGCTGTTAGCTGAACATGGGTTCAATTAAAATCAATGGAGCAGATTAGGCATAACTTAATTCATCCCACTGATTTTAGTGTGACCTAAATCTAACTAAGTTTGGATCCAACCCAAGGCCTTTCTATATTTATCACTTATAGCTGATGTTTGATCCAATGTTTTTAAGAGTGAATTTGCACCTGAGTGTCTGCACCTTTGGTAACATGTCATGTTACTGTAATTAGAGGGTGAGTGTAGCTTTCCCTTTCTTCATGCTAATGGTGAGTTCTGATTAAATTTAGACAACTTCCATGGCTGTAATCACACCCCTTGTGTTCCCTCATGCTCCTCCAGTTAGTAGATGTCGGAATTATGATTATGTACAAGGAGAGAGCCCTTTCACAGGTTTACAAAAAACAATTAATGCCTATTATTTACTGTTATTTCATTCCATGGAGAGACATTTAACAAATCCATCTGCACGACACTGAGGCCCAAAGTTGTAAGGAATGAACAAATAGAAAATAAAATACAACCTAGCAGTTTAGCTCTTTAACTTGTAATTGATTTAAGTATTAAACACATACTTAACTCTAACTGAAATCAATGGGAATTACAAGTGCTTATCTTTAGCCTGATCATGCCTGCCATAGGTAACTTTCAGGATTACTAACTGCTAGTACTAATTTGGCTTCAAAGCAAAAGTCATCCAGGATTTTAAAAAACATGATAGAAATACACTGGGAACTAGCATTGCAGCTATATAAAGGTTTACTCACCAGCACATTTTGTTCTTGTTTTAAGAGCTGGTCCAGGAGATCCAGTCCCTCCTTCACCCGGTCTAGTGAGTAACACACTAATTTCATATTCTGTGTCAGGATCCAGGTGTCCAATTTTATAGCTTGTGGAATCCACTGGTTGTATATCATACCAGCTTCCACTTGAAGTGCGATATTCTACTTCTCTCACAATAATAGGTCCATCTCCATTGATAGAATTAGCATTCAACTGTATCCATAAATATGTCGCTCCAACTGATGACAGTTGAGGTGGTGCAATGGGAACAGGTGGCTCTGAAATAACAAAAATCACAACTGTGTATTAAAAAACAACAAGCCCTTATCCAATAAATAAAATTAACAACACATATAAATGTTCTCATTGCCATTATTTATTGATTCAGTTTATATCCCATCCTTCCCCACAAATTAGCCCAGGATGGCGAACTTTTATATAGTTATAGCTTCCCTCTAAAAACAAATCTCCATATTTATTTAATTTTCAGGAGGTGTGGTAAGTTTTACTCAGGAAACAACTGCAGTTGGCTCCATACAGTATCTAGAGGTGTTTATTACTCCATTTCTATCCCACATTTTCTCTAAGGAGCTCAAGGTAGCAAACACCTTCTCTTCCTCTCCAGGAGGTGGATTAGTCTGGCATCAAGTGGAGCCCAGGGTGGAATATGAACCCTAGTCTCCTAGGTCCCAGTCAAACATGCTGACTACTACACTACATTGACTATACAAGCAGATGCATGACATTTTCCTGAAAGTTACTTCACTGGGCTTTAATTTTATGCAATCCTATTTGTTTTAATGTGATTTGGGAGTGAGGGGCTGTTTCTCATCATCCTTTCCCCTTTTGTTTGGGGTGTAATAATCTAGGGGAGTGGTCTCCTGAATCTCCAGTCATTTCTTGACCTGGAGCCCAGTGCATTTGGCCAGTATCTATACATACTCATGTGCTAATAGCTCACTTAATATATTGGCCACACTATTAGTATAAAAATTTAAAACAATAGGAGATATTACATGATATCCTGTTAAGTTGGCTTGGTCAGATGTGTTATACCCTAAAAATATTTGAAAACAGAGGCCATATTCGACTAGTCAGAAGCTATAACCAGTACTATTTCCCATACGTGCCTAAGCCTAGAAATATTGTTAAATGATGGCACTTAGACATTAAATGTCATGGTGAAAATGACACAGAAAATGTACAGCTACAAGAAGAGACATTACATATCCCTACATTAATGAGCTATTGTCACTGACTCCAACGAGATAAAAATGACACGTCTGGCAGCAATTCAAAATGCCTACAAAAGTTCTTACTAATTATTCTTGCTCAATATAGATTGCTGCATTAAGAAAACATCTTTGAATCACTAAATAATGTTTTATTATACTACCAGTATCAATAAATGCCACTATAAGTAGCTCAACCATTCCAAAACTTAACAATTCACATAACTGCAAAGACACAGTTACACCATTGTTCATAAGCTACATCTTTATGCAGAATCTGTGCAATTTAGAAAGCTGTGGCTTAACTAAAAATGATTTAACTTCATTTTAAATCATTAGTCTGTTTCTTCAACCAAAACATGAAATGGAACTTTGATAGAACATCCTGAGGCATTTATGTAGCCATGCTGAAACAACAGTTAATTACGTTCAAATTTCAAGTGCTGGTAAGGACTGTTGAACTGCCATTTGAAATTCAAGCTCAGGATTGAGGCTACAGAGGTTACACTAATTCATTTTTGGTGTTACAAGTATTAGAAACAGGCTTTATTTTAATGGTTTTTCACCCCTAAGGGTATTTTCTGATCCCCTGGGCTCAAAAGAGATATATTGTTCCAAAAACCTACATTCAATTTCTTGTTCTGTTCTAGAACTGGTCTAGTTTAAAGCTGGACTTCAATAATATGAAACTAAGGATAAATGAATCATCAGTGACTTACAACTGGTTTGGACTAGAAGGCATGAAAGTGTTACCACTGAAATGTACTGTGTTTGAAGTGATGGCTCTGGTTGTGAGCCTGTGGTTGATGTTTCCCATAGAAGCTACCACTTCATGTTGCAGATCAAGCAATGAATATGCATGCGTGAACTTAATTCTTATAAGAGGTTGCATAACAGCAGCTACTCAGAAACAGCTATAATGCGAAGACTTCTTGAAATCATAAGGTGAGCTATTCACACGTGCTAGTTCACCAAACAGTTTTATCTCTGGCAAGTGGTTTGTCTCCATTTCACAACAATATGCTGGCAAGACTGCTTCAGGAATGGTTCCCTGAATAGAGAATGTGCCAAAAGGCCTCCACATAACAGAGAGAGATCAAAAGAAGCAGCCCTAACCTTACAAAAACAAAAAACAAAGAAAACTAAGAGTAGGGCAACCTGCAACAGGAACAGCAGCAATTGGGAGCTTTTTCCTGTCTTCACGCTTTTTATGATGGAGGACCGCTGTAGTCACCCCCAACGACACCTTCTCAAGATGGAGGGTGAGGGAACAGCTGCAGTCGCCTGTGGTTCCTGCGCAATGTTTGCCATCTTGCCAAAGGTTGCAGGCAGCTTTACCTGCAGCAATTGCATGTTGATTGCCCTCTTAAAAGACAAAGTCCAGCAACTGGAGGAACGTGTAGCTACGCTCCAAAGAATTAGAGAGCTGGAGCTCTTCTTGGAAGCAACAGAGCACACCGTCTCCACCAAGGAGGAGACAGGGGACTCCCCTGAGAAGGAGGCTAGTTCACCAACACAGGAGCCAGATATATGGAGAAACGTGACTCAAAGAAGTAGGAGGCCCAGGGTTCGCTCTGATTGTTTAGAAATACGCAATCGCTTTGAGGTCCTTTCCCCTAGCATGGAAGACGAAGAGCAGACTCCATTTGAGGATCTCTCCCTCATTACAGTCGATCAGGTATATGAAGACGAGCAGCAAAGGCAGTCTTCAGGGAATGTGCAGGCGACCTTGGAACGGACAGCTCACGGAAGAACCCCGACCAGACCTAAGAGGAGGCGTGTAGTGGTGATAGGGGATTCCCTACTGAGGGGAACAGAAGCAGTGATCTGTGGGCCTGACAAGATGTCTCGGGAAGTGTGCTGTCTCCCCGGGGCTAAGATCCAAGATGTAACTGAACGACTGCAAGGAATCATAAAACCCACTGACAAATACCCCTTCCTCTTGGTTCATGTGGGAACCAATGACACTGCAAGCAATAGCCTCCAGAAGATCAAAAGAGATTACGAGGCTCTGGGCAAGAAATTGAAGCAATTAAATGCACAAATTGTCATCTCATCTGTCCTCCCAGTTGAACGACGTGGCCCAGGGAGAGAGGGAAAAATAGTGGAAGTGAACAACTGGCTTCGCAAATGGTGTAAACAGGAACGGTTTGGATTCTTAGATCACGGAATGCAGTTTCTTGAAGATGGACTTCTGGCAAGCGATGGGCTGCACCTCACAACGGTTGGTAGGAATGTTTTTGCAAAAAATCTCAGAAACCTCATCAGGAGGGCTTTAAACTGACTAATGTGGGGGAGGGAGACAGTGCTCCTGAAGGTAGGAGTCTATCAATTGATGAAGATGATCATCCAAATGTCATAGACCGAATGGAGCAAACAGCACGCAGACCTAGTGGTGGGAGGAAAAAATCCTTAAATAAGAGACACGGGGGAATGATTAATGGACTTCAATGTCTGTACACTAATGCGCAAAGTATGGGAAATAAACAAGATGAGCTTGAGCTCTTGGTACAGCAAACTAAATATGACATAATAGGCATCACTGAAACCTGGTGGGATAAGTCCCACGATTGGAATGTAATAATGGAGGGATACAATCTATTTCAGAGAAACAGACCAGACAAGAAAGGAGGAGGAGTGGCGTTATATGTCAGGGATGTGTATACCTGTGAAGAGATCCAAGATTTAGAACCTCAAAGCCAAAGTGAGAGCATTTGGGTCAAAATTAAGGGAGAGAAGAATAACAGTGACCTCATTGTGGGAGTTTACTATAGATCCCCAAGCCAAACGGAGGACATAGATGATGCCTTCCTGGAACAGATGGCCAAGCATGCAAAAGGAAGGGAGATAGTAGTAATGGGGGACTTCAATTACCCGGATATTTGTTGGATGTCAAACTCAGCCAAGAGCATAAGGTCAAACAGATTCCTCACTGGCCTTGCAGACAACTTCATTGTCCAGAAAGTGGGAGAAGCTACAAGAGGAACAGCCATTTTAGATCTGGTCCTAACCAATGTTGATGACCTGGTTAGTGGGGTAGAAGTGGAAGGATCATTAGGCGCGAGTGATCATGCTCTTCTGAAGTTTACTATACAGCGGAAAGGAGCAGCCAAGCATACTAGGACTCAATTTCTCGACTTTAAGATAGCCGACTTCATAAAACTTAGGGAAGTGCTGGGTGAGATCCCATGGACAGTAATACTAAAAGGAAAGGGAGTTCATGATGGCTGGGAGTTTGTTAAGAGGGAGATAGTAAAAGCACAACTTCAGGCAATACCAATGAGACGGAAACATGGAAGGTGCCTAAAGAAGCCAGGGTGGCTATCTAAAGAACTTTTAACTGAGTTAAGATTAAAAAAGGATGTGTACAAAAAATGGAAAAGGGGGGAAACCACCAAAGAGGAATTCAAACAAATAGCCAGCACGTGTAGACACAAAGTCAGAAAAGCTAAAGCACAGAATGAACTCAGGCTTGCTAGAGAGGTTAAAAGCAACAAAAAAGGCTTTTATGGGTATGTTCGTAGCAAAAGGAAGAACAAAGAAACAGTGGGGTCACTCAGAGGAGAAGATGGTGAAATGCAAACAGGGGACACAGAAAGGGCTGAACTCCTCAATGCCTTCTTTGCCTCAGTCTTCTCCGATAAAGAAAACAATGCCCGACCTGAAGAATTTGGAGCAAATGATTCAGCAGAGGAAACACAGCCCAGAATAACTAAGGAGATAGTACAAGAATACTTGGCTAGTCTAGATGTATTCAAGTCTCCAGGGCCAGATGAACTGCATCCAAGAGTATTAAAAGAACTGGCAGATGTGATTTCAGAACCACTGGCAGTCATCTTTGAGAATTCCTGGAGAACAGGCGAAGTCCCGGCAGACTGGAGGAGGGCAAATGTTGTCCCTATTTTCAAAAAGGGGAAAAGAGAGGACCCAAATAATTACCGCCCAGTCAGTCTGACATCAATACCAGGGAAGATTCTGGAGCAGATCATTAAGCAAACAGTCTGTGAGCACCTGGAAAGGAATGCTGTGATCACCAATAGTCAGCATGGATTTCTGAAAAATAAGTCATGTCAGACTAACCTGATCTTGTTTTTTGACAGAATTACAAGCCTGGTAGATGAAGGGAACGCAGTGGATGTAGCCTACCTTGATTTCAGCAAGGCATTTGACAAGGTGCCCCATGATATTCTTGTAAAGAAGCTGGTAAAATGCGGTCTTGACTATGCTACCACTCAGTGGATTTGTAACTGGCTGACTGACCGAACCCAAAGGGTGCTCATCAATGGTTCCTCTTCATCCTGGAGAAGAGTGACTAGTGGGGTGCCACAGGGTTCTGTCTTGGGCCCGGTCTTATTCAACATCTTTATCAACGACTTGGATGATGGACTCAAGGGCATCCTGATCAAATTTGCAGATGACACCAAACTGGGAGGGGTGGCTAACACCCCAGAGGACAGGAACACACTTCAAAACGACCTTGACAGATTAGAGAACTGGGCCAAAACAAACAAGATGAATTTTAACAGGGAGAAATGTAAAGTACTGCACTTGGGCAAAAAAAATGAGAGGCACAAATACAAGATGGGTGACACCTGGCTTGAGAGCACTACATGTGAAAAGGATCTAGGAGTCTTGGTTGACCACAAACTTGACATGAGCCAACAGTGTGACGCGGCAGCTAAAAAAGCCAATGCAATTCTGGGCTGCATCAATAGGAGTATAGCATCTAGATCAAGGGAAGTAATAGTGCCACTGTATTCTGCTCTGGTCAGACCTCACCTGGAGTACTGTGTCCAGTTCTGGGCACCACAGTTCAAGAAGGACATTGACAAACTGGAACGTGTCCAGAGGAGGGCAACCAAAATGGTCAAAGGCCTGGAAACGATGCCTTATGAGGAACGGCTAAGGGAGCTGGGCATGTTTAGCCTGGAGAAGAGGAGGTTAAGGGGTGATATGATAGCCATGTTCAAATATATAAAAGGATGTCACATAGAGGAGGGAGAAAGGTTGTTTTCTGCTGCTCCAGAGAAGCGGACACGGAGCAATGGATCCAAACTACAAGAAAGAAGATTCCACCTAAACATTAGGAAGAACTTCCTGACAGTAAGAGCTCTTCGACAGTGGAATTTGCTGCCAAGGAGTGTGGTGGAGTCTCCTTCTTTGGAGGTCTTTAAGCAGAGGCTTGACAACCATATGTCAGGAGTGCTCTGATGGTGTTTCCTGCTTGGCAGGGGGTTGGACTCGATGGCCCTTGTGGTCTCTTCCAACTCTATGATTCTATGATTCTATGATTCTATGATTCATTTCTTCCATTACAACTTTCTGTTCCCATGTATACAGATTAGTATAGAAGCTAGAGGACAGTCTGACCAGCAGTGGAGCAAGCTGATCGGGCACCTGGGGCGGTGCGTGTGCCCTACGCCCAGGGGCGGCGCCAGCTGCCTGTGGGGTGGGGCGAGCCGGGGCAGGACGCTATGTGGGGCCTCCGAGGAGTCTGCCTGCCTCAGCTGCCCTACAGCTGAGGGGGAGGCGGTGGGTGGACTGTTTGGGGCAGCGTAGAGCCTGCAGGTGCCCAAACCACTGCATCACTCCCAGGAGAGATGCGTGGCTCGGGCATGCTGCAGACCCCATGGTGAGTGCCACCTGCCATTTTGTCATCCCTCCTCAGTGGTGACACTCGGGGCGGACCACCCCCTCCATACCCCCTTCCTCCGCCCCTGAGTCTGACACTATCCAGAGCTGCTAGCTCGACACCTAATAGCAAGGACATCACATATGTGCATTACCCTAGGCTATAAGAACGGGAACAGAGACTGGGCCCAGCCACCAGTTAGATTAAAGTCTTAAGTAGTCTACTTCCCCCAACCTTTTCCCTAGAATCCCTGTCATCAACTGATGTTTTGAATTTACAAAGGTTGCTTTGTAATGATTTTTTAAAGGCAGGCATATTCCTCATTAGTACACAGGGAACATTTTCATCAAGGACTATGGGAAGTCAGACATAAAAAGTGTTTAGAACATGCTCACTGAAACACATCTGTATGTCAATGCAGTTTTTGAGGTGCCCAAAACTACTGAAAATAGAACGCATAATAGTTTATCCTCATTGTGTATTTTGAAGAAAGTCAAGATATCAGCAACTGCCACGGATGAAAGTGTTGTGACCATAATAAAAGCAACAAATAGATTTGTACAATTCAAATGCCCTGTTACCACAATATAGGTCTATAAAGAATTGCTGGCAGGTCAGGAGAGAGACAAGAGTGGAAGAGTAACAGTGCGCTCCCCACCCAGCCTACACTTTCAGAGAAAGGCTGTCTAAACAAACGGACAACAGCACTGATGAACAGTAAATGTGCAGAAATCCAAGAGTTGGGCCAGAACGCACAAGTTCATTTCTCATCCAAAAATGCATTTCTTCTCCATTCCACATTATAACAATTATGGCTAAGAAGTCTATCATATTATGTGCTTGTTATTATGAGAGAGGATATGCGATAGTCTTCCACTCACAATAAATTGTTTGTTGAACAGCATAAACTGTGAATCAAGAAATGTGCATGCTTAAAGCTTTGTACACATAAACACAGTCACTAAAAAGGGCAAAGACAATACAAAGACTACAGTTTTAAGCATTCAACTTCAGTGTGTGTGTGTGTGTGTGTGTGTTTAAAAGAATGTTTTTATTAAAGATTTTCTTTGGTTACAAACGTACATACACTGTCTCTATTTTCAGATCATAAAGACCTTTCTACGGATCAGTTATATTCGATGTGAGACACTGATGTTGTATACAGTATATTTTCTTAAATCTTGCCACAGTTTTTCAAATGATTTTGCCCTCACATTTAAGACCAATCGCCGTTACACTGGTCCTTGGCACATTCAGTGCTATTCAAGGTGCTAAACCTTCCATTTGACAACCTGAAAAAAATATAAGCTATGGACAGCACAGATGGCTGCCCTTCCGTGCCCTGTCTTAAAAACCTAACAAAACTCCTCCTAGCCAGTCTGACACCTAGGTTTACCTTGTATGAACTCAGTAAGTACTTTGAACTCTGTAATAATCTGATATCTTCTCAGACAGGCTCATTCTGTTCTTCTAAATCTAATCTATGCTGCAGCTGACCACTATTAGAAAAGTTCGTTAAAAGATGGGTGTGCACATATAATACTAATTTACGTTCCCAAATACCATTCTGTTCAGCTCTTTTTAGTTTATCTTATTTGCAATATCTGATTTATTTTATGTAACATGAGAAAAAAGTAGTTTGGGTTTTTTAAGTGTGTGTTGTTGTTTTTTAAGAAGCACAAATTGTTTTAAGAAACTACCCGAATTGTAGTTTTCCATTCCCAATGAAAGGTCAGCAGATTGGGTCTTGGCTCTACCCACAGGTTGAAGGCAGGCAGCAATGTTTTGGGACAAAGGGGTCCCAGGATTCAATTTGCAAATTCCCTAAGCTCTGGAAAGAGCAGGAGTTACAGGAATGGAAAGCTATGATACAGGTAGGTACTGTTGTACTTTTCCCCATTCCTGCAATGAAAGCAGATCAGGACATACCAGAGCTATCCCAATCTTGGGCAGCAGAGATGCTGCAGTGTTATGGAAAGAGGACCTTTGTAGGAGCCTCCACTGAAGCAAAGGCATCTATGTGATAGTGGTAGCCAACCTTCATTTTTCTAGTAGAGGAGCCTAAGTGGAGAATGCGGCAGAGGTGGCTGCAGAATGAGTGAAGTGAGCAGTGATGTGAGAAAGCACAGGGAGCCTTTGAGTTTCATAGGGAAAGAGCAATGCAAGCTTTTACCCAACTGGCTAAGATGGCAGAAGTTACCTTCTTCCCCAAGGAAAAAAGGTTGGAAGGACACAAAGAAGGATTCTGTCCACCTGAGCTCTTTGGTTTGAGCGATGCAGGCTTTTAGGGCTCTGAAAACATGCAGGGAATGCCAAACCTTTCTTTGTGGGTGCACTGAATCTGGGGAAAAGGAGGGAAGAACAAGTTCTTGCTCCAAGTGGAAGCTAGAAGTAACTTTAGGAAGCAGGAAGGCTAAGTCAGTACAGAAAACAGCCTATCTTTGTGAAAGGTGCAGAGGTAGAGGTGCTAGGCTGTGGACAGAGTGCTGAGTTCCAAAATTCTGCAAGATGAAATGATGGCCACTAAACAGTGACTGTGAAGGACAGTAGTTTGAGGAAGATCTCTTTCAGCGGTTCAAAGGGAGGCTTCTGTGGAGGTCTCAGGATGGGAATCTGTGGCTGGTCAAGGAACATGTTAAAGTTGCCCCTTTAAGCAATCATTTCAAAAGTGGTTGGGAGGTAAATGCCAGGTGGAGCATTTGAAGGAACCAAGGGCTGCAGGGCCAGAATGGTGTGATAACGACTCTCACTTTCTCTTCCCTGATCTTCTGGAGGACCACCCTTGGAATGATAGAAAGTGGAGGGAAGGTGTAGAGAAAATCTGGTGGCCAGAGGAGAACAAGGGGAGAACATATAAGGTCTCCACTGATGCTGACTGGAATCTGGTAAAGAACCGTAGGATCTGAACTTTGACAGGAGCTGTTGGAAAACTGCAGGATGCAGTTGCCATTCCTCTTGGTCGCTTTTCCTGTGGCTCAGCCTGTCTGCTTGTGTGTTCAGGAGACTGGAGATGAGCTCAGCAATAAGTGACTAGAAGTTTTATTATGCTCAGCTGAGGAGAAGAGATACTACTGCACAAAACTCCAAAGATCAGGTGCCTCCTTGTCTGTGAATGTTGGGTTTCACTGTGGTGGAATATGTACATCAGGACACTGATGAGTTGGAGACAAGGAGCAAAGTGTTATAGGGCTAAGCAAGCTGCTTGAAGCTCTAACCAACTGATGCCCATTGATGCTTCTGTTGGAAACCATAGGCCTTGGATGCTTAGATCTCTGCAATGAACTCCTCACCCCGTGAGACTGGCATCCAGGGTGATCATTGTTGTCGGCGGAACATGAAAAGGAGAGCCCCTATGTAGGCTGGATCACACTGTCCACCATCTCAAGGCTCAGTAAAAGTGGTGGGGGACTTTAACGTGCAGTTGTCTGCTCGATGTGATGTCTTTCTGGAGGGGAAGTAGAGCATTGGAGAGGATAGGCGTGGTGCTTTGCTCACAGAGTTATATGTGCCACTGAGATTCACAGATCTAGTACCTGTGCCATAAACATAAGATCTACTTTCTTGGATTTGATGAGGGTCTGAACCTCTCAGCTGATCTTTTTCTTCCTGGAGATCTATTATCATGAGTAGGTATTGAGAATGGAGATTTTCTTTGATAAATGAAAGAATTTCCATATGTTTCCCATTTCCTTGCCTCCCCAGTGAAGCTACAGATAGAAAATTAGTGAGTGCTTCTGGTTTTAAACTAACCAGAGCTTCCCATTACACCCAAGGTCCAGAGACTCTGGTTAGCTTAAAGTTTAAATGGTTTGAGAACAAGCCAGGATCATAAACCACTATTTGATAGTGTCTTATTTCAATAATAGTAATTTAAAACAAACCTGAGTTTCCCTGGAGTTCAGGCAGAGGAAAGCATGTCGCAGCCATGCAAAAAAAAGGTAGTTGGAGCATATGAGACATATGGAGCATATGTGCTGGCTGTTGCACATAACACAAAACCATATTTCAAAAGGCCCACAGTGTACAAAGTTTTGCTTATGCAGTAATTCCATGTAGGAAAAATTTTGTTATGTGAAGATGTCCAAAATATGTGAAGAAGTTCAAAATATGTGAAGTTCAAAATACATGAAACAATGTTTCAAAATAAGCACTAAGCCATTATATCAAGCCTAAAAAAAGAAAGCTGTAAATGTACTTTTAATTCCCTGATAAATATATATTTAAAACACATATGTTATTGGAAGGTGGGATGCAATTTTCTGTAAAACACACTTTAAAAAAAGGAATGTGTAATTGACTATCAGTAACAATGCAAATGAGCTTAAGTATATCATAATGTTGTTATTTAAATATAATCTGTTCGAAGGTCAGTACACTGTTTAAAATGGGCTTTTTAGGTCACAAGGAATGGCCCGCATGAGGTCTCATAAAAGCTACGGCACAAGCAAAAGGAATTACCATAATTACTTCATCACACTACAAGTAGCTAATGGGATTACACCCTAAGGGTAAGCAATTATTCACTGTACACAGTGTAAATGTGCTGAGAGGTGGATAAGACCAAATATTATAAGGATATGATAAATAAATTCACACATGGAAGGTTCAAGGTCAATGGTAGTATATTGATACAGGTTTTTAAGAAAGCTGAATCTGAGGACTCTTTATTTGTCCTCATTTTTCATCAATATATAGCATGCCTGTAGATCACTTCCTTTCCCCCCTCATTATTGCCCCCACCCCTGTGTACTATATATCTGCTTCTGAATGAGCTGTTCTTAAAAATTTTAATCGAAAAACTTCCATTTTAGCAATACAGTTGCACCTCAGTTGTTGAATGTAATCCATTCCGGAAGACTGTTTGACTTTGGAAACGTTTGACAACCAAGGCGCAATGGGCAGCTGGCAAATTCCATTGAGAAAATGGAGAAGTGCGCCTCAGAAGCTGTTCAGCTTCCAAGGTGCGTTCAAAAACGGAAGCATTCACTTCCGGATTTTCGGCGTTCA